>NW_027130617.1:12380000-14780000 GCF_026122565.2 Emydura macquarii macquarii
ACATGCCGCTTCAGCCCTGCCCTGATGGCCCTCCCACCCACCTTAAAGCAACCCAGTTGCCAACGGCTGCCTTCTCCCACAGCTGCGCCCAGTAGAATGTAATGCTTGGAGGGCATTATCGAATTGGAAATCTGCAGGGGAGCAAGCTGCGGATTGCGGCTGCTCCCTAGCTCCAGCTATCCCACCGCGAACCTTAATTGTCATAGAGCTCTGGCCCTGCAGAGTACCCACAGAAGGGCTTCCACAAGAGCAGGGGTAGGGAAGAACAGTCTGCTACAGAGCTGGGGCTCCCTCCCACCCTGGTGGATAGTGAAAGGTGTGGCTCGTGCACCCCTAAGAAACAATGGCCCCATGGTATTCTCCTGGCTGCCAGCTAAAGGAATGTTAACTTATGTGGGTATCTATATATGAACAGCATGGGTGTATTTATGACTATAAAGATATGTCTCCAGTCACTAAGGGCCTGCAATGGGGACATTTTCAAACTAGTTTTAAAACAGCTTCCCCTAAACTGGTCTTTAAACCAATCAGAGCCATATGTATAGCTGGTTTATGTGGTTTAAGGCATTTTTACTGGACTGGAACTGATTCAGCACAGACAGCTTAGGCCATCTTAAACTGGCCCAAACCAAGCCTACGCTGCTGCTCTGACTGGTTTTAAAACATTAGCTGAACTAGTTTTAAACCCAGTTAGAAAATTTCCCCCGAGTAGTCAGAGCCTAGAGGGATGGGGTAAAGTGGCATTTTAAAAAAGAAAAGAAAAGAAAGTTTACATACAGAAAAACAATAAGTTTAAGGATCTACTTGAAATCAACACAAGCCAAAAAATTCAAAATTAAAGGCAAAACTTCCTGTCCAGTAGCTTGTGGCCAGGAATTGCAGCCCGTAGGATATTGGTTGGAAAACGCTGCAGAACAAGAAAAAGAATTGGAGTCAACCAGATTAAATTTCAGCCCTCATTTCTGTGGGGTTTTTTTTGTTTATTTATTCAAGTTTAAACTGGCTTTTTAATAGTAGTTTACTTTTTTGTGTATAGATGCGTATATAATGCAGATCTCCTCCCAAAAGAGTTCATGGATCTGAATAAATATATTCCAAAGTTTTGCTAGTCCGAAGTAATGTGAGTCAAGTGGGATTGACACGTTCTAGCCAAAGTTTTGACTTGAAGAAAATGGAAAAAATGCTAATAAATAATACTGTGTTTTCCTCTTTATGGCTGGAGTTCTTATAAATATTTTGGTAGGTTTAAACACTTTTTAAAGAGATATCATATCAGAAAAGATAGGCCCCCAACTCTGCTGCCCTTAATTTCTTTGAATAGTACCTTATACCATGAGTAAACCCACTGAACTCAGTGGGACACCTCACAGAGTAAGGTACTACTACTGCTACTACTACTACTCTACATGTATAATGGTGGCAGAATCATGCACCAGTGAGCACAGTAATATGCTATGCAGTACCTTATCAGTAATTAAAGAGGGCTGATGAATATTTAGACTGTCATTATGGAAAGAATGTCCAGAAAGGGATATATTGCCCAGCTAAAGAACTGTCATATCACATTGAAATCACCAGCTTCTAAGTTTTAGGCTGAAATTTCCCAGCTTTTGTCCACTTTAATCTGAACCTCAGACCTTACTCATGGTTATAATATAGTCATATCAATGTCGACAGGAGAATAGGAGGAAATAATTTTATATCAGTGCTCTTAGTTGACTGTATGATTTGCAATTCTTTAATATTTTTTCTCATGTGAACTGCAACCATTGATTAAACACCCCTCAATCTACTGTAGAGCAGAGCACAACATTTTGAATAAACATGGGTTCTGACTGAGTCCTATTGTACGCTTTAGTGACCGTACTGAGTAGTAACTAAAAAGTAATTAATCCTATTTAAATATTAGGGCATGCTATCCTAAACCTCTGAATGCCTGTGGGTCTGAGTAAACTAACTGTCTGAGGATGGTCCTTGTTCTATATACAAGCACCATATTCATCAAAGGTACTCAGGAAATGCCAGCTCCAGATATATTATTTCCAATTAAAATTTTTTTTTTTTTTTTTTTTTTTTTGCATTTGGAAAATATGTTGTTCATCTGTCCAGATTTGCAAAAATGAATAGTAATGAGTTAATTACCATGTCAGTGGTCCTGTAGGCAGAGTCATTCTGCCCAGCTGCCTCCTGGCAAAATCACCATTCTAGAAAACATAAAACAAAACTTTTTTTTTTAACGTGTAGCTATATCACTTTTATATGGCCCACAGCACCAGCTCTGCCTAGCTTTTCAGTTCTCAAAATCTAGATAGAATCTCTTTATATTTCTAAAACATTTTAGTAGCTCTGACAGGGTGAAACACAATCACCTACAGAAGTAGATGATGGCTGTGCTCCACCCTCCAGGTGAAGACAGTATCATCTGCGAGGTTTAGAACATCCAATACCCATTTAGAATTCCTGGCCCTTTGGAAATCAAGGCTGTTTGTCTGCCTAGTGATTCACTTTTTAATGAACTGGGAAAGCCTGTAAACTTAAACCTGATGCCTCCCTTCCTACCTCCCCATCCCTGCAGCAATGTACTGATTATATTTCAAGTTATTATAGGATTAATACATCTGACCCAATGCATCTTTTCCCTGAACTTCTTCAGTAAAAGTTGTGTCCTATGCATACTCCTGCTATTTTAATTTGACAGTGGAGCTCCCCACGTTACCTGTGAAGTCTTGGCAGGGCTGTAACATATCTGCTTTTCAGAACTGCCAACATTTCAAGGGCTAAAACCTACTAGTGTCATGGCCTGGCATAAGCTTTGCGTATTTAAGGCCACATTTTGAGCTTTTCTATGCACAGTCTGCATTCTGAATGGGTAGCACAGACTTAGCCCTATTGAAAGTAATGAAATAAGATAATCCACAAAAAAACATTTAAATGGGGTGAGCCTGTATCATGATCCTCTGAATCCATGGAACTGCAGTAAAACCACTGTACAAGGGCAATTTCAGAAAAAAAAACACCAGTGCATGACATATCCCATTTTTCCTCTTACCATAGTATTTCTTTATATAGCACAGCTATTAGGGTTTTAAAAGAACGCCTTTTAAAAACATAATTACAAAAAATGTAATTGTGGTTTATATTTGTGACAGTCGTCAGTTGTTTACAAACGCATTGCCACACAAGCTGCCAACTTCTCTGTGTTGAACAGGGAAGGTATGTTCTTGTTTACAACTGTGCATCAATTCTACACTATATTTAGTTTTGGTACACATGTAAAATTCTTATTGAGTGTAATGTTGCAGCACATAACACGTATATTGTAAGCATGTAAGATTTATCGCTAGCTGAAATGTCATAGCACACGTTCTAAATTTCTAGATATTTGAATGCACATGCAAACAAAATGGAAATATATTTAGTTTAAGAGTGATAAATTGTCTTTGCTTTCATTATGCTGTATGTAGAAAATATGAGGTCAAGCACATCCAAAAGGCGCTGTAGGGCTGCAAGAGTGTCCGTGAAACAACATACACACTGATTATCGGCTTTGAGAACTAACATGGCTTTGTTAGTTAGTTAGTTAGTTAGTAACATGGCTAACTATTACAGTTAGCATTATGGTAGATCCCAGTCAGGCTCTGAGCCCTAACATGTCAGGTGCTGTACAAACATATAATGCAGTAATTGCAATGGCTTACAGAGACTAAAGCACACATAACTTAATCCTTCTAACAATATTCTGGTCAAAAAAGAGTGTTTTAGTCAATTACTTTTTTAAAAGGGAGTAGAATTTTTCCCTTAACATTCATTTTAGGTTTGCTGAGGATTTTTGTTGTTGTAGTACTATCTTTACTAAACACAGCACCATAAGGTTATGGTTAGATAATTCATCTAAAATTTTTCAATATCTTTTTGAACTATAGCAATTAAATGGAAAATAGAAAAATCAGCTCAGCATCCTGTTTGGATGTAATTAAAGGTATAATCTGTTCCATTTGAATACTTCGGTGCCTATCCTTCTTAAAACAACAAATAATAGTAGCTCATTTGCAATATGTTTTTTTCAAGCCATCTAAAAAGACTGACTGATGAAGCGAGAATAATAATTTTAAAATATGGCATAAGCACAAATATACCAGCTACACCTTCAAAATGATTGCTGTAGGGTCAAAAAAAACTGCTTTGATATATTGAGTAACTCGGGGATATTCTTCATTGTAAGAACCTGAAGTATTTTAGTATTTTGTAGTAAAGTACCAATACTGCTTATATAATTGCCTAACTGGACAGTTTGTTATACAAGTGTGATGGATGTCAGTTCATTCCTTTGGACTTCAGTGTGTCGGTTTAAAGATTTAAAAAAAAAAACATTAACCTCAATGTCCCTTTGTTTTCAATAACAGTTGCGTATTTTACAGCACATTAAGACAGTGTAACACTCCAGTTACTATTAGTTGCTGGCTTGTGGGTTTTTAAAAAAAAATCATTTTTCTAATGGACATTCATCCACTGTTTCTCAAAGAAACCAAAGATGGGTTTAAAGTTAATATCTGTCTTGTTCATTTAGTTTTCCTTAAGCAATCGAGTTTTCCTCAAAACACAGGGCAATCTCTTATCTTTCAAAAATAAGTATGAGCCCTGCTATCTCAATTTAGTTCAGTAAAGCAACTGGCATGAGGTCAGTGGGTATCCTGAGGGGGTAAGGTGAGCTGCAGAAGTTGTTAGCAAAAACCTTACTTATAAGATGCCCAAAGAGGCAAAAATATATTTCAAAATATAATTTAAAAATATTTTAACAGAATTAGAAACAATGATGAACTACCTCTGCTCCTGAGGCATCTGGCTTGAGCCCAACCCTGCACAGTCCTGAACACCTGTTGTGAGCTGCTGAGCATCCTCCTCTTCCTTTGCAGAAGAGGGCATGCACAGCACCAGATAGGATTGGGCCTTCATTATTTACACTGCCAGAGTGAAAGTCATTACATCTTCTGCACATATTAGGCCTTATCCTGCATTCCTATGTACATGAGTAACTTTTACTTCGGGGAGTCATGTCCATTTAATTCACTGGACCTACTCACCATTACTTATGGACAGATTTGCAGGATTGGGGCCCTCTCTTGAAAGAGCTATTCCATTCCCACCTCTATTTTCACTCTGTGATAACTGTCTCAAAAATACCCCTTTGGGGCTGAACATTTCTCACATTCAGTCTCAAGTCTCATGTTACATTTTGAAGGAAAGTTTCCACAAAACGACTTGAACCATTTTTTGAGTTAAGTGGGTGGTGGCATCATACAAAAAGGAAGATACTTTTTTGCACTTTTAGATAACAAAAAAGGTTAACGTGGTTTTTCAAACTCACCCTGGACTCATTCCTCAATGAGGACAAATGACTTGAGATGTGTTGAGTAATTTGGTTCTCAGATAAATAAGGTTATAAATACTTGAAAATGGTATCAAGTCCAGACAGCCTATGTTGAATGGGTGGATTTCAGAAGAACTTAAGAGTCAGATTTTCAGCTGTGCTCAGCATCCAGCAGCTGCCCTTGCTACGTTTATCATCAGATTTTTTAAAACAACTCGGAACCCAATGTATTGAGTTGATTTGAAAGTCTAGCCACCATTCTGGTGCTTAAATGGTAGCAGAGCTCATTTGAAATATGGGGCCCATAGGCATCAGTCTTGCAGAGATTTAAACATGAGTAAATCATCTCAAGTGAGTCAACCTATTAAAGATAACAGGATAACTCACGTTTTAAATTATTGCAAGATTGGGTCCTTAGTGGAGTCTCAGTAAAAGAAAATAGGATTTGATATTGAGCATGGCCTGTATGGAATTTTCCAATCATCAAATTTCTTGAGGTTATTTATATTACAGTAACATATTTAGAGGCCCCAACAGAGATCAGGGCCTATCTGTGCTAGGTGCTGTAGACACATACAAAGGTTAGAAGAGGAAACATACACAGAAAAGTGAAACAATTAAGTCATGGTCACACAGGGTACGTCTACACTGCAGCTAGGAGAGAGCTTCCCAGCCTGGGTACACAGATTTGCATTCACTTGGCTCAAGCTAGGATGCTGAAAATAGCAGTGTGGCCATTGCAGCTCTGGCAGAGAGTCAGGCTAGCTACCAGAGCTTAGAACCAGGGAGAGGGGGGCCTTCAAAGCCCAAGCTACCACTAGAACCTCAGCATCCATGCTGCTATTTTTAGGGTGCTAGCTCAAGCTGGTCTCCATGGGCTGGCAGCTTGCTCCCAGGTGCAGTGTAGACATACACACAGCAGGACATTAGAACATACGTGTGTTGAAAGCCAGTCTTGGTCCCTGTGTCCACTAAGCCACATTTGTTCAAAGGCACTTCTGAGAACTTAGTTAATGATAAAACAAATGTTTAAAGACTAATCTAAGATGTACACATGGAAAAAAAACCACTCAGGACATAATATTCACACTCAGAACAAAATATTCCAGACCTAAGAAATTTCAGCTCCTAAGGAACATTTCTGAAACAGCAAAAAAAAAAAAAAAAATGTGGTTTAGAATAAATTGGCTCTCATCTGATGCACATAACAATTGTGATGTAATTGCCACTAGCACAGGAACCAGAGTGTACACAGCCCCAACTGTTCACAATCTCAGGGATGGTCACAAGTTTTGTTAAAACGCAGCAATGGCCATGAAATATAATGAACCGCTCTAAAGTTCATTCCTCTTTGGAGTTCTTTAAAAGGTTTTTAATTTGCACCAAAAATAGAGCCCAGAATTTAGTATCTTTGCTAATAGGTTTTGATAAACTGATGGCTTGTGTTATTTCCTGGGAACACTACAGTTTAATGCAGAGTATGGACAAGAAAGAAGGTATCTTGGTCACTTAAAGCAGCCTTGCCTGTTGTAGAAGTATGTAAATAATGACCATTCTAGATTAATTTTGGGGTTTATTAAAACAACTTATAACACAATCAATTTGCATTTTGTTCTAGCCTTTTATTAGTTGTGATTATGGAGATACAGTAGCCCTGTTTACACAGCTCTAACAAGTCAGGACCTGTAGTACATTATTGGCTTGAGGCCTCCCCCAACTTGCAGTCCATTCTCAACAGAATCAATCTGAAGTTGAAAATATTCCCTGTAGGAAATGTACACATCCCTGCTTATACAAGAACAGAACATAGTAATAACTTTAGGTACTGTAAGTTGCAAGTTCAACTTACAAAGATCAGCCCTGACTTGTCACTGCTCTCAGCATGTTCACAATGAGATCAGAGTGCTTCAGTAAGGACTCAGATTCTTTTAACTTGACAAGGGACACAGGTGAGCATGTTATTCTTCACTGTTATTCAGAGCTCAGACACTACAGAGATAAAATGAGAGCTGCTCACTGTTTAACATGCATCCAAAGCACTGCCAATCTAAAATGGCTGCTCACTAATACTTTAATTGCAGTTTCATGGAAACAAATTGCTATTTAATTGCAATAAGCTTTTCTGTGGCTTAGCTGGACTGACAATAGACAAACACCTGGAACCAAAGCAACAAGCAGTAGCAATGGCTATCTAGTACTTCATGTTCTATAGTTTCTGATAGCCAGGTCAGTCCAAGAACACAACCTCTTAGAGATAATGCCACACTAAAGCAGGTTAGTATTTAAAATTGAAGATTGTGGCATCCGTTGATTTTTTTTTTCCCCCTCAATAGGGGAAAAAAAAAAGTTTGGAACCTGTTTGGAATACCAGCATATGGCTGTTTGTGAGGTTCTGATATACAACCCTTGGACAGCAGAGTTTGGTATAATTTGAAACTAATTTTTAAAATCATAATAGTGAGGGATATGAACTCATACTGTTTTGGCATTTGCAATTTATATTTTTAATATTTAACCTAAAATTAGTTGATGCAAATTTTATCAGTGTTAACTAACAGGGCAAACAGGAGACAAACTCAATGTGGTTAATATTCTTAATATGCGACTTAATTTCAGAGGTTTCAGTCTGATGCGACAGCCTCATTTTATATTTCATAAGATACTGCATAACCTGTTTAAATATTTAAAAGATAAATCATGAAAGACTAGAAAGACAGTATCTTGTGGCAAACAGAATTTGGTTTGGAAAGGCTTAATGTCCCAGTGCCTGCTGGGATGAGTAAATCTCATAACTAGACAGCTGGATAGGTAAAAACATTAAACCCTTTTAGGGGGCAATCTTTTTACAAAATTGTTTCATTAATAAGAGTGACAATTTATATGATTGAGACATTTATGGAATATAAACAGACCATTCTATCTGTTCACTAGGGTGATTTCAGATTAGTAATTTTTTTTTAAACAGCATTCATCTTTGAAAGTGTGGGAGTGCTTACTAAATTGCATTGTATTTGTATGGCTTTTCAGAAACACCCAATAGCATATATTTCACAGAATCAGTGTAGTAAATACATGTGATAAAAGGTGAACAAGTACAAGTTTTTCCTTATAGACCTTCTAAAGAGGAAAAAAATAGCACAAGTTGTTTCTCACATAAGGACAAATCTAAGTGTTTCCAGGAGCCTTCTATCCACACCTAGCATCCCCATTAAAGCCCCTTTTATTGTTTGAAATGCCTCTGATTTCAAGAAAGTGTTTTACCTAAAGCAAGAATACTACTTAAATATGTTCCATTGTATATTCATAGCTCCATTAGTCCTCCTCCAATTTAGCACATCAAAGCAAAGGCTTCACCACTTGCCTGTGGATTATGCTAACATGAGTGACATTTGTAATCTTATAGGTCTGCAACTTAAGAAATGCTTTTAAAGCTTTGCTATTAAACAGGTAGCTGTGCTTTACAAACCAGTCATATAATAGTTTATTTAAAGCCTTTAATGAACTTCAACCTCTACATCACTAAATGCCATACTACATTACTTACTAGAAGTTATTAACCATCTTCTTAGCACTTCTAAGGTTATTGGACAACTAAAAAGCTGTAGGTGTTAGATTTAAATACTCTACCATGAGTGCTTATATTGATAGAATATAAAAGATGTCTACAGTCAGACTAATACTTGAATTCTATATTCATATGTCAAAGCATTTTTGCAAAGAAATTAAAGCAGCACAATTTACAGGACTCTACCTAAAGATTTAATGCTGGATCAAAAAAGCTTAGGAGTATTTTGAAAATCTGTAATTATATTTTAAAAAAATAAAGCCCTGAAAACTATCCATAAGAAATTTTTCTTTTAACACCACACACTTCATGCACTCATCACACCCTTGTCTTTTGTGCCTGACAGCATATGGTTAACCAGCTTCTCCTCCCCCAAAGAAATGTATAATTTTTGTAAGCATTGAAGTGTTAAAAGCAGAAATTCAGTGGACTTGGGATATAGTGAAAGCCAAGAAGTAGGATGCAAAGAGATGCTTGCTGTTGGTTGTTTAGATAAAGAAAAGGCTGGACTTTCCGTTGTCTCCCATCAGCACCACCAGAAACACTTAATATGTCAGGGACTGCTCTGAAACCAGGCAAGATGAACGTTGAATACCTTCTAAAAAGCACAATTAAAATGTGAATAGAAATATTATATATTTCAAGCTTATTAGCATATGATAAAAGTAGTGACATTTGCAAATGTTTAACTATGTTGCAATGTAGTAGAGGCTTCCTCCAGGCCTGCTTAATGTTGTTCCCTGATATAGGGTATACAATGTATGTGTCCATAGGTTCTTATTAATTTTTTTTCCACGTCTAGCAAGAGCATGGAATTTTTTTCTGAATGCTCTATGGTTAGCCAATAAGCATTTCAAGGACAAAACTGGACGAAATCCTACTTCTCCTTCAAACTGAAAAAAATCAAGAACAGATCACATTTAAGATCATGTTAGTGCCAAACGGGCCAGGAAAGGGCACTGTCTTCCCTCAAGACCAACACAGTTAAACGTGATTTATTCTTTTATAGCCAAGATTCAGACGTACTACTATGCCTCCTTACAGGAATACCCAATTCAAGAACTGTTTCAGAGAACATAAACCCCCTTTGTTGTGAGTTTTTCCTGCAAAGTTTTATAACTATATAGTGTTTCCTTCTGAAGGAGGACTGGATGAAGGAAGACCATGGTTACTTTTGTACATACCAAGATTCATTGCAACATGGCTAAACTGTAATGATATGATTGCTGTTATCAAAATTAATATTCTGAATAAGTTTTGGAGCATTGCTCTGTACCTCTGCCAAAAGTGACATGGTTATGTAGTTTGACAAATTACTTATTGGCATAAAACTGTAAAAAGAAAACTAGATTTAAAGTTACTTACAATTAAAGCAACAGCTACATAAAGTTTAGAATGTGGTATAACAAAGCAAAGCTTTTAAAACCCAAAGTCAATTAAATGTTTTTGTTTTAAAGTTTTTATTATTTAAATACACCATACTAGAGCAAATGTCTCTGAAAATATCACAAATAAAAGATTTTTCTTCATTCAGCAAATTAGAAGTAGGTGAAAATTTCTACACAGTAGCTGCTATGAGCCTGATTTTTTTTTTTTTTTTTTTTTTTTTTTTTTTTTTTTTTTGCGCCATGGGAAGTAGCAACATTAGGACAAAAACACTTACATGCATACATACATTGTATTTTACAGAGATACAATAAAAGGGTTTGTGATAGAATATCACAAAAGCCACATCTTTCCTTTATCTCATGTTCAGTTTGATTGAAACACATTGCCTTACAACACTTAAATATACAAAGAGCAAATAGAATGTTGTTAAGGTAAAACACTGGGTACAAACTCTGGCCAGTGCCCTGCTAATTGTTAATGAGGGTAATAAGCAGATCTGAATGCTGCTTTTAATTAGGTTCCTTAGTCATTTCCCCCACCCCCACCCCCAAAGATGTCCTCCGGTGGATCTTTTTTCATTTTCTCTACAGTCTCCCATTAGCCCAGGTTCATGGAGTCCTTAATGTTCATATTCAGTCATTTTAATACACCAATAAATGTAGGAAGGGCAATCAAGAATAAAGAAGGTGCAATGGCATGGAGCTGGCACTGATGCTAGCTACAAAGGTGACTTGTCTACTGGAGACATGGGATCCATCTGTGATGAACAAAATTTGAGATGAAGGCACGCATTCTGCATTACTCTGACCTTTTAGCAGACCTGTAAGAAATAAAAAATGGGCATCTTAGCTAAAAAGCTAAATTTGATATATGAAACTCCAACATGACTGCTTTTGTCTTCTCTTTATTCACTAATCTCCTTTTTATTAGATCACTTTCCAACTGTGACTTGATTAAGGCTTTCTACAAGACTCATTCATACCACTGATGTTCAAACTTTGAAGAACTAAAAGTAAACATTTTCTGCAGTTTTTCCACTTAGAAAAGACAGTAATAATACGTGTACTTTCAGAAAGGTTCAGGTGGGAAATCTTACAGTGCAAAAGGTGTTTTTCTGGGCCCCTTTTGAAAGAAATGAAATGGTATGCCTGGCCTTTGAAGACGCTAGTAATATGATTTTATAATTGGAAGAAATAATGTGTAAAGCAAATAAGAAGTACAGCCAATATCCTCCCAAGCCAGCCTTGGTTAATATGCTGCATAACACAAGAGCTAAATATAGATATTTGGGGATTTTTCCCCTCCTCCTGCCCATTTAAAATTCTTCATCTGCTATGTTAGTTAAAATGTTTATGTAACATTAATATATGAAGTCAAACATGGTCTTCCACACTGATATGTTAATGAATTGTGATAATTAAAAGTGCCTGGCTCCAAAGAAATGTAACTTTCATGGATAAAGTACAAATGATCATCCACAATCTTCAAATACAATCTGTTTGCAATTACCAAAATGAAATAATATATATTAGATTTTTATGGTTTTTAAATGACATTTTGAGCTTCCCAGGAAATTCTTTTCACCCTTTCTTTAAGTTACTAAAAGCCTGAGGTCTAGTAGTAACTGCAACCCCCCACTTTCAAGCTAATTAAAGTGGAGGCGGCTTGGAGGTTTAATTCCCCAGAGCTGAAGCTCAGTGTGAGAAAGGTAATTTGTCTGTCCAGAACAAAGATTAGGGAGCAGCCAGCAAGCATATTTAATAAATGAGCATCAAATATCCTCTACTATGGACACAGACAACACCAATTATGTAACTACAAGGGAATTGTTGAGTGATATGTAAACTAGAAGATGTTTTTTAAAAGGTCTTTTCTAACAGATAGAATAGCAAGACGTAATCTAACTCATACTTTATTTAAAAGTTTAGGAGCTGAAGACAAGTGAACACTCTGAACATTGCCCATGGGTGGAAAACCTACAACACTTTTTGGGAAATGGAAATGCTATAACAAGCAAGAACTAGTAATACACTATGACTGCCAGAAATACTGCATTAAGTGCAGACTCTAAGGCCAGGTCTACATTTACCTGAGAATTCGGCGGCAGTCGACGGGTGTTACGCAAGCTACACTGAGTAGCTTGCGTAACTCCCGTCAACTTCTTAACTTCCATTGTGCGCGGCGTTTCAATTGCGCTGCGCCGACAGGAAATGCATTCCTGTTGACGCAGCGTTACGCCACTTGAGGGGGTGGTTTTAGTGCGCTGAATTCCAGATCGATTGAGCAAGTCTTTACTGACCGCTCAATCGATCCAACTTTGGCGAATTTGCCGCCATCAGTGTGTACGTAGCCCAAATGTTGTCTGCAAAGGAGAGCAACCCCTTCTTTTAATAATGTGGCAGCCAGGACTTTATATCCTGGCACTCTAGGGATTTGCACTGTGCTTGTAAACAGCACACAGTTTAAAGACTTGAAATTATTTTTTCAAAATACACAGCAAAGGACGAAGAGTTATAGCTAAAAGACTTTGAACAAAGCTTAAGAAAGCAAAAGACAGGAAGAGTCAATATCTTTTTATGTGAAAAGCAACCTTTTAAGTAGAATTAAGCTATTTAACTCAGACCTCTGCCAAATTACTAGTATAAACTCTGGACTTCCATTCGGGAACTTTCCTGAATAAGACAATTGTAAGTTAACTCCCTAACTGTCAAACATGGCTTCATAACTTCACAAAACAAAGATGTCACAATACGAAGAACCTCACACTTATATTAAACTCTCTCCTCAGACTCCTCATAGCTAGTTAGCCATGAATAGCTGGGCCATATTCTGCTATGCCCATAATCTTTCAGTGAAAAAGCAAATAACCTGAAGATCAATTGGCCTATAATTTAATTTAATACTGGGTGTTGTATCTATTTCAGCTAATGCTATCAAACTGGAAGTATGTTTTTACTCAGTAGCCCCAAAAGTATTTCTGATGTGTACATTCTTATATTGCTATTTAAAATGTATAAAACATTACTTTTTTGGCACCTTCCTCTTTAGTTTCTAAAACTCTAGAAGTCAAACAGACCCCAGCTCATTTCCTGAAATATATTTCAGTTTTCAAAGTTCACATTACTCCCCAAGTCCCCCTGTAAAAGTGGGTATGAAGAAATTATTAGTAAAATATACTAATTGTGAGAATTCTCTCTCCAATTTTCTCCTTAACACCTCTGTCTGCCTCATCATATACTGTAGCAATGCAGTTAATAGCCAATGATAGTGATAATGAGGCCCTGTTCTCATTAAATGCTTCCTCTGCATTTAGCTCCTAACTAGGAGAGCTGCAATTTTACAAGCTACACAAGCCTGTTCCAGTTTTACTTCTCTTTTCCTCACTGTGTCACTGGTATTATTATAACTAAATCATTTTTGTTTTGCTAAGGCATAGTCAGAAACTGATAAAACTAAGTGACAATTTAGACACCCATTTGAAGATGCATTAAACTTTACATTCACTCAAGACAAGTGGATAAAGCACTTTTCTCAGAATGGTAACCTTTTTGCTGCTATATATAAATATGAATGGTTTTACCTACATTTTGAAACGGGTTCTCTACAAATGTTCATTTAACAGATTCATAGCTGGCTAGTCTGTATGACAGATTTGTTTCATTAAAGTATACAATAGTAGATCTATGAATCTTACATGTATTTGTACTTCCTTCTACAGAGCTCATATTCTTCACCACTATTAAATAGTTATGCAGAACAAGTAATTAGGACTCAGTATTCAATCCAGTTACCCTGATTGACAAATTAAGTAAATAAGTGTTCATATTTTGACATAATTACAGTTCACTTTTTAAGAGACTGAAAATATACTTAAAATTATTCAGTAAATTTGTGCAGAGAGAGACAAACATGGCTATAGTAATGTAGCAATGCAACACAAAACTGGTCAAAATTAGAAACCAGTTCATGTTTTCCTGTACAAATTTACCCACTAAAGAAAGAAGTCATTTAAAATTCTTTTGTATGTTACAGAATACATAAGAAGCCTAGCATTTTCCCTAGATATTTTTTAATCTTCTGAATTCCTATTTGCAGATAAATGTTATTTTTTGTGATCCTTACAGACATTAATGAAGTTCCTATTGTAAATCTATAAAGAATTACCAACTGAAGTGTGCACTTTTTGTTTCAGTGCAATAACTCAGTGCTGTGTGATTGCCTGGGTTAATGATGAAAAAGTCAAATATACTATCAGAGCTGATGGAAAAATCTATCACCAATCTGAAATTAAAATTCATCTGTGGTCAATAAGATTTAATATCCATGCAAGTGGCGCTGTAAAGAGTAAATGAATCAATGTCATCAATACATAATCAGTATGAAATATGAGGTGAATAAAATTATGTGCAAGAGTCATACATTCACTCTTTTCTGGACCAGTGTGAAATGAACAGTCTCTTAACTGAAGGTTGACAGTAATTGTTACAAATTAGGCACAGCAGTTATCAAAATGCACTCACTTGCATAGCTATAGGACTTATTAAGGAGATTAAAATAGATCTAAAACGATCCCGTTCTAGAGGCACAGGACAACTGTTGATACAATTTTTCCCCTTTGCTACTACATCATTTACTTGCAACTTGGGGCCAAGAACTATGAAGCTCAGAGACACACAATCTCTACTGGAGATATTAGTGTTATGGAGTAATGAGAGTAAAGTTTTGGTTTATAAATGTGTGACATGTCAAACAGTCAACAAGAGTACTTTTCTAAGGATACCACAGTGTATTTCCTAAACTAATATTCTAAAATTAAGTGTAGTAGGTTCGTCTGAGATGGCGTGTGTCTCAGTTTCTATTAATTCAGGAACCTTTTCTTCATAAGACATTGATTACCATACTTAAAGGATCTAATTTTCCTCCCACAGTAACCTGCTGCCTTGCAATCCTTAATCTCAGCATTATAAAATGAAATTCTTCTCTTTAAGAGAGTTTATATTGGTGTTTGCTTCCCCACATACCATTACACATTCCTAGTTCAACAGCTGCACAGATAGAAATAACCAAATCAGAATAAACTGAACTCAATGAATAGAACTTTCAAATTTAAGGGTTTATTTTTGTTCCATAGTCCTATAATTAAATTCAGTTATCTAAAGGCCCCTAGCAGAGGAGGGTGAGGGGGGAGAGGAGGAACAGCATCCACTATTAGGCTGAAAAGAAATTGATTTTAATTTAACTCTAATAAAGCTTATTAGTAATTGTTGAATATTCACCTTCTGGTCTGGCAGTAGTGGATTGCTCTGAAGTGAATTCAAATGGCCATTGATGAGAGCTGTAGGTCTATCATGTTCACAAAATAAACTGCCATTGATGTAGTGAAACCGGTCTCCTGGGACCAGGCGATTCCGGCAGGTAGAGCATGTAAAACACTGAAAGGGAAAGACACAGAAAATGAAACCAGCACAAATTAAAAATGCTGCAGGTTTAAATGCGATTCTTGAGAGACTATGAGAAAAGCAGGAGGTCTGAAGCTGCTTAGTTTCTAGTATTGCCAAATACAGCATGTGTCTTACCTCTTGGGACACAACTCAAATGTAGTTTTACTGATTATTAGAGGACAACACTATACACCATGGGAAATTTTATAACATACACTCTTATTAGTAATTATTGCCCTGCACATTTATGAATATATGACAACTGCAGAGGTCATGCCATGTAAGAATCACATAGTGAAGTAGTGCTATTAACAAAGTGAATAGAAAGGAGAAGAGACCTACCTTAAGATGATACACATTGCCTTGTGCCCTCATGACCAGCTCACTTGCAGGAATTGACTGTCCACAAGCGCTGCAAGCACCACTATTTCCAAATAACCTGAAATAAAGGTGAGGATCATGAATGATTTAATACACAAAAAGCTTTTAATATTGTCTTTGTGCATCAACATGACAATTTATTATTTAGACTTCTGATCCCAGTTTTTCAACTTGTTTACATACTGTAATGTGCAAGATAAATTTCTGTATAACCGGAAGCTTCACCCCACCTCACAGACATGGATGCACAGAATTTAATCAAAAAATATTGACTTGCACCTCTAGCAAATACAAAACAATTCCGTACTACACACATTTTATCAGATTACTGGGTTCATCATAAAAAAAGATACAATTCATGACTGGAGTTTAAATGCATTGTGTCCTTGAAATTATATGAAGAACTCTTTTGTACTTTAATCATATCTTGAGATATGAGTCATCAAAAGGGTTAAGAGGATTTGATTGTATATCTAAGAAGACATCATGCTCAGTGTATTGAAACTCCAGTAAACCTCCATCAGTGCAGAGTTTCCATTAGAAACTCTCTGCTATCCAGGTTGATATATAATGTGTATGGGTTAACCTTTTCAATCATGGTGTCAACACTTTAGATTTGCCTCTGCTCATCTCTTTCATCCTAACCTTCTCCCTCTCTTGATAATGAAATGCTTGCTCCAACTTCCCTCTATCTGCTCCTGAGTCCACAATTTAGATTACTTCATCTCTGCTAGCAACAAACTGAATGAAATTTCGATTTGAGCAGAAAGTAATTTACCGGGATCTGGACCCATTTGTCATCATATCTCTCTGGGTGTTTGCTGTATCACTGCAGTTTTCCTATGCAATCAAATGAGACCACAACATCTGCCATGGGGTTCGGAGGGGGGGAGCGTGTGTGTGAGAGAGAGAGGCAGAAGAAGAAAAATGTATATATAATTCTTCAAATCCATTTAAAGACACAACACTGATTCAAAATAGAATACATAAATGAATATTGAACTTCCACTTTTACGGGACGTTAGCTAAAATTAGAAAAGCTTTGTTTGCTTTTGTGCTTCTCCCTTTAATATCCACAAATATTTATAAAAGAAAAGGACTAAAACCATTTCATACTGAAAGGGAATCTGAACTAGTTGGCAGGGTCACAGACCCACTTTCCTACAGGATGTAAAAACAGAGTAATGGGATTTACAAATTAACGTATTGGTGTCATAATAAATATTAATATTTGCATTTCCTTCCTGTCCAAATAAAGTAATAAAATTCTGTTTGTGTCAACCTAGCAGACATGTTACTACAGAATACCCGTAATCTGAATGATTGCAGCATGCCTCTGTATAAAAATAATTGCTTTGAATTTTCAGAATCTGGGGTTGCAGAAGAGGCTTGTCATGTTCAAACTACTAATTTGCTGTCGCCACTTTATTGAAAATAGCCTGTAAGTTGTTATTAAATGTATCGACTGAACGACAGGGAGAGTAGTAAAACTGCCCCTTAAGATGGCTTTTAATAGGAAGCCCAAGAAACAAATTTTGCAGCAGCATCGATTTGAAGAGTTCAATCAAAACTCCATTTCAAAACTAATTAGTCTGAGATCCGTGACACATTGACACGTTCTTGCAGAATCAGAATGGTTACAAAGGGAAAGCTGAACTAATACATTGTCAAGACCTCCTGCCAAAGGACTGCACTGTCTAGAAATTATGGCGCCTTTATTGTGGTATCTTCTAAACCAGAACCACTTTGCACCATTTACAAAAACTACTGCGATTGCTCCCAGAGCTTTCCATCTTTTATTGTTACTATTAATAAAGTTATGATGAAGAAGGTGTATATGGGAAGTAGTTTAAAGGCAGAAATGGGACTGTTTTATCACATTACTAGAAATAAAACCTTAACTTGTATTTTTTGAGTCTAAGTTTGACAAAGGTATTATGAGAAAAAAAAAATCAAAAGGCAGAATCTTATTGCTGAATGGCGAAATGTCATTTCTCCAGGGGAGTACATATGCATAATGGCTTTCACAACCCCATACAATTGCACCATACCATTAAAAATACAGCTTTTAAAATACTGATCTCTATGTGCCACTTTTCTTCATTAAGTATTAATTTATGATACAATTCTCCCAAATCAGTTGTACATCTTGACTGTCTGTCAAAATGAATTTTAATAATCAATGTAATCAAACTCTAATCCAGCAGCTTTTCACACATCTAACTCTTTTCAACCATATTTCTAGAACAATTCAACATTTCAAAGAATCACAGCTGAAATCATGAGATTTACAGAGATTCATAAAAATTACTTGCAAAGTTAGAACATTATTAGTAAATCTATCCAGTTTCTTGTGTATTATTTAACAAGAGACTGTAGCTTAGGTTGTCTTTGCCATTGATATGAGTTCTCTTATTTTGTAGCAGCTTTAACAGAAGAAAGGTTTATATCTTTAAAGAAGTTTTATTTCTTTTTTTCCCCAAGAATCAAGTCCTCTAATGAAAAGTTGTTTTTACATGGTTTCTGCAAGGCTGGAGAGCTAATTATCTAACCAGGGGACCATCCAGGACAGTGTTTGATTTAAAAGGCTCGAGGCTTTAGGTGCTCAATTAAATAGCTATCGGTCTCAGACTGGACTTTAATGGGCCCTTTTCTCTTTAACTCCAGCAATGGGGAGAGATACCCCAGGTCAAGCTAATTAAAGCCAGGGGACTCTTTAATTGTGATGACAGAATTGGTTTCAGTTTTCTCTTTGGGTCCTCTGTCCAAGGAGGTTGTTAATATTTCAACATTTGGGCAAGGCAATCAATCACACACATCAAGAGGTTCCTTATATGTAGGGGAACATTCCTTTTCCACTTTACAGCATTATATCCACCTACCTTAAATTAACCACCATGTAGTTCCAACATAGTCCCCAACTAGTTATCAGAACTTTGACAAGAGCAGGCCTGGGAGCAGCAGGGAACCTGTACAGTCCAGTTCTTTATCTTAACTTTGCATTTTGAGTAGTATCAATAGAAGCCATACTCAAGTACACTAAAAAAAAATATTAAGAGATTCCAGGAGTTCTTTCCAAAATTGTAGAGACAAACAGACCTGAGTGCTATCATTCCTTTTTCCTAGATAGCTAGGTACACATGCGAACCCACAAAACAAATCCAAGCCTTATCTGACAGAGAAATGCACATCCAAAACTACTGATCCATAAGCAACTAGTTTTCCAGCAGACTCCCTATATTTAATCTACATTCTGCACCAGCTATGTTAAATGTAACAAAGAAAAGGCAACACAGAAATTATGCCTGGAGCCAAGTCCATTAAGGGTACTTCAGAATAACTGGCGGCCGAGCACCTTAAAAGCACCAGAAGCTATTGATACTTAAAGGGGGGAGGGGGGACTGTGCATAATGGCAAGTACTGCATTAGAGGGGGTGGGGGGAGGAGGAGGGAAGAAATCAGCCAAATTACGCTTGGTTAATTCAGAGTAACAGATCTGCCCCCAAGTGAATTGGAGGCCTTGAATTAATTCTGTTATGACAAATCAAGATAAACGTTCCCCCTAAATTGCATGCGATTTAATTAATTTTTGAGATCCTGGGTTTTTTTTTTTCTCCTAGCTAATAGTTCACATGCTCCTGTGCTGTCATTGTGCTTGAGTGGGCAGACTTCAAAGTGATATTAAATAACCAACTATTAGATTTACCTAGCACGTCCTATTGGAAAAGTGCCATTTAATTACCTAGCCTGTTCAATTAAAGGGACAGCATTCCCTGAATATAGCAGCTTGCTGTTGATTACCAGGGAAATGAACTCGTTGCCTGGCGGCTCCCTCCCTGCCTCCCCGCTCCTCCCCTCCATAACCCACACGGCAGACTGCGGCTGCGGCCAGCCACGTGAATGGCAATGAGGAACGCTCTCCCCCTCCCGCCGCCTGGAACCGGGATCAAGAGCGTGTCAGAGCGCGGCTCCACACCAAAGGGGGGGGGCAGCTTCCTTCAACTCTTCTTTCAAACACGGCCCGGTTAACTCGTCTCAAGGGAACTGAGTAGCTGTGGCCGGGGATTAATGAAGCCAGGATAAGGGGCTGGGAGGGGTGGAAGGGTTCGCCCTTCTCTGCTCTGATCCTTGTGTCCTTCCCTACTTGGGGGAGAGAAAAGCCACCCATTCCCCCCCAACCCTGGAGGGAGCACCGGGGGGGGGGGGGGGGACACGACATTTTGGCAGGGAAGAATTTGTGGGCGCTGCCCCTTTAAGAGGAGCATGGTTAATCTCTTCTCCTCCGCGCGCCCCCCATTCCAGGCCAATTTTGTTAATTAAATGTTTTGTTTGCGACGTGGCTCTCATTCATTTCGGACACGTCACTCCGAGGAGATCTAAGCCAGGGACCAGATCTCATTAGATAAAACCTATCAGAAGGAAGAGAAAATGGAGGAGACACTAATTAAAGCTTTTAATTGTGCGGATGCACGGCCACGCTGCTGCTTTATCTGGAATCTGAAGGTCGGGAGGGCTGCACACTCTCCTGACTGCACATGCATTTCCCTTCGTAAGGGGGGCTGCGTTTCCACCGCCTGAGACGAGTTCCTTACCATGCACGCTGGCCTTCAGGGAAAGCTGCTGCAGCTCTTAGATCTGTACGGCTGCTTTCGAAAACCACAACCCCTAGTGTCAGACCGTTTAAAAGCCCCTTAATAAATCGCTCTGTGGTCCCTGCCCGGGTAGGGGGAGCAGCCGGCCCCTTTCACCTGGCGGCTGCTGGGCCCATCAATCCTCCTTTCATTGTTATTCACGTCTAATTTTCCCCTGTGGCTCCAATTAAGAGTTGCGCCTATGGATTTGGCTTCAGATAAGGGAATTGTTGCAAGCTCCCTCCACAGCAATCCGAGGGAGAGGGCCCCCACAGAAACAACAGACACTTGCAGACCCTTGCTGATCTAGGGGCATCATAAAAGGTTCAACACTGAAATGCAGGGAGTGGAAGAGGAGCCAATTAGGCCAGAACTAGTGTTGTGGTCCCAGAAGACCGGAACACAACTGTGTGAAGCCCAGGTAAATAAAGATGAAGATTTTGGTCAACAAAGTCCTCTATCCTAATGCAAGACTTTCAACAGTCCTTCCACTGCAAGTTTCAGTGGTGAGCCCTTTTTATTGAAAGGTGTTTGTTTGGTAAGTCTGTGTAATTGACATAGATCTAGAGAGGAGTCAGGCATGGAACAAGGAGATCAATTCAAAAATCCTCATCTAATAAAAACATGTTATTCATAATTGCCTACATTAAAATAGTGGGTATTAAATTATGGCCACAAAAAACTGGAGGAGATTCCATTAAGCAAGGCTGAACTTGCCTTAGGGATACAGGGGATGCCTCTTCTCTTTTTAATTAGTAGTAATCAAAAGTGAAGGTTTTTTTGATGGCCTTGGTTGAGAGATGAATCTGTACCATTCAGCATATCTGAACAGTAATGTCAATTTTTCCACTTCAAACAAACCTCTTTTCTTAACACCATTGTGCTCTATTTAATTACAATTCTGCCAGGCTTATGCTGGTGCTTCGGAAGAGGACCAGGAAGCATCATTATAAACCTACATGTGCTGATTTTCTAACATTTACTTACAAAAAAGTGAAATTAATGTTGCAATCCCTCAAACATCTGTAGCTATATTTCTTCTATTTAGTTGACTGAGGATGCAGGCTTACAATAGGGCAGAGGTTGCATTATCAGAATAAATAAGCACCCTTTTATTCCATTATTCTAACCTAATGATGTCTCCAAGAAAAGCATTCCCACAAATTCAGCACAGTACTGCATCCAGATCTCTCTCAATTTCAAGTACAAGGTAAAGGTCTCAACAGAAACAAACTTGCAGTATTTATAGCCAATTGATTGGGAGGTGGGGGGGGGGGAGGAAAACTTTTCAACCTTTAACCAAAAATAAATAAAATAAATAAAAACCTTAAGTAACTCTGACATTTACAGTAAATGAAAAGTCAAAAGCATTTAAAACAGAACAATTGTCTTAACTGGGAATGTTTCTTAGGCCAGAATGTAGGGGAGTTCTTGCTTTTTAATTACTGGATGTTGAAATAGAATCCTTCCTTGAAGCATTCATGTGCATCAGTCTATCAAACCATTTACTCAAATTAAATGTGTAATCCTTCAAAATGTCTCCTTTTAAATTAATGAGTTTAAGGAGCTTGAGTTCACCTGAAAAGATCCTATAGGCACCTGACCTCCTGAATTCTTTCCATTAATAGCATTGAAACTTGTTGGAAGGGATACTGGTACATAGTCTTACTGTACTTCAACTGATAGAAGATTAATGGGGTTTAGCTTTCCATCCACCCACCAAATCTGAGGCATGTGAACTATTTAAAATGAAGGAAATCACTTCCCTTGGATTCTCCCAGCTTTTTCTATATTGAAAGTTAGAGAAATGTCTGTTCAAAGCCTCTCCATAACAATGTGAAGATAAACATTACCACTGTTTTTTTTGGCTATAAGTAGAATCTCTGGCTGTTCAACTGACAGTTAATCAGCTCTTTTACAAAGAGAACAGAGAATGAGTCATTCTGTTTCCACTCAAAGGAGTTTAAAGGTGCTTATGTAAATATCAATTAATCAGATACTAAAAAGCAGGCATTTCATTATTTAGCACCTCCAGTCCACCACAGCCTTACTCCAGCCTACCATTTTAACATTCACCGTTTAGAGATTCACATTTCACCACTACAACAAAGCAGATTAATTTAGCCCGATTGCTGTTTATTTTTAGTTAGGACCTGTTTTGTGCTGAGAAGCACTTTATGGACCCCAAGTCCCATCTCTGGGAAGGGCAGTCCAAACTGTGGCTGGAGAAAGAGCCAGCATTCTCCTCTCCAGTCTTAATGAGGGGAGCGATCCCCCGCCCCCACACACACACCCGAAGTCAATGAATGACCTATCTGTGTCTCTGCCTGCAGTGGAGCGGCCTGAACTCTCTTCTGCTATCCTGTAGGCATGCAGGACAGTACAGAGTTGCTCCCCGCCCCTTGCTGTGCAGCCTCCTCTTTCTCTCACCTGATGTAGTCGTTTCTGCACAGGATCATACCGCTCTTAGTGTAACAGGAGGTGCCGATGTCCCCCAGCTGAGCCTGGCAGCAGGAGCACTTCAGGCATCGGCTGTGCCAGTAGCTGTCCATGGCGTAGAGCAAGAACCGATCCGCGATCTTCCCCCCGCAGCCGGCGCATCTTTTCCATGAGAGGGAGCCAGCGGTGACCGGGGGAGGTTGCGAGCTGCTGCCCGGGTTCACCATGGTCTGTGGAAGGAGAAGAGAAGGAGGGGGGGGGGGACAGAGATGGTTAACTCCAGGCCATGAATCCTGCCCACGCCTTCCCGGTACGGTAGGGGGAAGGGGGGGCCGCGCAAAATCACACTTGGTTACTTGTCTCGTGCTTTGTTCTGGATTCCTTAAGCCTGCCTCCCTCCCAACTTGTCACTGGTGGCCTCAGCTTTACTGCGGTCACACTCTTAACGCGTGGCTCCGGTGCACCCCGCATGCACGTGCATACTGGGCAACATGCACGGAACTTCGTAACCCACATGGGGTGCGAGGGGCCCAGCACCACTGACTGGTGAAAGGGGGAGAGTGGAAGCGAACAGCAAACTGGCCTTCAGCCCGGCTGAAGTCATGTTCCCAATCCCTGCGCAGGCAGAGCCCTGGGAAGTGCAGCTGCAGTTCACAAGTTGGGAACAGTTCAGGGTTTTGTGCTAAAGGAGAGACTCAGATGTGTGCAGCGTGAAAAGTTGTGAAACTGGTTTTTCAGATCTCCAAGAGCGACTTTCCAAGCCATTGTCGTGACGGCCCCATGATTGCCCTAGATCTTGTTTTTATTAGGGAGATCAGTGGAGTGTTTTCTCTAGGTTTTTTAGGACACTGGCCTGAATAAAGATCATTGAACTTTAGAACTTCCTATACAAACACACTCCACTTTTGTCTTGCTAATCTGCCCTTGATCAGCAATTTAAATGCTAAACCTTTGGTGCTCAAAAAAAAAAAAAAAGTTTACTGATAATACAATACACCAGAACATTCAAGTGCAGCACACTCAGGCTGGAGCTGGCTGCCTTCAAAACTGCTATAGTGCTTTTTTCCCCCACTTTCTAATAAATGCTTTTTTCAAGCGGGACAACTGGGAGATAATATAGGAATCAATTCATAAAGCTTATTCTAAACCGATTAATTTGTTGCCTCCAATCCAGAGTCCAATAAGCTCCTAGTGTTCCACTAGTCATTTATAGTATAAACAGATCAAGTTATTTACTGCCAATTAAGCAGCATGTTTTGTCTTTGTCCTTTGTAAACCGTATGTGCTCATACCGAGGCATCTGGCTATCTGCTAAAGCCATTCAGACTGATACCTCCAAACGAGGGAGGGCGAACTTTTCCTGCCCACTGGCCCAACTTGGCTATAGGGGAGCCAGAACTTAAATTCCTTAAATGGGCCTGTTTTAAACACACATTTCCCGAGAAACAGTTCCTGAACTTCTGTCCAGTGACCGCACAATAAACCAGAAGAACTGCACCAATTAAGCTGTAACAAAAACCCTGTGACTTTGGAAAGAGAACCACTCTAAAAGCCATTAGCATTGCATTTATCTGAATGCATCATATACCTTTATGTAAATTGATTTCTGATGCATTTGCTCAAGGAATTTCCTTTTGTTAACAGTTTCTACCCATAACCTAAGTGAATCTGCATTTCCTGCTTTGAGTCTTTAAACCGGTTTTTAACGTTTTAAATCACTTTGGATTTCTTAAAAAAACAAGACTCCATGCTGCCTTTCCCCAGTCTTGTTGAACGGTAAATATATATTAAAAAGGAAACGTTACACTGAGAAAGGCATCCAGTAACCCCATTAAGCTAAAGCTCTTAAGGACAAGCAATACCTTAATGCTGATTAAATCTAAAAGAGATGAATCAAGAGGACTGACCAGAAAGTGACTCCCCTGATAACTAAGGACGGGCCCTCATCAAGTTTCATTTAGAGTTGGGGGGTGGGGGTTGGAGAGAGAAGAGAAGCTTTTAACTTAAATAGGCTTACTCTAGTAATTACATAGCCAAGCAATTTAGGTCCTGGGATAGAGTCAGTGAAATAGAAAGCAGAGCTGGCAGCTAGAGGCAAAATAACCCCCCTTTTAACAACGTCTCTGGTGTTTTTTAATGGAGACCAAGGGAGGGACAAGCGCAGAGCTGGCAATTTGTAGTTAAAAAAAATGGATGCTTAATTCATGTCTTGGTTTTAATTAGGTGATTCACCGCATTTTTCCTAGATTGAAACAAAAGACTGGGGGAAGGAGGGGGAAGAGGGCAGGCAGAGAATTGGAAACGAGAGAATTAGGGAGCTCACTTTGATCTTTCCTGCCACTGTTTCAAAATAGTGTTTACTACAAGGAGAGCGCGGGTGGCAGGTCCTCACACCCTCCTCTCCCCCCTCCCCCCCAATTCACAATTGAAACAGGCAAAAAGCCCTTTTCCTTTAGCAGCCAGGAAGAGGGGAAAAGCAGCAGCAGCAGCAACGAGCCTTTTGTAAGCAGGGACAGCGCTCCCGGCCCCGCTGCAGCGCGGCTCCCCCGGAGTTTACAGGGGCACCCTCGTTATCCGCGCCGACCGATTGAGTTTACGAGAGGATCGTGGGCTGGGGGAAGAGAGGGAGGCAAACAACACAGGGCGCATGCAAAAAAAAAAAAAAAAAAAAAGAAGGAAGGAAGAAGTCTAGTCTCCTTACCTGCTTCCCCTCTATATTGCAAGAGGCCGAGGAGCAGCGTCGCTCTGGTTTATAGGGAGGGCGGGGGGGGGAGGTTTTCTTGCAACGACCCAAACACAATGCTCGCTCTCCGGCGGAGCGGAGCCCCCCACCCCTGTCAGTGGCAGCCCGGCTGGCAAAACGTAGAGCAGAGGCGCGCGGCTCGGTACTTCCTCCGGCTCCCGCTTCCCTGGAGGGGAGCCGCGGCGCTCAGTCCCGGCCGCTGGGCTGCGCGCACAGGGCGCCGCCGCTGCAATCGCTGGGTAAGTTTGGCAATGGGGCTCTCCACTTTGTATCGCTTCCCCCCCTCCTCCTCCGGACCTCCAGCCCCTTCGCCGGGTCCGGGCGGCTTCGGAGCCTCCTGCAGCACAGCGCCAACCGCCCGCAGTCCGGGAAAGCGCCTCAGAGCCCCGAGCACGGGCAGCGAGAGAGGGGCCGGGGCGAGGAGGCGGCGGCGGCGGCGCTGCTGCTGCTGCTACCAGCGCTGGGGTTCCGTGGCGGCGCGGGCAGGACTCGCAGCGAGGCCCCCCTCTCTCCGTGCGCGTCTCTTTCCGCCGCCCCTCCACATGTGTTACTGACAGAGCGAAATCCCAACTACACCCCGGCTCAGCTCCCTCCGTCAGCCGCGCGCAGCCAATCCGCCCCCCGCTTGTTCAGGCGGAATAATAAAACCTGCCAATCCCTGAGAGGACAAAGGAATGAGCGAGCGAGGGGGGAAGGGAGAGGAGAAGAGGGGAGGGAGGGAAGGAAGGAGGGAGTCAGTCAGGTGGGATTGAAGCAGGCAGAGGCAGCCGCCGCCGCAGCAGCAGCCTGGCTGGGCTGTTGTAGGGAGCGAAGAGCGCCTCCGCCTGGCTTGGGCTTGGGCGGTTTCCCGCCCTACCCTAACTGACTGTGGGTGGCGCAGCCTCTGGGGGCAGGCCCGTCACATTACTGCCCCTTCCTCCACCTAGTGGCCGTTCAGGAACGTATCGTTTTTGATCGCAGAGAGACACCTCCCCCCGCGGGGGAACAGGTTGTTGTGGGTCCTCTTTAAGGGGCTCTGGCCCTTGGTAAGTCCTTTTATCGTCTGTACAGCAAATGCACACACGCCACCTGTTGGGCTTCCCTCTGGGGTGGGGTTATATTTAGAGCCCTTCCTCGCAAGCACTTCACAGAGCTGATTAACATTACTGGGCGCCGTCAAGTCAAGCTGACTGGAAGAGGGGGTTCACCTAACACTAAAGACACAATCCTGCTTCCTGTGGCATCTAGGCCTGCAAGATCAAGTCCTAATCTAATTGCTCCTGCTACTTTTGTTCAGAAATTACAGTAGGCACTTGGGTCCGAAGTCTATGCACACAGCTACCCATGAAATGCGCCTATCGGTGGACAGCATTTGAGCCTTTGATAAGGAAAAGGTAGGGAGAGGAGTTGCAAGCACAGTGTCTCTCTAATTCTGCCAGTGAGATGGGCCATATCAAGCCATTGATTTTTAAGTACTCCCTACTGAAATCAGGGAGAAGTTCTACTTAAAAATGAATGCTATTATATAATATAGTATTATTAATACTCCATAAAGGTTTAAAAGGGGAATATGTTCTACACTTGGTTGGCAGTTAACTGCACAGTGAGCCACTTGAAAGATACTACTGCTGCTCTAAAAAAGAAACCCAAACAGTATGAAAGCCAATTAGAGGAACTAATTTTCAGTAGTTATACATAGAATGGAAAAATTAAATATTAATTGCATCGTTCTCAAGGCCCCAGAATAGTACACAGCACAGACAAATATGGAAAGAAAAAAAAAACTCCAAGTAAAAAATAGTAATGAAAGAAGTTTTAAATATTAAAGTGGTTTGCAGTCTGTGAGTCTTGGATCCTAAGGGATCCGTGAACATGTCTAAGAGGTCCGCAAAGGTTTGACTTTACCACAGAACAATGTTTTTTAACCTAAAGTCCGCAGACTATGTCTAAGTTTTCCAAAGAGGTCTGCACCTCCGTTCAAAACTTTTTTAAAAGTCCACATATGAAAAAAGGTTGAAAACCTGAAATATAATACAACACAACTTTGGGGACTGTTCCTCCAAGTAATGGGAGGCAAGGTGTAACTTTTTGCAAGTTTAGTCTCTTATCTAGTATAGTCTCATACAGTGTATGCCAGCATGCTTTACAGAGTTAAACGCAGCTGAAAGAGTGAGATAAATAATCAAAGATGTAGGATTCATTTATTTAGCATTGAAAGTTTTTAAACTCAAATTCCCTGTTTAGGGTTTGACGTAAACAACAAAAATTAAAGCGAGAACACTAGATTTATGCTGGTCAGAGTTTGTATTAAGGCACAATCAGTAGCAATATGTAAAGGTAACTATTTAAAAATATCCTAACACTAGAATTAAATGAGCAGTGTTTGCTTTTGGGCAGTCAAATGTTTAGTGATGTCACAGTGTGACACTAAACATGAGTTCAAGTGGCTGCACAGTTTCTGTTTAGCTTTGGGCAATAAAAATCCTAGAGCTGTTTCTGTAAAACTCTAATTTAGAAGTGATACATTCACATATGTTGTGAGAAGATTTTAGTCAAGGATATTTTTAGATGGTGTATTTGTACTAATATGAAAACAACATTATCTCTTTGAAAGAGCAAAAAAGTAAACCTTGTCACTGTAATCAAAATCCAGGTGTACTTTAACCACAGTGCCATCTATAGGTGTCCATTATTTCTGCATCGTTGGCCTTAATTGGACTAAAGAGAAGAACTATACCAGTTAGAATTCAGATAGAAAAAATGTTTAGATACAAAAAATGTCAATAGGAAAATGGTTGTGGATGACAGCTTTAAAGTTCTATTTCTGATAACATAGCTATTAAATATGACACTTAAAAATCAGAGTTATGATTTAAGTGTAGGGAAACAGCGGATCTTTCACTATTCATTCCTACAGCATACACACACACACACACAGTTGACTGAGAGCTCAGTGAAGGATAAGAACCTAGTGGGAAGTGGACAACTGATGTGGTTAAAAATGTCTTTATCACATCTGTGCAATTTATCATCTAGATATCATCTCCATGTATATACACATACATACTCTCCCCCTAAATATTTGTTATTTAGGTTGTGGTACAATTTAAGAAACCTCAGAAAGTGACAAGATACATTACAGATATCAACAATTGCATTTGCCTATGCTCTGATTGGCTAAGAGCAGTACAAACAGAACCAAACCTAAAATAAAACAAAATCTTAATTATCTAAATCTGTCAGGTTTTAGGGTTACATCAAAATCAGACTCTGAAAGACCCATAAGGAAAGTTTCTGGTAGGGAAAAGTTTGTTTGAAATCAAGAAAGCTCTGTTATTAGCTCTGATGAGTTTACCAGTCTTAAACATAATGCTATTTTATGAAGTGAGAGACACTCCCGAGCAGCCAAGTCCCAGGCCATTTAGGGTTTTAAAGATGCTTCCTAAAGACCTGCATTTTCTATATTATTATTTTCACTAATTGTGATTAATTGAAAAGCACCTTAACTAAGAGAATTTTGCAGAATATTATTCTAATTTTTCTTTTGTACAGCATCTGCTGTTGCTGAGCTGTCATCTTTGTTGCTCTGTTTTTCATTGTGTCAATGTAATTAGTTCAACCTACTCTGTTATTAGCTGAATATGGTAAGTAAGTTAATATAGTCCTGTTTAACTGGTAGATTTCAACAGTAGGCATAAATGTGACCATCGACTTCAGGTGAGTTGAATCCACAAGGTTTCAATTCACCTAGCATAATTCACCCTAGAAAACTCTTAATTATGGCTGAATAAATAAAAAACACAGCACATAAGAAAAATCTGGCTGCTGATAACTTGTCATTTTAAGAATCAGGGAGAGTGGTACATGATGAGAAAAGGCGAAGTAGGGCACTGAAAAAATATTCCTTTGGAATCTTAGGGAAAGTTTAAAAGGATGTTGAGCTTAACTGAAAGTTACATGTACTAACTGCAGATGTACCATGGCAACTAACTGATGTAAATGTTAACAAGTATAATGTAAGTGGCTTATTGACCTGTCAAAGATGGGGACCCCAATATTATCAAGGTGTGGACTTTTGTATAAGAAAAGAAAAAGTTGAAACCATCATTGAATATGCATATGGTCTAGTGAGCATTAGTATAACCCCCTATAAAGGATGTTACCCAGCAAAGGGCAGTGGCATATGTTGGAACACACTGGCCTGATGACCACACGCATATGGCCTCATCTATTCCGTAGTTCTCTGCAAGGGATGATGGGAGTATGCAAGTGCTGGTCATTTTGTATTGGCTTTATCTCCTTTGCTATATTACAGTGTTTGTGACCTTGTTTGGTTTGCTAATAACATTTATAGCATTATTAGTCAGAGAATATGTAGTGGATTGTTTCTTGCATGCTCCCCATTCTACTGACAACTTTATACTGTTCCTGATTCAGAGGCAGAACCCTTTCAAGCTACTGCCTAGTATGTAAAAGGAAATAACCCATATCAATCAGGCAACACAAATCAATACGAGTCAGGCCCCTACATTTCTTTGAGGATCTGGGCCAAACCAAATATAAATGCACACAAGACTAGTTAAAGAATTGCTATGCCATCATCACCTCCTGTATAAGTGGATAGTCGTGTGAGTAGAGTCTGACTAAATCAATGTAATCAGAGTTGAAATTATGTTATATTTAAAATTATAGGCCCTTGGGAACTACCAGAATACACATATTTAATAATAAGTTAACTATACCACATTATCTTAAAATTAGGCATTTTATTGGATTGTAGTAAAATAAGGCATATCTTTGCAAGTTATGTTAGGTAATTTATATAGTTATAAAAATGTGTTTACAGTTAATTTTTGTGATCACTCATTGTCACAGCAACTTTTTATTCATAAATGTAAAACTAGTTAGAGGGCATTCATATCACTCAAATGTCATCATCTTTAAAAAGAAAAACTTAGTTATAAAATAATTTTAAATATAAATATATACTTAATTTACCTCTAAGAGAAACAATGTTTTCCCAAAGACAGCCCCTTATTATAATAAATGGTTATATTAGAAGAATAGACAGCACAATTCAGGGCTGTCTAAAGACCGAAAAGATAGATAGGCAGAGTCAATGAAGTACTTTACTTTTACAGAATAAAAAGAATAATCAGATAAGGATTTTTTAAAAAATAAGAGTGGCTAATTCAATTGACTGAAATGTGTTAGCTAAATGCAGGGGTACATTTATAATGCCATCATTTATACTTCTGAAAATAAATCATGTTTTATAATACAATTGTTTTTGATAAATCACTATCACTTCTTTTCAGCTTCAAAAAATTCCAGGAGAGAAAGCAAGTTTGTCGATTCACTCAACCTCCAAATGTTGGAATATCTCCTAAGGATACTCTAGATTTTGTTTCTGTTTTTTCACAATGTAGTCTGGCATGATTTCAGAAAATATGCCCAGAGGGAAGTTATTTAACAAATTATTTCCAGGATAGTGTTGTTTCATAGGAAAAATAAAAGTAACTCTTGCTTTTATAAAAAATTTTTTCCAAGTAAGTTTAAAATATTCATAAAAAAATTAGAAATTGTACCCAAAGGAATATTCACTGATGCTTGCTACTTTTTGATGGTCTCTTTCTAAATAAATAACATTGAGGACAACATTGAAATTCCTTCTTACCAGTTGTGTCCAATAATAAATCCTAGAATATTATTAGAATATCTGCCTGTTATCAACTCAGTCAGCGAATGAATTATTTACTATAACTCATTGCCAAGTAAAAGCACACATGACACCGTGGTGAAGTTTTGATAACTTCTAGAAGACACTGTAATTTATAGAAGGGGTCCATGATGGATTTCTCACCACCTATCTCTCACCTATCAGTATATAGGACACTTATTGATGGCCTGTTTGAGCTACCTTAAACAGATGGAGAAATACGGGACTATCCCCCAAAAATAGGGCTTCAAAGGGAATGCAGGACCCAAAGTTCCAATGGATTTTGTTGTATGTTATAACGTTTGTGTGAGTGAGCATTTTCAGCTAATATGTTTGAATGCTTCTAATGTCCTCCCAATGATCGTTTGTTAGAGACTGTGACTCTAGGCCTTATTCCTAAGAAGTCTGACAAAGTCTGGAACTGAATATGAGCTAAAATGTACAAAGTATGCTTTCCAGCTGAACTTCAAATTGCTTTTTAATGTAAGGGATAGCACATCCTGGAAACAGAGAGGGTTACAAAAATAAAGAAATTGAGCTGCTGGGTTGTCTTTTACAAAAATTGTACATCATATTGGATGTACAATTTACATAGATACAAGTAGTTATTATGCAACTGTCACTTCAAGTTCACTTAACTGGATATAAAATAATAATGACTATCAGACTGAAAATTCTCCTTTCATTCTGTGGCTATGTTCATCATGTCTCAAGTTTGCAACATTTACCCTGTTCACTTTTTGCTTATAGTGGATTCTCTTAGACAAATACGTTTTCATTACTATGATTTCTCTGTTTTATTTATCGCAACATTGCTTTCTGGAAAAATTGCACAAGTTCTTAAGCTCTCTATTCAGTTTTTAGATGTATCATACATCACAGAGATGGTTTGTTAGAAGCAACTTATTTAAAGTTAATTCCTTAATGGTTATTTCTCCAATTGCATTTATTACATGTCTAATATACATGAATTTTTCTTGCATATAAAATATTGCATTAAGCTTATTTAAAAAAAACTCCTTTTTCCTAAGTTGCTCTTGAGAACTTGACTGAACACTTCATGACAATAACGCTATCATTTTTATTATAATTCTGTAGCTTCTAACAGTCATATAAACAATCTTGCAATTAAGAGCTAATGTTAATGGAATAGAATGTTGTCATTGGATAATAGTTTCCTGCTGCTAGATAAATGCTACAGCAATAGTAAGGCATTTATTGAAAGTAACCATGAAGACAACACTAAAGGATGATTTTTAAAGCAGGTGCAGTGGATCCTGTGACATCATTCTATTTCAATTGCTTTATTTCTATTTTACTAAATGACTGATGGACTCCTTTTGCCTGATGTATGCTGGTGCAGTAAAGTGACAGTCGCTCATCTTACCATTGCTGAAGAGTTGCATTCTGCTGAGCTTAAGAAACAGATTTATTTTGTGGCTCATCCACTCAGAAAAGTTTATTCATTAAGTACAGCTTAAAAATTCAATTTCTCTACAAAAGATGAGGCACAATGATTCTTGTAGGTGGCGTTTATGGAAGAGGAAAAATAGGGCCTGCATGTACCCTTCTCTCCTTCCTGTCACCTTCCAGAAACCCGTCCCCCTCTGTTCCACAAGGATTGGGGAGCTGTCACTGCCATAAAATGTCTCCTACAAGTATTCTTTTAGGAGTTAATGTTTCTCCTTCCCTTCTTACCCTGCCCCTGGCTCTCCTTGAAAAGAAGGATATTACACAAGTGTGGGAAGATCAGCCAATTGCAATGTTACTCCTAAAACAATTGTGGAGCTAGGGGAGTAGGAAGTCCTTGATGGGGTTGGTGTTTACATTCCTGTGAATTCACAGGATCTGCAGGGTTTAGAGATCAAGACCTCTGTCTTTTTCTCGACTCTTGAAACTCCTCTTTTAAAGTTAGTAGAAAACTCTGAAAGGTTAACCTTCCTGGGCTCTCCATTCCCGTCCTGTGGAAGTTCCAACCTGGCCCATAGTTTTAGACTGAATGGCTCAGAGCCTGCAATGTGATCTGCATCGATGGACCCTTATGCCCCCATGGAGTCCCATTAAAGTCAATGAGGCTCTACATAGATATAGAGATTCTCACTAGCAGATCTGATTGCATGACTGAGGCCTAAAAATGTAATTTGTCTTTATTTTAATACTATAAAGCACCCAAGTTTCAATCAGATACCTAGATAACCTGAATATGCCAATGTTTTGGGTTTTTTTTCAAAGCAATATCACATGGCACAATAACTGTATATTAAAGAATCATGAAGCGCTTGCTAGGATTTCCTTAACAAACTCTTTATCTTCTAAACTCAAAAGGAGAGCCAAGGGACCTTGATATCAAACCAGCAATTCACTGCTCCCAAGACCTGATCTCCCTAACAGCTCTCAGCACAGCTCTGAATTAACTTCCAAGGGCAGAGCTCAGAAAACAACTTTCACCTTTACTTGACCCCAGACTCTTCCAACAAATAGGAGCTCAGCAAATACATGAACTCATCTTTAACCATGTGCAGGCAATGTAGGAACTAATTAACTCTTTGGTTGCTGGATTTAAAAAAAAAACAAACAACCCTTCTCCTCTCTAATTTACCAATCTTACAGTACTAATGTCAATTAACTTTGTCAAAGTAGAATGGCCACCTACTGAAAGAGAGCTCCCATATTTATCAGAAGTAAGTACCCAAGTGAAGGCATGATGTTCATTTCAAAGAGAGAAACCTGTAATCCAGGCAAAATGAGCCTCTGCAGCAATGAGATCCATGAAAACCTTGAGAGTTACCTGGACTGCTGAGCTTCAAAAGGTACTCACCCACTCCATGTTAACGATGGCAGAATGCCAGATTAGACATTACATTGCTAGACTCTTCCTAGGGACAGTGTCTGACTCCATTGAGCCCGTCACCCTCCATGACACTTGGGATTCACAGGTATGATGGGGTGGAAAGAAGCTAAGTATTGTCAAATCTCATGATTTTATAGCAAGTCTTGCAATATTTGATGCTTTTCTTAAAGCCCCGGACCCTGGAGACACAATTGAATGAGGATCTTGGCTTTTTTTTTTAATGACCATTTCTAGCCCTAATGGTTGCAGAAAAAAGCTTGTCAAGGTTAACCCTAAAGGCTCAAAACCAACAGGCAATTTAAGAGACTCCCAACATTTATTATTTTTTAAAAACTCATGATTTTTAAGCCAATCTCATAATCTTTTGGGTCCTGACTCGTGATTTTTGAGCACTTGCATTGACAATACTGTAATACTTGCCTCCATTACCAAACATTATAGCTGCCCTCAATTCAAGGAAATATTACATCTACTTTTGTCCATAGGCTAGGCCCTCACCATTGTCCCTTCTACTTCACACCCAGAGCTGCACCAGCCCTAGTGAGTAACTTTCAGAACATACATTGCTCTTACAGAAGGCCAGATTTTCCCTTGTATCAATTACTTGCCTTAGAACTGGCATCCCCAGCCTTTTACAGCTTGTTTGAAGACTGTGTATATACTGTACTGATCAGGCCAAAAACAGCTGATTTCTATTACACTGGGTGATTAATAATGTGGTTTCTTTAAGTTTATCTGATGGACACTGGGGTAGGAGAGTAACAGTTGCTCAAGGTACCATTATTTAAAAGCTCCATTTGATAGCCTTAAAAAAGACTTGTGTTATGTGCTTCAGCTAATCATAAAGCTGCTTGCTTAGAAATTTGTTTTTTAATAGTATACTGTATTTTACAAGTAAACTGGTTTCTGATTGGCTGGAGTTTTACTTTAATCAGTAATTAAGGGTCAGCCATCCAGTAAACTCATTAATTTACACCAATTACATCTGGTATGGCAACTAATGATTCCAAGGATCAAGCCATTTATTTCCAACCTTTCAAAGTATAATTATTGTGAAAATCAGGGTGTAAATCTTTTCCATACGTTTTGGTTGGTAATTGAGAAATAAAATGGTTTCCAAATGTAGTCGCTGTCCAGTTTTTGTTCTGTAGTAGATCTCTCAAGGGACTCTTTAAAGCTTATGGAAAAGGTGATGTCAACAGCAATGTACGCTGGGCAAACTGAAACAGGATTAATTAATCGAGATGAAAGAGAAAAGCTAGACCCTTTTAAATTGTGGTCCAGGTCTCAGACTTGGACATCACACCTCAGATGACAGTTTACAGTCCTGAGGATGAAGGGACATGGCTCAAAGACTGACAAGTATTCAAAATATAGGAGAATTAAAAATCCTTTGTTTAATGTATGAAGGCCTTTCTAATGTGCTGTCTTTAAAATGGTGTAATCTCTGGAGCATTTTGCTTTGAAGTTTAATATGTAGTTCTTCACATCCACAGAACATTTTCAATGTGTTAAGCAAATTAGTCTCTGGTTACAGAAGTTTTTAGACATTTGCAAGTTGTTTTTAACTAAATTTAATATGTGCCAGTGAAGATGATCATGCAGTTGTTCATTTAGAAGAATGCACTTTTGGAGTGATTAATAAATAAACCAGCTTCTCCTATTGCTTCAATTTCAGTGTTTATTTGAAAGCAATCTACTTTAAAAAACATTAATATCCCTAGAATTATTATTAGAATAATTGCTTTTACTTCTCTCAGAACACACATTTTCTCATTTCCCTTCAGTACAGACAGCTTTCCACTCAGATATAACCTTCCTATTATTATTCCCCACCCCCACCCCAAAAATGAAGAATAGGAATTATACACTTTTCACTAAGGAATAATTAATTTGTCTCAAGTATTAGAACAGAGAATTGTGGAGTGACTTTGAATGGTAGTCTCTGAGGAGTTGCACTGTTTGTTCTTTTCGGTCTTTAATGAGTTTTAGTAAATGGCCAGGAAAAATTACCTTCTTTCTGTAATATGAGAGAAGTGAAGAATGAAGGAAGCTATAGAATACCTAGGAGAAAAGCGAACAGCCAATCATACACACACAACTCACCTTTACCACAGCACTTCCCTAGGACAGTGTTTTTTTTCAAACTGAGAACTAAAGATCCAATTTATTCATTACAGTTAAAACACAACATCCCTAATATTTTTGTTGTATCATTTAAATAAAGAAAAAAAATTCCTGGATGTCTTCCCACACATTGACAGTGTCTGGCTTATGTTGGAGGACAGCTGCATTTGGCCATGTGGCTGGGCTCTGGGAATCTTCCTTCTCATCAGCATTGGTTTTGTCTTTTATGCTGTCCTAGGCTGCTGCCATGTCTTTGTAATGGACTTCCCTCCATGCTTTCACAGTCACTCCCACCAAGCACTGTGACTGAGCCAAAGGCAGCAAGATCTGAAGCTCATTTCACTAAGGGGCCCAGGCCCAACACCAAGGACAAGGGGGCACATTCAGTGACTCTGATCCTTCCTCCTCAGACTTTACATATTTCCTCACTACTTGTCCCCACTGCTCATTGGTGGTGCCAGGACAGCTGCTACTGTCTTAGAAGATGGCCACCTCCAGCTGCTCTGCTGCATAGGTGAAGGCACCTGACTCACTATCATCTCGGAGGCCTAAAACCCAGCCACAGGTGATAGCAGAATGAAGCCATGTTGGGAGGACAATCTAGTACAGGAAGGAGCCCTGACATCAGTTCATTGCTTATGCCTTCTCCTTATGCTGCTGCCACTATAGGCAAATAAGGTGATAAGTAACAGCATGGATTTGTCAAGAACAAATTATGTTTAACCAACCTAATAACTTTCTTTGACAGGGTAACAAGCCTTGTGGATGTGGGGGGAGCAGTAGATGTGGTATATCTTGACTTTAGTAAGGCTTTTGATACTGTCTCGCTTGACTTTCTCATAAACAAACTGGGGAAGTACAAAATAGATGGAGCTACTATAAGTGGATGCATAACTGGTTGGAAAACTGTTCCCAGAGAATAGTTATCAGTGTTTCACAATCAAGCTGGAAGGACATATCAAATGGGGTCCCGTCCCACAAGGATGGATTCTGGGTCTGGCTCTGTACAATATCTTCTTCAGTGATTTAGATAATGGTATAGAGAGTACACTTATAAAGTTTGCAAAAGATACCAAGCTGGGAGGGGTTTAAAGTGCTTTGGACGATAGGATTAAAATTCAGAATGATCTGGATAAACTGGAGAAATGGTCTGAAGTAAGTAGGATGGAATTTAATAAGGATGAATGCAAAGTACTCCTCTTAGGAAACAGATGTGTGCAATCATTTGCACACATACAAAATAGGAAATGATTGCCTAGGAAGGAGTATTGTGGAAAGGGATCTGGGCATCATAGCCAATCACAAGCTAAATATGAGTCAACAGTGTAACACTGTTGCAAAAAAGCAAACATCATTCTAGAATATATTATCAGAGTGTTGTAAGCAAGACACAAGTAGTCATTCTTCCACTCTACTCCACGCTGATTAGGCCTCAACTAGAGTATTGTGTCTAGTTCCGGGCACCACATTTCAGGAAATATGTGGACAAATTGGAGAAAGTCCAGAGAAGAGCAACAAAAATGATTAAAGGTCTAAAAAACATGACGTAAGAGGGAAGGTTGCAAAAATTGGGTTGGTTTAGTCTGGAAAAGATAAAACTGGGGGGGTGACATGATAACAGTTTTTAAGTACTTAAAAGGTTGTTACAATGAGGAGGGAGAAGAATTGTTTTGTTAACCTCTGAGGATAGGACAAGAAGCAATGAGCTTAAATTGCAGCAAGGGTGTTAATAGTTGAGCATTGAAATAAATTGCCTAGAGAGGTTGTGGAATCTCCATCATTGGAGATTTTTAAGAGCAGGTTAGAAAAACATCTGTCAGGGATGGTCTATCTGTGTAATATTGAATCCTGCCTTGAGTGCAGGGAACTAGACTAGAAGACCTCTCGAGGTCCCTTCCACACCTACAATTGTATGATTCTCAGATCCTGTGCAGCTGAGGTTATGAAGCAGGTGAAAGAAAACTCATTGGCCCTTGTAGCCCCACAATAAGTGAAGAAAAAATATATATCCCTGCACCCTTTTTCTCCTACCTCAGACATTAGTATGCTTGGATCATTCAGATTGGAGCTGATCTGGTGACAGGTCATATTTTTCCTGTATGGTGTCTCAAGAGGAATAGTCCCTGAAATGACTACTGCAGGACACATGGTGCCCCTGGGACACAGTTCTCATATGTGGTCACTGACTGAAACTTCAGTAGGCACATAATCAGATGATCCCACATTGAGGGGAATTATGAAAGAGAGAAGGTCTGTCTTGTTCTGCTACTATCCCTTCAGGGAGAAAGCAAAGGTAAAGAGCTTCAGCCAGAGAAGAACTTTTTCCATCATTGGTCCTTCTGGTGCTCCATTGGTGGAGAAGAGTAAGTGAAGAAATAGGTTTGAGGGGCAGGTAGAAGACAGAGAAAGGTTGAGTGGTCAGGGAAGACTGGAGTAAAGATTGAAAGGAAACTTTTTATGAAAGGAGGCTGAAGACAGAAGGAGAGAGAGAAATGTGCTAGTGAAAGGGGGATGAAACAAGAGAAATTAAAAAAGACCCACAAGTCATTTCATTTATCTGTACCTCAGTTTCCCAATAATACAATGGGACTATTACTACTGACCTAACTCGCAAGGGTTTTGTGAGGATATGTCCATAAATACTTGGGAAGCATTTAGATCTTATGTTGATCAAGACCTTGTGAGAAATAGAGTAGAATGTCTTTTAGAGTAATTGCCTAAGATGGCCTATTGCTATCATAAAGAAGGAACAAGCCTTGAACATCAGCTAAGTCCAGATGGTCTAACCTACAAATCCAAGTATTAACTTACCCAGACCTGCTTAGCTTTTAAAACTGGAAAAGATCAGCCTATTTCAGACCAGTAAGAACACATTCTTTAAAGCATGCAGCCATTCTTCCTTCAGTAACTACTTATTGTAACTCCTATAATTTATTCCTCCCAAGATGCATTTGAACATCTGCAGTATCATTATTTGAGTTTGTTATACTATTAGCTTTAAAATTTTATAAGCTGTGCAGTAGCATAGGTGACAAGTTGAAAAGGTAAGGAGAATTAATTTAGAAGTTTTAAAACAAAGCTAATTTTGAGTTATACAAGTGCAAAAAAAAATCTGAATCAAAACCTCTATGGTTTCTTTTGAATAACTCAAAAACTTGGGGAAAAAAATGTCCTTCAAACTTCCCCTAAGACAATTCCCTGTGAGTTAAGACCAAGCACAAGAATTTTCAATTCAAAAAATGATTGTTGGGATTTTTTTAAAATAAAATAAATAGCACTAAAAATAGGAGTCTACAATGTGTGCACTACATGTCAACACTAATTATAATTACAAATGTAATGCTATTTTTAAAATATATTGTGTGTGTGTTACAACCCTCCCTCTCCCACAGCAAGATCTTACTACCCACCATCTGGAAGGCACTTAGTAATACTGTGAAAGGGAGGCCAGTACTGATATGGAAATATTGGGCCAAACTCTTAGCCCCATCTGCAGCTTCCTTGCACTGCCTCAGCAGCACAAAGCAGTTCTAATGCTGTTCTAAAGGGGACAGGAAGTCTTCAGGTAGACTTAACAGGAAGTCTTCAGGTAGCATAGAATTGACTTCAATGGTTCTGCAACAGTTGTTTCCCCACTCTCTGACATAGATGGTGAGTTGAAGTGAGGTGGAGCACATGCCGATCTGCAGATCCCCCACAACCCATAGGCTGATCTAAAGTATGCTGGGAGGCTGGTTTGGCGCCTGGCCAGCTCATGATTGGGAAGTGGAAAAGTGGCTTACAGTCACCATTCCCCGTCACTCTCCTCAACTGCTGAGAATGCACACGTCAGAATCCCACCAACTGTTTTTAATTTAGAGACCTCTATGGTCTTGAAGGACAAAGAGGTCTCAAAAGATTAATAGATCAGAATGCTCATCTCCCTCCTTGCATATCTTTAGGGACCCCTGAGAGTGACATACCTAAAGGGCTTGGGTAGAATTCCTTTCTTTTCCATCCTGTATGCTCCCAAGGCTGTTTCTCTTTAATTGTAGCATCTTCTACACTAGTAATCGTCTCTGGTTATGACCGCATGTGTGAGATGTGAATGGGACTATATTTCTCTTACTTTCTGGCATCTTCAGCTCTCTCTCACATTCTGCTTTCTAAATATTACCCCAGTGCAGACAGGAAACCAACCCTCTTTTATCTTGGAATTCATATGGCCTTCATCATCCTAGTAGCTGATCATTTCTCAAAAGTTTTTGGTTTTTTTCTCCCCCTTTTGCAATTTATGCCCTCTTAGAACAGCTAGTTTGTCTGAGGTAGTGTCAGAATATTCCTTCATTTTAGTGTCAATAAGAAAGCACCCAAATTCTTCCTTTACAATTAAAGTTGCTAACATTTCAAGATTTTCAACATTTTCAGTGAAAAATGGGGGAAGCAGGGATTTTTTTGCTGAAACTTTTTCAACCATTCCTACCTCAAATACATATGGCAATACCCATTGACTTACTTTCTTTTTCTCATCCATTATTTAGACTGGAATCTCTTTGGGGAAGGGACCATCTTTTGGTTTAGTGTTTGTACAGCACCTTGCACAATGAGGTTCTCGCCCATAACTGGGACTCCTGTGTGTTACTGCAATGCAATAATAAACTTCAACAGGAATTGCAGATGAGTATCCAAGAAAGCTTGACTCAGAGCTTGTAAACCAAATATACATTTCCTGATGGTTACTGACACTGGGCAGTGGCAAGCATAGCTGAAATTAACTGAAAGGGGCATGGCCAACAGCTATCAGGAAGCAGACACAGCCTGATTCCCATTTCGACTAAGAACCATTTACACTGTTCTGGCAGTGTAAAGAAGCCTTAAAATTGGTGTAACGTTTCCTGGAGCTCACTTCCGTTGGGACCCTTTGGAAGTAGGCAATGCTCTGACAAAACCTGATGGAATGAAGGGAGTTAAAATATATATTCCAGGATTTACAAAACCATAAACTTTAGTTGAAAAGCCATTTTTGTTCACAAAGTGTCCTGGCTGTTTATATCTTACCCCTACATTTTTCAAGACATCACTCTTCCGTCAGCCCTTGCTACCTAGCACAGTGACAGACACAAAAGGAGCTCTCTCACTGATGTATCTTTTTCATTAGAGATCAATACCACCCCTGCTTTAGGAATTTTATTTGTATATGTTAAAATTTAAACTATGATCCAACTGGCAAACTCAAAATCCAAAGATATTCTAAGTTAATGCAAATACAGTTTTCATGAAAGATTGTGCACAAAAGAATATACTAAAAGGCTTTGCAAAGTCATTGTAAATAAAACAATTGCAGAGTTAAATAATGCATAGCAGCACAGAAAAAGAAAAAATTAGAACTACATGCATGGAGGAGAATGTATTTCTTTTTCAGCTGTGATTTGAAATGAGAGCTAGAAGTGATGAGGCAAAGAGAAAAGGGAAGTTTGTTCCATACTGCTGGATCTGTAGGGAAGAAGGCTCTTGCATGTACAGTGGCAAAATTGTGTGACGGGATGGAGACGTGACCAATGTGACTATTTGAATAGGAATGTTTACAAGGCTGGGAGGTTCAGATCAGTTCAAAGATATTGCCAAGGTACAATGAAGGCAAATGGAAAGTATGAGCTGAGTATAGAGAAAAAGAAGAGATTGAATTTAAGGAACCTGAGCTGAAAACACAAGTTTAACGTATCAAGACAGGCAGAGAGAGAAAGTGAACAAAGAGGACTTACTTAAGGTGTCCAAAGATCTCTCTAGTTATGTATCAGCATAAAAGTGGTAATTAAGGTAAAAGTGAAGTTAAGGAATATAGAAAAGAACATGGATGTTCTTGTGGGGATGCTATAGAAAAGAAGTCTTGGTGCAGAGCTGACAGTGCCCAAAAAGGACAGAGAACAGGTAAATATATAAAAGAGAGAAACCAATCTATAAGTATGGAATGGTACAGAATTCTGAAGGCTCGACGAACATCAAGGAAGAGCTATCAGCAAAAAGAAGAGTCTCAAGGAAGAAACTGATTAAAAGATTCTTTTGTTATCTGACTATGACTAGGGTATGCAGTGTGTGGCATTAATACCTAATTGCCAATGGCACAGGGATAGTTTTAGTAAAGCATCTGCAAATGGGCTAGGTAGAGACACACCACGCTAGTGGACAGCAAGTTAGTCAAGAATCACTGCACAATATAATCAGAGTAACGTTCATTATTTGCAGGATTAGAAAACTGGAATCTGTGCCATCTAAGCCTTTTATACTACCACAGATGCCAAAAAATTAGACAAACTCTTGCCTTTACAATGTAAGTGCAGAAGATAAGATGGTTCTGAGGGATCACTGGAAAACTATATGGAGCCTTTCACCTCTATGTAACAAGTTGGTATCCAGCCAGGTGAGTAGTTATTAAAAGCAACCTCCTCATGGTGACTTATGTGAAATGAATTGGAGTCACACCACCACCAAGGATGCCAGAGACTGAATCAGTAGGGAGACTTCACTGAGCTTTCTCCTCTTAGTAGATGCCATTCCAGATCAGAGTTGAGGGGAAGTCTTGTGGGGAAGTCTGCTCTGCTATCGTCATTGCTGGATCTTTTTGAGGGTAGCGGGAGAAGATACAGGATTTCTGGCTTCATCTGACACCTTACAGGAATTAAAAATTCACTTAAAATACATTGGGAATACGCATCTAGCCACTTCTACATCCTGACTTCTTGTGCTAAGGCCTTCAGCAGACGGTTATAAAAACTGCAATAACCAGCAACAGATTTAATTCAAGATAAAGGTAACCTTAAGTTTGCATTTCTTTGTTTTTGTGCATTGCAGTTTTAAAATATTTGCAACACTTTTTCTCTTGTATTTTATTATACAGAATGATGTTTAACATCTGACACACCAGCAGCTATGTTATTCCTACTCTCCAATTGGTTTCTTCATATCTTTCATGCATGTCATTCATATTCTGCAAAGTTCAATTGAAATCAATAGTGGCCCGTGTCATGTCAATGGTACTTCACAATGTGCAAATATTAAGGAGTGAAATTGCAATCGAGGTCACTCCCAGAATGCTCTTACGTGCAGCATAACTTGCCAACAGCTAAATTAGCCTTACTACTTAGTAGACAGTATACAATGCATACTATTTCTTCTACACAAACCTCCAGAGAAATCAATGGCATAGGCATCAGACTTTCAGGTTCAGGAAGATTAGAGGCCTGGGATTTGGAGAAATTAAAATGTAAAGCAGAATCTCAGCCTTCATTTTTAAAAGTGATTTTCTAGCCCCTTTTGCCTCGCAAAATAGTCTTGAAAACAAACAAGTAGCTGGCCTCCATTTTGGCAAGAAACCATCAGGTGGTGTAAATCGACATAACTACATTCAAGTTAATGGAATTGTGCACCCTCTGAGGATATGGCCATGTGTGGGGAACTCCTTTCCCTCATGCGCTAACCAACCTTGGATGTACATCAAAGAGCCATCCTACTAAAATCCTTAGGCCAGCCTTTTGTGAAATAGTTTTTTCTTAGGGGATTGGAATCAGGTATGTTTTGGAGAAGAGAGCGGTAGGAAAGCCCAGTTGATAATGCTAATGCTAGCTCTGTGTCTTTGCAATTCACCCCAGTGTACCAAAAATACAAAGCAAAAGCTAAAGGTGTCTTTAAATAATTCACAACACCACCACTGCCAAATCTAGCCACAAAATAATGCTTTTGTCACTTAAAAAAAAAAAAAAAAAAAAAGGCAACACCCCCCGCGCACACACACACACTATGCTACTATTATGAAATATACCTCCATAGCAAGCTAACTACATGAGTCCTGTTGAAGTGGTTCAAGTACAATGTCTCAGGTGTAATCAGAGTCAGGACTCTGATCCATAATGGAGACTTCAAAACCATTACAACAACCTGCAGTCTCCCCTGATAGAATCATAGAAGATTAGGGTTGGAAGGGACCTCAGGAGGTCATCTAGTGCAACCCCCTGCTCAAAGCAGGGCCAACCCCAACTAAATCATCCCAGCCAGGACTTTGTCAAGCTGGGCCTTAAAAACCTCTAAGGATGGAGATTCCACCAGTGATGTCATCTTCTGCACACTATAGCCCCAGAATTGGTGTGAGATGAAAGCTCCAGTTTTTCAGTTTTCCAGGTCACATATGACTGTTGAAAGAGTCCATTCCCAACACAGCCCACTTCAGCTGACTCCTCACTTTAGCTCTTTGTTCATGTAGGCTGGTCAGACAAAAGCCATTCTATACACACAATGGATTCTGGGTCACATTTTCCACTGTATGAAGCAGTGAAAACAAGCAGACTCCTGCTTGGAACAGATGCTTTGATAAATGTGATCTCTGAGTGCTTATTTACCATTGCCACGAGTTTCTGGGCTCATCATAAAGGAGGTTGAGAGAGAAAGCAGTGAGAAATAGACAAGAAGAGGAAGAGGTGATTAAAGGGGGAGGAAGGAGTGAGAAGAAAGCAATAGGGAAAGAGGAGACAGGAGACAATAGATTAGGAAGATGGGAGACAAATGAGAAGACAAGACAAAAAATCGAGAGGAATGACTCAGAGAGAGAAGAAATCCTGACAGAAGCATTAACACATCACTCATTGAAAGGAAGAGCATCTGCTTCAAGTTGTGGTACTGGGCATGGGAAACCAACAATCCCCTTCCACATCTATAGTCAGAAAATGAAATCCAGGACAGAATGCTCATGCAGCAGAGGGGAGAGGAAATTATATTAACTGTCTTTGGGGATCTGAACAACAAAAACTGACAGCAAATATTATTTTAAAAGGAGCTTTTATCTGGGCTCACCAGTCCAAGCTCATTAAAAAGGCAGAGAGAAAATTCAGCAAGGGTGTTAAAATTACATAGATTAAGGCCAGTTTCCTGCAGACATTTTGTTGCATCCATCATTTGTCTCTTATCTAGATTTAGTTTCTAAGCTCGTTGGGGGCAGGAATCATAATTCGTTATGTGTTTGTACAGCACCTAGCACCATGCAGCCCTGAACTATGATTGGCATTCTCACAATACAAATAATAATCTGTGTTCCTGAGTAACTGAGCCAATACATCACACTGCAAGATAGAGTGCCCTGATGCGAGAGAACAAGCAGCATCGTGGAACAGAGAGGCCGGCACATCATATAACAAACAAAGCAGACAGAGAGAAAGAGGGCCAGATCTCATCTACATTTTCCAAAATGTACTTGAGGGAGAAAGTTTTCCTGCAGCCTTAACTCTGTTACAGTAGCTGCTCCCCCCCACCCCCGTCTGTAGCTGTAGCTTTTGAGTACCTTGAGCCTAATCCTTGCAGAGGGCTCTGGCACACTTAGTACACACTTACCGGGAAATTCGGTGGCAGTCAACGGGAGTTACGCAAGCTACGCAGAATAGCTTGTGTAACTCCTGTTGACTTCCTAACTTCCCTTCCGCGTGCTGTCTCCACTGCATTGCGCCAACAGGAAATGCGTACCCTTCGATGCAGTGCTACGCCTTTTGAGGAGGCGGTTCAATTGAACCAACTTCCGGATCGATTGAGCACGTCTTCCCTGCCGTTCAATCGATGCGGATAGATCGATCTGAGTACATACCCTAAAATTAATAGACACTGACAATATATTGGGATCTGTCAGCGAACATCCATGTGGAGTCACACTGACATCAGGAGGCGTTTGCATGGGCCCAGCGATCCATGTTAGCACATCCCAGTGCAGGAGCCGGGGCCATACTGTATATAATAAAACTGTTCTCCAAAAACTCCACACAGCAAGATGTTCTGCTGATATGAAAAGGCAGCCGAAGCAACTAGATTATGTTGCTACACAGTCTCTCTCTAGAGCAAGGCTATCCATGATTGTGCAATATTTTTGCATATTTTTATTATGCAAAGTCACATTGAAATCAATAGTGCAAATATCCCATTCAATTCAATGGCATTTCGCTACTTATTAGAAATGTTATCAGAAGGTAAATGCTGTGCGTGGGAAGGTTTGCTGTGGAGTAATGAGATTTTACTACTGTATGGTGTCGACAACCCAAAAATGTTTTAACAGGTTTAAAATATTTTTGGTAATTAAAAAAAAACCTGAAAAGAAAAATGTTCCTTCAGGCTGCCAACATGAGTTTTACACAGAAAGAGCCAAGATACAAGACCATGAAAATTTTAATTACAGACACAAGTTTTCAAGATATAGCCAAGCCATAGAAAAATATAATATAATCACTCATCGAGCAGCATGGAAAAAATTATCACTGTAGAAAAAATAAATAAATCAGCATTTGGCAGGTCCATGAGAAAGCAAAACAGATTCCATTCTTATAACGATAACACTTCACAGTTCTCTCATGCTTCATCTGAAATCTCAAAGCATTCTCCAGACGTAAATGAAAGTCTCTTTTAAGGTAGGCACAAACTCCCTTTTGGGCAGATTCAGAAAATCAAGGGATAGAGAGATTAAATGACTTACCCAATGTCACACAGTGAGGCAGTGGCAGAGCCAGAGCAAGTAATAGAACCTAGATCTCCTGAACCCCAGACCCATGTTCTAACTACCGGACAATACACTCCTTTCCTCATAATTTTTGCAAAAATGAAAGATGAGGGTTTTTCCCTGTGGGAAGTGTTTTTAATGTGGAAATGGCAGCCTTTGTCTACATCCATGGTGAATTCTGCCTATCTAGACTCATATAGCCCAGTGCAGGAGAGTCAGCCACCTCTGAAGCATCCTCTCATTGCCAGGGATGCCTCTGTGGTGCCCCGCTAACATTTCCTCCCCTCTTCAGTGCTCTCCCCTTGCACTCACACCAAATAAACAGTCTCCAGACCCTTCTGGCCAGGCTGTTATTCTGTATTCATTTTCCTAACATGGTAAACCAAAATTGAAAACAACATAACGATTACCCTGCCGGTCTTGAGTTCTGTCCTCAGCTCTCTTCCACAGCTCACTGCCAGGCATCCTGCTTTTAACAGTCTCAGCGACCCTCATAAAAATCACCTTCAATGCCGTTTTTTTAGTTTTTCTTTTATTCTCTCTCTCTCTCTCTCTCTCTCTCTGTAGCTGTTTCCTCATTGCTGCTTCCGGCTGCTCTTATATGGAACCACCTGATCCAACCCAAGTGTGGCCACTTTGTAGTCAGAGTTGGCTAGTGCTAAGCCCTCCAGCCTTGAAGGGCAAGTTACCCAGTTACACTCTCCCCTCCTTACTACCTTACCCACCCCAGGTAACTCCATGTTACCAGGAAAGAGATCTTAGGGGGCATGGATCAATGTTCACCTCACACTCCCCGTCAGTACCCGCCCCAAGCCAGGGAAGCTAATGATCTAACCAGTGGCCCAAATTCAGTGATGAATCCTGGTTACATGCCACCTCAGGCACATAGCACATACGCTAGGAAGGACTGTTTTCTTACTCGTACCCCATGAAGTTCCAGAAATACTTTTAAGTTGATTCTGCCTTTACACTTCTCTCTAATATTTTTGATATGATCGTACCAAGTGAAGCCTTTAACTATACTGTATTTGCTGTCCGTACAGATACAATTTGTAATCTTTTTTAATTGAATATCATTACTTTATTTCTGTGAACTGAAAATTTAAAGCCCCACACGTTTTCCCATTCCCTTCCTTAGAACTTCATTTTCTCTTGTAGCAGCTATTTCAGGATTCTTCTTTTTGGCCCATATGCAAAGTCAATAGCAAGTAGAGTGAGGCCTATCCCTGCAGTCATCTCTTTTGGAAGATGATTTATCATGATGTTGAAGAAGGTAAACTGATGACACTCCTCTGTGGAGTGCCATTTGTAAGTGTACATATAACTGGAGTCGGCTTTTCCACAATCTGACCTGCATAGCTCTTTTACTTAAGAAATCCCTTATCCACCCATAAATTCTTCCTTTTATATCGATGGTAGCCACTTTAGGAAGTAAACCCTCTCTCCATATCGTATCATAAGTGGTTTCAATATCCAGAAAAGTTGTTATAATAAATTCTTTAGATCTCATTTTTGTGCTTCCATTTCTATCCTTACAATATGGGTGATTGCACTCATAAGCCAACTTTGCATACTATCTGTTAATTTATTTCTCTCTAAGTATGAAACCAATCTCTCATTTTTTCCATAGTTTTCCCCAAACATGCTGTAAGGGCAATTGGCCTGTATGCATCAACTCTTGATCGTAGCTTGTCTGGTTTCCTTATTGGACCAATAACCTTGTGCTTACAATTCATTGGCAGCTCACCTTTTCCCCATATGCTTCTGTACAATTTTAGTATCAACCTCTGTCTCCCTTCAAGTAGATGTAAACATTTCAAAGCTTATACAATTCTTGCCCAGAGCATAATTTTTGCTCTTTATTATAGCTTTGTGAAGTTCCCTTAAACTGAAGTTTTCATTTAAAATAGTTTCCTCATCTTCCTTCCACTTCTTCAATATCTCTTTGTTTTCTTCAATGTTCTCCTCTCTCAGATTTCTACACTTTGATTCTCATCATTACTAATGCTTTGGAACATTTCTATCAGGGTTTCCATTTTTTTACATTGGAGCACCTTACTCCATGGCCTTCCACAAAGAGGCCTAGTAGTGTGTTGCTCTTACTTCATATAGCATTCATTTTCCTAATTTACCCATACACTGTCAATATATTTATATTTTTATTAATTTTTCCACATTTTTTCTCCAGCTTTCTCTTTTTGCCCTTTTTATAGCCCTGTGCAACCACCTTACTTCTTTTGTATTTCATTAAGTTCTCATTATTCACTGTATTTTTTGCTTTCTTATATGCCTTATTCCTTTTCTTAATTGCCATTTTTCAGTCCTTATTCCACCATGGAACACGTTTTTTAATCTTTAGAATAAGTCATTATCTTAGGTATAGCTAGGCTTGTGTCTTTATAATTTCTTTTGTGATATTACTACTGAACTCCTCAATGGCCTCACTTATACACTGCTCATTTACACTTTTGTTTCTAAAGAGCTCCCAATTAACTTTTTTAGATTTCAAATAAGAAGACAACCATCATCTTCAGTATTACTTTTTCCTTGACATACAGTGAGTCACTTCCCATTCCCTCCTCTTTATAGATTCCCCAACTACCTTTGCTTTCTATGTTTCTTGTTGCAATTCCCAGGTCTGGGCAGGAGCAACTTCCATCAGTTGCATTAAACCACCAGGTGCTCCATCATTCAGAATTACTAAATTATTTTCATCAATGAATTGATCTAGATATTTCTGTTATCATTTTTCCTACTTTCCCACAATCTATTATAGTTGTTTAGATCTCCACAGATAAAATATGGGCTCCTGGCACCTCCATTTATCTGTCAGTTCCTTGGCTACTCATTTCTGCATGCATTGTACACATTATATACGTTAGGTGACGTTGAATTATTTTGCATCAGAATCTCAATAGCATTATACTTAATATTAAGCCTTTTCACCACTACTTCAAAATATTTTAGATTCTCCTTAAGGAAGACACAGATGCCTTCACCCCTTCCTACTTCTCTATCTACTTTTCTGCCTATACACTCCATATCCAGAGATTCTATAGTCTAGATTCCCCATTAGCCATGTCTCTTAATTCCTGCACATGCTATCAGGCAGTGCTCATTCCAACTAAAAATTGTCATTACCATTCAATTTTAACCATCAACACTTCTTTCACTTAGGAAAGCCTGGAGTCGTTCAACAGATAGGGTTGCTAATATGCAAACACTTTTCAGCTGCTTTAACTATAATTCTCTTTTTCTCGTTTCCTTTCCTATTTGAGCTGTGCAGCTGACTAGTTCATAGATTCATAGAATTGTAGGACTGCACTGGACCACAACAGGTCATCTAATCCAGTCCCCTGCACTCAAGGCACGACTATGTAATAACTAGACCATCCCTGACAGGTTTTTGTCTAACCTGTTCTTAAAAATCTCCAATGATGGAGTTTCCACAACCTCCTTAGGCAATTTGTTCCAGGGCTTAACCACCCAGTGTTACCAGATTTGCCTGTCACCTTGGGGTTCACTCATTTATTAGGGTTACTTTCCTGGAAGGGTGTGTGTGATTCTATTAATGTACTGCTTATGTTACAAGTCCCCTCCCAATGGAGCTATCCTGCAGAACCTAAGGTTTTCAGGGCGGGGTTCCTCCAGCCCCAGATTCAAATAACCTTCCCCCCCCCCTCCAATCACATTCAGAGTGCGTCTGAGCGGACCAGGCTATCAGCACTCTCAGCTGACCCCCTATATGTCCCTGAACTCAGCATGCTGGGTGACACAGCACTTTAAGCGGCCACCCTTATATGCCCCTGGACTCCACAGGCTAGGCAGAGCAGCACTTCTCAGCCACCCCTCCCTACTCTACAATTGTTTTAGTCATAACCCCCTTGATGAGCAAACCCCACAGGATTTTGGGCACTCCTGGGATCTTTGGCTTAGGTAAAAGAAGCGTTGCTGCAGCGCAAGATAGGGAAGCCAAGAACACAAAGGAGTAAACGAAGTTTGGAGAGAGAGACTGGCAACCAGAGTGATTATAACATTTATTTTATTGCCAGGTATATAAAACTTATGCTACTAATAGTAATAACCATACAGGGAGAGGAAAACAATCAAACAGTTACAATATTACACAATTTCAGTTGGGGTATTGGAGAAAGCTAGCCCAAGTTTGATTACAAAAGTAGAAAGTTATACCTCGACTAAAAGAGAGAGAGAGATTAAATTAGGTCTAAGGGGAAGAAGTAGGCTTAACCAGAGAGAGAGAGAGAGAGAGAGAGTTGGGGGAAAATGGGGGGGTCTCACCACTCTGTGCAGCTCAAAGGTTTCCTCCAGGAGACAGGCTATTCAGCTCAGGGTCCGGAGTGCTTGAGACAGGCAGAGCCCCCAACATGATCAGTCAGGAAAAGGGGAAGTCCCGGTGGAGCTGATGCAGCATTTGGATCCAGGACATCAGAACCAAGGTTTGAATTTAGGTAAGGGTTTTCGTAGGGAAGAAACAATGATTCAAGGGAGAACACTATGTTTGTTTATGGGTAAACAATGACTCAAGGGAGTATACCAGAGTGGTTTTGTTTGTGCTGGACAATAGGAGCTGATCATTCCTGTCTATGGGCAGTGTTCCTTCGAGGGAGCTCACAATGCAATCAGGCAGATTCAGTGTTTTGGATATCAATAACTAGAATGGTCTGATAACTGCGGAGCTGGGTGTCTGCAGGTGTGGGTTCATTAACATCAGGAGCAGAGATCTCCCATCATGCAGTGTGCCAATCCCAGAGTTCCGTGCGGTTCCTGCTTTGGAGCTTGGTTCTCCATTCGGTATGCTAATTCTTGTTCCATCTTCGACATAGATAAGGTTTCTGTTCTCCATTCGATGTGCTAATCAAGATGCCTCCTTCTTACATCTTTGATGTAGATGAGACTAGGGGAGTTGCCTTAATCCTATCACCCTTGTTTGGAGGGGTTTAGGTGTGTCTCCCACTGCCTTTTCATTGCTTTTGGTTTCTGGTTCAAGCAGAGGCTGGGGGGATTCAGGTGAGCCAGAGAGAGTAGGGGTTTTGCACCCTGGTTCCCCAAGAACACAGCTGACAGGTAACACCAGACAATTAGGAACATTTTCCTCATGTTCAGCCTAAACTGCCCTTGCTGCAATTTAAGCCCATTGCTTCTTGTCTTACTTTTTATGTACTTGAAAACTGTTATGTCCCTCCTTCGGTCTTCTTTTCTCCAGACAAAGCAAACTCCATTTTTTCAATCTTCCCTCATAGGTCATGTTTTCTAGACCTTTAATCATCTTTGTTGCTCTCCTCTGGAGTTTCTCCAATTTGTTCACATCTTTCTTGAAATGTGGCGCCCAAAATTGGACACAATGCTCCAGCTGAGGCCTTATCAGTGCGGAGTAAAGTGGAAGAGTTACTTCTCGTGTCTTGCTTACAACACTCTTGCTGATGCATCCCAGAATAATGTTTGCTTTTTTTGCAACAGGATTACACACTAGACATATTTAGTTTGTGAAGCACTATAACCCTCAAATCCCTTTCCACAGTACTCCTTCCTAGGCAGTCATTTCCCATTTTGTATGTATGCAACTGATTGTTCCATCCTAAGTGGTGTACTTTGCATTCATTCGTATTGAATTTCATCCCATTTACTTCAGATTATTTCTCCAGTTTGTCCAGGTCATTTTGAATTTTAATCCTATCCTCCAAAACACTTGCAACCCCTCCCAGCTTGGTATCATCTGCAAACTTTATAAGTGTACTCTCTATGCCATTATCTAAATCACTGATGAAGATATTGAACAGAGCTGGACCCAGAACCGATTCCTCTGGGACCCCACTTGATATGCCTTTCCAGCTTAACTGTGGACCACTGATAACTCCTCTCTGGGAACAGTTTTCCAACCAGTTATGTACCCACCTTATGTAGCTCCATCTAGGCTGGATTTCCCTAGTTAGTTTATGAGAAGGTCATGCAAGAGACCGTATCAAAAGCCTTACCAAAGTTAAGATATACCATATCTACCACTTCCCCCCATCCACAAGGCTTGTTACCCTGTAAAAGAAAGCTGTTAGTTGGCTTGACATGATTTGTTCTTGACAAATTCATGTTGACAGTTACTTATCTTATTATCTTCTACATGTTTGCAAATTGATTGCTTGATTATTTGCTCCATTATCTTTCTGGGTACTGAAGCTAAACTGACTGGTCTCTAATTGCCCGGTTGTCCTTATTCCCCTTTTTATAGACTGGAATTATATTTACCCTTGTCCAGTCCTCTGGAATCTCTCCCCTCTTCCATGAGTTTTTGAAGATAATCACTAATGGCTCAGATATCTCCTCAGAGTCAGTTCCTTGAGTATTCTAGGATGTATTTCGTCAGGCCCTGGTGACTAGAAGACATCTAACTTGTCTAAGTAATTGTTAACTTGTTCTTTCCGCATTTTAGCCTCAGATCCTACCTCGTTTTCACTGGTATTCACTATGTTAGACATCCAATTGTTACTAACCTTTTTGGTGAAAAACCAACCAAAAAAAGTCATTTAGCACTTCTGCCATTTCCACATTTTCTGTTATTGTCTTTCCCTCTCATTCAATCATAAATGCTGTCAACCTCTCTTTCTCTATATACCGAACGTCATCTCTGGTATCCCCAGCATCACTCATAACATCCTTTCCATTATTTTGTAGCTTTGTTATTTCTTTTCCCTTACTGGGATTCTCTCTCATTGCATCTTCCTGCTGCTCTTGTTATGGAACTGCCTGATCCAGCCCAGATGTGGGTCTTTTGTAATCAGGGCTGGCTAGCCGTAGGCTCTCTAGGCCTTGGGGACAAGCCACTCTGTTACACATTCCTCCCGTCGTCAGAGCTGAGTGCCTTGCAAGTTTAGTAAACAGAAAAATAAATCTCTGTAGATCTCACTTCCCCCCCTGCAGAGGGAGTGTTTGTCAGTGTCCTTTCTGTGTCCTAGACTGAAGAAGCAGGGTACAAATTTCATTCTAAAGGTGATAAATCCATTCTGATCTCTTCCTGGAGTGAGTTTGCAGCAGGGGGTCAGTTACTCAGAAAGCTCGGATTCCTGACACAGTTTCACTTCTCAGGTTGACAGTTCCATGGTTCCAGTAAAATGTGGAAGTCCTGGAAAATCATGATCATGCAGGGTGAGGTGGTTTCTGAAGTAGCTTGGACCAGCCCCGAGGAGGGCACTGAAGATGAAACCTGAAACTTTCAGTTAGCCCCAATATTCAGCAGAAAGCCTGTGAAGTGAGTAGCCCAGTGGGGTGATGCGCTCGCAGTCACCTGTGTTGCTCGGAAGATGGGTGCTGTGTTCTGGACCAACTAGTATTTTTAGCAGTTTCAATATGGAAAGAGTTGTTGTAATTAAACTGCAGGGGAGGAGTGGGCACAAATACCCAGCTCCCCCTAAGTCCAAATCTGGCAGCCTCCTTCTATGTAGGAAAGGGGTTTGGGTGACTATTTGGGAATCCAGAAGCTGCAAGGAGTCCAGGTGAACACTAAGGCTGTGGACATTCTTAACAGTCTAAGGGCAGGTGCCACAGGGAAGTGTCATTTTATAGAGGTGGTGAGTACATCCAAGTGTTTCCCTCTCCCCAGCAGAATTGCATCAGTCTTTTAGCCAAGTCCTATTCATCCAGCAGCTGATCTCGGCCCAGCTCTTGGATAGCAGAGAGATGGTGTTGTTCGCGTGTGATTTAGAGGTGATGTAGAACAGGATGTCATGTGCGTATTGCTGACAGTTTAGTCCATGATGTCTCACAGCCTCCCCAGCAGCATCACAGAGACATTGAACAGAGATCTTTGTGGAATTCCAAAAGTAAAGGCTTTGAAGCCTGAGTACAATGTGTCTGTGATGACTCCAATGCTGTCTGAGAAGAGCAACGGAAGCCATCTCAGTGTGACCCCACTAGCCCCTGCCGTATCTCTAAGGCAGAACAGCAGCAGCATTCAATGGCTGTAGAGCAGTCCAGCAACAGGCGTATAGGTATATGACCCTTGTTCAGATCTGATCCATATCTCTATTGCTACCAGCACAGTCTCTATTTCACGAATTGACTTGAAGCCTGACTCAGAGGGTTCCAACCTAATGAGAATATCTAGAAAGAGCTGTAAATGTTCCTTGGCTTCTTTCTAAATTAGCTTGCTTTAGAACTGGAGGTGAGACAGTGGGCAGAGGAGAGGTTAGTGGTACTGAACAATGGTTTCTTAACTACTACCCAGAATATGGCATGCTCCAAGGTGGGTAGTCGACTTCCCTCCTCAATGGAAGATACTTGGGAGACAATAATGTCATGAGATCGTCTTTCCCAGGGAGGCCAAGTTCACCATTTAAAAGCAACATTATTTGTTGCTCGAAATTGTGAAATTTCACTCTGCAACAACATTGCAAATGCAGAACTTGGGAAAGATTCAGAATTCATACAAATGCCAGAAACTGACAATTCGGGGCCTTCCACAACTCCAGCTACTGAACATTTTCAGTAAGTGATTTTCACATCTAGGACCGAATCCTGGAAGAGGATGAGCAAAGCCTGAGTGAAAAGGCTGTGGTTCTAGGTCAAAGCACGCAAATGTCACAGGGGGCGAAGAATGGATGCAGCCTATTGCTCATTTTTTGAGAAAGGTTGGGGTCTTATGGACATGCCCTGTCCCCAGACCAATTTCTGTCTGACATGCCCATTACTCACCCCTCCAAGAATTCTTCCAGACTGCCACCGTCTTTCATGTATTCACACTGCACGTGCAGGCACAATCATTTAAATATTACGGTGATGGGTGCGGTAATAAATCCTAGAATTCATTGATAGATGGCGCCGGGGTGTTTTCTCCAATAGGCTGCAAAACCAAATTTGGGCTGTTTTGAGGACTTTTTCTCGCTGCTTAACTGGAGCTCAGGATTTGGCCCATAACACCAAAACTAGTGAGAAGTCTTCCAAAGGGTCAGATCCTGGTCCCAGTGATGGGCTTATCAACCCACAGACTTGCACTGGTTTAACCTCTGTGTGGACACAGATATTGGTTTAGCTGCAAGCTAAACCTATACAAGCCAGGTTTAAATGGGTTTAAGCATGCTCACACACAACGCTGCCCTGACTTAAATAAATCAGTTTAAAATCAAACCTTTAGTTAAAGCTGTGCTACATTATGTGTAGAACAGGCTAGAGTCAATGTGAATTTTGCCACTGACCTAAAACGGGATCAAGATCTGGCTGTTTGTAATATAAGCCTTTGGAAAATGCCGGGCCTGATTTTCCGAGGTGCTGAGCACCCGCAATTCCAGCTGAAGTCAGTGAGAGCTGTGGGTGCTCTACCACCTCTGAAAACCAGGCCTTTTAATTTTCAAACTCTGGATTTAGATTAGATGTTAGCTCAAAACCAAAACTCCATCAGACACTCTTTAAATAACTCTTCAGTGCTGGGGCAGGAGAGTCTTAGGAGAGCATGGCCTGGTCCCACTTCTCACCACTACCAGGTGAAAAAAAGGCTAACAGAGTTCAGCAATGAAGTTCTTTATCACCTTTTCTCCTGCTCAAAAAAGACAATCTCCATGTAAAAAATGCCCAAACCAAATTGGAAAAAATATTGCAACTGAACATGTGCCTTGTCTAAGATATCTCTGGCTGCTTGGTAGCTTAAATATCTTATAGTGAATGTCGTGCCTGTGAACAGTGCCTGACTGAACGCACTAGAGACTGATATTCTCCATTTTTTACACAGTTACTACAGTGTGGACAGCTGCAGTGTAAGCTTCTGCACTCTGCCTCCACCCTCACTTGGAGGGACAGCTTCTAAAGGTAGGTCCGCACTGCAGCTAGGCACCTGGGTAAACAGAGTCACACCGGCACATAAGCTGATGCTAGAGGGGCTCAGGCTAATGCACTAAAATAGCAATGTAGGACATTCTGGCACAGGCTAGAGCTCAGATTTTCAAGAGGTTGGGTGGGTTTGAGGCTTCCAGCCAGACCAGAATGTCTCACGTTGCTATTTTTAGCATGCTAACTTGACTGCTGGCAATAGTCTGTATACTTGGGCTAAGAGAGTCACTCCCAGCTGGATGGTACCCTAAGGGTCAGAAGAGTAGTTTAGTTTTATGACCCATTCAGTCCTTGTCCTCTGTCGACAGCGGCATCAACTATGGTGGTGGTTTTCTGAGATGGATGGAGATCACCCCACTCATTTCACATACATCCCTGGAGCCTTCATTCCACCAGCCCTGCAGAAGGGCAATGTGTTTTTTTTACAGTAACTCAAATGTTATTCAGCAGAATTCACCGTGTCCTGCAGAGTGAATTCATCTCCTACAGGACAGCTGACGTGTACAAGGCTCCAGAACAACAGCCATCAGATGGCGGTAACTTCAGTCATGACCAGCCCAGTCTGGACTCAATGCTCTGTTCTGGTATGCCATCACCAGGCCCCTATTTTTGTCCATAGCATTTGAAACAATTGAGATATTAAATAGAGTAATATTCAGGGAAACAGAAATTTTGGTAGTCTTTTATTAATACTGTGTGAAGCCAATGTGGACGATATTGGTTTTGCTAATGAAAATAATGGCCTTAATTTTATTTGCTGATGTTAAGCATTGTGCATACATGCAGAGAATTATATTTACCCACAAGCATTGCTGTACAGAGGCAAAGGAAGTTACATTGATTAAAACGTCAAAAAACAGAGACCTATAAAAACTGTGAAAAGAAGAACAATTTTGGCTGGGGATTTAGAATGCTAGAATTGTAACAATTTGCTGAGTCTCATTCTCCTTATTGCATCTCATCATCCTAACATATCAAAAACTCTCCTGATGGGTGGATTAGAAGGGAACAGTTGTAATAAATATTCCATTCTGGAAAACCTGAGTGCTCTCCACATTGAATACATGTGGCTGCGGATTCAGGTGTTTCATAATGAAACACAGGTGTTTTCCTCCTCCCTCCCTCCCTCCTGTGTCCTTGAGAATTCAGTCATGTTTGGATGGTAAACTGGCTACTCTTTGGCACTGCCATAATTAGAGTGGTCAAGGCCTGTGTTCTTGACAAAGAAAACATTCCTCTAACTAAACCTGAATAATCCTTAATGAGTCCTTGTATATTGTGATAAATTTCATAATTATTCAGCCCCTACTAGTAACACTGAAATTCATCACTCAAAGCAAATTAGCCGAGATTCATTAGAATAAGACATCTAGTAGGCACATGTACTTTATTAGCCTCTTACACCAATAGTTTTAATTGGGTACATATTTCACAGCTCTACACTACTCGAGTGAAGGGGTGCTTTTATCTTTTATTTACAGTAACAAGCTATCAAACAAACACCACCATAATTAAACTTGGATGCAAAAAATCTGGGTTTTTTTATTAATGGCAAAGTAGTCAAATCTTGGGTGTTGTGAACCTGAAACAATTTTATTAACTAAATAAATGCCTTTACCAAATGACTAACAAGATGGGGTTGGCTACACCTACTTTTGAGTTGCAGGTGGCTTTCCATTATTTTTTTTCTTCCCTAATGGTTTCCCTCTATCTCACCTTCAGGAAAAAAGATGATCTCTCCATCAGATATTTTAGTGATGAGAAAAGTGATTAAAATCCAGAACATTTTTAAATTATTAATAAGGAGTTTAAATGATGTTATAAAAAAAGGAAATACAGGATAAAATGTTACACATTCATGGATTTTTTACTCATGCATAATAATAAGTTGAAAACACTTTAGCTATAATACTTTCTAAATTAAAGAGGGAGAAAAAAAGGCTATTTCACAATCCCTTTACACAGCAGTTGTGTCAATAAATGATAAACGGCGCCATCTGCTGGCTATTCTGTTAAATAGGCCATTCAATTCACAGTCTACACGGAAATTAATAGCCAGATATGTTACTAGACATGCAGTGTGCATCCCAGTGCTTAATTTGTGCCAGGGCTGAGCCCCAGCACCTCTAGGATTGGCAGTTCATAGCCCCAGTACCTTTGGGCTTGCTGCATCAGTTATGAAAGTAAAAAAATTGCATGAATCCCGGTACCTAATTGCTTGAGCCCCGGCACCTCTTTCATTACAAATTAAGCATTAGTGTATTCTCAGACATAGTTGGATGTTAATTATGCTAATATATATTGACTTTTGTCAGCATTCCTTATTCAGGCAAATCAACCTCTGAAGTCAATGGAAGATTACCCACATTAGGAGAATAAAAAGCTGAAGAAGGCCCATACAGTACAGGAGGCAAAGGGAACATAGAAAGATATTAAAGTAAGGGAATTATATTGTTTGCTGTATGTAGATAAGCGCCAGCTTCAATCCCTATTCTATTTTTAGCAGCATGTTTCTATTTCATGGTAGGATATATACTTTTTTTTAAAGTATCATTAATAAACCCCTTTTTGACATCTGAAAATAATTTTCACACACATTTAGCCAGCTTGTCTACTTCTTCAATATCTAATGCAGTTCTACTCTGTAGATAAACAATTTTTAAAAATAATATTCTGGTCAGTAATTATTTGAAAATGGCACTTTTTTGCTGAACAAACCTGCTGTGTGTGTGTGTATTCAGAGTCAGATCTGTCCCTTTTGGTGGCAAAAATAAGCTTTAGTTGTGGTTTACTCCTTTTAGCCCTGCAGAACCTGCACAGCTAAGTGAGAACAAGCGAGATTCTTTTTTGGCTCACACATGATCAAAAGAATGATCAATTAAGACCCAAATCATCCCTTTCATTAGCAAAGTGGACAGAAATCCAGTGGATGCAGATGAAGACGGCACAGAAGAAAGAGTGCTTCTTCTGCACCATCCTCCTTTTCTTTCCCCCACCATCTCAGAAGCTCTTCCGTGGGGATGGTTTGGGGATCTGCATCTGAGAAGAGGGTGGAGCTACGTGCCAAGGAGCTGAAACGGGCCTGTGCAGCTGTGAAGGAATGCAGAGGCAATGGACTTCAACCCAGATGGTGGTTGCTTCCAGAGGTCGCCCCAGGATTTTAGGGGATGTGCAGATTTGTGGGCTGAATCCTCTGATCCTTCTGCAGGTGTGCAAGCCCTGAGGGAACAATGTGGTGGAAACTCCATAGAGGAACCTTATTGAGTTTCCTGTTCTCTACCCAGCCTTTTCCCAAGTACGGTACAATATGGCCCTAAATTCCAATTGTAGGGCTAAATTCTACCTTCATTGTTGCCTGTTCTGCCCTTCTGAAGACAATATGGTTGTCACTGAGGGCATAATCTGAAGGCAATGAGCTTGCACAGGTGTCACTGAAGGCTCAGGCTGGCCTACGCAGCATTTGTCACTGGTGAAGACACAAAAGTCCAGAGGAATCCAGCTTTTCTTTCAGCTCCCAGGTTGTGTCTGCAGGGCTAGCAGTTAAAGACAGACATCTTTTTACTCTGAACACTGAGTAAATTCAATCTGGAATCACCAAGAGACAACACACACAGAGCTCTCTACAATGCCAGTTTTACCAAGTTACTTCTCACAGCAGAACTACACATTCAGTTCTCCTAATCTCTAAAAAAACAAAAGTACATTCTGCCATATTTAAACTAAAACAATGAGACAAAGGTGTGATATTAGCAGATTTCATCTGACCCCCACAGATCCTGGAAGCAAAATACTGAAGTGCTTGGAGTCACAGAATATTTACTGGTCGGTAATGAAATTTGAATTGGAAAATTCCATGAAATAGAAATAGGGAAACCCCAGCAACTCTTATGTGTAAAATATATAATCATGACTAAATGGCCTACTTTCAGTACAACTGTTGTACTTAGCAGCAAATCATTCTATATCTTTGTCTATCCAACTAGGACATATATATGTGCTACATTTTAATTTTTTATTTTTACAGCTGAATAGCGCTAGACACTAGACAATTAAAATACAAATAATACAAACAACATTCAAAATACACACAGTATAACTAAACTGACCAACTGAGGTCATGCAATCTAAAAATATTCAAACCCATATTTATAACAGTAACTCTGTTCTATCACCACTACTAACCCTAAGCCGAAACCATTACCAGCTGAGGCCAAAGTCCTGGCTTCATTGAACTTAATGGCAAAATTTCTATTGACTTCAGTCAGACCAGAATTTCACTCACAGATTTTGCAGTGTGTGCATAAGGTTAGCAAGGTAAGACTCTGAGACAGGGAAGAATGGACAGTAATCCTTTCCCATGAAAAGCAGAGGACCTCCATCTGATTTCAGCTGTGGCAGCAGTATCAAATATGGAAAGAAGCAGTCTCTTAGGTAGCCAGGTCTATATAGGCCAACACAATTACAGTGAACTCCCACTGAATGCTAAAAGGCTTCAGAGGCTTTTGCATGGTCTACTGCTCAATAAATGGACCACCACATTCTGCACTAATTTCAGCTTCCAGATTGTCTCTGGGTGAAGACCCAAGTAGAGGGGATTGCAGTGGTCTAGTATCCAGGTGACAAAAGCCTAGATAATTATAGCAAAGTCATATCCAAAAGGAAACTGTCAAATGTTTCTCCACAGGTTCAGAAGGGGGAAAGCTTGGGCAGAGCTGCTCCCTGGGCACCTAGGAGCAGGCCAGAGTCTAATACCACCAACATTTTCTGAGTCTCAGTTACAAGTGCTGGTTTTCCAGCCAGCTCACTTTCATCTGTTCTTCCAGCTTCTCCTGACAACATGAACTCAAGACTTACCTGAACAGATACTCAGCCGGTGAGCCCTCATCCATGCCCCAGTCTCCTGTAAACATATTCCACTTCATCTGCTGCGTCAGATGTGTCATGGATGCAAACTGCATGTAAATGCTATACTGAACACACCACATCACATGTTCCCTCACCAATCCTCCCAATGCTTTTATCTGTAAATTGAACAGAACGGGAGACCAGACAGACCACTGCAGAACCTTGTATGAGGCAAACAGGCAACTGCAACCCCTATGAAGCCTTGGGGTAAAAGAGCAATTGCCCAGTGTACTCTCTGTAACCTTTCACAAAGAAAGCAGCAGAGCCACTTAAAAACAACTCCCATATACTCCTACTAGGGATGTGACTACAATACCTTCATGATCAGTAGTATCAGAGGTTACGGATAGAGGAATCAGAATAGAGAATACATATTCTCTCTTCAGAAAGTAAGGGCTGCTCCTCCAAGCCTTATACAAGCCAGAAACCTTCATGACCATGTCTCTGGGCAGACAGCGATTACATGCAAAATTTGGTCCCCAGTTTATACCCTGTAACTGCTTTATATTTTTGACACTGGGAAGAGGACATGTGTAGCCATAGAGTTAAATATCTTACCATCAGTTTAATATTTTATGCAACCAGCAGCATGACAGCAATGTTGTAATAGAGATTTTAATGTGCACAAAAGTCAGCAAATTCAAAAGTTATTCATATCTGCAGCAACTATTATTTGTCCCCATACATGAATGTCGTATTCGACCATATTATAGATACCGCAACATTTATGTTTATGCTCTAAGTGTGAAATTTGCCCCTATGCAGAGGCCAGCACAATTCTCTGTCACTTAATTCCCATTTAAGCCTTATTTTGAAGGTTTAAGTCATACATAGACCTGTATTGGCCTTCTGTATATTGATGAATTTCACCCTAACATGATACATGAGTACAAAAGAGTCCAATTAGGATTCCTGTGCTAAACAACTCCCTCATTTTTATATATTTCAATTCTCTACCTCAATGTTGTGTGAACACTGGCACTGACTTTCCCTTGGAATTACTTTTAAAATATGTGTGCAAATTGGGGAAGATAACCCCATTGATTGCACTCAGTTCATTGTGTGACCGATGCAATAAATGCAGGTGACAGAACTCCAGATAAATGCTCATGCATGATAGATAGTGAGTATCTCCAGTGTCACATTTGCATGTGTTTTAACGATCATATGTTGAAATAAATGCAGTGTGCATGCGTATCTGGAGATTTGCAGCTGAGATGATAATGAGATGTTAAAATAAACTCACTAAGGTTTGTTGAAATCCCACTAGATGGAAATGGGCACCCTTCTTTGTGTCTCTGGTCACATCTGGTCACCTTAATAAAATAAGTTTATCCTTCTCCACCTCTCTTTTGATGCCTCATTCCATTTACAGCCATTCCCTGCCCTCTAACCACTTTTATTTGTTAAGTATCTTATGCCATTAACAATCTGTCTTCCCTCTGGCTGGGTCCTGGAATGGAACTAGGCTACCCAACTTCCCTTCATCTCTCTGTTATCCCAGAATAATAGCCTCCTAGTCTGTCACTTCCTCTTTCTCTCTGCTCTGCAAATATTATTCTTTTCATTTAAAACCAAACCATGCAAGACATCTCCATGAAGAACTCTAGTTGAAGTCAACGGGGACATCCAAGACTGGGCCCTTCAACAATATGTTATTCACATTTTTCTGTGTCTACTTACCTGTTTCATAAGCACAATGCATTTTTTCCTGTAAGACTTGCTACTTACTGGAGATGCCCGCTGATGGACTAGAAACATTATACATTTTGGGATGAGTTTTGAAGCCCTCTGTCTGGTACCGAGAGGGCTCTTGAACCTATGAGTCTCAAGGCTCACATGCAATATAAGATCCAGCACTTACACTATTTAGTGTTTTATTACATTGTTCAGAGCACTGTATAAACACAGGCATTGTTATCCCTATTTTACAGATCAGGAAATTGTTCCAGAGAATTTAAGTAACCTGCCCAAGTAAGTGGTAAAAATGGGATTAGATTTTTGGAGCTCCTGGCACCTAAACCTGTATTGAAACTGCTAAACCATACTACTGAAAATGAAAGACATCATGCAAGTCTGCAGAGACACTAGAATAAATCATCTCCAATGATTAGACAAAGTATAATAGTGAAGAAAACTAAGCTGAGACAGCATTGCCACATGAACAGTAGTTTAACAGTGGATCTGAGAATGGTAGCTGATCCAAACCCAAGCCACAGATCTGGGTTTGGATCCAAGTTTGCAACCAGACTATTTAATGGGATAAATACACACACCAAATTTAACATAATGCATCTTGGAGAAGTCTGGATTTGGATCTGGATTTTGAGGCCCTACATTTAGAAGCATTTGGATCTGGGGTTTTGGGTCGGCCCTGTTTCTGCTTTGACTGAGGCTCTCTCATACTTTCTTCAGGAGGCTGGAGTTAAAGTACTACTTTCTCTTGTTCTGACCATTCCCTCCACAGTTTCCTGTTATTATCCACAGAAATCTATGGCTCTTGCATCAGGTCCTCACTACCTTGGATCACTGAATTTAGACAAAAATGTAACAAGAAAATACAAATATAAAAATATATTTGACCCTTCCGGCAAGGTGAACTGTAAAGCAAAACACAAACCTTTATGTTTGCCTCCCTTACTTTATCCTGCTCCTGCTCCTTCATGGTGTATAAAGATGGCCTCAAAGTGCTTTGATAAGGGTTTTTCTGCATCTTAGGTTTCAGATTATTGTGATGTTACCATCTCCAACCATTGCCAAAATTCTCAAGGAAAAATGGTGAAGTCAAGACCTGATTCAAGGTGCTTCTAGAATGAAAAACAAGCTTTAGGTTCATGCAGCCAGCTCTGGGGATATTTTCATGCAGTATAAAGAAATAGCAGCAGTTATAATGTTTCTTTTGAACTTTAAAGTTTGATTCTGCCTTTCATAATGACAAAGAAAGGAGATGTTGCCTAGTGCTCAGAACAATAGACTGGGACTCAAGAATTCGAAGCTTCAGTCTGAGTTTTGCCAATTATTTGTCATGAAGTTTTGAGTAAATCACTCGGTCTCTCTGCCTTAATTTAAACATCTATGAAATGGGTATTATAGTAATACTTTAAGCTACTTAGTGAGGTTTAATTTACTAATAATTGTAATAGCTTTGAAATCTGTTGATAAAAAGTGTTATACAAGTATTATCAGTTTTGAAACTCCCTAAAAATGTGTAGATGTATCTACAAATCATTAAACAGACCTCTTTAGCCCATGAGCAGTTTCATCCTTGAGTGGTCACTGTCCAGGTAAATTAGCCTCCTTATCATCTCCTCCTCATGAGGGAAGAGGCTCTCTCTCTCCCCCAAACAGGTTTTGTTTACCCCTTTTCTTTTGGATGGTTTGGCAGAGGAGACACTGACCTTATGAGATTTACTGGGGTGCTGTCATCATACAGTCAATAAGAACAAGTATTTCTCTTTCTATTGTGCCTTTCGTTGAACTGAACAAGATGTTCAACCGAACATTTTAATTATAATTCCACTTCTAACAGCATGAGTAAAGGTGTTTAAAAAACACAGTCAAGCATGAAATAGAACAGTAAACATGCCATTTCAATTACTAAATTATGTGTAAGCACATCCCTGCACAGTACAACATTTGAGGTATGAGAGAAGTTTTAGAATCCTATCTGAGGTGCTGTGTACACAGAGTTCAATAGCAGCTGAAATGTCTTTTCCTCTGACTTTTACATGCACTCCAGATAAAGCTCTGATTCCAGAGAGAGTTGTTTCCCAGGTTTACTTTTTAGGAATGATTTAAGTAGAGGACAGGTAGCCACAGGGCAGTTTTGTGCTGCCATGAGAAAGACCTGGGTTAGATTCTGGGATTTGCACTTCACTATGGGGCAGACGCTCTGAAACGCAAAAGAAAATGCATCCAGGCTATTTTTAAAGAGCTGTCCACCAACACTGGTTAATACACCCAGTTTTTGATATTTTTCTCATAGCTCTCCTACTCTCTACCAGTAATGTCTAATGTCAAATCCTGCCCCACCTTCAGGGATGCATGTGCCCGAAAGTCATCTTTCTGGGCATGACAGGAAGTTGGGAGCCCCAGCAGAAAACTGTGTACACCTTATGCAACAAAGCCTCAGAGCAAGGCATGAATGTGTTGGGGGTGGGATGAGAGTATCCACAACTAAATGGAATCACAAACCCAAAGGCACACTGCGTAGGAGCAATGCGTGGACCATGGACACTAAGGTTAGGTGGCAGTGAAATGGTTCCACTAATGTTTGTAGGCTGGCAGGAGGATTTCATCCCTTGGTAGAATGCCACTGTTCTAAGCCCATTAACCTGGGTTTGAAGCAGAGTAAGGATATGGCTCAGTCTATACTGTTGTAGTGGAAGGTGGATTGCTATGGTGGATTTGGATTGGCTCACAAGGTACTGTACACTCATTTGACTATATCAAACTAAAAGGCTGCACTCTTTGAAATGGCTTCACAGCCTCCCTTGCATTGCCACACCCCCTGTCTCCAGGAACAATCCAAAGGGAATAAATGTATCCTGAAATTGTAACTAAAGATACCACAGATTGATCACAAAAGCGTGACAACAGTGGTAGTAAGGTCCATATTGGAAAGACTTAGAGACAGCATAGTTTAGCTGAGAAAAAATTCACTTTCACATCTGTGGCACTTGGCACTCCATGACCAGTCAGGGATCCAGAAACTCCCAGGCAAAGAGCATCCTTGACAAAGATCCTATACAACCACAAAACTCAGCCCTGATGGCGGATGGCTAGTTGCCCCATACAACACTCTGTGATCTCTCAGAGAGGAAAGAATAGACCCATACAAGATTTTTGCCCATAAAGATCTGTCCTGAACCACCATTTGATGTATTAAACTCTCAATGACAGGGGTCATAATTAACAGTTGGTGCTGTCTCAGGATCTGGACCATAATTATATTTTACACAGACAGGACTATTCGCTTTAACACACTATGACTAGGCAATTATCCAGGGTATTGAAACTGCTTCTAGGAGATCTGATCTGAAAATTACTCTGATACCAGGGGATTTGAAATTTATAACTTTATCATGTATTCCACCATCACCCAGATGAACCCATAAATACAGCATATAATAAAGTAAAATATTTAAGAATCAGTATTTAATAATCTGCCAAACATACATATGACAAGATTTCATTAACAAGGGACTGTACTGGTGCCCATAGATATTAATAACAATGACAGTACTAAAATTTGATTGCTACCCCTCTTCTTGAAATACATTTCTTGCTACCTTAGTCAGGCTTTCAGAATAAAGCTGAGAGAAAAAACTTGGCACAATCTTCCCTTCTCTTAAAGAGTCTGTTTTTTTAAAAAAGCCTCAAACCACCACATTAGTAGAGTACAATACATTAGTAGAGAGTACATTTATTGCTGGGCAATAAAGTAAGCAGTTGGTATCACTGAAATCAATGGCATAGCTTCCCCAGACTACAGTAGGACCAAGATTTGGTTTTTAGGAACTAGCTTGTCCTTCTCCTCAGTTCTTTTCCTGGCACTGTGTTGTTGAAATCAATCTGTGAGGTACCATACAGGCATTCAGTCAAAGATTCCAATAGCTAATGGTAAACACGGATAACATACATGTGACTAGGGTCACACACACGTTTATGGGTCTAGACCAGACATTTGCGAGACTCCCTGAAGCAAGGGTCATGGCCTCCCTCCGAGACTGACAAGGAAGGACCACCATCCACCCCGTGGTGGGCAGAGCCAGGAAAGCACTATCTCGTCATAGGCCAGAAGACCTGATGGCACTCACCACCGGCTTGTGAACCCCTAAGATTATGTTAGGTGGTCACCTCTGCCTGTGAACCCCAGATTGCTTAGTTGTCCTGTCCCACTTGAGGACCTGGGCATCAAAGATAGTTAATTCCCTGCTTTGAGCCTGCCCACACAGGTGCGACAGTGAGGGAGCATGGCTTCCCTAACAGACTGACTAGGAGGGACAGCCTCACACTCCCTATATGGTGATGATTAAGTGAGGTTTGAATTTGGGGGAAATAATAATATCACTGAAATAAAAAAATAGGACTGAGCCCTAACATCTCTTCCCTTCCAGCAGCATTGAAAAGGAATTCAGCTTCAGTGCCTTAAAGTTCACTCTCACTTCGAAAAACCAGCCATGTAGAAATGGGACCTTCCTACTCCACAGGTGTGATCCCTGTTTGGATTGATGACTTTAATTACAAAAAGTAGTTTTCATTACTTTTTACTTTTGTCAACACTGCAGGAGCCAATAAGGTGAGGTGGATTCTACTCCATCAACAGATTTTTTTAAAGTTAACTCCTGATCTCTACACCTGTACCAACACCGTGAAGACAAGGGGGCTGCACAGACATAACTGAGGGCATAGTGTGGCCTGCACAGTCTTTGTGACTGGTGGTTATGCATGAGAAGAAAAGAACCCACTTTGAGGCATAAAACCAGGCTGAGTTTGCAGAGCTGGCAGTTAAAAAACCAATTATCTTCTTACTTGTAAACTGGGCACTTTTGCTAGGGAGTCACTAAGAGGCAAATATGGAGCCCAATGAAAGTCAGTTGGTGGAACCATGCTTTAAACATGTTCCTTCTTAGCTGTGTGAGCTGCATTGGTGCAGTTTGGCTCAGCTGAAAGAAGCCTTACCCCCACTCTTTTTCTTCCCCAATCCTGAGGCCAGCTGGGAGCAGTTCAATCCCCTATGCAATTTAGAGTAGCCTCAAGGCTGCCCTAAACCATACCTGGCTACTATTGGCATGTGCCTTTCCCCCGGCTATGTGAGGCTATCTACACCAGCTTTATGTCATCTATGCCAGAGGAATTCCCATGTAGCTGGTTCAGTAACTATGCACAATAGAAGCTGAATGGGGCCAGGATATGACTCATGATCACTGAGCAAGCAACTATCTTTCAGAGATGCTAACTATTTCTGCTTTGTTGTGTGAACATGGCAACTACAACTTCATGTCTCAGACTGTAAGCGGTGTACTCTCAATTTGTTTTCTACCCTAGTGAGGCTTCAAGAAATCTCAACTGTGTATCTTTCATTCTTCTTTTGGCTGTTTTACATATGCTAATATGTTCTGACAATTTAAACAAGATACATCTCAACCTGTGGCCCAAAATGTAATGGTTCAGCTGCTATATATGCTCCAACATATTTTCCTCACACAGTAAGCTACTGCTTTGGGGGAGTATTAGTGCCCTTCTGTCATGAGGGATTTCAATGCACTGATCATTGTATATTTGACACATTCTTTGTCAGTGTCAAATGTCTTTTGTGGTTAAGCCCAGCAAAGCTAAAACAAAAGGTCTCACAGATATTAGATATATGGTGACATTACTGAATTAACTTGGAGGCAGTAATTTTTTTGTCAGTCTATGAAAAGAAAAATGGAGCTAGTGGTAAAACAAAAGGAAGATGCAGGATTGTCTTTTTAGCTATTTTTGTTTATGTCAGACATTGTGATTGACATCTGGCCAAGCACAACCCCTTCAAGTCACTGATGCTGATGGCATGAAATGGGACTAAGAGAAATAATCAGCCAAGTAAACACTGAAGGGGCAGAGAAGGAATTTTTGTTTACTTGTTTGCTTGCTTTTAAAGGCTTTCAGCAAACAGTAATATTACTCAAAAGTAGTTCACACACACAGAGTCCACTTACTATCTGGGCTGTTCAGTTTCTTCAGTGTTTTCTTTCTTTCTGCTTATTTGAATGGTGTTGTAGTGAAGGTTTTGCTGGATGTCAATCCATCATTATAGTGATGTCTGTGTTCAGTGAAAACTGACATGAAAAATACAATCTACTGGCCTTAAACTGGAGTAGCAGCTCTGGTTTTTGTGAAGTTGGCAGGCTGCATTTTTAAACCCCTTTCACAGTTGTGGCAGTTGCAGTATGCTTCTCTCTGTAGCAAATAGTTCAACCATGGACTGTATTATCTGCTTCTATTGTCATATACAGTATACTGATTTGGAAGAGAAGCTTCTCCCAGTGAAATTCACTGAAAGGGTTAAGGGAATTTCATAGCCATTTACTAGTGCTCTGCCAATTACACAGTCCTAGAATTTCTTAAAACTGGGGTTCTGAAATATTATAGTCCAGAATAACTTCTGCAGATGCGCAACAGCAAGTAGCTACATTGCATCAGCTTTCTTCGAGAGGCCGAGTCTAAATTGTGAACAAATGGAATGGAATTCTGCTATAAATTTCTAAATTCAGTTTGAAACTATTATCCCAAATGTAATGATTATAAAAGAAGAAGATAGACTCCAGACCAATGAGATACATTCCATCAGCTGTTCCCATATATACTGCAATTACAGGCTGAAACCATTTCAGTATTTTATCTTTTTTTTTTTCTTTTCACTTCTTAACACAACTCTAAGAAAGTTGGCACTTTAATGCATTGAACTTGCTGGCGCTAAAAATGTCCAGATCTTTTTAATAAGGTACCTTTCAATATTAAACATTGGGGTATATTCTCTTCTTGAAGCACACACTTAACTCCCATTAGCATTAATAGCAGTTATGCTTACATGCTGAGTGGAGAATATATCTCTCTGTCTCTTTGTACTGTGCTCTAAGAAAAACTTTGAAGAAATTGAGAAAAGCAGAAAAGCAGTATATTAATTTTAAGGAGATGAAAGCAGTACATGTCATTCCTAAATTTCATGGGAAAATGCACCGTTAGTAACAAAGATGAGTAGAAAATTTCAAAATCATTTTGAGCAACATTAAAATCAGTCTTCCCTGATTTTCTGTTTTCCCCTTCATTTCAAAGCACATACATTAAACTCATTTTATTCTTATAATGTATATAATGATTCTAGACAACATAAGAAGGACACCATGATTTTTCCTATTCAGTGCATAAACTGATGAGCCAATTTATGCAGCTTAAACCATTGCTAAAGAAGATGCATCAAAAATTGTCTGTGATCATTACAAATAATAGCATAAAATGGTCGCAAGAAGCTGTTTTCTTATCATATTTTCATTAAAACATCTTTTCACCTGCTTTGCTTTTCCCATGTCTGTAACCTGCATTGTAATCAGTCTTATTAACTGAGAACATAAATATGATTTATTATGGTCTGATAATGGAAGCTGCGTGGACCAAGAGAAGGGATATATTGTCCTTTGATAAAATGGCTCTTTTCTCTCAAATAGAGCTCTATCATGAGAGCATGCAGAATGTAGTGAGTGATTATTTCCTGAGGGTGAGTGATGGCAAAACCCTACAGAAAATCTTCTTGTTGGCCATGACAGCCTCCGAGTGTCCCCAAATCTCACTGAGTTTGACAACCTGCAGACACATTTGATGAACTGTATTCTTCTGTCAGAGACAGCCTGTCTGGGAGGAGAAAAGGGAACCTTTATCGTCTGATCTGCTATTATTGCCTTGATCTTTTATAAGCCATCTCTAATGCACATGAATATAATATCCTTTCACACAAGTGCCAAACATAATAGAAATGTAGTTAAAGGACCCTTCCCCGGATATGTAAATGTCCTAATACCATAATTAGAAAAGATGGTTTGTGAACGATAGGAATAAGGAAACGGTAATCAAAATGTTTTAACGTTATCTTTTGGTTTCAAAGACCAAAATCTATGATAAATAGCATTTATGGTAGATATGGGGAACCAGCTTATGTTGAAGTCTTTGCCCAAAAGAAAATAGTTTTGAGTATGATGCTGGTGTTATATTTTCATAAAACATGTAAATGGCAGCTGGTCTTAAGCCAAGCATGATTACTGTGCAGATATGACTTAAAAGAAAATGAGTATCCCACTCAAAATCCCTGTAGCAAGAGACTGTTGTAGCAAGAACAAAGAGTTACTAATAAGTACTGTACTTGGACAAATAGGTCCTCAAGCCCAAATAAAGTTGTCCAATAAATCTCTCTTTTATCTACTTCCAGAAGAAAAAGCATAACAAAATCTTTTTTAATTAACAGATGAATCTACTAGCAAAATAACCACATTTCTCAGCTCGGATTGTCTGATTTATTTGTCACAGAACAATAAAATGGCCATGTTAAGTTACCATGTTAAGCACAATATTTAATTTTTCATTAAACTTCCAACATATGGAGTTGGGATGTCCCTGTGTTGACTGCTTTTATAATATATGTTTGCATTACAAGTGTTGGGGGAAATTCCAATTGCCAGAGCCAAAAGGTTAATCATTAATTTCACACAGGTGATGTGATAGAAGTTCACATGTTGGTGCCTGAACAGAGGGGAGAAAAAAAATCATTAGAAAAAAATTGGTTCCAAAATTATTGAAGTCTTCCCGCTTTTTTTTCTGGAATAAATATTTCCTGATTATATCCCTAAAATATCCTATCTGTTAACAGAGTCTCTAAAAACTTTTGTGAAAACATCTAGGCCTCAGAACATCATATGCTTGGTCACTTTTACCATGAAGACGATATTGAAAACTGAATGATAATTTACTTACCTGTCAAAACTATTCAACAAGAGCAGGGTGAGGGTACAGTCTTACAATTCGGTTATCAACAGCAATTTCAGAATACATTTCCAGTTAACAACTGGGGATTTTTCATTAGGTCAGCTGGATGCATGATGTGCTTTCAGTGAGGAGTAAGTGAAAGATACTTACATGCATGTATGTACACTAAGCGTTGATTTGGTACAGCACTAGTGGATACAGAGGAAGTTCAGATACCACAGTGATGAAAGAGATGTAAGAAGTTAAGTAGATCTATGGCAATACTGGATTGGGTTTTTTCAAGGCCCTCTCCCTCCTTAGTGTTTGAAAATGTGTTAGCAACAATAAAGTTTCTTTAAGAAAAATGGACAGGCTTATTTCCCTCCCTTCCTGCCAGGAAGTTTATAGCATAGTTTAAGTTGGTAAGGTATAAACAAGAAAATTACTACATACTTCGAGTTTTAGTGTGACTTGATGCCCAAGAGTCTTCTTATCCACAGAGGGACGTCTCTGAAATATATCCAAAGCCAGAGAAAAATGTAAAATGCTCCTGGAAAATGATTGCACTTCAGTGTTTGTGTAAACATTCTTGCCAGCAGCAAAGATGCTGTTACCATTTGCCTTGGCGATATTTTATTAAAAAGTAAACTGCAACCCATTGATTCTTTTTCATTTTGGCCTTATCCAAAGCCCACTGAAGTCAACGAAAGACTTCTGTTTGGATCAGGCATTTAGTGAGCTCTGAGATTTCTCTCTTTCCTGCTATGGGTTCTGAATGAGTTCTGAATTCTGTTCATGGAGACAAAAGCAGGATCCTTCATCCTGGATTTGATCACTTTTTTTCCATTCCAACAACACTAAAGATGAAATTCTGACTCCACTGAAGTCAATGAGAGTTATGACACTGACTTCCATGGGATTTCACCTTAAAAATCTTTTAATAGCATGATATATCTTTCAAAACACCCCCATTATTTAGCCCTTTTCACCACTTGTCCATGGAAGCTTCCATTGAGTGCAGTGACTTGTGCATCTTTCCACTTTCCATCTGTATACATGGCTGCATATATTTATGCAATTACAAATGGTGAAAACCTAATAAAATGAAGACGAACCTAAGTGAGCTATAATTCTGCTTAATCTCACAAACTGGATTGTTGGAAATTTACTGAATTCCCCAAAACACACTCAGGTGCCAACAAATGAGTCAACAACATACCAAAAATCTCACAACACAGCAAAAGTAAATTATTCTTCCAGGATCTCATCCACTCTGACTGCAAAATAGTGCCAGAATAAAGAGCTGTTTCCTTAAATTCCTGATGATTTACTTAGTGGCACACCAGAGGGGAAAAGGAAGATGTACAGGATATTTGGGAATACATAGGGGAGGACAGAAATTCCATGATGGGTCTGAAGACATTATGTTTTTAGTTTTAATAGTTTGATTCTTTACTGTAGGCACTGAAACACTCGTAAGGGTGAGAAAAATGAAAGATTCATTTGTCCCAATGTTAAAAACTTCCAGTAATTTAAGTTAAATATGTCCCCCATTTTTTAAATTGTAATAACACTCACTTACTATTACATAGCACCAATCGTCCAGAAGGATCCCAGAACATATTACAAGTTTAACAAAGTGATATGCAAACCACATAAAGGAATCCTCACATCACCCACCATTTGACTGCCTCTACTTCTGAGTTATCGTCCAGTGCCTGTTTGATTCTACTGGCACTACTACAGAACAGTTCAGGCTAGGCAGAATGTAATTACCCAAGTTTGACCAGGACAGAACAATTAACAACCATGCACTTGCAAGAAGAGCCCTAAGTTCTTTAATGACAAGTTATCAAGACTCTGGTTTTATATCTAATCTACAGCTTAGCACCTCCAGCAGCACAATGCTGCTCAACACACAGTGGAGCACTGGTTCAGTTCTAATTCAGAGAAAGAGTTTTGCCTAGTGAATAACTAATGCCTCTTTTTCAACATGTAAGAGTTCCTTGGAGATTTCACTTCCACGAACCTACCTGGTTACCCTTCTAAGATCTTATAGGATACCAGCCATAAAGTGTTATGGCCAGAAGCAGGTCTCTTATGGAGGCCCTAAGACGGACCCTATGACGGAGACAGCATTCTCTCTCTCTCTCTCTCTCTCTCTCTCTCTCTCACACACACACACACACACTTATTTCAATGCTTTGGAATAGTCTGGATAGACATTTTGTTTTAATTTGGAAATTGTACAACTGGTATCAACTTGGAGATCTACTTCTACTGCTTATGCAAGAGAAAAGTGGAAATGGCCTTCTAGAAAGTGGCGCAGGTAACTGACAAGTGTATTCTGGCAATGAGAGAAACTGATGGATTTCCTAAATAGCTGTATATTTTGCAGCAAAACCTCTAACACATTTACACCATCCTTACTGTTTCGTCTCATTCACCTGTGTCTGTCTCTATCACTCCCCTCCTCTATTTTCCGTACCTCATTTTCCCTCCTATTTCCCTATTACCACCTTGGCTAAGTTACTCCCTCCTCAACTACCTTCTCCTCTCCCTTTATATCCCCATTCTCACTTTTTTTCTTCCTCTTCTGTTTTGCCACTTTCCAACTTCCTGCTCCTTCTTTTATTTAAATATGCATCAGTGAGAGGTGACCTTGTATATATGGGAAGACCTACCTTCAGAGGCAGGGCTTTCAAAGGGCCATTACAGTTTTCAGGAGAAGTGACTCTTTCTCATCTCTGATTTATATTTAATAAACAATGTACCACCAGGTGCTTGAAAAATCACCAAGAAGCATGAAGCCACAGAGTCTGATTTTTCAATGACCTTGCTATTGATCTCCACTCATGTCACCTCCCCAGAGGGTAGCCAAAATGCCACATTTTCATTCATCACGTTGCAAGCACTTTTCTTGTACAATGAGAAATTATACAAATGTATTCAAATTGCAATCTAAAGGTTATGTTCTTGGGGTACTATTGGATGCCATGGCTTTTGTAAAGCAAATAATGTGTTTTGAATATGCATATGGGTACATCAGGAGTACATATTACATCTCTTCTAATAAAGGAATTCAAAACTACTGACAGTCACATTAACAGATATCTACTTCCTGCTGATCGTTAAAACATTAAAATAGGATATTTCCCATTTGAGATTTGTTATGATGCAGGTCTGAATTTAAAGGTACAAGAAGCCAGCAGATTAAGTGACATTGTCCCTAATTTATACTTGTGAAAGAGAGTCCCATCAGCATGAGTTAAAGCTGGAGTGTCACCATTAACACTGAATTGTTTTATTTCTGTCTATTTAAGTCAGAGCCATTACATTATTTTAATGTACGTGTAATACGTAATTATGGTTGCCTCCAGGCAGCTCGATTCTAATCCAAGCCATATGGCCTGGAAGATGCTTTGAGGTGTGTGGATAAACACCAAGGCTCAATGCTCAGATGAAAACTCCGGGGTTTGTCGAAAAGCAACTCTTTTGGCTTTTTCTTTTAATTATTTGACATAAGCATTACTAAAGAAACTGTGCGCTGCAAATGTGACAGAAAGTAATACAGAGTAACTGCAAGGACAAAGGATATATGTACAGTGCAGCTGGGAGCGTGCTTCCCATCACATATATTCAGCCTTGCCCCCCCCCGCTCGAGCTAGTCCACAAAAAATAGCATTCTAGCTGGGGGCAGCATGGGTAGTAGATGAGACCAACCACCTGACAACAAGCCTGCCCAGAACCCCTGGGTACATAGGTGGGCAGCTAGCCTGAGCCACCAGTCACCACCTACACTACCCCTGGCTACACCGCTATTTTTAGCATGCTAGTTCGAGCCATACTAGCTCATCTGTTTTCCAAGCTGGGAACCATGCTGCCAGCTGCAGTGTAGATGTACCCTGAGGGAAACTCACTCTGCACTTAAAAGCACAGTAGAAGACTACAGATCAGGTTAGTTTCAATTTGTATTACCATAGCACCTAGAAGCCCTAGTTATGGAGCAGGATCCCATTGACTAGGCACCGTAGAAACACAGCAAAATTTATATTTTGTTCAAATAGCAGCGTTGCTTACCTTTTTTTCTGTAGGATTTTTAAGCTAAGGTCTAATTCCTGCCATCAGACCCGCAGGGGCAGCCCCCCCGCCCCCCCCTCTCTGTCTTTGAGCAGCCTCACCAACTTTGATCAAAGCCTAAGCCTGAAATGTGCAATGGTCTGAGCTGAGACTACTGCAGCCATGTGGCTAAAGGAAGCATTGTGACAAATGAACAGGGAGTTTAGAACGTGCCTTTTCCTTACAAGAGAAGGGTCATCTTGTGGTTAAGGCTCTAGACATGGCCTTGAGAGACTTGGGTTCAATTCTTGGCTCCTGTATGACCTTGGACAGGTCAGAGCATCCCTCTGTATCTATAATATAGGGAGAAAACATCCGTTGTCTTGTCTATTTAGATTGTCAGCTCTTTGGGACAGGTTCCCAGATCCACACAGGTATTTAGGCTCTGAACTTCCACTGAAATCAATGGGAGTTAGGAACCTAAATACCTTTATGGATCTGGGCCAGAGTCTAACTATGTGTATGTTCAGTGCCTAACACAACGGGACCTGATCTCAGCCGAGGCCTCTAGACAGTACTGTGGCACAGATCATAATAAAGCTTCTCATCTTTCGTATTCAATGAAGCCAAAAAAATAACACTCAGACTGCAGGAAACTGCTCAGCACAAAATGGCAACCAAAAAGTGGAGTGAAGTCAGAGCCATTAGCTATCAACTGATATAGAAATATTGAAATTGCATCAGGGATTTCTTTTTTAATTGCCATTTAGGGATTTAAATGAAATTTTAAAAAAGAGAGAAAGAATGCTTGGTCTGCGATCTCTCCTTGCTGCCAATATAGACTATCGTATAAATTACTTAGACACTTTTAAAAATGCATTATTTACTCAATAACCCATAATGGGTCCAGCGCTCCTTTTACACGCTATAATAGAAGTACATAATTGCAGACTTTTCAAATGGCTATTTCTTTTAGGCAATAGTCTGTAATGGCTACTTCATAGCTCTTAGGCTTTTATCATGTGAAGGCCTAAGTAGAAAATGTTTAGTTCAGCGATCACTGACCTAAGAGAGGGCAACAGCTTCTTTGCAACAGCTGTTGTCTAGTAGTTCAGGTAACAAATTACAAGTTCTTGGGAAAAACATGCTAGAGAAAAATTACTTTTCATGTAGAGTAACCTTTTCTGGAAAGCAAAAACGGATGAGATCATTGCTTAGGATTTTTATTTTCCCAGAAAAGCAAAGCAGATTAGTTTTCTATATAGAGATTGATCTAGCTCTCAACCAAGCCAAAAGGAGTCACTCCATTGACTCAAATTGGAATTGGATCAGGCCTTAACTGCCTCCAAGATTCATTCATTCATTTAAAAAAAAAAAAGTCTCAAATAAAAATGAGTGTATTTTGCCCTCTTTGGAATCCAAAATGAAGCTGAAACCAGAGATCAATATGCAGCTAGGCTGCACCAGTTAGCCTTAACATGCAAGTAACACAGAGTAACAGCTCCTCTGAAGAAGGAGCTTTAAAAATAGACAACCTTCACGAGGTGGGTATTTGAAAGTCACACAGCTTACGAACTGGATCACCAATATGGTAGCTATTCAAAAACACCAGGCAAACTCTTTATATGTATTGACCTCTTATACCGCAATAAATCTCTATAACACTCCCTTTACCAACAACTGAAGAGATCCTAACCAGACTCACAAAGGCAAAGTTGTTCTGTTGTAGATGGCAAAGATGGTTTCTAGCAGGTAAAACTTGATGAAGAAACTGGCATTTGGTGACTTTCTGGACCCCTTTTGGCAGATATGCTGCAAATGCCATTTGGCATTTCTCCAGCACTAGAAGAGTACCAAACTTGTCATCGTGAAGTGCTAGACCCCTAGAGGGACTTGCAGGGTTGATGTAACTTCAGGTGACATCTTAGTGTTTGATACCCTCTTGAAGAGGCTGATGTTGATCATGATCATAACAGCCAGCTCTATAGGACACAGGCACTGCTGTGTGTGAAGGCTCAAGCTGCATTAAAGCTTGCTGGACTTTTTGACAATGTGATCTTGTCTCATTCCTGCAGATACCCCAGAGGTGACAATAATTTGCATTTCTACAGGACATTTCATGCAAAAATGTCCAAGCTCTTCACAACTATTGGCTAATTAAGCCACACACCACCTCTGTGAAGTAGATAGGCGAAGTAGTGAAGTATCAGACTCATTTTAGAGATTGGTAGACATTCCAACATAAATAGAGTAAATGACTTGTCCAAGATCACATAGAAATTCAGTTGCAGAGGCAGAAATAGAACCAGGAGTCTCTGTTCCTGGTTCCTTTCTCTAACAAATAGACTACTCCATTTCTCTTTTGTTTCTTGAAATATGCATTTCAATGTTGTCATCATCATCAATGTATTGTTCTGTGTCTAGCATGTACATACACAAATGCTTTAGCATGTAACATACATTTAAATGGAGACTTCTGATCTTTAGAAGTGAACGGAAATTGGTAGTGAATGAAGTGGCAACTGACAACAGTATAGAAATTCTCCTTTATGCCTAAAACTTAATTGCATTTTAAAGAAAGGTAAAGAGGCCTTTGTTCAATACAAATGTTCTGTTCATAAAATTCTAACTTTATAAGCTAATTAAAGAGGTTAGGATTACTGCAATGGGGCAACAAATGCATGTTGCTGAATATCTATACTACAGCGTCCTTTAACAGCACAAATTCTAATTCAGACTTGGTTGGCAGACTTGCTAATCTCCACTCACCAGAGCAAGCAATTCTTTTGACTGGCATATAAATTATTATCGTGATGATCACATTAGTAATAATAATAAGCAAAGGGTAAGAAAGTAGAAATTTTTTTGCCAAGGCTGGTACATTTTCGTGACACTTTTGGCAAAGCTACGTATGGTTGGGTTAAATGAAACTGGAGATCTTTATGTGCATAGCATTTAACTTTAAACATTCTTCATGGAAACTTACATAGCACATAATTTACATATTCAATACTAGTGACAATTTACTTCTCCCATCTGAGCAGGGCTTTCAACTATGCCACTTGAACTAAATTAATAAACAGTAATTACAGAATGTTGTGCGAGCTAGCTGTTGATGTTGAGCAGATTCTAATCAACACCTTCTTTTAAGGGCCAATTAAAGCTGAACGTATGCAATATAAACATCTTCTTGTATTTAGACATGAACTGTAGAACAGAGTAAAAAATAAAAATCAGAACAATTACAGTAGGTTAGAGATGATCTAATGGAAAGGTGGATCTTCCCTCCATCTCAATCACTAAAGCAACATTAATTCCCACAAACTGCTAGCCATCTTTTAATGTACAGCACTGCCAACTTATGCAAGTGACCACACTGTAGATTCCTGTAGGATAAAGGTTTGTCCTACTAAGAATTAAGTTTGCACTGATGAACTTCTCTCTAAAAAACTTTTCTGTCTCTAGTTTCCTCTAAGAAGATGTACAGGTATTATGTGTACCAAATGAAACCTGAAGCCATTCAGACTGCCAGATAGCTATTATAAACTGTCAATAAGTTAAAAATAAATCTAACTTCAGCCAAACCACCAACTCACTGCTTCATAAAAGGAGATCTAAAAAAATAACTTTTACAAATAATCTGTTCTCTAATCAGATCCAATGACGCACACACAAAGTTTGTCCTCCAAGCCAGGAGATACAGCAGATCAATAAAGGAAAAGGAAACATATGTTATTATACTGCACCAACATCATTTGAATAAAATTATTGAATCTCTAGTAGCCCTTTGGTGTTACACAAATACAGTCATATATAGTCTATTATATAGCAATGGGAGATCAATCTTGTGACAGCATTTGGTTCTACTGGTTTATCTCTTAAATTGTTATTTTAAAATATGTGTAAGAGGATGAGTGTGGCAAGTGAGACTTGTGAGCATAAGGATAGATGTGTTCTTAGAAGCTCAGCCCATCTACATGAATGAAAACACGTTATTTAGGAGATCCAATATTTCCATTTATCAAAGCTAAAATTTTGAAGAATGACAAAAAAATAGCAGAGAGAAATGGAAATAAACTGCAAAATGAGTCTCTAGCCCAATAAATACAATATCCAAAACAGGAGATCTACCATCTTGCACTATCCTTATTAGGGAGTCATTTTGTAGGGGGACCCAGTACTGCTGAAGGTGGATGTAATTAGATTAAAATTATCACAGACTAGATGCTGAAACTAGACATCCTAGCAAGCAAGGTTAATAACACTGAGGCAAGAACAGAGAATCTGAGCTCATGCACTTGGACCTGAACTAAAGAAAATACAAGGACAACATTATAAACTTTTTAAGGTTTAGGTTATCCTAAGGGTTAGGTTTATTTTAAGGTTATCCATCAGGTTTAATGGGGACATAGAAAATGTTTTCTGGCTCTCTATTCAGGCTTTTTTTCTTCCAGAAGGATATTTGAATCTACCTCTGTACCACATCTGAAAAATTAGGTCTTCACCAACTATAAAACTGTCTGTGTCTATTTGTGTGCCTTTTTCACAAAGATGATCTGAGGCAAATAAGATCAGTTTCCATTTAAGTTATCCTCCAAGGATCTTCCAAAATTCAAAAGATCTTGAGAGCAAACATTTGCTTTGGGATCTTTACATTATCAAACAGATTGATCCCTTTCCCAACACATACTGAAAGATGGCTCCACATCAGAAAGTGGTGTGGAGAGAGTTACCCCATTGTAGGCTTAGAATAACTTCCACATCTGAAATAGATGTCACATAAGCAGTCTAGCGCCTCCTTTACCGCATCTCCACCAACTCTCTCTCTTTCTCGTGCATATGCTCTTTCCTTTCTCTCTTCCTCTGTCAATTGCAAAAGCCTCCTCTTTTCACTTTATTCCCAAAACACATTCCTTGTATTTGTTCATCTGTCACTCGGTCTATTTCTCAGGTTTCCTGTCTCCCTATTCCCAGACAATGCTTGTTCCTCTGGAATTTGTCCATCCTCCTGTTACGTGTATCAGTAAATTGTGCAGATTTGCAAGCCTCCCTTTCCATTTGTACATGAGGAATGAAATAGTTAATGTTGACATTTAATTAGTCATCAAAGGGCATCTGAATTAGCTCCTCACTTAAATGAATGGGGAAGTTCACACTTCTCACTATTCACACTATTGTTCCGGTTCTCTGCAGACTCATGTAGACATGTCAGCACCAATTCCACTTGGTACACATTTTTTAGGTTTTCTCCAGAACCACAACAGCTAGAGATTACATTTTCCTTTAAAATGAAAACTGAGATCCTAGAGAACAAGAGAGCAGTTTTAAAGAAGTGTCTTATGCCTTAGTGCCATGCACTGACCCAATTAGAGCCTTGAATTGCAACATGACCCGCTGACAAATGATTTAAAACTTTTAAAAATCCGTATTATTTGAGTACAGCATTAATCCAAGCATGAAAAATGGGATTAGCACTTCGTTTCTGCACTTGTAGCAAAATAAGTCACACAAGGGTGCAGAGAGAGATAAGTCAGATAAGCGGATTTATCAGGGGTTTGAGAAGACTCACAGAAGATGCTCAGCTCTCTCCAGGATCACACCTTCAATTGTAACATTAAATTATGAGACATTCCATAAACGTGAAGGAGAAAGAAAAATTCCAATTCCTCTTTTTTCTCATACATCTCTATCAGGGGTATGCATTTTGTAGTGTAACAGCAGTGTCCTGTGACTGGCTAAGTAAGAAGAAGCCTAAGGCCTAATCTACACTAGGCCAGTATAACTACGTTACTCAGAAGTGTGAAAAATCCACATACCTAATGATGCAGTTAAACCAACCTAATCCCCAATGTAGACAGTGCTAGGTTGATGGGAGAATTCTCCTGTCAACCTAGCTACTGCCTATCAGGCAGGTGGATTACCTATGGTGATGGGAGAACTCCTCCTGTTGGCCATAAGTAGCGTCTTCACTGAAGCGCTACTGTAGCACTGTCTACAGTAGATACGTTGGCCGTGTCTACATTAGCATTTATGCCGGCAAAACTTTTGTCACTCAGGGAGAAAAAAAAAAATCCCCCTGAGCAACATAAATTCTGCCAGCATAAACACGTGTGTAACTGTGTTATGTCGATGGGAGAGAGCTCTCCTGCTGAATTAATAAAACCACATAAATGAGCATTAGTAGTTATGTTGGTGGGAGATGCTCTCCTGCCAACATAGCACTGTCCACACAAGCGCTTATGCCAGCAAAATTTATGTCACTCCTGGGCAAATTATTTTCCTCACTCGTCAGCCAGGAATAGTCAACATTTTCACAGCCTTGAGAGACAAAAGTTTTGCTGGCATAAGTGCTAGTATAGACAGAGCCCTTGTCTACACTTAAAACACTGCAGTGGTGCAGCTGTGCTGCTGTAGTGCTTTGGTGTAGACACTACCTATGCCAAAAGGAGGGGTTCTCCCATCAGTGTAGGTAATCCACCTGCCCAGGAGGTGGTAGCTCGGTCGATGGAGGAATTCTTCCATTGACCCAAAACTGTCTACAATGGAGGTTAGAACAAGGCTCTCAGGGCTATGGATTTTTCACACCCGAGAGACATAGCACCTCTGAAGTAAGTTCCCAGTGTAGACCAGTCCTAAAAAAGGTGATTTGGCATATTTATCACAAATAAGAAAGCTCTCTTTTTCCAATGAAGCTATAACAATAGATTGAGGTTCATGTTCTCTATACTGGTTCTGCTTGTTTATACTACTACTGGTGGAAGAGTTATAACCATTCAGCCAGAGACAAATTATTTTCCTCACTCGTCAGCCAGGAATAGTCAACATTCTGAGAGCCACCCAAAATGACTTTGAAGAGCACTTATTTTGCTAAGGAAGTGTGGAGGATGCTAAATGTTATTTGGCTTAGATACACAGTAACATCTCCCATGCTATGTCTATCTGTAATGATCCATTTTGCCACTGTTAAAAGGTGCATAGTGTTCTTCCTATTACTGCTCAAATGTTTTTTTTTAAGTGTATTAAACTATTTGTATATACTTATCCAGAATACCTGGGAAACTTTTAATAAAGCAAGTCTGATTCACAGTAGTCTTCAACTTGTTCCCTGGATGTAGTGCACTGTGCCCTTAATATTGTGGGAGAAACTTCTGTGAATTGGAAGGAGTGCTTTTGCAAGTAACTCAATGTAATGTAGTTCCGGGTTTCCAGAAGGGCAAAGCGGGTCCAGTCACCTGAAGCCAACTGCAGACTTGAGACTTTAGATGAGAAGATTATTTGAAATAGTTTGCTCGTTTGAAAATACTGTGATCATTCTTCGTTCTGGAAGACACCTGGATTGTGAAAATAAAGTAGTTAAATATTCATTTCTACACAATATTTAGAATGTTCTTGAGCACTTGGGACTTTTGTTGATTTGTAAGATGGCAAGAATTAGGAAGTTGAGGGTTCTGATACATTTTGTTTTCTTTCTGAAAGTTAGGTATAATTTCTACCAAATTGCCTTTTAGAAAAAAGTAAGGACTTTGTGTAGATAACTAGATTAACATTTAGGTGTCCACAAACAATGTTCCTGAAAACTTCAGAAGAGCTGAGAGATATGGTTCATATTGCCATGGTTTTGTTTAAAAAATCTTCTCAGGATAACTAATGTGTGACTGAACAATGGATAGCATCAAAGTAAATGTTTGGAGAATATTGATAATATGGTGAAGGCTCTTCACTCCCATCTTGTATCCACTGGCTAATTCAACATGTAACATGGGGTATGATTTTTATTCTGCCTAGTTTAGCTAAAGCTCATAGGGCCTGACTCGTCTCATTTACAGTGGCATACCTCACAAGTTACTCCACTGAAAACAATGGAGTTACACTGGTGTAAAACTGAAGTAAGCAGGAAGAAATTAGGCTCACAGATAATGCTTATGCTCTATAGGTATTTGTTTTCTACTGAACACTTTCCTGAAAACATTTTTGCTTTTCATTTTCACATCCATTAAAGTCCATTTGGCTAACAAATGAAAGAAAATTCCTTAATTGCTGTTGGTGCCTTTTAAATGCAATTGTTTGCTTTTCATCGCTGGACAATGGCACTATTGGTTAGTTTTGCTATCTCCCGCTCCCTAGGCCAGCACCATGGTCATACTACCTCTTTGTGCATATGCTGAGTTTCATGCATAACTGCAATGGGTGATTAGTCCAATTAAGCCCACAGCAGTTTCAATGGCTTATGCAAGAGTAGACGGTGCACAATATGTAATCTCACCTTTTTGTGAGGGTTCTCAATTCTTCCAGGAACTAAATCATTTTATCAGTTTCTCTCTCTCTCTCGCTCTCTTTTTAAACTTGTCCCATTAAACTATAGAACTGGAACATATTCATGAATAGTTTCTTTCTGCTTTAACTCAAGGAGTTCCTGACATAACAAAAACTGATAATTAACTGGCTCAAAGACTTTTACAATAGCCTCTTTAAATAAGTTCCAGTATGCAGCATTTACAGCACTAACTCTGCATTGCTGATACCACTGCAATGCACACTCTATTAAACAAGCTGTACTGCTCAGCATCGTCTTCCTCTATCTGCTGTTTTTGCCACTGCTTTTCTGTTTGGGAAACCAAGTTCTCCCAAATTTTCTTCCAGGACAAAGGCTAACCATTTCCTTTACTAGGTCCTAATGTCACTCCACTCGGTTTTGTACTGTTTCCTTAAAGATTTCAGCCTTACATTCAGTTCCAATATCATAGGATCACTTTTATCATGTGCTGCGAGTGTATAGCCCAGACAGTGACATTATCTCATCCTCTGCTGTCAGTAATGGCACAGGCTGTTTTGTTTTTTTCAGGGCAGATACATCTTTGGCTCATCATCTACGGTTATTTTCAGTTTCCTGTTCCAAGCTTAAGTAAATTATAACAAGTATGGAAGCTGTTCATGGTAGGAAGTGCAGACTTTGATTATACTGTTTTGAGTCAGATGTGGTATGAAAGATCTTTATCTGCTGCTCTGGACATGGTCAGTTTTGCCTACTCACTGCTATCTCTGCTGGTTTCAGTAGTTCCTGTTTCTAGTGAAAGTATTACAGTGATGAGTGTTTTTTCTGGCCTCACCATAGTTTTATGCTTCCTGCTAGCTTGTGCAAGTCTTATTGTTGCAGTTTGTAATATTTTGCATCATTAGTAAATCTACATATCTATAGTGAGTGCAAAAAAGTATTAAATTATACCTTGCTTGCACTGTACCACACAGCACTTCACTCACTGTGTGACAGTTACATAGCCTCTTACTTACAAAACTAAATCATGTAACGTGCTTCAGATTAAAATAAACCATAAAACTAGTTAGGAAATGCAAAAAGACACAAAATTTAATTACTAAACTATACAAACTATAAAGGAAATAAAGCAAAATGTTAAAAGACACAGAGATAAAACACAATGTAAAGACAAACTCCACATACACTTTCTTGCCATGATGACATTCAATGTACTACATACAATGTAACGAATGTTTAAGTAGTTTGGCTGGTATCAACAGAAGAAAGGGATAACTCAACTATCTTGATCAATGAGTGCTTCTCTCATCAGAGCAGGTTGACCATGTGTGTGCATGTTGTTGCTAGGTACAAAATTTCAACTGTATTTTTACCAAATTAGACAATTGCCATATCGAAGATTATGACTATACTGGTGCACATACTTGGTTACTTGACCATGTGTATACTCGTGCATGTTGCCTATGCTTGCATCAAGTGTCTACTTACACAAGGCTGGACATAGGTATAATGCTGTGTACACCTGTGTCCACACTACTACTGTTACGAGATGTTAGCACTTTCATTTCAGGGGTAGTATCCCAAAGTTGTGTGTGTCACAGGGAGACAATCTAAGAACCATTTTGCTGTGTGTTGTGGTACTATCCTTGCCTTCATACATTTGATTGGTCCAATAAAAGCTATTACCTCACCCACCTAGTCTCTCTACATTTGATGATGGCAGTTCCTGCTCATGTCTCCTTTCTGCCAAACTGAGTAGATGACATTGAATAATTAGATGATGATCTGGTTCTGCTTCTAATTGCAAATGTTTATGCAGTGGAGTAGGCAATCGGTGAGCTGCTGGATGGAACTGGGACAGAACTTCCTGCCACATCGAAGATAGCTGACCTTGAGGGTAAATGACAATCCATTCAGCACCATAGTACATCTGGTGAATGCCAGTATTCCCACAGTATGCCCATGGTTGGCCCCTCACGTCTCCTGCAGGAGAACCAGTACATTGTGATGGGATCACATTGTCTTGGAATCCAGTGGCTTCAGAACTTCCAAATGAGGAACCAGAACTTCATGGAGCTGTGAGAGCAGCTTGCACCAAACCTCCTGCACCAGAACACTTGACTGAGGGAAGCCATACTAGTGCAGAAGCAGGTAGCTATGGCCCTATGGAAGCTGGCATTTGTCCATATCCATGTCAATGAGCTTTCTGTCCATGTCAATAACCACAACAGGTCCTCCAGAGACCTTCTCCATCTGCCTCTGGAGTTCTTCTTCTGCCCGCCCAGCAGAATGATTTCCCTCTTGGGAGCTGAATCCTGCCACTTCACAGACAAGGGTGGCAAGGTATTTTTTTTCCTTTGGAAGAAACTTAGAAATTGCCCCAACATAACATAATTTTGCTGTAAAAGGCCACAATTTTGATATGTTTCAGCATTCCAGGAACGTAACTGTTAGACCATCTTTGATTCTCAGACAACGTTTATAGCTCATGAGGAAGGAGCAGGGGATACTAATGGGAAGATACATGTACTAATGTTTTTAAAAATTTACAATTTGTCGCTCAAGGCGATGGGGGTGGAGAGTGGCAGTTTCTTCCTGGGGCTATGTTACCACTTTGCAATTTTTTCTTGAAAGAATGGCCAACATCTGGAGAACATAATAGTTTTCAAGGTACCAGAATGGAAAAGAGCAGTGGCTATGAAGGAGATCCGGCAATCTGTGCCACAGAGATGTTTCTGCACATGGTCACCCCTTTACATATAGCTGAGTGGAGGGAAACCAAGCAGATTTACACTGCCTCTGAACCTCAAGACCCCGCTGGAGTTTCTGCTACACCAGAAATTTGCTGAAATATGAGTACAAACCTGGGAGGCAATTTGACTGGCAATTAACTATATTCTCTGCTGGCATATAGAGTTTCAATGCAAAGGGAGATGTGAACTATGAACACCGCCTACCCCACTTTGCCCCAACATCACTAGAAAATCCTGCCCTGATGCCTGCTTAACAACAGTAAAATGGACAGGGAAAGGAGAGAGACACCATGACTTTATTTTGTTCCCTGAAGTTTCAGATCAGACCATATGCCCCACTACCCCCCGCCTCTCCAATGCAAAGGGACACTGCACTATGTCTATCCAACCACCAGACGGATCCTTCTCTCCACCCCCACTCTCCCTGGCTTATGCAGCATGGCTCAGTGCAAGGAGAGGCCAGATACCAGGGTCAGGGATTGTAAATTTTTGGAATTTTCCAAAGGAGAAAGGATTGCTGTGACTAACTTTTCCTCAGACAACCAAAATGATCCTTTCCTCTTCCTGGACCTAGCCCCTTCCCCCCAGCTTCCAAACAGCTCCCATTTGTAATGGACAGTAAGATTGGGGGGCAAGAGGCGGAGGAGGAGAAGCACTGAAACACTAACCTTCTGCAGGACAAAAGACAGCTGTTACTAACTTTAGTCAAAACCCTATAAGATTTTTACAACTATTCCATCCCCAACTGGGACCTTCCTAAACCCACCCCCTCCCTTCCCCTCATCCATGTGGCCTGAGTGCTGGCTGAGAAATGCATAGACAGAGGGGCACAATGATTGTTCATTATTAATCTGTTTTATAGCTTCTGCCAAATGCATACTAGTGGTTTGTCGGAAATCAATAAAATAATTGATTTATAGCTGTCTTGCCTGGGAACCATTTAAGGCTTGAAGCAAAGCAGGGGCTGGGCTTAAAATCAGGAATTTAGCACCAGAGCAAGAGGGGATATTGGCAGTGTGGCTGGAGTTCCACTGTAGCTTACCAGCCTTGGGGTCCTCCTTAGGCTGGGGGGAGGGAGGCATTCCTCAACTGGCTTCTCTGGATATAGGTGTAGAATCATATGCTCCATGTCCCTCCAGGTCTTCCAGAGCTTCCTGCATGGTCCCTGCTGCCTCCTCACACTGGCCTTCGGACAATGAGGCCGTCAGGATTAAGGAAGGGATCAGGAGCCACTTCAGGCTCTGGGAGTACTGGAAGCGCTTGACAGCACCTGGTCCAGCTTGTCATAGAATGGACATGTTGGCAGACCCCTTTGAGAGAAACTATTGGAGTCTTTTGCTTTCCTGTACAGGAGCCTCAAATGCTTGATGTGTTCCCAGCACTGAGCCAGCGTCCGCTCAGTGCTGCTTCCTCCAGCCTCCATGAAATTTCCCCGTACAGGTGATTGATCCTGCCACTCTGGGAAAAGTCTTGGAAAACAGAGTGCTCTGACTACTCCTTTTTTTGTTGGTTTTTTTGTTGTTGTTTGTTTTAAAAGAGTCCATTCATATAAAATAGAGACAGACCTGAACTAAACCACAAAGTTCAGGTCTGGATCTTAATTTTCCCAGAGTTTGGGTCTGTTCAAATCCAGGTAATTGTTCAGGCCCATCACTAATATAAAACTTTTTAATGAAAATTCCATTCCTTAGACTCTTTCATAACTTCATTCATAGCTTCCCTGCTCGTGCAAGTCAAATTTTTTTTGTACTCTCCCCTGCCATGACATATGGTATGCATAGTTCAATACACAGATGTTGTCTGATGGCCACTGGTAAAGGAGTGTGACATTCATTTTCTGGACCATTACTGAAAAGTTACAAATCAATACTCAGTGTTACCCTAAGGAAGAGCCAAGATGCAGTCTGTAACATCCCCACACCCAAAAGAAGTACTTGATGAGTAACTGAAATGTTGTTTTCTAAGAGATCTCCTCTGCCTTTTAAAAAAATGCTGCAATAAAAATTGGGTTTATGACTATTATTTATAATAATTTTAGAGATTCTTACATTGAAAATAATAGGTTTACCTGCATTAGAATTTCAGGGCAAAACTGAGTGCTGGCATAAACAGGTGAAGTTTCATTAACACTGATAGAGTTGTGCCCACATATGTCAATGGGGAATATAGTGTTTGGCCATTCATGTTTACACACACAGACCTAATACATTCAAAAACATTTTAGTAAGTTTGAGGTATTTATAGCTAAAAATGTAGGAAAATCCTAATTCTTTTGGCTCTCCCTATCCCCAACATTATGTTAAAGAAGAAAAACATATAGGGCCAGAATATGTTATCTTTACTTATACTAACAACCACTGGACTCCACTAAATGGGCCTGATCCAAAGCCTTCTCAAGTCAATAGCCATCTTTCCACTGATATCAGTGACTTTGGATCAAACATGATGTGAATGAGAATATGACAATCTGGTCCATGGTAAATCAAGTCTGATTTGTATTAAATTCTGTGCATACTTAGATCTTGGTACTAATTAATTAAGGAACAGGCTCAATTTTTAATAAATCTAGTTTAAAAAACCCCAGCTATTTTAGAACACATGCAGATAGTCAAATGATCAAGTTATGTGAGACCCTATTAAGACTATTTGGATGGTGTCTCTTCAATTCATATCTCCCATGCATACGTTTCTGGACATTAGAAAAGAATCATGTTAGCCTTTATGGCATTTTGCTTAAGGTGACCATTTAAACTGTTGAATGTTTTCAATCACAGATGTTTTTAAAAGTATCAAATGTCATATTCTCCCTCTCCAATTTTTCTCCTGGGAGGGATGGAACTTTGTAGTTCCACTGGACCAAATTGCCAAAAGAACAGGGAAACTGATCCAATTTGGCAGCATCCCTCAACTCTGTAGATAAGCCACCATGTGAACGAGGCTCCCTTCTTAATAAGGAAGGGGCAGGAAAATCAACTCTATATCATCAGACCCTAGCAAAACAGCCAAAAGTGAGCAACAACTTGGGGTGCAAGTTTCTGCTGATAGAGACAATACTGACTTACGCAGATCTCTCTGGCTATCACGTTTGAGCTACCAGAGTTGGTCTAGCTGTGGCAGTCCCCCTTTTCTTCTACCCTGCTACTGAGGCTGAACAGCAAATGCCAGACTAACACAGCCCACTCAGACATATGACCTGACACAACTTTCCCCACATCCCTGGAACTTCTCTTACCTCTAAGGATTCTGATTCTTCCATGCGTCTCTTTTGTCCTTTATAGGGATTTTTGGATGTGACCTTTGACCCCTGCATGGTATTGATAACTAGAGATAGTCAAAACATTTTAATGAACCTTTTTATTTGTTGAAACTGAAATGTTTTGCCAGAGGGGGAAGGACCCCACCACTGCAGAACACCTAATAGCCTAGTGGCTAGGGCACTCTCCTGAGGTGTTTGGGACTCCAGTTCAAGGCCTTGCTCTGAAGCAGGTGAGAGTCCTAACCACCAGGCTATTGGCTATGCCAGGGGTGGGGCTGTCTCCTTCATGAAAGGTCTCACTTTTGTTCCTCATCAGAATGAAAATACATTTCAAAACCTCAACATTTTTTATGGCCAGGTGTATTGATAACCCCATATTACAATAATATTATAATATTTTCACCATACCATCAAAAAAAAAAAAAAAAGACCACTGCAGAGAAACAACCTGTACTCTAATACCAAACAAAAAAAAACAATAGTTAAGATACAACAAATAGAGTAGTCCCTACAGAAACACCAACAAAACAAGATGAATGGAAATCATCTACTTGGCTAGTCATCCATATTAAGATACAAGCTCAGCCACTTATTTAATTCCTCATATTTGAATAAAGATGTCATTGTTCAGTGAGAAGAATGCGTATAGTCACAAAACGAGGGACAAAATAAGCTCATTGTATCCAGGATAAAGGGGACTCAAAAAGTGTCCAAATTACAGCCTAAGGGCCAAAGCTGTCCTTGACTCTGTCAGAAGAATCTCTGCTTAATACCGTATATAGTTTAGCTGTGAACAATCCCAGGGCATCCTTGTTTCAGTTCTTTTTCTTTTTTCTTTTCTTTTCTTTTTCCTTTTTTTTTGGGGGAGGGGGCGGGGGGGGAGGGGGGCTGCTTTTTCAGAATAAACCTTTACATGTTCTCATTCTGACTGATTTTTGGCAACTTTTTCCCTCCTCATGATGTGTCCTCTTTCTGTGGAAGCTCATTGGAAACAAGGACCAGAATCTACATTACCTCATTTCAGCTTGCTTGGGAGCAGAATTATAGGAAGCTTGATTCAGGACAGAGTGAGACTATATCCCTTTTGAGGCCTTCCAAAAAAGAACAAATCCTTGGCCTCCAAAAGTATTGCTACCTCAGTTTTCTTTCTACATGCAGTTCTGTCAGTGATAAAAGATCCCATAGTCCTAACTCTGATTGTGATATATATGTTCCATTGCATGTCTTTTTTACTTCATTTTGATACTATGCGCAATTTCCAACAACAATTTCTTCTCAAACCATTTCTTCTCCTGTACAGCTGTTACTTCCACTCAATTATTTTCAATATAGCTTATTTTCTCATAATATATTATTTATATCTGGAGCAAAACCGAGGTATAATTGTGATCAGTGCTGTGTGAAAGTTATAAAAAAAAGTTATTAAAAAAAATGTAAAAAAAATGTAAAAAAAAATGTTAAAAAAATGTAAAAAAAAATGTTTAAAAAAATGTTATAAAAAAAATGTAACTGATGCCCACTTTGTACCAGAGCAGGGTAAAGAGGTCTTGGTGTAAATATGAATCAGACCCTCAGTCTCTCTACACTCTTATGAAGTGCATGTGGACGGTGCTTTCAGCATCCATTCAAATTATTCCTTTAATACTTTTCATTTTCATTTTGCAGTTTGTAATCTTGATGCTAGATGGGGTGACACATTTCTATCTAGGTTTTCATACGTTTGTGAGCCAGCTTTACAGATATTAATCTGTCAGGTCACTTTTTCAAAGTAGTGTTCAAGGTGTTACTCACACAGTTCCTCATGTTTGTTAAGGGGATTTGTGCTTCTATGACCAGGTGTGCTCTGACCTCATTACTGGTGTGAAAATGCGTAGGAAATGGTTTTTAAATGGAATCCAGTAGAAAAAGAGGCAAAAACTTTCTGCTAGCTAACACCAGAACATTTGTTAGAATCATTGAAATTAGAGATGAAAAAGAACCGCCTTTGTATTCCTTTTCTGTCCTTAATAGTGTTCCCAATACATCCAACTTTAACATCATCTGCAAATTGAGTTAAAATTTTGCTTACCACGCCACTTCTGGATCAATAATAAAGATGCTACATAACTCCAGGCCTAACACTGATTCTTGCCTCAGTCTACTGGACACCTCCCACTCTAACTCTATAAATTGCCCATTATTATAGTTGGGCCCAATTCAGTTTCCATAGAAGGCAGTGGAAATTTTGTCATTGACTTCAGTAAGAGATGGAGCAGCCCTCTATAGTTAAGCTCATGCTGATCTTATAAACCAATTATGATCCACCTTCTAATTTAACCAAATGTAATCTACCTGAAATTTCATGTGTGAGATTTTTGCAAGAGGCATTTTTTATTTGGGGAGTGTACCTGGGAGTGTCTGGGCAGCCAGACTGACTCTGACCATTAGGTTTCTTTCCATTGGGATCAACCCTTTAACTCTTTTTGGAATGGCATCTCTCAAAAACAGTTTGGCCTAGAAACTCTCAATTTTCTTAATCATCTACCCGGGGAAAAAAACTAAATTAGCGCACCTTGAGTTGTTTTGGAAAGATGTGGAGTATAATTTTTGGAGTTGTACTATCTGCTATGGACTTCTGAAACTTGTAATATAATAGATAAAAAGTAAGTAGGAGAAAATGATAATTGTAGTTATTATCTACATACCAACTATCCATATTTCCAGGTAAATCAAAGATATATGGCATAATGGCTGGGAATACAGGATTAGAGTTAATGTTATTTGTGCTCAGCTATGATTTTCTAGACTTTCAAAATTTAATTTAGAGTTCCCTGGCTATCACCATCATCATTTTTTTTTAAACTATAATGTTCATATCATTTTCTATACTAAAGTTACAACCATAAGTCTATTTTAACTAAATTTGTCTCTTAATTACTTTGTTTATGATCATTCTGCCATTTTCAGTCCATGTGACAGTGCCTTTTATCAAAGCCAATTTGAATATTTTTTTCAAGTACCATTTTCATGAGAATATATGAAATGACCTATTGAAGTCCAAATATTCTAGGCCACATCCTCTGCTGGTGTACGCAGGCACAGCAGCAGATGAGAATCTGTCCTGCATCTATTAAATTTCTTTCATCTCCTAATTTTGTAATTGTATAAAAATTAAACCTATTTTGTGTAATATATCTTACCTTAGACCTTAGTTCCTCCTGTGCCACTGACACATTGGGCAATCCAGTTCCTCCACTGATTCTGGTCGCTTGCTAGTTTTTTTGGTACTTCTTCCTAGATGATGCCAGAGCATTCAATATCCTCTGTCACTATCTTCTGAGAGTTCTTTCTTGACCTTCCTTGCTTTCTTTTTCCTCCCTTGGGTACCCAATTCAAAGCTTGCTTAGCTGAGCCTTTGATAATATTTTCTAACATGTCCTGTTCTGTCAGCTCCTTACTCTCACATTTGTTATTTTATCTTTCCATGAAACGTGTAATATCTTCCTCAGCTATCTGGGATGGGCATCCTCAAATCTCTTTTATTGTTAACCACTGTCATCAGCCAAGTCTCTGATCCTTACAGTAGCATGCTTTATACAATCACATGATATAAACTGACCTTTCATTTGGTGTAGAGATTTCTGTTTGACCAGATGTTCTTCATCTTTCCAAAAATGGTGTTTGCTTTTCCTAATCTCATATGAATATTCTTATCACATCCATCTTCAAATATCACCATACACCCCAGACACCAAAACTCTTATACGTATACAATTTCTTTTCCATCAACTTTTGCATCTGTTGTCCAGTTTCCTACCTTCATAATCTTGGTTTTCTCTGCATTTACTTTTAATCCAATTTTTGCTGCTTCCTATTCTACCTCTGACGGGAAATCATGCCGTTCCACATCGTGCTTAGGGCTTGTCTACATTTAAAATGCTGCAGCTGCAAGGATGTAGTGCTTCAGTAAAGATGCTACCTATGCCAATGGGAGGGGTTCTTTCACTGGTGAAGGTACGCCACCACCCCGAGAGAGAGTAGCTGGACAACAGGAAAATTCTCCCATTGAACTAGCATTGTCTACACCAGGGGTTAGGTTGGTTTAACTGTGTCGCTCAGGGGTGTGGATTTTTCACATCCGTGAGCAATGTAGTTATATTGACAATCTTCTAGTGTAGATGAGGACTTACTACAGCAATGTTGTCAGCGAAATGAAATTCATGTAACTCATCTCCACTAACCCATTTTACACCATCCACAATCTTTTTTGTTGCCCACTTCTTCACCCAGCCTATTGCTAATGCAAAGAGGATTGGCAATAACACATGCCCTTATCTAATTCCAGTCACAATATCGAACCATTCACCCAGACTTATATCCAATCTTACTGCACACCTACATCCGTCATAAACTCCTTATGTTGAGCTGCCTCTCTGGCATTCCATAGCTTCTATAATATCCCACAGGGTCTCTCTTTGGACACTAGTGAATGATTTCTTAAAGTCAATAAAGTTGATTAAGATGGGGTTTTGCCAAGCAGTAGCTTTTTCAATTATGTGTAACAGTTTTTTTTTTTTTTGGAAGCCCATAATGTTGATCCTGCCTCTATTACCATATACAGTATACAGATTTTATTTCCTTTTAATATTATTTTCCCATTTCATTATAGATATGCACTTACTGGACAGTAATTACCAGGATCACTTTTTTGAAGATCAGTACCATACTTGCTTATTTTGAATTTTCGGTATAGTACATCCCCATTTTTTCCTGATTTTTCCAAACTAACTGTAAACCGTTAATTAGCTTAGCATCACTCTTAAGACCCTAAGATTTTATTGTTCTGATGTGCTCATTTGCATATATTCATGTTTTCCAAGTTTTCTCCAACCTGCTTTTTAGTCAAGCAGCTGTTTTTACAGGGTCTCCATTTCTTCATAATTGTCAGTCATTATTTTGTTAAAGACTGATTTTTTACTTTAAGAAAGCAGTTCTATTGCTCATCCATTTTAAAATCATAATTAACTTCATTTCCTTCCTTGTTTGCTAATGGGTCTATTTTGTTTCCAGTGTTTCTTTTTCTCCTGATAGATTTATAAAAGTCTCTCTTATTTCTCTTACCCCCTTTAGCTAGCATTAACTTATTCTGCATGTAGGGGGGCATTCATAACAACATAATACTTGGCACTTATACAGCATTTTATACCTTCCAAGTGTTTTACAGACATTAACTAATTAATTCTCAAAACATGCCCATGAGGTGGATGAGTATTATCATCAGCTTCATTTTGCAGATGGGGAGAGAGCTTGAGTGACCTACCCAAGGCCCTCAGAAGTTCCCTTCAGAACTGAAATAACGCAGGAATTCCTAGTTCCCAGTCATGTGCTCAGACTACCATGCAATTCCTTCCCCTCATGTACCAAAGTTATTGTCTCCATTATCAGAAAGTTATCTAAAAAGTCAGAAAGTTAAGAATCAAAGTAGAAGGCAAAATCTCTCTCTTTTTTAACCAAATCCCGTAGGGGGTGACACATTCATATTGTCTTTAGATCCACCTCTCCCCCACTAGTTTACTGCTTCCCAAGCTTTGCTAGCCAACTACCCAATTCAGACGTTTATTGAATATTCTTTCCAAGGAATAAAAGCTCGCATCTGTGCTTCTAGTTCAAGTTCTTTGGACACAAAGCTCGTAAACTTTAGCATCTTCCAAATCGCCCCATATATGTCACTACTAAAACCATATCCAAAATACTCTACACATACACACCTCAATACCTTCCACATAAATGACCTAAACTTTGTCAAGTTCACATGTCCCCAGAGATGATCTCATTTCACTGCTTCAAAAGAGCTTTGGTCTGCACAGCCTGTAGCAGCAAATTTACACTTCAAAAAGCAGACAGCTTTTTCCACATCTTATTCACTTAATGGGTGAGAATGTAAAATTAGTTCCGTTGCTGATGAGGACCTTGAGCCAAATGAAAAGTGTTCATTTGTCAGCACAGACTTACAGCCTGAAACATGATTATATAGCTAATCCAATAATGGGTTTTGATGCTGAGCATTTATTTATATACACTATGTCTTGTTATCTGTTGATAATCAGACTCTACAATTTACTCTTTTTTATGTGGTTAGAAATAGCAACATCTTCCAGACATATTATAGATGCATATCAACATACAAACACACAATCTCAGTGACTAAAATACTGTATTTGCTTATTTGTTTGGATTTTAATGAATCAATGTATACATTTGAGCTTTTTTATAGTTTAAAATATTGATGATGAATAAAGCATTTTAGACTGAGAGGCTCTCCATGTCTTAAAAATGGTAATGGATTAAAATTAAAATTTTTAAAAGAAATTTTGTTTATTTAACTTCAACTTTTTTATGAACTGATTTATTCTTTGTTGCCTTCCTTGAATACTAATATTTGATTATCTTAGGTATAGTTTCTATAAATACAGGAACCCAAGCTCACGAATATGAATTTTAATACTAGAGGGTCTCTTAGGCTTGCCCAAATTCACTAATAATGCTGATAGCGCAAATAATTTTAATGTTGTTTACAGCACAGAAAATAGATATCTCTTGTTAATACTGATACTAAACAAAGCTTTTACATCCAGTACATTAAAATAAAATTTAAAAAATAAAAAATGTTTTTTCAAACTTTTGTGAATAATTTACACAGCTACATTTTATTTCTCCAGCCCTTGGACGAGTGTAAATGTCTATCACTGAAATACAAGGACAGTTAACTTCTAATATAAACATAAAATCTAACATTTAAAACAGGCAAGCATTTTAATAGCTATTGTATCGTATGATACACTGTAATATATTCCAGATATAATAAAGCGTATGGGAAAGTAAAATAACTAAAGTATTAAAAGTTGAGTTAATTGTAAATGTGGGGCACACCTGCAAACTCTGTGAAAAATCCTGCAACACTATTAGAAAGTCAACACAACTTGATTTCAGTGCTAGAGGATAGATCTGCCTTGGAAAAAACACATCTGAGGTTTGGGTGAAGTCTCATCTAAATTTGCCAGTTAGAAACCTTTTAAAAGTAAAACTACAAACTAAAATTAACCTTAAAGGACAGAGCAGATCCAGGATCTAGGCACGAAACAGAGGTGTCTGGGCCTGATTCCACACCACTGACTTCATTGTGAGCACCATTAACTTTATTATGAGGCTCAAGCCCCTCTAGGAACTTCTGTTTAGCTGAAGTTTATTCTACCATAAATGCATCTATATGGTTGCAACATGACGTTTCATTGGGGTGCACTAAGTTACCAAAAACAGAATGCTGGTAATAGCAGTGCTTGTGATTTAGCCTGTAATTCATTTGTGCATATTAATGTATTGGGAAAGTTGGGATGTGAGATAATCAGGCAAATTAAGAAATGACCAAATTCTGTACCTGCACATATATGGTATGCTATGGCTCTGTTCAGACAATCAGGTTCATTGAGTATTTTTACTTAGGTAGGTAATGCATTACATATTCACTTGGGTAAAGAACAAATGAATATAGCATACATTTCATTCTAACTTTAGTTGCAGAAACAAATCTTTCTTGTACCAGCCAATGTCATCTTCAGAGTTTTAGTTATATAAAACACCTCAAGAAAAATGTACCTTAGTAAGATTTACACTTTATTACTCTAATGATTCTACAAACACTGCCACAATGTGATGAAAGGCAAAGCAGTCCTGATCTGATTGAGAGCTAATAAAAATCAGTACTGAAAACTGAAAATAGCACCCTTATCATCTTTCTTTCATTTAGACCTGATTACTAGGGGATTATAATGCAATCACAGCTATGTGTGAGAGGTAGCTATGGGAACCAGTTTTAACTGTTTATCTAGCCAAAGATCTTAATTTAAGTTTGAACACTCTGATTCATTTATATGTAAGACACCAAGGAGACAAAATGCAGAAGAAACAGATGCTCGCTTGTTCTTTGCATTTAACTTCATAAACTACCAGCCAATTTGTCTTTCAGGGACAAAATTAATTTCTGATGACAATGTGAGCAAGTAATAAACTAGGAGTTCCTGTCCTGGGAAACTTATTAAGGCCGTGTAATGTTCTGGAGTTATTTAGAAAAACACAATTTGCTCACAGACTTGCAGGGACATCTGTAACAGAGTTTTCTTTGTCCCTGTGCTGTGGGTTTCTGGGGGTTTTATGACACCTTTTCCAGAGGTTGATTTGAAAAAGTTCAAAAGAAAACATATTGCCCATTATTTCTTTCCCGTGGGGTATTTTTTAAACTGCTCTTTTTTTCTTCATATTCACAAATCATGCAAACCTCAGCCCAGTTGCTTTCCTACCTTGACTTGGGGAGATATCAGTCGGCAAATACAAAAAAAAAAAAAAAAAAAAAAAAAAAAATCAAATTATCTAATGAAACCATTTTGTCAGCAACAAAATGGCAAGTATACACCTGAGAACATCTTATACAGCAACACAAAGGAGTCTGTTCTCCATTTAGTGTGTGGGAGCTTTACTCGTTAGTGCAGTTAGCGGTGTTAATCCACCACCATTAGTGGGAGAAAAAGATGCCAAAATCCTATAAAATATAGGATCCAACTTGGATTCTTCATTATTGTATCAATAAAGAATAGCTAAAACAGCACATACATGTTCACATATCAGTTACTTAACTGACACAATTTACAGTCTCCTTTGCCTCAGTTGATAATATTACCCTATCTCAATATTTACTCCATGGGTACAGTATTTCACTCTGGTAATACTTCTCTATCACTTGACTAGGTTAGATGTATTCAACAGGTTTTCGTTAGGCCCTCTACCTCTCTCCAGCTGTGCCTTTCTCTCATGTAACTTCCTACAATATAATGTCCATTAATGTGTTTAAAAACGTTGCTATCTGCTGTGCGTAACATTCGTTTACAGTTTTATATGCTTCATATGAATGTTCCTTTTCCAGCCGTTCTTTTCAAGAAAGTTTAAAGTAAGTTGCAAAGTGTTTCATTTTCATCTAAATAGGGAAATGAATTTCAGAAAGGGATAGGGATAGGAGAGCCTGAAGGCTTAGCTCTTTCAACTTTAAACAGAATTCAAAACACTGTTGGAACACTTATATCACAGAAAGCAACAGAGCACCTGCATTTAAACAGTGACATTATTCTCTTCCTCCTTGATAAAGGCTTACATTAACAGCATTTTTAATCCAGATCAACCCCAAAGTGCTTTCTTTGTATCCTGTAGTCATTTCACTTACCACTGAAATGCATTCACTTCTGAAATGAAACCTGGCGATGGGTTAGCAGCTCATTGCACAACAGTTTAGAACAAGGAGTGATTAAACTTATTCAACAGAAACTACAGGAGAGGGGGATTTTAGGCAGGCAGACTGTAACTACCCAAACTGGAATTTAGACAGAACATGGAGTTTATGAACCCTTATTCTTGGAAAAAGTGTCATGAGGTCTTAGGTGTAAGTAAGATAGATGAGTAGGTTTTTATTTATTATTTGTACTATAACAGCACTGAGGAGCCTTAGTCAAGGATCAGGACCCCACTGTGCTAGGTGCTGTACAAACAGAATTAAAAGACATTTAAAAGACATTAAAAGAATTTCTCCCCTGCCCCAAAGAGCTTTGGGAGAAAACCAAATAATTTGATACCATGTAACTTTACCAATAAAAATAGCAATATTTCTGTTGCTATTTAAATAACAGAACCATACAACCAAAACTTGGTGACATCTAAGTGTTCAGTATACATCATGAATTTATATCTTTATAAAGAACACATTTTTACTGTGGTTAAACTGACTGATTATTCCCCGCCACTGTACATTTACTTCAGCATTTTTCAGTTAATGAGTTAGTATTGTATCCCACTGCACATTCCTATACAATTATGGTGATTTAACTTTAAAGTAGACACCAACAGAAAATGTCATATGCAACAAACATTGGGGACATACCTATGGAATTTACTTACATTTATAAGTTTTCTTATAATTCATTTTAGCACAGTCCTTGCCATGATCTTTTGAAGGCTAATGTCCATAGACAATCTATGACCCTACAAACAAAATAAAACAACAACTCACACTTCAAGAAAGGATTCTAAGAAAAAACTCAGCTGTATCTTTATGAAAACTTTCTAGAGGAAATTTAATGCTCCTAAGAGTGGTTAGATTGACAGCTCAGGAGAGTAAAGTGCTCTGATCAAACAAAGTAGGCCATAAGTATGCTATAGAGATGGGAGAAAAAAATCCAGATTAGTTTCTTTGAGGGGGCAAGGTTGCTGAAATCTCCTACCTGAAACATTGTGTGTTTGGGGTATATTGATTTTTGAGGAAAATTTCTCTTTAATCAAAAAAAAGTAAGGAGGTAAGTGAAACAACTTGATGAGGTGTTTTGTGAAGGACTGCAACACGATTTTGAAATTTAATTTTGGACCAGAAGTAGCATAAGTGTCACATTGAAAAATAGTCTTTTATCAGTTGTTGGGCAGGAGGCGGTGGTGGTGGTTGTTTGGGCAGGCTTGTACCTTACATTATATTAATTTTCCCCAGACAAAAAGTTAATTAACTTGTACTTAAGGTAGAAAGTAGCCATTACTTACTTACCCAAAAATTCCCTAAGATAACAGTATAACTTAATCAGAAAACAGAAATTTTAGAAAAGCTGAACATTCAAAGAAAATAATCCATATTACAAAACATTCAACACCACTGAAAAGTATGCAAAATGTATCCAGGGAGGAGTTTGAGGGGTGGGATAGAGTTAAGATACGAATTCCTAAGCTCTACAGGACGGACTGAGGATAATGGTTAGCTCCTGCTGATTTTAGGAACCCTGCTTCACAGAAGCACAGCTTCTACCTAATTCCTGTAGGTGTAAGAGAGGCAGGAATGTTATAGAGCACACATCTGTCTGATGCATGTTTCCAAACTTTGTATCAACGTGGTGATTTGCTTTTAAAGCATGTATAGCCAGGCAGACACTATTATAAATGTGAAAACCGATGTTCACAACTAAATAATGCCATAACAAATTTTCGAAGTCACCTCACTCTTCCAAAAAATTAACAGAGCAAAGCAGACTTTTTTAGATTTTTCTAGCTCAAAAATATTAAAAGTTCAGATTAATTTTTAAAAATTAAAGGATGGGTCAATTTTTAACTTCCATAGATAGGACGTCTCCCTGACAAATGATTTGCCCCAAACATTACATCCTGGGGCAAGATATTGCATTAGAAATTTCAGACTGGTTGGCTTGGTTTTGATAAAGGGGGTAAAAATAATGGGTCTTATAATAGGAATTTGTCTTCAACCTAGCATCTCTCAACCATGGCTTCTATATATACACGCACAAACATACCATACGCAGAAACTCTGCAGGGAGTGATGCAGCAAAAAAGAGAAGTAGATTATCATAGAAAAAGGTGTGAAGGATGCAGACATTCACTGCAAATGGGATTTCATCCTGAATGTGGCAGAAAGTAGGCAATAAGTGCAATGCACATATTGTAGAAAGAAGGTCAGCCATGAACCTGGCACACATGCAGGAATGATAACAAGCAACTACAGAACCTCAGTTAAACCAGAACCTCAATTAAATATTCCAGGGAAGTATCACAGGGCAGAAGCTGAGTCTTCTAGGAGAGTGGGACTAGATGTGGTAGCACATCAGAGCACTGGCTGACCGGTGCGCATTACAGTGAACAGAAGTGAGCATGAGCTCTGTCAATACTACACTTGTCATAACAGCGACAGGGAAGGTGGGACCTTCTCAGTAGCTGCACCAAGAAAGTGTCTACATTTTCTGAACAGCATCTGCTGTTGAAGTCAACATGAATGAGATGAGGGCAATATCAAATAATATATCAGTCTTCAGACAATAATAACAGATAATTCTAGACAATAGGACTGCTAGTTTTGGAGTGTAGGCATCTGGTAGGCCAGGAATACCCAGGCAGCAGGCACTAGAGTCCCTTCTATGATGCCTCAGTAGAAGTCTGATCTTTCTCAAGGAGGAAATACGTTCATTTGTGAAATGTAAAGAATAAAAAACCATGAGACTTAGAAATCACAAAGACTATAAAATATATCAATTCCTGACTAGATATAATATAGGGAATTCCAGAGGGAAATGTAGCCTTTTGCCAGAAATACACACAACTGACTATAATGCAAATTCCAGTTAAAGTTTTTCATCCATTGGTTCCTACTGGTTTCTGCTAATAAGTAGATTTTGGATTATAGCATTGAGTCTATTGATCTATCCAGTCCTGGGACTAGTGGTCTTCCAGTAGAAATTACTGCGACTATCTGAGGATTCTAAAGGAGTCTACTGGATTGCCCCTAGGATAGGCCTCTGATTTCCATATAAAACTAGATATAGCTCTAACACAAGGAGAATTATTTTTTTAATGGGCTCATGGAGATACAGAAAGACTACGTGCAGCCTCTCCCTTTGAGAAAAATGAGTGCAAATAGCTTCCCTGACCTTCTTGGTCAGATGGGGGAGGCTCAGCCAGTTAAATTAGTATGTCACTTCAACCAGTATCCAACACAGCTTCAAACTAGTCAATATGCTTCATGAAAAGTGCTCTTAAATTCTTGCTGATGTCTAGTTAGTGCTAACTGAGGTAGATACTTGTCCACTGGGAACTACACTAGTAAAGCCACCGACTCATCTTACATAGTCAAACACAATCTTTAGAAGAAATTACTGTCAGTCACTACAATTCTGGGGCTTGACTCTGATCACACTTACACTTTACATTTTATAAATAAAGAACAACCCCCTCCTTTGAAGTTAGTGGCGTTACACTGGTATAAAATCAGTGTTATTGAGATCAGAATCAGGCCCCAGGTCCAGAGTCCCATTGTCAATCCCCTGCTTTAACCAATCCCACCTAGCTTTCCTCTAACAAACAGGTAGCAAAATGAAGAAAAGAATGCAGTTATGGCCTGAGCAGGCCCTTCTGAAGGATTCTAAAGCACAGTAAGTTATTCACTAACTTCAAATAGTGCTAGCCTTATGATGGTTGAGACTCAGATAGTGTAGTACACTCGCTGTTAAATAATGTATGGTAATGAATCTATGCTCACTTCTATAGTGGGCCAATAAGGGAAAGTCACCAGTTATCCCATTGTTTTTGTTTAGACAACTGAAAAGTGACAAACCGGTTCAGGTCTTGGAAAATATGCTGGAGATAATTCATGAATCCATATTTATTTCTCCTGCATGAGAAAAGCCCATAGTTTGTAAAATCAAGCAACACTTCTCAATAACTAGAGCTATGCCAATTCAGCAAAACATGTATTTATAAATATACTTTGCCAAGGGCACCGACTGGCATCTGTGGCCTCTTTTTTTTGCGGTTTGTGGGCATTCAAGTGCATGAGTTTTCAGTCACAAGAACATTCACGGGGACACAAGGCAGTTGCTAGAGCAAGCAGAGATCATTTGGCACTGTCAGAGCTCTGAAAGCCTTCGGGGAAGGCCCCTTCAACTAATACTTGAGCTTCTCTCACAGAACTGGGTCTTCTCTCCTGCTTTCAGCCACATTCTCCTCAGCTCCCAACCAGGAACTACCGTTTCCCTTTTTGGAGATCTGAGAAAATACTCTCAGCTATGTCTCTGGGGGTAGGGCTGCTCTAAACAATGCCCAAGGACTCTAACCATCAGATCCAGAAGGGAGAATTCTGATCATAGTCCATGGACTTGGATCTATGCCTAGAGTGATACTGGACACTGCTCTGGTAATGTCCCTGGACACAGGGCCCTACAAGCCATTTTCACTAAGCAACAGCCAGAGCTAAGGCTGTCCCACAGCCACAGGGCAAGGAGCAGCCAGAGTTGGGCATCCAGCTACTGGCCAACAGCGAAGCAAGAGCATCCCAGCAGCTAGTGAGAAGCAGCCATAACCTACTTCCAGCCCAGGGCAAACAGCCACCAGCAGCAGGGGCCAATAACTGAACCAGAGCCTAACAGCCGGGCCAGGACAAGTAGTAAGCAACGGCAGAACTCTCAGGAGCCACCAGAATTAACTGGACACCCTCGCAAGGAGGTGCCAGATCCAACCAGGAGCCCAGCAATTCCTGTATTCCTAAAGCTCATTCCATGCTGCAGTTCTGTCAGCTTAAGTTCTGGTAATCAGAACATTTGCTGCTGTTTATGCAAATAAGCTAATTTATGTTCATAAACTATGTAAACCGAGCAGTTACATTATTTGTATAAAATTTCCAGATTTCTGAACCTCAGCTTTAACAGGTATGTTTGCTGACCAGTTACAAGTAGCAGACAAATTCAAAAAAATCATAACCTACTTGTGGATAATTCATGGCCAGAATCTGAAACTCTTCCTCTTTGTAAATCTTCGGTCTTTCACAATACCACTGCAGCTAGGTGACCAATCACATCATAAACTACAAATGTCCATGGTTACTAGGTCATGAACAAGACACAGGCCAAATTTTTTTTGCACAATATTTAACAAATCATTAAGAAAAACTAAAATATTCATAACATTCACAGCTCATTTGCAAATAATTTAGAAACAGAAAAAAGTGCTAAATTTATTGGATAAAATAGTGTCAATTTCACATGCTCTAATGATAAACACTCTGGTCTTACACATTTAAAGGCTATGTATAACAGCAAAAGTCGCAGGAAGGTGAAGAATAGGTGGAAAATGGCATCATAAAAGTGATATTTTATGCAACTGATTCCATGTATGTAATGTTAAGGCCCCAGTCCAGCAAAGCACACACTTAACTTTAAGTACATGAATAATCCCATTCTAGCCAATGCTCATGTGCTTAATGTTAGTCACTTAAATATTAATTTTTCTGAATAGAATACATAGCCATCACATGCAAAAGCGTAATACATTTTAAATATTGAATGACTAAGGATATATGAAAAAGCAAGGAACTATAAAATAGGGCTTATCACAGTGAAATTAAAAAATGTTTTGCAAGGGGACTTGCAGACTAAAAGAGGTCCATGCTGCTTAAGAATTCTGTAAATGTTTTTGTGCATGGAGACTTTAAACTAGCACATCACTGATTGCTGTATAGGAACACTGGAACTGATGCTCCTATACAATGTTTTTATTTGGCCTAGCTTCACATGGCTAGAGTATTTCACAATGCAATGAAGATCTTATCAAGACAGTGGGAGATTAAGAACTGCAAGTGAACCTGTGCAGCAGACAGAAAGCCCTAACCCTTTCCTCACAAAAACACAGCCTGCATATAGGTGTTACGATAGGTAAGCTTACTTTTTCAGAAAGATTAAAAATGTGCTGCTTCCTCAAAATGAAAGGTGATTCAAAACTTAAAGCTGCACATCATCCAAAGGCAAGTGCAAAGCCTTTAACACAGTTACCCCAGCAGTAGCCCAGGAAGAGTAACTTTCATAATTTGGCAGCTGGACGTTGAGATAATCTTGTGGATATAGGCAGTGATCTCACTGCCAGAACAGATAACAGAAGAGAGGCAGATGCCAGCAAGATATTTGATTTCTTTTGTTAATTGTGACTTGCAATTTATTATCACATTAAAATTGAGCACTAACAGGTTTTGTTCTCTTTTGATGTGAATTCTGAAGGAAAATTGATAACATCAGCACTCAGCTGTCTCCTGTTACCACTGTCCTGTCTCCTGATACAACAGCATCTTATCACTTAGACCTCATGGGATTCTACCGATCTTTTTGGGTGAAGTGCTGTGGTTATACAAAACGATTGCAACAGAACGAATGACTGACAGGAAGGTGCCATAAGTTACAGGAGGACTAACGTTTTGTATCACTCACAACACACTACAAATATGGTATCATAGTTAGCATCACCTACCTCACCTTGATCCGTAACTGACCAGGCTATTGAGATAGTGCTTGGAATCTAGGAACACTGCTAACATCGGTCTTCACTTTCTCCTATGCAGCTGGGAGTGTTTCTCCCTCTGACAAAGAGTGTAGTGGCTACATCATTAAGAGACCTTGACTGTCCTCAAGCAATCCCTTAGATTTCCACCCTATTACCAATCCACCTTTTTTAGCAGAGGTTAGAAAATGGGCAGTGGCTGTCTCATCTTCTTTATAATGCATCATTTGAAACATTTCAATTAAGCTTCAGATCAAGCCACAGTACTGAGGCCGCTTTAACGAGGGTGAGTAATGACCTTGTGTTGCAGGTGGTTTCTGGCACACCATCAGTTTTAATTCTCTTGATCTTACTGTAACCCTTTGATACTTTGGATCAAGAGTGCTCTTGAAATGCTTCAAGCACATCGTAGGACTTTCAGGGACTGTTCTGACATGGTTTCATTCCTACTTGTCTCAACAGAGCCAAACTGCCACCTGAAAGTTCTCCATGGAAATTCAAATTACCAAAGATTAAAAGCCGCCTGGAAATCTGGTCTGTGTGCAGAACAGTGGATACCTGCATGTGTCCCTGAAGCAAGTGAATTTAAGGAAGACTCTGCACTGAGAGTAAGGTAACTCCTTTGATGTTTGATGCCCACTTGGAATATACGATGATTAAAGGCAGCAAGCTAGAGAATAGTGGAGTACTACATTTAATAAGACATCCTAAGAGATGGACTTTCAGAATTTTTTTATCTAAACTTATATTTGGTGCCTCTTTGTATATCAGATGGGCCAAACCAAAACCTGATATCTAAAAACACTTGTCGTGAAATCCTGGGCCCATTGAAGTCAATAGCCAAACTCTCATTGACTTCATTAGAGTCAGGATTTCATCCTTGAACGTAGGGAATACTTGGACCTGTATCCCATTCCAAATTTCGCAGCTTGAACTGATCACTAGATATGCTGAATGTCTATGAACTGGATACTCTGTGAAGTTTTCAGACTCTTTTCCCAATATTGTGATTTTGATGGACTCTGATTTACCTCTGAGGTAACGCTGCAGTAATTTATAGTGCCCCTAACTGAAGCATTCATCTCACACGCATCCTGGAAAATGTTTCCCAGGGTCCTCAAAGCTTCAACCTATTTTGTGGTGTATTTATTTATTTCGCAAGGTGAGAAACAGGAGTCTCACCGGTAGGCTTCCTAACACTGGCACCAAGGTTCTGGGAACAGTACATAAGACAATGCAATAGGTAGAGAGTCTGACATAACACTCACCCAACCTTGTAGTACCTTTGAGGTATGAATATTAAAAATGTTTCATAATATGAATTCTTAGTGTAAAAGATGTATAGAGTCATGCCCAATACAAGAGTGCAAATTTCCCATTAATGACTTCAGTTTATTATTCCTAGGGCTAAAGTGTGACAGTCTCTGTGCACATACACAGGGGTAGAATGAGCTCAGGCTGTAGGTACAACCTCTCTGCTTGTCCTGCTGCACAACTCAGGGAACTCTAGCACCAACAGTGATGCTAGAAACCTCATTAAGATGGGAGAAGGGCATAGCAATAACTCCATCTCTCTCCTTGACAGTGGAGCTAGGCCAAAGCAAGGGGAACACACACTGCATCTTGTTTCGTAGTTTAGCAGTGCATACTCCCACCCCAGCCCATTACAAACTGTATCTTAAATCCAGACTCTCATCCTCAGTCTTCCCAAAAGATCCTTTTTTTGTTCACAATGCATGCATTTGGATTGTGTCACTGAGCACGGGGATTTACTCCACATTGACGTAGACTCAGATGTGTTCCACAAACAGAGCAAAGCAACAATACGTTTAACAGTCCTACTACTGCAATCATTTACAGATTGGCATCCCTAGAAGAAATGGGATGAATCACTTTCAAGATAAGTAATAGCTTCCTATGCTTTTTGTTCTTGGAGCTTTTCTGACATGCAACATGAGGATGGTTTATCTGGAAAGGTATGGGAGAATTTCATGTTTTACTGCAGTTAGATGGCACTAGCAAACAATTGAAAAAGTCTTAAAAATTGCTATCAATCATTTGATACATGTAGGCTGTGATCTGTACTGAGATGGTCCAGTCACCATCTGAAATGGTTTGTCTTTCATTTTACCCTTTATATGAGGGTTACTATAGTTCAGTCCACTTATACCAGATATGACTATTATGGACAATTGGTTATAGTGGACAAAACTGATTTCCCAAACCAAACATTTTAGATACATTTTTCATGGGATTAATGAAGAGAAGTATGTTCCAGCTGACAGTTTCTTTGGCGGGGGGTGGAGGTGGTAGATTATAAGCAATGTTACAATGCTCTAAGCTGGCAGGTGTAGAAATGAGATGAAGAAACTCCAGACTTTAAGAAGCACAACTTATTTTGCTCAGTGGAACTTGACAAGTACTATTTTGTACTTACACTGCATCTTTCATCTGAGACACTCCACATGCTTTATGCATTTAGTCTAACAACTGTGAAGTAGGTTGTCGTATCATTCGCATTTTTGCTGATGAAGACATAGGAGCACAGAGAGACAAGAGACTTACCTGAGGAAGTCTTGGCAGTAGAGCTGGGATTATAACCTAAATCATCAGACACCCAATTCTGTGCCTTAGCCATAAAACCAACCTTCCTCTTCAGTGCATTCTCACTCATTGGGAAGTGAATGAGGCACCTGAGCAAGACTGGAACTGCTTGTCTCTAGGATTTCTGGAGTGGCACCCAGTAGGGTTAGTAAGGTCTAGTGGATAGGACATTAGATTGGGTCTCTGGAAACCTTGGATCTGGTTCCTGCTGTGCCACTAACCTGTTGTATGGCATTGGGCAAGTCACCTTATCACTTTGTGCCTCTATTTCCCCTCTGGCTCTTGGTATTACTTGTCTATTTAGACCAGTGTTTCTCAATTATGTTTCCCCACGGCACACTTGCGTAGCCATGCCATACCCTCCGCCGACAAGTCCAGGAAATCTTCCCCTTTTCGGCGGCGCGGTGTAGGCTGGTTTCAGCGGCGCGCTCTCTAAGATGTTTTTTATTTAGCTATTAATTAATATTTCTCTGTAATCTGAAGTCCTATCCCACTTCCTCGATCCTATATGTATTTAAAGTTTATATATGCTGGACCAGCTGCTGACTGTTTACAAGTTTCCGGGCTGACTACCCCTTTTATGTCTTCTATGCTGCTTCTCTTATGTGATTTTATTTTACTAATTTTAAGTGAATATTTTAAAGTTAAGGACAGAGAAATTGCCTCTATCAATTATCTGTTACTCTTTTTGGTGAAGGGATGAAAAAATTGCAAGATGGCAACAGAGCTACACAAGTAAACAAGGCTATGTATATACAATAGAGCCTATTGGGGGCATAGTTATGCCAGCACAACACTCCAGTGCAGAGACAACCTACACAGATCAAAGGAATTTTTCTGCCAGGATAGCAAGACCATTTTCCCAAACTGCGTTAGCTACACCAACAGAAGCGCTCTTCTGATGACTTAGCTACATCTACATTGGGAGTTTTGTCGGCCTAGCTATGTCAGTCGGAGGTGCGGGTTTTTTTCACACCTCTGACTGACATAGCTATGCCAATATTAGCTTTAAGTGTAAACCAAGCCTTAAGAATGAAGGCTAAGTGGGGCAGTAGATTAACTCACCAATCTTTTACCTAAAGAAATCTGTAGCCAAAGAATAAGAATGAAAGTGACTTTGATGGTCTCAGACTAGACCCTAGTGGATGTTTGGCCACATGACAAAAATCACTGCACAGATTCACAATGGCCCAGAGTTGTGCTAGAGAATTGTTTAGTAAGAAGCATATGTGGAACTTTGCACAGCACACCCCTGCACTATACTTAGCACTAACCAGTAACCTCTGTCCCTTACCCTCCTGAGCACCGAATACACCCCTATTTAGAAATAATAAAATGAGCTGCAAAATAATTGTATTTAATCATGTGCTCGGTCGCTGGAAAGGAAAAGGGATATTTTCACCCAGGCTTATAATATCTGTATGTACAGTGGGCCTGACTATCCACTTCGTGACACCAGCTTTAAGCCAGTATAATGCCATTGATTTGGGATCTCATTAGCAAGTATGGAATGAGGCCCTGCACTGGGTGTCTGTGCTTTTCTAATCCCACCCATTTAGTGGTGCCCATTCTATAAAACTAGCTTGTTTTTTTCTGAATCATTTTTAAATATCAGTACCATAAATTGTACTCTTTAAAAAAAGTCCATAGAAAAGGTCTGACCTGAACGCAAAAGAATTTTTTCAATGAATAGAGCCCTTAAGATTTAGCTTTGCCTAATGAAGTAAGGCATGAATGTAAAAGGATTACTATTCCCGCAATGTTCAATTCACACACAAAAAGTGTAATTCATGGAATCTGGCTTTCATTTTTTATATAAATAATTAATGCTGCATTTAAAATACGTTAAAATGTTTTATTTCTTAATCAGCTAATTTGATTGCCAAACAAAGATGCCTTTATTTTCATTTTACTTGACTAGAGTTACTGTAGTAAAAGTTCCCCTCCAGCTTTGGCCTTCATTCATGCGTTTGCTGTTGCCAATTAGTTTTCTAAAGTCACTATTTTACAAAATGCTTTTCACTTTTTAAAAACCATAATTGAATGTCTGTACATCACAGAGTTTCTTGTGTTCAGACACAGGGTGTTAAACATTCTTCGGGTTGACTTGGGTCAGCTTTGAAAAATTTCAGACCCTGAAACTTGAGAAGCAGTCGTGTGCTGTAGTGTTTTCTCCACATCCTGTTAAGTATTAAGTGGTTATTTAAAATGGAATTGTTATACTCAGCAACTGACTTAAAGGGCTCTATATAGTTTACAAGACAATTAATTAAATGAGAGCATTGCATGTGATGCACATGTATTTCCATAATCATTCACATTGGCCTATAGTTGCCCTTTAATTTTCATACTAATTAAAGTAGCACATTCAACTGCAAATTGTAAATGGCTGCATTTCTCAGTAGATGTTAACACTGATGTAAGCTGAATGGTGAATTAAAAGAAACAAAACAAAAAACAAGAATTAAGCAGAGTGGCTTTTGACTCCAATGCGGTCAAGTTTCCCTACTCATTCCATTACTAACCAAGTCGATATTTTAACAAGACTGCATTTTTCTGAGTTTTCAGCCCCATATTTTTTGGGGGTGCTGTGTGTTTATTTTACAACTATTATTATTTCTAGTTAGTTGGTTTCTTTTTTAATACAATAGAGCAGTTGTGTAGGGTTAGGTTTTTTAAGCACTGGGGTGGGACTGAGGCTTAGTAATCTGATGGGCAGAGTAAAATAAAACTGAAATGTGCAGCTATTTTGCCAGTAGTTTTGCCTGTTAATTACATTTGACCCATTTTATCCTCCTTGATTCTAGTTCAAATTCTGACATGGCTGACTTGGAACTTGAAATGTAAACTGAAGGGCTATATTTTTAGGTCAGATCATGCTACGGGAAGTTACTCCCTAGAACATTTACTAAGTCCTGGAAAAGAGAAGAAACAGATATGTACAATTATCCCATGGCTCAGACTGCTGGCACTTGGGCCTGGCCCAAACACTGACAGGAACCACTTAATCTACCTTGGAGAGTGTCTAGCATGTAATGGACAAATGGTAATCACTACTGAATGAGAAGTAACCTTGAACTACGGGCATATGAAAGACACCTAAAAAAGGAACACTGTTAGGGTCAATAAGCTCAAAATTTAACAACTAATCCCTCCTTTCAACGTGTCTTCCATCTCACTGCTTCCTTTGCGAGGTTTTTGCCTTTCAGAAATAAGCATTATAAAAGATTTCTTTTTAATTTAAAAAGAAAAATTCCTCTACTCCCAGGTGACCCATCCAAGAGAAATAATAATAAGCACTCTACTGCTCAGAGAGCATCAGCTCGCACACACATTACAAGCGTGATTGTTCATGCTCAGTTACAACCCCTCCCCCAGCTCCTTTCCTGCTGTGTGTCCTATCTCTGGATCCTAACTTGGCTCAGGCTACGAAGTTATTTGTTGAAATTAACTTTCAGATCAGGCTGGAGACAGTGTTCTTGGCAAGAAGGGGAGGAATGAGAAATGAAAGGGAGGGAATGGCTTTTGGAGGCAGGGAGGGAAACCGAAGGAGGAATTTGGAGTGGAGATTTTCAGCCAGGCAGGATCTAGCAACTGAGAGGAAGCGATTGGGCTGCAGCTGCTGCATTTCTCTGTGGCAGGACAGAAAGAGTAGCTAAGGCTAAGAAAAATGAAAGAAGGTTTTGCTGTATCTTTGGGCCTCCCAACAACGAGTAGCAAAATCAGTGGGGGAGGGAGAGACCTAGCAAAGACAACCACACTTTAGTGTGGCGGATACACCTTCACCGGCATCCCTCTACAGACGCTCCAGTCCCCAGGGTCACCTACTGCCTCAAGGACATGGACCAAGGGAAGACATGGCAGGACCTCCCAAGGTGGAGCCAGCGCCCAGAAAGAGCAGGTACGTCCTCAGCAAGTCAGTGGGGCAGGGTGAGGCCCAAATGAGGGACCCCACCCCCACTGACTTGCTGAGGAAATATCTGCTATTTCCTGCCCCTAAAACTTTGGCGGGCTCAGGACACCAGCAGACTGGTTGAACCCTGGCTGTGTTTTCCTTTCTGCTGATTCAGTATCAGCTTTCTTCAGCTTGGTCCAAAACAAACGAGCAACGAAAGAAACAAACCCTCAAGCAACAGAGGAACTTAAGTTTGTTTCAGTCAGAGAAACAAACAAACAGTCATTGCAGTCTCTCAAAGCAGCATGTCGTCCTGCCATCCCTCATGGTTGGCTGGGCAAGACTTCCTCTTCCATTTTCCTTCAGATCCCCTCCCAGCATATTCCAGTGTCACCCCTTTCTAGCCCCACTGTTCTGAGCCCCTCGTAATCCCTCCCCCACCTGCCTTACTGTGGGGCATCACCAACTGTTTTTAATGCTTCTGTGATAGCTTGCTGTCATTTTCACACTATTATGCTGTATTATTTGTCTTATGGTAGTGCCCATGATGCATTAGGTGTTTTTCCATGCACACGCGCGCACACACACACACTCTGCCTGTTCTGAAGAGCTGTTGCTCTAAGACAGGCAGCAAACAAAAGCTGAAGGAAAGGGATAAACACAATCAAATTCTTTGTAAAAAGTCTTAAAATCCACAACTTCAGCCCCTTCACAAAAAAATAATAAAAGGCACTGATCAAGCTCCACGAAATAGGTCCTAGCATTTCACTAGTCTTTATCTGCCCCTCCCCACTACCTTCTCTCAAAAAACGGCAGAAAAAATTTTCAGAAGTGAGTTACAGGTGAATCTTTAAACACCATGTGCCTGATTCACTACTTCATTGCTCCAATTCTACTCCAGTAAAACTCCATTTTTGCCAACCCAAGCAATTAAAGGTACAGCTAGGCAAAAATTTTCAGCCAAAACTTTGGCTGAAAAATGCAGATTCTGGCTGGCTGAAATTTATGTCAATTTTGACAAATTGTTTTTGGTCAAAACAACAGTTTTATGCTATCGGATATTCTGGGGGTGGGTTTTCTTAATCTCTCATGTTAAAGTTATTCCACTTTGTATAAGTAATTAAATATTCACTGGGCGAGCGAGCAAGAGAGAGAGAGAGAGAGAGAAAATGAATGACTTTATAGCACGGTGGTTAGGGCACCTAGCTGGGAAGCGACACACCCAGGTTCCAGTCCTTGCTCCAATGACTATTTATACAAAGTGGAACAGCTTGGACTGAGCACAACTCACCTCAGAATATCACAAAGCCTAGTTGCTAGAGCACTCATCTGGGATGGGGAGACTGGGTTCAAGCCCCTGCTTCAGAGCAGGAATTCAAACCTGGGTCCCCCACATCTCTGGTGAATGTCCTAATCACTAAGACCATGGACACGGGAGGGGCAGAAGCACCCCTTCCTCCCCTGACTTCATGTGGTCATGAAGCAGAAGACACAAGCTTGTTCCTTTTACTGACTGGCTTTTAACCAAGTTACAAAGAAAACCGCACCCCTGGGAAGTGATATGGCAAGCATAATTTCAAAAAGATTGGGTTCTTTTGAGGGAAATTTGGGGTGAGATGTCGGAAATAAGACTTGTAATGTGAAACTAGCTTCAACTTCACCTATGGGGCTGCTTCATTATATGTATGTATATAAACTTACATAAACATTACATTAATTGCCATGATGATCATACATAATGGTTTAATTACAAGTGCACTATTTCCAAACATACCTAACATATACACAACATACTTGTCAGCAGCTGACAATTTAACCAAATATCTGTTCAAAAAATGTAGATCCATGGACACACCCATTCTGGCCCAGGAAAGAACAGACATTCCTGTTCATGAATGAGTGCAAACATGCAACACACACAGCCAGCAAAACAGTAATAGATTGGGTTTGTTGGGACTTTTTTTCCTTGAGGCTAGTAACTATGTAGCATAGCTGTGAGTTTATTCTCATTGCTAATCTAATTAATCTTGAACTGCTTTGTTAGAACCAATTACAAAGAAAACATTACCAAAAAAGAAAACCCTCTAAGGCCTCTAACTGCTAGTGGAACAGACGAATTTGATGCTTGATCCAGTTCTGAGCAAGAAGTCCAGTCAGTTTCATGTTTCCACAGGAAGCCCTCTGCCCTGCCCCTATTTCCCCTAACTTTCCTTTGCATGCACCTACTAAATATAGAGCACGCTCTCTCCCTCTTTGTTGTAGCTGGCAAGTATTAGCTTAAACAGGATACAGCTTGTTAAAGCAAAGTCAGGCTATTTCACATCCAGGCAGAGCAAAGAGGAGTTCACTTAGCAAATTGTCTCTGCTGCTAATGGAAACAAGGTGAGAATGGAAATGCATCTGTAGAAATCAAGTTAGTGGAAACTTGGATTAAAAGGTCCTGCGCAGGGGTGGGCAGGTGCAGAGCAATAAGGAAAGATAATTACAGTAAAAACAAAGTGTCGTTGAAGTATCAGTTCTTTCATCAGTTTGAAAATCAGAAACTTTTCACATAGGTGTATGACACCTGATTACTATGTACGGATGGAAATTAATTTTTTAGTTACTCTCGGGCACAAATTTAACACAACTTCCAAGAAGTCAGTGGGTTTAACGCACCTGCTTAAATAATGTCCTCAGTAGAGATGGACTTCAGTACATACTGAAGTGCTCTCCTGAATCAGGCCTAAGCCAGGTGCTTCACTATCTAAACACCTATTTCCAAAATGGTGACACTGTATTTTGCGTTTCTACAGGACATGGTAGTTCTAGACTAGTCAACTAAAGTTGACAAGGGATACTGTTCTGAGAACATGCTGCATCCATACCATGCTACAGATTATCCTGCTGGGCAGTCTGAAGCAGGATATTCTGTAGAATGGTGTTTATAATCAAGGTTAACACAATCGCAGTCAAAAATCATTGTTTTCTATAGCAAAGTTCTTCTATCAACACATGAACAGGGTCTAAGAAACACTTTCTTCAGCTTGCAGTTAAGACTTTGAACTCTATCTCCAGTTCTTGTGAAGGCCTTTGTGTATTCACAGTGTAACCCTATCTGCTTAGCTGGTTATGACACCAGTATAATAGATTAGAATTTACTTTGTACTAGAAACAGAGGAACACAGGGCCAGATCTAACAGAACATATTTATGACATTCCAAACTGTATAAGACAAAGAGGATCCTGGCTCCAAGGCAAGCCAGACTGATCAGAGAAAAAGATAGCATGCCGGGGAAAGCCAACCTGGGTCTAGAATGGCAAACTGCAAGCAATTGGGAGAAGCAGAGCTCAGAGAAATACCATTTCCTTCTCCCACTACTCTATTATGGTGATCCTCAGTCTGTTAAAACTTCCACATCTATAGAGGAGTTAGTACAGATTTAAATATAGATGGGTGATGGAGAAGCTCCATCCTGTGGGCTCATCCTCTGCTGAACATGCCCCATGCAAGATCTATTCAAGCGATGTGAAGGATAACAAGAAGGGTTTCTACAGGTATGTTAGCAACAAGAAGGTGATCAGGGAAAGTGTGCGCCTCTTACTGAACGGAGGAGGCAACCTAGTGACAGATGATGTGGAAAGAGCTGAAGTATTCAATGCTTTTTTCACCTCTGTCTTCGCAGACAACTTCAGCTCCCAAGCTTCTGCACTGGACAGCACAGAATGGGGAGGAGGTGAGCTGCCCTCAGGGTGAAAGAACAGGTTCAGGACTATTAAGAAAGGCTGGACATGCGCAAGTCCATGGGGCCGGATGCAATGCATCTGCGGGTGCTAAGGGAGATGGCTGATGTGATCGCAGAGCAATTGGTCATTATCTTTGAAAACTTGTGGTGATTGGGGGAGGTTCTCGATGATTGGAAAAAGGCAAATATAGTGCCCATCTTCAAAAAAGGGAAGGAGGAGTATTCGGGGAACTGCAGACCAGTCAGCCTCACCTCAGTCCCTGGAAAAATCATGGAGCAGGTCCTCAAGAAATCCATTTTGAGGCACTTGGAAGAGAGGAAAGTGATCAGGAACAATCAGCATGGATTCACCTGACCAACCTGATTGTCTTCTATGATGAGATGACTGGCTCTGTGGATGTGGGGAAAGCGGTGGATGTGATAGATCTTGACTTTAGCAAAGCTTTTGATGTGGTCTCCCACAGTATTCTTGCCAGGAAGTTAAAGTAGTATGGGTTGGATGAAGGGACTATAAGTTGGATAGAACACTGGCTATATCATCGAGCTCAACGGATAGTGATCAATGGCTCGATGTCTAGTTGGCAGCCGGTAGCAAGTGGAGTGCCCCTGGGTTTCATCCTGGGGCCAGTTTTATTCAACATCTTCATTAATGATCTGGAGGATGGAATGACTTGCACCTTCAGCAAGATTGCAGATGACACTAAGATGTGGGGAGTGGTAGATATGCTGGAGGGTAGGGTTAGGATACAGAGTGACTTAGACAAATTGAAGGATTGGGCCAAAATAAATCTGATGAGGTTTGACAAGGACAAGTGCAGAATCCTGCACTTAGGACGGAAGAATCCCATGTACTGCTACAGACTGGGGACTGACTGGCTAGGCAGCAGTTCTGCAGAAAAGGACCTGGGGGTTAAAGTGGACAAGAAGCTGGATATGAGTCAACAGTGTGCCCTTATTGCCAAGAAGGCTAATGTCATATTGGGTTGCATTAGTAAGAGCATTGCCAGCAGAGCGAGGAAAGTGATTATTCCCCTCTATTCGGCCCTGGTGAGGCCACATTTGGAGTATTGTGTACAGATTTGGGCCCCTCACTACAGGAAGGATGTGGACAACTTGGAGAGAGTCTAGTGGAGCGCAACAAAAATAATTAGGGAGCTGGAGCACAAGACTTATGAGAGAGGCTGAGAAAACTAGGCTTGTTTAGTCTGCAGAAGAGAGGAGTGAGGGGCATGTGATAGTGGCCTTCGACTACCTAAAGGTGAGTTCCAGTGTGGATGGAGCTAGGCTATTCTCAGTGGAGGCAGATGACAGAACAAGGAGCAATGGCTCAAGCTGCAGTGGGGGATGTCTAGGTTGGATATTAGGAAATACTTTTTTTTTTTTTTTTTTTTTTACTAGTAGGGTGGTGAAGCACTGGAATGAGTTACGTAGGGAGGTGGTGGAAGCTCCATCCTTAGAGGTCTTTAATACCCGGCTTGATAAAGCCCTGAGTGGGATGATTTAGTTGGGGTTGTTCCTGCTTAGCAGGGGATTGGACGAGATGACCTTCTGAGGTCCCTTCCAACCCTAATCTTCTATGATCCTCCAGAAAAGATGTTAGGCAGTTTCCTTTCTCTCAATGGTCATTAGATTTTGGGGAGGAAGAGCAGCAGGAAAGGACTCCTTGAATTCTGAAGCACCAGTGGTGGGGAGCCCTTTCCCACTCATCCATAAATCTAGGAAGAAGGTTAACTTTCAGGCCACATGGATCCTTTCTTGCTCTCTTTGTTTAGTTCATCAATGAAATGAAATTAAAAGTTTTCAGTTATTGGAGGGGGAGAAGAAGGAGAAAGAATAAAAGGGAGAGAAAGGGGGGAGGGAAATCATTGACTGTTTTAGGTTTTCAATGAAAAACTGAAAATTTCTTGACCAAAACAATTCTTCAATGAAAGTTTTTATTTCAGTCAAAAAGACATTTTTCCACTGGAAAAGTTTTTAAGCAGCTCTAATGAAGACAGTCTTTGTCCTGAAAATCTTGCAACCTAAAGGACACACTACAGAAGATAAAATGCACTAAAAGACCTAGTGGATGTGTTATAAAGGTGTCAGTCCTATTTTTATTAGCCCTTAATTAATTGGAGGGGCCAGGGCAGAAGTTCCAGAGGGAAAGACCTGTTTGACTATGCACTACAGCCTAGCCTCATAAATGATTGAGGGAGATCTGTGAAGCCAGGTATTAAGTTTGCGATAATCATCTTTCTACCATAGCATAAACATTGTTATGTAATAATTAAACAAAATATTTTTATTAAGTCTAAACACTTTTGCTTGGTCAGTTTGAATAAAGAAAACCAGATGTTTGTTTCAGGTTCTGACTTAACAGCATATTTACTCAACATGTACTGTGAGTTTTAGAGAACACAATATTGAATCAAAGCACAAGCTACTGGTGCCATTAATTGTGAAATCTGTATTAGCCATATTGAACTTGGATAATGAAAGGACAGTGCTGATCATTTCTGAGCACTCCACTAGCCTAATTGTAACTTTGCTTTTGCATTAACTGTATCTTGATATTAAATTTAAGGCCGGGTCTACACTACAAGCTTACATCAGTATAACTATGTCGCTCAGGGGTGTGAAAAATGCACACCCCTGAGCGACGCAGTTATACCGACCTAGCCCCTGGTGTAGACAGCACTATGTCAACGGAGGTGGATTGACTATGGTGACAAGAAGTTCTCCTGTCAGAGTGGTAGTGTCTTTGCTGTGGCACTACAGTGGGGCAGCTGCACTGGTGTAGCTGTGCCGCTGCAGCGTTTTAAATGTAGACGTGTGCTAAGAACTCTAAAAGGGCAACAAGATACTGCCCTTATTTAAATGGGATGAGAAGGATCACGGGATACATTCTGTGCTTATTTACAGGGACATAGCCTCATTAAAATTAATAAAGTTGAGGGGCTCAAACAATACCAGGCTTAGTCCTTACTACCACAAGCACAATTAATGTGAAAAGTAGCATTCACAGTAGCGAAGATTATGCCTGACGGTAAATGTTAGTGGTATTGAGCACCAGTAGCAGAATTTGGCCCAAATTAAGTAGCTGTTTATGGTATATGAGCTGTTTATTGCTTTTCTAAAACAAACACGCAGATAAAGAGAAGGTAGAAATGACATTTAGGAAAATCAGGGAGAAGCGTTATAGTACTGTGCTTTGAAAGTGGAAATCACTATGCATCTGCTTATTATGAACATAATAAGCTATCACTGCACAAAAGGGCTATCACTGCTATTAACAATATTAATACTTTATATTTCCAGGCTTGCCCAATGCTAAATGGAAGACTGAGCTTTGTGGCTCAGTCCTGTATACAGAGCAGCTCTTATTTGTGCCAACCCAGGAGGAGCCCTGGGAAGGAATCGTGACTAATAATTCCTCCCCTGCTGCTTTCTTGCACTGCGGGAGGTAAATTGAGACATCCCTATTTGGGGTACAGCTTAATTCCCCATTTCTGCCTAGCCAGCTGCTGGCTGGTGCCACAGGGACAGGAAGGAACTATGGCTCTGCTCATTTGCTGTCCCCTCTCAGCATATTAGCTACGAATGGGATATTATTGGGTGTCGTGCTCTTGCTCTTCCCCTTGCACACAGACCCAAGATCCAGGAAGGTCCTTTAAAGCCAGACAAGGGGATGAGAGAAAACTTACTCTCCTGTTGGTCTGTAAAGGACCAGGGAACAACCTTATCCTAAAGCTGAATGGTCAAATTTTGACCCGTGTAAATACCTGACACTGTGCAAAGCATTAGCAGTTAGGAGGCAATGCACAGCTATCAGCTGTGAACAAAATCAGAATCCTAACCTTTAGCAGACAAGGAATATATAACATCCTAAATATACTGCTTGTGGTTATAAAGTTGCTGGTTAGAGTACTGTCTGACTCATTTCCTTTCATCATTGGTCCCATCACATTGTTAAGTGAAGACCTGTATCGCTTCTCCAAAGAGCTGCAGAAGAATTACACTTAGACACAGCATTTGACAGCACTGTACCAGCCATTTAGCCAAAGGAGAATGATAAACTCCCCAAACATCCTAAATGACTTCGTGCAATTTTCATGTTAGGCTTTTGCAAGGAAATAAATATTACCAAGGTACTCTTTAATACCTTTCCTTATTGTGTGTGTGTGTGTGTGTGTGTGCGTCTCTCTCTCTCTCTCTCCCCTGCTTAAACCACTGTTGCATGTGAAAGTCAATATTGCCAAGGTACTGGGTGGGATACCTTTCCCAGAAAACATGTTCTCAATGGGAAACCAAAATAGTGCTGGAGAGTGATCTTAAGTAGATTTAAATAATTAAATTCAAAATTCTCAAACCACTTGCTGTTTCAAATTTATTTCTTTAATAACAATCTCGTTTCAGCAACACACTGGATTAGGGTTTCATTTATTTGAAATGTAAGGTCTGTCCCACTCTGAATGTTATTTTAAGTGTTTAGGGGAATTTTTGTGCTTGTGAAAACGAAGAGATTGTTGCATTATAAATTCATTTCCTCTGTTATTGCACAGGCCACGCATGCTGCAGCTGTGAAAGCTCCAAAGGAGCCCCAACAGTGTCCTATAAGATATCCCTATAAGGGCTACCTTTTGTTTGCATACAGGGGGTGAGTTAGCCCTTTCTGATACCCCCAGCTAAAAGTATTTCCTAAACAGCGACTGTCAACAGGGCTCAATCATGCTGAATAATTAAAGGGTATTTAATGATGCTGAAGTCTCTCCACTAGGGACTCAGGCCAGGCTAAAATAGATCTCCTGGACCTCCAAAATGGACTCCAACTATGTCTCTAGAGGCCAAAGGCCACTGCTGTGAGAGTCAAGCTAGCCAGCCCCACCAGTACCATGCTATATTAAATTCAGTAAGTAGAGCTGTTCAGCTAACAGGTGTTACATTGTAAGTAATAGCTCAGTGGTAGTTACCATTCACACTAACAATGTTACAAACAAGTGAGTTTCTTATACATTCTTCATCACCTCCAGGCATTCATATTCTTTTTAAGTACAGGAACATTAATTAGATTTTGACCACAGACCCCAGATTTGACTTACCCTGACAGGGTTTCCATTAGTGTAATCTGTAGGGGAATTCGCTGTTTTAACATCTGTGTGCCTGAGGCCTATCTCACATTTACTGCCATAGTTTGAAAAGCCTCCCTTGTATGGTTGTATGTTTCTTCATGCTCCCAATTTCACAGAAGTCATTTCAGCACCAAACAGTAATTAGCGAAGGGATGGGCCTCGGCTGACATGAATGCAATTTATTGTTTTCCACAAGGCCCTGAACCGAGCAAACAAAGAACACAGTCTTGCTGTCTGGCATTTTATTAACTTGTATTGTGCTAGGTACCTTACTGAAGGGAGAGCTCCAAGTAAACTCAGCAGCTAATATGCAGTAACATGCATGCTTCTGAAGAATATTAATTTCAGTTCAATTAGGCAAGTTTTGTGGGTCCTCAGTCTCTAATATAGGACAGCCACTTTTATAATTATCTTCGGTATTAACTTTATCATCACCAGACTTTTACATAAATGCAACCTTTCATCTTTAAAATGCCAACACTTCTTCAATTTTGGCAACCGTACAGCATTGCTAATTATTTGCTCATTATGTGTGGTTAACTGATGAATCATTAATAAATGAATGAATGGCTAATATATTTTTATGGTAATTGGAGATATAACTGATTACAGACTTCCTTCGCTTCTCAAAACTGCACTGAATGAGCAGTAACTGTTAAATTGTTTACAGATGATATTTATGCCACTGACAAGCTTTTCTCACAGTTGTGGTTTATCACTGGTGAATTATCTTACCAGGACATGTTCTACACCAAGAATCACTAAGTACAAAGGGCAGTAGGCAGAAGAATGACCAGTCTTATTTTATTATGTTTCTATTACCTAATTTGTTTTATGGCTGACAAATAATCATGTACGTGCTTCATGTGGGTTTCCTAGCAATTCCAAGTATTCACATGAAATCCACGTGTAATGGCATTGGCAGTAACACATTACTAGCATTCAAGCCTAAATAAAATAAAATAAAATAAAATAAAGCCATCTTTTGGTGTGTTCTTCATCAGTGCCAATCTCTGCAGTCAGTAATATGGTTAAAGCAGGAAAATCAAGCTTCAGTGGCATTTCATTTTAACTCAACATAGTGTGTAACAGTAAATGGTTTATATAACCTCCGTCTGCCAGTGCATAGTTAATGAATTCAGTGATAATTGCTGGGTGTATTTATTTATTTATTTATTTATTTAAAATAATCTCTCCTTACATAAATCATTCTTAGGGTATATATAGTTTCAAAACACAGTATTTAAATCTGCTTGACAATTCCAATCAAAATGAAAAGGTAGAATGATGGCTAAACAAGCTTTATGCACACATCCCGAAGATCAAGTTAAAAATGCAAAGGAGATTACCAGTTCTTAATTATAATTATTTAACCAGGTGGGTAGTTTCTCTAATGAACATTTCTATGAAAACAGAATAACTAATGATGGTCTTAAAGAAGTCTTTGTCTTTCCATGTACTAATGATCACATTTATAAATATGCAGGAAGGCCCGCATGTACATTGCTAATGATAAGTAATTAAGCACCAGGCGTGGAAAGCTATAGAAAAGGGTCGTGTTAATGCAAGAGAAAATTAAAAACACAATAATATAAGTTATCGAGAAAAGATTAAACTTCTGGCTTCCGCATCTCTTGATATGAAATAAATATCTTCCCCCACAGTACAAACCAGGGCTAGTAGTAGGTATCAAAACAAAATGCTCAATGTCTTTACATTTGATTTTACTTGCTTCTGGGCTTGTACTCAATTTTAGAAAAGTAAAAACACCTGCCATTTAAAACAGACATGTTATTTAGGTCAAATTGCAGTTTCTCACAATGTTTGTAAAAGATCATTGCAGACAAATTTGTCATTAGTAGTAATCTCTTCAGAAGCAGTTCAGAACTTCTGGCAAAAGAAAACAGAGACATACTAAGGTGAAAATCTTAATTTTTATCTCTAAATTTATCCATTACCATGCTGTGATTCTATGCTCAATGCACCGAAGAGGAGTCTCAATTTGAGACTTTTACAAAAAATCCAACTCGAGATTAAGTCTTTGGTTTAGCAACTGAATTGAAATCACAGCCTGTTGTTGAGCATTAAAGGCAATTTAGAAATGAAAAAGTAGATCTTTTTGGGTACCAAAGACCGATATGTGCTTGACGCTCTAAAGCCTTTAAATATGGATAATTTTGAGACACTGTTTAAGAGTCTTATAAATCTGTGACAGTGAAGATTTTTTTTCCAGACATTTCAGAGCCATTGTTCTAAAAAGTCTCTTAGATTTCCACATTCCAAAACTCTTCATTGCAGTTAATCCCTATGTGGAGAAAACTAATTATCTGCTGCTGTAGTTCAGAGTTCAACAGGATGACAATCTTGGTCTGAGGGAAATAATTTACTCTCTCTCTCTTTTTTTTCTTTCTTTTTTTTTTTTTTTATCTGAAAGCAAATTTTTTTAAGTCATGTTGAGAAAATAGTAAATCTCAAATGACAGGGGATACAGGGCAACAGAAATGTAAATGAACTACTTCCTTTTTACATGTAACCCATGAAAAGGCCATGTTTCTTTTATTACTAAAGTACTGTCATTTCTAAGCCTCCTTGACTGTTTTAAAGGCAATTTAATACCACAGAGTTATAACAACTGAGAACAAGACTTAAACGTGCATTACCAATAATGACAGGCAATTGAACTCTGAGACAGGACAGGCATTAAGTACCTGGCAATACCTGAAGGTGAATCTCCCATCAATAATTCAGCCTGTTCAATTTGTTTAGTGTGGCTCTATTTTACAATTGCCTTATTTTATTGGAAAAGTTCAGAATAGTGGAATATTGCACTATACCTGGGTTATCCTGACGCTCAGTTGCTAAACACATCATGCTGCTCTACATACTCCTGTCTCTACAGCTTAGAGACAAGGTGGGTAAGGTAACATCTTTTATTGGACCAACTTCTGCTGGTGAGAGAGACAAGCTTTCGAGCCGCCCAGAGCTCTTCTTCAGGTCATCCACCATGTCTTGCTAATATCCTGGAACCAACACAGCTAAAACTACACTGTCTTCAGCCTACAGATGATCATAACTTTTGTTTTGCTTCTAGAGACTTATAGGGCCCATCCCAAACTACACTTTAACCAAACTATTAATTTAAAAGCATACACTCCCCCCCCATATTCAGAGCTTGAGCAAAAGTTGGCAATAATTATAAATAATATTGTGTCATTTCCATAAAGTGAAACCAGTAAGTTTTACCTAATCCTAACTTAACCCTCTCAAGACTTCTTTATTTTTTTTTAACACCTTAATATTAAGTTTCCAAATTGGCCTTTAATTACTTTACTGGCTATTTCTAAACACCTCCTATAGATTGGTTCTGTCTCAGAATCTAATATGAAGCACCATAAATAGTACATTGTATAAGCTTTAAAGGGGCAATGCAATGCACACTGACATATCGGCTTGGTTTTAGTTTTTATGGGCTATGTAACCCAGGCTGCCTGTTCAAGCTGTTTCATTTTGTCTGCAACCAAAAATCAAATAACCTGAAATAAGGCCTTGATGGCTAGCCACTATGATGCAAGCAAGTAGGCTTGGGCCTGAGAGAGAGGAATACATGTTGTTGACACACACAATATGCTGCCAAACTCCATTGTGAGTTAGGAACTTAAATCCACCCTCAGGATTTATGTTTGGATTTAAGCATTCCATACAAAAGTATGAATATGTGCTCCTTGATCCTCTTATATTTCATGATACCCAAAATGCTGTCACCTCCTCCCCCCACCTCACCACACACACATGTACTTCTCTTCTGCCTGTCTGATTTTATGGTACAATGTACTAAAAAAGTGCAATACAGCCAACCACTTTTGTGGCTTGATCTAACATTCGGAGTTTGCCATGGGCATCCTACAGACAGATGGCAAAAGGAAAGCCAGAAGTATTATATTGAGGAGAACAATGAATTCAGTTGCAGCTGGTGTTTAAAGGGACAGAAGACTAATTTCTGCATTGCTGTTCGTAACCACTAAAATATAAAAAGGGTCAGAAGAGCAAGTTTTGAATTACAGATATCTTCAATTTAAATTTTTTTGTCCTTGGGAATACATATCTGTTACGGACAAGCTCTGAAAACCACCGCTCCAAGCTTGTCAGTAAAACCAAATGTTAAATGGAAAATATTTGCCAGGATTTAAAATTAGACCCACACATTACTTACAGATGTTTCCGTGAAAAACACTTGAAACTCAACCACCCCAAGTAATAAACCCCACAATGGTGGGGTTTTTTTATACTCCAAGTTAATTTTTATTATATAAGTAGCCATAGGAAGAAGGCATTGCATTCTGCTTAAATTAAATGTGGAGGAATGAAATCAGCAGTATCCCTTTACAGCATATGGTCCAGCAAATCAAATTACAAAGCTTTCCACATCTCATTAACTGCAATGAGTACAGTGAGTTTTCTAATAAGTCACTTCTTTTTCATGTGAGTGGTGAGCAGTGACTTATTGTAAGTATTCTCACAGGATGACCCTTGTGCTGAAATTAAGAACTAATCTAAAATGGGAAAGGTCATTTGGTCAAGTCTGATCATAACATTTCCTCATTATTGTTTTACTTGGCATTGAAGCATATGCTTTCCTGGTGCACCAACTGAAAAATGCCTTTGATAATTTCACTGACAGCAAGTAACCCACACACTGCCATTTAATGAGTTTGGGCAGGATTAGTTGACAATAAAGAATACAATATAAATGTTTTTATAGAATGAATTTTTCAGCAGTAAAGTTTCATACAGACATCCTCAGCTAATTTATTTTCATTTACTATTGAGATGTCAGTCCAAATACTTCTCAAGGTGAAAATGTAAGGTCCCCAGTTAGACTACCTAATATCCTGAATCTCAGAATTGCAAATAGGAGAGGAGATGCACACACTTTCCACTGGGAAACACAGCTTCAGTTGGGATGCATGGGCAAGAGAAAGCCACCCTTCAATTTCTGCTTCCTCCTCTGTGACACAAGAAAAATTATTTTACAATTGCTCATCATGTGGCTTTCCTTTCATGTGGATTCTTGATTTAGTGGCAAAATTGGGAATGGAACTTCAGGATTTCTTGGCTCCTAGACCTGTTCTCAAATCACTACACTGAATTCAATCTCCCTTTTAAGCTTAAAACGATGTGCTATAGAATATGTTGACCATAAAAATACAGCACAGTGCACAATGAGAGAAACATCTCAAGACACTGGATAAAAGAGAAAAGCTCAGCCATGCCAGCTGAAACATTTGGGGTAGGGGAAAGGAGGAAAATCAGCAGGCTTTTTTAAAGCAATTACAAAGTTGTTGGCTGATCTGATGTAGCTGGGCAGGAAATTCTGTAGTTTTTGGAAACCATTGACAAAAATATTCTGGCACTTGCACTCTCTGGTTTGTACTTCAAGAAGAGTTAATGTGCTGTACCGAAGACATTCAAGAGGCAAAGTAAAATGGAGGCAGAGGAAAGTTTAAACCAATAAATAGGGAAATGTAATGTCTCACGTGTTAAAAGAAAAATATTGCAATTTATTCACTCCGGAGATGCCATTACTTGCTTGCAGAATAGCAGCAATGTGATCATTCAAGTCAGAACATTTCCACTAGATATTAACCTTGTGGTAAAATTCTAGATGATTGAAAATGGATCCTCTAAAGATGGATTTATTATTTAGTTTAAAAGCGTTCCCTCACTTTTGTGCAACTGCCACTTAGAAGCTTGAAACCAAGCTATTGTTTAGCTCAATTTCTACCACTCAAAGTGTATTAAACACTAAATTGTTATTGTAGAGTTGCTCATGCTGAGTTACTAGCATTTCTTTTTAGAAAATTTAACAATAAAGCACTGGATTTGGAAATATATTTATATGTAAAAAGAGACATGGAGTCTGCGAGAAGGGCCAGATTCAGCTTGCTTGAGATATTTATCTGGTGCCTGTGACAAATTCAGACTCTGCAGAATCAAAAAAAAAATTTTTTTTTTGAAGACTACATTTTCAGCTCATGTATCTGCTGTTGTATTTCTAGGGGCAATGAGTTAAAAAATGAGGGGACCTCTTTAAAGCCTCAGCCTCAAATTAACTAATCAGGTTCATGCACTCCTTCTGCCTTAATGTTCCACTGGGTGTGTCATAGCTAACAGGTCACAACACCAGATTTAGAGCCATAACTGAGCAAATATATCATTTGCCAAACACTGAACTTGAGCTATTTCCATTATGTGAATGTATGTCTTACCTTTAACAACCACTCACCCTCCTTTTAGCAGAAAATTATCTACCTATCTATATGCATTTACTTGTTATGTGTTTGCACATATTTATTTTAAAATCTCATGCACATGTAATATGGAGACATACAAAAGTTATTGGACATTTGATATTTTAGGAGTAATAACACACATATGTAAGATGATTCAACAGTGGACCAGTCATCTGATGTATTCAGCATGGTGCAGGCTATTAGTATCGGCAGAGTCATCAACTGAGTTAGTTCCTGCCGCGCTCATGCTGTTTCTCCAGTTGAACATTAGTCAAAATGTTCCTGTCACCTCAGCAGCAATTTAATATGTGCTATATTTTCTCTTATCAGAAGTAAATGATATTGCAGACTTGTGATTATATGTTATTTGGAGCTGGTAGAGCTCAGGCCACGTGCGATAATAAAAGGTAATTGTTTATCTTTGAAGGTGGTATCGGTGGCCTCCTCTGCATTGCAGGAAATTGGGCTTGCCAACCACAGTGTGGTCCTGGCCATACTGTCACACACATCACAGTGCACCCACACACAAATGTACTCTCAATTGTGCATAAATATCACAACCAGGAGAACCATGCTGGTGCACTGATTCAGAACTGAGTCAGAGGAAAAAGAGTGCCATCTATTGAATCATTACCACCACCACAGCAAGCAGGTTTTATCTGAGATCGCCTACTCAAGCACTAACAAGATTGATCTATCTCAGCTAAAGAGAGCACAATCCAAGATGGTATTGCTGTGTTTATAGACTAGAGCAATAGTCCATTAATCAAGCAAAAGGGTGGACCAAAGCTTCACACATCTAAGCTATCTAGAGGAACAGCCAATGCCAGAAGCCACTACCCCAAGGTCTCCAAAGACAAACTTTTGAAAACAACAAGATATGCCAATAGAATCAAACATTTTCAAATCAATAATGAATTCTGTTATCTAAGAGGCAAATTAGAATATGGACAAAGATATACCGGAATATTATGTGCTATCATTAACATTTTGTCAGTTCTCATAACCCGGTATTTTCAGGAATTTAAAACTATGCACCAAAATTCCCCCTGGAGATCAGATGAGAGGTGTCAGCATGGATTTTTCTGTGTGTGTTAAATTCTGCCCTCCCACCCCTAACCCCCAGAAAAATCCAAATATTCAATTCTTAAACAGTGGCACATTCAGGTTTTGTGCAGCTTCGGCTCAGATATTGTTCATCTTTTTAGGGGAAGAAAAATGGCATATATTCTAGACAAATGTGTCTGGATATTTAATAATAATATGATGTTCAAGAAGTACTGGCTTCTTGTGAAACAACTGATTTCAGCTCAGCAAATTTTGGTTGAGCTTTTCTGTTGGACACACTGCCAGATGCAATAGAAACAAGCCCCAGTGAAACCAACTGATGCAATGTATTCTGATTGGTCACAGCTTTATAGATTATTTCGGGAGGGGCGGAGGGGAGGGGGGGGAGAGAAGGAAATGTATTAAAAATCCAACTGACAGACTATTGAGTTAAGGTTCAAACTTAACCCCACTGAAACATTAATCCTTTCCAAGGAAGAGCCATAAGTGAAAACAGACCTTCAGCACTGGCCACGGAGGATGTCACACAACAAAACAAGAGGAAGCCACTTACTGTAACTCCTGTCCATGGTTGAAGAACGCAAAGAAACTGTGGCCCCAATGGGATGTCTAGAAAAAGAAAAAAAAAATTGTTTGGATTGAAATAAACTTTAAGAGAAAGATATTACACCAGGGCTCCCTCCCACAGGGAGTGGGACAGAATGAGGCTAGAATAAGTGCAAGTCCCCGGTAGCATCCATCGCTACTCTCCAGAGCACAAGGGAGGAATTTCAGTCTATTATCTCAAGTGCCTTGGAACAGTTTAGCCCTTGTGTTCCTGGCCTGCAAAGTGACACTGAACTCAGCTGACGTGAACAGTGTTGGGTTCATATGTCTTCATCCCAACAGACAGAAGTCTTCACAGTGGAACTATCAGAAAACGTGGCAAAATGGAGTGTAGGAAACAGGGGATAGGAAATTCCTTGTGGACCAGAAAGCATGCTCTCAATATTTTCTTCTGTCCTGCTGCTAAGTTATGGATGAGTAATCAGCGGAGCTGGAAAGGAAATAAATGCAAACATATGGCAGGAAAAATGGATGTCACAGAAAAGAAAACATTCTGTTGTAGTCAATATAGGTGACCGTGCACCCTCCCCTTTGTGTGTAGGGCCCATTCTATGATCTGTTTTTGCACAGTTTCTGCAGTGTTATGGGAACATATTAATGTTATGTTCACCATGTCCAGATAGAGAAGTTACATAAAAAACAAAATACTCTTGCTGGAAAGTTGCAATGTAACACTACTTTATTTCGTAGAATTCATAATGATAATACACAAGAATCCAAAACGGACACACAGAACAGGCTGCTGCCTCAAACAGAGAGGTCCATAGGGCTGGAGCTAGGGATTGGGAGGTGCTACCACACCCGCTGGCTAAAGTGGTTTCCATTATATACAGGGTTTACAGTTTGGTTCAATGGCTCTCGGCATCCCCACGATAAAAATCGTTCCAGCACCCCTGGAGAGGTCCAACTCACCCCATCTCACCCTAGGCTGTCTGTCTGTAGACTTAATGCTGCTAGGCCCAGATCACATGCTTGCCTACAGAGCCCCTTAGCCTGCAAGCTGAACCAGGAAAAAAAAAACTCTCAGAAACATCAAGTGATAGCTTACAATTCTAAACACCATTTTCAGCACACTGCAACCAGGGCTGCACAAAGGTTTTGGAGGGCCCAGGGCAAACTCTGAAATGGAGGCCTTCTAAACTGAACATTTTAATCTGAGGGGTGGCCCAGGAGCGAGTTGGAGAGAGCCACCCTCTCTTCCCCCCCACACATTGCATACACACCCCGCAGCTCCTGTCCTCCGTGGCTATGACGGAGAGACGGATGGCCAAACCTGAACCACGCTGCAACCTCACACCCCAGGTTAAAACACCGCTCAGTTTGGGTAGCCAGGGGCAACCTCTCCCTTCCCCTTCACAAACAAGATGTTCCTAACACACCACAGTTAACATCCCTCATCTTAATACTGACCAAAGTTTTGTACCTGGGACGGGGTAAGAAACTCATTTTGAAACCGCTACGATACCTTGGTTTTGAAAATTTGTCTTGTATGTTATTGTTCCACCAGTGAGAGACTAAAAAAATACTACTACTACTAGTACTAGTACTGAGGAGCAATGGAGGGAAGAAAAGGAGCAATGCAGGGACTGAGGAGCAATGCAGGGACAACCAAATGAAACTAGGATAACAACAAGAAGCAGAGGGGAAAAAATCTAATGGAAAAATACACCCATTCTATCTACAGCAATACTTACAAAAAAAACTATCTTAACAACTGGATTTAGGTTGCAAAGTCAAGCAGAAACGCTAGCATTAAGGTTGCCTGTGAAACCTTATTTTGGCTCCCTTGTTAATTACATTATTATATACTTATTTTTCCACCGGCTCCCTGCCTCATTCACTGCAAAGGATGGATGGTGCTGAGGGAATAAGTTAGGATTGTGTAATGAATGAGGCTATTGTCATGAGGATCATTTGCTCTAGAAACAGCTTTCAGAGGAGCTTGACCAGGCTCTGGCTACCCTCATCCCGGAGAAGCTATCTGCTTCCAGTGTTCCCAGTACGGCATGTGCTGCTGCTGCGGTGGCAGTATTAGAATATTCATATGCAGTTATTATTTTGGCAGGCTGCCAGAGTTTTCCTGAAGAACATAAGCAAGAGACTGGAAATGGCGGTTTTCCATGTTTAATATGTCTCAGCAAAAGTAAACAGAATTTCATGGGATAGAGAAAGGGCTCTTCTCTAGCCCGAAGACTTTTCCCCTGTCAGAATTCAAAGACCATTTTTAAACAGTGGTGATATAAGAACCTCTCAAAAACAGATTGCAAAAATATTTAATAGTGGAAAATGTTAAGCAATGTAAATATATGGGTGGCTACCAGCTTCCCTACAATGAAGTTTAGCTCTAACATCCATGTTTGTGTGCTATATTCCTTATAAATGGCGTAGGTCCTCCCTGGAGCTAGGAAGACTATTTGTTTTTAAAATGGAATCTAACATGGATTTATATCATAAGAAAAAAAATCATGAACTCTAACAAGTGTCACATACCACCCCCAAAACAGCTCGTCAATGGCAAAACCTCACACTCCACGGGGTTTGCCCTGTCTTCACCCAGCTACGGCTGAGTTAAGTAGTAATTTTACTCACTTCAAGAGAATTCAACTCTACAAGCATCTGCAGTAAGCTGTGGGGCCAAGAGACCAATCTAGGCCCCAATCCTGCAGCCATTTACTTTACATATATATCTTCACTCACATGAGTAGACTCACTGACGTCAAATAGGACTAGTCACATGAATAAAGATACACACATGCTTCGGCACTTGCAGGATGGGGCATTAGTTTTTAGAAAGTCTGAACAACAATCTATAGAAATGTTTGTGGACTCATTTGTAACACTCCTATCCAGGGTAGAACCAGCATTGGTTCTGTGATGGGATGTTCACTCCCACACCACTCGTAAGTGGGTTAATATAAGGTTAATTGGCCCCTTCTGGCCCATATGCTGAACCTAGAGCAGAACCAGGGCTTGATAGGGCCTAATGGCAGATGAAGCCTAGCTGGGGGAGGAGCTAGGATAGGCGTATAAAGCCAGCAAGTGAGAGCAGGAAGAAGGTTTACAGTCACTCCCTAGAAAGAAAGGGAGTTGTCCAGGGACAAGGAGGAGATCCAGGGGCAGAGTAAACCCTGGGATCCTGCCCTGGACTACCGAGTCTTACAAGAAGCCTAGAGGGATGAAGTAGCCATGAGAACCAAAGGAAGCTGCAGTAGTAAACCCAGAAATAGGCAAGGAGATAGAGAATTGTAGTAGGGAGGAGCCATGGGAAACAGCAGTTGAGATTGAAAAGACCTATGTTGTTGGAACCCGAACATAGCAGGTGGATCTGAGTTCTCTTATCAGCCCCAGCAAAGTAGCACAGGACCTGGAGCTTGACCCAAGGTCTGCCTGAGACAGCATGCAGATTGCTTGTCCAGAGGGACTCTGTTTCTCCAGAAGGGTCAGAGAGAGGGGCCACAATATGAGCAGCTAATGTTAGGATGCACCAAACTGGGGCGAAAGCTAATTCCAAAAGCCAGCCACACGGAGGCAAACCTGTGGTGAGGGGAACCCCCTTCACAGGTTCCCCTACAGATTTTTCTGCACTCCTTTTTACAGCATCGATCTATTTTCAAATTCTGATTTTGCATTAAAAATGCGCACACACATTTTCAGGCACAAACGTGTAAATGAATCACCATTGGTGTGGTTCTATTAATATGATGCAATACAGCTTGCTCAATTTTTGCATAACAATTCAGCAAACATGATTTTAAGCATTCGATTCTACTTGTACATCATCTTAAAATTCCCTGCAATATAATTATACTGAAGGGAATGCAAAAAGATAATTGCTTTTAGAGCAAAGTTTCTCTTTTGTTTCATGTCATCTGGCTTCCATAAATAGAACAAGAGACCTGGAAGAAATACACATCCATGTGTCTTTAGTTATTTATTTACAAAGATGGACCTTGACAAATGTAATTTGTTCAATAAAATTAAAAGGGTGCACGATAATTCATTTAGATAAAAAGGCTTGAAAAGGAACGTCATCAGCAGTAGCTCGCTCCATCATTGCAAATGATCAGCTGACTTTGAAGAAGTGGCAGGTGTTCCTCTTTTGGAATGCAGCATTGAAATAATATTTAGGAGAGGGGGAAAAAAAGCGCTAGGAATTGGAGCAATTTTTTATTCAGGCAATAATTATACAAATTAGATCTATGAAAGCCAGAGAATGACTGTGCCTTGAACCCTGGCTGTGTGCATAGAACAATGGAGAAATTAATAATTAAATCTATTACATATGCTCATAACTCAGCACAAAAAGATACCTCACTAGTTCAAACACTTCTGTATTTTCATTTGAATAAAGCTTTCACACATCTTCCTCATTATATATGTATTATATTTTAAATTGAACAGCTTATTTTGTTGCCTTTATGCTTTGAATTAATAAGGCCACACTTTAATGCACTAATGTTGAATAGCATTATCCTGCTTTATGGTTATTACTCTGGGGAAAGAATCCCTAGTTTCCCAATGGTGAAATCAATTTGTCCCATAAAAATGGTGGCCTAACTTTCTGTAGCTGTTCTTTGAGATGTGTTGCACGTATCCATTCCACTGTAGGTCTGTGCATACCTCGTACACAGTTGGCAGAGAACTTTTCCCTCAGCTGTCTCCATTGGTGCAGCTCAGGTGCCCTCTGTCACCACATGGCACTGCATTCTGGTAGAAGAGGGCAGAGCCACCCCCAACCTCCATCAGGTCCTTTGTACTGGATAGACTCTGATAGAAAGGAGAAGGAGAGCCGGCTGTGGGATGGATATTTGCAACACAACTCAAAGAACAACAGTTACACAAAGGTAGATAACCATTTTTTCTTTTTCAAGTGCTTGCATATGTCCATTCCACTGCAGATGACTCACAAGCAGACAAACGTGGAGAATACCAAAACAATGATTGTAGGACAACCCATTCAAAACAAGCATTGTCCCCAGACTGACGGGAAATGGCATAATGAGAAGCGAAAATGTGGACTGATGAGCAAGTCGCTGCTTTATAGATGTCCATGATGGATACTTGCACCAAGAAAGTTGCCAAAGTTGCCTGTGCTCTAATAGAATGTGCCAACACTCTAGCCGACAGGGTTATATTAGCCAATTAGTAGCATAAACATACAGTAAGAAATCCAGGATGAAATTCTCTGAGTGAAAACTAGTTGACCCTTACTCTGTCCACAATCACAACCAAAACTGTGTGGAGGATTTAAAGAACTTAGGACAATCAGGTAGAAAGCTAAAGTTCTTCTCACATCCAACAAATGAAGTCTCACCTCATCTCTAAGTGCATGGGGTTTCGGGAAGAAATCTGATAATGATGAGGCTGGAGAAAAGAGATCTACTATCCAGCAAGGTATGAAAGGCTGAGAGAGCTTCCAGATGTACTCTTAGAGAGCTAACTACCAAACTCTGATGTTTTAGGTATAGAAGCTAGTACAACATGAGGGATGTATGCTCTGGGGATAAGCCTCGCTGAGGGGAACAAATGGAGAAGTGTTTCCGTTTGGCCAGGTAAATTCCCCTAGTTGAATGTTTTCTACTATACAGAAGCACTTTTTGAATCTCATTAGAACAGGATCTTTCCAAAGGTGCTAACCATGAAGCATCCATGCTGTCAGATGGAAGGCTCACAGACTGGGATAGAGCAGGTGGCCAACCTCTGACAAATTACATCTGGATTCAGCGGGGGAGACAGTGAAGGCTTGATTGCCAAACTCAGTAGGGTCAAGTATCCGTGCTGTTGGGGCCACACTGGTATTGTAAGGATAAGACGAGCATAGTCTTGTTTGACACTGGGCAGTAGGAGAACTGGAGGGAAGGCATAGAGGAGGGGGTCCTTCTAGGGTAGCAGAAAAGCATCCGTCAATGAGCCTGGGCTGAGACCTCCGTGAGAACAAAACCAAAGGCTTTTTTTTTTTTTTTTTTGGCCTTTGTTGCAAACAGATCCACTTAGAGAGTCACTCAGAGCTGGAAGATGGATCTGGCAATGTCCTGGCGTAAAGATCACTCATGGTTATTGGAGAAGGTCCTGCTCAGTCAGTCCACCTATGTGTTCTGTTTCCCTGGAAGATAAGCCAGCCGGAGATGGATTTAATTGGTTATGCAAAAGTCCCAGAGGCACATTGCCTCCTGGCATAGCTGGATTGACCATGCTCCTCCCTGTCTGTTTACGTAAGACATAGTCACAAAGTTGTCTGTTAGAATTAACAAGCTCTTTTCTACTACAGACGGGAGGAAAGCTGAACTGGCTAGTCACACAGCTCTTGACATGTATATGACCCATTAGATCTCGAGAAAATCAGACACAGAGTCTAGAGGGACTCCAAATGAGCCCCCCAAGCCAGGGCTGATGAGGCTGTGACTAGAGTGAGGGTTGGTAGCTCGGGCATAAAGGGGACTCACTCACACAGATTTTCAGAGGGTCCATCCACCAATTCAGAGATGACAAAACTGATATTGGCATTCAAACCCCCTTGTCCCCATAACGATGACTCGGAGCATACACCAATGCTAGCCATGCCTACAGCTTTCTGAGATGCAGCCTGGACCCACATAGGTACACCCTGACCTGTTGTACAGGAGACTGAGGCTGCTGCATGCCATGGTGAGAGGATATGCTTTCAGTCGCAGCACTAAGCCCCATAGTGTTTTGAACCTGGGTTGTGGTAGCAAGACCCTGACCATTGCGGAGTCTAAGACCCTCCAATAAACTCTGTCCTATGTACCAGTTTCAGTATTGATTTGTCCCAATTTACTAGGAGCCCCAGTGTGTCGAATGTGGACAGGATAGTGGATACACTGAATAACACCTGAGCCTCGGACCGACCTCTGATCAACCAGTTATCCAATCACGGGAACACATGGACTCCTGATTTTCACAGATGTGCTGCCCCTAATGCCAGGCACGTTGTGAAAACCTGAGGAACAGATGAAAGACTGAATGGGAGCACCAAGAACTGATAATAGGACCCATTTGCCACACACCTGAGTAACTTCCGATGGTTGTGTCACATTACGACATGGAATTAAGCATCCTTTAAGTTGAGGGCAGCGTACAGTCTCCCTGAATCCAGGGAGGGAATAATGGAGGCTAGGGCAACCACGTGGAATTTTATTTTCTTCAGGAATTTGTTCAACTTTTTTAGATCTACAAGGGGCCTGAGACCCCCTTTTGCTTTTGGGGTAAGGAGGTAGTGTGAATAAAAGAAAGACTTTTCCCCTGAGCCCCAATAGGACTGCCTCTATGGCCCCTGCCTGAAGAAGCAACTGGATGTCCTGCTGAAGGGCAATCTCATGAGAGTTGTCCCTGAAAAGAGATGGGGAATGGGAGTGAGAAGGTTGGGTAGAAATGAACTGGAGGCCATATTCCACTTCTACCATGCTTAAAACCCACCAATCCAATGTTACATGGGCCGAAGCACTTAGGAACTGGATAAATCACTTGTAAACAAGAAGTGGGACACAGCTGGTAGTACAGTAACCAATACACTGCCCTCAACCAGCGCATCAAAATGTCTCTTTGGACAGGATGAGCCCACTGATGCTGAGGAGGGCAGTGGATGTTGTCTCCCATAACCCCTTTCTCCTTGAAGGATCTTGAAACCAGGGAGCAAAATCCTGGTGTCTGGATGGCAGTTGAGGATGGAACTATTTCCTCCTTGACACCAGAGTATAGATTCCAAGGTATTTTACTGTCTCCCTAGAGCTTTTAGGCTCTGGAGCCTATCATCTATCTTATCCAAAAACAAAGGGGGACCTTCAAATGGCAAGTCCTGGATGGTCTGCTGGACTTCTGGGGAAGCACAGACAATTGTAACCATGAACATCTTCTCATGTAAATAGTTGATGCCATGATTCGAGCTACCACGTCTGTGCCATCTAAACTGTCTTGGAGAGCAGTTCTGGCAACTACTTTGCCCTCATCTCTCATTACTGCAAAGTCCTGCCTACAGTCCTTTGTTAACTTGTCTTTAAATTTTATTACGTTCTCCCAGAGGGTGAAGTTATTGTAGCTCAGGCGTGCCTGTTGGTTTGCAATCCTGAGCTGCAGACTCCCTGTAGAATAAAGTTTGCATCCAAATAAGTCCAGCCCCTCTTCAAATCTTTGCCTTTTGGCATTGATGCTTAGTGTCCTTTTCCCTCCCATTCATTAAGAGCCACCACTACCAAGGAACTTGGGGGAGAGTGAGAGTACATATACTCAATCTAATGTTATTTTCCAGGCAAGAAAATACAGATGGTTCCATTAGTTCTAATATAGAATCATTTCCATTTCCCCCTCTGGTCGTGTGGCAGAAACTTGTGTAACTACCATGCAGGAAACTAGGTTCAAAATGGGAATTGGAGCCTGTGGGTGTCTGAAGGGGGCTAGTGAGTGAAGGAATTGGCCATAGGCAAACACTAGAGAGGTGAGCATGTCTGCCCAGCTGGAAGAAAAGATTTTGCTACAGTGCCTGAAACATTCTCTCTTTTTTTTTTTTTTTTGGGGTGGGGGGAGGAGACAGAGGAGGGATTTCAGATTTAAAAAATACTGAGAGCTACTCCCAACTCCTGTTTTCTAGATGAAGCCTGACTTCAGGCTCTTGCAATCTGCAGCTGACGCAGGCCCTCCAAAGAGTGCCAAGTGAACTAATGCTAATTGCACTACAGATTTCTAACATAATTAGTTGTTCGGAAAGTTATTTAACCAGATTCAAGCCTTTACTTCCATTTTGTTTGGGAATTGTAAACAGGGAGCATATCTGATTACAGTGACTTCAGGTTTCAGATCCCAGGGTGGCAATGGCTTATTCAGAGACCTGGCGAAAGTGCACTAAACTCTGATTGTCATGAAAACAAACAGAGATGGCAACTAAATGAGCGAGTGACTGCTGTTGCAAAGCCACTGTGGAAATAACTGTTGTTCCCTGCTTTTAATTATAGCTCAATTAATCTCCGAAGCTTTGATCCTGCAATCTGATCCTCATAATTGCTGGACCTATTTGGTTACAGAGAGCCCCATTGACTTCAATGGCAAGATCAGTACCTGAATTCAGGTTTCTGAAAGAATGCAGCGTTAGTGAAAGGTGCCTGGCTGACAACCCTGGTCAAAGCAAAGTCTTTCTGTTGTCACCAACCAGGCGCAACATAACCTATTACAGTTCAAGATTTCCTAACAGCCTCTACCAATATGCCTGCAACCCTGCTATGGAAGGATCACCTCGAGGAGTGAAAGAAGTGAGCTCTCCTTGCCCACTAAAGCCTTGGACTTTGCTAAGTCTGCCAGTGAAAGTGCTAATGATTGGGAGGGGCTTGACGTACAACCTCGCCCATTAGCAACTGGACTGAGATCCCCTATTCATGTCACATAGGTGAATCGCCACCAGAACCAACGGGCACAGCTGAGACAACCACCAAGGCAATATTAGCACTCTGTACTTTTAAAGTACGCAAAGATGCAATTTTCAGCCACGGTGTTAACCCAAAAGATGTCTCAAAAGTATTTAATTGTAAATTGGCTTTCCTTTAAAAAATGAAAGGATTGTAAACAGATGCTGTATACAGTTCAATGAAATGGAAGGAAATATAGGCTCCTATTCACCTTAAAATCCTCACTATCTTCTTATTACTTCTCAAGTAACACATACACACACACACACACTCTCTCCTTTAGTGGTACATAAGTTCACAATTCTTTACACTACCGCACCTGGGATTGCCAACCTTGTCGTTATTAGGCTCCCACTTTTTGTCTGGAAAACTCCAAAGAGAAATGAAGTCTACTTTTTGGAATGCTGATGAGCAGAATCATGGCTGACCAACCCGCTTATCATTCATATAAAGTGGGAAAACTCCAGTCCTCTTGAACAGCTATGCAGGATTGCGAACATCACCCCATTAGCTGCAATGTAATACACATTTGGCATTGCAGCATCCCTTTCCTTGGTATTTCAGCTAAACAGAAATACTGTCATGCTTATCTAAGCAGAAAGGGCATTATCATTCCTTCATCCTATATGATAGCTCACTAAAGGGGCAATGAGGGGCTAAGCAATATGCCAAATAGGTTCGGGAAAATAAACAATGTCAGTTTGCCCCTTTAAATACCATCATGACAAATTTACCAGGCATTTAGAGAGAAAATGCAGCACTTTAAATGCCTAACTAATCAATACAGAGAGCCAAGTGTGCAATCCATTTTATGAGAAAAGGCAACCTTTTAAGGCTAATTCTTCACTCACAGATACAACACCAGAGTCATTTTATAACTTAAAATAGCCTATTTAAAATATAAAAATAATTAGGTCCCATTTAGCACTAAGAAACCCTCTGAAACAGGCCACCAAAAGCAGACAACCTACACCCAGGGGAATGAGCCTGAAAAAAAAAAAAAAAAAAAAAACAACCCATGCCTGTATTTTTTTTTTTAAAAGGCACAATACCATCATATTCATCCAGAGTTAATAGCAATTCTGTGAATATGAAACACAACCTTTCTATTGCAGGAAAGTTGTTCATTTTATGTGAAATTAAGCTGGAATGAGGTTAGCAGCAAGAATCCTGACCCTTTGTAAACGGCAAACTTGACAGCAAAACACAAGTATTCCATTAAACCCAGGGAGATGGCATCACGTGCTAGTGAAGCCTTTCAAAGTGCCAAAATGCCTTCTTTCTTTGAGGTATATACTCCTTTTGCACCACCTAGTGACTGAAATGCTACATTATCCACATTCTTAGTATAGAGGCGTCAGATTCACAACAGGACTATTTTCTGGCTAACATTTAAATTCAAAATTAGGTCATTTCTTGCTTAATATTTTGGTATGCTTTAAAAAATAAAGTTTAGACAGTAGGTGAGGCAGAAACAACAGACAGAGGGTAAAGCTATGAATTTGTCACTGCTTATCTATCATCGTCCCTTGTTTTGCAGCTAGATAATTGCCTCCTGATAATTGTTCTGAGTTTGATAATGAGTCAAGTTAGGCAGCTAATGGTTTATCTATGTCAAGGTTCGGGTCTGTACGGCTTTAGATTAAAGAGAAGGCACTTTGGCAATAGCTGCAGTGATAAAATGTGCAGATGATCTTCCTGATTACCGGTCATGTTACTGCATAACTGCCATCTCCTAATAAGGAGGGAGATCAGAAGTGCAGCTGGATCCAAGAAGTGACTGGGCCTAGCGTAAAGGTTTATTTCATGTGGTGTATTACACAACGTGCAGCCTAGCAGTCACACAGGGCTCTTCACATCCAGGAACCCTCTGCCCAACAGCTGGCAGCTCCAGTTATAGAAGTGTTGATTGACCATCATCATGCTATCAAAGCCCTGCAACCCCTCCTCCAGCCTCGGTTTCCTTCCCATCCAAGCATGTTCTGACAACACTGTTAAATGGTAAGGGGCTGTTCAGAGGTTTTTTTCCCCTGTTGTCTCCTGTCCTCAATTTGTTTGTGTTGTGCTCCCTCTTCTGGCTGGTATACATGCCCAAATACCTCTGTACTCACGAGGCAGCCAGCTAAGCCAGGGCTGGGGTGTTGCACATATACTTGAAGGTTCTGGGGCTTGCTAGGTGTCAGGGAGAATACCTGCACATCAGGTCCCACAAAGCCTAGGACCAGCTCCAATGACTTAAAGTATGACCTTTCAGTGCAAGGACTAGTTCATCTCTCCCACAAGCGATTCCTGAGAAATGCTAATAAAGAAGAAAAACAGAAGCCCTCAGTTTTGCAAACAGCGTTTTCATTTGGGTGTGTGGGGCAAGCCCTGCATTAATGTCTTATATTACAGCACTACTAACTGCCACGTTGCTGCATACCTTTCACTGAGCAGCATCTTCTAACCTGTAACCTTACGATCCAGATAGCGTCCACCTTGCACCTTCCATGAGCTCTATTTTAAAACACACAGTGTAACAGACTTTCTGTGCTGTCTGTTGCATACACTAGGTACTACAGTGTGTGTTAAGAAGAAAGGAGCAGCTAGTTAAGGCAACCTGCAAATACTATGGAAGATATCAAATATGATGTATTGAATGTCCCAAATGAAGAGGGGCATTAAACATAATAGGAATTTAAACCCAGGTTTGTATGGTCTTGTTGCTAAGGTACTAGGACTGGTCCTTTGGATAAGTAGGTTCAGTTCCAGGCTCTGGCACAGACTTCTGATATGACATCAGGCAATTCACTTGATTTCCCCGTGCCTCAGTTTCTTATCTGTAAAATGAAAAGGATAATACTTTCCCCTGTCTCACTAGGGTGTTGTGAAGCTAAATAATTGTTTCCGAGGGCCTAAGGTGATTGGGATCATAGACTGCTGTCCCACCCACCACCAAAGAGCACTCCAGAGGCTGCCTATGAAGAAGGATGGGCACCCGTAAAGAAATATCACTGCACCACCATTAGGTAACCTTTTAAGAATGCCTTCTTAAGTTCTCTCCAAAAAAGTCACTTGGGGAGTGCAGGCACCAGCAGAGTGCACATGCTGAGGTGAAACACGAGGCAGGAAGTAATTGATGATCAGCTATATTTAGCTGTGTCTTATATAGGCCCTTGTATCCATGGATCTCAAAGTATTTTACAAACATTAACGCATTAAGCCTCAGAACACATAAATAAGTTAGGGAACTATTAGTTGCATTTTACAGATCTGGAAATTGAAGCACAGCATTTAATATGACTTGTTTCCAGTCACACAGGAAGTCTGTAATAGAGCTGGGTACATAACTCGGATCTCTTCACTATCAGTCCTGACCTTTAGCCACATTTCCATCCTCTCTAATCCTATGATCAGTCATGCATCTGTATTTCAGGACCTGTGGAAAGAAAGAAATGTGTGAGATCTGAATTCTCAGGGTACTGAACACCCCTCATTGCTGATTTGTTACATTTATTATACTGATGTGGTTGGATTGTCCTCAAAGCTGAACTGCAAATGCACAAACCCAAGAGTTTCAGCCTTAATATTCAATTTCTTTGTCTTTTATGGTTTTGGTCACAAAATTAGTATTATTTAAACCTCACACATATCTAAGAATTTCCTTGGTTTAAGAAGTCACAATAAAAGTTTTTAAAAACCACAAGCTTTCCTGCCAAGTTATAAAACCTAAAACCTATATAAATATATCTAAAAGATCAGTCTGAACTTTCTAAGCCAATGCAAGGATTTTTTTTTTTAAATAAAAACAAGTAAAATTTATTCTTCCCCTTCCATTTTAGTCACTTGTGATGTTTAGCTAAACAGAATCTGTTTATTTAGCTAATTCATTAGAAGTACTCAGGCAGGAACAAAAATTAACCCAAACTCTATGGAAGAAAGGCAGGGAAAGAGTGTGGATGCATGCTAAGCTAAGTACTTGCTTTGGAAAACAATAGTTACAGGCAAGTGATTTACCACCTCTCCAAAGGTAAGTACATTAGCATAGATCCCTTCTGTAGGAGATTTAGCATTTAGATCAATCACATAGTAAAGACGTTCATAGGTTCCATGAAAGGAAAAACTGAAAATGCAGAACAGGATGTTGCTATACAAGCAGAGAGAGAAACACCAGGAAGATTGCCTGACAGCTGTGCACAACTTCTGAATGCTACAGATGTAATACACCATGTACAGGAAGGTCACTCTACTCCCATATAAAAGAAAAAAGCTTCTTTAGAAAAAACACCAGAGAGACATTGAGACACCCGGGTTCAAACAAAGTTTTATGAGGAGAGTTAGAGTGCACTCAGCCTGTAAAATAGACTAACAATGATGACAGGCCATAGCTTGCCGTAGAGTCTAGGCAATATCATCTCATAATAGTATATAATGATACACTGCAGTTTTTATGAGATGGTTACCATTGCCAACAGGTGATTGAATGGCTTTTCATATGGCCATCAAGTGATGAATCTTGCTAGAGAATAGCAAAGAAAAAGGCAGTGAGAGGACCATTTATTTTGACTGTTTCTTTGACCCACACCAACGTAACTCTGTATGTCAAAAGAAAAGGCAATGCACGGCTTTTGTCCATTTTAGACCAAAATCAGCTGGAATTTTTCAGATCAGTCTTATTAAGCAGGTCCTTCCTCCAAAATAAGCACGCAGAAGAGAGGGGCTGTCTAATTAAAGTAGAATTCCAACTCCATGGCTAGGAGGGAGTTGAAGGTGTAACACAAGCCTACCCTTCTAAAACACGATGCAGGGTTAAACAGTCTGATTTTTTTAGTTCACTGATACTGCTAGCCAGTCACAGGGCCCCATAATAAAACTTTCAGTTTAATGCAGGCCATATTGCATGACATTATGGGCTTTTAAATAAGTGGCTTTAGATGCAACAAGCTCTTGCTACACCAGACTACTAGCAAATGGTCGGAAATTATTTCCCCAGTTTATATGTTCATTACTATCTTTCAATAACAAGCAAAATGACCACCCAAGAAAATTTAGAAAACAATTACTCAGACTTATGCATAGAAGAGTTTGAGTTTCAATGCAAGATATTACCTCACCCACCTTGTTTCTCTCATACTTCGAGAACAATGTAGCTACAACAATGCTGCAATGAGACAAGTAAACATTTTGCTCAGACTTGCACTATGACACAGTCTCCTTGATGTCACGAGCATAAACCTTGTGAGCAAAAAACAGTGGGACAAGATATGTTGTGGAAAAAACAAGGGTCCCTTGAGTATTTTATTTCGATGCCCATTACAAAATCATAAAGACAGAGTACCTTTTCCCATTGCTAAGGCCATGATAGCCTTCTATTGTATGATCAGTTTTACCCTATCCTCTTAACACATTCAAAACTAAACCAGTCTGCCATTCACAGAACCCTAGAGTAGGCCCCGTTACACAGAAATTCCATGAAATGAATTAAATCAGAGTGAAGTGTATAATACTATGCCAGAGCAGAGTCTGTGTGTGTGAGAGGGGATAGTAAGAACAATTTTACAAAAGGAAGAACCTTTGATATTTAAACCTCTTCTCTAGGGGTTTTTTGGAAAGTCACACCCCATCATCATCTTGGGCAACAAAAATCCAAGTCTGGTTACTTCTGTCATCTACAATGATGATTTCTGCCTTTGATATTTTGCAGAGCTATATAAGATCATTTTGGTGAATTCCTGAGAGAAGCGAGGTCTTATGCATGAGCTGTGATTTGTATGGTCTCATCATATCACTATGTCTCTGGTGCTGTCTGTAGAGCTATCATGTCCTGAAATTCTGAGAGTTTAGAACAATAGGTAAGAAAAGGTACAGTTAGAACTGTGAGCAGCAGGAAGAAGGCAGGAGGGCTGACCCAGAACAGGGGGCCCACTTTGATAAACTGAAGTATAATCTAAAACCCTCAAAGAACACTGTTATTGAAAACCCCTACAATGCTAGGACACTTGGAAACTCTACATTAAGATAAAAATGACCCAAAATGCATCTACATTCCAAAATCTGGCATAATTGGCTGGACATCACTGGAACACTGTCTGATTCACTTCAGGAAGCAAGATCCCTTCTCCAGCACATCAGAACCACTCCATCTCTGTTGCATTTCTGATGGATACCAGAGCAAGTCTCCCTTTTGAAAACCAGATCACTTACATAGGCACCTAAACATGGATTTAGCACCATAACTTTAAGCACCCGTTTGTGAACATTTGATCTTTTCATTTGTATTCTTGCTAAGGAAAGCACATATGGCTGCTTTAAATGCATACATTAGAAACAAGAGGAAAACCAAGGACAGGGTAGACCCATTACTCAATGAGGGGAGAAAAACAACAACAGAAAATGTAGAAATGGCAGAAGTGCTAAATGACTTTTTTGTTTCAGTTTTCACCGAAATGGTTAGTAGCGATTAGACATCTAACATAGTGAATATCAGTGAAAATGAGATTGGATCAGAGACTAAAATAGGGAAAGAACACGTTAAAAATTACTTAGACAAATCAGATGTCACCAGGTCACAAGTCACCAGGACCTGACGAAATACATCCTATAATATTTAAGGAACTGACTGAGGAGATATCTGAGCCATTAGCGATTATCTTCAAAAAATCATGGAAGATGGAGAGATTCCAGAGGACTGGAAAAGGACAAATATAGTGCTAATCTATAAAAAGGGGAATAAGGACAACCTGGGCAATTACAGACCAGTCAGCTTAACTTCAGTACCCAGAAAGATAATGGAGCAAATAATTAAGCAATGAATTTGCAAACACCTAGAAAATAATAAGGTAATAAGTAACAGTCAGCATGGATTTGTCAAGAACAAATCATGTCAAACCAACCTGATAGCTTTCTTTGACAGGGTAACAAGGCTTGTGGATGTGGGAGAAACAGTAGATGTGGTATATCTTGATTTTAGTAAAGCTTTTGATACTGTCTTGCATGACTTTCTCAAACAAACCAGGGAAATATAAAATAGATATTGCAAAAAAAAAAAAAAAAAAAAAAAAAAAAAAAAAAGGGGGCAAACATCTTTCTGGGATGTATTAGCAGGAATGTTGTAAGAAAGACCCGAGTAGTAATTCTTCTACTCTACTCCACGCTGATTAGGCCTCAACTGGATTATTGTGTCCAGTTCTGGGCACCACATTTCACGAAAGATGTCAACAAACTGGAGAAGGTCCAGAGAAGAGCAACAAAAATGAATAAAGGTCTAGAAACCATGATCTATGAGGGAAGATTGAAAAAATTGGGCTTGTTCAGTCTGGGAAAGAGAAGACAGAGGGAACATGATAGAAGTTTTCAAGTACATAAAAGGGTTTTTTTTGTTTGTTTGTGCTTGGGTTTTTTTTGTTTTTTTTTTTGGTTTTTTTTTTAAAACAAAGAGGAGGAAAAATTGTTCTCGTTAACCCTGAGGCTAGGACAAGAAGCAATGGGCTTAAATTGCAGCAAAGATGGTTTAGGTTGGCCATTAAGAAAAACTTCCTATCTACCAGGGTAGTTAAGCACTGGAATAAATTGCCTAGGGAGGTTGTGGAATCTCCATCGTTGGAGATTTTTAAGAGCAGGTTAGACAACCACCTGTCAGGGATGGTCTAGATAAAACTTAGTCCTGCCATAAGTTCAGGGGACTGGACTATATGATGTCTCAAGGTCCCTTCCAGTCCTATGATTCTATATGAAAATTCTGGTTGCTGCAAATTGGATGGGATGCCTAGAGCAGAGAGAAGGGTTTGATGGTAACAGCCTAAGGAAGGACCTCTGACTTTTGTAAGGTGCACAGGAGGGAAACTCTCTCTGATGCCCCTTTGGGAGTTGGGAGGGATATTGTAGAGAGGGGCTCTCACCTGTGGGCCTCCTAATGTGACTGGCACAGGGTGTTCCAATGCATTCTGGGTAAACTGGTCCAGATTATGGAATTTACATGCATTGTTTGACATTTTTGGAAGCTGGGAAAATTTTGAAGTCCCAGAAAAAGAAGCTTCTCTTTTCTTTACCCATCTTTCTTTTCATAAACCTAGAGTAGTCCACAGAAAAGACGATGTTCAGATTGCATGCAAAAGTAACCAAATACTAAAGCTAAAGCTGTGCGTGGAATGTTAACTCTGCCCTCTAATTCAAATGCATTACTATAAAGCTCTTAATTTACATGATTTCATATAATACAGCATATAGTACCATACAAGTATGGGGCATGGGGTGGGGGTACAAGAGTCATATTGTCAGTGTTAGAGATGTGTACAGGGCACAAGCAAAGTTAAGGTTCGTTGATGGAATTTTTGTCCAGCATCTTTATATTTTCCTTTTTTATTAAAAGGTTTTACCCTTTTACTTGGCTTTCCATTTTTTTTTATTTATGAGATTCAAATATTTAAAATCCCTTCTCCATTATGTATTCATGGCCTTCATGTTTCTTGGCTGAGATATTAGCAGGGACACTTTTTCTCTATGTGACTTTCATTTTCTACATTTTTTCATATCTTCCCATGGGTTGCACTTTTTTCCACATGGATATCTTCAGCATTCACTATAGATGGCTCTGAAAACTCTGTCCTTACTGGCTACAATGCAGTTATTTAAGGATATCTTGCCTTTCACTGCCTGCATTTCCCCAGGGTTTTTATGGGGATCTTGCAAACAAATAAAAACTATAATCATGGGCAATTATTTTTTCCACCCCATAAAACCTCAGAAGCAAGAATCATATTTGGAAAAATTAGTGCAATAAACCCTGCATTCTAATGCCCTAATGTTAGTTGCTCACACATCTGTTCTAGCCTGACCTTTTCCAACGGGAGGGTCAAATTCGCTGGTTCCAACTTTCAGAAACTTGCTGCTCACTGCATTTTTATTCCCAGCCTAATTAGAGGTTTTGTGATCCATCCTGAAGCCCTAGGGAGCAGTATACAGTACCCAGATATGATTCCAGCAAGCTACAAAAAAAAAATCCAGGAGATTAACCTTTTCATCATCAAAGAAGATGGAGTTTATGTCACCTACTACCATCTTGCAGCGTTCCACAGGAATTCTCAAATGTCCTTTTATCATCATGTTTTAGGCTATGAAAAAGGGTTAAGTATTAAAGGTTAGTTAAACATTATATGAAGGCAGATTTTTTTTTAAGTTCAAAGCCATGTTGTTTGTTTTGAGTAAAGACGATGCCAGAGTACAGAGATGCTTGAGAAGAAAGAGGGCCCAGAGGCTAGGGCACTAGCCTGGGTCTCCAGATACCTCTGTTTAATTTCCTGCTCCACCAGAGATTTCCTGTGTGATCATGGACAAATCACAGTCTCTCTGTTCCTCAGTTCCTCATCTGTAAAACGGGGATAAAGAGCTCTGCCCTACCTCCCAGAGATGTTGCAAGGATAAATACATTGAAAAGTTCTGAAGTGCTCAGATACTATCATAGCGGGGATGACGTAAGTGTTTAAAATAGATAGCCGACCTGTTCTTGGTTAATAAAGCACATATCAGTATTGCCTAGGACTCTGCAAACTGGAAAATTAATACTGTTTTTGACCCACAGTAGTATTGTTTGTTTTAAACACCAATTGCACTACTGAGTAAAGTGCAGAATCCTACAGGTTGTGTTGAACCAGAAACAGGAAGTGGTAGTGGCAGTGGGTAGTGAGAGTTTCTCTTCTGTTAGAATGAGAAAAGATCCCAACACTCTGAGCCAACTGCCACCAAGAAATCTAACAGTAAATCAGAACCTATTGCACTCTGTAAGGAAGAGTGCTTACCAGATGGAAGGCTTGTCTTAGTAGTGAACAGAAAAGCAGTCATCTGGAGATGGGGTGAGAGAGCAGGATGTAGGAATTCATCATCTTCCTCCATATACATGGATTCATCTGTTTCACATTAGCCAAGTGAAGTGCTCATCTCTAGCTAATGAGTAATTGAGGGAAAATAGCATAAACTGATCCATCCTTGAGTTATGCTACACATGTGGTCCCAGACAAAACAGGGGTTAGGAAACATCCACTATGTTGAACAGCTTGATGGAAAGAATGGTGGCACTATTCCATTATTGCTAGAACCCTCATAAGATAACTCAGCTTCACCTCCACAGCACACGTCTGGGACAACTACTTGTTTTTTCTCTTCATCTGTGTATTCTTTACAGCAGTGGCTCTCAACCTTTCCAGACTACTGCACCCCTTTCAGGAGTCTGATTTATCTTGTATACCCCTCCCTCCGAAATTTCACCTCCCTTAAAACTACTTGCTTACAAAATCAGACATAAAAATACGAAGTGTCTCAGCACACTATTACTAAAAATTTGCTCTCTCATTTTTACCATATAATTATAAAATAAATCAGTTGGAATATAAGTACTGTACTTACATTTCATTGTATAGGATACAGAGCAATATACACAAGTCAAGGTCCCTATGAAATTTTAGTTTGCACTGATTCTCTAATGCTTTTTATGTAGCCCGTTGTAAAATTAGGCAAATGAGTTGATGTATCCCCTGGAAGACCTCTGTGTACTCCCAGGAGTATATGTACCCCGGATTGAGAACCACTGCTTTATAGAAATAAGAATTTATCAAAACAAAAAATCTGAGGGAAGGCTAACAATGTTGCTAATAAAAACAAAAACTTGATGTCTCTATTATATAGACAATAGAGGTGCAGGGGAAGCCTAGGAAGCATCAGTAAAACACTTCAACACTATTCCAACAGACTTCTTACAATGTTTCATTGAACACACACATTTGGGTAGTGGAGGAGCTGGAATATTGGAATAACATTTTTGTTTTTAATTGGTATGGCTGAAGCGTTTGGTTTGAGCACTTCTTTGGGGGGTTATTTTATTTAAACGATGTTTCCCAAAAGCCTGAGTTCCCTGAGTTTGTTTTTTTGTTTCTTTTTAAATGGCTGTGACATCATAGGGAAGGTGGTTATTGTTCCTTGAGGGTTTTTAAGATTTGGACATAACGACAGCAATATGGTTTCTTGATTTATGTGGAAAGAAGAAAATACCCTAGGCAAAAAGTCTGGAATCAGCAGAAGCAGCACTTTGTCTTCAAAGAGTTAGATATGAGGCTCTCAAATGATTAATGCTTCTAACTCACTTTTTTTTTTTTTTTGCAGATGTGATTGCAGGCAAGAAGATTCAGAGAAAATGATAAAAAGAAGTTTCAAAGTCTGAGAAGTGATTTTAATACTAAATAGAGACATGGCAGCAGAAGAAAGTTTTCTGGGTGGTTTTTAGAGGCATAAGGCCAACATTTTCAAACATTGACGCCTAATTATAGACACCAAAATTGAAATTTAGGCACCAAAATAAGTGGCCTAGTTTTTCATTGGCTTCTATAGGAGCTGTCAGTGCTTAACACCTCAGGAAAAAAAAAACAGCCAATTTATTTAGATTATTAAATATGAACAGAGGGACCTACCAGCTAGGTTCCTATTTTGAAAATTTTGGCCTAAACTTCTACATTTTGAAAAATAAGCAAAAGATGAAATATTGTCACTGCAAGGTTGTCCGGTTAATCACACTGCTCTCAACTACCATGTCAAATCATGGACAGTGAAGATTACAATATACATTTATATGGAGGTGATCCCCAATGGGAGATGTAGACGCCTTCTTATACCTTTGCAATAGTTTTGGAACTGGACAGTAAGAATCCCAGCCACCGAAATGCCATGTTTGATGGCTTGGATCTGGATGAATGAAAAATTATCTCGGGAGGGGTGATCTTTTGAGAGTTGAGGAAAGATCAGTTTAGGGTAAATGGGTAAGTAAATGAGTGCCTCCTCGTGGATAAGGTATTTGATCAGAAATGTTTCACACATACCAGATCACTAATTTAAAAGATAAAGAATGGTTCAACCATATAACTCTGAGAAAGAAAAGCAGACCATTTAAATGGGCAAGTAAACAAAAACACCTCTCCATCACACAAACATACTGGTATGTCTACACAGCCTGCAACAGTAAATCTTCCAGCCCAGGTCGATAGAATTGGATTAGCAGGACTCATGGTAGTGCTCTAAAAATTGCATGTAGACAGCACTTTGAAGTTGTGGTTCAGGCTTGATGGTCTAGGGAGGGGAGTGGGCTTCAAATCCCGAGCCGCTCCTTGAAAGCGCTAGCCACAGAGTTATTTTTAGAGCACTGGCCTGAGCCCCAATAGGTAAAGTCTGTTGAGCTAAGCTGGGAGGCTCAGTGTCATGGACTGTATAGACAGACCTACTCAGACCACGCAAAACCACACAAGAGCACAATTACGGCCCAGTTCTGCAACCTGTACTCTATCCTAAGTAGATTCTTACCCTATGCCCGTCACTGTGGTAAGCACCTCCCCGTGGGGCGTAGAGTGACCTAGTTAACATCTACCACGTGATTTTTTTTTGGCCAATCTTCTACCCAAAGTGGAAATTACATGCAGATTTAAAACAAAATTAAATTTCTATTTATGTAGGACACGCTCTGCATGTTTACTAGCAGAGACATATTTGAAGAAAAGTGCTTTGCGCTTGGAATGGAAAGTGGTGAGGTTTGCACTCATTCTTAGCAGCTAGTCCAAGACTATGGAGCAAACTGCTGCAGGAACGAATAATGCTCTGTCTCCTGGAAAATTAGCTTTACCCCTTGTCGCTGAGGATTCTATTGTTCCACAGAAGCATGACTGGCGTGGCCCCACAGCATGAGGAGACCTTTTAGGTATAGTTGACCCAGAGCACTGGAAGCTTTGAAGAGCAGAACATGATGCAATATTATAAGGGGAGCCAGTGTAGTAAGTGGAGAACAAATGTTCACACAAGTAGTCCCATTGAAGTCTTGATAAAATAGAGAAAGATGTTGTAGGAATTGCTGACAAAGGAAAAAATGGAAGCTTTAAAGGTTTAGTGCTGCAATGTCACTCTTTATGGAAAGTCCATCTGATCCAAAGGATAAATATTTTGGTGATTTCACCCAGTGACAATGAGATCTGGTGAGAGTGGATATGGTCATTTGCATGCCTATGGAATTCCATGCTGTATTTCTAAATCCAGAAAAAGTACATGCAGGGAACAGTGATCTGGTAGAAAAAGCAGGATTTGTTTTTGAACTTTTACCAGAGGTAGAATTATTACTGCAAACAAAACTGACCTATTTCTACAGCAATCTAATAGAAAAGGAGAGATCTATAATCAGACCAATATTTGAGATAACTTCAACAGACCATTCATGAGATTAGAGTTTCTTCCTCTTCTCTCAGCTACAAGATCTTGCAGACTTTCTCTAATTTAGAGATCTTTGTTCTTAAGTTTATTGTTGGGCAAGCAGTTTTCTAACTCTCAATCATAGAATAAAGCTGCTTCAGTGAAGTTAGGACACTTGAAAATTATTGACTTCCAACATCAGAACAGAAGTTAACGGATGCTCATTGGATCCAGACTAAAGGATTAGGTACATGGAGGAACTGGGTGCTTATGTGGAATATAACAAGCTCTTGATCAAATTTTTGTTTCCTAGGAACATCAACAGCATTTGACAGACTTGGTTTCTGATAGTCACAAATCTATGTTGCTTTCTTCTCCTTAGTTGCATCTCCAGTGGTCTCAGCATGATTGGTTTTAGAAATACATTGGTGTAGGTCTTCTCCTGTGATGGGGGACACTTGAGGAAGGACAGGTAATAAAACCGTTCACTTTTTGGAGATGTTTCAGCACTTTCACATGCAGAACTGAGCAATTATGGTCTTCAACTTCCCTCTTAGTATGAAATCCCATTTACCCTGCTCAGAAGCAGAACATCTTTCTTCCTCTGTGACTACAGGTGAGTCAATATGAGTAAAGGATGACTAAAGCTAGAGACATCATAAAAAAAAAATCCATCTGGATAGATATGGCCAGGTGGCTGGGAGGAATACAGAGCCTGAGCCAGTTTGTGCAGAACCATCAATGAGCTGGCTGAGATGCTTTTGGTGATGAATCTGTAATTTTTATTGCAGTTAAGATTCCTGTTTTCTGCTGCATGGACTCTGTAGGAAGATGAAATTTCACAAGGGGAAACTAGATTTCTTGATCGGTTAAGTAACTGTCAGATATCTAAGGACATTATTCCAGATTTCATAGCAATGCCTAGGGAGAAAAAAACCTGTGCAGGGACCTTAATGAGAGAATGACTAGCATTTCTCCTAGCATTTATGATGACACCTAGGATATCTTACAGATAGAAATAGAAACCTCTGCATTTTCCCTAGATTTGAACAAGGTAAGGCAAAGAGAGGGCTGCTGCCAAGGACACCACTGGGTCTGGTACTATTCAATAGTTTCATATAGGCACTAAAAAAACTTTAAATGTTAATGACTTTTGGTTCCTACAACAGAAGTCTGAAATGCCCTCTTCTCCAAGAGACCAGACTTCATTGAGCCATCATCTTATTGCTGATCATCTTCTCTGTGGAAGTGAACAGCCTGGATGAAGAGTACCACAGCTTATCTTAGCCTTTGTCATTTTTTTCCCTCTATTTTTCCTTTCCATGATTGTAGTTTACTTGCTTCTGACTGCTGTGTTAGAGACTGTTTGGTTAGGGATTCAAAGTGGAGGATGACCCAATTCTGCCTTAAGACTGAGCTCATATTTATAATAGCATCGACCCTGATGGCTGCCGTCTGGAATTAGCTCTAGAAAAGGAAGGAGCTGGATGGAGATGCACACACTGGATAACTGAGGCTGAAGAAAGCCACGCTGGTTGTGGCCACTAGGAATCCTGACAGCATAAATGTTAAATAATAATCTTTGTATAGAGACTGTAGGCCTGGCTTGACATGAGTAACTGGGAGGTCTCATATCTCGGGAGACCGAATTAAGGAAGTAAATGAACCAAAGGCTAGAAACAAAATGCCATTACTAGCTAAAATAAGGGGGAGCATCCAATGGACAAGACAACAATAGATAAAATATGCCTGGGAACATAAAATGAGGTAAGGAGTAGTCATGCATGGACAATGCATGTTGTATAGGGATTGGTTCCTACAAAGCGGCTAAGCCAATTCCAAAACATGTGATGCAATGTATACTAACTCCAATGTGTTGTGTAAATGTGTATAATGGAAGAGGTTTGATGTGTAACTTTGCATCTGTGATATTCCCTGCACTCACCTCCTGCGCTTGCGCCTGATCAACTCAAATGTTGTTTAATTGTATGCCAATACAGAAACCTCAAGGATGAGTTCAAAGTCAAGCTAAATTCTTGGGAACCAAGTGGATAAGGTCTTGGAGGCTACTGAGTGAATAAGGTCTCCAAAGCTATCCCAACCTATTTCTAAGTCTCAAAGGGTACCCCAAAAGAAACTTATCTCTTTACTTGCACTTTATCTAGGTTCATTGCATATTGTCTTCACACATAAAACAACACATTTTGTATTATACCCTTACCTGGGTTACAAAACTGAAGTTTCATCCTCATTCACTTCCCTCACCACACAATACAGTGTGACAGTCTTGACTAAGCAGGGCAATAATTGAACAAGTGCGCCAGTCATCTGAGCCATGCATCATTTTAAATTTTATTTTATTCTAAATAAAGGAGGCCAAAGACCAAGAATCCTTTGTGCCAACAGACTCAACTAATGTTTATCGTGATACATTCATGGTTTTTAAGGCTGGGAAGGACAAGTATGATCATCTACTCTGACTCTCTTGCATAACACAAGCCATGGAATTTCACTCAGTAATTCCTGCATCAGGCTCATAACTTCTAGTTAAACAAAGAGATAGGCACTTCTGTACCAAATATACAACACTTGAGACTTCCTGGACTTACAAAAAATAAACAATGAATTCTATTCTTTGTTGCCAACATAAAAAGTGGTTTTCCTTTATTATTTAAAATTGATATTAGCATTAGAAATAAGAACCACGATCAAGAAACATCATTTTAACCCAACAGTGGACAAATGCATATCAAATTGCAGGATGCTACAATACATATAAAGAATGTTTGGGAAGTCTATGAATCAAATACATGCAAACCAACTATTTCTTAAATATCAAAGAAATATGTTTCATACACACAAACTAGATTCCCAAGCCTAGTATAACTATTTTATGGTATACATAGAATTCTATTTGACTTGAAAAACAAGGTTACTTACCAGTAACTGATGTTCTTTGAGATATGTTGTTCATGTCCATTCCACTATAGGAGTGTGCATGCCTCCGTGCTTGGCTATCAGAACTTTTTTCCCCCTTAGCAGATCCCGTAGGGCCAGCTCCGGTGCCCCCTGGAGCCCCGCCCACATGCCACAGTATATGAGGCGCTGGCGACCCTACGCCCCCTCAGTCCCTTCTTTCTGCCAACTCCGGAGGCGGGGACGAAGGATGGGGTGGGGAATGGATATGAGCAACACATCTTAAAGAACATCAGTTACTGGTAAGTAACCTTGTTTTCTTCTTCGAGTGCTTGCTCATGTCCATTCCACTATAGGTGACTAACAAGCAGTACCTTGGAGGTGGGCCGGAGTTAGCTGTAGATGGAACTTGAGCTCTGTTGAGTGAGCTGTGGTGGCACCCGGAAGCGGCATCTTCACTTGCTCGTAGCTGAACTTGATGCAGGAAGTTATTCACAAGGAAAGTGCGCCAGGCGGAGACCGGTGAACCTTTCATCCGGTCAGCCGCTGCAACGAAGAGCTACATCACTCTCCAGAATGGCCTTGTACACCTGATGTAGAAGCCAGGGTCCCTCTTATGTTTAACGAGTGCCGCCTTCTCTTCTCCTCTGAACCGTGTGGTTCGGAAAAAACATAGGGAGAATATATGATGGTTGCAATGAAACCGGGAAACCACCTTAAGCAGGAAGGCCCGGTGTGGCCTCAACTGAACCTTATCTTTATAGAATACAGTATGGGGGGGTGTGTGTGTGTGTGTTTTCCCGAGGTCAGAGCCCTGATCCTGGAGAACTTCCTTGCCAAGGTAAATACCCCCAGGAAGGCCACCTTCCCAGAAGACAGGGGTAGAGGGCATGACGCCGGTTTGGGGGGGAAGAAAGGGGAGCGTGGGCCGTAAAAGGACGATGTCAAGATCCCAGGGAGGCACCGGGTCACGGACCTGTGGATAGAGCCTCCTGCCCCACTCAGGAACCTAACCGACATCCGATGGGAGGACCATATTTCCCCCTTCCAGAGACTGGTGGAAGGCGGATATGACTGCTAGGTGGGCCTTCAGGGAGGCCTCAGCCAGTTCCTGGAGCTTTAACTGTGTCAAGTATTTTCCGGATTGCCTGCACTGGCAAGAGGCTAGGCGGAATGCCCCGCGACTCCCCTCTGGCAGGCAACAGCCACTTCCACTTAACCTGGTACATGACCTGTGTGGAGGGCTTCCTGCTACCCAGAAGGACTCACTGGACTTGCTTTGAGCGGCTTGCTCATCGTCCCTCGGCCACCGATCCACCACTTCCTGAGGTGTCGAGGGACTAGGTCTGGGCACCGCAGGTGACCGTGATGCTGGGATTTGGGATCGCACTGTCTCGGAGGCTCCCGAGGTGGGCAACTGAGAAGTCCAGTAGTATGCTGAACCGTGCTGGCAAGGCCAGGCCGGAGCAATCGAGATGGCATCTGTTTAACCCCTCCTCATCTTTAGCAGGACTGTATGCAGTAGGGAAAAGGCAGGAAAGTGAATATGAAGCTCTATAACCACTACAGACGGATGGTATAGGCGATCGCCCCTGCCCCTTGACCACGGAGAGAGCAGCACTATGGACACTTTGTGCTCCGGTCCGATATGGGCAGATTCCCTGTGGGGAAACCCCCCTCCAGATGGTCGTAAATGCCCTTTGTGGGTGCAGTGGCCCATCATGGTGAGGAAGGGCGACCCCTTGACGCGGTCTGTCTCGTCGTTCATCACTTCTGGTAGGTGATCACCTCCAGGTCCTAAGGACCAATAATTTCCTTCATGAGGCTGACGAGTGGGCTTCCCCCGCCTGTCGATGTAGTACATGGACGCTATGCTGTCTGTCAGCACCTGTACTACCCTGCCCTCAATAAGCGGAGGAACATTCCGACGCCTCTCCTTCCTTGGTCAGACGCCTTGTGAGCCGAGATCAGCGCCGATACAGCACTTCACCCTCTGCCTGAAGCATCCGACATCAGAGTAACTGAGGGAGCCAGCTCCACGAACTGAACACCCCTTCACACCTCCTGAGGAGTCGTCCACCAATCTAGGGAGGCTAGGGCTTGCTACTGTTTGTTTTTTGTTTGTTTGGTTTTTGAGGCATGGAGGAAGGGAAGGAGAGGGGACCGTAGCCTTCCGGTGTAGAAGTTACCTGCTTGGATTGTACACCGAGGCTAGCCGTGACTAAAGCGGCCTAAGTGTCAGGCTCGCTAGGCTCACCACATAGGTGAAGGCCACCCTGTGACCTACCAGCTATTGGTCATGTTTGGCTGTTGTCATCGGGCATTTGTGCAGGTGGGCCATCCTGAGGGATGCTGTCTCACAGCACAAAGGCCTGGCCCGGGAAGCAATTAGTCACGCCGATGCATTCCATAGGCTGTACCTGAGTGAACGTGAACTTTGTTTGTTTACCAGCAGGACCCACCAGCTGCAAGTGGCACCTGACTGGCTCACACTGCTCTGGACTTGGGACCTGGACCTGCCTTGTGCAAGTCCTGCACCCCCTTTTGCCTCAAGTGCGCAGCTATCACTGACAGGCCTTCGGTAAACACCCTCGGAGCCAAGAACAGGCCACAGGGTAAAACTGTCAGCGTTAGAAGGAGCCAACCACTACGAGGTGAAGGAAGCACTGAAGATATTAGTCCCTGACATCCAGGGCAGCATACCAGGTTCCTGTATCCAATACTGGAGCTGGGAAGATCATGCGAGACTTGCGTCCCTTGAGGTATTTGTGAGATGACATAGGTCTTAAAATCTCCTTTTTCCTAGGGGACGAGGAAGTACCTCAATTAAGACCTCTTCTGCCATGCCCTGAGGGACTTTTCCCACTGCTCCGGGCTGAGGCAGCCTCAACCTCTTGGATGTGGATTTGCCACTGAGAGGGAGGGAGTGGAAGGTGTCATGGGGCCTGGGGGGAGGGAGTGGAGAGGACCAGGGGGCCTAGCCCACTGAACCATATCAAGGACCCAGTGGTCCGAAGGCGTTCTGGCCCACACGAACCGGAAGAAGAGTAGAGGCTAGGGTGCTTCCCTTGGGTGCACCATCAGAAAGGGCCTTTTCCGATTGCCCTATCGCTGAGATGACCCATACTGAGGGCTTAACGAGCCATTCAGGGCAGATGGTGTTTCTTAGACCCCCTAACTCTGTCTCATAGGTTGCGAGACGGCCGTGGCTGACACTTCTGCTGCTGCTGTCCCTGTGGACTTGCCTGACACCTAAAGGTGTAACAGCCCAGGGAGCAGAGCATGGTCTTGGAGTTCTTCAGAACATGCAGATTTGCATCCATCTGAACCACAGACAAGGCTGACTCGTCCAAGGGAGCGCCCCAGAAGAGGCTGGTACCTTTTGGGATAGCCTGGGATTGCCGCCACTAACATCTGAGCACGCCGATGGCGAGGGGCATGGCTCTGCCCACCAAATCACCAGCAACTGAGGATGCCTGAAGCACTGCTCTAGTTCCCGTGGTACCCTCTTCTGCAATGGTACACAAGTTCAGCGCCTGCTGCCAGGCAGAGTCTCAGCAAGGTGGCTCACTGAGTACCCCAAGGGCTCATCTTCTACTTGCTGGTAGTGCCTCTGAATACAATTTTTCTCCAAACAAGTCTGGCTTACAATCGCCCTTGTTCTCTGGAGTAGAGCTCAGCTGCCCTGCCTATCCCTGTGGTTGGCGGCAACCACCACCAGGACCTGGGTCGGAGTGGTGAACAAGTATTCAAACCCCTTGGCTGGGGCATAATACCTTTCTCGGCTCATTTAGGTATCGGCTACGGGCCACGAGGCCCTCACTATCTTGAGCACCCCTTTGTAGACCAGGAGGGCTACCCCCAGTGTGGGGGCCCACCGCTAGCACGGTAAAGGGACTGTCTGATGCCCCTTTAGCTCCTTCGCCTCCAGCCCTAAGGTGAGCAGTCCCCAGTGTGCCTAGAATCAACCAGGGCACAGGAGCGTGCTTCATCTGGCAGGGAGGAGATGGGGGGAATTGGAGGGCCACCGCACCTCTTCCCATCGATAAGTGGTCCCCATGGGAGTCCCTGCCCATGGGGTTGAGTCGTCATCTGAGGGCAAATGGTGGCCCTTTTTCCTATACCTGAGGCACTGACTGCATCCAAGGGGTTGACGGACCATGGTCCTCCCCCCCACAATAAACCCTATAGCAGTGGTTCTTAACCTTTCCAAACTACTGTACCCCTGAAGCCTGAGTCCCACCCCCACGGGGCTGAGGCATGTAACTTAGTTTCATGGCGCCCCTGTGGCTCCAGGCAATTGCCTTTCTTGCCACCCCCAATACCAGCTCTGCACTTGCGACCCCTCTAAAACCCCAGGTTAAGAAACACTGCCCTATAGGCCTCCATGACCATTGCCTCTCAGGCCATCTGGGGCTACCTGCGCCTGGGGCTCTGGCACCTTTCGTTGGTGGTGGCTCCCCCAGTGACTACCTCCCCAAGGGACACAGAGGCACCATCAAAAGACCATGGTGGCACTGCCCCAAAGGCTCTCACTGCACAGTACCGAGCCTGGGAGGGTGGGGGCGGGCGGTGCCCAATCCACAGGTGCTCCGGCAAGCATCCCCTCAATGTCGATGACCTTGACTACCAGGTTTAACGCGAGTGCCGCGGCTGGAGCAGGCATACGGACAATGCTCCGGCGAGCTGGGCTGACCAGAGCGTCATCCCGGTACCGAGAACTTTGCGCTCTGCGTGCATCTCAGCGCCGAGTCAAACTCTGGTGCCAGGTTCTGCACAGCCTTGGTGTAGGGGTGAACTCTTCAGTGCCAAGTCTGTCTCTGGCAACCAAGTTTGATGCAGCCTCAGTGCGGGGCGAATCCTCGGTGCCGAGTCTGTCTCTGGCAACCGGGTTTGGCACCACCTTGCAAATTCCTCGGTATCGAGGCTGTCTCCGGTGACCGGGATCACCACATCATTGCGGGCGAACTCTTCATTGCCGGAGAGCGGGAACAGTGAGCTGGACCTCACCCAGTGCCGGGGCTGGGGGGGGAGGGGGGGGGTCGAGACCGGTGTCAGGCGGGCGACTTCGTTCTCCACCTCGATGCAAGTCAGTCTGGCAACCGCTACCTGGAATAACTTCTAGGGGAGCATTCCTGCTCTACCCTAGGAAACCGGTCTGCAGAAGATCTTCCTCCCTGTGCTGGGGATCTCCTGAGCCATTCAGGGGGTCCCAATGCGGGCTTCCCCCATAATGCCAGCCCCTTCTCTCTCGTGGAGGTATGGGTGAGGGTGGTGTATGCAAGGCCAACAAGGTTCTTGACACCTGACGGCCTCCGAAGACGACGGTGCTGGTAGGTGCTGAGGGGCTCCCCCATCCCATGAGTCGGGGGAGGTTCCCTGGCTGGAGACACTGGCTCAGGCAGTGAGCCTCCATGATCCGACCTCGGTACAGATCCGTGCTCCACCCCCCCTGCTTAGCTGGTGCAGGGGAGTATCCGCGCTCCAAGCGCTGATCCCGTCTCTTTGCGGTGCCAAGTCGGGTCGGTGCAGACGGTGCCCTCTGCACTGACGGCACGTTGGGTACCGCAGCGGAGCAGGTTGGTTAGGAGCCGGTTGGGGGCTCCATGAGCAAGGCTCTCAGGCAGATTTTGGTCTGATTTGCAGATCAATTCTTCTCCTTATGAAAGCTTCCCCTCTGTGCTTCAGGCAGTGGGGGTCACTTAGCAGGAAAGCCTTCCCGCCGGAAGCACACGGCTTGAAGCCATGAGACCGGAGCATACCTGCTCCCTGTAAAGTCTCAGCTAGACTATCTCAGTCTCTAACTACCACTAACAACAGTTATTAAGCTAACTAACTAATTAACACAAAAAATCCTTGCTTAAAGTTCAAAACACGGGGAACTACGTGCTTGCAGTGCAAGCACAGGCAGTTCCAGTAACCGTCACGGGCGGAAAGAAGGAACTGAGGGGGCGTAGGGCCAGCAGCGCCTCATATACCATGGCATGTGCGCAGGGCTCCAGGGGGTGCCGGAGCCGGCCCTACGGGATCTGCTAAGGGGAAAAAAGTTCCAGTAGCTGTTCACAGAGGCGTGCACACACCTATAGTGGAATGGACATGAGCAAGCACTCAAACAACTTTTATTATAGTTACTGAGACATGTGGGTCATTTCTCATGCAACTATATTTATATCTATTCTTATCATAAAAAGTTAATGCTTGTGTGTGCAGCAAACCCAAGAGTGTAGTATCCAATCTTGTAAGTGTCTAGAAAATGGACAGAGAATATTTACCACAGTATTTTTCATTTGTATGGGGGTCACAGTGAGTCATTATGACAAGGTGAAAGGTCTTTAAGCCTTCATTTTTAAGACAGGTGTTCTTTGGAGAGGTTTTTTTTTTTTTTTTTTTTAATAAAGACTATTATTAGTCCTTGAAATTAGTTCTTATTGCAAGTTACCACATGTGTGCTATGTGGTAATGAAGCCAGAGGAGGAGGTCATAGTGGGAGACTTGTACTTGAAGAAAACATCTGGACATTGCTTTGAGATTCACTAGCAGTTGACATTTTATTAAGCAATAAGGAAATTTATACTAAATTCAATTATAAAATTTAGACAGGTTAATAAAAGTAAAATGAAAATACAAGAAGTGGAAAAAGCTAGCACTTAATAAATAATTTCTTCCCAATTAATTCCAGTTCAAGAGATTAAATTATCCATGCAATGGCAGCATTAATTTTATAAGATTACTTTGGGCAATGAATATGTTGATATATTATTGAGATGTTTTCTTTTTTACAGTAGAACTCACCATCATTTCTAATATACTAGGTAGTAAGCTATATGCCTCTTTTTGGGCAATAGTTATTTCTGTTACTACGCACTTCACTTCTGGAAAAGGTGCCTTTAGAGGATGCACTTGTATCGTTTTACAGGCCACACAGTTTCTCTCTCAATTTCCCATTGGCTGATAAAGGGAAAAGATATATGAGTCTGTATGCAACAATTGCACCTGCAAGGGTAACAAAAATAAGTTTCAAGTTTTCTATATTGTGTGTGTGGGCATATATATTTATTTAGAGAGAGAGATTGAGCGTGTGTTAGGAATTAAGGAAAAGGTCTACTCATCAACGCAAGAGGTATATTTAAACTTCAATGTACTCCTCAGATGGAAGAAGCATTAATCTGAAAGGGCTGAAACTATATGTGACAGTTGGTTCTCAACTAGTAATGCTGCTCTAGCTAAATATTTAAGAACTATCCTATTAAGAAGTTAAAGCTAACACATTATCCGGGTCAGTTGACTGACTATTCAACTACTTGAGACAGCTGCTTCATAGAACTGAAGGGCTAGAAGCATTTATAAGGTCGTGTTTATAATACACATTTAGCAAGTCCTAAATTGAGAGTATCGCTGGCTACAGTGTTCATGAGATCTTCTCTTCGAAGCTATTTACTTTTGCAGCTGCCAATACTGCATTTCTATTCTATAAATCACACTTAACCCCATAGTATCCGAACACCTTCCGGTCGGGCATTAAGCAATGTGACCAACATGTCACACGTTCTCTCATCCTCTTTCCTGGTGAGAGGCATGTGCATTTCAGTTCTTTGCTTAAATATCAACCTATTTCATTCTTACAAATCTTAATTTTTTATTACACAGAGCTTCTTTCCACTGACACTTCCATTCTAACATACACCCTATATGAAGTTTATTAATTTCCAGTCAGAGATTCCAATGCAAATAATACAGGGCTATACATTTCAATTTACTAACAGCAGTTTGAATAAAATAAACCTACAAGCAAGCTATAAAAACTCTTATAGATCAACCACAATGGAAATCCCTCCAGCAACAACGGCTGCAAGTAAAGTTCATTATACAGTATATTGATGCCTGCTAGAAAAATATCAGTCAGTGTGAACGCTACAAGAAAAGTATTAAGACAGGACACCGGATTTTTTTTCTCCCCCTTCCCATTGGGTGTTTTATTTTATAGCATTTGCATCAATAATCAACTGAAACACTTCAACAACAGAAGCTGGCAGCATAGTGTGGAAAATGGAGCGAACAAATGTGACAAAATGGTTTCAAGTTGGGATAATATTGCACAAATGAATCAATATACAGAAAGAGAGGAAAAAGAGAGCAGGGGTGAGCATCTTCAACATGGATTGTGAGGAAAAAAGGCACTATTTTAGCTGTGTGTGTATTTAAAAAAGAAAAGTCATGAGGCACAATCCATGTTTCTCAAAGTTACATTCAGTACCGCTTTAGAGATGCTCACAAACCTAACCCTCTTAATACAGAAGCTACAGAAAATTGCTGATCTAGGTATCGGACAGTACAAGTGTCTAAACACATTTATAATTATATATATATATAAAAGTCTTCACAAAGAGGGCTCATTTTATAAATAGTGCTGCAAAGGTTACATAGTTGCATGGGTTTAAAGTACAGAATATATCCTGACTACTGATCACCCATTACAATTTCTCCAAGTCTGATCTCCAGTAGTCATAAAATAGGCTCCATGTTTAAAGAGCTCAACTGGCAGTGCACTTTGAAACAGGTTTTTCATATGGCTGCCTAAGCAGCATAGTTTAGACAGCCTCACAAATACATCTCTTTTTATACATACCTTTTCAATACCAGTGAAATTGATGCAAAAATCTAATAGCAATTGGACTTCCCTTGACATGAACAGCACGAGTGTAAGGTTATAGTAAGCAAATGTGTACTATTGGAACGCAGAAGCAGCTAAACATCTTAAAAAATGTGAAACATCTTGAAAAAGCATTCCAAACTCCCAGATGGACTGCTTCCTCTTTGCTACATTCTAAAACTATAAACTGTGATTCCTGTTTTAAATCATCTAAGAGGAATTCATGATCTGAGTATAAGTAATAAACAGAATATTTGAACATAAACCTAGGCACTGCACACAGCATAGATTTTTGGGGCTTCCATTTCCTGAAATATTTTAAATATTGTCCATGAACACAAAGTGTGAAATCCTGGCTATATTAAAGTCAATGGCAGAACTCCCACTTATTTTAAAGGGGCCGGATTTTACCCCAAATTGCGAATCTCTTCCCTACAGGCCTCTGCATAGAGCCACCATGGACTTCAATGTGAGACATGCATGCAAAAGGCTGCATAATCAAATCCAATGATCACACAATCTGCAAGTCACTAAATTTCACTGGACTCAGGGGAAAATTATTCAGACAAATTCTTTTTTATATACGGAGAGTTATTCTTAATGGCTAGTGCTTTGGAGAATTACAGAATACGAGAATAGAGTAGGTTATTAAAAATGTGTAAAGTTGATTATCCGTTTGGGAAGCAGAAGTTTAGTTATTTGAAGTCAAAGGATTCTAAAATAGTCTCTGAATGAATTATTTCATATGATATAAAAGTAGCCACAATCTGGATTCTTCATCCACCCCAACCTGTAATATATTTAATATTTTTCATTTAATAAGTTTTTAGAGAGATGCATATTTCTGTATCACCAGTTTCAATTTTATCAGTTCACAGCAAGTAGCGGACAGGAGGTGATATTATCTGATGAAATAAAAGATATTTTTTCCATGATATGAACTATGAAAAATAAATGCCTCCTTTAAAACTCGAATATTTTTATATACTTTTAAAGAAGACTATTTAATTCATTTTCCTAAATTTAAATCTTGGCAGCAGAGGAGCAAAAGTTAAAAACTATTTTAATGGGATGACAAGCTGGCAAAACTTTCACTGATTTCAGCAGGGCCAGGATTTCACCCATAGTTTTCATCTCAAATTAGGGCATTTGTTTTTATGTTTAGATGTAATATTTCATTAGCTAGTTGGGTACAAGAAAATAAAGTGCTTTAAGCAAAAAACCGCAATCATATTGAGAAGGGGGGCAAAATGTGAGCTGCCCTAAAAACATTCATCTCTTTGGATGATAAATATCCATTTTATTTCCAAAATATAGCACCTAACAGAAAATGTTAGAACTGCAGCAATAGCCACTCTATGATGATTCTACAGTACTTCAGCACTTCTCATCCAGCTACACAACCGGCTAGCAGAAGAAACATAAATCGAATAGCAAATCCTGTTCCCCAAGGATGTGTTGGCATCATTAATGAAGCTGATACACAGACAGGAAATGTATCAAGCAAAATCCCATCTGGTTCATGCTACATAAGACAGCAATCAGAAAGAAAGATCCACCAGTACCCTAATTGAGAACAACAAATTGAGAAAGGTAGGTTTTTTAAGTCTCAAATAGGAAGATCCAAAGGATAGTAAAGCAAATTAAAAATTAGTACTTGATAGTGTCTCATTACTCTTTTCACAATTGGATCATTGTGTTTTTGGCAGCAAACATCCAATTTACACATGATTTTCAATTCCCAATCATTTTCATATTATAAAAAACACACTCATTAAAGAAATTCCATCTTAATAACTTTATACTATTGCTTTAAGCACCATCCTTAGGAATTCAGATCCACGTCAGTGATCTTCACTTTATCTTCTCCCCTCACCCACCCAAAAAATTAAACCCAATGAAACTCATTTTAAAATACTGCAAGTGAAAAAAGGTACAATTACTGTGATTTAAAAAAAAGTTATATGCTCAATAGGAAAGTTCTCTGTAGGTAGTCACTGCAGTTTATTAAATTACAGTGTCCCCAGTACCCAAACATCTGTTCACTTATCTCAACTATACTTTATCTACCACGTGTTTCACACTGCTAATAATGGCAAATCATGCCAGTTAACAATAGTGATGTAAGGCAATTACATAAACACATCTGGCAAGTTCAATGACTCTCTCTCAACCACACATTTGATTTTCTTTTTCCTCCTTCAAATGTCATAAAAAGATAAAGACGAATTTTACGTGAAGAGAACTTCTGGATAACGTGCTGTGTAGTGAAGTTGTAGAGGTCATTGAAGTGCATTTCAGTGATGTCCAACAGTTAACTCAAATAGGAAGCAGAACAGCAGATGAGATGATTTTTACTTCACATGTAACAAAACTGGTGCAAAAAACACTTTCAGCTATTTACTTGTAATCTTTTGGTCCAAATACATAAAATATGCAGTATTTACAGCATTTTACTCATTTTGTAAATGCAATGCTTTAAAACACATTATAAAGCACCTTAGTAAAAATATTCTACAGGTAAAAGTATAGGAGAAGTAGGAAAACCCAAACCATATCACAGCTCACTGGTGGAGTCATAATATGGATTCACCAATATTTCAGTTTACAGTCATTACAAAGAATCCATGGAGCAAGTTCATACTGAATTTATTAGATTTTTTTCTACTGATGTGTAAGCATTAACTAGAACTGCAGGCAATGCCAACTTTCCTTGCAGAGTTTTCCCAACTTCAGTTGGCAGTTGTGGAGAGGGAAGAAAAGGAAATACTGCCTTGATTCTCTTTTTACAATATTAAGATGGAAATTATTTTTTAAAAACACTATTAGTTATAACTTTTCTTTTTAATAAAATCACATATATAAATATGGGCAAATCCAGCAGCAGCATTTCTTAGCAGAACATGATTAACCATTCCAATGAATATCATGTGACATGACTCACAAAAACAAAGCACAGATGTCAACCAGTTATTAACACTATTCATAATTGTATGCAACCAAAATCTCCATGTAGAAGCTGGGAAAACAAAGGATTTCTTCTTCACAGAAGTTTAAATGAAAATAAATTGCTCTGAGAATCAACAACAGCATAAATAGAAGCGTTTTTTGTTTATATTTTCAACCAGAATGCTGTGCGGTTAATTTCTGCAAAGGAAAGTGTAGGTTTCTTCGGGTAAAGGGTAGTACCTCCCACTGAAGCTATTAGCTAGATAAAAGAACTGAAGCTTAAGTCAAGTATCCAACATCCTTGGTCTGATCCACAGCCCACTTTTCTCAGCTCTAGAGAGAAATGCCTCGGAGGTCTACCAGCAATCTAGCTTCCAGGGCGGAGAACTAAGATGACCAAAGGTTTAGTTCATCAATCTAACAGTATACTTCATTCCTAGTTCGATTTAGGGTAAATCTTTTCATAGAAAAAGTTCTGCACCAGAATATACAATTCTCCATCTTTTTCCCGAACTGCATGTGCTCTGACAAACTGAAATTGCTCCAGTGCAAATTCATAGAACTCATTCTCCATTTTCCAAATTTCCGACTGCTGCAGCTTGGCAATGGTTTCTTTTGTTGGGAGCTTTTTCTCTGTTGTTTTCCTAAGATGAGACTTTTTTCCTAAATGGAAAATGAAAGCAGTTATAACTCCACTTCCACTTACGAGTTTAAATAATTCCAGAAGTGTATCGCACAGACTGCAGTTGTTTTATTTGCACAATTTCCTTCAGTCAGCATGTTGATAAATATTACCAAAGGTGATCGAATTTAATCCCAACTTTATTAATATAACCATGTGGGACTGGTAAATTGCAGCCTCTGCCACTAAGCATTAATGCGTTTTGCATTAGTTTTCTCTGAGAGAACACGCGCCTCTCTGTGCAAAAGACTAAATTATTAAAGGCCCAAACAGGAAATGATCACTTAGTGAATTGTGTTACTCCACATAATGGACATGGAAGATGTTTATTTCAAACTTGATTAATATCTAGTTGGAAATTACTACGGATACTAAATTCTAAGAAATTATGAAAATTTAAAGCCAGGAAAACTGCTTCAGAAAACACGCTTTGTTTAAGGTACAGCTTTACTCATTTTCCCACTGACCATCACTGTTCATAAGACTGACAGCTGAACGATTTAGAAAACTATGCATATAAAATGTTCATTTTGCATCTTTAGGGGGCTTGAACAATAATCTTGTCTCTCTTCCTGTTCACAGGAAGAGGTCTTGCCCAGACAGACTCCTACATCATCACATGCAGAAGGGCCAATTGAGGTATCAGCAGCTACCTAGAGTGGGTTCAGCTATTTCTAATGGCAGCAGTCCTACAATAACCAAGGGAGAGGAGAAACATGCACCTGGATCTCCATGGCCCAAATAATCTGATGCAGGATGTGGACAAAAAGCCCTTGTAAAGGTATGACATTAGGGCAAATAGGTAGGAGCATGCTAAAAACCAAAACCAAACCCAGCAGCCAGATGTACCAACGTGAACTAGACTTTGGGAGACTGTAAGTCTCATGGGGGTATGACTACACTGCACTTTACAATCTATAGCAGCAAGTCTCAGATCCCAGGTCTACAGACTCAGGCTTGTACTATGGTGCTAAGAGCAGCTGTGTAGACATCTGGGCTCAGAATGGAGCTCAGGGTCTGAAGCCTGGGGAAGAAGGTGAGCTTCAAAGCCTGAGCTCCAGCCCAAGCCCAACATAGCTGACTTTAGCACCAAAGCGCAAGCCCTGGAAGTCCAAATCTGTAGCCTTGGACTCACTGACTCGCTGCCGCGGGTTCTAAAACACAGTGTAGACATACCCATCGTAACTTTATGGGCCTCCAAACGTGCAGGTACCTTCAGACACAGGTAAACTGGGCATTCTCTATGCCTCCAAGAACGGGATTTAGATTTAGTCCAATCAAACATCATGCTCTTTGGAGCAGTAAATGCTTCTTCATCTTTGTTTGGAAAGTGCTAGCTCCTTGGGTGCTACCACAGTTGAAGTAATAAATAATTGTATGTTTGTGTATCAATATTAGTTGTACATATAATACATATATAAACACACCAAATCATTCAAATAACCACTTCTAGAAGACTATATTTCTGAAAATTACATGGTGGCAAAGGAAGGGCCAATTTGCTTGTTCTGTGGTGACATTCCTCAAATAATAATTTGCTTTTCTGGGACAACACTTCTAGAAATGTCCAGAAATACTTTTTAATATTTTTTGTCTAAAGTCAAAATGATACTTCTGGCTTTAAATATGCCAAAGTTTTTTTGGGTTGTTTTTTTTAAAATCACTTAAAAAACAAAAGTGTAGCCTCAAGGAAGCAATGGGGGGGGGGGGGGGGGGGGGGGGGGGGCAGCAAACTTCCCTTCTTATTTATGGCTTGCTCTCTTCCTTCCACCACCCCCAATTTTTCTGTTGCTTTAGGCCTCAGTTTTGCAGACTGATTTACACAGAGAAACCTCCATGTCTGCACAGATTCCCACTGACAAAAGTGTTTTACACAGATGAAAGGGTCTACCTGTGAAGAATCCCAGTGACTTTACTGGGGCTCCACATGGATGCAGAAATCTCCCAGTACAGAGCAGTTTGCAGGGCCAGAGCCCTAGCCTGTCAGTTCCTCTTTGGGGCTGGGCCCTCTTCCATATGTTCTTATAAAAGCCTACCATGTTTTACCTGCATGCATAAATAATAGTAAGTTAGTCGTATTACTGCAAAACTGCTGCACAGACCAAATGCCCCAGCCTGGTTGTGTCCAGTGCACATAAGGGCTAAAGATTCTTGGCCTGCGTGGTAAAACTGATAGTAGCACTCTTTTGGAATGATTCTGCCTCTTGCACAGTAACATCGGTCAACTGAGAAGCAACTCTGGCAGAAATTGAAGACTGCTCATCCAGGTCTGAAGAGGTCACATGAAAGCATAAATGAGAAAAGGATAAGGTGATATGAAAACAGCTATTCAAATACCTGACCGGTACAGTTCTGTTGCACCTTTAAAGAACCGGGGCAAAGCTGCCTCCAACAACATAATAAAGTCTTCAAGCTCTTCAGTTACTCCAACTAAGAAGTATTCATTAATCAGGTTGTACTTGGCTTGTTCCAAAGCCCATCTGCTCCCCACATTCCTAAAATGATAAAAAGTAATTACAGCAAGGTTCTGAAGTCTGCAAAAATTCTTGATTCCTAGATGTAGTTTTCTTCACATTATTATCTTTGCACAGGCAAGAGAGACTCATTTTAAGTCACACCCATCTCTAATTTCCTTTACCTAACTTCTCCCCCCCCCGCCCCAATTTCTCTCACCTGTGGCTATGTCAACACCAAACCAGGTATCATGGATTATGACTTTACAAGGCAATAGTCTCCTGCTAATACCAGTACCTTACCCACTAGAGTTTAGCAATTATATGGTTATTGGCATAACTAATTCAATATCTAAAATTTTACTTTTTCTGAATCTCAAAAAATCAGAACTACCATTTTTTGTCTGATACAAAAAATTAGCACAAATTCCTCTGATTTAGCAAGTCATATTTATTACCACAGTTAAATACCCACATAAAAACAAAGTTGCCTTACAAAGGAGAAAGAACTGAGCAGTCATCTCTCTCCCTCTTATGGTTTCACTGCCAGAGATGAAAGAGGGACTGGGAGGGCTCAAGGTTTTTCCTTCCTCTGTGGTCCTACTGCCAGTCTGGGGTACATGGGGCTTGCCCACATTATACAGAGTTTGCACTGGAGTACAAGTCCCCAAGTCGCCACCTGCTTTGCTTGTGATTAAGTCCAGCAAATCTAGGATAACAGACTTAGTAATAATGCCCTATATCTTCACTCAGAACCTTTCAGTATATTTGTTTCTACTGATAGCAGTAAGCAAGTTCTCTATCACACAGTGTTAAAAAGGATTTGAATGGAACTGTTGTACACAAATAAGTCATTTTCAAACTTAAATACTCCCGAGACTTCCTTAAAGTACATGGCCCTTTTATAACAAAAATGCTTGAACCACATGTACAGTTAATCCTTATCAAATTTCATTTCACCTTCTGACAACTAAGCTGCATTTATTATTGAGAGTTTTGCATAAAGTTTAACAAAACAGTACCTCTAATGAAGCCGACTATCATTTTCCCTCCAAAAAATCTCAAATAGCTTGAACAGGAGAACACTTAGTTCAGGCAAACATATACACTAAGCATGAGTCTGATTCAACAAGAAATTGTCGATACCAAATCCATAATACTGGGGTCTATAATGGAAATGCTGTTCTTTAGTTATTAGAATGTTTACACACTTCTATAATGTCTCTTACAAAACAAATGTCTTTTTAAAGATACTGCTTGGAAAATAGTTGCACAAATGTTTTAAAGTCAAATGCCTTTGAAAGGTAAACTTAAAAAGTACACATCAGTGAATTATATGCTGGTATGCTCTGGATGCCCTCATTCTTTCTCAACATCTTACCCTCCACCACACATTTTCTTGTTAAATATAGATTATAGTGATAATATACTTGATTAGCATTTTAAACCAATTTTATCTCCCTACCAGCATTCTGAGCTGTGGCCACAGAAGAATGGAATTTGAAGCCAAAGTTTCTCTGGAGCACAGTCTGAGCCTCCAGCTGCTACGCATTCATCAAAAGTCTGGAACAAAGACAAAGTTGCCCAGTGAGTTATAAATCCCAGCCGTACATATCAAACATCTCAACATGGTCAGTGGTTAAATGTGCTGGGGATAGAGGAATACAAGATATCGGGGGAAAGAGGAATTTTTTTTTCAAGCTTTGTTTTCAAAATACCTTATATCAAGAGAATCTATTAGTTTTAACATTTTGTGATTGAAATTAACTAATTTAAGTCCTGCTTGTACCCTCCGCAGAAAAGTGGATTGTGTCAAAACCAGCAAGACTACATTTTGTTAATATTAGTTTTCCCTTTTAAAAAATCATAACAATGGTCCTAAATGCTGCAATAACATTACTGTAAAATGGAGTGGGTTTGGCTCATAACTGCAGAGCACAGTGCTTTTTTTATTTTTAAAGGGTGGGATCAATACTTCATCACTATTTCACTGTGCCAACAAATTACTGGCATCTCTCTTCAAATCTGAGTCTGTAACTTAAAATACTATGGCTCCAAATCAGGATAGACTTTCATGTCTACCCTGACTTGCATCCAACTTCACTTTGGGGGAAAAGAACTTTACATATGATATCATTCTACACACATGGATACCTGCAGTGAAGCATTGTGTTTCAAGCTTATATTGTCAGTTACAATAAAAATTCTATTAACATTGGAGGGAAATTAATATTAAAAACATGCTATCCATACAGTCGTCCGAAACTCAAGTATTTATGATTTCTTCAAGCCAGGTATACGATAAATGTCTAGAGTACAGTACTGTTTTTATCCTGTGGAAGTGTAATACAATTCTTATGAAGGCAGCTTTTTACACTATTTCTTGTGTTTTGTGCAATTAAAAAACATTACTGTTTTGATAAGTTAATCAAACCTATAAAGTGAAAATAAATTGGGGGAAAGATTTTAAAAAAATATTAGACTTGCATTTGTTTAATTTTAACTGACTATAGTCACAATAAGATTTAAGACTCTACCATTCTTGTCAGGAATACAAACCAAGATGCAGACACTTACAAGCAGATTGCTTGAAATTGCTGCAGTTTGGGAAAATCGTGCGTTTCCAAATAAAGCTTTCCCCATACTTCATTAAAATATATTTGAACGTTTTCACTACTGCAGAATTTTAAATTGTTCAAAATTCAGCACTGGTAATAATGTAGCATCTCACTGAAATGATGGTTTTCTGAAAGATAAACATGTTTAACCCGAGTCACAACTAAACAACAAACAACTAAAGAATCTGTCCAGCTCAGCTCAGTATCTTAAAAGTTGTCATAGAGAGGATTTAGGCTTGGTTGAAATAACAGGAAAAATCTTAAGTCCCCCCCAACCCCCTTTTCATAATTGCTATCTATCCACTCTAAGTATTTATACGGCACCAATCAACATACATAAGCACTGACTTGTCCTGGGCATGCTTCCTGACCTGTGTAGACATACATCAAATATGAGTTGGAATTTATCAACCGGTAAGATTTCTCCTGCAGTACAGATCCACTTGTAGTTAAAGCTAACGACAGCCAAATAATATCCTAAATAAAACAAAATGAAGACACCCCCCTTCCTTTCTCTCCTCCCCACACATCTTAACAGCTATATCAACAGAAATTCTAATATAGAAACTTTTGCACTTAGAGATTCTGTTCTTGTAGCCAAGGTATCCATTGAGCTGGGAGGTTCAATGGAAAGATAATAGTTCTTTCCTGTCCATATGGCAAAATAGGAATGTCACTCAAAAGAACATTGAAAGTCCTCTATACTAGCTGAACCTCTATTATAATTCCCTTAAACCATGATGGATATCAATAGGAGGAACTGCCATGCAAAATGCATTTCTATTTTGGAACCCATGCTTGTGAATATTTCCATGGCTTTTGACTCAACAGACATTCTAGGTTTCAGAATGACAATCCTGGAATTTTATTATACAGATTTAGGCTGGGTAAAATTATGATATCCTTAACTAGCTGCTTCTTTACTTAAGAATTTTTAAGTGACGTGATTGATAAGAGAAAAACCTACATCTCAGCAAACTTAATTAGTTTTCTAAATTAAGTTTTTGTTTTTGGACTGTATCAAGGAAAATCGTATCAAATAAGCAGCTGAACTTTATTAATGGTTATCTCAAAGCCTATCTTAGAACTTTATTTTCCATGCCCACCTATCGTATGCTAGACTAATATATGCCTACTCTTTGTTTAGACTGAGTTTGATTGAATCAGCCATCCAAAAGAAAAGCTAAATCAGCCATCCAAAAGAAAAGCCAAACATGAGAAGCTTTATAAAATGGACATTTTCTAGGTGTTCTTGAAGTCTTCATGGTTGTTACATAGAACAGCCATAGTCAAACCGAAGGCCCACCTAGCCCAATACCCTTTCTTCCGATAGTGGCCAATGCCCTCCTTCAGAGGGAATGAACAGAACAAGCAATCACTGAGTGATCCATCCCAGCCACTCCCAGGTTCTGGCACGATCAGGAGCTTCTGGTAATCAGATAAATTATCCAGTCAATATCAATTTCTTGACTCTAAACTTAAGCAGATTTAATGCCTTAGCTGACTTGATTTTTTTAAAGTAACTTTAAGAAAACAAAATATTCTTTTCATATCCAGGGTCTGATAGAAGATAAAAAAACATACTGTAAGTGGCACAGTTTTATTATACAATGCTAGTTTTAATTCTGTCAGATACATGTCCAGTGAAATAAGAGTACTTCAAAAACTAATTTGCCAACTGACTTTTTTCAAACCATTGCCAATCATTGTTTAGGGTTGAAAATAAAGAAAACTCTGGATCTAATGTCTTCCTTCATGACAGATCATAGCAGAAAATACAAAGAGATGGAATTAGTGCCTACAATCTGTATAAGGTGATTTAGTATTTTTAGCCATCAGTGGAGTAAGGCAGCTATACACAAAGAGAGTAGGTTATAAAGTCAAGATCTATACTCCCCCCTTTTTTTAAAAACATCTGATACCATATGTCATAGCATCACTATAGCAACTCTATAGAGGACACATTTTAAATCCTTATTTTCAGTTACTGTTCTGCTTGAAATTTTCATGCTTACTTTTTAACCTACAAAAGATTTTCTCAAAGGAAAGCTTACAGGAAATTCATTAGGCTTATTCTGAGTTGGTTAAATGTTAAAAATGTTTTTCAACAATTAAAGCATCTGTACAGTTTCTTGGGCTCAGATAACTTGAAGATGGCTTGTGTATCTTCAAACTTAGCAGATATGCTGTTATGAACAAGGCTTTGCAACATTTAAGAATTTTATTTCAAGTTCAAATTACCTTCATGTTTCAAAGGTTACAGGTAAAAACCGCACACAAAAACAAATGTCCTTACTTGCAGAACCCTCTTTCTACCCAAATGGTAGAGTCTGGTGAGTGGAAGGATGCAGGGGCAGCAGATGGAGCCAAAACCTTAGTAACAGAGGCAGAGCTACTTCTAACTAAGGAAGCAAGGAAGAGCAGCCTCTTCCAGATTAGTGGTCTTGTAAAAATAAAACTTACTTATTATGTCTTATATATATTTCTTTGCATTTGACTCAGCGTGTATAATGAAAATAGACTATTTGGTTTGACTTTTGTTTAGTCGGTTTTCACTTTCAGTTTCCCAAGGTATTTGAAAATAATGCGCTATTCAGGTTGCAAACATTGCAGACAAACTTTTTTTGTTTATTTAAAAATCCTATGTTTCCATTTAAATTAAAAAAAAAAAAAAAAAAAGATAAATTTCAGTTCTTAAGTTCTGCAAAAAGCTTATTTTTACAAAACTTAACATTTTGAGTCAAATTCAACCTCTTTTAAAACTGTGCATTCAGCAAATATAATGCATTGCTTTGCTTACTTATGCAAGTACAATCCACAGTGAGGTATTCCAACAGTGTATATATTATAGTAGAAATATAAATGCATCCTGGGATAAATAACAGGAAGCAGTAACAATGCTTGAGCAAGTGAGGTTTTGCTGTTTGAATATGCTAAGCTGTGTCAGTCTTGGTCAGCTCCAAAGAAAAGTGGGAAAGTGCAGCACATGTGTGTCTTGAACACCACAATTTTCAGAGAGTGAACCTTGCATATAAGTGTTCAAAAACAACAGCTAGAACTGCTACTGAAAGACAAAGCAAATGTTCTTTTAGCATGCTAGGTTTAGGGTACAGGTTATATTCAGTTCAGCTTCTTATAGGAATGGATTTCTGGATGCTTCACATAGAATAGTCTTTTCAGTTGATGCTTAGTCTTGGATCTTTAAAACAATGACTGTTGGGGCTGAGATTTTTCAGACTTAGCCCTAAGTTAATCTGTTTGCTAAATTTCAAGAAAATTCTTTCAGGTTTTTAAAAAAAAGTTTTTAGAATTAGTCATTAAAATTAACAGTTGTTGACAAGAGATCAGAATCTTGGATTTACACTTCTTCAAAGGTCTAACAGCATGTGGAGTTTTACACTTTGTTTCAGTATGACACAGTGGTGCCTGAGTGGAGAATGGAGTGGATGCAGGAACAACTCTGATTTTCAAACTTCACAGTTTCAATGGTGTAATTTCAACCAGAAATCCACTAATATTTTGGAAAACGTCTTTTTAAAAAAAAAAAAAAAAAAAGGCAATGTGGCTTTTGCCAAACCATATTTTAAAGCTGATTTCAGATTAACTTTAGCATGAATAAGATATGAAAACAGAAACTAAAGCTTAGGTTACCTTTTTATCCCCCTGTTTCCGCCTTCGTAGCCCTGGTCTGTAATCATCTCCAAAACGCAAAAAGTAATAGTAAGAAACTAGTCGTTCTATAGGATCTCTTATGACGTTAATGTAAATTGGTTTCTTTTTAACACCAAATCTGAAATAGAAAAAAATAAATAAAAACGTCACACCAATGTTCTTCCTCCATATTTCCTCTCAAAAATGTATTTACTGACACTAGGTAAAAGTGAAAATGTATACATATCAGAGACAGGAAATTTGGATCTTTAGTGCCAGAAAGTCAATATTCCACGAGGGCTTTATATTATTGTTTGAAAGAACAAAAGCGTACTGTCTGAAAAACTACAGATGAGAAAATTATTGAAAACAGAGATACTCTCTATCTTGCTATGGAAGGGTTCCAGGGATGTTAATACTATGGATGCTTTATTACAGAAACAAACCAAACTCAAAAAACCAAGCCACTCACCAGGTAAGTCAATTCTGTGTGTTTGTATGTTTTTTGTTCGTTGGTTTTTGTATTTTAATATAAACCAACCCTGGTCTTTGAGCTAAAAATATATTGAAATGTCCATAATTACATTCCACCTGCCTCCATATCAAGTGCAGAAAGTGTTTATACAAGTAACCTGACTTTAGAAATGCCTTCCCTCAGTCTAGCAACCAAATATTTACAACACAGGGAAGTTTGGTCTTCCTTTCCTGCTTCCTGCTGTTGCTGCCTTTCTAACTGTGCTATGCAATGAAGTAAGCGGTATTCCTGGCATGACCCTAAGGATAGAGACGCAGACCTCAAGGAAGGAGGAGGTGCTCAGGGCCAGTCACCTGGGTTGATTCCATACGTCTATGATTATAAAATGTGGGTGTCTTTGATTCTAGCAGAAACCATCACTTCATTTTCTACTACAGTCAGTGACTTTTCAAGAGGTTTTAAGGCCACTGTGCTACCTAAGGAAATTTTGATTTAGCATGGTGCAAACTGGAGGATTTTTTGGTTTCAGCATAATGTAACAGATGTTTCTGAAATATTTCTGAAATGCATCAAAGTTGCATTCAGTGTTTAATAAGCAGTTTTAATATTTAATGAAATAGTTTATACTGTTCAGTCACAAGAATGCAGAACACAGTCAGTTTTTTTTTAAAGTGTAGGACTTCTTCCAAGAGCAACCACAGCACTCAATATATTATTTTAATAATGAAAACCACAAATAAGAGAAAGGAAACTGTTGTGGGGAAAAATTAGTCATTTGGGTAAAAGGACAACAAACAGCTAACACAAGAATAACACAGCCCCAGAAGGAAACGTGCACATGAATGACATTTGTGAAAATTGCTTAGATACCTTTCTACAGGTAAAATAATTATTTTAATCTGATAAATTCCAATATCTACAAGATGTTTTCAGCTTTATGGCATGAATAATGTAAAGAACAATAATCATACCTAGCTGTTCACAAAACTGTTACTTCATTAGGGAGTTCAAATCAAGAGATCTATTAATATAGCATTTTAACTTTAAAAAAGGTGAGAGTAGAGGTTGATGCAACTTTAAGCACAGGGTTGTTTTTTAAAGGTTTATCTCCTGTTTCTTTTTGCAATCTTGACATTTCAACTCCTGCTCACTGGTAATTTCCAGCTGCTATAACGAATTTTAGGACTTTTTATTAGAGATAAGCTAAACTGGGAGTTTATGATGCTCCCCATTTAATTTTAAATTTTTTTAAAATAAAAAGTTATAATTAAAAATTATTTCTAGAGAGGGATTTAAAGGCTATACCAGAGGATTTTTTTATCCTGAGGTCTCAGTTAACTGAGCAGAAAGGAGGACAAACACTTGATGGGGGCATGATCTTGCACCACTGAAATCAATGGGAGTTTTACTGTTGTTTTCAGTAGGAGCAGGATTAAGTCCTACAAAGAGGAACATTATTCTGTGTATATTTTAAAAACAGTATTAGTGTATAGCATATTTAACCTATAGTACGTTATTAACTGTAGCATGATAAAAACTAAATTGAAGAAAGTTTAAAAGGGTATAAAGGTGAAGAGTCACAATATTTCAAAGTAATTTAGCTGACCACCAGTTATGTGGTATTACTTATTTGATAATGTGTGTTTGGGAACAGATTGCTTCTAAACTTCTCAGCCACTGAAGCATATCACTACGATGACATGCTCAGTATTCAGAAGAAAGAGCTAAAATTCTCAGGCAAAAGCACGCCTGTTACTCAACAAGGAATAATATTGCTAACTTGCAAAGTCAAGTCCTAAAATGATGAGTTAACTCTTCGTTATCATGTAATCAACAGGTCAAACTTGTATTAAAAATCAGAAGGGAATATTGTTTGTCTGAAGGACATTCAATGTTTGAAATTAAAAAAAAAAAAAACAGTTGTCAGATTCTGATCACTAGAGGGCAGTAATATTTAAGATAGATCAAAATAATTTACTTGAACTATTCGACTACAAAATTGGTATAACGTTTCGGAAGGAAATATTTTATCTACTTTGTACTTTTAAGAATAGTATCAACCATTGTAGATGAGGCAAATCATTGGGTAACTTACTTTGCAAAATCCAAGTAAGATATGTGTCCATGATAAAATCCTGGTTTCATTTCCTTCCAGGAAGTTACATTCTTCACAAATCGCACCTGCAAAAGAAGAAAACAGTCAATATTCCAATACTGGTTGAAATGGCTGATGCTTAGCTAAAAATAATATGTTACATTCAATATGTAAAACCAAACTATGCATTATGATAAAAATCTATCACTATGAATATTTCTAAGATATATGACTAAATTAAAAGGATACTTTATTTAGAAGCACAAGGCACTTTGTGTCCATGGGCGTTAGTATGGGATCCCACCACTTCAGCAATCTGCTGCCAATGATTGTTCTTACTTTATTTTATCCACAATTAAAGGCTACTGAGGTAAAAAAACACCAACCCAGAATCTTAATTCTGACTTGACAGTATGCCACAAGTAGTTATGGCATTACCAGTAATACTATATTTAGCTAATCCATGTTCACTTATATTACAGAAGAAAATGGAGTACCAGAGATCTGGGGTGTGATTTTCAAAATCAGGAATCTGCATTTGTGAGACTAATTCAGATACATAATTTCACATGTAAACTGAACAACTGTATACTTTAACAGGACATTATGCATCTAACTGGTCACTTGCATATGCAATTACCTCATTTGTGAATTTACTCACAGTAACTGCATTGGCAAATTAGATACACAACTAATTTTGCAAGTAATCCTTTTCTGTTAAGATAAATACTGCAAGCAGAGCAACATTACGTACTGTTTGATTTTTAAAGAGCAGGGTTTTAAAAAGAACTTAGAAATGTCCAGGGATGCACAAGTGGACTGAAAACTTGCTGAACATTGTATAACACCAAACATTTCCCAATACAATTGTCCATGGGATGTTCATTGTATTATGTTATTTCCTCTCTACTATTTTATACTACATCTAACTGAATGAGCTTTCTAAGTCTTCTGATTTAACTTATATTCTTGGAGAGCTAACTTTGGTTTATATGAAAATGGGGAACTGGAAGTACTATGTAGAGCCAAGCATAACATGGGTGGATAGAAGACATACTGGACAAGCATTCACACATCGCTACACCAATGATGGTCAATTCTGACCCACTGTATACACTGATTCACTGTATTTTCATTCTAGGCTTTGACCTTTAAGCAGAGACTTCCTTTCATATCAATTAGTGTGGTAAATTAATCCTGTTACATAATGAAACAATATTACCTTTCTCCAACTATAGAGAAAATGTCATTCTAATTATAAACATGCAATTCCATCAGTTCCTCCGGTTATATTTACAATAGCACCACCCTATTCTTTGTGGGAGCGTGTGCACGCTCAAAATGCTTTCTCCTGAATAGTGCTGAAAACACAATAAAATATCTAATATATTAAAACTGCTGAGGTGGCTAAAAACCCATACCATCATCTTCACAAATGTATCTTACCTGATCTTGCAGTGACATAACAGGATTATTTTTGGTTGTATTGATATGCAGAACATGATATTTGTTCTTTGCACAAAGGTCGTAGGCAATATTTGTGAAGGACGTGCTTGCAGTTTTAGGTACTCTGTTGTAAATGATCACCACATCATCATCTTCATCCAGAGTTGCATCTTGTCGAGATCCATCCATTGTATGACGTTGCTCTATTTCTCGCACTTCATGTCTTGCAATAGCTCTTTCTGTAAAGAGTAAGAGAAACTAATCTTTCAGTGATAATGAGGAAGTAGCATAGTGCTATCCTGAAATTCTGTCCTTAGAATTAAAATGACAATAAGGTTAAAACTGCACTCTCTTACAAATAAAGAAAACATCTGCTAATCGGTTTTATAACATCTGGATTTAAAATTTTCCTTTCCCATTTAAAGAGTTTTTATAGATTAAACTAAATTATGCTCGGAAACAGAATATGTTGTCTGGAAATTGATAAACAGTGAGCAATGTTCTTTCCTCTCACTCTTGTTAGCATTAAAAAGAGCTACCCTCTTTTCTTTAAAGCATCAGAGACAACTTTTTATCAAAATGGTAACACTTCTCACAAGTTCCAAAAAAAATCCTAAAAAATACCCAGTATTCTGAAATGATACTAGGTACAAGGAATAACTAGTTCAAATATCAACGTATGGAATATTAATTTTAAACACCAGTAAAATCACTGACCATAGACGGTTTAATCAATTAATGGTGAAGAGGCACTGAAGTTTAATGAAAACTATTATTGTGCTTTTACCAATTAAGACAACCCTCCATGTGTAAACACTACAATATATGGCTTTGCAAAAATTCAATTGGATGTATTAGCCTCAAGTTTGATAAGAAAAGAAACAGGAGAAGCTTATCATACGATTAACATTAAGGGGCAAAATAATTGCACTGAATACAAAACTATATCAAACACAAGAAATGAAAAGAGAGAGAGAAAAGCAAGCCCTGAACATGACATATTTTGGAGAGGTGGGTAAGCTACAAATAAAAATAAAAATTCCTTTTACAAGAAGGACAGTGCTCTGGGCAACTGGTTGCCTTTTCAAATATCAAAGCCATTTGGAAAATGAGAAGCAGATCGCTATGGCTCTACAGTATACCAAACACACTTTGTGCTGATCCAGACAAAATTCAAAAGCTTTGTTCTATTCTGGATAAGTAGAGCATCCACCACTATTCATAATTTAAATTTCAAAGCATCTTTTTAGAATTATACATTATGATACCATCTTTAATGGTTTATCTTTTTTTCCACATGGATCAACAATGGGGTTTGAGCTCAGGATCTAGAGATTCACAGCACTAACCCCTTCCACTTGAACTAAAGTAGTAACTGGTAGTAAAAACAGGCTGTTCTCCTTTACGTGGAGTAAGTCCTGGAGAGAGGTTATGACACACAGAGCGACACAACTATGTGAGACAACAGAGGAATGTTGGTTATCATGATCCTGGATATCATGATCCTTCTCTTCCTGGTTCAAGAGGAGTGTTGTCTAGTGATTAGAACAATGGTTACAGACCACATGGCCAAATATACAGATTTGGCATATTCATTCTGAAAGACAGTGTAAGAGAGTTTGCTCTGTCGTATTAGAGACCTGATTTATAGTCCCAGTTCTGCTTGAAGCGACCATGGGCAATCTCTCAGTTGCCTCATTTGTAAAATGGAAAATACTTGCCTTCCTCTCAGCTTACGGATATGAAGTCTTGCTCAGCAGGAAGGGTTACGAATTGGTGAGACAAGAACCTATGTTCTCGCCTGGCTCTCAGCACAATGAACTTTCCCTCTAGGCCAAAGGGATTTTGGGGAAAGTTTCTCACTCCCCACTTTCATATATGCATAAGATTTTACCTGCGATGCAAGCAGGCATGACAGGACTGCCAAATGTGATATTGTAAAGAAGGATGCACGACACTTGGTAGAACTGTGTCCTCCCTCTCTCCTCTCCCGTTTTTCCCTTCCCTATCTCCTCTTCCATCATCTTCCGTCTTCACTGTCCTTCCTCCTCTTGCACTCCTAACTCAGCCCCTCATACTATTCTCCTTCAACCTATCTCTATAACACAGTTTAAATGTGAAATATTTATTTAAAAAAAAAAAAAAAAAAAACAATTCAGAACTATCAAGCTGTGCACACACATAGCCTATGAAAATCTATATTATCACTGCCCTCAGCTACACTTCTACAAACTTCCCTCCTACTGTTTGTTACACTCATTTCCTGAATCTTGTTTTGGACTGCAAACTCTTCAGGCAGTGACCGTCTCTTCCTTTGTGCCTATACAACACCTAACACAAAGCCCTAATCCTGAATGGGGCCACTGAGCGCTACCATAATAATAATATTAAGAAGAATGAAGTACAAAAGTATGCATCTCCTTCTGCTGTGGCACAGTCTTAAACCAAGTAGTGCTGGCAGCACTGTAACCACTGACAGACAAGAGAAAACTGAGAGGTTTCCTCTGGCAGCCCAGATGGGTGTAAAATTGCCTTTAAAAGATCTATGTATTTCTCAATTGACAATATAAAGCCTAGTCTCACCCATTTGCCTGAAGATCTAGGAGGAAAAAAAAGAATTTTGTATATTGTAAAGTAAGTACTTAATACAGCAAATAGCAGATTAGAGGAAAATTAAGATTATTTTTTTTTAAAATAGTTACTTCACATAGTTGTGGAATGATGTAGCTCAACAGCGTGTTGTGAATAACATTAAGCTAAAACTCCAGAAAGGTACCATGATCCCCTGTATGATTTCAACTTATGAAAAAGTTAGCTTCTGTTAACTTCGGACTGGCAATTTACATTTGTTTTAGGTACACTGATCATGAAAATTATCAGCCAGGCACAAAAACTACTTGTATAGGCAGTAATGTTCTGGGCTGGACCTAAAGATTTAAGGAAGACATGTCATTAAGAAAACATGGAAAACAAAATTATAATGACTCTTTAAAGGTGCCCTGGCACAAGAAAGAAAAGAGGACTCTTGTGCCTTTTTGTTTTTCTTTGATTCTTTATAAAATACAAGGGAGGTGGGTAGTCTCCCTGGGAAGCTTATATCTGGAGAACCAGTGAAATGACAACATCACAATGACACAAGATAGTGGAAGGATCTGTAACTGAGATGTTTAAAACTGTTTTGTTAACATATTGAATAAATGATGTCTTTGTTAAGAACTTAACACCCTGGCACATTCAGTTAAGATGTTACAACTCACAACAAAATGCTCTGACACACCAAAGAAGTCTTCCAGTAAAATAAGGAAAGACAAGACTTAACATTCTTGATGTTTCTAAGGTCCTGTCTAGACAAAGAAGTTGTACCACTTAATTTTACTGGTACAGTTAAAAGGGTGCAACTCCTCTAGTACTGATGCAATTATCCCAATTTAGACGTGCTCATATTAGTATAACTAAATCCATATTACATGTTGTGCTGGTATAATTATTTCAGTTAAAAAAAATCACACTCATAACTAAATTAGTTTTACTAGTATAAAAATTGCGTGTAAATCAGGCTGAAGACATACTTCTCAACTTTCACACCTGTCACCGTGGGACATGAAACATCAAAGTGTGTGACAAATAACCAAGATTGCTTGACACCTGGTTGCTTCCCCCCTCATTCACTGTTTTAGCTCCTTCCCTTTCATATTCCTCTTATCTACTCCCTCTTCTTTTTTGCCTTGTTGGCCCCATCACCTCACTGGCAAACTCCTCAAACTGTTGTGGAAGGTGGTGTGGCAACCGCTTTAGTTTCATCAAGGTGAAGATGGCGGTGGCAGTAGGCAGCTAATAACCCCTTCCATATTTGCCAGCATCAAGAGTAGATGTGGAATTTGCATGGCGACATCTACACTCATGCAGGGAGCATGACACACGTAAGTTGATCTTCCCCACTCCCCACAAGACAAGGAAGTCTGTTGCCCATAGTAGCACAAATATGGAACACCACCTAAGATGACAAAAATAGAACAGAAAAATAGAACTTCTTACACCAGTGCAGCATATCTACAGCAGAGTTTGCATCCATGCACACTGGTGCACACTGGTGTAGCTACATCAATGCAAAGAACTCTGGTATACATAAGTTTAGAGCATGCTGAAGGAGGCGCTGGGAGCCAGTATATACAGACAGCTTCACTGGAGGCAAATTCAGTAAGGAGGAAGGAAACAAAAAAACACAAAGAAACCAATACACACACATCCATCTTTCCTTTGAAGAAATTGCCAGAAGTAGAAGAAACAAAGAATTTTGAGCACTCAAGCTTACTATTTTGCACAAAAGTGTTTTAAGAATGCAACAAGCTTGAAAAAAATGCTAAGCCGCGCTTTTTGAACCAAAGAGCCACGAGACAGCTAGAGTCTAAATGTCTGTGAAGCTGCCACAATAGTGGAGTGATTTTGGAACCTGGAATTTCTGAGATAGGTGTGATGTGCAACGCCACAGTACATGATTAGATACGACTAGCAGAAAGGACTCTACCTCCTCATTACACTTCTCAAAGCCTAAGAGGATATAACCTAGCTTCAAAGGCCAAAGAGCGGTGCGAAGAAAAGTAGAGACTAGAATAAGAATAGAATATCAGAGACCATTCCAGAGAGGGACAGAGTGAGACAGCAGAGGGATTTAGACTGAGCAGTGATGAAGACAAATGAGTTTGGCATAGTTCTGATATTCTGTGTTCTACCAAAAATCTCAGATTCTCCTTGCCAAATGACCTTTAATTGTTATTTGAACACACACCATTAAACTTTGAGGCAGAATACTTTTTAACTGTAGGTCAACAATCTTATACTATATGGTACTACCTTAAATCCCAGATACTGAAAAAAAATTGCAAAAAGGGGACTGAAAATTTATTACTGTTAATTTATAAAAGAATCCTGTCCCACATGGTGTTTCAAACTGACAGAAGACACAGTTAACAAATCAGTGAAGATGGGTTTGGAAAGACACTGACAATTTTATTATCTGAGAATAATAAGGCAATTTTTATATTAACATGGAAATTATTCATGTTAATAGATAAGAACTGTCATAATCTTTCTTAAATAATTAGAAATTGTTAAATCCAGTAACAGAGATAATTTACCGATTGTAAATTACTGAAAGTGCCAGGTCCAGTTTTAGATTATTCAGAAGAACCATACATATTAATCCTGGGAGGGAAAGTTAAGGGAGCGAGGCATAGAGGGGTCAAATATTTTTGTATGTTCCATTTGTCTGATAATGGAACAAAGGCAACTGCAAGTACCTGTTTTGTATAAATCCACTTATTTTATTCATAACAAGGATTGTAATAAGCTGTTTTTGCTATACACAAAAGCTGCTTGTTGATTTTAAAGAGTTACTCATAACTGTTAACATTCTATGTGAATTGATCTTTCTGAAGATTTATTTTTAAAACTGAATAAAGGGAAAACCACTGCTCAGAATAAAAAGCCTCAAGGGTTAACTATATTGGTCTAAGAACTAGTGATATTTCAAATTCCATGACTCTCCTGATAAATAAAGATGGTAATCATCCTAATAAAAATACCTGGTATTCAAATTTGCTTTGAAATTTTAGTACATGTAGGCAACGGTTACAATCCATATCATACCATTGGTAGGAAAACTAACGTTAGTGATTTGTCCTAAATAAATAAAGAAGAAGATTATATATACAGAATACACACACACACACACACACACACACACACACTTTTTTACATATTAGTGTATATATATGCACACACACTCCCCCCACTGAATGGGCAAATAGAATTTCACAAGACTCTTTCAATGTGAAGTTTATTCTCTAAATGAGTTTAATACTTCCTACAAAAACATATGTTAAACAAAAATCAATAACTAATCAAACTTAAATGTGTGGTTCCACTCTGAAAAGTGACTAAAACGGTAATGTGGAGTTCCGGGTTTACTGATTCAATTTTTGAGTGCAGAGGGAAGGGTAAGAAGGAGGTGGCAAAGAGTGTATCTCAGATCTGCTCACTTTAAAAGTAAGGCAACCTCTTATGTGACAGCCCTGCACACTGATCTATGATTATGAGGACTTGACACACGGAAGTTAGACTGGTTTTACTTAAATCAATCCATTTTAAAACTATTTGAGTTAAACCGGTGTGAACTCGTGTGGACACATGAATTTAAACTTGTCTTCTACTGGTTAAATTTGAACTTATGAATTTTGTTAAACCAGCAAAACTATATGTAGATCAGGCCTAAGAGTCAAGTTATGTTCTTTCTTTCTCATTGGCAGAGGCAGAAGTGGGTGGATTCAGGCCCATGTCAGCCCCACTACATCAACATGAAGTAGGAGGAGTCCAAAGCAAGTACCTTTGCTACCTCCCTGATCAGCTACTGCCTGGAGAACTACAGCACTGGAAGCAGCTTCAGAATCAGCAAACAGCATTAAAGGGGTTGGGAAAGGAATCCAGCCAACTGAGTTGGGGCCTCAGCTCTGTTTCCACTCTGCTCTTCAGCCATTTAGGCAAGCAGCTGGTAGCCTGGGGTAGGGAGCAGTTCTCAAGCTTGTGATTAGCCTAAATATTGAGCAGGGGTAAAGCAGAGGCCTTGTTCAGCATGGACTCCAACTACTCATTCACCCTCTGGAGAAGAATGAGAATTGAAGGATAGCTTAAAAACTAACTATCTTCCATAATAATGCAGCAAAGTTAATGTCCTGATACGCTTTTCAAATTGTATGTATGCATACTATATACATGCAGTCTTCATCCATCAATGAAATGCAACCTCCTTTGGGATGAAACATGGCAGCTGGTTAACACCACACAGCAGTATAACTCAATGGCTTACAGTAGGCTGTGCTTAAGAATACTGGGGCAAATAAATGGAGCTGTAACAATTTACAGTCGCAGAGAATCTGTCCGATTTCATCCAGTTGAAAAAAGGATAAAATGTAGACAAGTAGAATGTAACAATGCAAGTTAAAATTTGTTCAGAATACTGGTATTAATGTTTCTATTCTTACAAAGGATGATGGTCTTTAACAAGTACAACTGTTCTCAGCTTTAATTTGATGTCTTACCAAATGATGGAATCTCCATAGCATAGTGTCCACTAAAATTTGTTAAGGAACTGATTCATTAGCAATAAAGGATGAAATCATCAACAGTACTTTCTGCAGCACCGGGAGCTGTACTTGGAGATTTTCCAGTTTAGCTTGTTTATTTGACACCATACATATTTTTGCTAATAGCACACTTCGGTCAATATTTGAAACTTCATACTAATGACTTCAAACTAGAGAATACTGTACGTTTTAGGGAGGCTCTTGGGTTCTCTTCTCCTTCTCTTTCCTTCAAAACCTCCATACCAAACTTACTTGTGTATATGGCTGACAGGCATAGGCTGTGGTTCACTCCACAACCTTTCAAAGGCAATACTGAGCCAACTAGATAGGGGTACTTTAAAGTGCTGAAAAGTACTCCCTTCCTATAGACCTCTAGAGCGGTGTGTATTAAATCATCTGAGAGATCTGAACTCTGATTCTCCATAAGTCAGAGGGAACTACACAATATTTTAACAGATTATATTTAAAGCTCTATTAAAGTACATAATTTGGTTTTGCTGATTTTGATGTTCATTAGTACATACAAACACAGATGTTAACTGGATTATGGAAGCTGAAGTGGATGTATTTACTTGTCCTCAAGATGGAAATAGAGAAGTTTTCTAGACAGCTTAACGCTTTGGTATGGTGTTCCCACCCCCGCAAAATGGGAATTGGGGGACAGCTTAAAAACTAACTATCTTCCATAATAATGTAGCAAAGTTAATGTGATGAAGAGCTGGAGAATCTGATGAATGGAACTTTCTAAATTAACCAATTGTTAAGGTTAATACACTATTATTCCCTTTTTCACATGTGAGTTGCTACTACTTCAAAGCATTTGGTAAAGACTCTTGGTGCTACTGACAGGCCAAAGGGCAAGAGCTATGCTGACAGTGGGCCCATCCCACCTGAATCTTACGTACTTTCTTTGCGCAGGGTGAAGAGAGATGTAAAAATAAGCATTACTGCATGGCAAGCTGGGGTATAAGTCTACAGTGCTCCAGTGTGCTGTGCACTGAGGACACGTCTACACGAGCGCTTAGTGCGTGGCAAGCTGGGGTGTAAATCTAACACACTCCAGCATAGTGCGCACTAAAAGCAGGTCTGGATCCAGCTGCTGCAGCATACAAGTTTCCCAGTCATAAGTCAAAGTGCACTAGGGAATTTTTAGAGCACAGCAGCAGGGTCCACATGAATACTTAGTGTGCAGCAAGCTGGAGCACTGTAGATTTACACCTCAGCTTGCAGTGCAGTAAGTGCTCATGCAGACATGCCCTTAGCCTGACTTTGCTTAGTACAGTGAAAAGAAGTTAAGAATGACAAGAGTATGCAAAACAAAGGGTATAGTGCCCTTTTCCGGTTAATGAAATCTGTACAAAGAAAAAAAAAGAGCAATATACAAAATATAAGAGCTAAGAGATTGACAATGGGATACCAGTTTTAGCTTAGTTATACTAGTCACAAGTAAACTTTTGCAATAACTAAAATATGCTTATTGTAACTTAAACAGCACTCCTGAAACAAGGACCAAATTGCATTACTGAATTAATGACCACTCATGTTAGTGGAAGCCAACTGAGGTCGGCAAGACAGGTATCCAAGTATTTTTACTTCCAAAATAAGTCACTTTGGGAGGCTGGGCATGGAGTTTGTGGTACTCACTGCTTAATGAGATCAGGAATGTCCTTAATTTACTTTAGTTTAGAATCTAAATAAGACATTTGCTTTCCTCTGTTTATAAACAGTTATCTATCTAGGATGGAATAACTCAGCTTAACCGTACATTAACTTAAAATGTCTTGACGACCCTCAATCTGACAGAAGTTTAAACTGTTTAACTTTTAGATAGAAAAACATATATATTTGCAGATGAGACCAATATACAACATTTCATTTATTAAAAGACTAATCATCCCACAAAACATCTAGTAAACAATTTAATTTCAAATTTCTCATCTCAAAAAAGGAAGTTTCCAAGCCACTTAGGACTTGATTGCATACCTAGATCCAAAGGACCAGATCCTCAGCTGATGTAGGATCAATGCTGCTATGATGACTTACAACCAGGTGAAGATCTAGCTAAAGCATTTACAAAACACATGTAAATTAGGTACATATGGAATTTTCCCCCAGGCAGATTGGCAAAGGCTCTGCAGGTTTTTCACCTTCCTCTGTAGCATGGGGCACTTTAAATCAAGGGCAGCATACCAGTCTTCTGGATCCAGGGAGGGGATAATAGAGGCCAGGGAAATCACATGGAATTTCTGCCTTCTGATGTACCTGTTTAGGCCCTGCAGGTCCAGAATAGGTCTGAGTCCCCTTTGGCCTTTGGGATGAGGAAATAACGGGAGCAGAAACCTCGCCCTCTCATATCCAGTGCACTTCTTGTAAGAGGAGTTGCTTTTGAGAGGGGTTCCTGAAGAGGGACGGAGACAGGAAGGTGCAGGGAGGAGGAGAGGAAAATTGGAGGATATAGCCCATTCCAATGGTGCCCAGGACCCAGTGGTCTGATGTTATGAGCCCAGGTGGGGAGGAAAGGAGCGACACGTTTCAGGAAAGGTGGGGATGCAGGATCCAGGTGTGAAGCTGGAATGCTGTCTCATGCGCACCATCAAAGTGAGTGCCGCTGACCGCCTGAGTGCTGGGAGATAGGTGGCTGCGCGATCAAGGAAAAAGGCGGTCCCTGCCTGCGCCGCCTAACGTTCCTCTCTCTGTCTCTCCTCCTGTAAGTCCCGAAGCTCTGAGCTGGGAAACCAGGCTGCTGATGTTGCTGGCTCTGCTGGGGCCAAAACTGCCTCCTGGAAGCTTGCGGCGTGTACAGACCCAATGAGCACAGCGTTGCCTGAGAGTCCTTAAGCCCATGGAGCTTCACATCCGTCTGTTCCGAGAAGAGAGCAGTGCTGTCGAACGGTAGGTCCTGTATCGACTGCTGCATCTCCTGGGAGAGACTGGATGACTGAAGCCATGAGCAATGGCGCACGGAGATCCCCAAGGCCATTGCCTTTGCCCATGAGTTGGCCATGTCTGAAGAAGCCTGTAAGGCCACACTGGCCACTGTCCTGCTCTCCTCCAAAACCATGGAGAAATCTTGGGCTTGATCCGGAGATATGGCTTCCCCAAACGGCTTGAGGGAGTCCCACAAGTTATAATTATACCTCCCTAACAACGCCTATTGGTTGGCGATGCGGAACTGGAGACTGGTAGTACAATAAATTTTTCTCCCAACCAAGTCCAGTTTCTTGCTGTCTTTGTTTTTGAGGGTTGAGCCAGGTTATCCTTGCCTGTCCCTTTCATTTGCTGCCTTCACCACTAGGGAGCTTGGCACAGGGTGGGTGAACAAGCATTCAAACCGTTTCGCGGGAACGTAGTGCTTTTTCTCTGCCCTCTTTGAGGTCGGGGGTAGGGAGGATGGAGTTTGCCAGAGACCCTTTGCCAACTTTAGGACCCCTTCATGCACTGACAGGGCAACCTGGGATGGCGCCACTACTGCCACTACATTAAACAAGTCGTCCGTCTGCTACTGCAGCTCTTCCACTTCTAGTCCAAGATTGGAGGCCACCCTTTCTAGGAGCTCCTAGCGCACCTGGAAGTCTTCCAGGGGAAGCCAATGGGCCAGCCACCAGTGCCTCATCTGGGGAGGAAGAGGATGACTGACCTGGTGCCAGGGGGACTGGCACTTCTGCTAAGTGCATGGGAGGTCCTGAAGATGTACCCTCCACAGGGTCCGACTCGTCCCCTGACTCGGAGTCATGGGCCTCCGCCAACGGTGCTGGGGCCCCGATTGCTTCCCTGACAAGAAAAGGGAGTGGGGCTCCGAGGTCACCGTAACCCCCAGGGGTTCCAGTACTGCCACTAGGGTGGCCATTGGCCCTGAGGCCACCGGGGGGGGGGGGGGGGGGGGGGCGGCGGCGGCACCAGGCAGGGACCCTGCCCTTGCCCTTCAGGTCAAGGAGGCTGGGTTGGGGGAGCTGCTAGGTCCTTTCCTCCTCCAGAGCAGTGTTTCTCAACCTTTTAAGTAGCAAGTACCCCCTAACTTCTAAAAATTTTAATAGGTACCCCCCCCCAACACTCAATATTCCATGGGATTTTATATTTACAGACTAATGTGAGCCATGTGTTGGAAGAAGGGGTGAGCATACAGATGTCAGATCTAGTGTAGGTAGGTTTACCACCTTTACACCAGGGGTGCGCAACTCAAGTATTTACCTGGGGGGGCTAGAGGTGATGTTACCCAAAGCTAGGAGGCTTTAAGCAGCATGCCAATGCTGGGGAATATAAAGTGCCATGCCAAATTTTTTGCCATAGATTTGAGAGGAGGAAGGGGTGAGAGAGACAGGGAAGGAGAGTGAGCTTGAGACAGACCAGGAAAAGAGGGTAACTAGTAACATCTGGGGCTGTCATAGTTGTCAATATCACTGCTCAGCTAGAACAGTGAAATTGACAAGTTTTCTGGACACTGGGCTTTGAACCAGAGAGGGGGGCTGCCACCTGGGCAAGTTGCAGGTGGCTGCCGCCTGGCTGCCAGCCCAGGAGCTGGGTGACTCCCACCCAATCCAAGCTGGGGCAGAGGAGGCTTCCGCACCAGCTGGGACCCGGGGATGTGAGCAGTGGGCTGCTGCCTGTCTTCAAGCCAGGGCGCTGGATGCTGTCCCTTGGCTCGGAGCTGGGGCGCAGGTGGCTGTCGCCCAGCTCGCGAGACTCAGGAGGCTGGGACCCGATGGGAAGCGGGGGGGCTGCTTCCCGCCTCTCCCATAAGCTAGCGGCTGCCGCCTGCCTCCCAGCTGGGAGCTAAGACTGGGAGAGAAGCGGGGGGCTGCAGCCCACCTCCCCCAAGAGCTGGCAGCTGCCGCTCGCTTCCCAGCTGGGAACTATGACTGGGTAGGAAACAGGCTGCTGCTGCCGGGCTTCCCCAGAAGTCGGCAGCTACCGCCAACCTCCCCTTCACTTAGTTTTTCCCCAAGTACCCCCTGCCTGTGTCTCGCGTACCCCCGGAGGTACGCATACCACAGGTTGAGAAACTATGCCCTAGAGTCGCCAGACCCTCCTGCTAGTGACCAGCATCGCCCGGAGCTCGATTATCTTCCCGTCTCACAATACCAAGGGGAGGAGGAGTGGTATCTGCACCTCGTACCCCGGCGTTCCCTTGACCGACGTCTTGGGAATGGGGAATATGAATCCGGTGACTGGCGGCGCCACTGCCTGGACCAACTTGGAGAAGAGGACCGCCCGCAATAAGAGGTGAAGCGGGAGCAGTCTGGACGATTTCGTTACTGAAGCGGTCAGCGGGGATCTTCCCTGGGCGAAAACCATGATGCTGGCAACCGGGTTCCGCACCGCCCATGTGTGGGCGAACTCATTGGTGCTGGTGACCTAGAGCAGTACCAGGCTCCAGGCTCTATACAGGGAGCGTCTACTCGATACCGAGTGGGACCTGCACCGACTCGTCGATGCTGCTACCCTCGGTGCTGGTGATCATTAGTGACGCTTTGGGTTGTCTGGGCTCCTCCAGTACCAGTGCTCTGTTCCCAGAGACCGCCTCAGTGCCAGGGAACTCGCCCCAGGGGATCAGCCCCTCAGCAGAATCAATCGCTACCGTGGTGACTCGTTCTGCAGGCAAGTGCGTCAGGGGTCCGGTGAGGAGTGCAGTCACTGGAGGAGGGCAGGGGGGGGAGCCTTTCGAAGGTTTTCCCCTTGTTGCGGGCGCCCTACCCTTCACCCTTTCCGTCAGGGCCAACGGGGTGCGAGGAACAGGAAGTGCCAATAGGTCAGCCACCGCCTGAAGCGCCTCGGGCATTGACGGCACCGCAAGGTGTAGCGGTCCCCTTTCACTCTTCGGAGTGATGGGGTGCTCTGAGGAGGGGCTCACTGTCCCGGGTGAGACCTGTCCCTGTGGGGGTTGCTCAGTGCACTGGCTCTGAGGTGCCCCAGAGCTCAACCCCACATCCTTTGCCTTCTTCCGTGTGGAAGAGCAGTTATCTGCTGAGTGCTGTTTCCTGAGCTCCTTCCTCTGCGGTGAAGAGGAAGCCTGGTGCTGTGATGGAGTTGGTGCCGGCGGAGCACTCTGCACCGACCCGGTGCTCAGTGCCAAAAGGGAGCAGGATGGCTCCAACACCGGTCTCAGGGCCGCCTCCACTAACAAGGCCTTCAGACGGATATCTTGGACCTTTTGAGTCCTTGGTTTGAACGCCCTGCAGATACAGCACTTGTCCTTTCGATGAGACTCCCCAAAGCACTTTAAACAATTTTTGCAGGGGTCACTAACAGGAAGGCCTTCCTGCAGGATTTACAAGGCTTAAAGCCCAGAGATGGGGCATACCTCAACACCAGGTGGAGGTCCCTAATGGGACTACCTTATCTACTACTACAACAGTAACTAACAACTACTTAACAAGTAGTTATAGAAACAAAGGCTACAGCTAAGAGGCACTCACTGAAGCAAGCAAAAACGCAGTTCCTTTAACCGTCAGTGGCAGAAAGAAAGAACTTAAGCAGGGCTGACCGTGCCATGCACGCGGGACTCCAGGAGGCGCCAAAGCTGGCCCTACAATTTCTGCTAAAGGGAAAAATTTTCCTGTAACCATGCATAGGGTGCGCATGCACCTACAATGGAATGGACATGAGCAAGCACTTGAAGAACTAATGATGCTGAAAATCTGCTACTGTTTCATTAGTGTTTGATAATCATCATTTAATTTCAAGACAGCATTTCCATTGGAGCTTTATTTAGAACAAGACTATAAAGCCATACTGTATGCTATATAAATATGCACATTGAAATGTGTTATAAGACAGTTAAAGGTTTGGCTTAAACTATATAAAAGTAGAAAATTCTGTCCTAAAGGTGAAATCCTCTCACTATTCTGCATATGCATTATATACCAACTAAACTGAACATCAGATTCTACACTGCCTACTGTTCTATACACATTTGACTTGTCAGTTCCAATTTTATGAAGCAGTGAGTTCAGGAGTAAGTTTTGCTCATCATTTTTTATTACCTGGTGGACAGTGAATTCTGTACTTTAGTTTGTATGTACATTTTTGCTTGTTAGGCCTTCAACTAAATGTTTTACTTATCATTACTGTTAAATATACAATTTGAAAGATAAAACTTGACTTGGAATTGTATACCAATCCAGAACACTGATTTCTACCCCCAACACACATTTTACTTTTCTACACAGAACGTAAGCCAGCATGGTTCTATTTTACTTATTCATAAGAACCAGGAATGATGTCAATACAGCTCCGGGAACAGAATCTGTTATAGTCACCTTGCACTTTGTTTTCTAGCTCTGCAGCAGCACCAGTTTGTCAGACACAGGAGGGTATTTTGTTTAGTTCGTGCAAGTTTTCAGCAAGTATAGGTTTAAAACAAAATACCACAGATATCTAAAATCCCAGTGTTGGGTCAAATTTAGGGACCAAATTACTTCATTGTGTTCCTTTATGTTAAGTAAACAGTCAGAAATCAGGAAAGGTTACATACAATATTTACTATGGAATTACATTTATTTCTAGGAAACTTGTCAGTACAGGTGACCAAACAAAGTAAACTGGAAAAAAAAACTATGCAAACTAAAGCCCTAAAGTATTGTTTTTTGAAAAAAAATTGTAAGTACTTGAAAATAAAGGCTTATACTGAAAGTGCCTCTTCAACCAGAACTACAGTATCGCTCCTGTGATGCTATAATACTGTAGTTAACATTCATTACAAATTTACATAATGAGATCATTACAGAAACGTTTTAGGCAGCATAAAGTAGAGTGGCAAGATTTACTACTTTTGCATAAACCAGATGCCAAATGGTTCTGCAAATTTTCCTACTTTAAATTGACCTTACTCACAGCATCACCACATACGTATGTGAAATACAAGATAAGAAAGGAACACTGAAGCAGATAGAATAGACACTCAGCTTCCTTTTTTATCTCTGTAATTTCAGCCTTTTTTTAAAGAAAACAAACCGTGTATGATATTTAGTCAGAAACAGAAATAACTCATCATGGAGAGAGGAGGCTTAAGGCTTCTGGGATTTGCCAAAAGCTTTTCATGGTGAATTGCTACAAAGTACTGTAACTACAAGAACTACAGTGAAAAATTCTGACAAATTAAGGTAGGATTTGGTCTGTATATACAAAAACTACAGTTTATTATTTAACTGTGAGGCTTGTTCTTTCATATTACTGTGTCTTCACCTTGCAATATAGTTTTTAGCTGTTAACAGGAAAGGTTAATGGAACTGTTTTATATACAGATAAAGTTGTCACAAATGTTCCAGCATACAGATGTGCTTGTCATTCCCTCAAGCAAAATCCAATTTCAAGGAATGAAAAAAAGCAGTATCAATATAGATCATCTGACTCCATTTAGTAAAAGCCCGAAGACAGATTTTATACAAGCTTTCACCAGATATGCAGTCATTTACTTTTTCCAGGAGGATACCCAGCTAGCATGGAAGGGAAAAGGGATCATTAAAAATTCTTTTTGAAAAAAATCACTTCAATATCAATTTAAGGACATTTATATGGACAGTCCTATACTAGGATAAATCACCAATTGTATCCTATGAAACGATCATTGCAAAGATATACAGATACCCCAATATGTTACACTTACATTCTTGATAGTCTCCTCCCTTCTTCGCTAAATTAATTTAGTTCAGAAAAAATACAGCCAGTTTGTCCCTGCATGAGCAACAGACAATACTGGAAATGGCATCTCCTGCTGATTTAGCACAGAAGTTGACATATCTTGACCAAAAATCAAAAAACTTCAGAGATCTTAAGAATCTGTGATTATCAATGGTAACTTTAAGACAATTATATCTCTGGTACCTGTAGGTGGGATATGCTACAGCATAACTAATACTATTGGCTATGTAAGGGCTAAATATTTATTAAGAGAAATACCATATTTCTGGTTACAATAATATATTATATTATAATCACTTGTATAACAGCCCTATGAAAAAAACATAGAAGTGGAAATCTATAGGCTGAAATAGCACCAGCAGTTGGAAATCATAACGGAATTAAAAATAATTCCACTTCCTAAACGGCTGTCCAATATGCCCTTGATTATACAATTCTAATTTCATTTTCTTTGTTGAAATCTGTTAGATCTTCCTGGGGCCCTTCATAGTTTAGATTTGAGGACTTCATACTATGGTATCCTCTGGTTATTTTATATTCAAATCATCAGTAATCAAGTATTTCTTTATTTTCACATACCCCGTTGTTACTGATTCATAAGTACAAAATTCACTGATGTCAGTAGCTTAAATAGCAATAGATATAAAGTAATATTGCTTATTACTGTTAAATAGAATTTCTTATTTTCCTCTTAGAGATCTGTACACTGACAGCCTATCTATTTAAACTGAAGTGGAGCAGAAAAAGGTAACAAGGACAGCAAAAAACCAGAATGATTCTTATTAAGTCTTACTGCAAGCTTGTTTTGCTGAATTTTACCTTTGTCCACCATATAAACCTCTCCTGTGTTCAAAAATTACATTTGACAGCACTTAGTTAAAGCTACTGCACAGTGAATGAAACAGTGGAAAACTTCTGAATGCGTTTTTTATGCAGTGAATACACTGAATATTAAGATAAATTGGTTCTTTAAACCTGCTCTGTAAATCTCTGCTTACTATATCACAGCATGACACTTTGCACCTTTGGATTAAAACTCAACTAAGCAGAATGGGACAAAGGCATGTGGGCTGCCAACGATCTGTTTCCTCTCTGAAAAACAAGATTTCTTTACCAGCAAGTCAAGTGGTTACTTCCTCATTGGTTTGTGAATGAACAAGATGGCTCTAGTGTGGAACTGCTCAGCTGTGCCAATAAGAGACCTTGCAAATTCTTAAAATATTCTAAGACTATGCACAGCTTCCTCAAACTGCAGAATTCTCTACAGATTTGAAATAACCATCAATTCTTTCACATTTGTCATGAAAACAAATGGAAGCTGAGCCTAAATTAGTGTCATATTTATTGGAAATTTTATGTTTTTTGGTGGTTTTTTATGTTTTTTTATGTTTATGTTATGAAATTTTATGTTTTTTGGTGGTTCATGTTTCCTGACACAGACCAGGTAGAGACCACCAACATTGTATCTTCTTCTAAAAGTAACGTTTTGAATAGCACCAACACATAAGCTGCCTGTACTAGTGCAAGCCCTCAGTGTTCATCCTCTCTGTGTCTACAAATAGAAGCATTCACAAAAGAGAAAATACAATCTGGTAAACACACTCAAGTAACACAACAACTCTAAGGGAAAAATTCTCACACACTCTGAACACTGACAAGTCTTAAGCCATTCAGAGACAGTATATATCAAGGGTCTTAGCTTTTCGATAGGCTGCACTATGCCCTGCAAAGAGAGAGAGAACCAGGCCAGCAACAGATTAGCTTTGCAGATAAAATTTATTTGTACAGAGAAGTATTCCAGCTGGTAGCAGTGAACTGGCTGCTCATCCAGAAATTCTGGGAGCTAATCCAGCTTTGGATTGGATTAAGCTTTTAATTAAAATAGTCTTCCCTGTCTTCATAAAATAATTCTTTTGATCTAAAAATAAGTCTTTTCTAACAGTAAGAAATATTTGAAAAGTCACAATTTGTTCACAATTCTTTATATATATAAAAATGAGAACACGGGGCAGGGCTTGAAGTGTGATAACTGCATGTTGTGCTGATGCTGCATGAGGGAAGAAACCTCAGGAGTCAGGCTTAGTCTTTTTACTCTCTGAGCCAACAGAGAGTGAGGTAGTGGCCACCAATCTCCAGCAATTCATTCTGACTACGACATGCAGCAGTGTTTACTGTCTAAAGAAGAGGCAGTCACCGCCTGATTTACCCGGGGCGAAGGCTGCAATGAAACTCAATACAGGTGAAATGAAGGTAAAAAGAGGATAAGAGGAATCTCTAAGAGAAACCCACAAACAAAAATTAGGACAAAAAGAGCTAAAATTATCAAGAATATAAATTAAATTCATTAAAAAATATCAATTTTACTAAAACCTCTAGAACAGTCAAAAAGATCATCTAGTTCTAAAATCCATCTTTTTTAGCCCTTAATATGGAGTTAACATATAAATTAAAGTGTTAGATTTTGCTTTAATACAAGCAAATTAATCTGCTTACTACAATAGTTGATAGTATGAAATCCAACCCAGTGGTTCCCAACCTGTGGCCTGCGGGGTCTTCCAGAGTGGCCTGCAGCTCCCCTCCCACTGGCTGCAGAAGGGAGCCGCTTCCTAAGTACCTAGGCGGAGTGCGTTGCCGGTGCAGGCTCCTTGCTGCAGCCAAGGGGATGGGAGATCAGCACTCCTCTCCTGTTGGCTGGAGCAGGGAACAGTGCAAAACGCTCCACATGGGTCAGTAGGTGCTAGGTCCCTGCTGGGGCCAGAGGGAGGGGAGCACTGATCTCCTGTCCCCCCTGGCTGCAGAAGGGGGACACTGCCTAGGGACCCAGATGGAGCGCACGGTTTCCCTGCTGCAGCTAGGGGAATGGGAGAACCTACTCGCTGAACTCCTTCCCTCTGGCTGCAGTGGAGGTGGGTGGGAAGGCAGCTGCTGGCCCTTCCAGGTTGTAAAAATTATATTGGTAGCCCTCCAGCCAAAAAGGTTGGGAACCACTGCATTAGCCCATATCTAATACAGCTGGGATCTTCAACCTCCTTTTTGCTGCCATTTATAAAGACAGTGATTTATACTGATAACACTAAGTCATTTAGGAACATATTTTCTTAATTTGATTTCAATTAACATAAAGCATGTTGAATAAAGGATATGGGTAACATATTGCCAAAGCCTTTTGTCACACTGTGCAGATATGGTAAAAGTGAGTAATTACAATTTTTATTAAAGTAATACCTAATGAGACAGGAGAAACTGGCCAGGCAAGCTTTGGAGGGCTGCAGATGCTGGTTTCACAGTAGGTCCCATAGGTCAGCCTGCCCCAGAAAGGACACGTCTCCCAAACCCTTCCATCTCTGTGCCAGCGTATTTGAGTTGCTCAGGAGTTGCAGAACTCCTTGCCTCCTGTTCTTCACAACTCCTTATGCCAGGTCAACAATTCTCTATTTTCTTTTGGATAGAGCCCTCTAAGACTGCTGACCATATTTGTATGTATGATTTAAATTTGTCCTTTATTATATTCTGTCATTACTATGTCATCCCATATGAAGATCCTTTATTAGCCCAAGAACTGGCATCGTTAAACAAACATTAACACATTTTGTACATGAGCAACAAGGAGGAACTGCTCATTTTCACATTAATGAAACCATGCCCAAGTAAGGAGATACTTGCAATCTTTATCAATACAAGAGAGCCATTTATGAAAAAATGCAAAGTTCTTTTTGTACAAGTAGCCAGAAAATGAAATAAAGGAAGATGTAAACTGAAACATTGGGAGCTTGTTTGTGGGAAAAGTCTATATATCCAAAGTTATGTCTGAAGCAGACCTACGATGGTGATTGGGGAAATGAATTCAGGGAGATGCATTTTGATCACAAGTCACTGCTAGGAAGATAGATATTTTAAACTTTTTTGGGATGTATACTAATTGAAAAAACATACTCTGACACAACTTTAAGTAACAAGCAGCTTTTCTATCTGTGACAATTTTAAATCAAAAGCAGAAGAAACAACAGGTGAACTTGGTTTCCAGGGAGATGACATGTTTCATCCCAGACATACATCACACTCTGAAGTTAACTCACAGGCTGAGTGAAAACAGCAAAATCTGAAAGGGACATCTTAGTCATTGTGCAGCCTGTCAGGTAACATTGTTTTTATCTATTTCTTTACTACCTAAAGCTTATAGTACTAGCTGACAACCTATATGCAGAGTCCACGTCAATCTTTTAAGGTTTACATCATCCTTTTAACTTGTTCCCTCTAATGTTAACTTTAAAAGAATACATTATGCACTCTTCACTGGATTTTGACTGCAATTATCCTGGGAGACGTATTCATTAGTGTTCTTAAGGGAAATGATACCTTGCCACTTAAGGAAGGTGAGGCAGAGGCAATGAGTGGGGTTACTGGTTGCATATGACCAGAGGAAAAAACTGCAGCTCCACTTTAAGAAGTACTACAGATTGTCACATATGCTGTCAGGAAGCAGCTGAACAATTCGAAAACAAGATATCCCCCTTGTTATAGATTTGCATCTGTGCACGTGTCTCCCTCAATTTCATTCCCCTTGTGACACACTCCAGTCACAGTTGCCTCTCTCATTCTCATGTTCTTTTGTATCTCTTCATTCCTATTTCGTGGTGCTAAGGCTTTTTGTTTATTTTCCTTCTGCTCTATCCTCTCTCCCCCAAGCACGCCTCCAGTGGCTAAACTTTCCCCACCCCACATCTTAAGCCTTAGTTTTTTCCTTCTTTCCCAACAATGCTCCTTATATGTTCAGCCTCTAAAGGGGCTTTCCATTCCTCACCCGGCCCAGCCCTGCTACATGTTTTCTCCTCCTCCTCCAGCAGCCAGCATAATTGCATTTTCCCAAAAACCTGAGAGTGGCAAATTCACCAAGCATATCTGACAAATGTCTGACAATGACATATATAAGGCCATATTACTACCTTTTAATTCAGACTCCCCTGCCAGAAGGGATCACTGTGAAAAATCTAGTCTGACCTCCTGTATAACATAGGCCATAGAACTTCCCCAAAATAATTCCTTTTGAATTAGAACATATGTTTAAAAAAAATCTGATCTTGATTTAAAAATTGCCAATGATGTAGAATCCACCACAACTCTTGGTAAGGTGTTCCAATGATTAATTACCCTTGCTCTTAAACATTTATGCCTTATTTCCAGTCTGAATTTGTCCAGCTTCAAATTCCAGCCATAGGATCTTGATACATATTTGTCTGCTAGACTGAAGAACCCATTATCAAATATACCTTTATATTTCTTGTAAAAAGTCACTTGTCATTTTAGCCCAATGATATGTGTTACTCTCACAATGCAGGCTTTTATCTGTCAAGGAGAGAAGACTATGGCTTTATGTAAATTGCTGACACACACACCTTTTGATCCATCTTATTACAATAACCTTTGATGTCTTATTACTTCTAGTTTCTGGATGAAATAAAAGTAACTTTCTTGCTGACGTCCTGAACATCCTCCTCTTTAGACACTTGCACAGACATCTAAGCTTGTGCATTAGCACTATCTCCTACTCAGGAAGGAAAGAATATAGTTGACTAGGACAGAATGAGTATATTAACAGCTATTATTGTGCTTTGTTTAGTTCAGAAAAGATTGGTCTTCAAAATCACTATAGACCAGGGCTTGAGTTGTTTTCTGAATATTTATCAACCTAAGGCAAGTAGGCAGATAAGGGAGACCACAAGCAAGGTGCAAGGGCTAAATTCTGATGAGAAGTCCAGCCCTACCCATACATTGCTGCTGTAAAGTTGGAGGGTGTTGGGATTATCACCAGGGTACTTTCCCTGGACCTGGTTCAGTGGCACCATCTTTTGGATCAGTCTCTGGATAGGTGACTGGTAACAACTGTAACTCTAGCCTCAACTCTAGCTCTGCTGGAAGGGAGATGGGTGGGTCTCTCTCATTCCTACTACCTCCATTTTAGAACCTTCTCCATGCTATGGAGGAAGAGTTTCCATTCGTGTGCTGTGGACTGGGAGATCCTCCATTACTTTTTCCCACCTCAGACTTCATTATTGTACAAGTTTGTTTAGTCTCCTCAGATTGTACAATGTACATACCTAATATTTTGATTTAAGAATAGTAGTTCTGCTTTAGAAAAATAGAAAAACACATTCATATTTTATTATAGCCTGAAAAGTGAATAGAAGAGTTGTTATCACCTCTAACTGTCAGCACTAAAAGTAATATAGTAGATTCTTTGTGTCTACAATGTAATTAAAATATGATAGCAACACATTTAAGAACTAGTGGCAAAAGTTTCTATGTGATAAATTTTCTGCTTTATGACTCATTTCTGCAACTTCTAAAAAGAATTACTAGAAGGTTTATTGTTCAGTTTGTAACTGATGTATGTAGGTTAGACTGGACTGGGCATAGCTATGAATCAAATACTAAGTACTTCTTCTGAAAATATATCTAACCTGCCCCATGCAAACTATGGAAATAGCTTTCTGTTTCAAAAACACTTTTGCTCTCCTGTATATTTCTTACCCTCAGATAAATTGTCAACATGCAAAAAATGGTATTTAAATCCCACATAGCTATGAAAGGCTGAGTAGGTTTCTTTCTGGGCTAACACATCAAAAGAAGACTATTTACCAAGTTTCAGTTGCAAGAAAGCATTCTGCCTCAGTTACACCTGTGCACTTGACACAAAATCTTGGTCAGTAGAATCTTATGTTATTGGCTGCAATTCTGAACTACGAAGAACACTATTTGACTTTCCTATTCCAACTGGATAGGAAAGTAAGAGAGAATAAACATACTGAAAATGGAAGAGAGAGAATAAACATGTAGGCCTGTCACAATTTTTATTTTATTTTTTAAATGATAGTCACTTTTCAGTTTACATCTGTATTTCAAAAGAAATCATTCCCTTCATCACTGCAACCTCTTTAGGTTTGCAATCAGAAAATTAAGGAGTGACATGCAGAAGATTAAAAAAATTTACGTATTTATGATACATCATTGACTGAAACATTTTCTTCTTGCTTGGTTATCTCAGAAACATCAGGAATTTCAACTCTGCTTCTTAGTTTTGTTTGAAAATTTCTTATGGGTCTCAGATGTGTGTTGTGAATCCTCATAACTTCTGTAAAGGGATGTGTGTGTGTCAAATCTTTAAGATAATTCTTTCTCCCTTGCTCAGAAGGTATTTCATTATAAGAGGTGTAACAAACAAAAAACAGTTTAAACAAACAGTGGAGGAGAAATCTGTTCCGCTCTCAACTGCACAACTTTCACTTTCTTGTGATGTCAAAATTTCATTTGTCCTCCAATCAGCATACATCCTGTTTGGGATGCTCTTTTGGGAGCTCTATTGTAGACAGATATGGTTTCAATGACAGTACTTAAAACAGTGGAGAGCAGTCTATGGCTTCTCTATACCAAGACGCCCCACCACTGCCAACACCTGGATGGAACAAGTGTTTGCAACACTGGCATTTTCAAGAATTTTCCCTAGTATAGAGAGGGCCATAGGTGCTTTCAGACCAGACAAAACCTTTGCAGGTAACTCTGTAATAATTAGATTTACTTTCAGCCACTTATGCCCATTGCTTATGTTTTGCATTCCTCTTAAATTGGCGGTGAAAACAGTCTATTCACTTTTACTTTCTGGTTTTAGTGAAGTATCACAATGATGATGTCTGAGTTCACAACAGTAGGTGGAATTCTTAGTTTAAAAATGTTTTCATTGAAAATAAAAGAAATAGTGAAAATATTTTTTATACTGGGATTTATACAACTTAAACTAAACCTAAATTTTAGGCCTAGAACAACTACTGCCACCACTACCACTTTGCACTTCATCTGAGGATTTCAAAGAATTTTATAAACATTAATTAGTTTAGCCTCATAGGTTATACACAGGACTGTTATCTTCATTTTATAGCTGGAGAAAATGAAGTTAAATAACTTGTCTGAGGTCACAAAAAGTCTGTGGAAGAGCCAGGAAGACACACTCAATTCCTTAACCAGAGTTCTATGGTGACATTTGCACTTGAATCAATACTAATTTCCCAAGTTTGTTAATTAAGTTTTGTATTTTTATCGTATCTCCCATAGGATGCCACAAAAAAATTAACTTGCTTATGCAGTTAATACTATTTGTCTGGAAATTGGCTGAATTGTGCAATTTCTATTTAACTCTGTATATAGGTAGATGCAGTTTAAAGAGAATGAAGAAGGGTGGGCACTTTAACAGTCCCCCTGCACCCCATGAGTTAGAATATTTAAATTTTTCTTAAACTGAGGTAAATTTTCTAAGACAAACCTAATGGACTTTTAAAATTATTTGTATGAAGTTAAATTAATATATTAATAAAGTTTTATTTCCTAATACTGCCCTTGCATGCAGGATTCTTCTATTAAACAAAAAAATTGTCATGGCTTTGCAACACAACTGTTGTGGAAAAAAACTTCTTGTTTTAAGTCTGTTTTATCACTGCTCCTCCAAATTTGTTGTAGCAAAAAGTGTTATATTGTTGATTTCTAGGGATGGGGGGAAAAAGACTCCACATCAGAACACAACAAACCTATCTTCTTACATCAGAAAAACGATGTAGCAAGAAGCTGTGCTTTGACTAGGAATGGCGTAATTGACAGAAATATAATGGCACTGTCTAGTCGTAACAGAGCTATGGGACTCAGACTAGCTGTCTCTGCACATCTGTTGTATTTGGGAACAATCATTGCTTTCAGGCCACATAGTAACCCATTCAATATATAAAATTCCACTTTTAGTCCAATGGTTTCCATTTTATAAGGATAGGCCAGTACTTCTTTATAGATGGCATATATGAACAACTACTGTCTGAACTCAAAATGGACTACTTTCTACACTCCTCTGATAGGCCTCTGTTACATATGCAACTGCAGGAAAAAAGTCCTATAGTAAATTTTAGCCAAAAGGTTAGTTTATAAAAACATGAAATTTTATTTTTGTTCTGCTGTTTGATACCTGTCTGCTTTATGAACCACCTTAATGAAAGAGAATCTGATATTGGTATGAAAGATGTTTACTAAATATAGTAACATTTTTAGGTGGGATATTGTAGCCTAACTGCCAGGAGGATGAGTATAGTGTCATCCTTCCCAGTGATATTTTGAGTCTAACATCAGAAATAACTTCCTGGTGATATTTAAAACACAATACAGTTGTCTTTAACAAAAAAAAAAAAAAAAAAGAGAGAGACCTCTTACAAATTGAGCATATGAACATGAAAGTATATTTTCATGTAAATCTTAGCATTCTGATTATCACTGTGATCAGAGATAAACTACAACCATGAGCAATGCTTTGAAAACGTATTCTAAATATTAATATATGAAGTCTCAGGAATAAAAAAGAGTTAATAAGAGTTGCCATCAAATTGTCCTTAAAATAAGGAATCAAACAATTCTTTCTCCTTTTCATTCACTACCTTTTCCTTTGCCTTGATTCAGATTATTTAGTTTTGCAGTCTGCTTTCTCTAGGTCCATTTGTCTAATAATGCTGTTCATTATTTTTGGCTAACGCTTTTTGTGTGTCATTTCTTCACCTTTTTATGCTTTTCTTATTTTTTCCTATTGCACGTTAGAACACAATGTATCAGTTACAGCAGTGCTTCTCAACTGGGGGTCCGCCAAGCAGGGCTGGCATTAGACTCCCTGGGGCCCAGGACAGAAATCCGAAGCTGGAGCAGGGCTGAACTCTGAGTAACTTTGCTTTGCGGCGCCCTCTGTGGTGTAGAGCCATGGGCAATTTTCCTGCGAGCTACCCCCTAACACCGGCCCTAGCTTTTATCTGCAGAAAAACAGCTGTTGTGGCACAGGTGGGCTGTGGAGTTTTTATAGTATGCCGGGAAGAGGTGGGGGGACAGCACCAAAAGGAAAAGTTTGTGAACCCCTGAGTTACAGGAAGGTGGGTAATTAACTGAATACTAGATTTACTATTGTGCAGCATTAGAGTGGTTTAGAGTGGTATCACTCCAAATTTACCCATATAAACTACAAAGTTATACATCTTGGGTGAAGCCTGGCCAAAACACTCATTTTCTATGGTGGTGTTTACATATCACAGTGATAGGCACCTTAAAATACCAAAGCTGTGTAGGAAAATCAAAAAACCTTGCAGCTACCATAAAAAATTTGTTTTGATTTAATTCACTAACATTAACAATTAAAAGTAAACCTGACAAAAGAAAAAATGAGAACATGTTCAAGATAAATAAAAATGTTGAGCTGTAAATACATCTCTTCTGTTCTTCTGAACAACTTCGATAATTATTTTTAAAAAACCAGGAAATGGTACCGAAAGGTTGATCTCTCAGAACACTGAAATTTTTTAATTAATTTAAAAACATACGAGTTGGCAGTGCCCCTTTAAACTTTTCTTAAGCAGGTCAATTATGGAAATGATCCAGTATATACTGTTGCAGAAAAAAGTGAACCCAGTGTATATTACTATTAGTAGTAGTAGAAGAACTGCATTAATGTCCAAAACACCAAATCAGGATCATAGGTCAACTGTACTAAGTACTGTGTAAACACATGGGAAGACACTGGTTCCTGCCCCAAACACATTACAATCTAATTTAAGAGGTAAGGATGGCATGTAGCAAACAGGTGAGAAGGACAAGGGAGGACAAGATTAGTGGTAATAAGATCACCTGGTTACATAAGCTGATATGTACAACTTGAGGGATCTAAAACAGAGCAATGGAAAGTAGCTTCCTACCCCACTTCCATAAATAAAAAGAACAGAACATTGCCAAACGCAAACATTCAAAGATTGAGTGTCAGAGCCATCTTTCTCCTCCTCCAAAACATTACTGGCTTAAAATCTTGAGACTAAAAGAATAATAATACACCTGGGGTTCTTTTAATGTACTTTCTCAGTTGTCATGCTCTAAGGTTACTTTTTTCAAACATTTTCAAAATTCTCTCTACAACCATGAGGAGTAGAAATTTATTTCTATTGATTTTCTCTCTCTCTCTCTCTCAAATGAAAGCTGAGATTCTCAAGTAATCACTTGGATCCAGGAGTTAGGGTTTAAAGACTATCATCAAACATTGTAAGATTCGTGATAAAATCATGAGTTGACAACACAAATAAAATTTGCCACCCCCAACTGCTTCTTAATCTAGTCATCAATGGTTGGCTGATACTTGACAGGCATCACAGCAGAAGTCAATCTTGAGGACAGAGATTAAAAGAATGTACACTACTTTTCCCTAACTTCTGAAGCTAACACAAATAAATGGTTTTACTGCATAGTTTTTATAACTATAAGGTTACTCTGAATCTTTTTTTAAGACTGAAACAAGAGAAATGAAGTATTATTTTAATTAATTAGTAGAAACTGCCTTTTTTTTATTATTATTATTACAGTTAGTAAGTTAATCCATTTTATGGGTAACTTTCTCACTGTGCTTCGAAATTAAATGAAGTAAAAATTAAATAGAATGTCCAATGACCACTTAGAATTCTCTCTCTTGTAATAGGGCATTTCTATCGGACTGCAATCTGGACTCCACTATAAAACATTATTAAACATGAACAGATGGAAATCATAAAATTATATTTAGTTACAGATTCACTGTCACATACTTTTACAAACAAAGTGAGAGGGCCATTCTCAACTAACCAAAATCAAAACACACAAATAATGCTAGTGCAATGCAGGCATGTAAACATCATATGCAGAAACATCAGAGCAGGTCATTATTTTTGTGTGATTTGAAAGGATGACATGCATATAACAGAGACTGCCTTTTCATTTCTGATTATTGTATTTAAAACAAGTAATTACCTAAGCGAGCAAAGTTTTAAATGAAAAAGCAATTCAATTGCACTAAAAGTTACAAACTTCTTAAGTCCTGATCCTTCAATCGGATACAGGAAGGCAGGCGGTGGGGCTCTATTCAGTTTCAGAAATCTGCCTGCATGGATCCAATTATAAGATTATGAACTAGAAATGTATTAATCTATTAACCTTTTCCCATCTTATTGAATATTTTATGCTTTTAAAAAGTCCTCTTGGTTATTGTATGGAAGCCATTAACAAAAATGGAAATAAGATTTAGATGCAGAACACCAAAACCTGTCTCAAAAACTTAAGAACAAATGTAATAAATTATTACTATTAACTGTTGAAGCAGTCTTGTTTATGGGCTAAATTCCATGGGAACTGAAGCCTGCTTACTTCAGGACAGAAACTTTAAAAACCAACATTACAAGTTTACATGCCATGAATATTCAAGCATGATAAAAGAAATCAACACAAGAAATTACATTAAAGACTCAGGGTTTAAAAATGACTGGCGTTGTGGATGCTATAAGGGGGGAAAACATACTCCAATTTGCTTATCATACAATTTGAATTGAGTTCAAGTTGCATTATAACATGTTGGGAAAAATCACTCAGATCTCTGGATGGATGTTTATTATAAGCTGAAATAATACATAATTAAAGCTGTCCAAGTACAAACATTTCAACAAGAATATTACAAAATATTTGTATTTCCAAAGATATTAAAATCCAAATGAAATATTCATAAGTATTAAGAGTTATGTTTGTCTCTAATGTTTAGTCACTACATAAAATGTCTTCCAATGTCTCTTCTTCCTACATTCTGTCCTGATCATGACTTGGTGTCTGCTGCATGATACCAGTGGTGAGACAGCACTGTGCAGAGCAGAACATAAACAATTTTTCATTTAGATGGTCTTATATTTTAAAAAAACCAATAAACCTTTCATTCAAGACTTAAAAGTTTTTTTATGCTGCACTGGTGACCTGCAAAGGGTTTGAAATAATATAGTGCTTTAAGATAATAATGATTGTTCTAAATTTAATTAGCAACAATACTTGGTTGGCACTTAGAGCCCTTCGAACAAGATCCTTACAATCATGAACTGATTAAACTTAACACTGCTATGAATTCAATAGGACACCTCAAAATAATTATGGGAAGAAAAATTTAAAAGATTTATCATTTAAAATTTGTCACCAGCAACAAACATACTGATGTGTATGCACTGGAGAATGGAGCCCAGAGAATAACTATAGGTTAATCATGTTTTTTTTATATTTTTATTTTATACCTTAAGCTGTATATTTTTTTTAAACATTCTATAAAATGGTATATGATTATAAAAACTGTAGATCATTATCTTGGTGAAGGTTGAGAATGCTGTTTATGCTATAAAGGGAGTTTGAGTACACCGGTTTTCCCTAGTAATTTTATCACCAAGGAAGTGCTTCTCCTAGAATTCTACATGAGGGCCTTATATGTGAACCTTTGGATTCAGTTAATGAGGCTGAGATTCTACAATTAAGAGCACTCTCTCACCTTTATAGGAGCAGAGACTGAGTGGATAACAGTAGAGTTATTTCATGCAAAGAGACTATGGATTTTTAGGCTTCATAGGAAACGACCATTAGGGCCTAACTGAAGTATTGGGGAGGGGAGGGAAAAGAAAACTAACCAACTAAACAAAAAAGACCAACCCAGAAAACCAAAAAAGTTGCTATTATTTTCTATTTCAAAAGAAAGTCAACAATGAAGAAATTTAAGTGAGGAGCTATCCTAGAGGCCACTAAATTATTCTTTGGTAACTGGGTGTGTTGCAAACCACAAAGAAAGAAAGAAGAGGCACAGTCAGAAAAGGTACACTGGAGATTCAAAACACTGATAAATCCATCAAGTTGGAAGCTTTTAGATAGCTTTTAATAGACTTGAATGAGATCAGTGTAGGAGAGTAAAGTGTTAAAAGCTGGACAAGTAGTCAGGCCTAAATTACAGGGAACGGGGTCATGGCAAGGGCAAACTTTGTTTCTGTTAATTGGTGTGAATTTTAGTTAGAGTCTGTTATCTCTCTTCTTCTCCTCCCTTCCTGGCCATCGGCGCAGGGGATAAGTTTATCGCTATTTCTGTGCAAGGCCTTTTGGTGGGAAAAAAGTATTATCTTCCTTCTCCCCCTGGCATGCCTTTACTTCAAAGTACGTTAGTGTAAAATTTATAGGTTTTAAGGTGATGTGCCTGACCTCGTGTGGTAATCCTGTAAACAACAAACAGGGGCGGGGATAATTATATTCATTATGTAGTTGTTAATATTCATTTTATAGGTGCCAATGTAACTAAATAAGGGTCTATGGGGAGTTGCTGAAAATATACACATTTACATACTGTTATGGATAAAAGAATTGTAAAGTAACCCCCTCGTTGCTCACTTGCGGCGTTGAGGTAGAACGAGCAGGCAATAAAGGGTTCCATCTCCCCAATCCACCCCCGGGACAACCTATTTGATTATTTCTAACAATCAGTAAGAAGTAAGAGGCCTGAAAATCCAATCTCTCAACTACCACAATATGCAATCACTTGCCTCTATCTTTTATTTTCGGTAGCTGTTTTGTCAGAAGATGGATACAAATGCTATTGTTTGAAAAACCTAGATGGATACAAATGCTATTGTTGAAGAATGGACACATTGCTATTTGGCTGTGTTCAAAATTACACATTAGGACTGTCTTTTTCAATTCGAGGTGCTTGAGTTAACATTAGGCCTTGTCTTATTGGATTTTATTTTAATACTTTAGATACTTCAGATAAGACAGACAGAGGGCTAGTGTCAGTCTGAAAATAGAGACTCTTCAGTTCAGCTCCCCTTATACTTCCTCCATCCACAATTTTCCTCACTTCAAAAAGCACCTGATTTCGGGGGGGAGGGACAGGCGGGGGAAGGGAGGGAATCAGGTTACCCTTTTCCCTTAAACAGTATTAGAGACTGAAAAAAAAAAAAAGACATGCACAAAACAGCTACTGTTCTCTACAGAGAGGAAGCACAGGTGTTGGAGAGGGATGCAAAAAATGAGATAGAGGAACTAGATGGCACCTAAACTCTATGCTGGTATTTGTGCTGGCAAGGCAAGCAACTGCATATCCTTCAGTGTCATAACCCCGTACACTTATTTCTTCCAGAAGGAAAATGTTTAAGTGAGGAAGAATGTAACACAGGCAATATTTTCTGCTTGACTCAGTAGAAGGCACCAGATAAAAGAACCTCATGGTCACATCTTTCACTTCATGGAATTTTAGATAAAACACAACAAACTTTTTTTTAAACAAGACTTAGTCAGTTGCACAAAAATAGCTTAAATACTTCATTTGTTTTCTACATTCTGTGACTTGGTAAGAAATTTTGGTTGAACTTAATAAGTTTCATTAAAATTTTAATGCTACCATTTCTTATTTCCACAGGGCACAGGAAGAACAGATAAAAAAACAAACAAACAAATAAAATATTAGTGGATAACAGTCTTCTGACTCCTACTTGACAGCATAATACATTAAGATCTGTCTTCTGTCACTCTGCAGAAAGCTGGATAACCTTTAAAAGACACAAATGAGGTATACCAAGAAAAGACAGTGTGATGGTTTCTTGAACCATTAAAAGAACTCTCTCGTCTCGCAAAGTCAGTCAAGATTGCCAGTGCACCCATTATTCCTTTTTTAACTAATACTGTAAGTCTCATCACCCAAGTGCACTATCATGTGTCCCCTATTTATTATTTGGGATACAGAACATTTATACTGAGAAAGTACAAGACCGCTGGCTGAAACTGACTTGTCCTTCTGAATTCCAAGTTGGTTCAATTTTATATTTAAACTTAAAATAAACAAAAATTCCCATTATTTTTCAAGATGCAAGACCTGAAGTAATTTTTAAGGTTGGGTCTGACTGAGAGCTTGGTCCTCATCCGTAGCCTGCCAACACCACCACACAAATCAGCAGTGCTATCGCTATATGGACAATGAAAAAACTGAAGCTTATGAAATCTAAAAGCTATGCAGAAAAGGGCCTGTTAAAATCATCACACTCTCCCCAACAAATTATCAAAATATAAATGTTTTCTATAACTAAATATTACAAAATATAATCTACAAAACATTTTTGAAGAGATATCTTCAAATATATAGCACGCAAGATGTACACATTATTAGTTTCCACTGTACAGTGATTCATAGTTTAAGCAACTAGTTGCTGAATTTGTGTATTAGATACATGCACATACTAAAAATTAAATTTAAGTCCTGTCCTTTTTCAAATGCTAAGAACAAGAGCTTGGTTAGTATTATGTAAATATAATTCATATTTGGATCATGACCAAGCAGAAAATATTAATTAAGATGCAAAAGCAACGCACTGAGAAAGTGGCAGTCCACTTCTAATGCTAACGAATAATTTGCAAAGACACTATATTAAGACAATTAAATTTCTACAGCAATAAATACATATGGATATGAAACAATGGAGGATAAAACAATCAGACTATCACTTTAAGACCACCTTGAATATACTGCAATAAACCTTTGTGGTTGGTGATGGTTAGATTTAGATTTTATGAAATACCACAATGCATGGACAGAATACTTGGTTCTCTCACAGGGATGTTGTTGTAGTCTACGTTTACCCTGAAAAACTACATGGCAGTTGTAAAAGGACAACCACTAATTCATCTTTATCTGTCAAGATGAGGTCTAAGGATGAGGATAAGAAGCTGGATATGAGTCAGCAGTGTGCCCTGGTTGCCAAGAAGGCTAATAGCATATTGGGCTGCATTAGTAGGAGCAGTGCCAGCAGATCGCGGGAAGTGATTATTCCTCTCTATTCAGCATTGGTGAGACCGCATTTGGAGTATTGTGTCCAGTTCTGGGCCCCCCACTACAAAAAGGATGTGGGCAAGTTGGAGAGAGTCCAGCAGAGAGCAACAAAAATGATTAGGGGGCTGGAGCACAAGATTTATGAGGAGAGGCTGAGGGAACTAGGCTTGTCTAATCTGCAGAAGAGAAGAATGAGGGGGGATTTGATAGCAGCCTTTAACTACCTGAAACGGGGTTCCAGGGAGGATGAGGCTAAGCTGTTCTCAGTGGTGGCAGATGACAGAACAAGGAGCAACAGTCTCAAGTTGCAGTGGGGGAGGTCTAGGTTGGACATTAGGAAAAAGTTTTTCACTAGGAGGGTGATGAAACACTGGAATGGGTTACCTAGGGAGGTGGTGGAATCTCCATCTTTAGAGGTTGACAAAGCCTTGGCTGGAATTATTTAGTTAAGGTGAGTCCTGGTTAGTCCTGCTTTGAGCAGGGGGTTGGACTAGATGACCACCTGAGGTCCCTTCCAACTCTATGATTCTATGAATATAGAACTCCATGTTAGATATAAGATGTTTTGAGTTAAGGAATCATCTATGGTTTTTAGAAATTCCATGGATGTTTCAGTACTAGCAGCGTAAGAACTCCAGTAGATTTAAGTCCTCCCACGATTAGGCAGTTTTTCTTCCCTGCACATTAGATATGTGCTTAAGGAGCCAGTCATCTTGTTCCCAGGAGGAGGCTGTAGATTTGTGGAATGGGAAGAAATGTGCCTTATAAACACCATGAAACCTAAAGCAGGACACAACACTGCAGATCCTGGATGAACCTTACCAGAAGCCTTTTCCTTTGCACTTCCTTTTTACACTGCTGCTTACTTGGCAGCTCAGCTGCTACCGGTTACTCCCCACTATACCTTCCCTCCCAACCTTGAGTGGAGTGTAAAACTGTTCAGGGGAATAAATTCTGCTTCTTACAAAATTAATTCTTGTCTGTATTTCCGACGCTGCATCCTGGCTGGTAGCCCAGCTCAGGTCCTGTGCCTGGATCCCAAGTGTACAGAGGGTCTTTCCTGGGCTCTCACAGTAAGGACAGGAGTATGCAGTGGAGCTGTTATTTCCTCTCTGAAATCTGGACCAGTTTTCTCCCTTCTACCTCTTTAAGGGGAGGGAAAGCATCCAACAGTGTAACCATCAAATTCAGAATAAAGTAGAACTATGTACCATGTGAAAATTACCTTTATAATTTATATTTCTAGCACAGATAAGAGTACTTTATTGTTCAACAGGGATGGTAATAACAAGAGCATTGAGAAAGTAATTCAGATGATAGCAAAAGTACAGTAAGTTCTTTGTGGCCTCAGAGTGTGTTCTATAATTATTGAGATAAATGCTGGTATGCTTACAAAAGTGAAATATTTCCTTTATAAAGTATGCTTTTTTTATAAAAAAAAACCTGGTAAGTATTAAAAATACATTACTTAGTGAAAGCTAAATAGGATAAATAGATGAACAAACATGGGCTATACCACATTTTGATATTATATCTCCAGGACCTCAGAGTATAATCACTAAACTGAACAGTTGAATTACATGAGTCCCCTCTATCCTCTTGTTGGCCACATTCTTTTTTTCTACGTACGCATGTTGCACCCAATGCCATAGCACCTGTACCATAGGATCCCAAGAGTTTATGGACCTGACCTCACAATACCCTTCAAAGGTAATGAAGTATCATCCCCATTTTACAGATGAGGAACTGAAACGCAAACAGATTAAACAATTTGCTCAAGGTCACATGAAATCTCTGGAAGGATTTTAACCCTTATCTCCCAAGCCCCAGCTAAATGTCCTAATCACAAGACCATCTTTTCCCCACTGCAGTTTCTTACAAAATAAAGCTACAGAAATCACTGTACTCCATTGGGTAGGGCATGGTGCTGAGAATCAGGTGACCTGGATTCTATTCCCAGCTCTGCTACTGACAGTCTGTGATCTTGGATATGTTTATTCACTTCTATACCTCAGTTTCCCTGTCTGTGAAACAGGAACAACATTCTTCATCTGTTGTAAAGTACTTTGAGATTAATGAAAATTCCTATCTAAGAGCCAAATGTTATTAAGCAGAAGCAAATGGCTTCACAACTACATTTTCGCCTTAATGAATAGAAGAGACTTCCAAAAAACAAAACTGTATAAACTTTTTCCTGTATGCTCTGACCAAAAGGCTGTACAGGCAACTTCTAAAGCTTTCATTATGTATGTATCTCCTCTGTGAATTAAAAGTTTTAGGCATTCAGTATAAATTCCTTAACATTAAATATGACTGCAACTTACTTGAGTTGGGATTCCACCAATAGAAATATCTGTAATTTTTTCAATTAGCCAGCTCATTATACCTCTTATATCCCCCGTCCATATACTCATTTAAAAAAATATTAAGCGATAAAACAACAGTAGGTAAGACTAGTTCACAAGAGCAGAGATCCTCAACTAAGACTAAAAGTCCAATTTTCAAACCTTGTGTTGCTGCAGCACAAAGAATGTTCAATACACGGATCACAGATGCCACCAATACTTACATACAATATGCATTAATGAAGTACTGCTATTTTTGGCGGCTTTGAAATAGACGTAACCGTTTTTGTGGCTGAATAAATATTTTTACAAATTCTGTAACTTCAGCATTCACACTAAATATTTATTTAATTAAAAATGCATTCATCTCTGAATAGCATGAGATAACTAGTACCAAGGTTGTTGTTATTGTCTTGAAACTGAGGAAAAAGTGTTTCCCCACCACTTTTGGAAGTTGAAGGCACTAGAGCAGAGTAGAGGAGGGGTTGAGAGAATGGAGATGTAACACAGAACACATACTAAGTGATTCACTTTGGAAACATTTATTCCTCACCATAAAGGACACATTTTCCAAAATGAAAAGCTGCAATTCTGTAAGTAAAACACACCATCAGTTATTATGTGTCTGTATAATTCCTTGGATAATAGGACCCAACATATAAACATTAATAAAAATAAAATAGACAAGTTCCTCATCTAGTAACCAGTGAGGCCTACTTCTCCTTTGTATCTCCCCTTAGCTATTGACATACTTATCAACACACTTCCCCATTTGACTTTTGTTAACAAATTTTATTAACAAATTTCTATCAAATTAATAAGAACATGCTAAAAACTAAACTAGCTAAACTAGTTGTATAGGAGTGTAAAAAATCTTCTTATTCTGAATTCAATTGTTCTGTCTTTCACGATTCTACATCTACAATTTTCCACCATTTTGGAACATTAATCTTCCTTTTTCAGTCAACTAACCATGAGGTTGACTATGCCTGCAGAACTTTGAACTTCCACAACTTGCATTAGTACTACATTAGCTGTTACTTCTTTTTTAATAAGCTTTAAATAGTTTGTCACAGAAGTTGAAGAGCACTCCAACTGTGAAATTCACATTTTTTTATTATTTGAACAAATGGTGAAGACCTCTGTCATACTTTCCTCTGCATTCTTGAAGGGCATCTTGAGCAACTGATAGAATATTCTGAGTCTGTCCCCCAGATTTGGAATCAATATCATTAAATAGGAACATACCAGTCCCTCTATAGATACTTGTGCGTATTTGGGGTTTTTAAAATGTTTGATTAACCTTATTGTCAATGATAATTCTTTTAGGTCTCCCTTTACTTTTTCTTCTCCCCCCCCCACTAAATCTTTCCCCCCTCTCCCAGCAACATTTAATAGTGAACCTGAAAGTTTAAATCTGTCTGGAACAGTATTACCCAGGGTAAAGTATTATAATAATTGATTTAAAGTACTCCTTTTGTATTATATTGAAGGTGATGTTAGCAGAAAAGGTTGCAAGTTTCCTCTCAAGCTCAAGTCCTTCCCTTTCAGATGTTTTAAATGACAGTGTTACAGGGTTGTCTTGCTTGGATGCTCATAAAAATGTGTAGTCATTCTCAGCGCCACCCCCCGCTCTCCAATACCTCCAGGTTATGTCAGCAGAACTTATATTACTCAGATTATATTGCTCATTGCTTATATTGTGAATAAACCACCCCAGAGTGACATAAATTACACACAGAGCTTCTCCCGCCAATATAATCCTGCTGCTCATGGAGGTGGTTTTATTATGCCAACAATAGAGCTCTCTCCCATCAGCATAGAGCTTCTTCACCAGATGCGCTGCAGTGTTGTGCGTGTAGAGATGCCCTAAAGTCACACACCACACAATTTCAAAATAAAATCTCCCCTCTGGGGGCTGTTTTACATTCCATTGCTCAAAAACCTGCTCCTGTCCACACCTTAATCTAAGGCTTCCATACACAGGATCTGTGTATAGTCAGTCTTCCTTTGTAGCTGGGTTCATAACAGTCCTTCTGCTTCTTGGGAGTAGAGACTCACCAAAGTCTGAGAAGAGTCATCCCAACCCTCTTGGCTACAGGGGTCCAAAATTGTCCCAGGCAGTCCCTCTGACCAAACCCACTCAGACTCCTTTCCCAGGAGGCTTAACAGTTGTTGTCCTTCAGATCTCCCTCCAAATGAGCAAGAGAACCTGCCTTTTATTACCTGCCTCTCACCCCAGGAGGCATTGATTACTATCGCATCAGATTAAAACGTTTTATTAGAAAATGTTTAAGCACAAAACAATAAAGCGATAGTCAAGGTTCAAAAAGCACAGCAATACAGCATCCGGGGATGACACGCAGTGGGGGGGAATGGGGGCTGATCGAGGATGAGCTGTGGTCCGTGGGAGGGGCTGGGAGTGTGGGGCTTGAGGATGGCAGGAGGGTGTGGGGGGGAACGCTATCCAGCGTGGAGGGAGCGTCTCTGGGAGGCATTGCCAGGGAAGGCGAGTGAGTCCATGCGTGGGGGTGGAGGTCTTGGGAGTACAGTGGTGTACGGGGGGATATTTGGGTTGGGGGACGCTATCCATGGTGGAGGGGATCCCTGGGAGGTTGAGGAGGGAGGGTCCCTGGGGGGTATTTGTCAGGGAAGGCAAGTGGTCCATGTGTGGGGGTGGAGGTCTGGGGGTACAGTGGCATGCCACCGCGAGGGGGGGTCCCTGGGAGGCGTTTGCTAGGGAGGGCGAGTGAGTCCCTGTGTGGGGAAGCACTATTAGCTCAGGTTATAACCTAAGTTTTGCCTGATTCCTGTGCACCTACAAAAAACTCTAGCTTGATTTAAGCTAATTGCCCCATCAGAACATGTGGGTTGAAGCTTGATTGCTGCTGACTCTCAAGTTAGTAATACAATGGGACTTAACTATTCTTGCTACTAATCCAAACATTCTGTGCTGCTGAACTGTTTTGCAATGTGACTGCTCTCATTTGAGCTAGGCTAATTTGAGAGGAATTAACTGAAGTGTTGCTAACTGGAGTTAACACAGCGGTGGGAAAGCCTCAGGGCATGTCTCACACAGCGGCTGAGATGTGTAATTCCCAGGTAGACATACACGCACTAGTTCTGCTCATGTTAGTACGTAAAAATAGCAACGTCGTTGCAGCAACATGGATGACAGCTAGGGATAATTGCCCAACTACAACTCTGCCCATCCCCCTAGGTATGTACTTGTATGACTAGCCTGAGTCACTGCCCACGCTGCCACGGCAATACAGTTATTTTTAGGCACTAGAAGGAGCAGAACTAGCAAACGCACATTTACCTGAGCTGGAAATTTTGCATCTCCCAACACTATGTAAATGCTGCTAAGTCAGACATGTTCCACAGAGACAAGTATTAGAATGCCTGGACTTGGGCAACTTGAGACCTGCCAGGGTTGCTGGCTGGGCCTCTAATGCTGTGTTAAAAACATAATCACCGATTGGTCATTGCCATATTTTGGATCTCATATAAACAAAGACTGTTTCTGAATACTGGAGAACTGTTGGAAGACTTAGAACAGAAATTTAAGTTATGATGACATGTCCCACTTGCAGAGGCAAGCTCAATTGTGTTTTGCTCTTTCATTTTAATAAACAGTATTAGTCAATGGCTCATTTGCTCCTGAAGAACCCAAGCCAAACAATTTTCTGCATTTTTGGAGAAAGCATAAATCCTTTATATCTTGCTACTTAATTTGTGACATTGTTACATTTTATTTTAGAAACATTATCTATTTTAATTACATCAGTCAGTTATATGTTTGTTTCTTAGCATCTCCTCCAATGTTAGGGAGTCAGATAAATTCATACACTGATACAGAGCTTTTCAAAAAGGTCAACAAAATTGTGAAATTTTTTCACAGAAATTCCATTTACCATTTTTTAAAGTTTCAGTGAAAAATTTCAACCAGCTCTAATACTCATTTGCTTAATCAAATAGCAGCACTCACATTTCCAATAGTTAGAATGAGAAACAACCCACCTAATGAATTCAATATTGTGAAAACTAGAAAATAAGCCAGTCAGATTTTTACATAAATATGTTAAGAAGTTTCTATAGTCTATCAAAGCACCCCACTCCAAATACTTTGAGTTTATACTCTACCCACCTCTCCTCTCTAACATCTAAAGGTGTGTGATTCTATGAAGTATCCATTCCTCTTCAACCTTCTAGACAGTTTAAGATTTTATTTTTTCCATGTAGACCTAATAGGCATAACAAGAACCTGGATGTTCCAATCACTTCCCTTGAAACTTTATGCTAAAAATTTAAAATAAAAAATAAAGTTAGACCTTGATTTTTGTAGTATCAAAAACATTTCAAGAACAGATTATGTTCCCCAAAATACTCCACAGTAGTGTAGAAGTTTTTTTAATTTTGTAACAAACCAAAGAAGAAAAGAGATGATAAAAAACCACAGATAAAACATACTGGGTCGTTCTCCCTGAAACCTCCATTCCAGTGTTTTCCACAACCCTGACAATACACATTTACAGGTAGCAATCAACAGTCCCAAAGTAGACTAAATCAATAAGATCATGAACTAGAATTCATCTAATAGAGAATTACCATCTATTCCTGACAGTAAGAACCAACCAAAACCTATTAATCATTTGACTATGCACATAATTACTGATTTGTTGTCTAAAACCAATACAACCTTTCTGTAAAGGATATGATCAATCAGAAAGCCGATCTCTGTCTAGTCAAATCAGCCCCAGCTGACTACTAAATGCTATGTGTGCATTATTTACTTGAATACCCTTTTATTAAGGATTCCTAGTGTATTTATGCTGCATTATAATAAACTAATATAGCAACTAATACAGCTCAAAACATTGCTACAACACTTACTGATTTTTTGGCAGTAAAAATGAGCTGAGCTAGTAATGTCAATGCTATAACCATGCCTTAATTCACCACTATTCCCAAGTGAAACGATTGTTACGACTAGTTTGCTGCACATATTAAGGTAATGGAAGATACTCCTAGGAAAACAAGAAACATGTTACCACAACCTTATTGATGCTCTGAATAACCTGTCACAATGTTTCCAGAATGTCATTAAAATGTATAGTAAAAGAAAAAATCTCCCTTCGAAGAATGATTGCTTGATATTATTTCTATAATCACAAAGCCCGACTCAGAATTTTTAAAAGGACATTATGCACCAAATATATGATGTGAATGCTCAGTGTTGGTCTTTTTTCTCATGTTGATGGTAGCTATGAAGCACAGAAGTAAATATTTTCATCTATACTTCACAATGAACATCTTTAATAAAAATGCTTTTAAAAGTCCTTTTCTTTGCTATTTCCTTAATCAAGCCTATTGCAAATACATTAGTAGGGGAAGCTTAAATTACACTTACTCAAATGAAGAAGAGTCCTGGAGTTAAAACAGATGTTTGGATAATTAAAAGAAAGCTGCTACTGGGGACGGGGAAATGACTACTCAGCTATTATCATAAAAATTAAATTTTCTGGAGTCTCCATTCAACTTACAAAAAGGCCTTCAATCACAAGTACACATACACTCACTTATGATGTTCCCTGCCAGAGATGTCACAAGCATCAGCACACACATAAGATACTGAAAAGGCCAGGAGTGCTATTAATAAAATGATAGAATAATAGACTATGGTTCTGCAAGCCAATTTGCTTTTCTTTTATGCCATTCCCTTTGTCTATATTTTAGTCCCTTTCTTTGTTTTCGTTGTAATCAAATGACAAAAAAACAAGGTTACTTACCAGTAACTGCTGTTCTTCGAGATGTGTTCCTCATGTCCGTTCCATCATAGGTGTGTGTGCACGCCTCCATGCACGGTTCACCGGAATTTTTTTCCCTTTAGCAGATCCAATAGGGCTGGCTCTGGCATCCTCTGGAGCCCCGCGCACATGCCATGGTATATGAGGTGCTGCCAGCCCTATGCCCCCTCAGTCCCTTCTTTTTACCAACTCCGGCAGTAGGGCGGGGGGTGGGTCATGGAATGGACATGAGCAACACATCTCAAAGAAAAGTAGTTACTGGTAAATAACCTTGTTTTCTTCTTCAAGGGATTGCTCATGTCCATTCCATTATAGGTGGCCAACAAGCAATACCTTGGAAGGGGGTCAGAGTTACCGATGAGCTGCCTACAGCACCACTCTGCCGAAGCCTGCGTCTTCCCATGCCTGCTGGACAATGGCGTAGTGGGATGTGAAGCTATGCACCAATGACCAGGTGGCAGCTCTGCAGATGTCTTGCACGGGCACTCTCGCTAGGAAGGCTGTAGTCAAAGCTTGAGCTCTGGTTGAGTGGGCAGTGATGGTTCCCAGAAGCGGCACCTTTGCCTGCTTGTAGTAGAACTTGATGCAGGAAGTTATCCATGAGGAGTTGCACTGGGCAGAGACGGGTGAGCCTTTCATCCAGTTGGCCACCGTGACAAAAAGCTGCACTCATCTCCGGAATGGCTTTGGGTAACCTATGTAGAAAGCCAGGGCCCATTTCATGTCCAGTGAGTGCCACCTCCTCTCCTCTGAACTGTGAGGTTTGGGGAAAAACACAGGGAGAAAAATAACCTGGTTACAATAAAATTGGAAAACCATCTTGGGCAGGAAAGGCCAGGTGTGGCCTCAACTGAAATTTATCTTTATAAAATACAGTATAGGGGGGTTCTGAGGTCAGCGCCCTAATCTCGGAAACCCTCCTTGCTGAGGTAATGGCCACCAGGAAGGCCACCTTCCAGGAGAGCAGGAGCAAAGGGCATGAAGCCATGGTTTCAAAGCAGGGCCCATGAGTTGCGAAAGGACCAGGTTGAGATCCCAGGGAGACATCGGGTCACAGACCTGCAGATAGGTTCCTCAAAGGGGTGGAGGGGCTCTAACTGACATCAGGTGGGAGAATAGCAATCTCCCCTCTAGTGGCTGATGGAAGGTCGATATAGCCACTAGGTGAACCTTCAGGGAGGTCACCGCCAGTCTCTGGAGCTTTAGCTGTAGCAAGTACTCCAGGATCACCTGTACTGGCAAGAGGCTAGGTGGGATACCCCAGGACTCTGCCCAACAGGTAAACCATCTCCATACATGACCTGTGTAGAAAGCTTCCTGCTAGCAAGCAGGACTTGTTGGACCTGTGCCGAGCAGGCTTGCTTGCCTTCGGTCAGCCATAGAGCCTCCAGGCCATGAGGTGCAGGGAGTCCAGGTCCAGGTGCAACAGGCGACTGTAATCCTGGGACAGGAGATTGTGCCGTCTCGGGAGCTCCACAAGAGGGGTAATTGAGAGGTCTGGCAGCATGCTGAACCAATGCTTGTGCGGCCAGCCTGACGCAATCAAGATAACGTTCGCTTTGTCCCTCTTGATCTTTAGTAGGACTCTGAGCAGGAGGGGAATGGGCAGGAATGCATACATGAAGCTCCCTGACCAGTCCAGGAGGAAAGCATCAGAAATCGACCTGGCTTCTCGACCACAGAGAGAGCAGAACTGTGGGCACTTCTTGTTCCAGGCTGACACGAACAGGTCCACCTGGGGAGAGTCCCACCTCCAGAAGATCGCAGACGCCACCTCTGGGTGTAGCAACCAATCATGGCGGGGTAAGAATGATCTGCTGAGGCAGTCCGCCTCGTTGTTCCTCACTCCCAGGAGGTGAGAGGCTATCATGTGGAAATCGTGCCTCACTGCAAAGTCCCACAGATGACTAGCTTCTCTGCAGAGGGCTGAGGAGCAGGCTCCCCCTCGTATGTTGACATAGTACATGGCTGTTGTATTATCTGTTAGAACTCTGCACACTAGGGGAATGGCCCGTAGTTCTTTCACATTGATGTGCAGGCCCTCTTCTCTGTCAACCAGATCCCTTGTGTGCTGAGGACAGCACTGATATGGGCCCCCCCACCCTATGTCCGAGGCATCCGATATTAGGGTAACCGAGGAAATTAGGTCCTCGAACGGAATGCCCTTTAACACTTCCCGAGGAGTCCTCCACTAGTCTAAGGAGGCTAGGACAGGTGGGGGAACTGTGACCACCCGATCCAGAGGGTGTCTGCTCGGAACGTATACCGAGGCCAGCCATGCTTGAAGTGGTCTGAGCTTCAGGCGAGCCAGTCTCACCACATAAGTGCAGGCCTCCATGTGGCCTAACAGCTGTAGGTAATGTCTGGCTGTTGTCGCAGGGCATCGGTGCAAGTGGGCAATAATAGAGGACATTGCCTCAAAGCGCAACTGGGGCAGGAAGGCTCTGGCCTGAGAAGCATCCAGGACTGCACCGATGAACTCTAAGCGCTGCACTGGATTTAACATGGACTTTTGTTCATTTATCAGCAGGCCCAGCTTGTAGAAAGCTGCATATGTGAAAGTCACACTGCTCTGAACTTGGAACCTGGACCTGCCCCATATCAGCCAATCGTCCAGGTATGGGAAAATTTGTACACCCTTTCACCTCAGGTGCACAGCCACCACCGCCATACGTTTGGTAAACACCCTTAGGGCCGAAGACAGGCCAAAGGGCAAAGCTGTAAACTGACAGTGGGAGCCGGCCACCATGAAGCGAAGGAAGCGCTTGTGGCTGGGGAGGCTAGATATGTGGAAATATGCATCCTTGAGATTGAGGGCGGCATACCAGTCTCCTGGATCCAGGGAAGGGATTATAGAAGCTAGAGAGACCATGCAAAACTTGAGTCTCTTGATATATTTGTTGAGACGACGCAGGTCTAATATAGGCCTTAGACCCGCTCTGGCTTTAGGAATGAGGAAGTACCTCAAATAGAACCTTTTCCCCACCATGCCCTGGGGGACCTTTTCCACTGCTTTGAGGCTGGGAAGGGTCTCCACCTCTTGAATGAGGAGTTGCTCATGAGAGGGGTCCCTGAAGAGGGACGGAGGGGGGAGCTTGTTGGGAGGGAAAGAAAAACTGGAGGGCATAGCCCACCGAAACTATGCCAAGGACCCAGCTGCCCAAAGTAATTTTGATTGCCTTTAATTGTCCGACCGCCTAGGTGACCCTGAGAAGGAACTTGGGGTGGACTGAATCTCCTAGATCCCCTATTTCTATCCCTTTGCCTACAGCTCGAGAACGGATGAGGTTGATACCGCTGCTACTGCTGCTGTACCTGGGGCTGTGACTGACGCCTAGAAGACTGTGCCGTGTAGAGGCCCAGGGAGCGGAGTGTGGCTCTCGAGTCCTTTAGACCATGCAACTTCACATCAGTTTGGTCTGAAAATAGAGCTGACCCATTAAAGGGAAGGTCCAGGATGGACTGCTGGACCTCTTGGGACAGACTGGAGGACTGGAGCCATGAGCATCTAAGCATGCAGATGGCAGAGGCTATGGCCCTGCCCGCCGAATCAGCAGCATCCAGAGGTCCCTTCCTGTGAGTCCGAATCGTCACCTGAGGGCGAGTGGTGGACCTTCTCTGGTAATGGTGACACTGACTGTACTCCCGAGGACTTCATGGACTGCGGTCTTGGTCCTACTGGCAAACCACAGGGGCCCCAATACGGCCATTGGGGTGGCTACTGCCCTTGAGGCCATCCAGGGGCTATCTACACCTGGGGCTCTGACACCTTTTGTCGATGGTGACTCGTCCTGCGACTACCCTCCCATTGGAGCACACCGAGGCACCATCCAAATTTTCAGAGAGTCTCCCAACCGTATGGTGCCGGGCCTGGGGGGAGCAGTGCCCTGATCCACAGGTGCTCCGTCTCTCTGGAGAACGTCCTCTCGATGCCGTCGACCCCAACTCCGAGGAGTTGGTGAGCCGGAGTGTCGTCTCGGTACCAAGGACTTGCAGTGCCGCTTGCCTCTCCGTGCCACATCAGATTTCAGCAACTGGGTTCAGCGCCAACTCAGTGCGGGTGAACTCTTCGGTGCCAGGGAGCGGGACTGACAGGATGCGCCTAGAGAGTGGCACCCAGCGGGCAACCTTGACCAGTGCCATTTCCTGGAGTGGGCTTCTCCCAGTACAAGGGATCGAGATCGGCATCAAGAAGGAGACTCCGCATCCCGTCTCGGTGCAGGCCAGTCCAATGACTGTGACCTGGAATGACTTTTAGGAGAGCGGCACTGCTCCACCCTAGGACCCCACGCTCAGTACCGAGACAGAACGGGTTGACTCGGAGGTCGGGCAAAGCGTTGCCTCCATGAACAAGGCTTTCAGACGGATTTCTCTGTCCTTCTGAGTCCTTGGTTTGAAAGCCTTGCAGATCTTGCACTTGCGATGGGCTTCCCCCAAGCACTTCAGGCAGCTGTCGTGGGGGTTGCTGTGCAGGAAAGCCTTCCCACAGGAGGCACTCCGTTTGAAGCCCGGTGACCGGGGCATACCCCAGTCTTGGCTAAGTCCCAGTCAGAACTACTTTATGTCTCTAACTACCACTGTTAACAACTACTTAACTAAACTACCTAATTAACACTAACAGTGAACAACAAAGTCCAAAACAAGGGGAATTAGCACTTGCAAAGCAAGCAGGGGTAGTTCCAGCAACCATCACAGGCAGAAAGAAGGAACTGAGGGGACGTAGAACCGGCAGCACCTCATATACTGTGGCACGTGCGCAGGGCTCCAGGAGGCGCCAGAGCTGGCCCTACGGGATCTGCTAAGGGGGAAAAAGTTTGCACACACCTATAACGGAATGGACATGAGCGACCACTTGAAGAAGAACTTGATTCTTTCAGAATTACTCCATCAATCTGAATATTACATTTCTTTGGTGAAAATGTTATACCTATTATAGTTACAGGTAACACCTGAGATTATTATAACTGAAAAATCAGAGAAACATTTCTTTATTTTTCCTGTTTAATTTGTGCATTTGACAGCTCTGTGTACAGTTAATTCTACTGACAGTGCACTGATGGTCCACTGCACTTTTCTTCTGGACTAGCCTGAAGTCACTACTCATGCTATACCTCTGAAAAAATATGCTCACTATTAACAGCACAAGCAACTAAGAACTTTGAGGGGTACCAGGACAGGATAAAAAGCAAAAAAGAAGTCTATTTGATGCTATAGTTCTCTGGCCTGGTCCAAAATAACTTTCGAAGCTGTAGCTAGCAGAAAAACAAATACAACCTTCTTTTTAAAAACATACCTAATTTTAAGGGGGTACTCCATCAAAACTTGAATGTTTTAAAAATAAATGTTGAAGATATTTAAGTATCAGACATACAGGACTTCAGAAATTTGAACTCTAGTCAATTTCACAAATGCTGCCAAAAATGTGATCACATTGGAAATTTATAAAAGTCTTGTTCTCCCACATGCAAAAGTGCCAAAAGCATCTTGTGGTTAGCTCATATATGCAAAAACTGTAGCATTCCTTACAACATATACTCCCACATTTTGAAAGGGAAGACAAAAGTCCCTTATGAAATAAACATGAAAAGTGGTCATATTTAGTCAAAAGATAATCACTTTGGAAATGTGCATTGCTGCTAAATTTTGCTCCTTGTGTGACATTTTTTGTCAATTACAGCCAGTTGCTTATTCAATGAAGGAGTAGACTGCAGAAAAAAAAGAGTCTTCATATGATTCATATTTACTGGAACAACCTGTGATTAAATTTTGTGAAATCCTGCAATTCGCTTTCCCACCTCCACAGAAAAATGAGTGAGTAGATATTATACTATTAATAATTTATTTAGTTCTTTTGTCCCTTCCTGGTTTGCTGTCATGTTCACTCTCAGAAATAACTCAGAAACTTTTCTTTTTCAGATGCTGATTTGTCCTTTCAGTTGTCACATTGTTTTGCCTCAACAGTAAAAAACTTACCTGAAATCATGTTAGTTTAGTTGTGTTAGCTTGACACAGCTATAGAGCCTTGTTTAGACATAACTTAACACATCTGAAGGTGCATTAGCTGGCAGTGTCTTGTGGGAGGACCTGTGGTATATTTCAACCAACTAATATATATTAAAACGTAGCGTAAACAACGCAAGTAATGGTTTTAACATGTGTTAATACATGCTAAAACCCCTACCTTTTTCCCCAAGAATAGACATTGCCTTAAGAAAGCGTTTCCTATCATGTTAAGCTAATATGACTGAAAAAAATTGTGCCTGTGATATACCCTGTATACCACGGATATGCACGCCCAAACAGAGGAGTAAGGCAATCTGGCATTTGTTTATTTGGCACTTTACCTATTTAAACAAAAACAATTTCTTTCACAACCTAAACCTAAATACCAACTGTATATATACAGAGCTCAATTTGTGCAAGTCAGAATGGGGGATAGGTATGAGCCTGGTAATAACCAACCTCAGAAAGTTTTCTGAAATTACCTATTTGCCGCAATATGCTTCATTCCAACAACAAAAAGATCTATGCCTCAGAAATATTTCTATTCATCCCCAAAATAAGTCATCTCTGAACAGAATGATTTAGCAGCAGTTAGAGGGGACCCTGCTCTGTCAGGAGAATCACCACAACCCTGCCCTTAAATATTTCAGCACAGCACTATTGTATATACATTCAGAGTCTATTTGATTTTTACTATTTTCACAACGGAAGTATTTAATAACGATCTTCTTTTGGGTGTTACTTTAAAGAGTGGCTCCACTGTGAAGAGTGACTAAAAGCAGCATTGTGGGTTAAATGTCTATTATGATCTCAATGATTTCAGTATCAAAGTTCCTCAGTTTATGAAGTAAAAGATCCCTACAAGTAGCCTGGGACCTTAAAAAAAATTAAGTTAGATTCTTTTCTCACACTTTTTACCACTAGGATAATAAAAATACTGCAAGCTAAATACTAACTTTTGATACCCCAGCACACCCCAATTTCTTCTCAGGAATCCTGTCAAAGGCTAATGGGTCTGGTGCCCTTGAGATACAAACTAGAAACCCACAAAGTCCTTTTTAGAGTCACTTTTCAGAGTGCTTTAGTGAAATTCCTTATGCAGTGTAATGGATTCCACTTAAAAGAATCACCACTAACAACGTTACCCTAGGTATACTTTTTTTTTTTTTTTTTAATTTTATTTGCATGGTAGTGAGAGTTTCAAGTTGATGGCGTGCCTTTTGGGATAGAGACCCTGTTACGCGCCCTAGCCCTAGTGTAATCAATAGCACAGGAGTAAACTGTTTCATATAACTTACATGATGTAGTAAAATTGTGCCATAACTTGAGTAATTTACTGTCTTTAAAAAATATACTGAACTATTAAAACAAAGAAATTCGGTCCAGAAGTCAATCTGCTCTTCTCAAACAAGATGGAAGCATGTCTAATCAGCCCCATCTCTTACCTTGGTAGACACAGCTCAAAAACTGAGACTTTGGAAGGAAGGAGGGTAGAAAGGGTGTCTGTCAAAAAAAAAAACATGTCAGAGCCCCATTTTGTCCATCTACCTATGAGAGAAGAAAAGGCATAACTAGTCCATCTGTAGAGACAATTAAACAATAAAAAAAGCAGAGAAAGTCACTGGCAGCTGTACTATTCTTCAAATTAAATTTAAGTTTGTTAAAAATCTTAAACCCTGTTCTTTACTTAAAGGAAAGATGGAAGTTCTATTAAATCATTTAAAGTCCCACACTAATGTGATACTTCTCCAGAATGTACTGTTTGATGCACATTTGATTGGTTTCTACTCATAAAATATATAACAGCAGATTTTAGTCCAAAGAAAGTTATTGCAAGCATGAATTTTAGGTAATCTATGAGCCATCAACTGTCCAGTTTAGTGCATACAGACTTTAGTGGGAGTTGTGCATGTGGATTAAATATAGATTTTGGCCCATAAAAACTGTTTTCATTTATTTTTTCTGGACACTGAAGAAGGTAAAATATTTTTAGGTCAAGGACATCCCCATTGCTAACCATAATAAAAACTCAGACAAAAGCTTATTTTTCTGCAAATACAAACACCACTCTCAGCTCATTTCTTTTAGAATCTTTAAGTCTTTGGTTATTTTTGTAAACCAGACCTTGAGGCTCATTCTCTATTCAATTTGTTTTCATATAACAATTGATTGTAAGTGCTGAGGAAAACAGACTTCTTTCAAAGTGATGGATGCATTAAAACATCTTCAGGATCACTAGCACCATTAGTGAATAACCAATACATTTCACCATCCAGATGGACATACTGCACTCAGCAGTACACTTTTACAGGTCAGTGGGTTTTCCATAGAGCTATTGCTGAGAACTACTTCTAAAGTACCTTCTCAAATACGCTTGTCTAAGTCAATATGTCTACTTCACAAATGAGCTGCCAGGCAACAAATAAAGCAGAATATTAGACAAGTTATTTATTTATTTATTTCTCAGACACGATATGGTTCCATATTTCCTTTCATGTATAGCCTATAGCTTCCAATACTTTCATCACATATAGTACTATTCCAAGCACAAACAGCAAGGTCAGTTTTGTTTGAATGGATGTCACAAAATTCAAGGAACCTATTATGGTTTAACTGTTCAATCCCTGGGAAAAAAAATGTTTGGCAAAGTATTAGCAAGTGTATTTTGAAGGGCCTACAAAATCATCCTTAATGTCTGTATTACAATAAATTCCAATAAAATCCTAAACATGATTGAAACTTTTTATCAGTTTGTCATAACTGAAACCTAATGAGCACAATACAAACTTTCAATATTATTTAAAAGTGCAATAAAGCAACATTCTGATCAGAGAAAATTGCAAAAAACTGATCAAATCCTAAATTTAAAAGGAAAAGTATCCCTAATACTGCAACAACTACATTTAATGCAATCTCAGTACAGCAATCTTAAGGGGGGGGGGGGGGGGCGGCAGCAGGGGGGGAGAGAACAAAAACAAAACAGCTTTAACACCGATTTAAAAAAATAAACATCAGCACTGTAAGACACACAGGCTGATCAAAATTTTGCTTGGACACTGAAATGTACTGCATTGTAGCATGCCCACTCTATCACAAAAGGATTGCCTTATGTCTGGTTTTCACTGACAGTTGCTTGTTTCAGAATCTAAATCAATTTAAAGTAGGTTTTCCCCAAGCTCGGTTAACAGATCCTGAAGCAACTTTATCCTCAAATTACTTACTTTATAATCAGCACCTAAGTGGTTTCAAAAGCCATACTACTACAGTACTATTAAAAATGCTGTTATGTAGATAGCAGTTAAATGTATTCATCCTATTTAAACAGCCTGGTTTCTGCCAATCTGCTCAAGAAGTGAAAATTTAAAGTAGCAATGTGACTCAGCAGATATCTATTCCTGAACAAAAAAGCCCCTTCTTTCCCGAACACGAGTCAAGTGAACACTTAGACCAGGAGTAATCAATCATTTTTTGTCAAAGTCCAAATTTCTTGGTCAAGGTATAGTCAAGGACCAGACTCCAGAGAAAATAAATACATAATAACAACGATAATAAGTAGTAAACAAAAAGATTTCAAGGGCTGTTCAAAAGCATCTGGTGGTTCAGATTTAGCCTGCATTCCGCCTATTGTCTACTCCTGACTTAGACGTTGCAAAATCTGTTACAATTGCTTTCTGGAGGACAAGTAGAAGAAGTGATAAAAACTAAAGGGGAAAACGTTCCCTTTGGCACCAAGCACATCATTCCATAATTTACAAAGTTAGTTTCTATTTTAATTTCAGAAGAGATTTTAAAAAAAATATAGTATCTTTTGTAAACAAGGTATCTCAATGCATCTTAATCCCAAACATATAAGGACACCCATTTATCTGAATACCTAGTTTACTTGGGCTGTAAGCTCCTTGGGGGAGGAACTGCTTTTCTGTTCTGTGTTTATACAGCTCCTAGCATACCGGGGTCCTAATCCCTGATTAAGGATCCTATGCACTATGCTAGTACAAATAAATAATAGTTTCAATTTATACAATTAAAATACAATGTTTACCTAAAATATGGATCAGGTACTTTACAAATGTCTATTTCATGCAAAAGAACAACAAATACTCCCCCAACAAAAGAAAAGCCCTGCAAGCCATAGGAATACAAACGAAAAAGGATCTTAGTGGACAAAAAGGATAGGGGAAATTGCCAAGCCACAAAGATGACCTTGATCATATTGTACCTAGCCCTGGAAATAGTAAGATACGGGAGCCAAAATGAACTCTGGAAACCGTCTTCTTTTTTGAGAACACCTTCCACAAGTTCTAAAAGATGCATCAGTCAAAGCTGATCTCAGCTGTCATGCTGGAGCACAGCAAGAATGTGTCATAACACATGACTTATAATTGAGTCCATGACTATTTGAAACTCTAGATCATCAACACCTCGGAAGTCATACCAAGACCAAACTGGCAACCAATGCAAAATACAGAATGTGTTTTGCAATAGTTGTATCTTCCAAGTGGTAGCCATTAATGTACCTTCATGTAACATACACTATAGGAGGAGTCAAGCCTGAAGGTGACAAAGAAATGGATAAACTGTAGCTGTGTCAAAATCCTAAAAGAAAAGATGCAATCACTTGGCCAGATGGAGACAAAAATGCATTCTTGGCAAACATAACTATCCCAAACCAGCAATAAATCCCACATGATGCAGAATGCAAACCACCTTGACAACTAACGGACTTGTGTCTTCAAGTAAGATCATAATCACCAACTTTAATTTCTCAAATGCTGCCTGCACCCTCTGTGAAAGAGTATCAGGTCAGCCTCGTCTTGCCTCACCCTGAAGCTTAAGCCAGCAAGCTCTATCAGATAGCTGGGGAAAAAAGGAATATTGATTCTGGGGGGAAAAATGTGCAGCAGAGTACCAGCATATTGATGATATTGCTACCCATAACATCTCAGTCTCCCTACTAACCTCAGATATTTTCAACAAGAGGGGTGAAAGAATGGAACTGTAGGGCCCCACAGATGGCTGAACTGGGAAGGATTGGCAAATGCTCATAATAACCTTCAGAAAAGAATGAAACTATCTTAAATGCAACTTAATAGGCAGGTTAACAGTACCATGTCGTAAATGGCAAAGGCTCCCAGTACTTCCCATATCAGTATAGCCACCAAGGCTCTGTCCTGAGCCCTTGACTCACTTCTTCCAGTTTCTTTTAAGTCTTGCACTTCATGTGACTGTTCTGATTAACATGCTACTCACCTTCTACCCTTTCCTTCACATCACCCCCTCCAACCAATTATTCATCTACCCTTCCAGCCACCAGTTTCTGACTTTGTCCCTTCATTTATATTCCCATCCACGCACTTCCCAACAAGAGCAACACACAAGCAAATATCAATTAAACACAGATTTAGCTATTAACATATTTAAGGAGGGGGAGGGGGACTTGTAATCTTATGGAGCACTTATAACTAAACAATGTTACCACAAATTCTTACCGTATACCCCTTTAACCTCCCTTCCATGACCCCCAGCCACCGTAATCATCACATCTTTGTCATTTCTTGTCTTATTTTAGATTATAAAAGGGTTTTTCTCTATATGTTGAAGATGTCTAGCCACGCTTTCAAGGGCTGAATAAATAATAAATCACTACCAACGGCAGATTCCAAACTGAGTCTCAAAGATACGTTTTTTCTCCCCTTATTCCTACAGGTTGCATGCTCTTATAGTTTTATGGAGCTTAACACTAAATCAAGAAACGAGTGAAGCAGAAGACAATGTCACTATTAAGACTTCATAAAATAAGTAACTCACTGGTAAATATGCCAATCAAATATTTTCCCAACAAGAGCTTTCAGGTTTCACTACATTTTGTAATATAGTTCCCTACTTCAACTTTCAGGGAATCACCCTCCCCATACCACCAATTATTTAGTAAACTGTTTCTCTGTATTGTAAAAGTCACAAAGATGTAATAAGGAGTTCAGGAAAATGCAAAGCTGAAATTTATTCAAGAGATTTGGAGGAACAGCTTCCCAGAGACTCAAATGAAGAAACAGAAACATACAATAAAAGAATTGATGTCAAATGCAGGAAAGCAATGGTGTGCACTAGACCTCTCTCTCCTAATGTTTCATCTCTGCTCAATGTTCCAGAAAGCAGGGATGGGAAGAGAAACAATTAAACAACAGTCACCAACAATATGCCCTGGGAGTTAAATGCCTTCCTGATCCCAAATCTAGCTTCAAGTTTTAACCCTATGCACATAAGAAAAACACCATAAACTTCTAATGCTGTTTATAAAAGAGATGAGGTTAGCAACTTTGGTCTTAATTCATCAAGATACAGTCACATGCTTAAAAGGGTTTGCTGAATTGGAGCCTTAGGCTTTTGTTTTTTTTAAATCCTAGTGTACAGCAAGGACCACATACTCTTATCTTGCTCAAAACAATGTTTATAGTTGCTATCTATCTCATCAAAGAAGGTAATACATAGGCAAAACATAACAGATTTCTAAAAATCATTCAAGATGTATATTATAATAATCACAGCAAAAATTTGGTCTCAATAAAATTGATATTTTTACTGTCAGAGAACAAATAGGAAATGAATGTTTGATGTATCCTTATTTTAAACAAAGGAAACCCTTAATTCCTGCCATAAAAAGCTTTGTTTTATATAAATACCGATGCCAAAATTTAATAATTTAGATGCCAGAAGTTTTGTACCTAAGGCCATGTCTCCACTAGCTCGTACATCAGCAAGACTTTTGTCACTCAGGGGTATGAAAAAACACACCACCGAATAATGTAAGTTTTGCCGGCCTAAGCATTCATGTGCACAGCACTATGACCGGAGGAGATGCTCTCCCGCCAACATAGCTACGGCTGCTCACTGAGCTGGTTTCTCTCCCACCGGCATAACACAACTATACGAGCAATCTTACAGCAGTACAGTTGTGCTACTGTAAGCTTGTAAATGTAGATGTGATCTTAGTCTATGCTGAGACTACCCAATTATTACAGATAAGATCTTGTGGATTTTATTGAAGTTAATGAAACTTCAAACTTGAAAAAAAAAGACTAATTTAAGCTCTTACTACACAAAAAATTGTGACTGAGTTAAATCATTGCAATCCCAATGTGCGGATACTTATTTTGGTTAAGAGTTTCATATATCTATTATCTTAAATTAGATTCCTCACTAATTTAAGTTAAATCAATAAAGTTACTCTTAACCAAAATAAAAGCATCCAAACAACTAGACTGCACCAATTTCACTAAGTCAGTTTCTAAACTCTTTTAGCCAAATTAGTACAATTTTTCTTAGTTTACAGGGAAAAAGTGTATTTTTAAAACGAAGTGTGATGGTACCTAGTGTAGACAGGTTTAAACACCTTAGAAGATACTAACTGGTCATGATCCACATGAGTGGGGAGTCTCAACATGGATTTAGACACCCAAGTTTAAAAGATTTTGTCAAGACAAAAAAGTTGAATATTTGGAGTACTATTAGCAGTACTAAACAATTACTATATAAGTTATGGCAAGATCCAATCTACCAATGAATTCACTAAATGCTTTTGCTTTACAGTAAATCCTGCAATATAATTGTATATTATTTGTTAATAATAAAGGCCACTTTTTAAGCTATTTGCAATCTGGGAAAAATACTTTCTTTATAATGCATTAAATTGAGAAATAATTGAAATAAAATTTCTCTTTTGCGATCACTCAACTAAAATTGACTGTCAGATCTCACGAATGTCCCTCATTTCACCCAGTTGTGTCTCCTTCCTGCAAAGGCCCACTATAATGTCAACTATTACTGTACATTTACATTAAAAATGCTGAATAATGAAACTGAGGTAATGGAAAAGCTTTACATTAAGGAAATGAATCTTACATTATTTCCTGCTTCAAAGTCTAGTTTCTGTGTGTCCCCGATTTAAACAGAGAAAAATTGTGAGTTATTCTGAAGGAAAGCCATCTGATGCTATCAGAAAGGGGCATTAGGCAAATGCATTTTGAATCCTATAACGAAACATTAACTTAAAAGAAAGTGTGTGATTCCCATTTCTATAAAAATATCACTGAAAACTAACTACATAAATTACATTAAGTGAGGAACATTACTATCCATTTACACAAACTCCCGTTTACTAAATTGCATCAAGAAAGAAAATATAATCACAGTCAACTGATTATACAATTATGATATGATTATATTTCGTTTTCCCTCTTGGTGCAATTTAATAAACGTGAGTTTATGTAAATGTGAAGTGATGTTCCACAGGTAATGTAATTTACACTTAATTTTCTATGCCTTTAGTAGAGGCATCACAAAGAAACCAGGGAAGAGGCACATATTTAAGCGCAAGGAGAGCATATTAATAAGCATAAATATTAGAATGGAGATGCTCTTCTAAATCACTATTAGATTTAAATACAGTTATTTTTTTTTTAACTGGAGTACATGGTATATATTAAAAACCAGAAATGCTTATTAGCCATTTGCTAAAGATGCTATAACTAATAGCTCCAGTGAAGGGAGGGTAATAAAATGTGGGAAGGCTGTTTAGAATATACCTTGCAAAATATCTTAGACTCATTGATAGAAAATTGCACTGACAGATTTAGAGAATCTATTCTCCTTTCCTTATGTTGATTGTTGCCAATGAGCATATATCCCTAAAGTCTCAAAATAAATTGAGATATTCCATGTTTGTATCTACTGAGGTTGACGTAAAATATAATAAAGCTCTTTAAAAAAGTTAAGTAAACACTTAATATTTCCAATTTCTTCTGTAACAAGGTTCTTACCAGAAAAGAGAAATATTATACTCAGGGCAGGTCTACACTAGGAGTGCTACATCGGCGCAGCTGCATCACTGTAGCGTGTCTAGTGAACACATTGTATGCTGAAGGGAGAGCACTCTCTTCAGCACAATTACTCCACCTCCATGAGATACGGAAGCTATGCTGACAGAACAGCATCTCCCACCAACATAACGGCGGTGTTGACAATGCTTAGGTTGCTGTAACCTGCGTTGCTCAGAGGGAGAGGGGGGCGGGGCGGTGTCTTTTTCACATCCCTGAGCAAGGTCAGTTAGATTGACTTAAGTAGTAGTGTATGCCTGCCCTCAGTTGGCATTCTCAGTGCAAGACTGTGCTGCTGCAGAGTTGCAAAAGAAATCAAAGAGGATTCTTTTAATTATACAGGATCTCTACAGCCCTTGAATAACTATAAATCTCCCTAGCTTGTTTAGTTTGTTTGGTTTTTTGTTTTTGTTTTGTTTTTTAAACAGTTACTCAAACAAAAGTATGTATATAAAATTAATTTTTGCTTAGTCTTTGAGAGAGTGTAGAAGTTCAAGATTTCGTTTTTTTCGCTTCCCCTCTTGAAGCAGCTTCTAAGAGCTGAATTAAATAAAATGTATATATTCTGTAGCCCTATGGTGACAACCAAATATACAATATTACATCTCAAAGTAAACCTCACTTGTAATGAAGAACTCTTATAAATGTTAAAATCTAAAAGCTCAGAGCTTTTATTAAAAAAGGGAAAAATAAGTTATCAATAAACAAGAGGTTCTATAAAAATATGATTCCCAGGAGTGTTCATAAGCCAAAGCTGCAGTACTGTACTAGTACATAAGAACTAGAAAGTGAGATGAATTAGTCTTTTCACTTTCCCTTTAAAATGTGTATACGGTGGTGATTTTTTTTAAGGGGGTGGTTGTTTAAGTAATTAAGCTCTTTGTTATGCTCATGGATTTGAAATTTAGAGACTTAACAGCAGTCTTGTTTTGCAGTTCCTTGCTATTACCCCAATTTATTCTTCCAAATTTGTGGATGTCATCATTACAGGATTAACTGCATCTCAGTCCCCCTTTTGGTCTCTCTGAGTGCACCCTCTCGTGGGCCAGATCTCTCACCTTTACCTACCCTGGGGTGGAATTCTGATATTCTCCCACTTAGATCAGGCCCTGGGCCACACTACCCTGGATATCAAATAAGCTTACCCAGAAGGTCCAAGTGAGTGTAGGTATCTGGAATTCTTTCCTTCAAGAGTCTGTGACCAGTGGCATATCGAGATCAGACAGCATTCTTAAAACCAAAGTGTGGTTTATTTAGGAACAAAGCATATAGAGAAAAATAATTTTAGACATGCATGTAGACTCTTACTTTACCTAAAAGCCTACCATCCCGATAGCAACATAGGCAGTCCTAACTTCTGTAGACACCCTCAACACAGTGTTGTCTCTCTCAGTTTGGTTACCCTCATAAAAATACCACCACAGACTTGACAGCATCCTTTTTAAAATCCTGATGTAGTTTTCATTCTTCTGTTCAAGGGCATTTTCTTGTCCTGGTTAAAATCAGTTTTATAGGCTGGCTGGAAAGAAATTAGAATCTTCAAAGCTAATATTTTGCACACTGCCTCTCAACAACCCTTAACTATTTACCAAGCAGTGGCTTATCTTGAGCCATTCTTTGCCTTCCTGCTTGTTTTTCCTATTAAAGTAAAGTAAACTAATACATTCATACACTAAACATCCCAACAAGGTACACATACAGGATTCCTAAGTGATTACAGAACTGCTCCACAGCAATCACAAAGGGAGAACAATCGCTCAAGAATTCAAGCTCACGGGGTACTTCTGAACACTGAAGCATGGAGGTTCATGGGGTACTGTCCCAACAGGGCCAGGAAGGGTCAGAGTTTGATAGCCCAGCTTCAGCAATGCCTGCATTGTACTGAGAACCAGAGAATAAAAAACTGAATTATTACTATTCTTTGTTACATCTTAATTACTAATACTAGCCTCTGTACATGACACAAAGGAAGACTCTCTCTGCATCAAGGAACTTGCGGCCTACATTCTGAAACAGAAACAAAATTTCATACTGGGAGACCCAAAGAACATATTTCTTTGAGCATCTTTTTTTCCTTTTTGTTAACAGATGGGTGACTATTAATTTATTTACTTTTTAAAAGAAAGTTGCATAAGCATTTGAGAGCTTCCAATAGCTTAGCTGTCCTGACTTTGCCAAGCTGAAGTTTAGGTACTAAGAGCTTACTTGAAATGAATCTGCATTAAGAGCAGAAGAACAGACCAGAAGAGCAGCAAATCTATCATGTAAAATTAAAAATAAATAACACCTATAAAAGTGTTGTACCTTTCACTTAAATAGGCTTTTACCTTTTCCCGTAAAGTTACAGCTGAAGATGTAACACCAATACTGGGTCCCTCAAAACTGGTCTCTATCTTTCATCTGATAATTTAACAACTTTCTTAAAATTTATCATTATTATACAAAAACCAGAGCCAGATATTTTGGTCTAATCTATACTTCGGACTCAGCAAATGGTGGCTAGTAATTGCTGAAAGCCAAATGTATGGAAAAGAAAAGTCACAAGTTTTAGAGGTGGAACTGACCCTGATTTCAAGAAGACACTCAACCAGCGTAAGTCACTTTTTACTGTGCCTATGCTTGGAGATTGCTCCAGTACAACAACATAGGGTGCTGCCCATCAATTATTCAGTCAAGCTAACCCCAAGTATAATTAAAGCATCCGTATACCTTTTTCCCAAATAGTAAATGTAAAAATGACTGTAAACTGCAGTAAGTGAGATTTGATAGGGACAAATATAGGTTAAAAGGCACATCAGGCCATATACAGAATCAACAATTCGCCCTTTTATTGTTGAGCTAAAGTCCCACCATTTTGGTACTATTGGAATTTATGTGCAGTTTTTTTGCCCCTCAGATTTCAATAGTATGGGCTGGAAAATGCAAACTATGAGCAGATTTGACCAGACTAGTTGCTCTTCTTCCTGTTCACCATGTTGTCTTTTGCTGCTCCATCCTGAAACATGCAAGTTTCTTTTGCATTCCATGTTCTGTTGATCTCCATGCATAGCAGTATCCCAGTGACTGAAGCAAAAAAAGGTTTGTTTATTTGGTTCTTCTGACAGTGAAGGGGGCCATCTCTCTTTCAGTTCTTTCCAGATACATCTATTAAGTGAAAGTACCCAAGAAAATATGCGTTGGCTTCATCTGCACTGCCAAAAAATAAAACCCTTTTTTGAACTGCAAAAACAGATAACACACGTTAGATATCTCATGTTAAAATCCTAGGCCAGATCTACACTACAAAGTTTTGCTGGCATAGCTATATTGGTTAAGAATGAGAAGAAAAAAAATTACATTCCTAACTGACATAGCTATGCCAGAAAAATCCCTGTGTAGATGCATCTTCTATGAGCAAAAAAGTCCTTTTGACAGCATAGCTTCTGTTGTTTGGGGAGATGGATTAATATACAGTATTCTCTTCTTTAGTCTGTGTTTTGGTAATTATTTTTGGATACAGCATGTGAACTTGACTCACTTTAAAGTAATGAATCACATCATCATTATACTTCTGCTCAGGAGGAAAACCTGACAGGCTTTCTTCAGATAACTCCTTTTTGATACATACTATAAAATTCTATACTATAAAACAATGTTACAAGCGCCTCAATTTGCAACTCCCACAGTCCCACTTTAAACTGTGGTAGTTGACAGGAAACTGACTCTAAGACTGGCAACTTATTATAGCAGATATCTGTTCCCTATAGCTATTTTTAGTCAGAACAACTTAGCTGACAAAAAAAAAAAGTTCATACTACTGCTGGCATTTGCTGCACAGACACTATAATAATGGCAAAGAAAGATGTATTCTACTTTGTCGTGTGGATTATAAATTAAAATGTAAACTAAATTTGGATTCAAGACTTTTTATAATTCCTAATTATGAACTAGCAGAAATATAGCTTATTTTTAGATACTAGGTTAGATTTCAATGATTGTAAAATGATTAAATATATACCTAATAATAATGTTCTGAACATTCCACACCTGGTCTCATTCTCCCTGGGTTGGCAGAGGCTACTAGGGAATGTCTGAAGTTACTTTAATTGAACATAGAAATAATTTTTAAACAGTGTTGCTTGCCAGAATTCAAAAGGAAAGACAGAGTATTGGGGGAAGTGAAAATGAGAAATCCTTAAGTATTTATTAGGGAGGAAACTGGATGTGTTGGTGGAAGAACATGAGTTTTCTTAGGAAAAATTACTTGAGAAGTGCTCTTCGCAAAAAAATTTTTTTTAAAAAGAGAATTTTTCAATTTGTATATGCACTAAGTTGCATTTAAGGACCTTTCAGGGTAGGAGATTTCTCCAGTACAGTAATACATGCCCACTAATGACTTAAATCTTCTGTATTCAAACACTGACAGTTTTGTAAATGGCAATTATTTCTCTCGCATACACAGACCACACTCTTCCTGCAGACAGAACTGTATTTTTTAAGTTTGCAAGTTTTTTAAGTCAATCATTTTGCTCTGCGAATAATATATATATAAACTAAATATTTCCTGTCATACTGTTTAAATATGAATATATAATACTATAGTAAATGAAAATGAATTCACACTACTGTGGCTCTTTTGGGTAATGGTGATCATTAATTTGGCTTCTGAACCAATGAGGTCTGTATCACTGCTGTAGAGAACTAAGCTGGGCACACTGTATAAATTTAAAAAATAATTTATTTGCTGTGTATCTAACTTTGAAACCTTAAACACTATCAATTCTTTTTTTATTAATGCTTTGATTTTATGCCACTTGAAAACAGACCTATTAGGCTCAACAACATCCAAGTAATTATAGTTATCATAGCACATTGCTATAAATTTTGTAAGAATAGTTCTTGTATGTTACTTGTAATGAATATCTGCAAAATTGAGGCTAGGATCAAGACTGCAGTAATCAAAAGTTACAGCATATCTGTAATATAAACACATTAGTGAAAAGTAACAATAAAAATACATTAAACAAAATATATTTTGGGGGGAACCTACCTCAAAAGTTATTGAAATATTTGTTCCAACATTTCCAACATTACTTGAAACTTTGAGCCTTAAAGTCTTATACTGTATCCTTCATCCACAAAAACCTTCAGAGCTCAAAAAAAGAAAATCTTTTTACTAATCTACAGATGTGCTCTTGCAAAGGATTAGTTTTATATAAATAACCATCTGGTTTTAAAGAAAATATATTTTTACTAATATTTTCTATAACAAAATTAAAACCACATCATGTGTTTGCTGGTTAGATATCTATCTCTTCCCATTTCATTACCTTAACTCATTTTATAATTCAAGTATTTATATTTTAATTTTCGTTTCATCCAGCTGTATACTGAAAGAATGTGCTTTAGTTTAACTCTTCGAGAACTGACTTGAAATCCATGCAAAAATGCATTTGGTAGCCTCAATCTAATTGTCCAGTGAACATTTATTCACAGGAGAAAGCTATCACATACTTGGGCCCAACTAGCACTCTGCTAAACAGAAAGGAGAGCGTCCTTGAGTGAGGAATATGTGGGGAGCTGAAGCACAGGACTGAGGTGATCTGGGAACCAGCATAAACTACTATAGGTCTCACTTTGTATGAGTGGTCTCCAACCTGACATTACCAAAGGGTGGGGGGAGTGGTTTCAGCTGCCTGTGCCTACAACAGCTACTCACCCAATAAGCAGGACACCCAAGGCTGCCTCTCTCTCTCTGATTGGCCTTTGAGACAAGTAAAAGGAATGAGTTTATTAGCTTCAAAGGCCAGCAGAAAATGATAGTCAGGGGACTGGGAAATGCCCTTTTGTCCCCAGTGCAGAAGCTCTTTGTAATTGAAGGTCTGAAACCAGGGAGCAGTGCCTGGCTGGTTGCTCCTTTTAAGCCACCTTTCTAGCTTCTCGTCATGAGCTCCTGCCCATCTTAACTGCCTATCCCTCTACTCCCATATGTGCACAGAAGCACCAAGGGGTCCTCTCTCCCCCTTTACCTCTAGTTCACAGATCCCTCTACTTAAAGGGAAGGGGACTCAGGGTATGTCTACACTGCCATGGCAATGTCGGCGCTCCCAGATTGATGCCTCAGGATCGACTGAGCGGGCATTGGAGACCCACTCAATCAATCCCAGAAGCACTCTCCAGTCGATGCAGTAACTCCACCTCTGCAAGAAGCGTAAGGCTGCGTCGACTGGAAGGCATCTCCCATTGGCACAGCCCAGTGGAGACGCAACGGTAAGTCAAAATTAGTAAGTCGAAGGGAGATACGCAAGCTATACTACGTAGTTTGCGTATCTCTCCCATCGACTGCAGCCAGCAGTATAGACCAAGCCTAAGTGAAGCTGTGGCATACCCACAAATAGTTCCAGTCTGTTTCCAGGCACTGGCTGAAGGAGTTAGCAGAGGGAGGAGCAATTCCCATTCACTAAGCTGTTGGCATGCAGCTTCCAGCTTCACTCCCCTGCAACTGCCTCTAGAACTGTACTTACTTCAACAGGGCATGGATCCAAGATGGATGCAGCAAAGAGAAGTAAGCATTAAACAGCAGAAATAACAATACATTTGGAATTCTTTTTATTTACTTTCTGGTTTTTGAGCTTCAAGTGCACTTGGTTCACATTTTTAAACTTTTCACTGTAACCATGAGGACTAGAAACTTACTTAAAAAAAAAAAGGAAGAAAGAAAGAAAGAAAGAAACCTGAAATTCTCACACCATCACTTGAGTCCAAAAGCTGTGATTTTACAAATAACACTCAAAATATTGCAAGATTAAGGATAGTCTCAAGTACTGGCAACATTACTTTTGTAAGCACCAAATTCACACCCTTTAACAGGATACTGAGCCTTGAGACGCGTGCATGCATGATAGTGTGCCTGCTATGGCCGTTGGGACCTTTAAGGCAAGGATCTGTACTCATAGGGCACAGACTAGGAGCAAGTATGTGATCTCCAAGAAGCCAATTAGAGGCTTCCTGCCTTGGACAATGGTAGCAGAGAGGAAAGACCCAATGAAGGACCTGGGAAAGTGCTCTCCATAGTACCCAGGAAGGGAAACCTAGGGAAGAAGGAGAATATGTGCCCCTCTCCCCTCCAAGTTTGTGAAAAGCAGGAAAGTCTCTTAAGCATTTCTATTACTTTGAGCCTTATGCATCTTGTTATGTAATAAAACTTGCCTTTAGGAAAAGAACATGGAACTTTACTTTAGTGTTTGGGCTTTGTTTGCACTTCCCAGACTGGTGAATCTGCCCAACTAGCTTACAAACCCCTTTCCCAAATGTATGTCCCCACAGAAGAGACTATTTAAACAATGTAACTGCCTTCAAATTAATGCATATTCTTTCTCTGGTGTTCATCCTACCCAACCCCATGCTGTGTACACCTGTGATGTTCCTCACTGCTCCTTGATTTGCCCAGAGGGTTCATTGTGAGGGATATTTTCCCTTTTCCACAGGGAAGTGTGTTTCTTTTGAAGTATTTTCAACCATCATCAGTTCACGGATAGTGAAACCAAACCAGATTTTCACACGGCTGAACAGAATGCAATCTACAAAACTAGAGTAGAGTCATACCATACAAGAGGCACGAAGGACCAATAAGTCTGTCAGCCTGCATCCATCATGTTGTATTTATTGCCCACCATCTCCAGCTTAGTCTTCTAATGCATTTATGACATTACACGTGGAAAAGCTCAACTCACAACACCAAAGAGTTTATCCTTCTTTGAATTAGCATTCTAAAATACCATGTGTGAGCTCTATTACCATCATTGTGGCCTGTGAGCATGATGAAAAAGCACCAATTACATTATTACACAGGCTGTCTTAGGAGAGAAGGTTTGAACTCTTCAAATCAAAGTAACACCAACCAGTTACAGTAATGGGGTTACTGAAAGTTCAGTTCCATTTTTAAGGGTTTCATGAGTTATAAAAGTGCTGCTATTTAACTGGAAAAAATGTCAGTGTGAGTTCTATTTCCTCCCTCTCTCAAATAATAGGCCTCTGTTCTTAAAATTAAAATGTCTACATGACCCAATTTTTATTTTTAAACTAAGGATGGGATTGGAAAATAGCCAAAAAAGGAACCAGTTTAAATACTTGCTTCAACTGGGCGAAATAAAGATTCTCAGTTGGGCAGTCTGAATCAAATAAAATGACTTACAGATGGACATGGTTAATCCATGCTTGGTTTATCTGTATGCCTAGGTAATCAAAAAATGTAAGTAGTAACTAATCTTGTAAAATTCATGTTCCAGTATCATTTTAATCTAAAATCCAAATTTAAATAGAATTAAGTGCAAGAAATACTTTAATGCAACTCTGTGGCTACACAGGACTTACCACACTTAGACTATTGATTGATCTAGTGTGATGTCTTGACTGACACTGGTCAAGACTCACTTATGAAATTGTATGAAAATATACACAAAAGTGTGTGTCACAGGAGGAGGAAGCAGCAACTTGGAAGAGGGGAAAAACAGAATTCACTCCTAGTCTGGTTGAAATGTTATAGCACTAAAACTAAGGAATTTCAAAGCTCTGGTTCCTACAATAAAAAATAAACACTGTCCCCTTGAATGTAGGAAAGTATTTTATAATACTACGCACCAGACCTGCACAAACAGCAGACTAAGCACATGCTCTTTTCCCTTCCAACTCTCAGAACCAAAGTTCAAGAACACTCTCAACTGTTTACCATTGAAAATTCCTCCTTATGACTGTACTCTTATCCCTCATTTGATATTCCACTCTGTCAAACATAGCTACTCTGGATACCACAAGTGCATTCCACTCCTAGGCAACCTATGCTTTGCAAGTAGAGGTGAAGAGAGAGTGGCATTCCTTCCTTTCAACAACTAAAATAAGTGCAAAAGACTATAAAAGGCACTTCCCTTTAGACCCAGATGTAGACACCAAATGATCCTAGGAACCATGCCATCAGACTCTGGACTTGTACATGGCTACTGTCTTAGGGCTTCCTACATGGTGCTTTACTCCACACCATGGTGTTCTAGTTTAATCTGTGCTAGCATGTCGTACACTAAGATCTGTGTGGACCTTGTTGGCATGCACTAAACTGTTTCAAATAATACTACGTTAACATATACTAGGGAACTTTTAGTGCATGCCAGCAGGGTCCATATAGGTCAGTTGGTACACTAGTACGCATTGGAATTTACACCCTCTGCTGCAGACTAAAGCACTGTGTAGACAAGCTCTGTGAACATGAACAGTTTGCTCTGTTACAGTTGTTGTGGAAATGGTAACTGAATTTTATATTTTTAGTATTATGGTGTTTCAACCATATGTTGCATTAATGTAGGTTTTCCAACTTTAGTTTCCTTAAAAAAGGGGGCGGGGGAGGGAAAAGCTAAATTATTGCAATATCCAAAGACACCCACCAAGCATATTATGGACGGATGGACAAACACACACTTCAGGATAACTACATTCTTTGCCTCGTTTTATCTGTGCGGAAAATATAGTACCCTGATATGCAGTACACTATTTTCACTTGCTTGTAAGTTCTTTGTTCCTCAGCAGTTTTCTGAGGAACCTGGCATAATATACATTCTAGGTCAAAAGTTCCCAAACTCTACCATGTTGCAAACCACCAACATAAAACACCATCACCTATAGGGGCTGGGGAAGGAGGGAGCAATCGCTTGCCAGCTGCTGTGTGTCCAGGGCTGAGGGGAGTAGAACGGCTGGGATCCACTGCTGGAGCGGCTTCCTGGCCAGCCTCCCAGCTGCAGATGGACATGTACCATAGGGAGGTGGCCTGCATACCACAGTTTGGGAACCACTCTTCCAGGTTGAAGACTACAGTCCATAGATGCCCCAGTTTGAACTTTTAAAATGAAATCACTAAATTTATTTGAACACAAAGCCTCTAAAGAATTCCCTTAAAACGTGGAGAAAGCCCTGTTTTAAAGATGACCCTAGTATTCAGAAATGGTTATAAAAGGTATTTTAGTCATGATTTCTAAAAAGTGACATATCTGCGCAGAGAACAAGCTCTGCCACAGACATGCTGTATAATCCTGGAGCGGTCACTTTATCTCTCTGTAGCCAGATTCCCCATCAGTAGAGACCTGCGTGGGTACAAAATTTGCATTCGCATCCGATCCATGATCCACACACACGGCTTGCGGATATCCGCAAATCTGCAGAGCTCTACTCATCACTAAAATGGGGATTACAAAATGCTCCACCTCATTGCATCCTTTAGAAGATATAGTAAATTTATTAATTTATGGGAGGCACTTTGATACTACGAGCGCCACAGAAATGCATATTCATACCCATCTACGTACATAAGTCCCTCAACATACAGTGACAGTAGAGACTAAGGTCTTGATTTTGCAAAAACACTTATGTTTTGGTTTTAACAATCAATGGGACTACTCACATGTTTGGAGATGAAAATGTATTTAAGGTCTGGGCCTCTGTTTTAATTTGAAAATAAACCAGGGTATTTCACAACTGTTCCTTTATTTCAAAAATACAAGATGTACATTGCTTCTCTGTTCGTCTCCTCCAACAACGAGCATTACAGAAACCGTGTAGGCTGTCAGAGATACAAGAACTCATCGATTCTTTCCTCTCTCTATTCTGTGACCTGTCCTTCACCACTCAGAGTGCTCAGGTTGAAAAGCCTCCATCACCACCTCCACCCATGAGAAAACAACATTTCAATGATGTTTAAATAAAATAATCAAAGGAATTAGCAGTTTTGCACTGTTATGTGATTGTTAAGCTGTTAAAACAGTCATAAAAACAAATTCCAAACTATCCATTTAAAAAGTCAATGGGTGTAAATATGCACCTTTACTGTTGCTTTTGAGAGTTCTCTCTTGGAGAAACAATATGCTCTTTTAACCTGAGTTAAATCATTAACAGTGGAACAGGTATGAAATGTCAATGTGAAGCAAGTCAAAACTAAAAGTAAGTAGGGTTAAGATCTTCTGCAACATTTGACATGAAAGTTGTATTGCAAGTAACACACTGTTTTACGATGCATAACTAATCTATCAAAAGGTGTATTTTTAACTATATTTTAAAAACATGCCCTTGCTTTATCTAGCACATTTTCATTAAGCCATCTCAATTTTAATTACATCTACACAAATAAATCCCAGAGGGCTTAGGTCTTTTGAACTTGGATGTTAATAGAAAACTTTCAATATCCTCCTCAATGAAGTCTTTCCAACATTGTAGATGTTCATCCTCCCTACTCACAGGAATAAGCAGCCAAACAGATCACTTCAATGGTGAAGATAAAACACAAGACAGCAAGTTACTTTACCAAGGTAACAACTTTTAAAATTCAAAACAGATCATTTTCTCCTATTTAAATATAAATACTGTGTGAGGCAGCTGCTAAATGACTGATGTATTCTCAATCTAAAACTATTACTATGAGGATTTGCAGCCTGGAACATGTGACAGTGTCAGTAAGTGAACAGAAATATGAGCTTCAAAGGCATTACTTGAAAATTTTTGTTAAGATAGAGAGACAAAGTCAAAATGCTCATGTAGAACAGTAACTGTTCTTTCTGTACCGTTCAAGGGAAATTATCAAATCCTTTAAATATTTTTAAGGACAAAGTGACAGCCCCAAGGATAAATATTGTTTGTCAACTGTGAAATCCAGCAGACAAACACACACAGAGAGAATCTAATTTTCATAAGAAATGTGTTCATCTTTTTCAGTGCTAAGAATTTATGTGGGTCTCTCTCTCTCTCTTTTGCGTTAGGGATAATTTACCTTTAAAAACAAAGGTAAGAGAAATTTTAAATTAACATTAATGGCTTTCCTGATAGTTATTAATTCTGCCAAAATATCCGGAAGTTATATTTTGTCATGTTTGATATTTTAACTAATATAATATTAAAAAGCTCAACTCCCACTGAAGATTAAATAGTAAAAGTAAATAAATTTGCATATTTAGCACTCTGCAAATGTGACATGCATCCAATTTTAGTTTTCAGCAAGATTTTGCAAACAAATCCTAGTAAATTGCTCAGAATTCATTATCTAAAGGATCATCACTGAGGCCCCCCCAAAACATACAAAGTCAACCGTCAATGAATCCTTTTGTTTTCATTAAAAAAAAAAGTGAAATACAAATGATAATAGCTCATTCACCCACCCCACCCCCACAGCCATTCTTGAGCAGTCTCTCCTATAGTCTCCTGAGGAATATTATCAAGATATTAAACTCTTCTGTGACAATTTTCATGAAATCCTTAAATAAAAACAGCACTTTAGAGCATAATACTTACAAGAAACAAGTGACACACAAGTTCTAAATATATATAGGTTATATTTCCAAATATATTTGGAAAATCCACTGCCTGAATAGGCCTAAGCCATCCACTTCTCTTGATTAATGCTTTCATTTAAATAAAATGAGTTTCTAACCCTTATAGTTGTGAAGATAGCTTTCCCAACAGGAAGCAAGCACTGCCGTGGCTAATGAGTCAGCACACAGAGAGCTTTAATATCTCTGGAGCTGCTCATAGCTTTGCCAAGTAGTGGAGAGAAATTTACAAGATACCAGTAGTTTTATTCAGAACCTGTGGGCAATGGTGAATGTAACCAGAAAATACATCAAATTCACTCTCCTACTAAAGCTTGGGTAAGCTGTGAACAGCCACACTATTCAACATTTTCTTCAATGATCTGGAAGTAAATATAAAGCAACTGCTGATAAAAATTTGTGAAGACCTAAGATTGGTGGAATGCTAAATAAAAATGAGGACAGGGCAGATGTACATAGTATGCTTGGTAAACTGGGCCCATTCAAACAAAATGCATTTTAATACTGTCAAATACAGTTATACATCTAGGAACAAGGAATGAAGGACAAACCTACAGAATGGGGGATTGCATCCTGGAAAACAGTGACTCTGAAAAGGATCTATTCTAGAAGTCATAATGAACAAGCAATTCAACATAAGCTCCCCATGCAACGCTGTGGCAAAAACAGCTAAGAAATCCTTAACTGTATAAACAGGGAAGTAGTCAGTAGAAGTAGCAGGGTGATTTAACATCTGTATAAGACACTGGTGAAACTAATACTGGAAAACTGCATGCAGTTCTGGTGTCAACATTTTTTAAAGGCTGGTAAAGAAGAGTCCCAAAAATTATTCAAGGACTGGAGACAACGCCTTACAGTGATAGAATTAAAGAACTCAATCTGTTTATTTTATCAAAAAGAAGACCGAGAGATTAATTGATTCCAGTTTATAATTACCTTCACGGGGAGAAAATACTGGTTACTAAAATATTCTTTAATTCAGTAGAGAAAGACAGAACAAGAACCAATGGCTAAAAGCTGATATCAGATAAATTCCAATTAGAAATTGCACACAATATATATATAATTTTAAGAGTGAGAATGAATAATAGGAACAAAGTACTAATGGAAGTGGTGGATTCTCCATTTCTTCTAGTCTTCAAAATCAAGACTTAGGCATAGATGTAAGTCAAGGCATCTAAGGGAGACAGTTTGGATGTGGGGGTTGCAGACAGTCCTTGAAATAGAAGGGGATGTGAGGGTGGCATGAAAGGAATTTACCGGGGGCGGGGGTGGAAGAGAGAGAGACTTAAGGAATGCAAAGAACCCCAATGTTGTGCAACGTGCTCTGCCTACAGAAGAAAAAGAAAGTGCAACCCTCTAGTTAAATATTGCTACTACTCAGTTTAAAAACTTTTTCAAATAGGTGATCTGATCTTAATCAAACCAATACTATCAATCAGCACACCCAACGTAGGAGAAAATAAAGAGTCAGCAAGCTTGACAGCATAGCTTTCAAAAACGCTATTAAAGAATACTGAGCATCTTGTCCTCAATTTCTACAGTTGTTCAGGTCTACCACCCTAGTCCTTCATAGATTTGTGTACGACTTTCTACTAAAAACCCTGAAGCAGGAGGGGATGCATAGCATCATTTCTACTTTTGAAAGTGAACAGGTAATCATGCTGAACAAAGAGCATTGTATGGACTGGGCAGAAATCAGAAGTAGCTGTTGCACTGCTTTGAAATTCAGAGGCCATGCACTGCATCCACCTCTATAATAAGAGACTTTAGGAGCTCCAGCAGTTCTCATTCAAGTCAGTTCATCTTTTTATTCCCAAAACCTGGCTGAAGAAGGGTGGATAAAAACCAATGTTTTTTTAAAAAAATTTTAAAAATTGTTTTTTTTAATGTAAATCGGATTTTTTTTTAAATCATCAATAAAATACTAAATTTCTCTCTTGTTTAAAAAACAAACAATACAATTAAATCTCATCACAAATATGTTAAACCTACACTTAAGTCTCATAAAAATGAATTAATGGCTCTAGTCTGTCCAGCCTAACTACCAGCTCTTGCTTCTTGAAAGTTCTGGGCTTTCAGTTTGTTTCTCAGCAGACTAAAGTCACATGTGAAAAGACAGACACAGGCTGGATAGGATTGTTGTTGTTCTGTGTCTATGTGGTGGTGGAGCTGGGCCAAGCAAGGCAGAGGAGTTAGTTAAGACACTGTTTTAAAGGCACAGAGAATATTTTCATTGTTTGGTATTATTCACTCAATGCTGCAAACGTGGCAAAGATTAGAAGATACTCAGAAGAAGAAATGGAAGGATGCTCCTTAATAACATATGGCGGCAGTGCCAATTTAATGCATCTTTTAGTCAGAGACTTAAGTACGTCTTCTCCAGCAATAAAAGAAAATGCTGAAGTCGCAAAATACTTCCATAACAACCATTTTGCTTCAACTTCACTGAAGAGAGCAGGAGGAGCCAAACTAATTCTCCCTCAAGATGTTCGATGGAATTCTGTGGTTGATTATTTTGAACAATTTTATTAAGAACTGGCCTATTCTCATAAAACTTTGTGAAGAAAACCGTGATAAAATAGATGAAAATATCTCATCCAAAGTATCTAATGTTGGATTAAAGAGGAATGTAGAGGATATGCTCAATATACTGAAGGCTATATCCATAGCCTTAAACAAATTTCAGAGAAATTGTTGCTGCATTGCTGATGCTGTCGAAATTTGGAAGGCACTTCAAGAGACATTAAAGAAAGAAATACCTCACCAGAAAGTTAAGCTGCAAACAATAAAGAAGCGAATGGATCAAGCACTAAGTCCACCTCATTTTCTTGCAAACATTCTCGACCCCAGATATAAAGGTAGATGCCTAACTTCTGAAGAAGATGCTGCTGCCATGGCATAGGCATCTCAAAATCACTCCTCAGTTATGCCAGTCATAATAAATTTCAGGGATGGAGCAGAACCATTTAAACAGTACGTTTACTGATGATGTTTTGAACCAAATCACTTCCCTGAATTGGTGGAAATCATTAGCCAGACATCATGAAACAGAGTTCCTTCAGTTATTAAGCCAACTTCTCACCTCAGTAGCTTCCTCTGCACTGCAGGCAGAGAGAGAATATTTTCATCGTTTGGTATTATTCGCTCAAAGCTAAGAAATCAACTGGGAATTGAAAAAGCAGGAAAACTGGTATTTCTGTTTCAGTCTATGAATAAAAATGACAATGGGAGTGGAGATGAGAGCTAGTTGTAGAAGGTTTAAGGACAGCGTATGTTTAGTGTTGTGATGGCTTATCTGTTAGAGTTAATAACATTTTAAAATTAAAAAAAAAAAAAAAAAGTTTAAGGACAGCCGTCAGCCCATAACTCAGGAGACTGCAGCAATTGCATGTATGAAGCATTTTTGTAACATTTAAGATTTAGTTTAATAAAATATAAGTGCTACTGTGTTTGTGATTTAGTTCTTACCATTCCTGATGTACTTCTACTCCATCTGCAGCTTGACACAGGTAATGAGTATTATGTACTATTTCCTAAATTAATAAAAATCAAGTTATCTAAAAAATTACACAAAGTATACCCTCCTAGATGTTGTAAAATGCTGTACTGAGTTGTAAATTAACATGTTTTAGTGATCAGATTTGCATCACTGTTCAAGATATATGTGAAGAAGTATCAGTGGGAAACTTGACTTAAAATCAGGGATTTTTTGGGTAATTTAAATCACCTTGATTTAAATCAATCCACCCTAGGCTGAAGTATTAAAGCAGTTCCAAAATTGAAGTTTTCAACTGAAACTAAAAACAGATTACATCTGAAATCGGAGCTTTAAAAAGAAAACAAAAACAAAAAAGCAAAATATTTCCTAGGTACTATTTTACCCAGCATAGATCAGAAAGAATTTAAAAGCAAAATAATTAAAAACAAACTACAACAAAACCCACAGTTCTAATTACATTAGGGCACTTCAAATTTATGGTAAAATTGATTGATAACTTTGCTCTCATTCCTCACTGTCACAGTTCAGGACAACTGTCCCTGTATTTTCCCTTATTGCTTCAGGAAGGGCACCCATCCTCAGACTTCCAGCTCCCCTGACAATCACCTCTCATGGGTAGAGAGACACCTCTCTCTCTTCTGACCAGGGTATCTCCAGGCAGAACAGTTCCTTGTTCCTACATAAGCTGGTTTCTCTTGCCTTCTTTTCGGAGACTAACAACAGAGTAATTGCCAACAGTTTTACAATACCACACAACAATTCCCATGCAAGCCTATTTATCCTTAAAGCAAAGATACTGCAGAGAAAACATTGAAAACACTAAAAGAATCTACATGCATGCTGATACGCTTACCTGAGATTCCCCTCCACCCCCCAACTGTCTCCAACATTGGCTCTGGCAGGTAAGTCCTTTAAACCTCCTAAAATGGTCTGTAGGAAGGCGCAGTGGCCTTCCTCTGAGCCTGGGCCCGAGGAAGGGCCCCAGGCAACCAATCAGATCCTAGACAGGCCGGCGGCCCAGTCTGCCCGGCAACCAGACAGCTGGCCACCGATAGGTCCTGCCAGACGCCAACCCCGCAGCAAGGGGGTGGGGCCTCAGGGAGGGCGGCAGCCATAAAAAGCAGGCCCTATAGCTCAGAAGGAAAAAGGCTGCCGACGGAGGCAGACGTACTGTCTTGCCGGCTGCAACGAAGGGCTGAACCACGCCAGGCCTCCGCCCCAGGTAACCCTCCCCCGGCCTTGAGGCCACAGGAGCGACCCCAGCAGCCCGCCTCTATGGCCTGGGTTGGGCCCCAGGCCCCCTGGACTGGCGAAGGCCTACAGGCCCGAGACGCTGGGCCCAGCCCCCTGACCCGGAGAGCTGGGAGTTCCGCCCGGAAGCTGGTCCGGACTTGGAGGAGCTGCCGGACGCCCAACCCCTGGAGGCAGGACCAGACCTGGAGGAGTTGCCAGAGGCTGAACCCTACCCCCAGCCCTGCGATCTGGAGGAGCTGCCCCTCGCCAAGGAGCTTCCCACTCTACCCCCCGTGGACGCAGAGGGACTGACTGGTCTACCCCGTGCGGTGTACCCCGGTGACCCGGAGGAACCGGCGGACACAGGTACCGGGGAGCACGGGGAGGAAGAAGCCCAGGGACAGCCAAAGGCGTGGCTGTAATAGGTGTAAGCCCAGTCGGCGTGTTGCGTCAGGAGCCCCGCCAACTGAGTGGCAACACCCGTGCCACTGCTAGGGCCCTGGGCTGGGACGCAGTGGAGTTGGGTGGGCCTGCATCCCCCTCCCCTCCCACCGATCCTTGCCAACCCCACAAGAGCGAATAGCATTTACCGCCCACTTAGCTCAACGTCGCTGCTCCTTGCTCGCCCGCCCTGCCTGAGGGCCGGGGCAAAAGACTGCAAACACTAACATTCCCCTTTTAGATAGGAAGGCGCAGTGGCCTTCCTCTGAGCCTGGGCCCGTCCTACATGGTCTCTTTTGTTATCACGTTTGTACCAGTCCAGCACACTCACAGTTTAGTCTATTCTTATAGTTTGGGTGTCTCTGATCTGGAATTTCCAAAAGCAGCTAATCAGTTCCCAGGACATAGCTCCAAAAGGCTGGCTCAATGGTGGGTCATTTACATTTCCCTCACCCCAAAGTATTTCCCAGAAAATCCATTTCACACATATTGGCCCAAAAAGTCCTCAGTTCCTAATCCTTCCCAAAAGATTGCTTTAGTCAGCCTCCTAGAAAAGTTGCATACAATTTCACAACAACACATACACAGTTACATTTTAATAAAACAGACCCTAAGCATGAACTTAATTCAATAAAGTTTACCTTAACTCCATAAAGTTTGCTCAGGAAATTGTTATATTTTTCACATTCACAATGCACCCAGAGAGTGTATTTAAATCAACACTACCACATGGCATTGAGTCTTATTTAAAAGCCAACAGTACAACTGGAAGGCTATTGTCAAAAGACTAAATTGTGATGTGACTAAAGTCACTGATGTATGAGGGAACACTAACTGGCTACCCACTGGGTTCTGTAAAATGAACAGGGTCATTCAGTGCTGAAATTTTACTATGGAGTCACTACATATCTGTATGATTGCTATTGATTACAAGTCAGTTTCTGTTGCCTTTGGTTGTGATCACTTCATAATTCCACCATTCACAAGAGTACGTCACACGTTGAGTGTGTTATTCTGAATTTACTGTTTCCAACCCTGTGTGATAACTAACTTGGTGCTACCTAGTTTTCTCAGGCGTTGTCCAGAATAGGCTGTGGCTTCTCAGTCATTACAATACAGTGCGTCAGTCATAGTTTCAACTATTTTCCATCATTTTAACTTCATGGACTAAAATTAGACATTATTTCATTTATGATTTGGGAATACAGTTCACCCACAAACCTACCAATTGTGTCCCAAAGTCCAGTTATTTGCATATTAAATTTGATTGTGGGCTTTTTGACTCAGAAAATTCACAACCCTGCAAACCTGCTTGTGACTGAGAACCTGCTGCCCACCCAAGAAAAAATGGGTTGGTGGCATCTGCAGCCCAGTCCAGCAGGGATGTCCCTGCCAAAAACCCGGTACTCTAGGCTGGAAGGGGAGACTGTGGGAGAGCACCAGCAGGAAGGGGGGGCTGCAGGCCAGATGCCGGGGCTTTCCACAGGGAACACCACAGTACCTCTTCCTGCATTCTCCAGGCTGCACCCTGGCCTAGCACAAGGGGGGGTGGACCAAAGGAAGGAAGTGCTAGGATATTCTGAGCCTGGACCTCTGGTGCCAGGATAGGGTGCAGCCTTCAGAATGCAAGGAGAGGTATCGTGCAGCTCTGCGGGCTCCCAGTGTCCGAACTCACCATGGAAAGCCCTGGTATCTGGGTTGCAGACCCCTCCCCACTGCTACAGCCTGGCTCACAAACAGGTTTGTGGGGTTACAACCAGAAAAGGCACATCTCAGCCCTTCCTGCAGCCCCACAAACCTGCCTTCCGCTTATTGGCAACTCTGGATAATGGCTATCTTTTACTGGGAACAAAGACACGTTGTTAATAAGTGAAATCAATTGCATTTTAGCCTTAAATGATGTTTTATGCTGTGAATAAAGTTAATGACATTATCTACTTGATGCTCTTCATTTCATCTCCACGTCCCATTTGTTCTCCTACTTGAAACAAGGAAGTGAGCCAGAACTGTAGGAACAGCCAGTTCTCTGCAGATTACTGGCAAGTGCGCCACCGTTGATAGTCTGAGAATTTCAGATGCTAAGCAAGGGTAAAATTTGCTTGTTTTGCTTAATACTTGAATTAACACAATTAAGGATATGTGTTTAACTGTACCCAAAATTTCTGGGATTTTTTTCTTGAGACATGAAAGAAGCGAGTTTGAATACAATCCCAGTTAAATGGCTTAAGAAGGAAAATGCTTTTTAATTAAAATATACATATGATTTAATATATAAAAGCCCTGAATTCTTTAACCCCCTCTGGGTCAATATATCAAAGACAGAATCTTGAAAAGAAGGGAAAGGGGTCAGATTATGTGAGACACAGAGAGGATTTCTGAGCAGATATGTGATGATAGCAATAAAAATCAGTTTCACAATTCTACATCTTCAGGACAGCAAACTTCATATAATTTAATTTTTTTCTGCAACTACAGATTTCTGCTAGAATTAAGTACTTTTAAGAACTAAATTGTAAAATGATTACTTTTAAAGATTTTTTTTTTTTTCCATTGCAATGTAACCTTGTTACTAAAATCTACTTTTACAGAAATATTGCACTTAACTAAGATATCGTGGTATTTCTGAGAAGTACTGTCTCTCTGATTCCCAATAGAAACCCTCAACACTTCATTTTCTGTGTCTTAAAGAGATGATAATTTGGGGTTTTCTCGAAAAGGTGCTAGAAATGTACAGGTTGTACACTTTAAATGTAACATTTAAAACGGGGTCTAATAATTATGAAGAGATGCTCATTTCAGCATAGAAATATTGAAAACTAGATTCAACCTAAACCCACTTTTGACATCTCTCCCCCTCATTTATCTATAACTGAGAACAGACTGAAGTTTTCCTATGTGCTATCTGATTCAGTAGATGAACATTGTTGGAGTTTTAGGAAAATCAGACATTTTAGATGGGAAAGTAACAAGTTAGAGATTTCACTTCTAGGAAAGTTTTATACCTTTTATTGGCTTAGCATTTCAGATTGGCCTAGAAACTCTACATCTATTTTGTTTTATATTGTTTGTCCCAATGAGATCTTCTGGTACATTTGGTGGGTTAATAATGAGCTATTACATTCAGTTTTCATATACATGAGGATCCCAGCAGAAATTATAACCCTGTAGATGATGATCTGCAAGCTAAAGGCTTCCTGAAGTCAGGACAGGAGAAACCTTGCTGTGTGAGTGTATAGAGATACAGACAGACAGAAGACCATGAGAGTAGCAATGAAGTAGCTCTATATGTACCCATCTAAGCTATATGTAGATGGTGCTTCAAGTTATCATGCAGGCTGTCTACCTCAATGACTGGATTTCCAACAATTTGCAGAGCTAGCCTGCTCTGTAAAAGTATAACCAAAGAGAATAGAAAAGTTTTATGTTATCGTCACAATATGAATACGTTTACTTTAATAAATCATATCCATTAGTGTACACCTTTAGAAATAACACATGCCAAACAACTTCTGAAAGTATTTGCTAGTTGGATGTGCTGAGGCATTGGCAGTTTATACCAAACATCTGGTTTGTTTACCCACCCCATCCGAAATGTGGATAAAAGACAAAAATCTGTATCCAGACAAAGGCTGGAAATATTTTCAATATTTCACTCAGGAGAAAGGTTTGGTATATATACTTATTTCATGAAGTGTGCATGTATCACAGTAAAATTGAATAAAGAAGCACAGCCTCAAGAGCCAATGATCCAAACAAACAAACCACATGAGTACATCATTTGCAGTATCTGATAAGGGATTTTTTGAAAAAGCCCTTACTGATGGTCCACAAGCTCCAGGAAAAAATGTTGCAGAAACTCTTCCTCTTAAACATAGGGGCAATGTACTTAAAAAAGCACCACTCCTAAAAATATGACCAATTTCAGCTCTTGGCTTTCAGATCAATATAACAAGTCTTCAAGGAAGAAGACAGACTTTGAAAGACTACACTTCAACTCTGCAGTCAGAAAAAGTGGCTCAATAAATGAGGTTGCTTTTCCAGAATGTTATGAAATTTTACCATCTTACAAGCTATTTTATGTCTGTTCTTTTACCAGCATCATTACCGCATGCTGTTCTTCATAACTTTGATTGTAATTTAGCTTTTGCCATACTACTGCTGAATAAGTGGTATTCATGCGGCTCACAGGAAGAAACCACAAGTGTGCCAACGCATACTGAACTCTTCAAAGCACCAGTCCAGTCTTTTCAGGATGATATATATAAAGCTGCTGCTTAGTTAAGAAACAGAATAGTAACATAACATTGCAAATATAAGCATGAAGTGCAGAAAATCTTACATAGCATGTTTTTTAATATTTAATTTGTGGGATAGTATGTCAGGCAGACAGAAAGATTGCTATCACAGACGGCACATAATCTTCAACTTTTTTTTCAATAAAGTTTTCTAATTGGCATAATTATTTTATTCCCTGAAGTCCTGATTTTCATAATCAACTACATTAAAATTCATTTGGGATTTGTCAGTCTGTTGAGCTATCATACAAGTTACATTTTAATGTCATTCTATATAATTACTCAAACCATTTGCGTTGCACTATTTGATCATTGAAATATTAAGTTTGGGGATTGGAAGTTCATCTCTGGACATCCTCTCAAGACAAAAATAACTGGTTCCCAACATATTAATTATAACCCAAAAAAGTAAGTTAGTTTGCCAAATGAAGTACCTGGCTATGAAGACCAGAAGCAAGTATCAAACACTGAAGCTATATCTGTACATACGCATACATCAGTGTCTTACAGGATGTAACGTGTACTTAGAAAAGCTCTTCACAAACACGTCCACTTTGTTCAATGTCAATTTTATACATTGCCTACATTAACAAACATATGTAAGGGCAATGTTGAAAAAAGTTGAATATTTGGGTGCGGTATATCTAAGGGATTCCTCCAGTGTGAGATGCAAAGGATCAAACAAAATAAGAAAAGTGAAAAAAGTCCATAGTCCTGCATAAATGCAGAAAGGTGACACATTCCCAAGTTTGCATGCTCTCCTTGTACCTGTAGAAGCCCACTTCTCACAAACTCATCAACACTGCCAGGTTTTGTTGGTTTGCTTTATTGGAAGGAGGGGAAGATGAAAGAGGAAGAAGAGAAAAACCACTCTCCCACAAAAAAATCCACACACCACCACCACACAGTTTTATCAAATTAGTTTTAAGAGCTAGTTGTTTTACACAGGTTGCTACCAAACCCAAGAGCTAGGACCAATATATCCATCATACAAGAGGAAATGTATTAAGTAACTGTCAATTCTACATTCTACAGTATTTATCTCAGTAATTTGGCTCATGCAATCTAAAAAGTAAAACCATAAAAGGGCACAAATTGCCAATAGATAGACAAATAAATGAACCTGGAAAACTATAGACTGTTTAACATCAGCGAGCCTGGCTTGCATGCCAGTCTTGCAAAGCTCCTCTTGCCTATTCACATGGTGAGCATATTTTAGGCTTTTTTTATTGATATACAAATTCTTTAGGGCAGACACTGACCACATGTTTGTACAGTGCCAAGAACAAACGCCCTAATATTAGTATTAATGTCTAGGTGACACTAACACAAACAATAAAATAAACTGTTAGGAACAGAACAACCCTGTCTCAAAAATTTGTAAGAAGGGATAAAGACTTGATGCTCTTGACAACAGTCTTTAGTAGTCATTAGCCTTTTGGGCATTTACAAAATTATAATGTCTGCTCTTGATATCTCCAGTGTCCTATAAATCATGCTCCATGAAGGACAGCTAACAGACTGCACTACTTCTGTACTAAGGCATTCATATCTCAACCATTTTCCAACCATTTTTCTTTCTGAAGTAGCAAAGGGCTTCCAAGTTTTTTATGGGAGATGATTAAATACATTTGTGGGACACCCCAGCTACGAAAAAGCAGAGATAACCATTTAAGGCTTCCGGGCTCTTAGACTCAGTTCAATCAATGTATTTTGCATTGTGCCCACTAGGTGATTAACAAAACCATAACATATAGTAGGTCCTATTATCTCTATGAATCATCATGACCAATTATTTCCAATAGCTTATCTACAAACAAGTATAAAATGGCTCAATATGTGTTCTTCAGCCCTGTATCATGGGCAACGATCTATAAAGCATGCAAAAACTCTGCTAGAGCATACGTATACTCTCTGAAGAGAGCCCTGGAAATCTGCGGCTATCTGTTTTATATCTGTGGACCGTTTTTTGTGGATGGTGGATCGGATGCGGATCTCAAAGGCAGGGAAGCAGCTGTCTGCAGCTCATAGGCTTTGAGGCTGCTTCCCATCAGCTGTTCTGCACTGCCCCCTCCCACCTCACAGGCCGCTGTTCGGCACCGCCCCCCAGCGGGTTGGATATAAATTGATTCTTGCAAATGCGGATCCGCATCTTTGTATCTGCGCAGAGCTCTACTTACGAAGATATAAGTCATAACTTCTGGTTTGGTGTCATGAAATTCCATTCTATCAGGTAGTGCTGAACATTGCATGAGTAGCAAACCTGCTTCTGACTACACTTTCTTCTGAGATAAGAATAAATTATATACACTAACTTTGTGAGCAACTTATTCTTACGGTTTTCCACCTACTGGAAGTGATTGGCATAACTTACCCAGTCCAGGCTGGCATGAGAGGAACATACTCTGAAATAATTTTTTCACAGTTAAAAATACAAATAATCATAGTACATTCAAAACTACTATTATATGCAAGTCTCATTTATTTTAGATTTGACAGTTTTCTGTTTTTGGAGAGAGCTAAAATAGATTTAAAACTATTTTAATTTTTCTTATATTTCCCCCAAAAGCAAGTCTTCATATATAAAAAAAGTCATGCTATAAATAAGTATTCCTATTGCACTACTGGATAGTTACAACTGCCCCATTCTCACCCCCAAGAACTTTAATTAAAGCAATGGAACAATTCATAGTGTTCTCACATGAAGGCTAGAAGCCTGAACACTGAAGTCAATGGGTGCTGCCATGTGCTACGAAATTCTGAAAATATGGCCACTTATTTAGATGCTAAATATTGATTTAGTGGTCCTACTTTATTCTCCTATATTTGAAAATCTTAGCAGAGCTGTTATACAATTGTAAATGGGAGGTAAGTAAGTCTGGACAAGAAGACAGGTAATCCAGGAGTAAGGTTAAGATTCTGTCACGGGTATTTTTAGTAAAAGTCAAGGAAAGGTTATGGGCAATAAACAAAAATTAATGAAAAAATTTATTCTGCGACCTGTCCCTGACTTTTTACTAAAAATACCCTGGGAAAGGGGGGACAAACAGAGCAGCTGGGACTTGCAGCTGCTCCAGCCGGCCACTGCTCCTGCATCAGGGGCTTGCTGCCGGTCAGCTGTTTGGCAGTGGCCCAGAGGCTGACAAGTTGCTCCTACCCTGCTCCAGAAGTCACAGAGGTCCCGGAAAAATCACAGAATCCATGACCGAGTCGTATCCTTATCCATGAGGATCTCTCCAAAATTATATTATCTACACCAGTGGTGCTCAAACTTTTCCTGTTGCGTCTCCTCACCAGTAACAATCTGTCCACGCCCCTGCCCCTCCATTACTGCCCGGCCAAGTCTTCCTCAGCAGCGGAGCTTGGTCTGAAGGCAGAGCTGTGGGCAAAACTGCAGATGAGGGAGGAGCTGTGGCTAGAGGCAGAGCTAGTTTGGGGGTGGACAGGGAATGAGGGCTGAGCTGGGCTGCAGGTAAAGCAAGGGTCAGAGTTGAGCTGTGGCCGGGATCAGATCAGAGCTGGTCTGGGGATGGGTGGAGAGGGAGTGAGGCTGGAGCTAGGCCTGAGGATGGAGCACAACAGGGGGCTGAATAGGGGGTTGGAGGCAGAGCTGGCCTGGGGACGGGGCAGAGCTGGAAGCCGGGTACTCCCTCCTTGCCCCCTCATGGGGGCTGGCCCCAGCCACACAATGCGCCCCCTGAACATTCTTCTGCATACCCCCCGGGGAGAGACACCCCACACTTTGAGAACCACTGATTTACACTACGAAAAAGTTTGAGAACCCTGACTATAAAACCACTGTTTCTCTTACCAGAAGGATATCTATACACTGCCACTCTACAAATATCACTGCTTTCTGTTTAACCTTTCTTTTAAAAGACCATGCAAGATTACACACTAAGTTAACATTGCTATCAGAGTTCTTTCCATCTGTGAAACCACTCTACCTCAAGAGTTTGTTTGATGCTGCAAACCTTGAAAAGTTTAACCAAAGACAGATGACTCAGTTGACTAAAAATTTTAGAAGAAAAGCATGATAAAACCTATGTACATTTAAATTCTACTGAGCACCTCATCAGTCCAATTTACTAATGTTCACCTTATTTAAAATTTCTTAAAAGTCACAGTATCATATCTTGGTATCATAGGCAGAAGTACTAGCACCACATATTAAGGTTGCCCAACACTTCCCATTATAACAGCCTATTTAAAGTTGTTTATAAAACTTAGCTAATCTTTATCATTTGGGCTGAATTTTCTAGGCCAAGTATCTGCCTCAGGCTAAATTTTTTTTGCAGAAAATTTCAGCCAAAACAGTTCAGGTGTTTCTGAAAACAAAGAAAGGGAAAATATGTTCCCCCCCTCCCCGATGTTAAAAAATTCAGTCAACCTTTTCTTTGAAAAACCCCTAGCATCCCAGTGCACTAGAGCAGAAAGTTGGTCCTTGTGTCAGGGATGTGCCTTTTGCCATCCCTATAAAAATCCATTCAAATTTGACCAAGTTATAAGCCACTGAAGAAAAAAAAACTGCAGTTTACACATGCTCAGTAGAGACAACTTTGATTTTTATCAGCTCTATTCTCTGAAGATTCTTTCCATACTGAGAAAGCTCAAGTCTCTGAACTCCCAGTGCTGACCAGACCGAGTGTGCCCGACAGAGTGACTGGGCATGTTTCATTCCTTCATAGCTCCTGTGTGTGACCAGACCGTATATGCATCAGCCCCAAAAAGTGACTATAACCCCAAAAGTATAGGGGTCTACGCCCCTGCCCCTCCATTACTGCACATCCCTGTGATGGCTGTTCCAGGCCAGAGCCAGACACTGAAAATGAGAGCAGGAAGCCTCTCTCTTGTGCTCCCAACGACCCACCGCCACCCACTAGCAGCCAAGCAGCATGGAAGAAGCTGTTTGATTCGAATACAAACGAGACAAAAGCCAGATCAGTGGAGTGAAAAGAACACATTGGGACAAAGAGTCAGGTGGGAAAAAGAGAAACTAGGACTAATAATGTGGAGGCCGGGGGTTGGTGGGGAGGAGACTAGGAGTAGTTCGGCAAGGAGTCTGGGACTGGGAGCCAGGAGGAAGGGAGGCTGGAACTGGGAGCCGGTGAGGGAACTGCAGTAGGGAACATTAAGATCAGACAAGGAGTTGAGAGGAATCTGGAAACAGTAGAATAAGAAGACTGGAACTAGGAACCACTATGGGAGAAAAGGGGAAAAAACAGCGACAGGTTGGGATGCAGCTCTGACAAGGAGTTGGGATACAGGGAGAGAACTAATTAATTGTTTGTGAAGCATTCTGATACTGTAGTGATGAGCACAATAAAAAAGCCCAAGAGGAAATTAATAATTCTGGTCTTCAGAGCAGGGTCTGAATAGCATGCAGGTTGGAACAGGGTTTAAATGGGGCCACACAGTGAGAATAAACCAAAATACTGAACAACTACTCATTAAGTGAGCACATCTCATTCTGTACACTGAATGAGGCCCAGGCCAAGGGCTCTGTGGCAAAAATTGTATGTAATCATCTAATTAGAGACAGTATCATAATGCATATGCATAAGGGAGTCAAATTAAGGTCACACAGGCAACCTTAATTCCAGCATTTACTACATTTTGAGTGCTTGACTTTGCTACCTTAATAATATTCCTTCAACACAATTATTTTGTATGCAAGATCTATAAATTTCTCCACTGGGGCCAATACACACAAGAGCATAGTAAAAACAATTTTAGCACTTTGGCTAGTCTGCTAATTTGTCAAACTGGCTTTAAGTTGTTCAATTGATTGCAAGCCAGTTGAGACTGCGGATATTTATATGAATTGCTACTGTAATCTAACATCTGGAAAGCAAGTTTCAGAAGTGTTATAGTAAATTAAGTGTGGCTTCAAATTAAATCAAGAGTGTATTTGTTCGTTATTAGACAAAAACAAACTATCACACCTAATTAACCCTCCAAAGTTTTTCAACTCTATTTTAAAGATATTTTTGAGCAGCAATTTTACTACTTTTAAGCACATCTACTGACAAACTGATTATTCAAGTAAATAAATCAACTCTTTACTAACCAATCTATAAAAAAGATAATAAGTAAATCACAGTTTTATCCCAATGACTGTGAAACCAGTGCAGCAGACCACCCCACACTTGCTAAGTCCTATTCTGCTACACACTTGCGTCATCACTAGTACAGTTTAAAGGCAATCAACTTGTTTTTTGATTCCCTGAGTGGTCACTTAAGAAAGAACTTGCTGCATTAAGGCTAGGCAGTCCAGAGAAACACCTTGGGCACCAGTCATACAAAAATGACATTAAGTTCTATACTTTATTTTCTACAAAAGCAAACACAGACACTATATAACACAGAATAATTCATTTTAGGGCCAGAAGGCATCACTGAGATCATCTACTATTCTGACCCTTCTGCATAACACAAGTCTAGAATTTCACACAGTAATTCCTATATCAAACCCTTAACTTCTGGCTGAACTAAAGTGTATCTTTTGGAAAGTCATTTAGTCTTAAACTGAAGACTTCAAATGATTGAGAATCCAACACTTTCCTTGTAAATTTTTCCAATGACTGGATTACCCCCACTCAGTGAGGCTCACTGTTTGAAAAATGGAGCACGTCTAGTCTGAATTTATCTAGCCTCAGTTTCTGGCTACTGAATCTTGATTTGTTTTTGTCTTCTATATTAAAGAAGCCTCTGCTAACAGAAATCTTTACCCCATGTATTAGACAGATTAAGGTCCCTTTTAATCTTTTCTTTGATAAACTAAGTAAACTGACTTTTGTAAACTGACAGGAGGGAGATAACTGGGAGAAATGGTTATGGCTGAATGTTAAACCTGTTAGTCATAACAACTGCCCCTTAATCAAAGTTGAAATGTCCACTCGTCTTATTAATGACGAGGAGAAGCTTGCTCGGTTTAGTATAAGGACCCATTAATTTTTGCAAACCTTAAGCTGTTTTTAACAGGTTTCTAGAACTCAGTTGTAAAAACAACCCCCCCCCCCCCCCATGAAAAAGAATGCAGTGCTATCCTGAGTCACCAGGAAGACAGCTCCAGTGCCTCTGCAGTAGTTCCTAGCTCTCCCAAGTAACAAATGTGTGAAATTAACAATACTCTGCTCAGTTTAACCACCAGTATTCTTAACCCTCAGCCAGCAGCAAAGCTGACAAGAATCATATCAATCTTACTGTGAGGACAATAATAGAATATTAACAGAAGCAGAGAGACAGGCCCTAGCATCTTTACAGTCAGATGTTTGAAAAAAAAAAAAAAAAAAAAAAAAAAAAAAAACCAGACCACAACACCTAACTATCAAGTGCTTTTTACATCTGAAACCCAACATTTCCCATGTCAACATGTAGCTATGTGTTGGTTTAACAACTTGAGCAAGATTCAACCAGTGACTCATGCGTGAAAGTCTTCTCATTCTTCCCCACTGCCAACTGGATGAAGCTTTCTCCTTGACAAACTTAAATAAACCTGTTATTTCTAAGATTTCTTCAACTAAGCATCAACTAAGAATACTGCAGCATTTAAGATACTATTAACTAGCATATTAAGTATTTTAGTTACTTCTCCCCACCCACTTAGTGCTCGATACTAGTTTTTGTAACTCAAACCACTTTTCATTTATCATATATTATGTGATGACTCCACCAGTTCAGAGTCTCAGAGTAATTTATAGAGAAGTACTGAAGAGCAATTTAGCTAGCCTGCATTAATTAGAAAGTATTTTCATAATTCAAAACAAAATGAACCACACCATAACTAATTTTTACATTTGTAACATCAGTACTGCTGTCAAATTAACACTACAATAAAAACAACAGCACTAGAATGTGTAGTTATCTCAATACGCCTTAGCAGTCATGATTTGGCAAAGTCCCAACTGTCATTTGTTTGTTATAGAAAATGGTTAGAGAAATAAATAGCTGCAATTATCCAAAAATATTTCTGACAACTAATTTATCTGCTCTTTCGCACATGTGCCATTCAGAAAATTTTTGCTTATCTCCAAAACTACTATAAAAAATAAACGCTAGAATGCATCATTTATCAGGAATTTTAGAATATTTTTAGATAAGAATCAATGTTCACTTTGTATCTGATCAAACAAGAAGCAATGATAAACTTAAAATATTTTACTCAATCATGTATTTTCTATCTGCAAATCACTAAAATAAGATTTTTAAAAATCATTCAGTCAAACCAAACAAAGCAACCATTTATCTATGTACTAAAGTAGAAACCTATACAAAATTATCTCAAGCACTGGAATGGGTTACCTAGGGAAGTAGTGGAATCTCCATCTTTAGAGGTTTTTAAGCTGAGGCTTGACAAAGCCCTGGCTGGGATGATATAGCTGAGGTTGGTCCTGCTTTGAGCAGAGGGTTGGACTAGATGACCTCCTGAGGTCCCTTCCAACTCTAATATTCTATGATTCTATGTGGAGAAGAAATATTTCACAACCAATTAGCATAGAGAATATTAATGTACTGTATTCAATCTTGTAGAGCATGTAGTCACTATACTTTTTCATGTCAGTTACCAACCACAGTATGTTAAATACCACAGCAAGTTATAACAAGTTCTGTGGAAGCTGTAACAAGCATAATTGTCTTATGAGTAGTTTTAGAAATCAACATTGGCAGTTTTTCAAATAGATATAGGATCCTTTGTATGCAATTCTAAACTTTGAATTGCTTCCAGTAACAGAAAATGCAGAAATGGCAGGGATGCTAAATGACTTGTTTGTTTTGGTTTTCATCAAGAAGGTTGGTGGCAATTGGACGTCTAACATAGTGAATGGCAGTGAAAATGAGGCAGGATCAGAAGCTAAAATAGGAAAGAACAAGTTAAAAATTACTTGGACAAGTTAGATGTCTTCATGTCACATGAAATGCATCCTAGAATACTCAAGGAGCTGACTGAGGAGATATCTGAGCCATTAACGATTATCTTTGAAAAGTCTTGGAAGACAGGAGAGATTCCAGAAGACTGGAAAAGGACAAATATAGTGCCCATCTACAAAAAGGGAAATAAGGACAACATAGGGAATTAAAGACCAGTCAGCTTAACTTCTGTACCCGGAAAGATAATGGACCAAATAATTAAGCAATCAATTTGCAAACATCTAGAAGATAATAAGATAATAGGTAACAGTCAGCACGGATTTGTCAAGAACAAATCATGTCAAACCAACCTGACAGCTTTCTTTGACAGAGTAACAAGCCTTGTGGATAGGGGGGAGGCAGTAGATGTGGTATATCTTGACTTTAGTAAGGCTTTTGATACTGTCCCACATAACCTTCTCTTAAACAAACTAGGGAAACACAACCTAGATGGAGCTACTATAAGGTGGGTGCAAAACTGGTTGGAAAAACATTCCCAGAGAATAGTTATCAATGGCTCACAGTCATGCTGAAAGGGCATAATGAGTGGGGTTCCGCAGGGATCAGTTCTGGGTCCGGTCCTGTTCAATATTTTCATCAATGATTTAGATAATGGCATAGACAGTACACTTATTAAGTTTGTGGACAATACCAAACTGGGAGGGGTTGCAAGTGCTTTGGAGGATAGGATTATAATTCAAAATGATCTGGACAAACTGGAGAAATGGTCTGAGGTAAACAGGATGGAATTCAATAAGCACAAATGCAGAGTACTCCCATTAGGAAGGAACAATCAGTTGCACACATTCAAAATGAGAAACGACTGCCTAGGAAGGAGTACTGCGGGAAGGGATCAACAGGTCATAGTGGACCACAAGCTAAATATGAGTCAACAGTGTAATGCTGTTGCAAAAAAAGCTAACATGATTCTGGGATGTATTAGCAGGAGCGTTGTAAGACACAAGTAGTAATTCTTCTGCTCTACTCCACACTGATTAGGCCTCAACTGGAGTATTGTGTCCAGTTCTGGGCACCACATTTCAGGAAAGATGTGGACAAATTGGAGAAAGTCCAGAGAAGAGCAACAAAAATAATTAAAGGTCTAGAAAACATGACCCATGAGGCAAGACTGAAAGAACTGGGTTTGTTTAGCCTGGAGAAGAGAAGACTGAGAGGGGACATGGTAACAGCTTTCAAGTACATAAAAGGTTGTTACAAGGAGGAGGGAGAAAAATTGTTCTTCTTAACCTCTGAGGACAGGACAAGAAGCAATGGGCTTAAACTGCAGCAAGGGAGGTTTAGGTTGGACATTAGGAAAACTTCCTAACTGTCAGGGTGGTTAATCACTGGAATAAATTGCCTAAGGAAGTTGTGGAATCTCCATCACTGTCTAACCTGCCTTTAAAAATCTCCAAACACCTGTCAGGGATGGTCTAGCTATTACTTAGTCCTGCCATGAGTGCAGGGGACTGGACTAGATGACCTCCTGATGTCCCGTCCAGCCCTATGATTCTATGTTATCAGCCATTAGACTACTCACTGCTTCTGTGAAGCACATCTCTAGGCTACAAATGGAAAACATCTTTCTTATAGGTATTTCTTATTGCATTATGGTTGCATAAAACATGTTTCTTAAATTTCAAGACAGCCTTTTTTCCTCGATAGTTTTAATCTAGCCAAATAACTCCATCTGTTAAAATAAAATACAACAGAGTTTGTTAACAACAGGAAACAACCAAAATCTTTAAAGTATTTTATTCTAGCTGTTCTTATATTTGTGGGATTATCTTCTCCCATATTAAGCCTGACAGTGTGCAAGATTGAACATGTTTAAAAATTATTCCAGAAAATGTCAACAGAACTGATAAAAATATGGCATCCTCTATTATGATTCCATCTCATTAAGAAAACTAGAAGCATTTACATAAAATTACAATATACCTCTAGCCTTCTGGAAATAAAGTGTATTCTAAACATTAAAGAAAAATGAATGTAGTACTCTCACTTCTTCAGAAAAGCAGTTTTGAGTATGTCACACCTGAACATAAAGGGGGAAACTTTTTATTCAGTTAACCATATTAACCTAAGTTCTCTTTTTATGTTGAAGTTAAAAGTAGATTAAAAAAATTTAGCTTCATACAGAATTATCAGGGCACAACATTTTAATTACTATAATCAAATCCTAATCAAACTCCTACTACTAATTATAATGTAAAATGGATGAGTTTTAATAAATTAAGCAGTACTACTGTAACTGTAACTATAATACACTAAAAAGCTGAAAAAAACTAGCAGCACCACTTATTAAATCTTTGCTACATAAAGTTTGCTTGTACAGTACAGCAAGACAAAACCAAAAAAAAAAAAAAAGGGCCATCAACACCAACCGACATGCTTGTCATGTCAAAGAAAAAAACCAAAAAGGAATCTGCGATGATCAAAGTCCCGCTCAAACAATTCACATGCACAGCCAGGCACCTGCTGCAAAGCACCATGCATTTAACACAGTATTTGCTGCACATGAAAGCTCCCTCTTCAGGAGGCATGGGGCAAGGAGGAAGCTCTTGGGTTCTTACTACAGCTCCTATCCATGGAGCGAGGCCTCTCCATTCCCATGCCGCTGGCCAATCCTGGCAAGGGAGAAGGGACTCTCATTGCACCCACTAAGGAAGAGATCTCTGTGGCTCCCTCTTCCTCTTGATGTTCTTCTCCCTAAGCAGAGATAACAGAAATAAAGGACTTCAGAGTTCCTCTTCTCCAGGTGAAAGTCTTATGAAGCTCTCTTTCTCCATCTTCTCAAGGAAATATGCTTCAAATATCCCACAACTGGTACAATTTCTCCTTCTCCCCTCCTGCTCGTCACCAGTCAGGCAGGAAAAGAGATGAGCGGGATGGGGGAAAACAATAGTCGATGGACTGAGAAGGGAGGGTGGGAAGAGGAAGTGAGAAACTGGGAGATGGAATTTGTGAAGAATGATGTGGTTGTGGAATGAAACAGTACTATACAAGTCAGGATGAGGGTGTAAAGAAAAAGTGGCTCACAAAAAAAAGTTAAATTAATTCCACTATGGCTTTAAAAACATTCAGCTTGAATAATTGACCAGAAAGGAGAGCTCTCTTACTCTGAATACAAGTTAACTATGTGCTCTTATCTGCTTTAAATTTTTCCAAACAATTCCAGGAATGCATTCTCACAACCAAGGAGAAAAGCAAGAGCACTTGGGGAAAGTGCCCTTTTGCTGGAAGTCATTTTACTTGGATCCTAAATAGCATGCCGAACATTCTGAATTCTCAGTATAGCTGCATTTTATTTGTGAAATCTGAAACAACGAGGGAGAGGAGATGAACAGACCTTGTTAAGAGTCCAAGGTTCTTCCTCATGTAGTTTTTGAAGATACTAGTCATTTAGAGCAACTTTATCTACTACAAAAGCAAAATATCTGCTTTTGGAAAGTCTTTTTATGAACCACAATGATAAATCATATCTGGAAGGAAAGATTTAGCAGGAGTGATTCTATCAGGGGCCTGAAAATAGTCCCAACTTTTCCTTCAATTCTGGAGCAGAATCTTAAGGGGCTCCGTGCAAGTACCTTCTAGCAAATCACTTCATGTTTTATATTTACATACATAAAACCTATAATCTGTTTTTTTCCCCCACGCTCATTACATCTATCTAATAAATGGAAGTAACAACAATCAGTGTCGCTTTCTACAGTAAGTGTATGTTTGACATTGCTTTATGCACAGTTGTTTCCCCTAGCATGCAAATTGTGCTCAGAGGAATGAAATTTATGCACCCATAGATGTTAACTATGCACATAGGAAAAAAGTTAGATAGAACACTGGCGATGAACCTAAAGAAAATCAAGGAAGAAATGAATTATTCCACTACTATTGAGTCTGACTCCGTTCTGTCCTTTAAGTGATTTTTGCTTGATATCTCACCAAAGATGCATCTTTGACAGATCTGGGTATTTTGTAACAAATCATTTGGAGTTTAACCTTTCTGTTCATAAATTTTCTGTAAACAGAATGCAGTTTTCTTAAAATGTATTCATGTTTTAAAATCACCTTTTTTTTTTTTTTTTTTTTTAATAGAAACAATTGTAGATTGCTCATGAACAATTTACTGCTTGTATTTGATATTCAGAATTTTAGCTGCTTTGAATGGATCATGCAGTCCTGTGGTACTATTTCTTTACATATACTTGAAGAATACTACTTTGAAATCAGGTTTCCACTGCGAAAAACTGTAATCAGAAGTTCAAAAATTCTTTTCTTCAATTATTTCGAAATATTCTGACACTTGTCCTGGCAAACATTTCTGCTAGTAAACTTGTTTGCAAGGCTATGAACAGAAAGCAAGAATATGAGGAGCCCAAGCCCACATGAAGGCAATTTATGTAAAAGTTTAAACTTTTGTTTATTTTCTCCCCAGCATCCACCCAGTTTTAAATCACTGACATTCAAAATGTCAATGGATATAACTACCTGGACGCTGGTTACTTGATATATCAAGTGCGTTAAAAAGCTGTTTTATCACAAACTTGGTGGGAGTTATAGTCAATCTAAATAAATGCAAGATGTAGGCCTTTATTTGGCTTCCCTATAGTCTTAAGAAAAAATAAGGCACAGAAATTAAATTCAAATATTTGATTTTAGAGTATCAACTAATGTTTTCCAACTCAAGCTTTCATCTTTGAAGATTACTATTTTAGTCTATTTTAAATCTTACCCGAAATCTTTTGTCACCATCTCCTGAAGACTGACAATTTCTTGCTCAAGTTTGTTAGTACATATATATATATAAAACATATATACTGTTTACCAGGAAATTGTGTTCAATGGGCTTTTAACAGCAATACTATTTAAAGCTTCTCCTGGACAGTCTTATGTACTGTAGGTTTTTTAATTGAACACACTACTATGAAGCCTCTGCTTTTCCTTAATATAAAAAGATGCCTGGCAGTTCCAAAAAGGTTTTCCATCCTTTAGAAGATTATTTAGAGCAGTGGTTCCCAATTTTTTCTCTGCCATGGCACACCTTGATACCTTTAATTATTTTGAGGCACATCACCATATAGTCTCCAAATGAACTCATGAATATTCATGAGCCAATCCAGAACTCAAGTATTTTTTTTCAAAAAATTCCATGGCACACCTGCTCAGGTCTGATGACACACCAGTGAGCCGCGGTAAACTGGTTGGGAGACACTGATTTAGAGTATTCAGTTCCTTCATGTCTTCTGTCCTAATGCATGAGCTTTTAAAACTGAAAGTCAAGTTTACATTTGAATAATTTAATCGTGTCTCCTTTTGTTGATTGATCTATTAACGCTTATCTCACATCTGCATTACATACACAAATATCAACAGGAGCATAAAAATCATTAGAAAATGTTCTAGTTTGCTTTAGTGACCACAAATGTTTTTTGAAAAAATGGTCCCAAAGTAGGACTTTGCTATCACACAAGGCCATGTGTTTCAGAGTAAAGTTTGGAGGATGTAGACAAGAAAGCCCAAAGAGGCTACATTTAAGGTTTGTGTTTTACTGGGGGGTTTTTTGTTTTGTTTTTTTTGGAGTTGGGGAGGGGGGTGGCAGGGAGGACTGGGGAGGCTGTCCAACCATTTCCCCTGATTTTGTGTATGTCTTTCTCATGGAAAAAGGAAGAGAGGTTTTCTGTGTTTGTTTAATAAATAGTACTGTAAAACCACAAAAACTGGCAGGTGACTCAGGGTTAGGGTCAAGTAGTATAATTAGTTTCCTGAAACTTACTGGACTTCAGGAAGGTTCCCTTAAAAGTAGATTTTGGCTTCAGTCCTCATGTCTGACCTAACAAGATTACAGAGTCAAAGAATTCTATGTTACGCTCATGAATATAAACAAATATTTTAATTGCATTATTCCCCATATATGTATCCATTCTCCCACCCTCTACTACTTCCCTAAATAACCTATTGTTTCTTCCTCCAGTGGTTGTCTTCACACAATCCACTATTCAGACCCTTATGATTAGAACCCTCCCCTCCCATTGCAAGTTTTTCTTCAAGTAATTTCTAAGGAAAAATTAATTGAGTTGGTGAGCCCTTTTGCTTCTTTATTACATTAAACAAGTCCTGAAATGGGGGTCCTTCTTCAGCCCCAAAGATATTTATCCTCAGATAAATCTCCAGTCTTCTTTTTAAAATTATTCAAGAAGTCATTTCAGGTACACCACCTGTCTGAGTTACATTGCCAATAATTTGATTTTACATCAATAATTGCTTATTTAAAAATGGCTGAAAAAGGGTTTTGTTTGTTTTAACAGATACGGTCTGGGTCAAGGTAAAATGCATTGCAAGATGACTGCATACAGACCTACAGAACATTTTGACAAGTCACATGCATAACTAAGGATCCAATGAAGAGTTGTCTCCCTGAATTGTCCTATCCATATTTTTAACATAGAAGTCCCTGGTGGCAGATGATAAATTAACTACAGTAAGAGATTTCTTCTAAAATCTCTGAGTTTAAATAAGTATTGTACCAATTCAATTAATGTTGTGAAAAAATGATTTGCCTCCTACTAGCTAGCATCTGCACACCAGCAAAGAAATTCTTCCCTTAGTTAACACCCATCTTTTCTAATCTAGTACATAGTTTCTCAACCTGTGGTACGTGTACCCCTGGGAGTACGCGAGACACAGGCAGGGGGTATCCGGGGAAAAACAAAGTGAAGGGGAGGCAGGCAGCAGCTGCCGATTTCTGAGGAAGCCACGCAGCAGCAGCCCACTTCCCACCTGCTCCCAGCTTGGAAGTGGGCAGCAGTCCCCAGCTTCTGGGGAAGGCAGGTGGCAGCCCCCTGCTTCCCGCCCGGTCACAGCTCCCAGCTGGGAAGCAAGCGGCAGCCCCCAGCTTCTAGGGGAGACAGGCGGCAACCTCCCGCTTCCCGCCCCGTCACAGCTCTCAGCTGGGAGGCAGGCAGCAGCCACTAACTTCTGGGGGAAATGGGCAGCAGCCGCCCACATCCCGCTGGATCCCAGCTCCCAGGTGGGAGCCCGGTGGTATCCCCCTGCATCTTGCGAGCTGGGCTCATAGCTGGGTGGTAGCCACCCGCGCCTCAGTTCCAAGCCAAGGGACAGCCTCTAGCGCCCCAGCTCGAAGATGGGCAGCAGCCGTCTGCCCAAATTCCTGGGTCCCAGCTGGCGTAGAAGTCTCCTCTGCCCCAGCTTGGACTGGGAGGCAGTAGCCCATCTCCCAGGCTGGCAGCCAGGAAGCAGCCCCTTTCCCTGGCTCAAAGCCCAGTGCCCAGAAAACTTGTCAATTTCACTGCTCTAGCTACAACAGCCCCAGATTTTACCAGTTTCCCTCTTTTCCTGTCTGTCTCTCTCTCTCACCCACCCCTTCCTCCTCTCAAATCTATGGCAAAAAATTTGGTACAGCACTTTATATTCCCCAGCACTGGCATGTTGCTCAAAGCCTCCTAGCTTTGGCCAACATCACTTCTAGCCCAGGTACATACTTGAGTTGTGCATCCCTGGTGTAAAGATGGTAACCCTACCCACACTAGATCTGACATCTGTCATATCACGGCCTTATATACTCAGCCTTTCCTCCAATATATGGCTCACATTAGTCTGTAAATATAAAATCCTGTGGAAAACCAAGTGTTGGGGTACTTATTAAAATTTTCAGAAGTTAGGGGGACTTCTTATTTAAAAGGTTGAGAAACATTGCTCTTGTAGAGCAGACGTCTATCTATTAAAAATTACACGTCATGAAACACTACATGTTAAATGCAAGCTTGAGTGGCTCTTTTTGGTTAATCACCCTTTGGCTTTAAACTCAGCACGCTTGTTGGTGATGCAATTCAAGGCTTTTTAAAAAAAAAAAAAAAGCATTTACTACATATTATTTACCAGAAGAACTTTGTTTAGTTTGATCAATATCTGAATTTAAATACCAAGTGTGGACTTCGAACCTTATACAATTTCCATATCAGAGAAGCAGATGCTCTCAGCTCCAGCACCACTTAAACCAAGCAGCATTTCCATAAATGTGTACGGATTAAGAGTTTATGAAAAAGAGATCTGAAACAACCTTTAGTTTTTAAACACCAAAATTAGCACTAGGGAGAATGAAACTATAAATATTTTAACCCAGGTAGAAGGGCAGGTATCCCAAAGTGTAGATTGATGTGAGGAAATTCTCAAAGAAGAAAGCAGAAATACTGTACAGATAGCCACTCTTGAAATAATATCTTGGTAAACTGAAGTAATTTTTTTTTTAAAATCAGTTCATCCGTCTTCCATGTTCTCTCAAATAATCAAAAGGGACAGCAAAAGCTAATTGTTTCCTCAAAGGGTAGCAATCCATTTATTGGGTACTTACTTGAAAGGATTGCTTTGCTGGCAATATTACCCAAGTTAACACAACAGAGCTCATTTGCCCGAAAACCTATTACAAAGACTAAAGCAATTTAAAATAAAAATTACATTTTAGTGCATTTAGCAAGTTTAAAAACAAAACAAAACATGAATATGCTCTGTGGGCTGGAAGATGTTTAGTATTCAAAGGGCAAAAAAAACTAAAGGGCTTGTCTACACTGAAAATGCTGCAGCTGCGCTGCTGTAGTGCTTCTGTGAAGACACTACTTTCGCCGACAGGAGGGATTCACCCATCGTTGTAGATAATCCACATTCATGAGAGGCAGCAGCTGGGTCAATGGATGAATTCTTCCAAATGATCTAGCACTATCTACAGCAGAGGTTAGGTCGGCTATGCTATGTAAATACGTAGCTATGCAATGTGAGTTCCCAGTGTACACCAGACCCATGGAAAATGGTTCTAGTGCCGATACAACTTTCAGCCTATGTGCGATTCACCTTTAGGTAACATGCCTAGAACTGTCTGTAGCTATATATATTTCCTAAAAAACCTGCTTTTTAAAAATAAAATAATACAATGCTATAGGCTTGTATGACCACCCAGCTCTCAAATAAGATGCTGGGTGAAATCTTGGTCCCAGTAAAGTCAACGCTAGTTTTGCCATTGACTTTAATTGAGTCAGCATTTCACCCATGGTCATTGCCCAAAATCATAAAATCCAGGTCTGAAGGATCACTGTAATTTTCCCTCTAAAAACATATTTCAGGTAGATCCTCTTACACGTGTGTTCGTACTTGGTTAAATCCATATTCAAAGATGTAAAAAAACCTGCAAGGCGGACCAATCTGTGTCAGAAGACATTTGTGAAAATATCACTTGGCAGCTTTTCACAGGATTCAGTAATTTAAAAAGTTCTCTTGCAATAACTCTTATTCTAGTAATTCTAACAAGTGGTGATCCTGACCAATATTTGACAGTGATGGGGATAAATTCTACAATGGCCACCAAACACAAGGCCCAAAAAACAACAGCCTTTAGAAAGTGCAGCTAGATTCAGCTCAAACCAGCTATATACTTCATTAGATCTAGCAAGCTGTAAAAAATAAAAACATTAGGATTTTATCATCTAGGACACACTTGGCACTCTTAGAAATTTGAATCTGTAGATTTATTTATTTATGATGAATGCTCTTAACTGAGGCTTGTAAGTGATGAACCAATAGCCACAAAACACAAGAGCGTATTTTCCTTGTGCTCTGAATTTATCAAGTGATGAAATATCAGGAAAGCTGACAAGTTCCTGATTCTTCAAGTTGTATTTTACATAACATGACTAAAAAGATGATTTTACAGAAAAAAAATACTGGTGATGTTTGAGTAATTTCAACTGTTGCAGAGAACAAAAAAACTTGAACTCAGATCTTACCAAGTAAGTGCAGAAACATATTTTCGACTGCTTAATTTAAAGTATTGCTCATATTAACCCAGGATTGTAAACAGTTTTTTTTGTTTGTTTGTTTGTTTTTTAAAGTGTTTCTGTTCATTTTAAGTATCAGCTTCAAAATTTGTTAAACACACATTTTGGTTTTCATTCCCCTTAACTCTTACTTTGCAAATCCTTGTCATAATCACTTAAACCCTTTCATCTAAACCTATTCAACCTTATCTTTATGGGACAATCAATGGAAAGCCATTTCCGTTGTGTTTTGTAAGTTGAAGTCCAAGTGAATCCTATTCATTACTTGGAATTTGAAAGATTGATTTTTTTTATTGGACAAAGTATTTGCTACTGATGAAAAGAGTTGGCCAGTTTGAGTGATGCAGGCCGTGGTGATTCAGCTTGCCAAAAAACTTATTCCCATAAGCAAAACAGATTCTTTCTTATTCAATCAGCACTTAGTGTCAACAAGTAGTAATTGCACTTTGAGACATCAGCAGATTTCAAGGGAATGGAATTACTCTTTTGGGCTCCCTCGCCACTTAGGCTCACAACTTTTAACTGAAATGTTCAACGGTTCCTAAATATTCAGCATTTTACATGCTGGATTCCTTGATTAAGGGAAAAATACACGAGGTGTCATCAAACCACTGTAAGGCTCCCAAGCTGCGGCCTGTGTGCTGGATGTAGCACAATTAGCTTTTCTGCCACTTGAAATTTTTCCACCACGTGATCTAAAGTAAATCAGGTGGATATAAAAATTACACATTTTGTATTTAAAGCAGATTATATTTAAATAAAATACATTTTTGTTTTTAAAACTAAACCTATTGAAAATTAAATTTGAAAATAGGACAACTTACATTAAAGCTAAACTTACTATAATCTATTAAAATAATTTAAAAGTAAGTAAAAATAACATTAAGCAGTACATGTTTGCTGCCCAGTTTTAAAGAAAGTCAAAGAACTGAACAGGTGGAAGTGACTGGCGGAGCACCTGGTGCCAGAGTCTGCTGAAATGCTTCACCAGCTTTTGTCAGCAGTTGTCTCTTCTGCAAGTGAAGAGAGAATATTTTCATCATCTCAGTTTATTCAACTCATTCAGCTCAATGACTAAGTCATTCTAAATGAAGTAACTGATTGAAAAAGGTGAAAAGGCATGACAGCTTATTTTCCTCTTCCAAAATATGAATAAAAAATAGGTGGGAAAGGATGAGAGCTACTAGTTCTAAAATCTTAAAGGACATGATGACCAGAAACAATCACTTCAATTAACTAACTATAGATAATATTCTTTTGTTAAATCAGTTTGTTTTAAAAGCACATCAGGTTTTGATAAACTTTTCCTTCTTATGTACCCAGCACATTTAAGGTAGTTTTATTTATTTTTTTAAAAATTAAATGCTGTTTTCATACATTTTTTATTGAATTCCGATTTCCATCCAAAGAGAGCTTGACACAAATCACAAGTAAAAAATTAATCGTCCAGTAAATTAGAAATGCATCATTCACCATTTTCCAAAAATTTAAAAGAAAAAAAATAGTAATATGAATAAGCATATGTTAAGCGATGTAATTTCTTAAGTAAATATATATAGTTATAATGTATTGTCCCGGTTAGCAAAAAGTACCAAATTTAGTGTAAAAGATATGTTGATTTGCACCTAAATGTGTTTTAAAGGTTGCCAACCAATAAGAATCAACTTTTCTTTAGGAAGGTAATTAGACAGTACAAATGCAAAACAAGATTAAAATTAATTATTTAAATCAAGGTTTCCATCTTATTGATTAAAATCATAATTAAAATTAGTGTTTAAAAATCAATCTGCCCTAGTGACAGTACACCCAAAGTACATGAGAAGAAATGTGAGCTTTTAAAAAAAATCTTTTCAGAGGGAGTACAATCGTGGGAATGTGTCTAACAGAAACATAGTACACGAAGAGATCAAGTATCAAAAGAGTGGACACTCTTGAAAGAGGAAATATTTTTTTAAAACAACAGACAAAACGAATACAGTAGACAGTTTCTCTCTCCACTTTTCAAAAGCTTGGAGGAATACTTGTAATCCCTGTTTCTGTGCTCCCGTGTGTCCAAGCGGCTTAATTTTCTCTGCTGCTTCTGTTATCAGCTTCCCTTCATTCCTCTGACAGTCTTTTATCCTTACCTCCAGGTAAATGAGATGTTCTTCAACCTGTTTTCTCAGACAAGCAGCTCTGTACTGTATACTTGGAATGGAAGAATTATTCCAGACAAAAAAAAGAAAAAAAAGAGTTCACAGATAAAATTAATGATTTATATAAAAACAAAGAACGGAGAAATAAAATAAGGTCCTTTAGCAGAAAAAAATTAGTCACTCACTGAAGTCAGTGGGGAAAGACCTGAATTTTAATAAAAGAAACCAAGAATCCCCGTCCCCAAAGCAGACTTTACAATTTAAAGCAGGAGGGTTGAATAACCACTTCACAACCATATTTTAAACAATGAATACACCACTTCACTTTTACATATGTTTCAACACAAATGGGTATTCAGAATTAAATCTCATTGACATAAAAACAGCTGTCTGTCATCATCTTCACCTCAAAAGTAAAGGACGGGTGGGTGGAGAGAACAAACAGGCTTGGCTCAAAGTGCTAATACACTCCTTTTCCAAGCACCTTTTTTTTTTTTTTTATAAACTATTTCACTAAAATTTATTCTCCTATTTCATTTTTTAACTATTTGATGAATGATCAAATTCGCCATGAATGTCTAAGAATGTCAAATAAAACTTTGAACATACATAGCAACATGCAAGAATCTCAAAGCATTTTGCAAACATTACTGAATTAAGTCTAATTATACCTCAGAAGTAAAACGGTATTCCCACTTTACAGATGGGGAAAGCGGAGGCACAGAAAAGTGAAGTAATTTGCTTAAGATCATACAGCTAGTCTATGGCAAAACCATAGAATAGAATCCCTGAAATAGGAGCAGCACAGACCTCAAAGCCCCAGGGAGGAGGGACTCTGGTGGCTTATCCTTCATGCCCGTATGTAAATGAAGTTTAAAAATCAAATGCTAGTCACCATTTTTGTAACAAAATTAGTTCCTAAAATACACATCTTGACCTTATTATAGAAAAAAACAAGATTACTACCTTAAAGCAAATAAGAGTGAGGGAGAGGAGCAGTTTATTACAATAACTGATTGTCCTGGCAGTGTACTTCTATGCTTAACTTGGAAGGAATACTCTAATGAATACGAGGGCAGTTCAGTCTTTGTACCAATTCATATCCTTGGCAGAAACTGCCACCATGAGTAAGAATCAGTATTAACTGTAGTGGTTTTGAGACAGACATTCACACACAAGAAACTAAACTGATATTGCCAACGTATTTTATGTAAGATGCCAAAACATTTGTGAATAATGTTCAGTCACTAATGAACTGGGCCACTCAGGTGTACCTTATAGAGATGACCAGCCAAGCGTTTACACTCATATGAAACACTTATTATAACATTAAGATACTATATTATTAAGGAAGAATGCCATGCAATCAATTTCAGTTTTATGTCATTTTCATATTCTATCCTGTGGTGAAAGGGTATCAAAACCCATTCAGAGTTCACAACCACAAAGTTCTTCTCCCTTTCTGTTAAGCAATTATCTAGTACACCATTTTGTAACATTTTCCCAAACTCTTCCCTAATTGTTTATGCATCAATCTTATAAGACATTCATCCTATTTCTACTCTGCTCCAGTCAGAATCCAAACCTCTTATTCAGATATCACTAAGCCAAAATGAATAGCCACCCAAATCTGTTTTGTGCTTATTAATCTTTTTCTTTCAAATAACCTTCATTCTTATGCAATCTGAGTAGGCTATTTCCAACGTTGAAGACCAATTTCATAGAAGCACAAAATCACAAATGTCTGGCGGGAAGGGATCTTGAGAAGTCATCAAGTCCACTTTTCAGTGCTGAGGCAGGACCAAGTAAACCTAGGCCATGCCTAATAAGTATGTCCAACCTATTAGTAAAAATCTTCCACGGTGGGTATTCTACAACCACCCTATTCCACAGCATAACTACCTTTATAGTTAGGAAGATTTTCCTACTATCTAATCTCAATTTCCCTTGCTGCATTTCGCTGATGCAAGAACAAGTTGCCCTCAGGAATTATCCTGTTTAAGTTTGTATGCTTAAATAAAGTTGCTGCCACTTGGCCAAATTTTTTGCCAAGTTAAATATTAAAATTTATACAAATAAATAACTGACTACAAGCATTTTAACAGCATTCTGACAAGGTTTTTGTACACTTGAGACAAATGACATTAACTACAAATTAAATTTTCACAGACAGATTGCTTTATGGATGAATTAAGTAGCAGTACGTGGAAGCTTTGAGATTTAGAAGTCTTCTACTTTCAAAAGTGGTGCCAGAATTGTCAGACAAGTCATGCAATACCAGAAGGCAGAATAAGTCTGGCAGAGTAATTCTAAAAGTGAACATGGTTGCCAATTGATATATATGGAAATGACTGGCTCATGAACTGTTCAAATGTCCAGTTAGCTTCAACAGTCAAGGCCAATACAAAGATGTAGAAAAAATAACTCATCTACAAAAACAGTTTTCTGAAATGAAGAGGGGAAAAAAAACTAACTATATTTCATTTTAGATATGAAGGCTAAATTAGCAGTATAATTAGCATGCCATGCTTAACTACATTGAAGGTTAGAAGCAGCAATTTTATTTTTAAACTAGTTCTTTAGAGCCTGCACAGATCAGTAAGGTTTGATTTTTATTCAGTATATTTTTATAGTGTCTTTTTGTGGGAGATCTACAGCAAGAACTAAAGCAGACCTACCTATCTCCTGCAGTTCTATTTCAAAGACACATTCTGGGCATGTGTATTTAAACTGCTTGTTCACTTGTCTGAGGCTCTGAAGTAGAAACCGCACTGAGATAATTGGGGGATTGTGTGACATCTTCATCATACTATTAAAATTTCCTCAACAAAATTTTGAGTTATTTGCCCATAATTATATTGGTACAAACCTGAACAGAAGTGCATGCTTTTATTGAACCTTCCTCAATGTATTCCTTAAAATCTACTCTCACAGTGAGTATTAGCCCTATTTTACTACCGTGAAACTGCAGGCTTTAAGTCTGCATCACCAACTTCCTTCAATTAATATGCAAGAAAATACCTAACACTGACACAATGCAGCTGTATTTGTTTATATTTTGCCCATCATTGTGATATAGTATCTGGACATATACTGTAGAAGTCAAAATAAAAGTTTGCCAACAACTGGGGATGAAACAAACCTATCACTCCCACCCCTTGTTCTGATAAATACACTTTCACTGTAAGCCCAGAGTAATATATTACGGTACTTGTAAAGCAAATAATAATTTTTAAAATTTTTATATAATTAAACTAGTAAGTATTAGTTAAAGTATAAGCAACTGTTCTATATAAATAAAGTCCAATTATAAGTAGTGTACTAAGGCAAACTTGCTTACTTGCTACATCATCAAGGACAATTAAACAAGTTTTCTGACATTGTTTTAAGTATTTGTTTTAAGAACCACACACTAAACTGACAGTACTACTGAAAAGTAAGCTGCATCTAATGAAAGGAAATAAAGGGATTAAAAAATACATCTAAGAACAGTAGAATATCTCAGATTTCTATAAAATACAAGAGTAGGAAGAGTTTATTTGCCCCAACCTTAAATAAATTATTTAAGCTTCAAAGTGGGCTTTTTGTTACGTGTTTGTACGGGGCTGAATATAATAGGATCCTGATTCATGATTGGGGCCTCAGGTGTTACTACTACACAAATTACAAAATAATAATTGAATTTAATTAGATTTAAAATATTTCATTGTCCTCAAGCTTTCATGTGCAACCCACCTTTTCAAAAAGGGGGGTTCAATAACACTGAGAGTTCTTTGAGGTGTTTTAAACTGTGCATTTGATGAAACATACTCAATTAGCACCCAAGGCATTAAGTCTTCTATTTATCCATGTTAACAGATACTGTACAAACAGTAGAAGTACAAGTTCCTTACTCTATCCAATCAACATGTCTCAAGCTTGACCTGGAGGTATCACCCTCAAGGGTAAGAGAACACTTCAATCTTGACCTCTATGCTGAGTTTGCCAATCTGGTGGTGAATTTTGCAGTTGGATCCTGGACTGAGAACAAGTTTATTTCAGATAATCTATTAAATAATCAGATGGTAACAATGTTAAATCACTACTATCCTGAGCAAGGTTAAGCCCCATTTTATCTCATCTTTTCCTGTCCTCCTCCCTTAAAGCATTCCCTTCTTTCCTCCTCTTCATTCTTCCCAACTTCTGAAGTGCTTCTAACATTTGCACTTCAAGTATCCAATGAATTTCTTCTATCTAAGAACATAAGACAAGAAATAAATAACACAATATGAGATTATGATTGCAAGACTAGGGTTCAGTATCACTGGGAATAAGCTTTGTTTACAAAATGGCAGGATTCTATTGGCGTCTTCTGATATAACAGTCTCCAAGACAAAATCTAGACCATAAAAGAGACCTTTAACATATTTCCTGAAGAATTAAGGAATATTGGAAACAATTCCAGTTCTAACCTTGCTTTTCATATCAAGCTGCAGAATGCACTCACTTGTACAAAAAACCTTTGTGTACATCACTTATGTCTTAATATTTTCTTCTACATAGCCTTTATTTCTCAATTCCTACCTCCAGTCAGGGTGGACTGATTTAAATCAAAGCAATTAAATCAATAAATAGGAAGCCCTGATTTAAATAATCAATTTTAATCGTATTTTGCATTTGAACTTTTTAGTTATTTTCCCAACAAAAAGTTGATTCTCATTAGTTGGTAACCATTAAAACATGTTATATGGAACAAAATAAAGTCTATATACTAAATTTGGTGCTTCTATTTGCTAACCAAGAGGATACACTATATTTATACACATTTATTTAAGCAATTATATAGTTTAAATTACATTTATTCAGATTCTTAATTTTTACATTTTTAATTATGGTAGAAAATGGTAAATGATCAATCTCTTATTTAATAAATTATTATTTTTTACTTGTGATTTGTGTCAAACTCTTTTTAGATGAAAATTGAAATAAAATGCACTAAAACAGCAATTTTTATTATTAAATAAAACTACTTTAAAAGTGCTAATACAAAAGGAAAAAAGTTCATCAAAACATGTTTTGCATTTAAAACTAACTGATTTATTAAACAAAAGGAAATATCTGTAGTTAGTAAATTGAAATGATTGTTTCAGGACCCCGTGCCCTTTAAGATTTTAGAATTAGAAGAGCTCATCCTCTCATACATAGACACTATTCATAGATTGAAAGCAGAAAACAAGCATTACCTCTGTGTTACCTATTTTCTGTATTACTGCATCTGAAAAAGAGAGCTGAAGACTCTCAAAAGCTTATGCCTGCAGATATTAAATTTGTTAGTCTTTAAAGTGCCACAGAACTCTCGTTGTTTTCGCTGTATACAGACTAACACAGCTACCCCTCTGGAATTAATTTTAAATAGTTTTAGTTTTAAAAAATAAAGCTGTATTTAACATTAAAAAAACTTAGTTTATTTAAAAAATCATTTTTTATTTAAATCATTTTAATCCACTCTGCCTCAAATGCTACACTCGACGTATTAGTCTTGTTACACTGAAATGAAAAAGTAAGCCTAGGAACGATGCTTCAGCTTGTCCAGGAAGTCTTTGTCCAAGCACCGTTAAAGTAGGCTTCAAGCTAAACTGGGAATTCCATGAGACGTTAACCTGCGCTAAAGCACCTGGAAGAGCCTCCAAGTTGCCTGAAGGGTTGAAGAACAGAACCTTCAACAGAAGATAAAAACAAACATGGGAATATTATACCACCCTTTTCTATAATTAGCACCATCAACATCATCTGAATTTTCATGAAGACAGCCTTAAAGATATTCAAGCTTCACGGAAGAGGTGGTTGTTCTGTTTTATGTTCAACCAAAAAATATTAAATAGATTTCTGTAAATTTTTCTGTATCTGCACTCAGATGGTTATAAGCTTCTGAAAGTTGTAGTGTTAACATCGGCCAATGACCATGTCCTTCTCAACAATGGTAGCAGGGACAAAGCTTTTCCAGTAGAGGAAAGAGCAGAATAATGTAGCTCCAAATGTATACTTTTCACATCCATTGTCAAGGTTGTGCCTTTTTATATATGGACAACTACCTATACACAGTTAAAAGCATTATTAGGTTCCAGAATTCGCCAAAGAATTGTGCTACAGAATTCAAATGTTTTATTTATAAGAGAAAATTTTACATTTCTATTCCTTATAGTTGGGAACAAACTCTTTCAATTGTGAACATGTATTGCATGTAGAGAAAACCTAAAACGGTAGCTGTAAGAGGTGTTTAATGACCCATCACCATGGGAGTTACGTTCTGAAAACTAATACTGACAAAGTAACAACATTTTACACTGAACAGAAAATTCTGGAGCGGATAAAATAACTTTAATATAGAAATAATAAAATCAATACCTAATTTTGTTGTTTGTTTATTTTCATATTTAATTCCATAAACCTCCATTTTTACTTCTGCTAGATCTGCCACAGAATTTTGAATCTGATGAGCAAGAGTGTCATACAATTTATGTCGGTTTGCCAAAGAGTACAAAAAGCTTTTAACATAAGGCCACTCTGGAGCTCAAAATAATATGAGTTAGCAAAGACTTACTACACTAGGTATGTCAGAAGGAAGAAGCACCATTTTGTTTTTCAGCTTGAAGAATCAGAATGATGTGCTTTACATCCCTTTCAAAAGGAAAGGACATAGAATACTGTGCCACTCTGTGGAGACCCCAGACCACGTTATGGGCGTAGTGCCAATGGTATTGACTACGACACTCGTTCAGAGAGGAACGAGACTTCTAATTCCTTCTTTTAATTGTTTTGCAGGTTCGGGGAGGGGTGAAGGGAAAGTGTCTTATGACACAGCACTTTCCGACGCACAGCCTCCCTTTAAGGGATCTTACATACACTAGTCGTGGTTTTAAAACAATTTTGATTTATTGAGCATTAATAAGCAACAATAGCAAAGCAGCTCTCTGGCATCAATGTGCCCGGCACCACTGTGCTCCCCTGGCAATCCTATTTGCCGTTCCCTAAGGACTCCTATGTAGACTGTGTCTCGTATCAGCCCAATCTCCGTTGGCGAAGACACGGTTCCCTACTTGGTTCCCTTCTAGTTCCTGAGCACCGTCCCTCAGTGGACCTCAATTAGACCCACTCTCCCATGAAGTCCTTTCTCTCTGCGGTGCAAGCATTCGCAGGCAAACGAAATCTCAAGGCAAATGCTATGGAGTCCTGGACCACTCGCAGTCCCTCTTGACTGGCCTTTGGTGATCTAAGACAATCACCTCTCTAAGAGGAGAAGTGATCGAGTGGACACTGCTGCCGGAACACAGAGAGCTTATATATCCCACGCCCATGTTGACTTGCATATTGGTTTATTGATGACTTATCTTGGTTTGTTGCTGACCTGTCTTGGTCTATTGTTGTTCTGTCTTGCCCTGGTGTTGATTTGCCTTGTAGCCTGTCTGTGGGTGCCCACTGTCTGCCCCATGACCTGTCTATGGCCTATTTTACCCTGCTGACACATACTGATTTATTCGTGTCTTATCCTGCCCCATGATCTGTCTATGTCTTATCTTGACCTGCTGACATATACTGATTGATTTTTCTTTTAACCTACTAATACATACTAGAACATCTGTTAATTTCACTTGCCTACTCGCATAAGCATTTCCCGTTACATCCCGGTCGCATAGATTCACGCTGAATCTATTTTCACGCTGCCTACATCCGATTACAATCTAATCAAGATGGAATTAAACTACCTTTTGTAGGTCTGCCATAAGGGCAGGCCCTACACACTCCTACTGACCGACACAGTAAGAATTCAACACAGGTAATTTTTTTCAGAAAATTTTGTAAATTCCTTGCTGCAAATGGGTAGAGATGCTACAAGGATGCCTTACCAATGTCTGTAGGTCACAACGCCAGCAATACCATAAACAAAATCAATTACAAAAAAAATATGTTTAGAAATAAATCCAGGCAAAAACTGTGTAGATAATGGCATAGCCATATATTTCAATTCTCAAAATAGACTCTTTTGGATGGTCAATGGAACTCTTGTCCTGAACAAAACACATCTCATACTTGATCTCACTGTTGCCTAAAATGTATGCCCATATATACAAAGAGGCAATCTGTTCCCAGCTCAGTCACTATATCACAGCAGAACTACACAGATTGGTATGAGCCAATTGCTGTTGGAATACAGGAAACCTATAAGCACCTTTCCCTTTAAGAGTGCCCCTTTTATTTGGTCACCATCAGTCCATCAATTTTAAAGATAAATCAATTGTTTGTTGATCTGAATGTTTTATGAACATGTAGGATTCGGTTGGTAGCACCATAAGTTAGTATGTAATAGCTGACATATGTGGGTATAGAGTGGGAAACCTAATTCCACATTATGTGATAGACCAGGGAATAAAACCAGTTACAAACTCTCAGAGTTGATTTATGGCAGAAAAGTAGAGAGGCTTACTTCCAAGTCACATTTCATTTTCACAGAACAAAATTAGAATTCAATCCTCTTACTAAATATTTAATAAATAAGATTTAGCTATGATTCGTTAGAAAATTGCAACAACAAAAACTCAGATTTGTCACAAATTTTGGAAAATAAATATGAAAATTTTAAATACATTTTCTATAAAAGTACAAATTATAATCAGAATTATTGGTTATATGTTAACACTCCACACAAAGAGGTACATGAAGCTGGGTTCTGACACCAGAATTACTGTGAAGAGGATAAATTAAGTATTAAGAACTACTTGCAAAGGGCCCAGCAGGCCCAAAGATCCATCACTTTCTGGGACCATGGGGCTTTGGAAATGGCCAATATTTAATTTACTACAAGAAAATAATTTAGATTATGGTTCACGTCTTAGGTATATATCAAACAACAAAAAGAAAATCAGAGGGGAAAAAAACCAAACCAAAACAACAATTGTTTTCTTTATTCTCTGCACCGATCTACTCAATTATCAAAAAGAAATCCTGTTTTCTCATTAACTAACTACATTTTACAGAAAAAATACAGGATTGCCCAGGGTAGCTTGGGGAAAGAACACAATAGCAAATCCTTTCATATTTAAAATAGTCTCTTAAAAAATATGGGACTCTAAAAAGGTTTAGCTGTTCTGGCCATATGAAAAGATAAGACAGAGCCACTTGAAAAATAAGAATCCTGAGACCAACTTCTCTGATATTAAAGCAGTATTTTCTCTCTCTCTCTCTTTTTTTTTTTTAAACTGAAAAAGATTTCCCTTATTTAGGAAACAAGTGTTGCCCTTGGTGGGTTAATCAGTTATTCAAAAAAAAAAAAAATACCCTTCAAATCAAGCTCACAATAGTACTGCTTAAACATTTTTAAAGGCAACATTAGGAACACAGCAATATTAATAAAGGGAGAATGTAGTCACAATGTAAGAAAAGCAAGCAGAAAAGCAAATTGACTTTTGCAGTCCTTAAAGAAAGAGGTAAAAGTTATACATAATAAAAGACTTTGGAATTTAACTGCAAGAATGAGTAAATTATGCTTGCAAGAAAATAAGAGCTTCCGTCTTTCTCTCTGTCTCGCATAAAGATACACCCATTTCTCATTTCATGTGAATTATTTTATATTAATCTTGAATCACAGCGAATTTTTTTTTTTTTTTTTTAATATACTAATGTACCCAATATATAGAAATATGTACTAAATGTACCCCATGTAGCTTGCATGTCAGGAAATTCTGTTCCATAAGAAAGTGTCTCAAAATGCTATTCTATGAGTTTTACTCATAAGACTCTGTAAGAACTATTTTCTGCTAACTGTTAAATTTAAAGTGACAGTTTTCTGAGTCAGAGTGTAAGACACAATTATTCATTTTTACATTCTATGAAGACATGGTTTCTCATGTGATATATTAGGTACATATAATTCAACAACATGGGACTTAAACCAAATTGCATATTGTCTCTACCATGTTAAGAGCAATATTTAATGTCACAGACATTTCAGAGGCCTTTCAACTAAACTGCAGTCATGATTCTAAGCAGTTCATGGAATCACTAGCCTTTTCCCCCCTTCCCCCTTCTGTTTCTCCATCTTCACTCCTGTGGTGAAGTGCATTGGGCCAAAACTGATATGCAGAGAACATAGTTTCACTAAATTAAGCTTAACAGTTGGAGGAAATGGTACTAATACATACAGAACATTTCTAAAATAAAGACTTACAAATTGTCAATTTTAATTTATTTACTTAAACATACACAAAAAAATAAGAAGAGACACCTTTTGATGGGCATCACTGCAGCAAGAGGCCTTTCATACAGAGGTATTACACCAAATCAAGATTAAAAACACATGTTGGGTAACAGCTTGTTAAAAACACATAGAAAAATTCAACATTAAAAATAAAAAGCCTTAGCTTCTCCTCCCATACGAACTCTGACAACCAATTAATTCATTACAAGGCAATATTTCCCCATTATATTTTTAATATCAAAACTCAGAAACAGAGTTTAAGCATTTTTTAAAAATAAAAACACTATTAGCAGAACATAGTGATATGATTCTTATATTGACGCAGACTGAGCTGCATATTTCAATCCTCTAAATATGTAACTTAATCCTGTCCAGTGTATATCTATTAAGGAGGACCAAAGGGTCAGGAGATCTTACCAGCAATACTCTTTACTCTCACATTGCATTACATTAATCCTTTCGTGCCAGGAGTTGGATTTTCCTGCATGACATCCATTGCCAGCAATAGATGCACTGAAAACCACTGGCACCAAGCAATTAAAAATAGACTTGCACAAAACTCAACTAAACCTTGACTGCTCTATCAACTAACTCTATCTGCTCAAAATATCCTCTGATGCCATAACAAGTATTTTCTTTTTTTAACACCATTGCTTAAAAGTATTTAAACTACCAAAAAAACAAAATCACCCATCAAGTTTTAGTAACTTTTAGTTGAAGAGGTATAGATCAAGAAGATCATCCAGTCAACCACTGTCTTTTCACAGGACTCTAATCTCCATTACCAAACCATGTCTAATATATGTTCATCATTATGGCTCGAATACTTTAAGTTGCTCTGATTCCACCTCTCCCATAGGCTGACAACATTAAACTTCTCATTACATGCGAAATCCATTTCTAGTCTTATCATTAGTAAGAACGTTATATATTCATTCCCTTCTTTTCTTGAATTAACCCATTAACATTCAAATATTAACAATCTTATTACAATCTACTAATGTGAGCAAATTAGGCAATTAGAAACATTAGGCATTGAATTTGTTCACAGCCCAACACACCATGCCTAGGTATTTCTTGGGATCCCACTGCTTCCCAATTACAACTGTTGGGTAAATCAACTGTACTGGTTCAGAAATGGCATTTCCTCATTTTGATTAGGTTAAATCCGATACTTGTTGGTTCTGCAGTCTGATGTTTAATGTACATATGAAGTAATAAAGTGTTATTTTAGCAGAGAAATTGCAACTGAAAAGTAAAACTTTTTTGTTTTACAGGAAAAAACAATTTACATGGCAATTAAAACCTAGTTTAACTACTGTTTCATAGCAGAGCATGAAATTAGTAATAGCAAACACAACCACTTGCTAAATAGAGGTATTTAAAACCTGTGTTCAATAAGAGTAAAACAAATCATCTGAATTTATAATTAAAGTGTTTTAAGATTATTTTCATGAAACATGTACATTTTAACTATAATTATCTTCTGTCTTTTTCTTCGTTATGTCAAAATCTTAATTAAGAGTTTGAACTGGAAATAAAGGCAGTTAGGCTAAATATGTGCAGCAGCACAAGGAGGAGGAAGCAGACCTGGACTTGCTTTAGGCATCACTGCTTTAGGCATCACAAATCTCCAGTTGTATCTCACACAACATAAACAGAGACAGGCAGCTGCAAATAGCACAAGACTTATCTTTAACTTTCCTTTCTCTTCCTCAGAAAGAATGTGCATTTAGATTCTTTATAACTATTTATTTTCCCAAACACCAATATCTCATTGATTTCATGCTCTTGCATAATGTGCATAAAAATGAAAGGTCACAGTTGCTGACTCTACTGTTTACAACCTCTTTTGCAGGCTCCCAAATCATATCGATCAAGTTATTTATAAGTTCCAGACATGTAAACACAAGGACCATATGGGAGAAGAAGTTATGTTTTCCCATATCCCTAATTAGTGGGTTGAGCACATAAAAGTGGGGGTGGGGGGGAACCATGCCCTTTCCAATTCCTCAGCCTCCTGATGCTGCTCCAGATTTGTGCATTGCCATCTCTCCCCTTCCCCGCCAGCTCCACCTGTGTTCACTGAACCCTTCCCTCTCGGCTCTCTGTAGCACCCACCCGACACACCACATCAGCCCGTGCACAGTCCCCGTGCCTCACCTCTGCCCCCTTCCCGCCTCAGCGCTTCTGCTCCTTGGGCCTCGTCCCCCCTCCTCTGCGCTTCTGGCCCCTGGCTCCCCCCAGCTCTGTCCCCCAACTGCAGCAATAGCCCCAGCCCCCACCGCCCCCAGTCCTACCCTGGTTGCCCGCTCCCCCCTCCCCAGCCCTGGCCCTCTCGCCCTCACCGAGCTTGCCGCGGGACTCCTCCAGCGTCTGGATCTGGTTCTCCAGGAAGAGCACGGCCACGCCGAACGCCAGCACCGCCAGCAGCTGCAACTTGGGCGGCAGCATAATCCTGAGCAGCCCCATGAGCAGCAGCGCCGCCCGCCCGGGATCACGACATAACGTGGGGGGAGGCCGGGGGAGCCTCAGCCGGGCCGCAGGGACACAGCAGGCGAGGGTGGCAGGGAACGCGCACGAAGAAACACGGGCCCGGCCCTCACATCCCTCCAGAGGCCCCCCCGCCAGCACCGTCTCAGCCCAGCCGTCCCTCGCGCCAGCCCGCCCCTCGCTCACTCTCTCCACTATCCCCAGATTCCCACTCCTCCGCGGTCGCCAGTCGGCGCCCCGCCCCCCCGCCGCCTGCGTGCGCTGCTCAGCAACCGAACGCCCGATCCCGCGCACACCCACCTAACCCCCATTGACTAGCAAAACACAAGCTCTACCTACTGCCCCTCCACCATTGGGCGGCATCTCAGGCGCCCCGCCCTCTCCCCCTCCTATTGGCCGGCCGGCCCGATGCCCCGCCCACAAATGCTCCACCCCAGTTGAGCGGATGTGCGGACCTGACGCTCCTCCCATACGCGTTCCCTCTGGATTGGATCCCTGCCCTGAAGTCCGGCCCACATATCTATATGTTATTGGGCATTGGCACCAAGGCGGTCAGCACAGTCGCAGCGCTATTGGTTAATATGGTTGCCAATATGCAGCATGGGCGCTGTTGAGCTATAGGTTTAGGGAAGAAAAAGGACCCGTCTGGTGGTTCCTAGTGGATGCCTGAATAAAATGACACCTCCAGCTACGTTATAAACCCCTTCTCTGAACTGGGCCAGGTAGCTCCGCGTTAGGTTCTCTCCATAAGGCGCCCTGGGATAATCTTTTCCCTCGGCGAGGTAAGGGCCCTACTTGTGCATTTTGCTTCCCTCGCCGTAGGCAGCGAATCGTCACCCTACGAGGGTGGGGTCCTGAGAGCGGACTCCCGACGGCGCTGAGCGAGCGCGCTCTGACAGCGGCTACGAGCGACGCCGCGGCGGTAGCGGTTCCGCACTAAGATGGCGGTGGTTAGAGGAGTAGCGGGTCCAGGGCGCTGGCCACTTTGGCTCCTGGCGGTGCTGCAGGCGGTGAGCGCGGCTTCCAGTGGGGTGGGGCTTGAGGGCGAGTGGCGTGCTGCCGTGGGTATCCCCTGCCCAGGGAGACTAGCGCCCATAGGGCCTCCCTGGCGGGCAGCGGCAGCGAATGACGTGGCTTAGCGACCGGGGCGCCTCTTCTTACGCTGCTCTCCTGGGCCCGTCTCTTGTCTTTTTCTCCCGTAACGGACACCCGCACGTTTCCCCTCCCCCTTCTTTTCTTCTACTCCCGGCCGTGCCTTTCTCCTTCCTTGCGCCTTCTGACTGCCCCCCCCCTCGAGGGGCGGGCTTGGGGTTGGCCCGGCGATGCTGATTTGGTTTTGAGAGGTGGAATCTCTCTCTCTCCTCTCCGGGTTAGCCTGGTCTCGGCTCTCACCTGCATTGATTGTAACGAAACAGTTATTGCTCTCAGGGGTGGGCTGCGCGGTAACCTGCAAAACGAGTTTGCTAACCGGGCACCGTAGTGTGAATCCGAGTTTGGCATTCGGAGTAACAAGGGCCAGGACCGGTCTGGATTTGGAAAGGGACGTGTGTGCCTCTACCTCCACCTCTGGCCCCAGCTCAAGGCTGATGGACGTGGTATCTAGAGTGGGGAGAATCTTGTGTTGCTGCTATCCTTGCTATATCTGATCTGCAAGACTCTAGCCTTTGCCCCGCGTCTATTAACTTCTCTCCTTCTGTGGTGTTGATGAGCTGTGATGGTTTAAACTTTTTTTTTTAAACCCTTTTTTCCCATCCCCTCAAGCATGAGAAATGGAGGGTTGTATTAAATACAAATGTGTGTGTGTGTGTGTGTGTGTGTGTGTGTGTGTGTATACACACACACCCCCCCTTTCTCACTGAGCTGCAAAACAAACAACAATTGAAAGTACCCTTTAGAGGGGAGAAAATAAAAGGAAATGTTATACCTAAACGTGTCAGTCCAAAGACCCTGTTTTGCATCACCACAGTCATACATACAAATTAATTTTAACATGTTCATTCACCCATTGAAGGATGAAAACATGCAGAAGTAATAACACAATACAGCAATGAGTGCCAGATCTCATTTTTTATCATATTACATTCTCTTCCCCTTTTTTTCTTCTAAGTATTCATGTTTCATTTCTCTCCCTTTTGCTCCCTTTACTCATAAGAATGCTGTCGTCAGACCCTCCATGATGAAAGCTGTGGGGGGACCAACTCCTCCTCCTCCCCCCCCCCCCCACACACACACAACTAAGGCTGCTCCCTGAACTTGTATGAAAGAACAGCTATACTGGGGGATGGTTCGGAGCAGGGAAGCAAAATAGGCTTCAAGAAACTGCCCATTACTACATCTTCAGCAGCATATCTGCAATGGGGAGTCGTAGTAGACCTACAATGCTACAGCTTTCCCTACCTCTCCTTGACTAGTTTGTATTGCTGCCAAATTGAAGAAAAAGTTAATTTGATCCATGAGTCACTTCTTGGAGGAATTCCTCCATCTCTGGCAGTGTCCTGAAATGACTGTTTGGCTGTATATGTTTCAGGGGCAATCCTACAGAATGCAGAAAGAACACAGTGCAGTGCTAGGCACTTTTCATTACGAAATCAGAATTCTCAAAGGGTTAAGGTTTGTAATACTTTAGTAGAAGGTTGGTGAAAACTGGTGAAATGTTAACTTCTAATCAGCTGATTCCCCATCTTTCCATTCTGAAATGCTTACAGGAGAGAGCACTTCTCCCTTTTTTAACACTTCAGGTTTTCCTCACTGCTTTGTTCTTCTTCTTAAGCTTCCATTTTGCTAAACTTCAGGTAGGATTATAGTCTGGTCTATACACTCTTGCACAGAAGGTGTGAACAAAAAGCAAGCTAAATCTAAATTTACCTTAGCCTCTTTTATTCTGAAATAAGAGTGTCTACACATAGATGCTGAAATTGGTACAAATTTGGATGTAGACTGAACTCCTAGTGAACCCAACCGATACAGTAAAAGTTCTGAGGCCAGTGTCTGAGTCACTTTAATGTTAATCTTGGTTTTAGCTGTGGTTAATCTAACAAATTGAGCCCTTAAATTCTTATTTAATCTCACTCTTGTCCATAATATCTTTTGTTTAATAAAGAATTAGAAACCAGAAAGTGAAATTAACAAATACCATTAAGACTTTTCCTATCAGAGGGTTTTTCAGCAATATCATAGATACAGATGTAGTTTTCAGGGAGTAAAATTAATCACTTTAAAGGGAGCCTATTTTGGTAAGCAATGTTTAGAAAACCCATTTGAAGTAAAGTTGATGTTTTGCCTGATGGATTGTCATATTGTCTATCTTATAAGGAATCTCAAAATTTAGTTAACATCTTAAGAGAAGTTACAGAATACTGTGCTGACCACATGTAGTCATTAGTATTACTACAGCCAAAGTTTGTGATTATAGCAAGTAATTATCTTCTGACAGCTCTTGGCAAGAATTTAAGATCTTAGTTCATTTTCTTGTGAACGTATGTATATTATCTCTAATTTTCAGTCAGTTGCATATTCTTGTCCACTTTTTCTGACTGGAATGAGCACTTCAGCTTTGTCACATCAGATATGTGCGGGAGGGAAATGGCTTCAGACACCACCTTGCCTCCGCATGCGACAGCTTTTTAGTGTTATTGCCAACTTGTGAGATGTGAGGGGAGCACCACATGTGCTGATGGACCTTGGCTCTGCTATTGTAGTATAATGGTGAGATGTGCCCAGACCAAGTTCCACATCTACCTTGCAAGAGTGTTTATGGTGGAATCCAACTTGTTGAGAAAGGACTGAGCTGAGGCCTGCAGCTAAGAGGGAAGTAGACTGAGAGCCTGCCCCCTTTATAATCTTCTTTTCCTGCTATGGTGTATTCATATAAAATAGAGAATTTTAGGTATAGCAATAGAAAGCAGAATCCCTAGCTGTGGAACAGAGAAAATGAAAAGAACTGGCAAATTGCATCATTTTAGTACAGGGATCATAGATGAGATTCTTTTGAGTATTGATCAGTTTAATTGGATCAGTAACCAGAACGAATACTATACACAGAAGCCAAATAACTTGGTCACCATGACATTACAGGTGCAATCCAGAACAGTGAGGTGTGTCACCCCTGCCTTGCATCCTTGGGTGCCTCATAGTGCTTTGCTTTTGTAGCTTCTATCATGGGTTGCTCACAATCAACCTGCCAGCATGCAGGTCGCACCCTAAGTGTCTGTGTATAGCAGTTTGCTATCTATTGTAACAAAACATTCTTCAGTGTACGAATTGTTTATGGTAGCGCATTTCTAAGGATCTCATACTGGATTTACAAACATTAAACCTTTCACTGCACCAGCAGGGTGAAGTCACAGAAATTTGTGATTTACGCAAGTTCAGAAAGCAAATGAATTGTAGAGTCAAGACGAGAACCCAAGAGTCCAGACTAACTATCAAATGGCATTCCCTTCCCCCAACTGCAGATAATTACTTTAAATGTTAAAATGTGTAATAATTGTTTAAATATTCACTTTCAGATATCTGTGTATGGGGTGCAGTTATCATCAGAAGCATGCAGAGAACGAGGCTTTTCCAGTAACTTGCTATGTAGTTCTTGCAACCTTCTTGGACAATTTAATTTGAATCAACTAGATCTGTTCTGCAGAGAGTGTTGCCAAGAAGAAGCTCAGTTTGAAACCAGAAAGGTAAGTTTTAAACAAACCTTCATAATACTTTTTTGAACCTTTTTTAAAATTAAGTAAGAAGTTTCTTAGGCTTATATAAATACTCTCATTAGAACCTCATTTAAGTCATGGAAAAAATACAGTTATTCCATTACAGTCCAAATACAGCTCTTCCATTACAGTCCAATATAGAGAGGATCTGAATTTGAATGTTTGGCACAGTTCTGCTTCTAAAGCAACTCTCAGTTATGAGTACAAGCACCTTTTGTTGTTCTACAGCAGCCCTTTTGGGTCACTTGGGTACCACTAACTAGCTTTGATAGGAACCCTGTTCAGCTTTCTTTAACTGGAAGAATGACTGGGATTTGATGAGGGAAGGGAAGAAATGAAGGATAGGAAGAACTGATTTTTTTTTTTTAAATTTTTTTTTGGGCCCCAACTATTATTGCCTTACTGACCCAAGTATTAAAGGATGCTGAAGAATTTTTTACATTGTATTTTAATCTCCATAGTTTGCAAAACACAGAGCAGTTTGAAAATAACTACATAAATAATTATAAGTATATCCAAAATTGATAGATACAAAATATACATCACAATAGCAAGTCTCAGGATTTCATTGTTACTAAATTCCAATAATAACTGCAGGTTTCCCTCCTACCTTCCTATGGTTCTGAGAGAGCAAAAAGTTAAATGGCTTTCTCTTTTACTTTGTGCCAATATGTTAAAAAATGTCAGCACATTTCTGGGAATTACTATAGCTGGTAAGCCAACAGAGAGAGCGTGACTATAAAACACTTCCTGGAATGGCTCCACACAAAAGTAGCTCTCATTTCAGTCTGACAGTTTAGTGAATTTTAAAATTATGTAATAGAATGGCATAAACAGTTGAAGTGAGTCATCTTTGAATTTTCTAGCTCTTTCATAACATACATTGTATATTCTTGACTTTTTTCTTTTTTTTTTTTTTTGTTTATTGGTTTTAAACATTTTTTTTTCTTTTTAAGTGGTAAATTGGAAAACAACTTTATACATAAGCATTTCAGTTAAAATATTTTTGACACCCAGTCTGAAGAGCTTTACTAAGGAAACAATATTTCTTGGTATAGAAATTACTGATATTGTAAGTTCTTTTTCTTGGTTCAGTAGATTTTCATTATTAAGATGGAGTTAAAGTTGAAATACATGAAAGTAACAAGGTAAAAATCACTACAGAGACATTGTAATCATCCCCAGCACAAATATTACAAACCCAGGAAATTCAGTGTTAATGTGTCTTCGTTTTAAAAAATTAACCTTAAGATATAGAAATGCAGTTAACACACCCAAACAATCTTAACTTTCTCTAATAGTGATGCCATCAATTATTATTAGGTACATCAATATTTGTGGTCCCAGATTAAACTCATTTTAAAGACAGACCTTTTTCTTATGGTATCACTACAAGTCAATATGATGCCAAATTTCATAAAGGTTATATTTTCTTATTAATTTGAATGCAAAGTAATTGACTTACTTTAAATTCTCAGGAAATTTACTCTGGGCACAAAGAGTAAGTGCTGTAAATTTTGGGGGGACATGCTGTATTCTTTATATGAGGATAAAGACTGCCTTAAGCGCAAAACCCTGTTTTAACTATGAAACTGCATCCAGCACTTGCATAATCTACAGTTCTTTAATTTGAATGTGGAAAGCTGAGGAGGTGCTGCTATTTTATGTTTTCAGTTTGCGCAAAATGGACCCCAGGTAGCCTTACCAGTTATTTACATACACTTCCCCATAATTTGTATGTTTCTGGCAAACTTCAAGAGTGCTTGATTTAAATAAAAAAATCTAAATGCTTTAATAACTTCAGTTTCCAGTCACTTGAATGCTTCCCTTCTCAGCCTTAACATTACATTGATATATTTTTAGCTTAGTTTTGTATGTGCTTGCGGAGAAAGATCATCAGAGGGAGTAAAACAATATATGCAAATACAGTGCACTCTGTTTTTACATCAACCGCATATAGTGGTCAAAGCCACTGGGACGAAATCATTCCTATTCTAACTAAAATATCCCCTTGTAAGAATCAAATCATGTGGGACAGATGTGATTATTATTAAAGGAGTCCACTGTATTCGCCACTGCTGCCCAGTACTAGCCTAAAGTTCTCGTATGGTGCTCCATCCTTCTGATTCAGATGAAGTGAAGATACAAAGTGATAACTGATGGTGGTAGCAGGAGTAACTAAAGCAGGGTGAGAAGATTTTCATATCTAAAGTGTCAGTACAGAGAGGTACAATTTGTGAAGTAGTTAAAAAGAGGTAGCAGTATGCCAGTGCCATACCAATTAACAATCAACTTGGTGACAGAGAGGTTGTGCTAGATGAGAAGCTGCTGCATGCCAACTGGGTTAAAGAAGAATTAATAGAAAAATTCCTGGACTGACACCCAAAATGCTTACAATCTCCTTGGACACTTCACTTATGTAGACATTAGAAGACCTTGGATTTGAATATAATTTGCCTTGATTCCAGGTTCATTAGTCTTGAAGCTGAAGTTTTGGCAGTATGGCAAGCTGCTTAACATAATTTGATGTTAGTACAGTTCTTTAACTGGAAAAAATTGGGTCTACATTGAATGGTTTAGAGAGGTTGTACCTCTTCCTCAAATTCCCAAACTGAGTATTATATGCATGAGCCTCTTTGAAGACCCTTCCTGTGTCAAGGATGACTGCGTTGTCCCTCCCTCATTTTGTGCTTTAGTTTATTTTATGATTGTATTTATCCTTATCTACAATATGTAAATCTGTCTTGTTTGGTTATTTTTTTATCTTTCATAAAAATGAAAAACATCCACACAGCTACTAGGTAAAATACATATTGTCAAATATATTTAATCACAGAGGCCTTTTGATCTCATAAAGGACAAGCTAACTATGTAGACAGTAGAGAATTCAAGCAGGAGAAAATGCTGGATTTATTTCTTGTGGATAGGGAACAGTTGAGTGAAGAACATGAAAATAAGGAGGAGACCTACCAGTCATCAGCATAATGTAATTTCAGCATAATGTAAGAAAGGGTTTGGAGAATGCAGCAGTAGAAGTGAATTCGCTTCAAGAAGTCAAAGTGTGGGGACTTGAAAAAAATCTAGTGGATATTGTACAGTTAGAAAAAATATTGAAGTGTCTTAGTATCAAGGCTGGAAAATATAAAATCACTGAAGGTGAAAGAATGTTGTTCCTCTGGGGATGAAGGAGAATGCCAATAAGAGGCTGGTGTAGTTCAATCTGGTGTATGATCAATCTGGCTATGTACAATGGAGACCAGCTAGGTATATCAGTTGAATTCTTATTATTCATGATGCTGAGAGTAGGTCTTCTCATCCATCTTGCAAAGGCCTTCAAGAGCTTTGGAATTGTGTGTTCAGTGTTTTGAGAAAACTCCACTTCAAAGAGCAAAACTTGTTACCCTAGACTTCTTTACTGAGATTTAAAGATTACATTAACTGCAAATGGAAACTTGTTTGCTTGAGGGAGGGTTGCCTGCCATTTTCATTGCTATTGATCATAGCTGAACCCCAGCTATCCGAGATAGCATACTTGGAGTTGAGGTGGGGAGTGTCAAGAAAATAAAACATTCTTTACAGATGATGATACTGCTTTTATCCAAATACCATATATTTTTCTGAGTTTTCTTAGACTATATTCAAGTCTCAATTTAAAATGATTATGAATAATTAAGATGTCTTCCTACTTGCAGGCTTTCCCAAAATAAAATTAACTGAAGACTACTGAACTAATTGGTATTCCCCTCACTCTAGCATTTTCGTCTTGGCTCGTTCTGCAGCCACTCAGCCTTCTGTAGAATGGGATAAAGGTTTATGGTATGTCACATAGGCTAACAATATTTTCTCCAAGAGAATATTTGAAGAAAATATTACAGTTCAAGCATTATCTGGCTTAATGTGCATGACCTTGCATTTTCATCTGACAGTGTTTAACTGAATTTTACAAGATTGATTTTACATAAATTCTGGAAAATGCCTATATTTGTTATACTAATGGGAAATTTTTGTATATCTTTTTTGAGCCAAGTGGGAAATGTTACAAGTGGGAAGAGAAAAATAATAAGATCATTAGAGGTATCATCTTTTGGGAAAACTAGTAGCAGATAGAGGATCCCTATCAATGTGACTGCTTTTCAGCAGCAACATTTGATCTTTTCAGCTCTGACGCAAACCCATCCTGTATATGTACTGGAAAATAACCCCAGCATTTTCTCAAAGATATTACTTATAGGTCTCAGACCTTGGACACCATTGCACTAATAAAATCTGGAGCCAACATTTAAGTTGCCCACTGAGAAGATCAGTGACCATGTGCTCTCTAATACTCATTTGAAGCTAACTGCATAACAGATCAGTTCTTTGCACTGCATAGTCTCTTGACCAACTATAAACAACAGATTCTGCAAGACCATTTCTCAGGTGTTAGAAATGTCACTCCTCTGGGTTATTGTCTTTCCAGTTTTTGAGAATGCTTTATATTATACAATCTAAAACTCTTGTACATCACCTTTAAGTTGAATATTGTAGGCATATGCATGCAGATGTCATTGTCTCAGGGAATGACTAAGATACAACTATAATTTCTAACAGTGGAGTAAGGAGAGGGGCCATTAAAGAAATCATAATTTTTACATTCGGATATCTAATGGATCATCTGAACTTTCTTGTACTAAACGGTATATGTTTAAGAAAATTCTCCAATCTACACAATACTAGTATTTCATACAGCATTTTAACATCAGAGCATTTCACACACCAACTTCTATTTTATCACCTTGACTTAATGTTTCTAGAAATATGGTATTCAAAACATAACAGTTTTTACAGTAAAAATAGATTTTCTTAATTACAGCTAACAGGCTAACACAATATGAAAACCTAAGTTTCAGTATTCATAGTCATGTATTTCACAAAATTTGCCCTGTAGAAACACTGCCTATAGGTTAATTTGGGTAGTGAACAGTTTCTTTTATTTAAAATGTGTTTTTCTTAAAGAAAATCCTGTATTTGATTTCAGTATTGCTATATTTTTTAAGATTAATAAAAATTTTATAGTTGGACATGCTGAAAATGTGTGGTGTGAAATTAGAGGGATTTCTGAAGTTGTTCATCTCTTTGTGGTAATTCATTTCTTAGGCCTCCCAATTCTGGGATCTGATGTTGCAAAGGCTTACATAGGTGTTTAAATTTACAGGTGGTTCCATTAAAAACATTGGGAGTTTGGGGATGGAGGGTAGGAGAGTATCATCTGAGTAGTCACAATGACTTCAGTGAGACTCTAGACTCTACCAGTGTGTAAAGTTAAACATGTACCTAATATAGGATCAGGACTTCATGGTGTTTGTCAAAAGTTTCCATTTCAGTAAAGCTATTCAACAGAATATGCTGTATATTCAAAGGAAAATAGAAATTATATGCTATGAGGTACTACTTGATATAATGTTAAAAGAGAGCTGCCTTTTTATATTGGTTTACTCAGCTGCAGTGCTCTTGCTTGGGTTTCATGGCAAGTGCATTAAAGAAACAAGACATGGGTAGAGTTCAGTACTCATTTTGATTATCCTTCTGTCCTTTCTTATCAGTCTGCTGCCTCCTTGAAGAAAGTCTCAAATCATGTTTGTGATTTGGAACTGGCTTGTTAAGTGCCAATTTAATAAAGCCAGTGAGACTAGGTCAGAATGATCCAAGTGATTAATCAAGGAAACACTAATACTAGTTCATTTACTAATTGGATAAGAAAGTAGATATCAGATATTGGATTGTTTTACCATGGTTGTCATAAGATACAGCATCAAGTTGTAGTGATCTTTTAAAGAATACTTCAAAAGGTTTTATCTTATTAAACTCATGTGTAAAACCATTGCTTGGAACTGCATGGCTCGGATTAGCCAGATTTTTAAAGCTCAAACTCTGAAGAGTAACTTCCCCTGCTGACCACCTAATTTGCTAATGGTAGAAGGAGGAGTGAATCTTGTTCATATTTTTAAATCTGTCAAGTCTTCCACTGCGTGGCATAATATCATAAAAAGACTATTTTCAAAATAGCTACAGCATAATACAGGATATTAGCGAGACAAGGTGGGTGAGGTATATCTTTTATTGGACCAGCTTTTGTTGGTGAAAGAGAGAAGATTTCAAAACTACACAAGAGCTCTTCTTCAGGTCTCTTAAACTGTTAGTCTAATTTATAGAATTATGGACCTTCCTAAAGAGGAATAAAAAACAAAATACTGCTTTGAAACAAGGCTCAGACTCTTAATTCTGAGATTTACCTTATGAACAGGATTGCAGTCTTGAAAAGTCTGGGGGGTGGGGTTTTGTTTGTTTGGGTTTTTTTGTGTGTGTTTTGAGGCGTGTGTTCTGATTTTTGAGGTACAGTGATTCTTTGTTGTGAAATTTACTGTTTCCTGTGCAAGAGTCAGATCATTTAGTTGAGCTATCCATAATTACCACTGAGTCTGTTTTAGGATCTTGCAAATTCAGAGACCATAAATATATAAAAGTAAAGTAGATTTCTTTTCCCAGTGTCACATTTTTAATTCTCTAGTTAAACTTCACCTGTCATGCAACAAAATAATAAGTAATAGTAAGCCAAACTTAAATGCATTAAATAACAAGCGAATACATGTAGTAGTTCACCTTAATCTGGAGTAGTGTGTTAAATTTAACTCACCATAAGAAGATAGAAAATGTCCAAAGAAAGGTAACCAAGATGTTAATGTGCTTGGAGCTAGTCCCCATCAAAGAGGACTAGATCTAAGCACTGCTATGAACTGTAACCACACATCCGCAGCATGTATATGGATAGTTGGATTGCAGCAGGCTATTGCAAGGTAGCTTGACACTCTAGTTTGTCAATCTAATTTTTCATATAGTCAAGCCCTAAAATGTTGGGCTTTTCTATAATACAAGTGCTGCAGCTATGCCAGTGTAGTGTAGACACCTGCTACAGCGACAAAAGGGGGTTTGTTTGTTTGTTGGCATCGCTATATTAAATCTGTCCCCTAGAGAACTGGTAGCTAGGTCAACAGAAGAATTCTTCACTCAACCTACCCGTGGCTACACCAGTGGTTGGGTCAGCTTACCTACGTCTATCAGTTGTGAATTTTTCACAACTGAGCAAAGTAGCTAGATTAGGTTTCAGAAAAGCTAACCCAAATAAACTAAAGGTGTGAATTGAAAGGTAATGTATTAAACTCCATGAATGCTCATTCAGAATTAGTGGAATTAATTTCGTTTAGCTCAGTTGATTTAATGCATCTTAATCCACTTTTAATTCAGACCTTTTAGTTAAATTTGTATTCATTTTCCTGAGTGTCCCTGGATAGACATGTCTGATGTAGAATGAATAAAGGAAACGCTTCACACACTTTGTGGTAAATGTTAAGAATTCACTGAACAGCCTTTAAAATATTGAGGCTGTCATGACTTAGACTGTTGTTCATGTCTGTAAGGCTTTGCAGGACCAGACTTCTGTACTGTACAATGAAAACCTCTAAATAAATTGTTTTTGAGAAGCAGGTAGAATATTAGAAATTAAAAGAAAAAAATAGCAAATGAGTTGCTGCTGTCAACAAGAGTTGTTGCTTTCATTACAAGAGTCAAACTTGTAATGAAAAAGTAAAACTACTGGGAGTGAAAATTCCCTTGGAAATTAATATGACAGAAGTTATGTATCCTCACTAGTCTAAAGGTTTTACAAATTGTCTGTCAAATCTATGGGCCCAGTCCTACAAAAACTTGCTACTTGTAGCACCAGTGAAACTGCTCACAATAAGAGGTGTCACAGAATCAGGCTTTGTCATTTAGCCCTAAGACGTTGATTGATCTAGGTCTCATTACTAGGGTCAAAATGATACGGTAAATTATGCATTTACTTTCTTAAGCAGTGTTTCCCAAACTGGGAGCCATGAAGTGTTCATGCGGAGCCACACATGATTGGGAAAATTTTCCCAAAAGAGAGCTGGTTGTTTTGTTTTTTCTAATTAAGAGATTATTAAACTAGGTTTAAAAAATCATGCATCTCTTAGCTACCAGAGCTCGGAGCCTCTCTGTGCCCTCTGCTGTATTTTCAGCATAGCAACTTACTTCCTAATGAATGCTTCCCCAGCAGTATCTTGTCTTAAAGTCCACTGCTGAAGCAGAGGACAAAGAAAAGCTCCTGGTGCTGAGAATGGCAGCACCAGCAGGTAAGCAACAGGTGCATATTATCATTATAATGGAATTATTTTTATCAAGTGCTAAGCCTACACCTAGCAAATATTTGGCTGAAGATTATGGTTTTAAAAAAGTTAACCAAAAAAGGAAGAAAAATTGATAATCTGATGATAGTTGCATTGTTTGGATTTTAATGTCTCAATATTGCTGCGGAAAGTCCACAGCCACAATGTGTTGTGTGTTATCCAGTGTCAGTAAAAGCAGGTATGTGTCCAAGGAAACTATAGAGACTGGTCCTCAAAAAGCCTTACAAATATCTTGTTCCAGCCATGCCACTTTCAAAATGCAAACAAGCATAGCATTGGCAAGATTCTTCTACTTCCAGCAGCAATGATATGTCGAGCTTATTACTGGGAAACAAGCAGCCATGGCAGTGAAAACCATTCTTATGTCGACTAATATCATCCATTGGTGTTCTTACAGAAGATACCCAGATCCAGTTGATAAAGTTGAGAAGAATTTAAAATTTGCACTGCAGCTTGATGAATCCCCAGCCATAGCAAACATGGCTTAGCTTCAGTGTTACATTGTCAAAAGCCAGTACAATAGCTGACACATTTTTATTTTTTGAAGAAATCCCAACCCAAACAACCAGTGAGGGAAATATTCAAGATCTGTGATGAATTCATAACTGGGCTATGTGTGAGACTCTGCAAAGATGGGGCAGCAGCCACGACTGGAAAGAACAGTGAGGTTACAGCATGAGTAAAAAGAGTGGTACTAGCAGCAATTTGGAGACACTGCCTGATTCATTGCTGAGCTTTGTCGTTGAAGTTGCAACCTGAACTACCAGGCCCTCAATGTTGTTAGTAAATTTGTTTAAAATCCCAAGCAGTTAACATGTTTTGTGCAAACAGATGGGCTCTGACCTCACTGAGCTTCTGTTTCACAAGGAAATTAGGTGGTTGTTGCATGAGAAAGTGCATCACACAATTTAAAGACCACTGAAATAATCAGAATTTTCCTCCTTGGGAAAACAGACCTTGCAGATTACATGTATAATGTGGACTTCTTGACTAAATTAGCTTATCTGGTGGATATATTTGATAAATTGAATGCTCTGAACCTAACATTTCAAGGTAGGAATACAAATAATCAACATGTAAGAGAAAAATTAGGGGAATTCAAAGCTTTGACTGTGGAGATGTCACGTTGAAAAGGGAGCTACTGAGATGTTTCCAGTGTTATCAGACTTGTTAAAAAATGGAGTGAAAGCAATCAAAATACTATTAAGACTAAATATTAACTGGATTGCATACCCATTTTGATTAATATTTTCATGGAATTGAACATGAATCTCCAGATACAGATTGATTTGAAACCCATTCTCAGTAAAAGTAGACTTCATTCCAACCTTAAGAAACTTGGCTCAAGAAAAATATCAAAATTGTCATGTAATCACATGCTAAAGAGCACATTTTCAAATATAAAACCAGGAGTTCTGTTACAAGAGAGTGTGAAGAACTCAGTAATGAATCTGTAAAAGTGCTGTTTCCCTTTGCTTCCAATTACCTCGAAGAGTCTAGATTTTCAGCAGTAATTTCTGTGAAAACTAAATATGGGGGGAGGGAGAGGGGAATAAATTCTGAAAACAACTTACATCTGGCACTGTCAGATTCAGCCAAATGTTGCCCATCTATGCAGTTTGACACAGGCCCCTTCTCCCTGAAATCTTAGGCTGTGTGCAAACATACCAAAATCCATATTTTCAGTTTATAATTTTTAAAACCCAAATGAGTGACTACAAACAGCTTGTTTAAAATTTCAGTGCTGTCTGAACTAGATTGTCCCTCTTGAATCTAGTATCATAAGTTTGTTTCTAAAAAAGTATTTGTAGGGAGCCACCAACTTCTAAAAGATCTGTAAGAGAGATGTAGTACTAAGCTCTAGAACCATGGTTCTAGAGAAAGCAGCAATGTTTTCTTGTGTGGAGCGGTGCTTCCATTATTCTAAATAATAATCTGATGTCAGTCCAATTGTTTAAATAGTTAATGTATTTAATATTGGCAAAACTAAAAAATGCATGTAGCTGTTTTATGGAAATTCTATGTCCAATGTCAGACTGATTCAGAAACTAGCTTATACATTGCTTTAGACAGCTGCAGGTTTTAAGTCTTGATCTGTCAGATGTACCATGTTGCTGGTGTGTAAAACGTAGAAGGATGAAATGGAGGTGAAGTTAACTATGCGTGAAATTGTAGTAGCAAAACAAATAGTCTACATTTTGCAGTAGCAAAAAATAAGTACATTTTGTGTCTGCCAACTCTATTCTACCATATGATTTTAAACAAACAAATAAGGATATGCCATTAACTAATGATAGGTAAATGATGATACAAGTTTTAGGTATTTAATTTCTCATAGAAGCAACTGTGTGATGAAATGCCCCATGCATAGTTTATGGTTTATACACTTCCATATGTCACCAGATTGTCTGATGCCATGTTAGGAATTATGCAGAAATGGACTTGTTTGTTGGCTTTCTGATTTACAGAACAATTCATAATGCCCCTTGCAACAAGGTTCTCCTACTACTTCCTTGTATTTTACTGATTGCTGTTAATTTTTCGTCTCTAGGGAGGATTAGGGTCATTTTAGCAATACCTAGTTTTCCATGCAAACATTTTATTCTGTATAGGGAAAATTAAGGTCTTTTGCTGACCCTTAGCCAGGTATAGTTGCTTCATTTTAGTTAGTAGGTAGTATTTTTCTAGTTACAAAAGCAATAGAAGTAGTCTTCTTGGGAGTAGAGGAAAATAATAGGGTCAGTAAGAAATGGTGCCAAAAATATTTTCACCCTAACTAGTTTAGTTTCCTGGCAATTACAGAGGAATAAGCACCTGTTGTAAACTGCTGTTCTGTTATAGAATTATGAAATTAACAGGTAAATTGTATTTTCACATAAGATCTTATAAAAGAGATGGTATGCCATATACATGCATAGCAAAACATCTTCTCTAATAGCCATGGCCCATGAGAATATCAGCAGTTATCATGGAAGCTTTGAATTTTCAGACTTCGATCAATAGTAAAAATACTATGGATTAGTCTGAGTAATGTTTTTGGCAGACCTACATAAATTGCAATCTGAAATCAAAATTAGTAAATGGACATCAGCTTCTGAGTGGAGTTATTTTCTTCTTATACTGAACACAGAGCATAGCTTCAATCCTCCTTATTGGACAAAGTTGGAAGGGGAATGAAAAGTACTGACGACTTACATGCATAACAAAATCTGTTGTTTTAATGACATCCTCCAAAAAGAGGACAAAAGTATGATTGTTAAATCACTCATTATAGTTCTTCGTTAGTATGTTGTAATATCCTCAAATTAACACTAATTATTGCTGGTATGTTAAAAAGAATTTAAAATGTCAGTGTGGAAAAAGAATGAAAAATGAAATAGAAAAGAACCTTATTTAGAATTCCAATTTCATATAATCAAGTGTCTGTCAAATTGGGTTTGTGAAGAGATGGTTTGCTGCTGAATTATTTTACCAGATTATACATTTTGTAACTGAGAACTGGAAATTCTCAACTCAAAAGTATTTTAGTGATTTTTTTTTTTTTTTTTTTGTTAGAGTTCAGGATTATTATTCTCAGTACTTGTTTGTGTTTTTGTTTTTTTTTTTTTTGTTTTTTTTTTTTGTTTTTTTGTTTTTGTTTTTTGTTTTTTAATTATTTTGTCAGGATCTTTTAAACCAGAAATGTATGGCTTCCATGCAAGTTTTCTATCCAGATACTGACCTGGCATGATTTTAAGATCGACATATAAATTGGACATAGCTTATAGTTTTAAGGCTGTATATAACAATATACTGGTGGTGTTTTTAAAAACACAAAATAGATTGTTGAGGTACTATAGTCAATTAATAATGTCATCCATCTTTAAGTACCCAGATACTCTGATATCTACACAATTTTATTTCACAAAATAAATTATTTCTAAAATCAAATTTTTGTTTTAAATTGCAGCTTGCAGAGCCCCCCACCCCCTCTTTCTCTACCTACCAGACTGGGGTGGGGAATTCAGCTTCTGACCTGCGGCAGGGTGGTGGGACTAGAGGATTCTGCCCAGTGGGAAAGGAGGCTTGGGGGGGGGTCAGTAAGTTTGGCCACCCTGAGTTGTTTATATTGAGAGGCTTGGTTAATTTTTTTTAAAGCTAGTGTACACATTGTGGATTCCTACATGTGTTTACAAATAAGTTTACAAACAATTTTTTTCACAAGGCAGGCGTTAATTATATTGAGTTATTTGTAACAACCAGATTTAGAGGTTGACAGTACTTTAAATTGGCGATGATATTTTACATTTGCCCAATAGCAAAATAGTGTGGATATCATTGATATGACTAGAAAGAGGCACCTTGTTACTGCACATATCTTTCATAATCCCATCTGTTTACTCTAAACTTGTTTAACAGAGAAAAAAAGTTTATTGCTGTCAACTTAGAGCCAAGATAAATATGGCAAAGCACTTTACAATCTATTTTGCATACCAAACATCTGAAGTCTAAATCCGGAATTATTTTTGATGCACCAGCTAAAAAGAATAGCTTGATTCAGATACCACTGGGCTTGGAAGAGCATTATTTGATTTGTAATGAAGACATTTATTGGGAATATGTAACACCAAGATTTAAGTTTGTAAACTTCACTTTTCTATTATTGTATAAACTATTTTATACAATGTTTAATCAATGAAATTATTTGTACTTAAATCAGTGCCACTGCATAATTTCAAACTGAAGTTAGAAGGCACGCAGCACTGCTAATCCCAAATGCTGCTCTACAGAAATGTAGAGAGGGCTTTAAGAGGAGGCCAAAGAACTTCATTTCCAGATTCAATTTACAATTTAAATATAGTCAAAAGTGCTTTTATCAAAGCAAACTTCCAGAATGCAGCACTGAGTGGAAAATGTAGCTTTACTTTAACATTTTGTGTTCAGTTTTCTATGGAAATGACGACTGCTGATTAATTCAGGTCATACAAAAGGTCAAAGTCCCTGTGAATGCCAAAAGTAGTATATTTTGAGAGATTGTTAATCTACAAATTTATGAAAAATGTTGAGTCTGACCAATATTCAAGAAAAAGGTTCAGAAGCTAAGCTGAAAATCCATCCTTAAGTCAACTTTGTAATGCTTACTGTAGGTAATGAAGCATAAATAGTCACTGTTTGTTATTTTGAGACATCTGCAACACTGTGCACAAATTTATTTTGTGGCCAGCTACTGCTTATTCATTAGAGGTAATAATAAATTAAAACAATGTCATACGGTGATGACTATTTAAATGAGGAAAAACTAATTACAAACTCAGATTCAAGCCAACAAATGTTAATTCATATCTAACCTGTGCACCTTCCATCAAACCGTATACAATTCTGCTGTGAAAACTGAATTGTATGGGTCCTTCATTGTCACATTCAACATTCTAAGTTTACAAGCAAAAATATATTTTCAGTAGGTTTGCCCAGGTGTAACATATTTGAACTTGCTGAAAGCAGTTGTTTCACAGTTATCACTGAGAGGTATCATTTCTCCTGCAGAACCTCTATTAATAGTTATGATGCATGAGATGGAACGACGGAAGGTACCAAGCATGCTTGAGGCCAAAGAGCTCTAGAAATGTGTATTTATACTCAATATGCAACAGAATCTGTAGTTGATTGTATCTTAGCAATGTGGTGAAAACAATAGAAAGCAGTAAAAGCTTATTTTTGTCATTAAAAAGATGTTTAAGATACTGTTTTTACATAGTTATTTTTCAGAGTAAAAATGCACTTGGCTTAACAGATGACTTTAGTTCTAAAGCTAGAAAGTTTCACTGAAGTCTTCAGAATAACTGATTTATTTGTAGCATTGAAAGCTTTCTTCTATGTTTGCTATCTTATGGATGCTCAGGCCACGTCTATTCTATAACTTACATCAGTAAAACTACATCGCTCAGGAATATGAAAAATCCACACCCTCAGCAATGCTGTTATACCAACCTAACCCCCAGTGTAGACAGCACTATGTCGACAGGAGAGCTTCTCCCGTTGACATAGCTGCCAACACTTGAGGAGGTGGATTAACTACACTGATGGGAGGAGCTCTCCTTTTGGAATAGTAGCGTCTTCACTAAAGTGCTACAGCAGTGCAGCTGCTGTAGCGCTGTATGTGAAAACAAGCCTTAAGTAAATGCACAACAAAACATTCCTGCGTTTCAGTAACTAAGTACAGACTGAGTTGGAACTGTTCCTAATTTGAGTTAAAGATGCTGCCTTTGACAAACTGTAGTTTAGTATTTAACCAGTCTTCATGCAGAGGCTGTGACATCTTGGTTATGCATTGTTATATTAAGCAATATTCTCATACCATTTTAATAGAATATCTGAAAAATAGATGTTCCCATTCTAAAGTTAATAGCAAATTAATCTCACTGTGGAGGAATTTTTTTTTTTTTTTTTTTTTTTTTGTATTTCCTCTTTTCCATTCATTTTTTAGACAATAACCACATGTGTATAACCATTCCTATAGCCAGGCCCACCTACAGCAATCCTGGGCCCCCAGGACAGAACACTCAACAGTCCCTCTAGAAAGGGATGGCTGAGGTTTATGAGAATGGGTGGCGGTTAAAGCTTCCCATCCAGGAGGATAGCTCCCCGGTCTGTCTCAAGCCCTGTCCCCCACCAGCCCCCATGTCCTTCCCCCTGTAGACCTCCCCGCTCGCCACATCCCCCCCCCCCTGCATTTAGCCCCTCACCTCTCTTCCACACACCCTTCTTCGCTCGGCCTCCCCACTGCCACATCCCTCCTTCCTCCCCTACCCGCCCCCCTCCTCTCTTCCACACCCCCTTTCCCCAATGAGGAGGGAGCTTAAGGGGGAGGACAGACGCAGCGCCAGTGGGGCAGCGGGTGAAAAGTGTGATGAGGAGCTAGCCTCCCTGAGGGGAAATTTCACCCACCAGCCATGGATCTATCCCATCCACCTGGGCCCTTTTAAATGGCCAGACCTCTGGGCAATTGACCCCTTTGACCCTCCCCCCCCTTTCAACAGGCCTGCCTTATAGCAGCAGATTACAGCATTGCAACTAGAATTACTCTCTCATTTTAAACAAGTATGAGGGGAATGGGTTAAAAAGGAGTGATCTTTCTGTAAAATGAAACAATTTTAATAATCTGCCAGTTAAGTCATTAAAAATGTGTTACTAGTAAGATGACTTTTGCTTAAATGGCATATTTCTATATCTATTCCCTGTTTGCAAGTTCGTCTTTAAAGAAAGACTAATGATTAAGTAATTATGTTTCTAATTCTAACTCAGTCTAAACTTACCCAGATTGGTTCATTTGCCTAGTATTAGTTACACTATCATGCAGGATACCTACACCAAGATGTTAAATAAAATTGGTGGCTTAAGTTAGACCTTAAGTGGCCTGATTTTTAAGAGGGCTGGACACCCAGTATCTTCCCCTGACTTCATTTGGGAGTCTTTAGGTTCTCATTACTCTTGAAAAATATTGCCACTTTGCTGTAGGTCCTTAAATCATGTCACTTTTTATAGAGTTGGCAGGGCAGCTAATGTGAAGTGCCACAACGGGATTTTCATATGTATTGTTTTCAGTAAATATCAGAAAGACACGGATTCTGTGACCCCATTTAGTATCATCTAATTATCAATGTAACTATTTTCCCCCAAAGATAATTAAATAGATGCAATAAGTAGTAAACTAATCATATGAATTTAATAAATAGCAAACATTTCTTCTATTGCAGCTCTATGCAGGGGCTATTCTTGAAGTGTGTGGATGAAAATTGGGACGGTTCCCTCAAGTTCAGGGTAAGTACAGGTACCACTAACAATCTCATTCAACATAATCTCAAACAACATAAGTAAATATAAGAGACTTCACCATTCAGTTTTGACACTATTTAAGCAGTGTTTTCTTTATTAAAGCAAGTTGTGATTTAATTAGGAAAGTGATAAAGGGAAAGTCCACTGACTTTAGACTACTAGAACTAAGGCACAATAACTGTCTGTATCGCTTCATGAAGTTTGCTGGGCGTTTTATGGACTATTCTTAGCCCAAATCCTGATGTATCTGCCTGTTCTCTGTGGATAAGCTGACTAGCATGACTGGAATACAATAGTGTAAATGGTGTCAGTGAGATATGGAGTTTCAGTGTTAAATCTATGGAGGACTTCATCATGGAAATATTTTTGTAAAGGGGGAAAGGATTTAAGTGACTGCAGACCTTTCATCTATTTAGTAAGTTCTTAATATGTCACTTACTACATGTTTTAGATAGATGTATTTTAGAAGTACCTATCTAAGCTTTAGAAATATACAAAACTAAGGATAGAAGTTCTTAGCAGAGAGACTAAATCAATCTTCCCAGAACACTATCTTCCATTATAGGCACAGCTTATAGCTTTGTCTGTTAAGTTTGTCCTATACTTATCATAAGAAGCAAATGAAAATGGTATATAACTGTGTCAAAGTTTAACCATTTGAAGTGAATTTTTTCATGCCAAGAAATGACACAGAATAGCCAAAGCAGGTCAGCAATTTTAGAGAATGAGACATGGCAAAATTAATTGTGCCCATGTTAAAATTCTGGCAGCCTTTTCTTTGAAATGCTCTAGCACTCATGCTTTGGAGAGGAACTTGAAATGTGCAGAAATGTGGCCTTTGTGTAACGGATGTGCATTTCACTGTCCCTGGGAAAGTCTGGCCACATTTAGCCAAGTTATATAAGCTTTTGAGAAATTGCTGTTTGGACATGCTCAGTAGAGGCTTCATCATTATTAGCTTAAAATCTCTGCAGATTCTGATCCTCATGGCACAAGTTTTAAGGCTCTTGCAGTTTGTGTGTGACTAGACTGCACTTGTGCTATCACTACACAGCAACAGAGCATGCTCTAGCCCCTCACAGGTCCTAATGCAGACCCAACTGTGCATGTGCTGTCCCCACAGAACAACTCAGTGTGCTCCAACCCCAGGGCAACAGGCGCTTACTAGGACTTGCCCTATAAATGCTGCTTCCAGATAGGATGGCTGGGCACTGGAACTGAGCAGGGAGCACTTGAGAGGTACTAAAAATGGGTTTAAAGTGCCCAGGCATCAGTGTGGAGGAGGAAGCTGCCTAACTTAAATTAAAGCTTGAACAAAAGCCTGGGGAGAGTGGGGGGAGGTTTGGCTGGGCGAGGAGTGAGAGGGAATGAAGGAGACCACAGATTGGTTAGGGGAGCAGGACTAGGAGCCTGTGGGAATGGAATGGGAGAGGCAGATCAGATGAGGGTGGAATTGGTATTTGCTGGGCTAGGAGACTTGGACAGGATGTGGCTAAAGAATCTGTCCCCACTAGAACACACTCCTGTTCCAAAAGCCTAGAAAGGAACCCAGTGGTGGAAGTTTCACTATTTCTCTGCTGTCAGCAAATCTCTGTGAAACCACTGGCAAAGTAGGTGTCTCATCACCCTTTAGTGCTGGTCCACAGATAGCATGTTGCTATCAGTTACACAGTTCGCTCAAGTGGCAAATGTTTGTTTGGCAGATCTGAAGGTTCCAACCCTGCAGATGACCCAGGTGGGTGTAAATATAATGCCAGCTGATGGAATTGTGTTTTCAGTTAACTTTCTTAAAAAGCTAGGAAATTACACAAGCTACATTAAAAACATTAAGGTTGCAAAGTCAAGCACTCAGATTAGGAAATTCCAAAACTAAGGTTGCCTTAATGTCTGAGCAACATTAACTCAGTCCCTTGTGCAATAAATAAGGTACGGAGCAACACACTAAACAATGAGGATAAAAGAAAATTATAGAAATGTAGGGCTAAAAAGGACCTTGATAAGTCAAGTCCAGCTGCTCATTAAGGGAGCACTATCCATCAAAATGCCCAATGGGGCCAAATTAAGGTTGTGCAGTTATAAAATGACTCTGTTCTGTTAGCCTAACTTAGAATAGCAGTGCACACATTCTTCTCCCTCACTCCACCCTCTCATGAAAAGCCCAAGCTCCTTCTCCTGAGACTTTATTTTCAGTTAAAACCAACTTCTTAAGCATCCTGTTCCCTTAGTCCCCAACAGCTCAGACTCATGTTTGTTGGGGAATAATGAAGAACATACAGAAAGATACTCCATAGAAGGGCTGTGGATAATTATCGTGAAAAGGAATTAATTAAAACCAGTTTCTTATTCAGGACCTTTAGAATTTAATCTCCTGGAAATTGGCTCACATTAGTAATCAACCTTTGGAGGTCAGTATTTGAGTGTCTTTTCTCAGTCCTTGCTTTTTCTAAACAAGTTACTGTTTTCCTTAGTTTTACTAAACTTTTAGCTTACTTTTTTAAATGATAGTGGGTATGTCTACACTGCAGTCACAGGGCATGATTGCTGTTTCATGTAAACATACCAGAGTCAACTTTAATCTAGCTAGTTTAGATACTAGAATAGTGAAATTATGGCAACACATGATTCAGCATGGGCTAGTCATGCAAGTAATCACCCAGGCTTCCAAGTGGGTTTGTATGACCCACATTGAAGTGCACACTGTTGTTTCACTGCTCCGAGTGCACAAGCTAGCTAGATTAAAGCTAGCTCAGGTATGTCTATATGATCTGCAGTCACACTCAGTGTGGACGTTACCATGACTGAAGCTTGGGAGTCTGCCAATAAGTACCCTCATTTGACTGGCAACCCTTCTTTTGTACAATGGGAAATAGAGGAAAGATTGACAAACATTTCTAGGAATATAATTTTCTCTTGGTTATGAGCTTCCATATAGATAGCTGATCTAACTATATCCTAATAACTGAAGTCTTCAAACCAATTTTGTTACATCCAGCACTCAACTTGTTCCCACATGCTATAAAATATTTAGAACTCGAAGCACAATGTAATACTGATTGTTTCTTTGATTTGAATTTATGCTCAGATTATCTCAAGTATTGGTACCATAAATTGTAATATTTACCCGATTGTTTTGGCAGGAAATACAGTTATGGAAGTCTGATCAAAAGTATCTTGAGAAATTCCATCTTAAATTTTAACATTTTGGAAACCCTAAGTTTATCTAAGGACTCGATATATTTCCACTTGTCACTTGAATATTTGTTACAGAACTGAGGTTGACTGAAGGTCATGCTGCTGCTTCTGAAGCTTCAGGAGTGCTGGTATTTTTAGGTTATATAGAACTTTGTAAGCTGTCATTGCCACTGCTTTTGCTGCAGACATTTACTTCAATTTGATTCCTGTCCGATGGCCCCCTCTAGGATTGTTTATTCTTGTGGAGTATACACAAGATGGCAGCACAAGATGGTATACACAAAATTTGGTGGGTTGTGAATGTATTGGAGTTACATGGATTAGTGTGTGTTAAGAACTTGATTGAGATCAGCTACAGAATTAAATACTTAAAACCTTGATTTAAATTTTGTCACTTGGCTTACAATTGAATCTGATGTATAGTATCACACAGTATCTCTAGCTTGTTTTTCTGTTTGGCCAGAGATGATCTTCAGAGTTCAGATCTCTAGTTTTAAAAAGTTCTGGTTTGTGAAATAAAGTGAATAATTGTATGAAAATAAAGTTATACAATAAGGAGAGGAACCATTCTTTAACCACCAGGAGAAAACACATCAAATAGAACATCAAATGGAACTCTTACTAGTGGTTAATTTCAATTGCCATTTTTAATTTAGGAAAAGGTTGCAATTCAAGAAATTTTTAAATCTATCTAAAATAAGCTCAAAATTTAGTCACTGGATGTTGATTAAGCACCTAAGTATGAGAGAGAATGAAAAATCTTCAGTCCCAGCCACTTTGGAAAACTGGTTGCTTACTGATTAGACAACACTATCTTTGTACATACTGCCAGAGTCATCCATTATCTGTCATATATACAGCTTTGGGTACACAAGCCCAGAAAGATTGATATATGCAGAAAAATATTCTAAGTGATAATAGTAAAAAAAAGCTGTTCTGTTATGGATACAAGCATACTGTACTCAGTTTGTACAAAGTGATACTGGACAAAAAATTTATACCGTAAATATTAAACATTTTCTGCATGATCCTTTAAATGCATTAAATTCACATAGAAAGTCAGAAAATGCATTCCAATTTAACTGACTAGGGTCGTTATAGCTGAACACAAACTTTTAAATTAACCAATCACTGAGATTATCTTAAAATGGAACTTCAGTGGTAGCCATGTTTTGTTCATGAAGCAGAGAATTGTGATATTTAACATGGATGGATATTCTTTCCATTTTGTTATAATAAAGACTGAGTTAACTTTGCTCATCTTTAAATGTTGCTGTGTTCCCAGTGCCTTCAGTTGATCAGCAAGAAAACAGCCAGCTCACCACCTTATGACACTGGTTTTAGTCAGGCAATGGGTACACTCTCAGCAATTCTTACACAATAATTTTAACTCTTGAATTTACACGCAGTATGCTGCTTTGTTAGAGCCTCTCTGACTCCAGGAGACAAGACAGGTTTCTATATTTGTAACAATTAAGTTACTGCTTATTTCAGCTAACAACATATTGGGTTCTGCCACTGCACTTCTGGGTAATAGCATTTTTATTTCCATATTACTTTTAAATAAATATCTAATTCTCAAATATTGGAAATGTCTATTTGTTCACAAAATCCCATTGATCTTAAAGCTTGGATCTTGCAGATATTTACTAAAATCGCTTATATTTTCAATTTGGCCTTTGTTCAAAAAGCTGCCTGGCCTTTATCACAATCTTCCATAGCCAGAATATTATTCAGATAAAATAAACTTCTGCAGTAGGAATGGCAAAATCAGTGCTCTTTAAATCAGAACTGTAACAGAATTATTAGTCATGCTGAGTGGGAACCTGCAAATTCACAATCCGCTTCTTTTTTGTGAACAATCACATTCCTCGTCCCAGCTACCTGTATCTTGGATCTGTTTTTGAAAACTTTAGTTCTTTATAATCTAGCAATCAAATTGCCATTCTGAAGTACTTGTTCTTCATAGAAATTTTTAGTCCTCAGTATGCCATCCACATTAATAATACTACCTTTTCTCCAGAGTTGAGGCCCCACAAGGTAATGACTGAACCCAGTAAAGTCTAGATGTGCAGTTCATCTTTTGTAATTTAGTCTCTTCATACAATTATATGGGTCATCATGAAGGTTTTAAGCAGAACTATATTATATTCCCTCTCCAACTGCCCCTCACCCCATTTCCAAAGTATAAATTTACAGAAGTGTCCTTGCTGGAGGAAATGAATTCTACAAACTAACTATTCCAGATGATTTATATGTACTAATAGCCAACCTTTTTTTTTTTTTTTTTTTTGCCATTTACCCATCTTACCTTTTGTGGGGCACAAAGTCTAAACATAATAGGATTAAGTTTAATTTTTACTCTATGCAAAATATCACTTTTTTTAAACGTTCATTTTTAAAACCAAAGGCTTAAATGTTTCTAATGACAGTTGAATAAAACCTTTGAGTAGTTTGTTTCAGTCTTAGTAGAAAACCCTACTTCTATACAGATTTTCACTTTTGTTTCTAGTAATGTTGTACTTCAGCTGAATCTGTACTTATTTTGCTGTCAAATTGTCTGCCACATACTAATTTTATGCCCAGTTCTGGACCCCCATGTTAAGTAGTACCTCTGATTTCTGCATACATTGGTTTCAGTCCAGGGTTATAGGTTTGCCCTCATTTGGAAATAATTCTTATATTTATGACAATATATACAGTTGTTGCTAGTTGCCAGTCTGTTAGGTCCTCTTGAGGATGTACACAGTGTTCTTTACATTAAGTATCCTAATGTATGTCATTTATTCCACTCAACTCATTTATATACATACTATTCAGTCTGCTCTTCAAAAATGAATTATACTATTATATAGTTTGAAGTTGCACATATAATGCTATTACTTAATTAATCTCAATCTCTCAAAAAGGAAAGCTCCAGTGAATATATACTACTATAATTATCTAAGTGTTTTAGAAATATTGCTTTTCCCCTATCCCCTAGCTTTCATTGAGTCAACAGTACTGTTCAGCTGTTGCTTCACAGATTCTTCCCAGCCGGAAATCCAGACAGGAAGTGTATTTAAGTCCATTGGAATGCATTAGAGATTTTTTTTAATTGCCTTACACCAACATTGAAATATCCTCCTCCTTTTCTATGTACCTAAGTGAGGATTTTTCATGATGTTGCTTTCAGAAGATGTCAAGAGATGCCGGGATTAAATCATGTAGGACTCTGGCATCTCTCCTATAACTAGCAACTGCAATAAAGCCAGGATCTCTTAATAGTTTGTTTTCAGAGGAATTTCTGTAAAGAGAAGGGCCACGTGTAGATATGGCCTCAGCCATGGCCACATTCTAGGACTTGCAGGATGCATTGGTACGAAGAGAGAAGCCTGACATCTTGGAAGAAAATGGGCCAAATGGTTTCCAAAATATAAAATGGAAAGGGGAAGATCTGAATTTGACTGATTTGGGACCCTAAAGAAATTCTCAAACCTGCATTGGGTCTGTACTTCATCAGTGTACCAAATTCTAAAGCCAGGAGTGTCTCCACAAAGCAAAAAAGTTTTGTCAAGACATATAGGTTGCATTCAGGTTGAGTGTTCTGGGGTTTCATACATCTAAAATGATAGCATATATATATATTTTTAAATGTTGTAGTTAGAATATTCATGTTTCATTACAGTTCTTGTTTAAATAGACTCTCAAACTTCAACTAGCCATAAGCAACCTTACATGTTGACCATTAGAATGAAAGACAGTTTTAGTAGTAAGTGAATTTGTATCAGCTGTCTAAAGTCTTAGGCCATTTTATAGAACAAACTTTTTCCTATTTCATTAGAATGAGTCACTTGCCCTTGATACTAAATGTCTAAACATTACTTTTAAAAAAATGACAGTGTAACGAAGCCTGTAGTAGACCTGCTTTTTTCCTACCTCTTAATTCTATTCATTATAGTCAGGTTTGGTTGATCTCTCCAACATAACAGCAAGAAATCACCTCCAAGTGAGCCTGCTTTCATCAGTCAATCAGTTAACAAATCTTAACACACCTGTTACAAGCACAAAGAGCTTGTAATTCAAATTAACCCTTAAACTTCTTCAGAATTGTAGCCATTATTTAACATAGTCAAAACTGCTCCAGAAACCGTATACATTTTACTACACTATTTTATGATCTATTTGGCAAGTTATGCAATTAAAAATGCATTTCCTCAGCATGCTGACTACATCTTACAGCCTGTGGTTTTTCATGGCAATCCTTGAAGAGCCATTCAAGTTTTAGATTTCAGTAAGAGTTGTGGGGGAAAAAAACCCTCAAAGAATTCCAACCTGCCCCAGAATGTGTCACCTGTCTGTGACACTGCAGGAGAAGAAACATGAGCATATCTTGTAACTTTGTATTTGCTAATTGTTAGTCAAGTCTAAACAAGGAAGCAAAGGAATAATCTCAATGAAAAACTGTCTTGGGAACTTGATTTTAATCTTACTCTTTTTTAAAACCGTATTAGGTACATCAGCAAAAAGGGCTATTTATATAAACTTCATGTTAAATTGTGTATTGTATATGGAGACAAGGCTGACATTTGCAGTGTTCTTCTGCAAAAATGAATTATACTCAGACTTTAAGGTCAGTGGGACCACTATGATCATCTAGTCTGATCTCCTGCATGTTGCTGACCACAGAACATCACCCACACATTCCTGTAATAGATCCCTAACCTGTAGCTGAGTTACTGAAGTCCTCAACTTATAGTGTAAAGACTTCAAGTTACTGAGACTCCACCATTTACACTAGTTTAAATCTGCAAGTGACCTGTGCCTCATTCTGCAGAGAGAGGTGAAAAACCTCCACGATATCCGCCAGTGTGACACCGAGGAAAATTCCTTCCTGACTCCATGATCAGTTAAACCATGAGCATGCGGGCAAGACCCACCAGCGAGACACCTCATGCTGAGGGGCCTAATACATCTAGCAGCCTGTTGGACTCCGTGTTATGTACTGTAAATTCTGCGTAGTGTGTAGGATACAGTGTACTCTGAAGTAGGCTGGCAGAGCTCATGAACTTGCTTTAATGTGTGTACAATCTCATCAAGAAAAATTTTAAAATTATGGTTCCTGCAACAGTTTAACTTAGCCACACTGTACATACAGTACTGCATAAAGACAGTGAAGGTAACGCCCTTTACAAACAGGACATGTGTAAAGATGTCGTCTTACGGCTGCTTGTTTGAAATTCCTGAGTTTTGTGCACACGTCACAATCTCAGTCATAGACTCTAGTCTCTCCCCTGAAGCAGTTGAGCAGCAGTTGCCCTGAGAAGATTCACCATTACCATACTCAAAGTAAGGTGGCTTTAAAAGTATAGCCAGCACCCGATAGAAGCCATGCTGGAAAATATCACCCTGGCTAAAAGCTCTTCAGCCAATGATGGGGACTGTACTGTCATGCCCCAGGCATGTGGTGATATAAAATGCATTTAGAAGAGATTCCCTGAATTACATGGTCACTGAAATTCTATATGTAGTCAGTCTGTTTAGAAGTTGATAAAACCAGGAACAGTTACTACATACCTGCTGCAGATCAGTTGTTTGCCAAATGTGAACTAGAAATCTCAGTAATGAAGGGCCAGGCAGTTATTACTGATCTACATGATTAACGTTAAATACTTGTCGCCCTCACTCCTGATATTTTCCTGTGTGGGCACTTTGCATTCACACTCCCTCACCCTGAGCATGTTCTCTGTGCTTACAGGAGATCCCTTCCTCCTCCACTCACAGAACAGTGCATGCATTGTTAATTAGGTTTCAAACTAATGTTTTTACACATTAGCACCTTGTACTAGCACTAGACTGCCATCAACAATACAACATAAATCTTAAGATTCTCCTTCATACATGGAAACCATGACTGTTAGATAGTTGTGCTTCCAGTTGTTCGGAAGAAGACAAGCAGATGTAGTCAAAATAAAAATGTGGCTTTTCCAAGTAAAATATATTCTACCACTGTTATTGCTTATGGATGAGGACTTGAATGCTTGTAGCAGTATAGTTTGGTGCTTGAAGCACGTATCTATAATTTAAAAGTATATCTGGAAAATTAAGTCTCCAAACATGCATTTATTTACTAATGTAAATGTGAGACCACATACATCTAATGCAGTCTTTATAGAATAGTAATTTTCAGTTGGTTTTCTCTGTTCTTTCCTCCAAATTTCAGCTTTTGTCAGGAGTGACAAACCTAAGCTATTCAGGGGACTACAAATCAAGGTGAGTAGCATTTTTAAAAAAATACATTTTAAATTCTAGCTTTTAAGAGGAATTAAACCTACTTGAAACCTATCCTTCCACACAGTATTTGTTTATCAAATAAGCCTTTGTATAGGATACAGGTTATCTTACAGGGAGTGCTGATGTAAATCTTAATGGCAGGCGCTCTGGCTCACCTATAAATTGTATAATTTTATCCATTGCTCACATACAATTGAAATAACATGGAAGATGTATGTAATAGCACATGGTTTGTGCCTCAAGTGTGTTTGTATTCCAGGCTGGCTTGCTGTGTGTGAAGTCTTGGAATTCTGAGCTGCCTGCCATCATTTATTTCAGTTCTCATTTTCTGTATTCAGACTCCTGTGCTCCTCTCCCCTCATACATCCTCAGCGTCCAATTCAGCTACCATTCCCATCTCTCCTCACACTTCCTCTCCACATAATCTTTGTTCCCATTATGTCCTCTTACTCTGTCCTTCCTCGGCTCACTCTTCCTGTTCCCCCTCCCCACTTACATCAAGTCTGTCCTCATTCCATATTCTCTGCTAAGTCTTTGACTCTGTCCTCACTGCATTCAGAGGTTCTTTTTTGGTTTAAATTTTAATTTATTTTTATATCTGCATATTAAAATAAATTCAGTTTCAAATTGATATTTCAACAGTTAAGGCATTTAATTAAAACTGATTTGTGAGGTGCAGGGGTGGGAGGAATGGGAAAAATGTGATTTCCAGACAGAAGATAACTAACCTTCTCTTTGTGCAGTATGTGCGTGGTTCTGACCCTGTACTAAAGTTGTTGGACGACAATGGGAACATTGCTGAAGAATTGAGTATCCTCAAATGGAATACAGATAGCGTAGAAGAATTCTTAAGTGAAAAACTAGAACGCATATAAATCTTGCTGCTTTCCAGTTCTTTCTCACAGTTTTTCCATCATGGTTATCTTCTGCAATGAAGTGTGCTACACCCAGCAAATCATTCCAGCTTCTACATTAATTTTAGAAGAACATCTTGTGTAATACTAAACATTTTTTAATTAGAAGGTATGATGTGCTGAAGCTTCACATCTGACAAGTTAGCAAACTGAACAAATAGTTTGTATTAGTACAATATCAGCTGCCCTTAGTGTGTTTGTAACAATATATTTCTTTAGTAGTAAACAAAGTTAATTATGCCAATACCAGAGTTTTGTTATAAATTGGACCAGTTTTTACAAACACTTAAAATAATTGGCACTTCCAAATAATTGATTACCATGCTTTTTGTATGTAGCTTTTCTGTGTACAGGAAGTCATAACCAACTGTGAGATGTACTCTGCCTCCAAAAAGATTTGTCTGCTAGTGCTTTCTTGAATTTTGTATTTCTCACCTATCCTTTTTATAGACATGTTATTTACAGTTTATAACAAATGCCTGGTTCTAAAGTTTTGGGGAATTTTGTTATGATGGAAGAACTCATGATCTGTAGTGATTGTAAAACATTAAGTAGGTACACTTTAGTGAAGACTACATAGAAAACCTCTAAGGCATGTGTAAGTCTGATGGCAGGTGTGCTTTACACCAAGTGTTTTATTTTACTACAATAGATATGAGTTATTGGAATTATAAAATGTTTTGAGATGGCAATAAATTACTTTCACAAATCTCTTGGTAATGCTTTTTATTTATTGAATTCATAGTTTGTTTCCTTTTTAAAACATCTTTTTCCCCTTTTTAATCAAACTTTACTGTGAACAAAACAAACGTGTACCAAGACTGAGACCCAGTGTGAATTGAAAACATACAATAAGGATAACTTATCAAAAATAGACTAAATTTATATTGAAGCTGAATTTTAATTAGCAAATAAGTCTCTCCCCTTAACTTATTTCTATATTTTTAAGCTTTTTGGCTGGATGAAGTGCGTCTATTGCAACCTTAACTACCACTTGAGATTATTTGTTTAATTAACTTCCTAGTGTTTTTAATACAGCTTTATATCTCAGTGGATAGCTCAGAGTAAAGGGGAGAGAGCTGCACCTGTCTGGAAATCAAAGGGAGAAATTGTGCAAGATGTAGTATTAATTCTGTAGGTGATGTATAGAATAGAAAGTTTACTGTCTATAACAGCAGGAAGTGAGGCAGAATCTGCTAAAATTAAGCATTTGCAAATAAACAGGCCTGGATAACGTATGTCTAAGAGTCTTAAAGCAATTAGCTAAGGAGATAATTGAGCACTCTGAACCATGAATGTTAATTTTAACAGTGTTGAAAAACTGGGGAAAGGCTAAAAGCTTGGAGGATTGCTAACAGTTTAAACATTTGAAAAAATGATAAAAGGGGGATAACTGTGGGGCCTACAGATAGATGTTAAGATCTAGAGCAAAGTAATGGAATGGTAAATTCAGGACTCAAAAAATTAAAGGTAAAACCGTATCAGTCATCTAATAGAAGAGCTCAGACTAGATGATCACAGTGATCCCTTCTAGTCTTATAATTAAGACTAATTATTTTGTTATGGGTATTTTTAGTAAGGTCACAGACAGGATGCAGGCAACAAACAAATCACAGCAGCCGAAGCCCCACTGCCCGGGCATGAAGTCTTGGAGGTCATGTAAAAATCACTGAATCTCAGTGATCGCCATGACAGAATCGTAGTCTTACTTATAATGTGTGACTATGGTTTCATTGACGGCAGGTCTTGTCAGACAAACCTGTTGTCTTTTTGCTATGGTTCTGGTTGATTTCTCCAAGCATTTGATCTCGTACCACCTGACACTGATTAAAAATAAACAAACTTGCATTAGTTGGAACTAATAGCACATATTAGATATACTAAAAGCTGGTTCACTAATAGATCTCCATGTGTAGGTGTTAGTGTGGTGACATAAATGAGTTACTCGGTTATTTCTAGCAGGGCACTCCAGGAATTAGTTCTTGGTCCAGCACTACTCTGTTGAAAAGATACTCTCTAAATGATTGCCAGTAAAACTCTAAGTTTGCAGACTACAAAGATTGGTGGGGTGGCATATAATGACAAGTCGCTATTAGAGATCTGGAGTGCTGAGTTAAGTGGTCACAATCCAACAAGATACCTTGCACTTGGCTATTAAAATGCAATATATCTAGCAACAGAGAATGCAGACTATCACTAATATGGGAAACGGTCTTGGAAAGCAGTGTCTCAGAAGGACTTAAGGATCATCACAGGTAACTGTCCGTGTGAGCTTTCAGTGCAATTCTAAGGTAAAAAGCCAATCCTTGGCTATGTAAACAAGGGAATATCAAATAATAGTAGTGAGTGATTGTCTCCGTACACAGTATTGATAATAAGGTGTAATACTGTGATCATATTGTGTCCAGTTCTGGTCTCCACACCTCAGGAAATATGTGGAAATACTGGAGAGGGCAACAAAAGCGATCAAGGAACAAGAAAACAAGCCTTCTGATGTAAGGCTTAAGGAGCTCAACCTATTCATCTTGAAGTTTAAAAAGTGATTTGATCATTGCATATAAGTACATACACATTGAAAAGAAGAAAGGCATGACAGGATCCAGTGGCTGGAAGTTGAAGTTAAACAAATTCACCCTTGAAGTTGTAATTTCCTAGCAGTGAGAGTAATTAAATATTGGAACAGTTTACCAGAGAAGGTGTGGGATTTACCATTGCATGGCAGTCTGTAAGAAGCTTTGATATCTTTCTAAAAGATACGCTTTAATCCAGCTTCTGAATGAGTTTGAGACTTCCAGCTCTTTGAAGAAGTGTACAATCTATTTGAAAGCAGTTCCAAGGCTCCTATCATAGTATCTAAGTATCAGCTGCAGTGGCTTGGATTTCTCTAGATACCCATAAGAAACTCTATTCCTCACCCTCTTTTTGTTTGCAGCTTTAAGGAAACACTATATTTAGCAAACATAATATTAGAATCGTGACAAGCCACAAGAATCATTCATCCCAGTGTACCCAGGCAAGTGTTCCCACTGCCATGTCATTCAGATAAATGCATGATTAAACTATACATCCAGTTTAGTAGCCTAATGCTATGTCATCAGTGCTGTATATAACCTGGGCCAAAAACCACAGAAGACGTGTGAATGCTGAGAAGTCTGGGTTCTTCCTGCAGATGGCCTACTTCTCTCTACCTGAACTTTTATAGAAGGGGATGATTGGGAGAGAAGGAGCCTGACTCTTCTGTTCAGGCAAGGAGAGTTCAGGTAGGTCGGGAGAGTTGGGAATGACCGGGATAGAAGTAGCTTTGTCACCATTGCACTTCCTTGATAGTGGGGCCATTCTGGTTCCAGGCCAGATCCAAGTATAAATTAGAGCATCTGAAAGGCTACTGTAATATGTAGCTGCTGCTTATGACCCCAACGGATCATTTCACTGGCCTGGAATCAGCCAAGAGTCAAGGCAGCTCAATACCACTCAAGGATTTCCCTCATAGTCCTGTAGCCAGCTAAGCAGGATTTAAGGCTGCTTTACACCACTGAAGTGGTACAAAAATAGCCCTAAGAAGCAGTGAATCAAGCCCAAAGTTTCTAGCCTTTTAGTTGAAGCAAGCCCTGACTATAACTTTGTCCTGCTTCTTGTGCCTGGAATGCACACGACAACACGGGACTGGTGGAAAAGGGGAATTGACAACACTGAATACAAGCCAGATTGAATTTGGGGGGGGGGGTGTTGCAATAGTCACCACTACATAGTTTCAAGGGTACACAATAAATAGGAATTTAAATTTGATGGCTGTATTTGCACTGTTTGAATGTTGTGTGAAGAAAGTTAGGCAATTATGAAGAGACTTACCTTGCTATAGAAGCTATTTTAGCCTCCTGAGAATATAGGATATTTTCTTTCCTCCGATAGAAGGGTGGGAAATAAGTATGTTTTGGAATTTGTCATGTCTGTATAGAAGGATTCAGTGGCTAGCAGCCACTCTGTCAACAACAACAACAACAAAAAAAGCACTTAACTCATGGAAGCTCAGAATTTCTTGTACCTGACCTGCTGCTGTTGATCCTCAAATTATAACAAGCCTTAAAATGCACATGGTTTATTCCAGCATATTGAAAAATCATTTATTGACTGATTATTCAAAGGAAAAAATCTGTTGGTGCTTCTAAGAGAAGAGCAGAAATGTCTGTAAGATGGACAAGCAGTGACTTGACAAGAGACAGAGTGCATCATATTGACTTACTGCATTATTGACCTGCTATTGATCAGTAGGCTATCTTCCCTACCAAATGCACTTTTATATTAATTTGAGTTGTATAGTCTATGTATATTGTCACTAGAACATTAATTAAATATTGGCAAGTGATGATACTCAAATGTAAAAAAAAAAATACTCTGCTAGAAAATGGACAATTAGAAAGGATGGGTTTGGTTAATTAGTTATTAAGAGGACAATTACAGAAAGTGGTGTGGGCTTAGTAAAACTATGCTTGCATGGATTTGGTTGCATTAGCAGTTATGGTACTAGGTACTTAAGTATAGATACTGGCTAATAAATAATAATATTCCTGGGAGTAAATGAAGCCCACTAGCCAGTCTCCTTCATAAGACTAATCTACTGTCTGAAGGAAAAGGGGGAATAAAACAAAATTTTAGTTGCTTCTTGGTGGATTTAAACCCCTAAAGTTCAGTGGTGCTTAGGTACTTGAAAATCCTAACCGAAGTGGATTGAAATGCATCTCCTCTTGTTTTCCACCACACCAATGACCGAGTGTAAAAGAAGTTGGTCATCTTCCAGCAGCAGTGCAAGCAATTGAATTTTTATTACTGAGTCATAAAGCAAATTTTATATGCCATCATGCTGTGCAGCTAAATACTAATAGGCGGGGGGGTTGAAGTTTCAACATACCTTTACCCAGTAAACCTAATGTATGGCTATGGTGAAAGGTTCTGGCTGCTGTAGGAGAAGGGGGATGGTGTGCCCAACTGCATGCACGCACACACAAATTGTTTAGCAGAAGAAATACATACTACGCACACTGATGGGTCTTGATCCAAAACAGCTTTGATGGCATATTTAGATATTAAAATCAATGCTGCAATATTCAGGCAGTTTCCCATTATATTAGTATTTCACTGCAATAGCCTACACAGATTTGAAAAGAAGCAGTACTGCTTTTGTGATAATCTTCCTGGTGTTGTCTTAACACTTGTTACCTGAGTTACATGCCTGGCCAGGGGGCAACTGAGCCAGTGGGTAGTAATTCAATGGGAGTTGCAGATACTGACAGGATAAGGCCTACACAGAGCACCCTTGCATTGAACAGATTGAGCAGTGTAGAACGATGGATAAAACTCTTATTTTCTGCCCTAGGCAGAGCTGAATGTTACTTCTGCTTTTGGAGTGAGCTATCAGAGCAAGAAATGGAGGTCAGCTCAACTGAATGGACATGGTTATGTGCTTGGCCTTGTACAAGTCACAAAGATAGTCCCTGCACTGAAGATCTTCCCATTAAAAAGTCCAACAGAGAGAAGATGGGGCACAGTCGGAAAACCAGAGGAGGGAAGGACAAAGTGTTATTTTTATAGTTCGTGACATGAACAGTTAGTATATTTATATATAGTAGGAACATGAGCATGAGCTAGTGGCACTGGCAGAAGTGAGATTTTAGGAGGGGTTTGAATGCAGGTGTGGTGGCTGGATAATGGCATTAGAGAACAGTTACGAAGCTAGGACACAGGCAAATTTTCTTCTAAAATCTGTATAAAGATTTTTTAATTCTAATAAAATAGCCATGTTCTTGCTATTTTTTTAGTCTGTCAGGGCTGAACTTAATTTATTACTATTTACATTAATATAATTTACAGAGCCTCATGGTACTGAGGGCTGTTCTTCTAGAGACAAGTACTTGTTACTTTCTTCTGATTTATAAACTTTTCTCTTCCATAGAAAACTACAAAGTTAAAGATCAAACTGCTTGAATAACCCCTTCAGCCAAAAAAAGAAAGTTAACCTCATTTCAATTTTTAAGCGACTTGTAATATAGCTTTGATCAACTCATCACCGGTAGGAAGGAAGTCACTCCCAAGTGTCAACGTCTCAAAGCACAGCACTGAGGGTTTATCTTGTAACCATTCTGCTGAAGAGTTACTTTCATGTAACCCCATTATAAGTCACTGCTGGAAGGGATGGAATGAATTAATCTTATTGCAAAGCCACAGTTTCATCTAAGAAAATATTTGTTGGTTTATTTTTATTCTTTTTAATGTATATGAAGAAATTCCTCAGAGAAAGAGGGGCTTGCATCTGATTTACTAGAATAAATGGATAAAAGATTCTCAGTGCAGAACTGAACATTTGCCGAATTATTCACTAGGCCATTCCCTTGCCAGAGCCTTTTGGCCAGTGTTCTCTATTGCAATATATCAGTGCATGCTGGAGCTGATACACATCTCCCTGCCCACTTGGGCTGAAGCTCATCAAGCCACAAATGGGTAGTGTTTCCTGAAACACCAAACTTTCATACCTAAAAACTACATGGAAAAGTGATTCTCCACCATACTGACCACCCACAGAGGGAATAGAGACCAAGCAGATACCCAGGCAGGAAAGGTAAAGAGGAGCGTCTATCCCCTACAAGCTGGGCCAAAGATCTATGCTTAGGGAGGTGAAGTTCATAGTATATCCCTGTTACTCAGAGCATGGTTTTGCAGAAGAGTTAATAGTGACAGAATCAGCATTCATTTGTGTGTGGGGTCGGCATGGCCACCGGGGATGATGAAGCCCGGCAGCCCCTTGCTACCTGCAATAGTTGGGGGGGGGGCTCATCCGAGGATGGCCTGGCCAGTGCGCCCCCCAGGATGGTGCCATGGCCTACTCCCACTCCCCATCAGTACACCACTGGCTATGAAACTCACAGGGTGAGCATGTAAAGCAGATCCTCTCTCAACCCATGTGCAGCCAGATCTGTAGGGAAATGTATATTGTATTATTTGAAAATTAGTACATGATCATGTAAGATTGCATGGGGTACCTTAACTTGTGTGTTTTTTGACTTTAGAGTTTCAAGGTTGCACAGTTATACTAACTTAGCACAGTTCTTCTTTATGGAATAAGGGGTCCAAGCCAACAAACCCATAAATATAATCTACAAAAAATTAAATATTTACATTTAGTATTTGCTGAACATGTACTATTAAAAGTAAAAAGGGGCACAATGATGGGTGAGGGGGGGACAGGGCTCCCCCATCCTTGATCAGAGCTGGTTGGCATTACAGCAGAGCCCCTTCCCTGCTGGGAGGAAGGGTGGGTGAAATTTGGGTTGTGTTCCAACCTTGTACACCAGGTCACAGTGCCACTCAAATTTGCGGCAGAGGGGTAGGTAACCTGGACCCCATTCTTAGCAAAAATTCTGGTTGCGCCCTTGAAAGTTAGGCATAAAATTTACCTCCACCACCATCTCTAGGGCAGCATGTTCAGCTCACGGCACAAATGTCTTCTAGTCTAAGAAACAGTAACTTTACACAGGTTCCAAAGGGAGCTACCTCCAACTCTTGAGGGCTATGAAGTGTTTGTACGATAGGAGTGAAAATAAGGCAATCCTGGGTAATTCTTTTACACATCTTCCTCCCATGACCACTCACAAGTCACCTGTTCCCTAGTAAATTTTCAGTGAACTCTGGCATATGGCATTGAATAAAGCATTATCATCCTCATGTATATGGCCTGGGAACTCACTGCACATATCTTTTTAGCACAGCCACAATCCCACTTGCAAACATTTTGGAGCCATGATGGCTGCTTATCAGTCCTGCCTGCTGTGCTGGTGTATAACAAGATGGCTGCTGGGCCTCCAGTCCCACCAAAAAGAAAGGCCAGCTGTCAAATGGCTAGGATTTGAAGTGAAAGTCTCTAGTGATTTAAGAGAGACAGAATGATACCAGAAAAAACCAGATAGCGGTTTTCTTTTGAATGAGGAACCATAAATAATAATTTGGAAAATCCCTGATAAATCTGCATGCTAATGAGGCATGCTAATGAGACATTCAATTACAGAACCATTTTACATACAAAACTGAATGCCTATCTTTTTCTGAGGCCCTGTCTACACTTACCTCCGAATTCAGCGGCAGTCGACAGGAGCTATGCAAGCTACGCAAAAAACGTGCATAACTCCCGTCGACTTCTCTGCTTCTCTTCTGCACGCCATCTTCACTGCACTGCGCTGATGGGAACTGCGTTCCTGTCGACGCAGCACTACGCCAGTTGAGAAAGTGGTCTTAATATGTCGATTTCTGGATCGACTGAGCGGGTCTTCACTGACCGCTCAGTTCATCCAGAGAAGTTGATCTGACGGCGGCGAATTTGCCACCGTCAGTGAAAACATAGCCTGAGACAAGGTGGGTAAGGTAATATCTTTTATTGGACCAACTTCTGTTGGTGAAAGCGACAAGCTTTCAAGCCACACAGAGCTGTTCTTGAGGTCTGGGAAAAGTAATTCCAACTTCACAGCACAATGCAAAGTGGGACAGATTATGTGCTAACTACTTATGCTAAACAATCTAAGGGATCATTCAAGGTAGAGGGTACCATTAATACCTCTACAATCTTTTGGCCCTACATTTCCAGCAACAGAGGCACCACAAATTGCTGGTTTGGAAAAATCAAGCTAATCAGGTTATCTGGTCAACAAACAAAGAGAGGTCCTTCTGCAGATCTACATATCATCTGTGATACGCAAATTAATCCCCCTTTTAGATACAGAGCATCTGCAGAATTAGTGGAGATTCTGATAGGAGCAGAAGTCTTTTCCTCTCAAGGCTTTGACAGAAGCTTTAGGCCATACATGCTACTAGCTTTCCGTGTTTGGGGAGCAGAGAAAATCAATCATCAATACCCTGTAAAATATCCCTCAAACCCATTCCTCTCTTCTCTATCCCTATGGTTAAAACCCTTAAACCAACACCGGTCATCTCTCCTCTTGAAAGCAGCAACTCCCTTCCCCCATTCCCCGATTCCCTAACCTAGTCTATACGGTCTTCCTTGATTGCTGCCTTAGCCATGTCATCCTACTCTACTTATTGCCTTTTACATTATGCTCAGTCTCCTTGTCCTGACCTTCAGAGCTCTCCATAACTCCACTCCAGCCTCTCTTTCCCCATGCACTTTCCCAGGTTCTTCAAGATAAATATTTGTATGTACATTTCTCATCTTGATAGATGCGGATTGTCTTGTCAGCCCACTGAATCCCCATCCATGAAGGTGAGAATACATCCCGTGTGCTGAAAATCTTAGTCCTTGATGCTATACCCAAAATGATTTGTCAAATGTGCTGATGTACACTGAATAAATCAGAGTTCCATAGTATTAGGACAATTTATCAGAATCTTGTAGTCCTGGGAGATATGGCTATAGAACAACATGCTGCTTCTTTAATTGTCTATTATTATACTGTAGCACAAGACTCCTCTCCCCCCATTCACACACTTCTTCAGGCAAAATGTTTGGTGCCATCTGCCAGTCACATTATGTTACAAAGAGGATTATTGTTAACTGTATTGGGCATTTCTCTGATGATTTAAAGATGATGCATACCCATCTGCTTTCCTTTAAAAAAGCTTAGGTCAGATTTTTACTCTTTTAAAACTTCCCCAGGGGAACATTTATTTAATGCAAACTTCTACCTTAACTTACAACCTGTGCACACCCATTTAGCAAATGAGCTTCATCCTAAATCTGGTTAGAATTTGGTCATTAGATCTTCAGTTACACAGTTCTAGAGACAATGTTACTTTATCATAGTTCCCTCGCCCCCCCCCCCCCATTTAATTTCCCTTAGGTCAGGGCAAAGGTTGTCTAGCACAGGGAAGGAAGAAATGGACACCATTGCTGTGAATTTATAATATTACATATATACATAGCATAGAAACAATGTCAGTGTTGTAACTTCCTATTCATGCCCTTTTTCTGCCCATCATTAACTGTTAGAATATAAAGGATACTATGCAAAACAAATCACAAAAACAGCTACTGAACAAAAAACAAAACAAAAAAAAAACCATTCATAATATAACTCCACTGACTTCAATAAAATTGCACCAAGAACAAATTCAGCTTCTTAATTTGGTTATTAAAATCAAAACAGAACAGTTAAAGGCCTCACCCAAGACCTAATGCCTACAAAAGGATTTTTTTTTAAACCCAAGTATATCGTAACACTTCAAATATGATAAAAGTTTCTCCCAGACTCTAAAATTAACAGCTAGGTTCACTAGATTAAAACACGTTGGACCAATTTCATTCCTAGGTGACTCCTGGCTTCAGTTGAGTACCATCTGAGATAGATTTAGCTGATTTATTATAGTAGTGTCAAGAGGCTCCAGCTGAATTTGAGGTCCTTTTGTGCCAGACAACTGTACAAACACACGGCCCTGAGGAGCTTACAATCTAATAGGCAAGGCAGATGGAGGAAGAGGGGCTAGTCCATGCAGAGATGCAGATGTAACCAAGGCCCCATTGTAAGTCACAGCAGAGTTGGGCTTAGATCCCAGGTCTCCTGACTCTTACTCCAGCCCTTTTTCCACTGGACTCACTTACCTCCCCTAGCAAAAGGTTTATACTAGTGCATTTCATATGTGCTTTGCTGCCTGCAGGTTTTAGGATAGAGAGACCATCAGTTATGGCAGTGGTGCTATAATAAGCAATGATTATATTTATGGGTGTATTCTGATTTTCAAGATGAAAATGCCTCCAAACCTATGCTACTGCTATGGTGGTTCTGAGAGGGATTTTCTATAAGCAGCACTTATCTCTTGTTGACACAATCAAGTGAATGTCTAGCTCACTAGTAAGTCTGGGATACAGATTACATCCTGTACAGACATGTATGTATACATATGAGTGACTTCAAAGTAAAATGACCATGAACTTGCGCATTCCATGCTTTCCATTGCATACTACATCTTGTGCAGACATACCTAGAAATCCTTAGCTGCCACTTTTTATCATCTTCTATTGTTAAGTCTCATGGCAGTTAGAGATGAAAATCACCCATCAAGTCACTTAGATCAATCCCTCTGCCAGTGCAACAGAGAGTTTGGCATTTCAGCAGACTCTCTGGGTGCATTTATATCAGATACACTTGCTTCTGCCCTTTCAGTCTTCGAGGGAAAAGGGAGGATCTCAGCTTCTTTCAATTACACTTGCTTTAAACCAAATCTATTCTGTGTGCTTCGTGAGCACCGGCATTTAGCACAACCAGTATAGGAGTCCTCATCTGAACTCAGCAAAACCATTCCTCTCAGAGCTTCCATTTGTCACGTTCTTGCCACAACATGCAATAAAAATCAAGTGTAGTTATCATCCTCTGTTCTCCCCTGGAGATGAGGGCTATAGAATGAATGGGGAGGGTGTAACACTGCTGTCTTGGGAGCCGTTAATTCTCCATCCTGAGGTCTTACAAATAATACCAAATGCTTTTTACACTAAGATTTACTGCAAGGAGTGAGTGGATTGATGTGATAGTAAACAGCTAAGTACAGAGACCCTCCATTCAGCAGGCACCATTAAATAAAGTTGGCAAATGTCAACACAGTGGTCTCTAAGATACCACAGAAATTTCCTATTTGAAACATAAGAAAATATCTGCCTCTCTTTAATAACACTGTGTGGCTATTGTTGCCAAGTGTTGACTTTTTAATGGCAACCACAGCAGCTGTAATGGGCTGTGTGGGAGGCTAGCAGAGATGAGAAAGAGCAGGGTCATGAAGGAACAGATTCCCTAAGAGGTTCTTCCTGCTTTCACCTCCAAAGTGAAGGTGGTGGTGGTGGGAGTGGGGGGAACCCGGGAGAATCAGGTTGGGTAGACAAGCAAAACTCTTCTCAAACAAGGAACGTAGTCCGAGAAGATGCTGAGCACTCTGGGCCCAAACAAAGCCTTAGGCGTGTGACTAGACCCATTGAAATGAATGTACATGCTCAATGGCTTTGCTGGTTCAGGGTTAGGAGCACCCATCACCTTACAGGATTAAACCCAAAGAAGAGATCTACCATTATTTGCCCTAACATACAAAAAATACAAGTTATGTGAGCAATTAGAAGTGTCCACAACTTTAAATATTGCTTTCACCACATCTCCATTCATTTGCCCTTTTTACCCTAACATTTCCTAACCATCACATTTCCCAGGCAAACTTATTAAAAGCAGGCAATATAAACTTTAGCTTAACCCTCCAACTCACCCAGCACAAACTCAAGTGTGCAGACCCCCTGCCTTCTTTAAGAAATATCTGTACCCACTGTAGTTTAGGAGCAATGTCATCATGTCAATAAGATGAAAGCAAGTCCCTTTGCAATGTGAACAGCACTGATTTTACCTGATATATGAGATGTTTATTTCTAAGTTGACTGTAGCTATCCTTTGCAACAGAATCAGAGCTTTCCTATTTGATCCACTCTGACAGAACATGTAGCAGATATTTTTAGACAATAACATTGATGAAAACATAAGTACTTGACTATAATTGAGCTGGACAATCTCAGGACAAATATTTCTCCCTCTGTACCATCTGAAGAAAGAAATCTCTTTCCCAGAAAGATTAATCTGCTGGCTGCCTTCATGACCATCACTGGTTGCTCAGCTTTTCCCACAAGGCCCTTCCTTATTCTGAGTCTCATCTACCTTGTTTATCAAGGGGTTCTCTCTGTTGGCACAGAGTTACGCAGATTTTAACAGGTGGATCTTCTTATAGTGCAAAGATGCATAAAACAGGAATACAAATGGTGTGGCTTTATACTGCAGCTATATAGCAACACTATCTCCATACTAGTGGTAAAGTGAATATTACATGAATGTATTAGAGACCATCATTATTGGACATGATTACAGAACATTTTTTAACCATTTAAAGATGCGATGAGCACACTTTAAAAGTTACAACAAACATCAAGAGACTCCTCACCTGTCCCCACCCCCATGTGTCATGGTCAGTGAGAACCTGTTCTGACTAAAACCATTTGGAGTCTGGTTGTGATTATCTTCTCAAAACTAAGAAGTCTCATATAAAGAAAAAAGAAAGAATGTACACTGTAGATCGATTTGATAGACAGACTCTTTTAAAAAAGCTGCCATTGTAGTGAGACTCCCCTTAACCTAATCAGGGTTTGATACCACACCCATCACAAGGCGGTCTCCAAGCTCTCCCCTGGTATTTCAGCTCTCCCAGCTGCTCTGCTCCAGGAATGGCCTACCACACACAATTTTACCTAAGGCCATGTGCTGGGGATCCACAGGAATCCAAATAGCTCCCTTTTACTATTCATGGGAAGTCACCAAGGGCTGTTATTGTGCCTCAAACTGCTTGTGGGACTGAAATAACACAAGAACTCATCTGCATGGTATTACCATCATTCAAACAGTTAATATAAATATTAAATCTCATGCACACCCCTAATTCCAAGAGTATGCATCACCCTACTTGGGTGATGTTGCTTTAGGTTTTAAAGCTAGGGAGTATATGGATTCAAAGGGAAAATCTATTCTATATGGGCTTTTATACTACACATCACTGTAGTATCTGAGCACCTTCCCGTAATGCATTAAGCAATGTGACTGCATCTCTCTGACATGTTCTTTGTTCTCCCATCCTTGGCCTTGCTCTGTGCCTGAGTGTCATAAGGAAGACTGTCTTGTTGATTCCCTAGTGATGAGTCCAAGACCAGTTCAATGGAGTGGATCAATCAATCACTCTGAATTTTGTCTACTAGTCTCAATAAAGGCATTAGCCGGAAACGGATTTTGTTTGAAAGAAGAAAGTTACCAGAAATGCCCAAACTAGGAAAAACTACCATCCCTTCAAGTTCTGAATGCAAAGACACCACTGAGCAAACTCCAGCTTCTCTAGAAGACCTGCACTAGAAGAGCTTCTCTAGAAGACCTAGTATTAGGGGCTGTTCACCCGTTATTAGTCCATATAGTTCCAGGGACACTCAGGCAACACCAGAAAGCTTAAATACTATCCCCCACAGCTGTTTCAAGCCTTATGTAACTCCACAGGCTCCACTTTACACCTAGAAATGTAGTAATCAATTTGAGAGAGACAAGGTGGATGAGATAATATCTTTACTGGACTAATTTCAGTTGGGACAACACAACCTTGTCATAATTATGGAAAATAAGTTAGAGTCCCTTTTGTTTTTGTTTGTGTGTTTTCAAGATACAGATTAGTGAATGGAAAGCTGAATATGTCTGCCCCCAGGATACTACCCCATATAACTACCCAAAACTTTGAACGCATTAAACAAGCCTGTGAAAAACAGCAAACCCAGACCAGAATAGGAATTAGAGTCCTGGGGGAGGCTGGTAACTGCTAAACACAGCAAGGCAAAACTCTCCCTTTATTTCTTCCCAGCTACCTCCTCAGAGAATTTTCCCTTTCTCGCCTCACAGACTTTTCATAGCTTTTCCTTCTTCTATTTGCCAAACTCTTACCTTGTCTCGTTACTGAAGGTTGGCTTCTGGACTTGAAGCGGAAGTTAGAAGTTGGAAAAGGACTAAGCCTTCCCTAAAGCAGTTTCCACTAGACTGTAGCAACACTGGAGGCAGAAGAAACCCTCGCAGAGAAAGGCAGTGTAGAAAAGCAACAAATCTCTAGGTTAGTTGAAGTTTCCCTATGGTTTCCTGTCTCTCATAACATCAAATTCAAGTGAGGTCAGCTGTATGAGTTGAGCCACAAACCATTGGGAATAGCCCCTTGGTTGTCATGGTAGCCATAAGATCTTGATCTGATCTGCTAGAGTCATTATCTACATGAACTCAGAAGGAACCAAGAACAATCAGCCTCTTGGATACTAGAACCACTGCAGAAAGGAATTTGGTTGGTTCCAGAAGTATCTCTGTGTTAAAATATGGAGATGTAGACGGCTATAGGTGCAAGATGGCATTTAGTACTGTAATGATAAGAAAAACCGTTCAGGTTAATTTGCACCAGGTATGGTTCCTGTGTCCCCACAACCTCAGCCAATTAAGGGTCTTTCTACACAGAACTTAAAAATCAGGCTCATGTACAGCTGAGATGTGGTTGGGACAAAGCAAATGTTTGTTCAAAAGCTGTTTTCTAGCCTAGGTTGCTGTCTCACTTAGATGAAAATGTGTCTGTTCTAATACAGTGTGGACTTTGTGTATCTAACCTTATCTCATCTGGGCATCCAGACTAGCTGGTGGGCCATGTTGGGTCACAGCCAAGTTTAAACCATGCTAAAGTGCTTTTTAAACCCACACTTGTTTAGCTAGTGCAGATGAGGTACTAGAATTACAACCAGAGAAAGCAACAAGGAAGGTGTAGGAAAGGAGTAAAGAATAGGCAGCATCAACCTTCCCATCCATTGGCATTTCCATATTTAAGGCACCAAACAAGTGACATTCCAATCTCAAGGGCACTTTCCCTATGATATTGAGGCAAAAGGTCTCCAAAGTTTCTCCTTTACCATTTTCAAAAGCATACTTTTTAGGGGAGATAATGTGGTCCAGTGGTTAGGGTACTGCACTGGGAGTCAAGAGGCCTTAGCTCTGTTCCCAACTCTATCACCAATTCACTATGTTACTTTGGACAAGTCACCTTATCACTGTGTGCCTCTGTTTCCCCATTGGTTAATCAAGATAATGAGACTTACCCACCTTTTTAATGTACTTAGAGATTTCTGCCTGAATAGTGCTACATAGCTATTATTATTTTAACTATAGTGCAATTAACAGACTGGCAAGCACCTGCAGGGTCTTTGTGGGAAATATAAAAGTGAAGTAGGAGGCTGAACCCACTTGATAAAATTCCCAATAAACCTTCTGTTTCCCCTCCCACCATAATTCCTCATTTGGTGTGCTGTTTGTGTGTAAATATGTTAGCATTCACAGCCTATTTAGATGGCTTTCTAGTCCCTTTACAACAGCTGAGCTACCATAAAGGGGCTTCAGCGGAGAATGGAATCAGGGCCAGCATGGGCACTAAAAGGTTTATGATTTCTTTACCTAGTAATTTCCTGACTTTTAAATTCTTGGGTTTTATAAATGATGTGTCAGCAGGGCCAAGATTGTCACATAGCAACTCTAACTGCCTTTGAAACCAAGTTTTATGTTACTGGAATGCTCCAAGTAGGGGAGGGTGATTCCTGTTGTTTCTGGTTTGGGAAATTTTTACTTTTATCTGTTGTGTAATCACATGAAGATAAAAACTGGGAACTGCATTGGTCACCAGATGATTAAATTAAGGGCGCTAGTAGCAAGGGTAGAGCTAATGACAGTTCTTCTAGAGCCCAGCCTCAGTGTGGTCCTGACCAGCTATAATTGCTCTCACTGCAGAGCTGACTTAGCCATACCTGCATATAGTGCCTTCATTGTAAAGGCAAATGTTCTCATCCCTTGGTTTCATAGTCAATACCCAAACCACTGGGCCATAGAACCTTCCAACCACAACCCTGATTCAGCACATACTTACCTTAACTTAGGCAAGTGCTTAAAAGCTTTGCTGAAGAGGGGTGGATTTGGACATGTGTTTAAATGATTTGCTGAATTAGAGACCTCTACATAAGAAGTGTCTGGGACCACAACATACTCTGTTTTTTTTTTTTTTTTTTTTTTAAAAAGATCCTATTATTCATCATAAAACGAAGGTGTCTAATGATATTATTGTGCTAACAAGTTAGGACCAGATCCTACTTTTTCCTCAAATTACACTATACTTTTGGGAATGGAATTGATGCCACTCAACTGAAAATGCTGAAACCCAAATTCAGCAGTGCACTTTAAGAAAGTGCTTCACTAATCTTTACTTCAAGAGACCTACCCACATGCTTAAAGTACTTTGCTGAATCTGGGTTTTAGCATTTTCAATGGAGTGATACCAATACCAGTCCCAAGAGCATAGCATGTAAAAGGTAGAAGTTTGGGGGGAAATGAGATTAAACACACAATGGGGGAGGTGGGGTCCTCTCCCTTTCCTGCCTGTATGTACACAGACAACTCCCTCAAATCTCCTTGGGGATATATTCAAGATTTCTAACCAAAACACTTAACTTTTGAATACACAAAATACATTTTGCATTCTTCCAGACTCCTGCTCCATTTCCACTTTGCTGTTGAGTTTCCAGAATTGAAATCAATTGCACCCATAGGACTAGCACTGGAAGGAGTTTATTTCTGGAAAGGTAATTTTCAGTTGATTCTTCTTTTGAAGCAGCAATTTCCTAGCTCATTATTCCAATTTCAATAGTTTTGCTTCTGCCCATAACTGTGTAAAGACATTTTAAAGCTTTAATTCATTTTGCAATTCTAAATAGCTTCCCTTAATCATTCATGTCAGACTCCTACTTCACAGTCTTTAAAAATTTATAAAACAATTCTGAGCTGTCAGAAAAAAAAACTCTTTAACATTCAGATTATTAACTTGATACATGTTCCCCATGCTATGTGCTTTCCATCAATCACTGGTATCAGGAAACTATTTGTAAAAGATTTAATATTCATAAAGTAATTCTGTATTTTCATTTACTAGAAATTTTCTCACTTTGTCCACAGCTCAACTATATGATCCATCAAACTGTCTTAGTTCTTTGGAGGTTTCATTGAACAGCAGTTTTGTTGGTAATACAGAACAGGACACGTAGAGTGTCACGAGGACTGATGTCTTTGCAGTTTCAGCTAGCACAAATATTCATGGCTAAGTGAAACTAACAGGTTTGTGGTGTACAATTCCATGTGCTCAGAGTAATAAATTAGGTTATAACCATTATATTAGAACATCCTCATTGTAGACTCAACTTAATCTAGGAGATGCATCTGCACTAAGCTATAAATCTGGTTTAGTAAGAGATTCTGGCTCTCTACGATTTCCTAGGGCAAAAAAAAAGATGGAGTAGAAACGAAAGAGGATTTGTATGTGAAAAGGATGTATGTTCCTAGTGAGGCTGAGCCAGGAAGGTCCACTACAGTGTCACTGGGTACAACAGACATCCTAGCTCCAAATTCATAGATACTCTTGCCAATCTATAGAGTTCAAATGGTCCTGAGATCCCATTAAGTCAATGGCAAATCTGTCTTTGGCTTCAATGGGGACAAGATTTCATCTCTGTTGTCTCCAACTGGTGATTCTTTTGAAGAAGGTCTATAGGATGGGGTCTAGTTTTTATTTGTGACTGCAGAGCTTTTGGCTTAGTTCCTCCTGCTTTTCTCTCCCCACTAAGGTTTCTTCCAAGGTGAATGATCTTTTGTTCCTCCAAAAATCTCCAACCAATGAAGGTAAGAGAAATCATGAGCCAAATGATCTGCACCAGCTTTTCTTTTTAATTAAAATGTCCCAGTCACAAATCAACCCCTTTTTGTTCAATATTTAACATTGGTTTAATTCCCTGGCAAATGGAGACATTCTAGGCACATTGAAACATGAATTAAAGGGCATCTCGTTGCATTGTACAATTTCAAATTTTCTACTGATAATTCTATTTTGAACCTCTTTTCAGCAAAGTAATTAAGCCTGTGTTTAAAGTTACATGTGTGTCTCAGTCCTGTACCTTGAATGGGGATGAGAATACCTGCATGCTCAAAGTTCGGCATATTTTTCACTACTTGGCTGTGCTGGGGGGCCTAGCAACTTCTTTGAGCACCACTCCTCAGGAAATGCAATAAAATTCCTTTTTGCTAGTCAGCAATTGGACACCACGGAGCACAATTCGGAAGTCCTTCTTCACCTTTGGCACCACTCTCAAGGATGCAGGATTGTGCAGCAGTGATGAACACCAATATCCAAATGTTCTATCAGTCAGGATATTGGTCCTTTCATTTAAAATCCCACATTGCCCTAACTATAGGAAGGTTTGGGTCAGGGTGACAAATGAAGATTCTGGAAATATTCAATTTTCCTTTGGGCTGACTCAGGAATAAGTGCTAGGCTTACTTAATGTCAAGTAAAAGGTCAGATTGCAAGTGTTTCTCCAAAAATATAGAATTTCAGAGAACTGCTCCTCCAGAAACCTAATGATACAGGCCAAAATGTTAACTACTAAGCTAAAGATGATGTTCCCATATTTGATTAAACATGGTCAGTTGGTGTACTCTCAGAAATATGTTCTTTACACATGATAGGAGTCTCAGGGTCATAAACAGCAGAGCCAGAAAAGATCATTGCATGATGTAGTTGGTCGCCCTGCAGCTTTACAAGTCATCTCACTAACAATTCCTACTGTTGTTATAAGGCTCTTGGGGTAATCTGCATGCCTATCATGATAACTAAGATAATGATGAGACAGCCCAGGTTGTAAAAATCCCTGGCAGGTCGCCTTTAATAGCCTTTGAAGGCCCTGTTCTCTTTTCAGGTGAAAGGAAATGACATAACTGACCTGATTTTTGCTACCAATTCGATTCAAGGCGGTAACATGGTATCTTTTGAGTGAATGATCACAACGTTTAACTTGCCTCATAAACATTTCTTTCTTCCTACTTACTGAATCTGCTCCCTTAGAGAGTGGCTATACTGAGCTCGGAGTCTGCTTCACAGCCTGCTTAGTCAGACAGACGGTAGCTCTGCTCAAGCCAGAGCACTAAAAGATAGTGACATGGGCATTTCGGTGGCACAGGCTAGCCACCCAAGCTTGGAGCCAGCGGGTTGGGGGGGGCTTGTACTCAGGTGGCTAGTACAGGCAACTGCCCAGGCCACAGTGTCTACACTGCTATTTGTAATGTGCTAACTGGAGCAGGGCTATCACATGTCTGTTGACCCAGGCCGGGAAGCACAGTCCCAGCTTCAGTGTAGACATAACCTTACACGCTGCATTTCTCACTCAGCCACATTTCTGCCTTCAATGGAAAGCTTGCTTCTGTGGGCCCTAATTCTTGAAAGGAAATCTCTGACTTTTTTGTATTGGGATGAACGATCCAAGCTCTTGCTGCTTTGTCTGTTACATTCACGACAGAAGTTGGTTGGGCTTTCTTCCAATTATGGTAAACCTCAAGGAATTAGCAAATCTGTTCTGCCTGAGTTCCTTATTTACTCCCAGGTTTTTCTTAAGAGCATTATTGGTCTACTTCATGCCAAGAGCCAAACAGATGGAATAAGCTAACAAGGGAAAGACAACTGAAGCAAAAGAAATTAAAACATTCAAGGCAGCCCTAGACTTAGTTTCATGAGGAGGGAACTGAGTGGCCTGCTGGAGAAGCAGGAAGTACAGGAGACCAAAAGTAGATAGGTATGGTGGACCAGATGAACTTTTTCTGATCATACAGGTCCAGATGGTCAGTTAGAGTGGTCGCATTCTCTTAACTTGCTGATACGTTTAATAAGAACATTTTTATGGCTTGAGTAGGTGGATGCTTGAATTATCTGTTGAATATGAAAAAAATATTGTGTCAAAAGATGGTTCAAGACTAGATATGACTTCTTGATCTTTAAATTTATACTTGTATCAAAAACCTGCAGGAAATCTAAACAAAGACTCAAGTGTACAGGTGGCGTTTTTTGGTTTATTTTGAAAAGTGATACAGTTTTGTAAGGGCTCAGAGGTAACATGTCTGGACACCTTAAGTAGTTTTGGAGGGAAAAACACCGCATACCATTATTAATTCATGATTTTAAACATGTTTTAATCCCCTCCCCCTCCCTGTTGACTGCTGAGTGAGATCATAATGTGAATCAGCTTACGGTTAGGCTAATAGCGAATCGTTGGAAAAGCAACAGAGTCCTGAAAGGGATAAAGTTTTTGCTCATTAACAAATAATATTAACCTCGTATCCAATAATACCCAAGAACTACATTACAATAATTTTAAGGTTGCAACATCAAACACACAGTGTTAGGAACCTTAATTCAGCCCCTTTGCATGTATGCATTATGACACATGGTTAATTACATGATTGCATACTATTTTTCCGCACAGCATGCTTCCTTTAATGCACAGGCTGGATGGTACTCAATTAATGAGAAGCAATTCAATATTTTGTTTTATCCTTACTGTTCAGGGTGTGACCTTATTTACTTCACACTATTCCAACCCTGCTCTGAAGACAGAATTATTAATTTCTTAAAGGGCTTTTCTATGGGGCTCATCACTACAGTATCTGAATACTTCAAACATTAATTTATCTTCACAACGTTCCTGTAAGGAATGCCTGTGTTATTGTACAGATGGGGAGCAGAGGCACAGAGATATTACTAATTTTAGGTCCCTAACCTAAGATGCCTAGTTGCTGATTTTTCAGAATACTAAGCATGACATAGCACTTTATCTGTTCAAAGCACAGTTCCCATTGACTTCAGCTGCAGCTGAGAGTGCTCAGCACTTCTGTAAATCAGACCCCAGAGTATCAAGTTGGGCACCCAGAAAATGAAGAACACACCATTAGTGACCATCTGTGAAGAGTCTGATTTAGTGAGTGACTTAGCATCACACACAAACTCTGCAGCAGAGGCAGGGATAGAATCGCATTCTCAATGGCATGATATTCTTTACCATGAGACTATCCTTTCTCTTCCTGCAGTCCCCTACTTCACACACTACACACCTTCCAAATTCTGCAGTAAATGAGGCAGACAATCAGCCACCCTCCTTATACACCCTTGATTCTCCCCCAGAGCAGGTCCCTACTGTGCTCTGAATGAGGCAGGGGGGTCTGTGGAAAAGTTAGAATATGATCATGTAATTAAAGACTATTACAAAGCAAATGCACAAGGAGACTGAAGTAAGCTTACTCAGGCAAACTTAATTCTGGCATTTCCTAACCTGTGCCACATTAATGGTCTTTTAAAGTAGATTACACACGAACTACAAGGGCCCAGTTCCTCAAAGGTATTTAGGATCCTAATTTCCATGGAAATTAATGGAGATTAGGAGCCTAGAGGCCTCCGAGGATCTGGGTCTTGGTATTTTAAAAAAGCAAACTGATAAAAACAAATTCCACCATGTGAAATCATATTGACACCCACCTGGGTCATCAGCAGGGATTGAACCATCAGATCTGCCACAGACCTCTGCCATTTGAGCAAATGGAGTCACTGATAGAGGATGACAACCTACTATTGCTATGTCGACTGGCACTAGAGGGGACTGGACACATACTTTGCCAGTGGACTTCATAAGCCGTTTGCTGACAGAAGAGGAATGGCATCACTCAGACATTCTGGGTTCCATTCCAGCGTCTGAAAAACCTAGTGGTCACAGACCCTTCTGCCCATTCTCCTCAAGCCTGAACCATTCTGGTCCATCTCTTTCAGACTGTCCCAGTTCTCTATCTTCCCCCATCCCTGGCTTCTGCGCCCATTCTTTTCCTCTCTCCTCCGCCACTCCCACCTCCCTACCAAAGTCTCATCCCAGTTTCCACCTCTCAGAGTCCTTGTCCCAGTCCCTGCCCCCACAGTCTTCATTTGCCAACCTTCCGCACATCTCATGGACTCCTTTTCCCAATCTACTTCTCTACCACCCCGGTCCAGTTCTTGTTCCCTGTGCATCAACTCTTCTCATTGCCTGAGAGCCAGAAGGGTGAGCACAGAAAACACAGGAAAGCGTTTCCCTGATCTCAGTTCTTGAACCTGCCGTCACAACAACTAGGAGCAGGAATTGCAGGGAAAATCCTGCTCAGTACCTGCAGCCCTAGGCTGGAGCCCGCTCAATGCAGCTTGAATCAGAAATTAGCTACCAAACTCTAAAGGTCCCTACTGAACATGTGCAAAGAGATTTTTCAAGGGCTTGTAACCTGACCACATTTGGAGTCTCCCTCACCCCTGACAGCAACAGCAAACAGCATATCCCTGACAGCAGAGCAACTGACCCTGCCAAATTGCAAGTTTCTTCTCCAAACCATGGAGAAGCTAGAGCAGTGGTTCTCAACCTTTTTGGATCGAGGGCCACAGATATCATTTTTACAACCCTGAAGGGCCACCAGTTTCCTTCCCCCTCCCACTGCAGCCAGCTGGAAGGAGTTCAGTGAGGAGGCTGCCTCCTTGCTGGTCTCCCAGGCTGCAGCAGGGAAACCACGTGCATCCTGTAGCCCTGTGCATTCTACCTGGATCCCTAGACAATGGCTCTTTTCTGCAGCCGAGGGATGGAAGAACAGTGCTCCCCTCCCTCTGGCTCCAGCAGGGACCCCAGCGCCTACGGACCTAGGCAGAGCGCTCTGCCGTGCACTGTGCTACAACCAGGGGGAGGGGAGTGCTGATCTCCCATCCCCTTGGCTGCAGCAAGGAACCTGCACTGGTCTTTTAGCCAACTCATTGGCTAAAACATCTTTAAAAATTCAGGCGAAAACTTGGCATGGAAAATTTCAGCCTAAACTGCAAACAGGATCTTACACTTGAAAGTGTCTGGCTACCTTAATAAGCTCTGCTACTGAAATTTGAAACCAAATGATGCGTTCCCCTTGTTGCCCTACTAATGTTATTTACTTTTGGTGTAAAACTAAGTTCAGGAATTGCTCATTTGAGACATCTGTGTCTACTGACTCCAGAGAACCGTGAATATGCTTGTTTAGTTCAGTATTAACAAAACCCTGTTTACCATCTGTAAAATTGGTATGGCAGCACCTCACAGGGGGTGGAATTTGAGGCTTGTCTGTAAAACAGTAACACATTCAGAGGAAGGCACTGGATCAGGGGCAAGTATTTTTACAGGAAGTTGCTAGTCACAAACCCATATTGTTATCCTGATCTTTTTTCAAATTTACTAAACTGCAGATAAAACCTATTTCCCTGAATGCAATTGTATTCTGTTCCCCCTGCTTCAGGGTCTTTTGCATGGGCCCAAGAGCAAATCACCAAGCACAATCATGCATACCCATTCTCCCTTTCCTCTTTGTGGCTGAATGCTGCCTCTTCAGAGTCAGCTTGGCTGCTGTGAATGGCATACATCTACTTGCAGGGTTTAGGGAAGTGCATGCATTATCAGCTTAAGTGGTTAAGAGTGATGAAGGATATTAGTATATGCAAAGAAAGCATTCCCCCTCCCCCAATCAACACAGCAGTGAAGTTGACTATACACAATGGACTAATATCCAAAGCAATATATTGGGGGAAATGTTTTCTTTAATCTTTCAGGGTACTGCCATTTTGGTTGCTACTTTTAACAATAGTAGCTCCCCTTAAGGTTCATGGTTTCCAAGCTAATTCCTGTTTTCTGTCATTTTTAACTTCCTGAAACTTGCATCTTTTGGTCTAAAGTTTTCCAAGCTTGGTCTCTGCCTCCAAGGCATTTTCTTGTAAAGGTTTGATCAGAAACAGTTCAGTCATTTTTTAGCACAAAGTGGGTGAAAAAAAGGTTGTAAGATTTTTCTTTTCCTTGGAAATCCCCACTGGCAAAACAGCAGAGGTTTGAAAACTGAAGTTTGGCGTTACAAGAGTCCTCACTGAGGAACAGCAAATGGCTTTGTTCTGGACGAACTGGTTTGGATTTGATTTTTGAACCCAAGAGTATTTGAAAATCACATTCTGAGCATGTGCAGGGGTTTTTTTTGTTTGTTTGTTTTTGTTTCGGTAAGCTCATTAAGGTTCTAATCCTGCAGCTGGCTCAATGTCATCCAAGCCCCACTGAAGTCAAAAAGAATCTGTGCAGAGCTCATTGAAATGTCAGGGCTTGCGTGTGCATTCGCAGCACAACATGCTGTGTATGTGTGTGCAGCTAAGTTAGCTCTGCAGTCAGTCAGCCAGGGCCATGTTTCTTTTCCTTCTTCCCCCCTCCTTTTTTTTTTTTTTTTTTTTTTTTAAAGTGTAGGAAATTCCACAATAAAAGAGCTATTAAAATAATGTTCAAGGAGCATAATTAAATATGTCAGGAAAAATTCAGTCAGGTTTGTGCATACAACCATAACTCTTGCCTGTATGTATGCATTATGGTCCTGTCGAATGACATGAACACATCCTATTTCTCAAATACATTGTATTCTCCAGTTTTTATCCAAAGCCTTAAAGACTCCTAGACTTTAAGGTCAGCAGGGACCATCATGATCATCTAGTCTGGCCTCCTGCACATGCAGGCCACAGAACCTCACCCATCCACTCCTGTAATAGACCCCTAACTTCTGGCCGAGTTACTGAAGTCTTCAAATCATGATTTAAAGACATCAAGTTACAGAGAATCCACCATTTACACTAGTTTAAACCTGTAAGTGACCCATGCCCCATGCTTCAGAGGAAGGTGAAAAACCCAGGGTCTCTGCCAGCCTGACCCAGGGAGAAAAGTCCTTTCCAACCCCAAATATGTGTTATCTTACAGTTGTACACAATATCCCAGGATACCGAGCAGAGTCAGTAAGTGTCAGTTATATGAAAACAGTACACTACACTTATCTAGGACGTTGTCTAGGTACAAACAAAGTAATATTTAAAGGTCCTCCAGCATATCTAGGGGTTTGAAATTAAATTAAAATTCTTCCAAAGATTACAACATTGTTAGCATTGCTTCATTAACACATATTTGAGTAATATAAAGGCATGTAATTGAAGGCCATCATCTCCCAGAAGGGAACAGAGTTAAGGTTACAAACAGTGCAGCCTTAATTTTCATTGTTCATGTCAGGAAATGTCATTCTCTGGAGATATCATGGTTAACACAGGCCCTGATCCTGCAGTCAGTTCCATGTGAGCAGAGCCTCATGCCCATGCAGAGCCTCAACTTCACTGGGGCTGAGCACAACATGGGGGTACCTCTATGGCTCCAACTGAAGGACTGGATTAACCGTTTACATGCAATTATTAATAGCTCGTGTGTCCAGCAAGACAGAGGGAGATAGGGTTTAAATTACAATTCGCATCAGCTATTTATTCTGATTTATCTGTACAATTCACCAGACTCATTTCCCTACAAGAAACAAAATGTAGAAAAATTTAAATAAGGTGTATAAATAGTCTAAACAAAACCCACCACCATTGTCTCATAGCACCACAGTGTTCCAATTCTCTTTCACTGTGCAAGGCACTAACATTTTTCATTAACATTCTGTCATGTAATGTCCCAGCTGAAATATCTTAGAAAGCAATTTTTCCTTTCACCACGCTCAGAGATTTACTGTAACTAAAGATCTGGAGAGTGCATTCCTGGAACTACACTGGAGCCAAACTGTGGTACGGTGCATGATGGATTTCTTGTTTTGTACATAATGCCAGGCTCTCTGTTCTGCAATGAATCTACATCGCTATGTATCATATGCCAGTTTGCTATGGGAAGTATTTTTTTAAACCAATACCATAAAAATAGGAATGAAGTACGAAGCACAGGTAAAAATTTATGAAATCCGAAGCTGGCACCATCACTAGTATATAAGTGTCATCATCCACATAGTGCTGTTGGGTCCTGCTATTTTGCTACTGAACTGCTTTGTTGCTAGGTAACAAAGAACCTTCAAATCACCATCTAAAATGCAATGGAAAACTGCATTCTGCTGCCCGAGCCCCTCTCCTACTGCACAGCAGGTACATTTGCTGGCATTCAAGGAGCCACCTCAGTGTCATAGAAATTCAGCCAAGAGCCTCAGGAAAAGCTTTAATAGAAACTTGCTGGATCAAGTGTGCCTTGCACTATGCCCCAGACCTTGCGGAACTGGCTCTGACAAAGAGCTAGGGGAAGAGAGTTCCACAAGGAACGGCCCCCAGGAACACACCCTGCTGCCAGTCCTGAATGCTTCTCTCTCAGAAACTGACAGCAAAAGCAATCCAGCCAATCTGAACTGCCATAGTGGAAGCCATGGCATGAGTCAGCTTCTCATGTAACTGGGTTCCACACAATCTAGGCCTTTATACAACCGGAGGACTGAATTGCACCCTGAACTGCTAACCACTGCTGAGCACAAAGCTCTAGTGCTACGTGGAGTACTCAGTGTCTCAGCACATTTCGGAGAAGGGGTGCCAAACTCTGCATCATCTGCAGCTTCCAGAGCAGCTCCAATAAAGTACATTGAAATAATTCAGCCTGAAGGTAGAGACATGGAGAACTGTGGTGAGGAGGTCCAGGCTAGATTGGAAAGCTCAAAGCCTAATGACAAGCTCTGATGAAAAAGGCACTCAGCTTCTTTTGAAAATGTTCCTTACTAGATTTAGAAGCACAAGTACCAAATGACTTGCAGTGAGACTTGTGATCCTAAATCCCTTATGGGCGTTTTGAAAGTGTCCCCTGTAACTGAGAATCCCAGAGCAGCAATGGAGCCAATATAACTATCTTTGTAAACGGAGGGCACTTCCTACCCCAAAAGGGAACTAACATAGACTTTCCCCACTCCTTCAAATGTTCTCCTGTGCCAACAGGCATCACCTCAGCCTGATCTGGAACGAGTCACACCATACTCGTTATCTCAGCTAGGCAATGAGAAAAAGACACCACCACAGAATCTGAATTATGTGAAAAACTGGGGAAGAGCCAAGTACCAGCAACCTAATGACACTGCAGCTTAGAATCTGTCTGCAACAGCTGAACAGAACTGGACAGGTGACAAAACAGAATTGAGTTGGAACCCACGTGTGCCTGGAGAGCAGGTAAAGAGTTAATCATAAGCTTTTGAGATCTAAATGAGGAAAGAAAGGAGCTGCTGTGATGCAGCCCATCCCCTTGCTAGGTACTGCAGACCAGTCAACAATACCTTGCACTGACAGTTTCAAAGTTTGCTGTCAGATTTATTAGAATCAGCATGGTCATTTTATCAGTGTCCAGTACTCAAAAGAGATCATGTATATCACTGTTAGTCTGCGCCATGCCCAGGTCTAAAACCCAGACGGGAAAGTTGGACAAGCATAAAGGAAGAGCCTAGATGCTACAGCTACCCAGTCACCACCTTTTGGCAAAAGCAGCTACGTACATTTTATTTTTGATGTAAAGGCATAATCTACTCTTCAGCACAGCTGATGAAAGCCGCAACGAACAGTATTGTCATGCGGGTACAAAAAACTGCTGCTGGTGTTTAATGCACTCTGCAAATGCTCCATCAGTGCAACTATTAAGGTTGGGCAAGATACATTTGTCAAACTCACACAACTGAAACCAGCTCCCTACCAGACGGGATCATTAAAATGATGATTTTTAAAAGGGAGTGGGATAAGCTTCACTAAAAATATAAATAACTACATTTCACAGGGACTCACACAAGTGCATATAGTGTACGTCAGCTCATCTATCATTTTCAAATACACTGTAAGTAACTTATAAACGAGGCCCCTTGTTTCAGTTTTTATCGATTTTAACCAAAAAATTCTTGGGATTTACGAAGTGGGTGAGGTAACATCTTTTATGGGCCCAACTTCTGTTGGTGAGAGAGACAAGCTTTCAAGCTACACAGAGCTCTTCTTCAAGTCTTTGGGTTTTACAAAAAAATATATTTTGTTTTTACCATTTTCACCTGAGTTTTTGGCCATTCAAATAACAAAAATACTGATTATCTTAAGAAAATCCATCTGAAGAGTTTAAACAGTGTTTTCCTATAGCACATACAGTGCTATTGTATCTGCATCCTAATTAGAATGCACAGCATAAAAATAATATAATTGGCTGTGACATGAATAATGCTTCATAAAATAACTTAAAAAGTTTATGCATATTCTATAATTCATGTGAAAATAAAAGTCTGATTTAACTGCAAGAACTACAAAATGATTTCAGCTTTCTCACCTATCTATCACCTATAAATACCACTTATACCTTACTGAAAAAATACATATGGTCCTCATGGTTCATTTCAGTATTGCATTATTCATTTGGGTCATTGCTAATCACACCTTAGTTTGACCTATGCCTTTATTTTATCAAATTTATCAAACCAAGAACACAAAGGAAGACAGAAATGCACAACTAAATTTAGAAACTTGGTAGTAGAGGGAGATCCAACCTCAACCAACTGGGCTTTACTTTCAGACACCACACGTGAATGTTCATACTGAGGCTACTTTTGACTGAACCCATTATTCATTTTTCTCAGAATGATCAAAAGGTCAAAGATAATGGACCGTTGTGAAATTAAGTTAGACAATGTAACAAGTCTTCTGGAGAGCAAGAAGGAAGCAATCTTTTCAGAACTAGAGTTTATGCAGTATATAGGCTGTCTACACTGGCATCTGGACACATGTCCACACTTGTGTATGCTCCCCCATGACAAGTGTCCAAATATGCTGTGCTGGCCATGGCTATATGCTTTGTATCTGGGTCTATCCACATCTACACTGCCTTCTTTGGTACACAAGGCTAGCATTAGCATTTCACGGATGGTATCCCAGAGTTCCTTGAGTCACGGGGATGCCCTAGGATCTGCCTTGCTAAGTGCTGGTGATACTGCAGACACCTTCACACATTTAGCAATGGCAACACCCTCTCACCATTCTCTCCTGCCCAACTTGGTGGACAATGTGGAGCAAGTAACCTGGACCTGTGTGAGGAGCTGGCCCCAATCCTAGAGCAGCAGGACACGTGGTTCCGGAGATGCATACTGGTGCAGAAGCAGGTGGTGATTGCCCTCTGGAAGCTGGCAACGCCAGACAGCTACCAGTCAGTCACAAATCACTTTGGGGTGGAGAAGTCCACTGTCAGGTTCACGGTGATGCAAGTTTGCGAGACTATCAACACTCATCTACCCATGGGTGGCCGCCATTATGAACAGGTTGGAAATCACTCACTTCTTTTGGTGGATAATCAGAAAGGGTTCCCATTCAAGGCCTAATGGACACAAAGGCAGGTTTATGAACACTAACAGCAGAAACACAAGAAGGGTTCATGACACCACAGTGCTGAGGAGATAGGGGCTATACTTAAAGGGGAAATGTTTCTATATGGTGTCTTTGTGCCCACGGTTGTTCTAGGGCAGTGTTTCTCAATTGGTGTTCTGTGGAACCCTGGGGTTCCACGAGAAAGTGACATTGCGCCGCTGAGAGCAGCTGTTCTCTATGCCGCTGAAAAAGGGAAGATGGCCCAGATTTTTCGGTGGAGGGTATCGAGTATGAGTGTAATTTAACTGAGAAACGCTGGTATATAATTTGCTTATTTCGACATTTTTTTTGGCCCCATATGTAAAAATACTGTTAAGAGTTTGGGGGGTTTCCGCAATTATTTATCGAGTTCAAAAGGGTTCCATGGCCAAATTTAATTGAGAAACACTGTTCTAGGGGGACTCTGTCTAACGAAATACTCCCTGACATCAACAGTCTGGCAAAAAAGGGAATTCAACTTCAAACTAAGCAGCTCCATGATGGTAATGAAATGCACCTTTGAATGGTTGAAGGCTCATTGGCGATGCCTACACACCCAGTTGGATGACAGCATGGCCAATGCCATACACATTATTGTGGCATGCTCTGCAGTTCATAACATGTGAGACTAAAGGTGAATACTTTGGGACAGAGCGGGCACAGGAGAGGACAGGCTTGCAAAGCCTTTACCAAGAGCCTGATCCAGTTAATGTTCATACACCAAGAAATCTGGGCACAATTTGTAACATCTCAGAACAGCTGGCAACCAGAGGGTGACCTTAGCCTTGTCCCAACCAAAGCATCATATTCCCTGCCATTGCTGTAAAAACAAACACAATAGAGAACATTCCCATTCACATGTGCTTCAATGCAATTTTGTTCCTGTCCCACCAAATGATCATTATCCTATTTAGGTAATGACTCATTACAGATAATTGGGGCAGGACTTCACCACAGGTAGAACTGGGTTGGCAATTGATCTGCTAAGTGTTTGTACCCAGTTAAATTCTTTTGGTTTGTGTTAATGTTCACAGTTGTTATCCAGACCACAGTTTAGGGGGATTACTCAAGGCTTGAAGGACCTTGACTTGGGGACAGTTGAAGGGGTTGGGAGGAGCTTTTACAACTAGCTTCTGGTAACTGATTGCCTGCAGGAAAAAGGGCACTTGCTAGCTGTTAACTCTGAGTAACCCCCATGGTTCAGAGTGAATTTTTTTTTTTTGGTGGGTGGAGGAAAGAAGAGGGCAAGGGGGAGCATTTTAGCACTGTTCAATACCTGATGGCACAGTTACATCACTTTTTCCTGTTCTGCCAAACACACAGGGAAGTTCATCCACCCTTTCTCCTCCCCCACCCAGGGAATAAAGTTAATGGTTAGTTGGGCACATATTGTACTTTCAACATGTTTCCAGCTTACTTATATTCCCATACCAAGGCTGTGGGTGGACTGGCTGGAAGTTCTGGAAGGGACAAATAGGACCTTGCAGTTATCTGCCTGAGGCAATTACACAACTCAAGGTACAGACTGGTGGGGCCCAAAACCAAAGGAAGGACAAAATCTGTACCTTATCATAGCCCAAATGAAGGGTCTGCACACAAGCAAAGGAAACAAACATTTATTGAAACCAGTGCATGTAGCGTAACTCTGAACATTAAAAAGAAACTAACAGAGCAGACTCCCTTAAGTACATTAAAACTTCACTGCCTATGACCTGTCTCCATGGCCTTGACCCCACCTCTCCCCTAGACAAGAAGGGGATGGCAAAAATCTGTGGAAAACATTTGGAGGGGAGTGAAAGAGAGGTATCTCCTGCATTGGGTTGGGGCCAGATATGCTGGCCTTCAGGTACAGTCTCAGGCTCATGGCCCTGCTGCACTTTCAGAGCTCCGCAGGGAGGGGTTTTGGGTACTGGTGCAGGGTGTTGTGCCTGGAGTCCTGAGGCCTCTGCTCCATCATGGAGGGTGGGAAGGGGGGTTGGGTCCTCCATCTCCGTGGGCTGCAGATGCAGGAGGAGGTGCTAGGTCTCGGCCACTGGCAGCGGCTATTGTGGCAGGCAGGACCCAAATTTTTTCTACTACCACTACGTGTATCAGGGACCACAACAGGGCCTACTCTTGGGTCCTTTGGAGCAAGCTCGCATTCCCTTTACCATGACTCCTGCTCCAGGAACTAGACCATTAATCCTTCCTGCCTTTGAAAAAAGAAAGAAAAAAAAAAAAAGTTCCTCCCACTCCAGAGCCCATTGCTCCTATTCCCTCGGAAAGTCAAACTGCTCTTAGCTTCTCCTGTCGAGCCCAGTGAGCAAGTTCTCCTCAAGTATCCATATCCATCTACACCTACTATCCCTGGGCAAAATAGGTACAGTTTCCTCAGTCGAAGGGCCTGCAAATACAAATACAATCTCAAGAGCAGCGCTATATTTGATCTTTCCTTTGAAAGTGGGTGAGAAAGGAGAAAGGAGCACCTTCTGAAAAGGGTAGGTAGCATGAACTAATGTATTGCCTTGAAAGCATATGATTGGGTTGGTGGGCTGTGGGGGTAGGGTCATTTATTTCAGGGGCAACATTAAGGGCTGGAGAACATTGCAGTTTTGGAAGTACAGACTGGAGGGAAAAAGAAAAAAGGGTGGCTTTCCAGTCCTCTGGTGGGGATCTGGCAATCTGTGCTGAAGAAATGTTTGTGCAACTTGTCAACTCTTTACATAATTGCTGAATGGAGGGGGTTGGGGAGCCATGAAGGTAGACCAAGCACAATTACACTCCAGTTGAAACTTAAGAACCAGGTGTAGGGTTTCCGATACACCACCAATTTGCCAACATACACTTATGGGACTGGGATACAATTCAAATGGAAAGAGACTATACCCCTCCATGCAAGTTCTGTCTGTTTAGAGTGAACCACTTCAGGGCCTCACCTGTCCCCAATCCAGCCCCTGCAACATGAGGAAATGAACCTCCTTCATCCAGTGAAGAACAGTGGGAATGGGGCGGGGGCATGCTTCTTGGATATAACTATAGATATGTCTACACTGGCTTCTGGACATAGGTTCTGGCACAAACATATAAGTGGATCTAACATCTGCCTCTAAACCCCAGAAACAAGCTTCAAGGCATGTGGGGGGTAAGGGAGGAAGGCCTTCCAATCCTGCATGCAGTCCCAGAGAAAGAAGAAGGATGTTGGCCAGGAGGGTGAGGTTTTAATTTAATTTACCAGCCTTGGGTTGAGGATCCTACTGAGTCTCAAGGTCCTCAGGAGGGGCTTGCTGAACTGGTTCCTGCATGTACAGATGCAGAATAATGTGCACCTCTTCCTTTGGGTCTCCCAGGGCCACATTTTCTATGGTCCCTGCTGCCTCCATTACCTTGCCTTCATGGGCATCCCATCAGATAATGAGGACAGCAAGGTTGAGAATGGGATCAAGCGTCACCTCAGGCTCAGTACTTGGAGCTCTGGAAAGTACCTGGTTCAGCTCCTTGAAGAAGGGGCATGTTGCAGGATCCCTCCTGGAGCAACTGCCCGAGTCTTTTGACCTCTGGTACTGGAGCTTCAGGTGCTTTATCAATTCCCAGCACTAGGCCAGAGTGCAGTGAATGCCCACCGGCACCAGCCTCTCCAAAACTTTCCAGTACAAGTGTAAGTTCCTGGTGCTGTGGGAGAAGCTGTTGAGGATAGTGAACGCCAACCACATATTTATCAGGACCCGAGTATGCTCGGCTGGCCAGGCAGCTGATCTTGGAACATGTTCCATGTCAGTGTGTAAGGGTGGAAAGAGTGCAGTAGTGGAAAACTGTTGTGGAATGGTCAGTGCAGCTTGCTACTACTGGTGAGAAGGTGGGAGTGATGGGAGAGACAAAAACCTTTATAGATTTGGTTAAAGAATCAGGCAGGAAAGTTCAGTGCATTATGGGAAAGAAGCTGGAGAACTAAGGAACTCAGTACATGCCCCTTACCCTTATCCACACATACAGCGGCATGGGTATGGGGCCACAGCCTGAGATGTGATCATACCCACACCCTCAGGTGTACTGGAGTTCTTGCCCCATACATCCCTTGAAGCCTGTGGTCCTGGGGTTTAGATGCAGATGCAGATGCAAAGGGGAGGTTCTGGCACTAACATGTGAGTGGATCTGTGTACAGAAGCCAGTGTAGATAGACCTGTAATAATGTCCAAGAAGCATGTTCAAAACCAAATTGAGTATTTTATTCCAAGGAAAGTGTAAATAGGAACTACAGATCCAAACATTAAGTGTAAGAGTAAATTAGTGAACTGCCCACCTTTGTCTACATCTGATTAAAAATGTATTTGTTATACTGAAAGGACAATTAAAAATAGATGGCAGAAACAGGACACAGGTCAGTGTCATCAGTGGAAATTATGGTTAAGTCATTGGGCTATTTTCTGCTCCCAAGACTTGAGTGCTATTCCTTGTAATCACTTATAGTAAATGCAAACAAATGAATGCAAGTAAAATTGAAAATACTTTGATGCTTCCTCTGACATTTGTACTCAATGGAATGAATCTATCAAGAATTTACCTGGTGCTTAGCTATTTCCTTGAGTAGGCTGCAGTAAGCCAGCTTGAAATTTTCGGTTGGTTCATGTGCTTGCTTTATTAAGGCATGAGGGGGAAAAAAAAAAAAAAAACATGCCTCCACAAACATTCCACAAAACACCAAGCAGGGGTTTCCTGAAGTGTTATTTAACAACAAGAAAAATTATGTATATAAAATACACACATCTACACACACCTAATCCTTCCCCCATGGGTTTTCACCAGGAAGTCTCAACTAACTTTAAAGGGATTAAAATGCATGTATCATTCAGTTGTTGACCACAAGTATGTCAACAAGTTCATATTCTATATACCATGTCTGAGAACCAGAGACAAATTTAGTTTCCTTTTTAAAGTGCTAACACTTTTTAAAGTGAAAAGTGTTTTTGACTATGCACTGTGCTGAGCAAATAACTGGAGTCAGACTGATATCAATTTACAATAGATTTATTTTACGTGAGGAAAGAAGCTTGCCATTAATGAAAAATTCAGTAGAAAACAGTGCATCCTGCTTTCAATTTAGATTACTCAAAAGTAGAAGCTTGATATTAGTGAAAACTTCAGTAGAAACAATTCTGTAGGAAACATTCTTGGCACATGAAATAAAAGCTTTAAACACAAATTAAATCTGAATAGAGCATTTACCATGCAACAATACTGGCAGAAGAGCCAGTTTCTGATGACTGGTATTCTTATCCCTTAAGACAATAACATGGAAGACACTTAAACCTGCTTTATATAAAGTTAATTGAATATAAATATCACGTCACCATAACTGGCAGTCTTTACACAGGCCAGCCATTTAATTTAGCAGTTCTAAGTAAGTAATAGGCACTTTGCCCTTCTGATTTCCCCTTTCACCCATCAGCCAGTCTGAATCCATGCCATGAACACTGTACACTGTTATCACCTAAAAACAAAAAACACACCATTAACATTTGCCCTAGAATAAATATTCCTGGAAATAAAGAACAACTTATTTGCAAGATGTTTCCAAGGGCTCGGAGTTCTGATATTAGCTATTTTTAAAGGGCATAATTAACATTAACTTCCACAGAACAGTAAACTGTTTGCAGAAACTGTACTTCTCATGATCAATAGGAGAGTTTTTTTTCCCCCCAAAGTATTTAAAAAGACCTGAGTGAGAAAGAGTCCCCTTTTGGTATTTAGATGAAACCTTCGCCTTATTACTGCTTTTATGCATGTTGACTTATATAAATATAAATCCTCTATACAGCAGTTTCCCTTAATACGAATAGGCAAACTAACTATAGCAGTTCCTAGGAAACTTAAAGTTCCTCCAAAAGTAGGACTGGAAAGGGTCCTCAATATGTTATCTAGTCCAGTCCCCTAAACTGAGGCAGGTCTAAGTATTAGACTAGCACCTGTCAGGAAGTCTAGATAACCTGTTCTTAAAAAGCTTCAATGCTAATTAGCAATTACAGCACTTTCTAATATATTTTAGTGTCAAATATTAAAAGCCCAATTGTGCCACTTTCTTCCAAGTTCTCTGCTGAAATCTATTTTTTTTTGCTTTTGCGCTCACCCTAGAGTGCAACATAAGCAGAATTTAATGACTCAGTCATTACAATGGTAACATCCATGGGGTTACTAACGGAGAGAGGTACTATATAACATGAAAAAAGGTGGCAGAATTGAACCCCAACTGCTTAACTCAAAACAACTTCTGTGAGGCAGGCACAGCAAGTATCCCCATTTATGATATTAGGATACGCAAGTACAGGGCCCTTCAGTGACTTGCACAAGGAGGCAGTGAAATTCTGATGTATTAGGTTACACAGTAAGGTTTCTAGCCTCCACTCCAGAATACTGAAGTCACTATTTACATCGAATACATACGCTTCCTAAAACAGTATTTAAGTATTCAGACATTTAAACTGGTTAGTCATGAGTATACTGGTTTTAAATTACTATGCTGTTTTGGAAAAAAAACACCTCTTACCTCATCTGCAAGAAGTGATAATTCACTGCTGTTTGCAGCATCATAATCATAGAGAACTCTGGCCTTCCTGCTGCCACTTGATGACTTCAGTTCACTGATAGCTGAAGGAACTATTGAATTGCTTACTGAAGGCAACGAAGCAGACGCAGAAGCCAAGACTGAGGAAGCAGAAACACTTGGCACAGGGGTTGACGAAGACTGATTATTGTTGGAGAGGAAGGTAGATGGAAAGCTGTGGAAAAACAAGATGACCACTGATTGAAACTCTTACTTTAGTCATGAAGGCTTGCTTCCATATGTGTTGAAATAATTCAGTCATATGACCCTTTGACCTTTCCTACCAATTGTGTAACAAGCACCATATATTGCGACAGCAAAGCTTATGACTTCCTTAAAGCCAGAAGTGTAGTTCTGTTCATGCTGGTTGCATCTGTCAACACACCCCAAATGAGAATCGCCTTTGATTCATGGATTTCACAAATAGAACCACTATAGCTGGTAGAGCTAGTTACGAAGCATTATTTATGAATGATACAACAATTTTCACGAGTAAAACATCCAACTATCGGACATGAACAGGAATACAATAATAACTCAGGGAATTCCCCTGACAAGAGAATATATTGCCCATTTAAAAAAAAAAAAAAAAGAAAAAAAAAACAGTTGTTGTGCAAACTCAACTTTTGCTCTGCCCCACACCCTCACATACCCTCCACCTAGACACCATCCCACAGTCTATATACAAATTAATCCAGCCACTTCAGCTCAGACATCTTGCTGCAGATCCCTAGTTTTTCCCTTCAGTCCTCCTACACAGGCTGGAAACTTCACTGGTGCTACTACTTTCACACTACTGATGTGGGGGAAGAGACTTGACCCTTACCCTGCCTACTTTATTTCACTAGAGAATAGTGTTCATGGGATTTCAAATAAAATTAAGAGCTGAGGTCCGACCCTGAGCAACCCTCAGAGTAACTACATACCTGAACAAGAACATAAATTTCATCTCCTAAATAAAGACAGAAAACTAAGCTAGGATGTCTGCCCCCCTTGCTTGGTACCCTGCTTATGCAGAAATTCTGGCTGTTGCCTATATCTGACAGCACTCCAGTGGTCAGTCAGCTAGTACACAAGTCCAGTGGTCTACATATCCTGTTCCTCCACCTACTCAGAGCAAGTGCTGCTCTCGTCACTGGCAGCTGACCATCAGCTATGCCTCACCTATTTACAAATGTAGGGCTCTCTTCAGTGTGAAACTGTCCTGTCACTGTTCCACGATTTGTGCAGTAGGAACTTCCTTGTCCAAAATATATGGCAGGAAGGACAGGAGTGGATTTAACCACCACCACCATTTTAAGCTAAGTAGATGCAAGTTTCAAATGGCAATTTGTGAAGTTTTCCAGCCCATCAACTGTGCGCGGGAAGGGTTATGGAGATAAAGTTAAGACCAAGTTTCAAGACCACACGGACAGCAGCAGTTTGTAAAGAACATGCTAAAAATAAAAGGACTTGTACTTGCCCAGATAAAGAAATTAGTTAAGAGGAACAGTCTTCTTTAGGTTAAAACTATTAAGTTTAATCTATAGAAAGTAAATAGGACTTGCTTTAATCATCAGCCTGGTCCTTGAAGTCTGTAATCCTGCATTTGCTGTTACTCAAAACAGTCTTCCAAAAAAAATTCGACTGGTCATAATTTAAGATATCCATAAATCTGTACCCTTATTCTCATGTTGCTTCTCAAACTTTTGATTCTGCAGTATGTGTTGTATATAAGTTACTTAATTTATACTAGTGTACCATCTTTCACTGAGGCTCTCAATGTGTTTTACAGATATTAAACCTCAATTTGTTCATAGCTAGCATGAGCACTTTATAGGTGGAAGAAATGAGGCACAGGGTTAAATGACACAAGGTCAAGACAAGACCCAGAAGCATTAGCTTTTTCCTGCTTATGCATTCCTTACCTATATAGAGAAATAGAAGGCCTCATATGTATATTTTGGGTTTGTTGTTTTAGCAGCCTCCATACAAAATATGGATTTAGAATCCAACATAGCAAATCTTGTAAATGAATTAGTGCAAATTAGCTTCAAATTTTAAAGATACTAGTTTCAAATGCCAGTTATTTCTAACTTGCCTTATGAAAACTATAAAGTAAAATGGTAATATTCAGTTACCACCAAAAACAGATTATTCCAGCCACTAAGTAGGTGTTAGAATGTGTTTCAGCAGAGATCCTAAGTAATTTAGTTAAAGCAGCTTGCCGTTTACAAATAGCTGCAAAAGAGTACCCTTTCTACTAGTAAAGAAAAGGTTGTTAAATGAATTATTCAATAAGGGTTTGTCTACATCTGGAGATGTACCAAAATAGCTATTTCAGAATAATTATTCCAGAATAGCTGTTTTGGTATAAACCCCCACATGGACATTGATTCCGGACGCTCTAAGAGCTTGCTCTCCATTGAATAAAGTGATCTGGCATACAACATAGTTTCAGAAAAATTCTGATTGGGACAAAGGATTTGAAATAGGGAGCTGTATAAAATGTACAGAATCCATCAGCATACAATTCTTTAAAGCATTTTTGCAATCAAAGGAAGAATTCAGAGCACATAAAATTAAAGAGTCTTTTAGGCAATAGATGGTTTCTTCCACTGGCTTTTTAAAAAGGCTTAAGCCATCAGAGGGCAAAGCTACTCAAACACTAGACAAGTAGTTTACCTACTTAGTTTCTACCATTCATTTCCCCACCACGCTTCTCATATTATGAAATGTATTTCTCCCCATAGTAGTTTGCTTTGCTGTAACCCGCTCCAACTTTGGAGTACACACCTGTGTTCTCAAATCACGTTAAGGTCTTTCATTAGCAAGTTCAGTGTTGATATGTATCTACAAGTAGTACAATGGCCTCCACTGCATTTGATAGCTGTTTGCTAGCATGAAGCATCATAAATGCAATAGAATAATTAAAAGTATACTGCTATGAATCCTCTAGATCTCTACCAGAAGTAGTCAGGTGTGCTCCCCATTCCTCATTACAGACTCGTTAAATCTCCATCTCACTTTATGCTTCACAGCATTGGCTCCATCTACAGGTTAAAGACTTTTACTCCACTGGTGCAACGACAACAATGTGGTACAAGCCCTGTTTTGCACCAGTGCAGAACATCTGCATTAGAGGTTTGCAGTACAATAATTACATTAATGTAGTTACAACAGTGCAAGTTTTCCTACTCAGAACAAGTCCTTACACAAAGCTGTAACTATAAAAAAGCTTTTGCAGTTACCTTCCAAGTTGTTTCTGGAGGTCCAACATATATTGGTAACATTGTGCATAATAGGTCATCTGAGCTTCAACAAAATCATTCAGACAGCGAAGATGATGTGCCTATAATATAGGGAAGAGTTCAAGATTTTAGTCCATATGAAGAATACTGTACCTGCATTAAAAAGGCTGGCCTGGTATCTTAGCATCAGTGGCAACACTGACATATGGGAGGGTTCCAAATTCAGGACCCAGACTCACAAGGTAATTGGGATATTAGTGCTCAAGAAACAGCATTTTCAGACCTGAGAGATATGCTTGCATGATGCTGGCCATTCTTAATTCTCTGCCCAATTGAAGAGTTACTCTAGTATAGAGGAATTTTGTAATTTGTAGCCTCAACACAGTGGGTCTGGTGGCAGTGGTGAGGATTTAAGATACATAGAGGAAAGTAAGACAACCCTTTGGGCTCGTAGGGCCATGGGGGGGACCAGAGTTAAGTTAGCTGGACTGTAACTATATCTGAGAAATTGAGATTCAAATAGGTATGGATTGTATAACACATTCTAAGGTGTTTTGGAAAATTAGCATTTAAAAAGTATTCCCAAAAAATGTCCTGTAGTTATTTTAGAGTGTCTCAGTTTTATTCATTTTCTTCAATTTAGACACTCACATGTGTACTGCTGATTCCTTCCAGTAGCAGTCTGGTAATCTCTGCTTGTCGATCAAATTCACTCTGAGTTATTCGTACTTCCTGTTCAGACTGAAGAGTGTAAACATATTAGAAGTTTGTACAATACAGTCTAAAACACTGCTTACTAACACCATTACAGTTTCTAAGTGAAGGACCTGATCCTGCAAATACAGACAGGTGCTTAACTTTATGCATCTAAGTAGTTTCATGGACTTCAATGGAACTAATCACGTGCATGCAGTAATACATGTTTCGGTGTTCACAGAATTAGGGCCCAATTTCGCTTTCAAGTGCTATAATCCTGAGCAGATTACAGCTATTTAGTGTTTTCAGACAGCTGCATAACAGCCATATGAGACTTTTTGCTAGAGTTTCAACACATTTCATTAGTCACCATGCGTTATGTCTGATTGATTGATCTTGACTATTGCAGATCCATGGGTGCCTTAAAATTAAAATTTCTAAGGAGAAAATTAAATTTAGATTTAGCCATACTTTCTGACATTTTAACTTCTCTGCTAGACTAGAAAGTGAATTAGGCAATTAACATCAGAATTTCTTTAAGACTTGATATATAATATTTGTAAAGATAAATATTTAAATCTTTCAAATCCATGGTTTACTTTAATGCTGCCAGGTAGCCTATAGTTATCAGCAATTTTAGAATGAGTCTAAAAGTTTTTAGTAACATTAGAGAGTCTGATTTAGCACAAGGGCAAGTCATTCCAAATTCCACACTGTTCTGAGCAACGACTGCCACCCAAATTGCACTTGATTATATAATCAGAGTGCAGTATCCAAGATTCACTGTTCTGAGGTCTCTGATGGGAAGTACACAGTTCTGGTATCTAAATTCTCTTATCTCAGTGCTTTTAAATTTGACCATTAATGTTAGTGTCTCATTTCTGTATGGGATAATTCAGCAGGGAGAAGTCTGTCGTTAGCCTGAGGTGCAGCAGTACAATAATGGAAATGGGCAATGTGTTTGCAAGCCCTGTTGAAGTAGCACAGATTCTACAAATTAGTTTCAGAATAACTTTATGTAGTTGCAACTTTTTTTCTTGCATGTCATTTTATGAGAGACTATATTTCTGCTTATGCTACTATGAATAGTTCCATGGGAACACAAAAACGACTCATTCAAAGGAATACACACAAAAGAATTATGGAGCTAAAATATTTCTGGGTTAAGTTTTTACAGCTACTTTTGAAATCGCTTAAAATAGAAGACAGTAAAGAAGCGTTCTAAGTACACAGCTGGTATTTAGTAGTGAGATGATCTGTAATTTAGCAAACAAGCTAACTCACATTAACTTTTCAAAGTTTATACAGAGAGTCCCAAATGAACAGCATGGGGCCATTAGAACATGTTCTGTCAGAAGTCTTTCTGGACAAGCTAGCTTACACTCTCCCAGAAAAAGAATTCTACTTTCTGAGAACACAGCAGACACATTTACCACAAATTACCATGACTGAAGTGTTGACACATATTGCTTCAGAAATCAGGACATCACCAGCACAATGAACTCATGGCCTGCCATTCGGAAAGAGCTGCTGTGTAAGATTGCAGAAAAACCAAACCAAAACACAAAAAACAGAGGGGAGGAGGGAAAGTTGAAAAGCAAAAAAGGAAGAGTAGCATTTCCTATTTTTGCACTCCACACAGCTTCCCAATGGATAGGAAAGCTAGTTAACTGTCTTGAGTTTTACAAAATACTCTTTTTTGGTACTTTAAATTGCAGTAGATTACGGATTTTTTTTTAAACACATGCAGATATGAAGTTGTAGCAATGAAACAGCGCAGAGGGCAAGTGATCCACTTCAATTATAGCTGAGCAAATAAAGTGGATTCCTTCTCTCCCCAAGTTCATAAAAACAAAATAAGGAGTTATACAACTTTGTGTTTAACAGGTGCACACTGAACTAGTTCACCAGACAAAAGTGCCTTTGGAAGTGTCACTGCTTCTGAAGTCAAGCTTACTTCCTAAGAGTGAACATGATTCATTATGTATAAGCAGGGAAATAGAGAGTAAGTTCAAAAGTGGTATTACCTCTTTATACAGTATTGGTGAGATTGTTCATTACTAGGATAGTACATGCAGTGCAGGCCACTCTTCAAAAAAGAAAGTTAATTGGAAAGGGTGCAGAAGAGCTACAAGAATAATTCAAGGTCTGGAAATCATGCCTTGCTGTAAGAGACTAAAGAAGTTCTGTCTATTTAGTTCACCCAAGAGAAAGTTAAGAGGTGACATGATCACCATTTACATGCGTCTACCTATATGAGAAGATCTGATAGACTAAGCTAGCAGAAGCAGGCATAACTAGAGCCAATGGTTAGAAACTGAAGCTAGACAAATTAAAATAAAATTAAAATATTTGTGCTTTATTTCAACAATGAAGGCAATTAACCACTGAAACTAATCTTATGGATGGATGTAAGTGATTCTCTACCACCTGAAGTCTTAAAATCAATACTGGAGAAATATTTCTAGAGATAAGCTATTTGAATCAAACCATAACTTCTGTTTGAAAGATTAACATGTGATGTTCTCTTCCCAGTGTTATGTAGATGGTCAAAGTAGTTCACAATGATCCCATTTCACCTTAATTTATGAATCTAAGATTCCCATCCCTCCCTACCCCGAACTTTTAAAAAGGGGAAGGTAGATCAATCTAAACACATTTAGAGCAGCTACTGGGCCTTCAGAAGGAGGCATGAGTTGTAGGTTGGAAGATTTGACTGAGTGATCTCTGGTTTTATTACTTTTGCAGGTTTTAAACTCTACAGCACTTACAGCAACAGATAGACTTATAAATTACCTAATAAGAAATTCAGAGTTTCTAGCCTCTCTGTTAAGATTTGAAAACAAATAAGCCAATAGCTAGCACTGAAAAGTTGCCACTGATTTTTCCTTAGATACATGACAGTCTTTCAGTCCCCCACTCTTGGCTTTTGGGATGTGAGATAGCTGTCAAGATTACTTTTTTGCTATTTGGGTGATGGAGTGCCATTCAGGCTGCTGCCAACTGCACTAGGACTAGTCTCCAGCTTCCCTCAGACAGCTGCTTGTAACAACTTGTGTAACCTCCTGCCACGGAATGGCAGTTCACTAGCATGGAACAGCGTGATTTGGCAACCCACTCCTACATTCTACTCCCAGCTCTCAGGCTCCTTAAGACTTTTCTTCTTCATTTTGCCATACAGAAAGAACTACAAGTTTTATATTGTTTATGAAAGCACTGTCATGAGTGCTAAAATCCAACAGAAGGTACATAGAAGCCTCCAGTAAGTCAAGTGAAATTGGGGAGTATCCTAAAGTATCATCTTGCCAACCTATGCATTCTTGCATTCACCACAGTCATTCTACTACATTTGCATTTGCAGACAACTAGTTGTTTTGAGGCCCACCCAAGAATGCTAAGGCTAGCTCTGTTTCTATTTTTCCATCCTCCTTCAGATAAGCTTGCTACTTCCACAGTACCAGTTCCTCATTTGAGTACTATGAGGCTGACAGTTGAATTGAATTTCTTAATTGGCAGTTCAGAGAACTACCACAGAATTTTTCAGGAAAAAAAAAAACAAAAAACCTACCATTTTTTCATATTATGTCTTGCCACAAGAAAGTCATATGGTGGTTGTGGTTTCCCAGAAACAGTATTTCCTCAAATTCCAAGTTTATTCCTAAGCATTACTCTGATGATGTACCTTACTTCACTACTGGTACCTGAAATTCTCTGCAAGGGGCTAAATACTTGATGCTAAATACATCAGAATGATTGCCAGCAACGTATTAACTACAGCAACACGGAACATCTTTTACTATACTGTATCAGCAAACAAATCATTGTTCTGAACTGTTTACTTACTTTTGTCACTTCCTCTGCCCAAATCTTGTCAGCATTAACAGTTAGAGAGAGACATTTAGAACAGCATAGAGTGGTTTAACATAATAAAGCCATATCTGTATGTTTTTTAATAATTTCCCCATTCAGAGGATATAAAGCTTTTAAAGAGTGGATAATTGACTCATTGCACCCAGTGATCCATGTGAAGGCCTTTGCTATGAACTAAGAATTCCAGCTTAAACTGCATACCTACAGCATTGTATTACATACAGTATGTGATGTTATGGAGCTATTATACACTTACGTGGATACTGTATAGAGTAAGAGTGATGAAAATCCAAATTCTGTAAAATATGATACTTGTCCATAAAACATGGAGCTCTTACAATGTAAAACATGTAACTACTTGGAAAATGGATACAAACTAGACAGCCTAAATTACTTATTGCAAGTTATAAATAAATACATTATTTTTAATTTAGTTATGGAAACTTAAGTTCAGTTAAGGTTGAAATATTGATCAACTGAAAGATATGCTCACACTTCATGACAGCCAACTAGGTCAACTATGCTAAACATAGAACTATGAAACTGAAAAGTGATTTCTCTTGCCATCTTAATTCCATTACTGAGTGCCTGCCTCCACAAGGACTTGCAATAAATTAGACAATTCCAGTAAACCAGACAATTTATTTAAAATGTTCTTGTGAAATCTCAATAAGAAGTTAATATTAAACTTAATACAGCTACAACAGGAGTCTTCCTCACAATGCAGCTTTCCTTTAATTTAAGATGCTAGAAAGTTTTTTGGAAAGCCATCCTGACACTGTCAAAGTCATGGTTAAGAGATATGCAACTATGATCCAAGACTTCAGTAAGTTTTATAACTGGAGGTGAGATAGCGAATCATTAAACCAAACAATCTGTCCATCAATGATGGAACCTTTAATACTTCAGAGTTAATTTGCATTATAGACCCCACTCAAAACCAATGCCCTGTTGTCCTAGGTGCTATACAGATCGGGGAGATCAGAATGAGGGATCAATATTGTGCATGTTCTACAAAAGTAATTTTAACTAGTATTCTAACACACTGGCGTAAAAACAATGTATAAATATTTCCATGCTGAGAAAGAATCAGAAATAACTAAAACTTGTTGCAAAGACTTGCTAAGTTAGCCCAATAATCCTATTTTAATTTTCATATTTTAATAATCATAGTTTCAATTATTTATAGTTAGTTTGATATCAAAGATAAGGAATAGTCCCTAAAATATTTAGATTCATAGTTTATTCCAACTGTGACAGATGAGAGACCCTGACAGCATTGAAACTTCAAAGATTATGATGCTAAAATTATGTATTATTTGAATTATTGTAACATATAGGAGCCCATGTCAGATGCTATGGGCACATAAATTGTTCATAAACTGTTGTATCTATAATGGTGTATGTGTTTGTGTTCCTGGCTCACTGGGTGGGTTTACTGTGCAATCAGGAACCATTAAAGAAAGTAATTAATGCAAATCCACAGAAATATGACACTTGGGACAACTACATATGCTGGCTGGGACTGAATTTAAGAGGTCAGCAAACTAACACTGTATGAAGGGTCAACCTGCACTGACTGTGGATGCAGCTTTGAAACAGAGCATGTATAGACCTACCAGGACCCCATCTGGATGATGGGTAATCCCTGGTCAACTTAACATGCGTGTACACTATTTTATGACATGCTTTCTGTAATGCTTTTGACCTGTTTGGGGTGCCCTCAAGGACACCATAAAACAGTGTGAGGTGCAATTACCCTGGAACTGTTCTGTACAAAATATGTGGAAAGTCAAATAATGCATTTCAGTTATTTTCCCACAACTGCACTTTATTTTTCAATAGTAAAAACATTTCAAAAGGGTACATTAAGCTTTTTGACATCAATAAAGTTGTGGGAACAAGGCTATAGTATTGCCCACTTTAGATTACTGGATATAGTCTGACAGGGATAATTTAAAAATACAGAATCATGAGTCATTTATTTAGTTTTTGGGTTTTTTTTTTAGTAAGGACTCTAAGAAATTGGAGTATTGATTCAGTTTTCCATTCCAAATATCTGATATGACAATTATGGCCACTAGAGTTGGAGAGCAAGAGGAAACACTTTGTAAAAGAATGTATGAACACAGGAGGCCAACAAACCTTTAGCCATTTTACATGCAGCAAGTTGAGCATGTAAGAGACATTTACCATAATGTTATTTTCTTCAGGCTGAGACGTGTTTAGTTGCTTTAGTGCACAGATAAAGACAAAACCAGGTTAAACCAGGTTATTACAGTAGGTGAACAATATGTTACAGAACACAGAATAGTTGAACACTACAAGACTGAACTAAGCAAGTGGTGAAGCATACCTAGCAATCCGGACACTTGCTGGTTTAATTCAAGTAGTTTTATTCAACCATTTTAAATAATGTTCTGGCTACTTCATTTGGCTATTAAACATAACAATGAATGGCTTCAGAGATTAAAATTACAAGTTACTCCATCTGCATTTGTTTCATTTTCTTTTATAGAACAGAGAAAACATTTGAAGCTAGATCTGAGACTATCACAAAGATGAACATTAAAAACCTCAATGAAAGTGTGAGCTACAGCTCACTACAGCTATCAAGTCAGCTAGTTTGTCATGCAAAACCTCCTTTAGAAATAAAGAAGGATCCATGGCAACCTGAACCAATCCCTCCACGCTTCTTCACCCCCTCCTGATCCACTGTCTTCCACTGTGAATATTTACTATCTACTGCAAGGTAAGGCTTTAGAGGCCCCCTTGTGTATACCTCTGGAAGCTTGAAACCCAGTGTTCAAGAGGCAGAAAAGCATAAATATTTTGTTAGTTTGAGTTAAACACTACTAAAGTGGTGCTGGAACTGAAGTATAGGCAAGCAAGAATTGTAATGTAAGTAAAGGTACATTTGCATCACAAATTGAGGTGTACTGTATAAAATGCAGGTAGGTTACCCATGCTAGCTTTAGCAGTGAAGACGTGACAGCATGAGCTTCAATGTAGGCTAGCTGCCCCAGTTCCAGCGCACTTCCCAGAGACAGTGGGTAAGTACTCTGGTTGCTAGCCCACACCGGGCTCTGTGCACCACATCTTCACTGCAATTGTTACCCATGCTAGCTAAATTAAAGCTAGCACAGGTATTATTACACCTTAATTTGCAATGTGGATGTACCTAAGAAGAAGGAAGTTTCACGATCCACCAACAATAAAATGTTTTGACAGATAAATGTTTATAGGACAAGTATTTTTCTACTACTAGTCCTGTAGTAATGACCAGCAAGTAATTAGTTCCCCTGAATTAAGTTAGCTGATTAATTCCTTCCCCCAACTAACAAAAATCTAATAATGCATGTAAGCAAATCACAACAAAACACAAGATAAAACTAAGGTTAATCAGACCACTTAAATGTTTTGAAAATGGTTGATCCTGGGATTTTTATGTTGGCTAAAGCATGTATCTGCTATTCTGACCCTAGCAAGCTAATAAGTAAGGTAACAAGATTTGGAGCTGTTTATATTTAAAAAGTATAAAGGTCTGACAAGTTCTTTGAAATTATGTAAAATATGTGACAAGTTATGTCAAAGACCTACACAAGAATATTGAAGCCAAAGTAATTTAGCATAGGGCAAAGTTAAACTTTTGGAAGAGTCCCACCTATTGCCAATTGTTCTACTTATACAAAAAAATGAGCAATTCTTATTTAATGCTTGGGACACCCCACCTTAAAAGTTACCGTATGAAAAAGTTCCTCTATATTTTGAAATATTAGTGATTTGAAGTTGTTAAAACAAATAATACAGCTTATTAGTGCCCAAGACTGGTAACTAAGACAAAAGGTTCATTTAGGATAGAAGAAGAGCAGCATAAATATTTGCTATGCCCACATTAAAAAATAGTATGAAATTTAAAGAAGTCAAGAAACCCAACAGTCAGCAATGTGCAATTTTCTCTTAGATTTCACCTACGCATTTCCTATTCAATTGGACATAGAAATATTAGCTGAAATAAGAATATTAATGTCTGGCTTTAATATATCACCACAATTGTCTATGTTTGAGACCCAAATGTGGAGAGTTATAGTGAACTACTATTTTTTTTTTTTTTTTTTTTTTTAAATGACAAGACTATTCTACTTACTGCAGCTCTAGCTTCTGCAACTTTTGCCTTCTTCAATCTGGTTTTTGCTGCATCCAAATCTAGTCTTTTATTTTGCAATAGTTTGCGTTCTTTCTGGAAGTTTAAAAAAATCAGTTAGTTTAAAGGATCATGAAATAAGTTGTGGCCTGTACAACATAAAAATCACTCACTTATTACTGTAGATTTTATTTGTAACATATTGCATATAAACAGCTTTCTAAAGCTGAAGCCAGAGGCAGAAAGACGACTATTACTATAATTTTAACTCCTATCCAGGATATGCCACTTACTGAATTGGCATATACACAAGAAAATTCCTTTGAACCATGCCTTTTTTTCCTTAAAAAAAAGTCTGCATTACTTAAGACAATAGTCAAGTCTCAATTGCTTTTTTCTTATTGTAAGTTTCAAGAAAACTCGGTGTGATTTATCTATCCCTTTACTTAAATGTTTATATTTAGAACTATTTTCAAGTGTTTAAAGTACATTTGTCAACTTACAGTAATTGTTTTATAATCTCCTTCTATAAAATTTCGTAGAGGAGTGAGGAAGTTTATAGCAGATGTTTGAATTAGTTCTCGGTCTGCTGTTCCAATTCGCTTTTGTGTTTCTCCACATTTAATTAGTGCATTTCCTGCAAAAGAGTAGAGATGGTTGTTAAACAGTGGTTCCTGTAGGTGGTTATGCACATTCTACAAGCACAAGAACTTATGCCAGCATTTTGAAAAGTAACCAACTGCTAAACAAATAGCTTTTAAAGAAAGAGTAAGAACTGAGGCTGTTTTAATGAGAGTCACTGTAATTGGAAGTTCTAAAGGAACTAACATTCATTGTGAGATCTTAATCTATTAGAATGGTTACAGCATTGAGGTAGTGGTACTAGCTATAGCAATTCCATTTTGCATTTGCTAATGAAAGTTCTAATTGTTAGTATTAACCCAGAAGCAGTTTCCCCCCTTGACAGTTTGATTCACCCATTTAAGGTTTTTGCTAAATAGAAAAAAAAAAGTGTCTATTGTTGAGAATGCTTCTTGCATTTAATTTAAATTCTGAAAGTCTACTTTTGAAGACAAGTGGAGGATTTATACTTTAATACAAAGTATGCTAGTAAATTTTATTCTGAAAGTGTTATGAAAACAACTTCAAATAGATATCATGATCAGATACTTCCGATGATCACATTTTATTATTCTCAGAATTTTGAATTAATTAAAAGAGAAAGGGGAATGGGAACTTTATCATCCAAAGTTTGTTTTGTACACCCTTCAGATTTGGAACTTTTCAGTGTAAGTGCTGAACAGCACCAGTTTCCTACCAAAATCACCTTTGCTATATTCTCAACATATTAAATATGCAATGACACCATCTGAAAGCTAACTAACTTTTTTTTTAAAAAATAAACATTCTGGTATGAATTAAGAGATTATACCAAGGAGCAATGGCTAGATACTTATAAGAAGTTAAGACACATTGTCTGAATAAGCCCATTTTCACTCAGTTTGTTTTTAAATAAAGACTAGCACGCTTCAGGCCTAGCTAATACTTGGATAGCTGGCCACGGATGTTTTCAAGTGTCTTGCTAATTCTCTAATAGTAAAGGCTGCTATTACAGATGTTCTACCCATACACCTTCTGCCAAAATCTATACTTGGATGCTTCCAACAGACAGCATGTTATCCTTCATTTTAGCAGAAAATTCTATTCCTTTCAGATGCAAAGATCTTTGATTCAATTCCTTGGGAAAATTAATCTCTCACAAAACAAGGTGTTTTAATTTACTTGTTCAGATGCCTTGTGTTCTGAAATGAAAATCATCAGACTTGGTAGTATGTATATTTTGTCAACAATATGCCTATGTATTAACAATTGGTTAATTTTAACTGTTACCCATCAGTTTAATATAGGTAGGTTTAAGAGAATATGAGAACTGGACTTTCTGTTCTTAAGAACCAGCCTCTAAAATTTTACACAGAGGTGCCAATATAGAGGAGTGAGAGAAAGGTATCCATGAACAAGCACTAATCCTTCGTAGAAAGTCCTGATTTTTTATTTTATTTTATTTATTTATTTATTTATTTTTTTGGAGTGGAAGGGTACTATGAAACTGCAGTAAGATTTTAAACAAGAATTTAGTTGTTTCCTACAGCAATTTCTACCCTACATCCAGTATATATGCATTTCATATCTCTTTCAAATAAGTCACCATACTCAGTAGAAAGGAAGTGTGTTTTTCCCTTGTAATTAGACATTCACAAGGAAATAAAATGTGAGCAGTCTGTTCATGTAGCCAAGTTATACATCCAATAGGGGGCAGAGTTATGGTTCCAACAACAGCTACCCTCATCTTCAATTTGGATTAAGCCTTCAGCGCTTAATATTCTCAAAGATGTACATCAAGTAACTTCAAACTGTTACAGACTGACAGCTATTACATATGCCTAACAGAAAGACAAACAAGAAATTTCACTCTCACTTTACATTGATTAGTTTCTAATATACACAAATTTGTGCAGTTAGTTTATGAAATTTGAACTTTGAACATCTCCTGGGCTCAAACTCACCATATGCTGTTCCTGGGCCAAACTCATTCCCTGCATCAATCATATACTGGCCCAGTAGTTCTGGGTTATTCATACGACTTGGTGCTTTGCGATCCAGCTTCTCATAGACAAATTCTTCTATTCTAGCATCTAAAAAAAGTGTTATTTTCTAATTTGAAGTGCAATTACTGTAAAGCAAAAACAGTATTTACAAAATTGTTCACTGATAGAAAAGCAACTTACTGATTCATTCACAGAATGAATAAGTATTTGGTAATTGACTAAATCAGATAAAGTTACTGTCATCAACAGTGATATGTTTGTCTAAATCTCCATCTGCTGTTTACAAGTATTTCTAGTATCACCCATGAAAATTCAGCAGGGGCTCTTGGAATCAAGCTAATTCATACCTTCTTACACATTACCAATATTAGAGATTGTGCAGGCCACATTATCCCTCGTGACACTTGAGGCACACCCATCATCCTTAAATGCAGTTTCAGTTTTGACCGATTTCATCTGTAAAATTAGTAAGCAGTTCTGAATTCACAAGAAACAGAACACAGCCTGTACTTGATGAACAGCTGATGAACACCGTCATGTACAATTGTAACATGAACTCCTCAACTTTATGATTCAATCTGCAACTGTTGATCTTATAGTAATAGAAAAGTTGTGTCAAATTATAGACCTAACCCCAAAAAAGTAAATCAATCAGTTTGGATTGAGAAAATATTTTCCTTTCACACTCTCTTGAAAGAGACTCTGAAGAGGAGAACTCTTTATTTGTGGTTAGTGATAATTAGTGTTTTGAAAGTGCATCATATTCCCCAGAAGGCATCAAACGGCTTTTCAATGAACACGTTAATGAGATTTAGATACATATCAAGGATAGAATATACTCCATAGTGAATCTGAAGAGATTAACTGATCACCCTCTATAAGCAGGTAACACTTGGATATGTAGTCTGTCAACAGGCACTAGAGGAAATACTGCTCATATGTTTGTATTTAGAAGATTATTGCAATAATTGATTTTTGGCACTTTGTTAGTAGGTTCATTGATTCTTGGTGTGAGAGGTGGAATTAAAATCAATAACAAACATGATTGTGATACTTCCTAAAGGCAATTTTTCTCAAATGGACTAGCATCAACATCTTAGTTTCTGTTCAGCTACTCCAAACTCCAGCTCCCTGTTGAGGAAAACTTCAGCCAAACTCCTTAGCATACCCATTGTGTGATCAGAGTACTGTCAATAACGGTAACTGCTTTCTGTTTTTCCTAGTTTGATGGGTACACAAGCACTGTCTGTCCACGGTGGACTCCATTTTTAAACAGAGGTATTCAATGATGCAGTGATTTTCACAACTTCATAGTACCTACTAGAAATCGTAAGTTGTAGGTTGTCCACATCTTCACAAAAATGAGAGGCCTGTAGCACTTTAAAGACTAACAAATTTAATTTCTGCAGGCATAAGCTTTCGAGGGCATAACTTTTTAAAATAGCAAAGAAATTTGCTTTCCTTATTTAAATGCACTGTCTCTTTTTAAAAATAAGTCTATTTGAAATTATAATAACCTATATTAAGGCCTAAACTCAATCTAATGTATTACAATTATTTAAACTTTTGCTATGAAATTTTTAGGGTCAGAACTCTGAACTGATGGAAATCACTGGCTGAGTGCCTGGAACCAGTGCCTGTTGAAGTGCTAAGCCACCTTTTGATGGCAGTAGCCTCTTTTCCAGATGCAGATAGAATATTTTCTTTTCAATTTATTCAGTTAGTTTCAGTGACTAGTTCATTCAGAGTTGAGAAGCCAAATCAAAGTTTTTAAAAAAAGCAGGAAACTTGTTTTCTTTTTCCATCTGATCTATGAACAAAAAGTGAGGGGTGTGCAGATGAGATTTACTAACTCTGAAGTTCTGAAGGACTGTGATCAGATACAATCAGTTCAATTCAATAACTACAGATAATACTTCATCTTTGTTAAATCAGTGTCAAATGAAAACATGTTTTGATCAACTTTGACCAGCACATTAAAGATGTTTTTTGTTAGATAAAATAGTTTTAAAATTGTTTGTGTGTTAATTGAATTTCAATTTCTATTCAAATATAGCCTGACAAATGAGTAAAAAAATTAAACTAGCAAATTAATGCATTAGTCACCATTTAAACTTAAAAATGTAAAAATCTAAATAAATGTATGTTAAACTATAGAATTGCTTAAATGTGTACAGATAATGTTTCCTCCTGGTTAGGAAAAAGAGCCAAGATTAGCGTAAAGGCTATCTTTGATTGAAAATCAACAGGTTTTAATGGTTACCAACCAATGAGAATCAACCTTTCTTTAGGAAAATAACTACAGAGTACAAATGTAAAGTAAGATAAAGATTGAGTATTTAAAATCAAGGTTTCCTGCTTGATGATTTAAATCGTGATTTAATAAAAGAACTGTGATTTCAGTTACTTTGATTACATCAATTCACCCTACCCCAAATGGCATTAAAAACAGTTTAACAAATTAATGAGAATCAGATGACCCACTACTAAAAAAAAAATCCAGTAGAGGAAATGAAGATTATAATCCATTTAAACTGTAAGGGGAATTTAGGTAGAGTAATTCCAAAATCATTCAAGCTAGAAATTGGCCAGGATATGAGGTTTACAACTTGGTGGTAAGCCAACAGTTTGCAATGAGAAGTTTAGTAGATTAATTTAGCCTCATTCTGTGAGCAGATTATTTGAGTTTATTCACTTTAAGGATTTACTGCTAATATTTGATGTTTGAGCTCTGTTACTTTTGTGACCTATCAGCATGGTTTTGTTCATCTTCCAACTGAATAAAAACAAGTACTTTTCGTTTCCGCACACATGAAAACTCGAAGTTTTGTGAACATTTCCCTACTCAAATATTTGTGAAAAGCAATCCAAAAGTGCAATTAATATGGCCAGAACAGATTTGTTGCAAAACTCAGAAGTGCGCTGGCATTGTTCACTCAAGTCTAATCAAAACTCTTCTGTAAAAAGTCGCTGAAGCTCACATGGCAAGTAATCAGAACCGCAGTTTCTATTCTCAGAGAAATATCAAGCAGCATATCATGCCATTAATACAATGCTGGAGAAGCGACAATACAAATTGAGGGACAAGCGTCATCTATTAAATCACCAACATATCTTCCCTAGCAATTTGTTTTCCTTTGGGCTAGGGAGGAATTCTCATCTTGGTACTGGTGAAGACAGACCATGCTTAGCTGAGATGAGAACTGACGAGATCAGAACCTAAGATATTTTGAGACAACCCACCCGCTATCATTGTTCTGCTATAGATTCCAGTTGCCGTTCCCTGTGGTCGAGTCTTTGCACTAGGGAATAAAGAGCAAATTGGTTGCATTACCTCAAAAAAGCATTGTACAGCTTGTAGATGTAAGAAGTTTTAAACAGAAACAATGAACTGCAGTATGTATAAATATACAGCAGTGATTCTGCCAAACAAATAAACAAGCTTGTTAACACTGAAGTACCAATGAAAAACCCAGTATGTTTCTTACTTGGGTTAGGCTGCAATAAAACCTCTGTCTGTTTCATAATTTTTTCTGTCCACAGTTTAGTACATTCTGCTTTGCTGAGGAGGTTCTCCAAGTGAGCATCCAGTTCAGTCTTCTCTGCTTGACCAAGTTTTTCTTCTGTAAACTATTGGTTAAAAAGAGCTAGATTAGCAATACTAGTCTGGTCAGTACAAATGGCTTCATGTAATGTTAGCCTTTATCTAATTATGTTTTAGTTCATGCATAAGCTTTTTGAAGACTGACACTTCTCCTTCAGGTTAGACATTTTCAGACAGTGAAACCTGGCTAGGCAATTAAATCCCTAACAAGCTTACAATTTAAGAACATAACCAGACTAGAAGTGTTTTGACAGCAAAACTTCATTTTTAGTAATTTCAACACTCTGCAGTAAATTGTGCATGAGAACCAAAAGCAGAACTGACTGGAAAAGGAATCAGACTAGACAATCTTACTTCTCTTTCTATTATGGAAAGAGTAAAAAAAAAAGTTAACTTGGTCATGCCTCCTTTTAAAGACTGGGCATATGTTCAGCTTCACTGGGGCTCCATGTCAATGCAAGGATCTGCACAAACATTGTCTGGGGTCTTATTTTGTAGGCACATTAATATTGTTCTGTTTTCAAAAATCATTTCAAAGCGGTTACATTGCTTTATTTTTGCTTCATTTTAAAAATGAAGTTTGATTAAACAACGTTTTTCACAAGAGAAATAAATTAAGGCTGACAGCAAAAGAATAAGAAGTTAACAGGAAGGGCAACGGTGTGCACTGTTCCATTTAATGGTGAGAATCAGAATATAGAATAAGACCCCAAATTTGTCAATCAAGACAGTGTCTTACTGAGTCCGTTAAAAAACAGACCCTCATCCATTAAGCAGACTGAAATTAATAAAAATATTAAGGTTCATCTTATAAAACAAGTAGCTTTTGGCTATAGCAGATTACTAACTAAGGCCAAATCTACACTACAAACTGTTGCCAGCGTAGTTATGAAGGTCAGGTGTGTGATTTGTGATTGACATACCTATGCCGGCAAAGCACTCCTAATGTGGACACTACACTTTTTCTGGTAGAATTTATTAGCCTAGATTAGCGATGCCATCAAAAGCACAGTTTTAGCAGTATGAGTTGCATTGACACTAGTACTTCTGTGTTGGTATAGTACATCAATGTACCTATACAGGCAAACTGTTCCTTCTCTACAGGTGGAGTTTCTAGGTGAATTTACGACTAAATAAAGAGATTTCTAACACAACCCCAATTTTAGAAAAGGAGCATATGAGTATGTCTCCATTTCCACAGACCCAGCCAAAGAATACTGACCATAGTGTCTGGATGAGACTGGAGCATGGTTCAGAGCTAACTGGCTAAAACTAATCCATATAAGGTTGAGGTGATATTACCTGGCTGGGAGAAGCAACCAGAAGAGACTGCAAAAATATTGGTTGTTTAATTGAGGGTGCACCTCCACCATTTGTTTTTCAGGTTCACAACACAGCAGTCTGGTTAGACTCCAGCTGCTACCAGAAGACCTGGCTTGCTCAGCTTTTATTATTTACACAAAGCTAGGAGGCAACCATTCCCATTCATTTTGGATGTGGACCTCACAACTGCCATCTATGCCTTTATCAACTCAAGATGAAACTACTTCAATGCATTCTGTGGGGCAAGATCTTAAGAGTATCCAGAAACTGAGGCTAGTGAAGAATGAAGATGTTTGCTTGGTAGTTGGGATGTCTTGCCATGATTCTCAGTGTCCGTGGGTGGGTTTCCAGATTATGTTTATGATAATGTTTTTGATCAAAGTCCAGAATGACAGAGGACCAACCTGAGAGAGTGCCATACTGCAGAGCATCAAAACTCCTCAAGATTAAGACCCCACTGGCGTAAGAAAAGACACTGCTGGGTAGGCATTCTCCATGAGGGACACTCCCTAACACTAGAGTTCCCTCTCCCTGATCCGTAAGAGACCAAATATGGGAATCTGAAGGGAATTCTAAAAAGTTAACCTGCCACCACAGCAGCATCAGAGAGAAGGGAACTGAAAGGTGTGGAATTGCTTGGAAAGGATATTTGAGTTTCTAATTGCTGGTGGGTAAACTGCATGGTGCTGCTGTACATTAATTATGTTTAGGTATCCATTTTACTGTATCTTTAATTAAAGTTAAGGGTGCATAGAACATATGGATATATTAGTGTCTGATACAAATCCAAATACTTACATGATTCTGATTATTAAACTCAGTTTCTTTTTCATTGTGTGTGTTAATTTTTTCATCATACTCAGAAAGCAGAATAAGATTGGTTAGTTTCTCTTTCTAGTTCTCATATAGCCTTTAGTGTAAAGAAGGTCTAAGATATAAAAACTGAAGTTTTACAGACATTAAGACTTTTCTAGTTCTGTTGTGTTCTTAGATTGAAAGCTCATTGAACAAGGAAAGTACATTTACAAGTCATCAAGCAAGTTATAGTGCTAAGTGACATTCACCAGTTTTTTTTTTTATGGTTGTAATGAATAAATTACACTGTCATTTTTGATACAGCATCCTGTAAGTCATTTGTCTTACAAACGAAGAGCTTTTCTGTTGTCCTATTGCTGTCTGTATGAATCTTCCAATAATGGAGAAAATGACTGGACAATTTTACTATTCACCCAATATATATACAAAGTGGTATCAAGTACAGTTTCAATCGAGATAAAAGACTTAATTGCATTAATGTAATATAATAAGCACAACATTTTTAGACAGAAATATGATTTTTGTACTGATGCTCCTAAGTCAATGCCATACTGTTACCATTCTAGTTTCCCCCAAAGGGGTGTAAGCCAGCTTAAACTCTAAATTGGAATTAACTTGATTTCATACCCTCTTCAGGACTTCTCTATTCAATATTCAACACTGACAAGGGAAAGGAGGCAGTGTGCTGGACTCTGAAGTTTTGCCTTCAACTTTTAAGGGATATCTAGCTAGCACATGGCTGTTCCAAAAAAAGGCAGATTCCTTTTATTAAAAGGTAACAGTAAGTAACATTTTTGCAGAGCTCTATTCAGAGTACAAAATGAGCTGCTTTCTAGGACACAGTAACAGTCATTGTCATACTGGATCATACCAGTGCAAGATCTAGACCAGTATTCTGTCATTAAAGCCAATAATAAAAGCAACTTGTGTGTATATGGACAACTTATTTAAGGGCAAAATTGGCTTTTTCCACAAGGGAACAGCTCAAGCTACTCTTCTGCATATCTTAGTGTTATAGAGCTGTTCAGGAGCAAAGAGGCCATGTTAGTGAGCTCCTGAAACACTTTCCTTCTTGGTCCACAGATGACAGTCAAGGTGAGGAAGAAGAACTCTTTCACCCCACAAAAACTTTCTTTTGTTCCCAGCAAGCAGAACCTGTTCTTATAAGGGTGATGAAAGCTAGTAGGCTTCACTTCTATGCGGTTGTCCCTTTAAGGGTCTTCCTCACCCAGATAGAGACAACCTTCTCCTAGCATCTACGGAGGCAACAGCTTCCGTCTAAGTCATTCCACAGAATACCTGCCACTGCAGCCAGAGTGTAGCGCAGACAGTGACAGGGAAGATGAGAACTGTGCAACCACATCTGCTGAGCTTTGAAATTTACATTTAGAGACAATTTCTATGGCTGCTTATACTGCATACTACCAAAGCCATCTAAAATGTTAGAGCATACAAAGAGTTTAACACAAACTACAAAGCTTTAGTTACTTGCTGCCACACCACCACAGAAGGAGCAGAACACTGTATGTGCAGTCCCTACACAGACAGTGGCTTATAGAATTTAAAAATCTAGAGAGAAAAAATGGCGGGGGCAGGAAGTAGAAGGGGTACAATATACAAGCAGAGCAACACAGGCAACAAGAACCTGCTTTTTTTGTATCAAGCTTATTGCATTCTTTAGGCAGCACTGCAGCTGATGTAGCAATATGCACTTCCACATTTCCACTGAGGCTCTGTCTACATTAACATTTAACCTCTGATGTAGCTACACCAGTGAAAACCAATAATGTAGATGGTAGTGGACAGGCTGCAAGCATGACTCAACAGTACAGTTTATCCCTACTTTAAACTAGGATAGACGGCAAAAGATCTACAGTAGGCTTAAGTGTTAAGTTGATTTATATACAAAAAAGGAATCAAGATATTCCTTAGGATTTACATCACAGGATCTTGCAATACTAGAAAAACTGCCACCTTTTTTCCACCCATCCATTGAAGGAAGATAGAGTAAGTCACTACATAAATCAATGGGAGTGAAAAAGAAAAGTCGGGGAAGCACAGAGACACCCCAAAGATCTGGAAGAGGATAGGAAAAAGAATGAAATGTGCTAGAAGAGGAAATGATTCAGCCCACAAAGAAGCCACACCAGCTTTAAGATATTTTTTTAATGGCACTGATTTTTCACTAAGCTGCGTCTTCTGTTATGTTTCTATCCCACCTCTACAAACCATCCCACCTCTACAAACCACAAAGATCCATGTGGTTCTTTCTTGAATGTGAAGATTTAGAACAGCAGTATTTTCTCAGGTTCATAGCTAGACTCTGGCCAGATATTAAAATATTCCTTTTTGCACCACAAAATTTTAAGCAAGTCCAATGCCTGATTGTGACTAATCAAAATATTAAGACACCCCCAGTATGAGTTACTATGCTCTCCTTGGGAGTCTGATACCTGAAAAGATTTACTGTACGAGCGATTACATAACACAAACACAACAAGAGTCCTGTAGCACTTTAAAGACTACCAAATTACTGCAGGCATAAGCTTTTGTGGGCCACATCTGACAAAGTGGGTTGCAGCCCATGAAAGCTTATGCCTGCAGAAATTTGGTAGTCTTTAAAGTACTACAAAACTCTCATTGTTTTTGCTGTATACAGACTAACACAGCTACCCCTCTGGAACTTTTCTACATAATGCAAGAAGAGTATGCCCCAAACACAGGACTAAGGAACAGGAGCCAGTTACACAGTGTCCTTAATATTAAAAAAAGGGAAAGAGTCACTTGGAGACAGAAGACTGCTAAGACAAAAGTATTTTTAAAGAATATCAAAATCCACCAGCATCTCCTGAAAGAGACTGAATGCTTAAGAAAGATGTACAGACACCTTCAGGTGCAATATGCCAGCTGCTTAAGGAACATCACCTATGTTAATTTGTATTTTTTACTCACGAATGGGAATTTATCCTCACATTTCAGACCCCAAACGGTTAACAGATCATGTGTCAATACATTGTAGGACACTCTTTAAGACTCAGCTGTCTAGATACAGTATTTACTGTACTTGCCCTGCCCCATTCTCATAACACCCGAACTCCTCCTTCCCTTCCTTCCCTCTCATGCCCGTGGGCTGGGATTTCCCGTCTCCCCGTCAGAAGCCCCCGTGGCGCTGAAGGGCGCCGTGTAAACAGCCATGAAATAAGAACGTGTTCACACCTGCGGTGGGGGGGAAGGAGGAGGTGGGTTTTTTTACACAGGACGTACCAATATATCACCGAAGCTGAATGCATCGGCTAGGTTAGACAACTGGCATCAGACATGGGTTATTGTATCGGACAGACCAAACAGGAGTTGCAGTGGCCCTGTCCCCCCCACAACTGGGGGAGCCCCGCTCCGAGCCGGACTAGCTCAGACGCCGACCGCTCCCCTCGGGTCCATGCCCAGCCTGCCCCGCCCCCCAGGAGGGACAGGGGCGCACAGCCAGGGTCACCCCGGGCCAGGCCCACCCGGCAGGCGACACCTCCCGCCGTCAACGGCCGCCCCGGAAGGCGGGGACCGGGCCTAAGGGCGCGGCTCAAGGAGCCAGGCTCTGACCGGCCGCCGCGCGCGCGGACCAACGCCCCGGCCGCCGGGCCCAACTGCGGCTCCCAGCCGCGGCTCCCCTACACCAGGCCGCAGCCTCCAGCGGCAGCGGCCGGGCTCGGTGGCCGGCTCCCCCCGGCTGCCGGTACCTGCACGGCGCGGCTCAGGAAGGTGCCCGCGTCGGCAGCCAACTTCTTCACGTTGAAGTCCATGATGTTCATCCTCGGGGGGGCCGAGTCCGCCCCAGACACCAGCTGCCGCTGCCCTTCCCCGGGGGAGGCGTCGGGCGCTGGCGGCCCCGGCCCGGCTCAAAGGAACCCGGCAGCCGATTGGGCGGAGCGCGCGGCGTCAGAGCCACGGCGCCGCCCGCGTTGCCGCCCCCTGCCCTGAGGGGCCGGCACAGGCAGAGAGGCCTTAAGGGGTGCGCGGCGCGCGGCCGCTAATCCGTCCTTGCTCAGGGGAGCCGGGCGGGGTGGAGGGGAAAGGAGGAGCTGCTCCGGGGTCCAGCTCGGGTGATCGGGGACAGAGGAGAACGGGGGATCTGCCCTGGGATCCAGCCCGCGGGACTGGGGCTGGGAAGACTCCTAGATGCAGAACAGGGATTGTTAGCAGAGAAGCAGCCCTGAGTGGAGAATCTGGGTCTTTGGAGGGTCACAGGTGCACTTTGTCACCCATCCCCAAGACCCCTCAGAGATCATCCAGATTTCACCCTGTCAGATGGCTTGGGGTGCACTAAAACGTGCTATATCTAATGTGAGAGGCAAAGTGGGTGAGGTAATGTTTATTGGGCCAGCTTCCCTTGATGAAAGAGACAAGCTTTTGAGCTCCACAGAGACATATCCTCTCTGAATAGGAGAGACTGATCCCTCCCCCGTCATTTGGCAAAAGTCACTGTTTTATTTTGGTCAAGTTGTTTGTCTTTCAGGAGAGTAGTATCAGAATAATTCATGACAAGGTAGATTGGGAAAGGCCAAGAAAAAGACTACAGAGAACAGTCCCCATTTGTTTTTTATTTATATATGCATGTATCCCCCCCCCCACCCCAAAATCTATACACTCTAGGGGCCTTCCTACAACAATAATATCAATAAGTGCAGTAATTGATATAATATAAACATCTCACTACCAACAAACCAAAAATTACAAACTCAAATTACTCCAACTTAAAACAATTTCCCACTATTAACAGTCCTTCCCCCTACAACCTCCTGACAATTTGCAAACGCTTGGGAAACAAATATGAGGTTTGCTCATATAAATTAGTTTGGGGTTGGCCATGTGACATGTCTCATAAACAAATTGGTATTTTTAGTTGGAGAATAACTTGGTAAACATGTTGCATTTAAGCCACACCACAGCAGCAGTAATTACTGGCAAAACTTAGTAAAACTGTTTTGCCTATGGCGGGGGAAATTCTAAGCTACTAGGACAGGAAGAGGAAGTAACCATAACAATCAGCTCAGTTTTGTTTACATCTTTTCTATAGTTGGATTCTAGGAATGGGAGGAGAAAACAAACAAACAAACCCCTCCTCCCCCCTCCCAAAACCAAACTTTGCAAAGTTGCCAGTGTGAGAAATAATTATTGATAAAGACATGGCTGGAAAGCTACTGTGTATGTATATGCTTGCTCTGCTTGAGATCATTTTAACATTCTTCACCTTTTACTTTAGCAAATGTATGTATCTTTGCTGATTGAATGCTGCTTTCAAACTCTTTTTCTACCTTTGCTGAAACTGTTTTCAGTAATGTAATGTGTCATTGTTCCATGATTTTCATTCAGAGGAAGCAGCATGCTACTGTAGAGACTGTAGCATACAGAAAGTTAGAGGACCAGGGTTCTAGTCCTAGTGCTGTTGCTCTGAAACTTTTTGAAAGTCAGTTATGCCAAAGTTTTCAAACTTGACTACATAGATAAAAGAGGTCCCACTTTCAGGTTTTGAGCCGCTATAGCTCCCATTGGTCATGTGGGAGTTATGGCTGGTCATTGCCTCTACAGATGGATTTAATAGCTAATTTTAAGTACCAGTGTTTGAAAGACTGAGCTTTAAACACTCAGTAAAAATGGGAGTTTAAATCAATTGAGATCACTTGAGAATTGGTTAGAAATCACTACAGAGTGAACCTAGTCCTTTATCAGCTCAGTATTCAAGTCCACCCCCTTGCACTTAACTTCTCCAAGAAGAAACTGATCTTCCTGAAATTTTGCATTCCTTGTCTCATCTCAGGATAGAGTTTTTCTGGGAAAATCAGACAAAGAGTTTATTTTGAAAATTTCCCTAACATTCACTTTTTTCCACATCCAAAATGGCTTGGTTAATAAACTCAAGATTTGTTTTATTCGCCTTGCTGAGCAGAGGTATCTTTTAGTTTTGGGGGAAGCACGAGGGACATAAAAATGTACAAAGAGTTGTTTTTAAATGTACAGGTCACCATCCAATACCCATTAAAGTCGACGGGAAAGCTTTCAGAGTCCTTCCATTAACTTGAGTGGGTGTTGGACCTGGCACATTAATAGCAACATTAATAGAATAATAATTATAAAAAATTATAAGTATTTTATAACAAATGTTTATAAATATAAGCAAACCTAAATCCAGCTCCTGTCTGTGAGAAATAGAGGCATGACATGAAGAGCAGGAGACTCAGGGCTTTTATTAAAGCTAAGACCATTAGATTCTTTTTAAATTTCAATGGAAACAGATTTTAAAACAATTTCCTCAGGGTTTGTAACCCTAACATTGTACTGGTGCAGGGGTTCTCATTCTTTACAGTGTGGACCACTGTACATTTTAACAGAGAGATTAGTTCAAGGACCACAGCTCCCACCATTTGTGACTCCCTTCCCATCCATGATCACATACTATACCTGTGGCAACTACAGCAATTTCTTACATGAAAGAGTCAGATTGAGAAAGTATTTCTTTTCATGTAGTTTAGCAGGTGGAGAAGAAAGGATGAGCCAGCGCCATGTGACCAAGTAGCCATCCACAGACTGCCAGCCAGCACTCTGCAGAATAGCAGTGGTCCATGGATCAGAATTTGAGAATTGCTGTGCATCAAAATCTGAAACTAAATTTGATTAAAAACTGACTAGTCTATTTTCACTGTCCTCAATGAGAGAAATACAAAAATTAAACAAGCAGCATGAAGAGTGGAAAAATAAAACAGATATTTATAATTCTTTGTGTTTTAATGATCAAAGTTATTAGTCACACAGATGAGGCCATTTGTTTATATATATAAATGCACGGGGGTATATTTTCCCCCTCTGTCAAAATGAACAGATGGAGCTCTAACCTGAGGGTAACAAGGTTAGAGGCCATAAAAGGATAGTGCAAGCTCCATGACATACTCCCCTTCCCATGCTGCAGTGCATGAGCTTTGTGCAGCTAGGGCTCTATGGAAATATGGAAATTTGGGGACAAGAGAGAACAGAGCCAGGCAACATCTGTTCCCCATAGCATGCTTCCATCCAGAAATCATGGATATTTGAGTAGGAATTAATATTACATCTCACAGCATAAACTTCTTCTAGTCCCCACTGTAGATGAATGTGTGTCATCAATGGAACTCAACCAGGAGTTGGTAGAGGAAAGAGGAACAGAAGAGCTGTGTGGCGGGATTAGGAAATGTAATGTAGGCAGCAATCTTGACTTTGCAGGAGATGGAGTGGATGAATACGTACTGTTATTATTATAACACCTGTCCTTCCATGGCGCTTCTTCCTTTTGTGTCCTTCTTTAACCATCACTTGTTGGCATATCAAATTTAGGTTGTAATCGCTCCGAGACATGGCCTATGTCTTTGTTTCTAGGGCATCTAGTACTATATAGGGTACTTGAAAAATAATAGTAACGATGATGATGGCAATGATCTAGTAGGTCTTTTCCCATCTCACATTTTTATTATAGTACAATACAGCCTGCAAATGAAAACTCATCCATGATACAGTAAAGAGAAGAGATCAACTGATATATCCAAAAATCAAACTCTGTATGATAGCATTGTATATTAGTATAGGCCTTGATTCTACAATGAGTTCCATATAAGAGGACTGCACTAGTATGAAGCCCTGTTGAAATCAGTGGTGCTCTGAATGGACCTAGAGTCCACCTGCACAAAACTCATTGCAGAATCTGTCTCATAGGCAATACAGGCTCATAGGCAATACAAAGCTTCAGACAAGAACAAATGAGATGAGATTATTATGCATATTAGTATAAAGCAAAATGATTCTCTGCATAACTGGAGAATATTAGGGGGAATCTCCTGAGACTTTTAAAACATAGAAGTGATGACATTTGTTTAACATTTGTCTGAAAAACACAAAGGACTAGATGGAACATCTGAGGCTTCTAGAAATAGATTTATGTGCATTTAAAGATACAGTGTTATGATCGGCAGACTGAAAAATGTTACCTACTTTAAGGGCTTTTATATTTTGTTTGAAAGCCAGTGGAGCACTGAGCATTGGGGAGGAGAGGATGAGTGGCAGTAGTGCACAATGGGATGTGCATTGAGATGTAAAGGTTTGTGCTTAATGCTTGGTATGTGTCCTAGTGATCAGACCATTGGATGGGGACTCAGGAGACCTGGATGTCTAGTCCTGGTTCTGCCACTGGCTTTCTGGGTGACCTTGGCGAAGTCACTTCACCTCTCTGTTCCTCAGTGTCCCCATCTGTAAAATGGGGATACTATTATTGACCTCCTTTGTAAAGTGCTTTGAGATCTACTGAGGAAATGCCTTATACAAGAACTAGGTATTAATTAATTATTATTACAAGGATGTGTGGGAATCTTGCTTAGTAGCACTTTCTACTGCTAGACAAAATGGGTAGTTTTCACTCTATCCAGTGCTGTCCTTCTAGCTCAGGGATTCTTAAACTGGGGGTCATGACCCCTCAGGGAGTCGCAAGGTTATTGGGGGGGGGGGGGCGGAGGTTGTCACGAGCTATCAGCCCTGGCTCATGCTGGTAAGGATGACATGGCATTGGGAGGGTCATCACTTTTGGGAGGGGTCGTCACAGCCTGAAATATTTTCAAAGGGGGTCTAAGCAAAAAAAACTTTGAGAACCCTGCTAGTGCTAACTGGTGTCTGGCAGTAGTACTGGGTAGCCATGGCCGCCACTTACATATCTTTGGCAGATACAGCGCTGCCAACAATGAGCCTGAACCAAAGCTCATTGAAGTCAACGGATCAGGCCCACTGTTAATAACCTCTCCTATTGCACTCAGAAAGCATACGTTTCCTCTACAGATGTGGTGGATGTGCAGTGATTCGCTACATTACATATGTTGTGAGCTCTTTGGGGCAAGATTGTCACTTACAATTTTGTGTGAACAGCAGCCTGAGCAATGAAGCCCCAATTTCAGTGAGATCCTCTAGGCACTTGTATTATATAAATAATAATAATAAGAGCCAATCACAACTGTTCGATGAAAACTTGGCTTTATCATCTCTGACTTTGACTTTAAATAAATATTTATGTGAGAGATCAGAGCATCCTTGGAGGGGTGGTTTTGGTTTATTGGTTAAATATAATGTGATTTTGGAAACATACCGGTAATTGAAATAATTTTGTGTGTGTATTTTGAAGATCCACTAGATGTCAGTGTAATCAATGCAATAAGCTGATAGTCAACAACTAGAGAACTAGGATAGGGGATGTCTGTAGAATAATATTTATAGTCTACCTTACTCCATGGACACAGTTCATGTGGGGACTGCTATGTTTTTATGTTACTGTAGGAAATATTTCCAGAAATAATATCGCAACTGATTACTCTGACTCTGCGAGGTAGTTCCCATTGATACAACTTCTGTGGAGTAGGAATGTATATATTGCTGAGAATGATGAGATGGCAATACTCTGTGTTGATACTGGACACTTAGTGATCAGTGTGATTACCAGTGAGACATGGTATGCCCGATTTGCAGATCAATAAGGTTTAATGTGCAAGATTTTCTATAGATATACTTGTTAAATACAAAGCCTAAAATTAACTACAATGTATCATACTCACTAAGCCTGGAGAGCTAAGCAGTCACTCAGAAGGCAGTATACAGGAACGGCTTTCTTCAGGGGCCCTGCCGGAGAGTCAGTGGATGCTCTGGTCCGACCGGCAGCACTTTCCATGGAGTCAGGTGTTGATGGAGCGTGCCCTTTTGTCTAAGTAGTGACTTCTTATACCCTTTCAGAAACGACTTTAACCTAATTACCTTTCTACTTATTATCATATATACTAATTACCTACATTGGGTTTTCACTCTTAACTATATTCCATTCTCACCATGATAATTGGGGTCGTCAAAACAACATCTGGTGATAGGAGGGGCAGTGTAAAAATATGCCCCTTGGCAATGAAACAGTGTACCCCCAGACGTTCAAGGATAACTTGTTCCCATCACCGTTATCTGTGTGCAGCTGCAAGCATACATGTTGTGTATTTCATCTTATGTGCCATGGTATGCAGAAACTGAGACATCTGCAAGGTTACTCAGTAGTCCTATTCATCTCTGCCAACCGGAAGATGTCATGCTACAAGGGTCAGAATAGCCAAGCAAGCAACTAAAGCTATGCTAGGCCTGTAGGACAGTGGTCAGGCAACTCAAATTGCACTGGGCCTCCAACACTCTGCAATTTAGAGGTAGGAAAAGCATGCAAAATGAAGTGCTACTGAATAGGTGGAAAGCAGGTAAAACTAGGGGCATTTGAGGGAGTTGAAACCCAAGAATGTTCCTTTGTGGTTCTAACTCTTCTCTTTATTCCACCCCAGAAGGCGTCTTCTTAGCTTTCTCCAAAATGTGGCCCTGGCTCCCCCCAGAGACCATCAGTGCTGCTCTTGAATCAGCCAGAGAGATTATTGCAGAGTGCTACGAGGTGCTCCCTCCTGAGGTTGAGGGCATTGTCTCTTTACAGTGTTCCTCACTTTCACCATGTCAGGAACGAAGGACCAGCCTCAAACACAGATCTCCCTATAGCAATGACAGTTTGATCACCAAGTCAAACACTCCTAGGCTCCCAGGTTAATTTTTCTATCAGGAAACACCTAGGATATATATGATTGGGCAGATAATCAGATGAGAAATCCCTTGTTCGTGGAACATTTCTCTCCAGGGCTGGAGATTAATTGAAAAAGAAAAAGAAAAACACAATCCCCAATTTTGATGGTCTGTTCTGTTTTATTGGTCTTTATGCACAAATACATTGCACCTCCAACCCTTCTGTTTAAGACACAGATATTCCTCTAATCACCCTTTTATAACCCATTCATCTATACCCATAAGAAGTGAAGAAAACCACCAAAATGCACCAGTCAAAGCAAAACTGGGAAGTTATATTGCCTTTACATGTAGAAGAGAAACTAAGAGTTGAATTCAATTTCTGACTTTCACTTTGTCATAAGAAATCATCTGGGAAACAGGAATTGCACTACCCAATCAGGCCTATGGTAGATCTGAGACTAGGTACCTCTGTTGGACAGGGCTTGTCTTCACTAGTGATTTATAGTTAATATGTTTGTAAAAGCTAGCGTGGATATTCCCCAAATGTTTGTTCCAGACATAGTCCAAATGTAGTAACTGCTTTGAGCTAACTGTCAATTAATTAACTTGTAAAAAATCTGAGTGTCAGCATAGCCATGCTGGCCAATACAAGATATTTCAGCGGAAGCAGAAGAAATCCTATAATGGATAATTAAGGAATAACTTGCCTATGGGAAAGTAATTTCTTAGCCCCTTTTAGTGATTAGCTGATGACCTGAAGCATGAAGGTTTATATACCTTATCAAATAATTCCATCCCATCTAATGTAACCACTAATGTTTTCATTATCCATAGAATAGATGACCTTTTCCTGTTGCTGGAGTGTCACATCACAGAGCATGATGTTGCAAGCTGGGCTTGCAGGATATGGGAAAAACCAGTGAAAAGTTATCTGCTGAATAGCTCTTCCTCCTTGGTGCCACATGCAGTTGCTTCTATTGCATACTATTGTAGATGGCATTCCTGCTAATTTGGAATTTATTATCTTCTCGTCCACTATTTTGCTTTTGTTCTTTCATTAATAGTTTAGAGTTGGAATGTTGCACGTATGATTATATTAGGAAGAAAGTGTTTTCCATATTCTCATTCGTGGATATTATACGGCCCTGATCCTGTTAATATTTAATCACCTGCATAACTCTCCTTCCATGAGCAGAGTTGTACACGTACTTAAGCATCTACAGGTTCAGAGCCAACAGCGGTATATATTTGTTTCCCCACTCATTGAACATAACTGAAAGGTATGTATAAAAATGACAGATTAGAGATCTATCTTATTTCTTATTAATTCTCACCTTCCCTGACTGCTAAGAAACATAGAAACAGTTTTTCTACTTTTTTAAAATAAAGCACAGAATACCTAACATTGAAAAAATCTTTCAAAATTAGGATTAAATTATACACCTTGATTGTCATTTATACGCTACACAGCACATTCATGTGTCTTACTCTACCGAGTACATGCTTTTAAGTTCTGTATTTAGTTTATGTACATGTACTGCAACATAGCATACTCATTGAAAGCAGAACAGAAATGTACATCTATTTTAAAGTCAATCCTCTTAACTTTGAAGTGTATTACAAATTTATTTAAGTCTTCCCTTATGTAGTTTGCAAATCACAAATAGGACAAATTAGAATAAGTTCCTGCTGAACTTTCATCTAACAATTAGTTTTATTACATTCTGAGCTGAGGGCCTCGCCTTCTATTTCTCTTATGTAAAATACAAACTGTTGTACTTACAACTATTAATACAGCTATTACAGACCCTGTTACTATTAACACTATTGTTGAAACATTAATACCCTCATCCCCCTTAGGAGGATTATTAGGCAAGGATTCCTGTGGCGGAACAAACAGAGCCGCTGGTGCTATATTAGACACTTCTGACATGAGGGAGGCACTGTCCATGGCACGAACTGCAAAGTAGAGTATGGTGCCATTTTTTATTGTGGAATTTTCTGGTTTAAACTGAAATGATTCTTTGGTGCCGGCAGGCTGAGGTATCAGACCAGAGGCATTCACAGAACTAACATTATCAAAGGTGTTTCTTAGGTCCAGAAGACTTTCACTCATTTTTATTATGTATCTTTCAGCTGGAAAAAAAGAAGTATGCAAGTAAGAGTGTGTTAGTATGCATATTATATTATTGGTAAATGCAAGGATAGTACAGGATTTGTAAAACAGTTTTGTATCTTTAATAGAATTCCAATGATACTCCATTACCATCCCTACCATTTTACCCACCCTCACTATTGACGGGCCATCTTAAGTGACTACTATCCTTTCTCTGAAGAGGCCTAAAGAGGATTCCTGTCAGAATTTGTCAGTTCCACAGTTTAATTGGGTCAAAGATCTATTGTTAACCAATGTGGGACATTCCCTCCCTTCATCAGCACTAAGTGCATTATAGTACCAGCACTCTTAGCTCTGCTGGGCAGAGCAGTAAGAATCAAAACCCAGGAATTCGAGATGTCTCCCACTTGGCAGTGCAAAGAACTGCCACTAAACTGCCCCCATCCATGCCTCCCCACTCCTTCAACCACTCCTCCCCACATTTACACAAGTTCCTTCACTTGTCTCTGGTCAGGATCTAGGTCAAGTATAAGATCAAACAATACATTTAATAAACACAGCAGTACAGGGATAGGTCCCTGCATCCTGGTCAGCATTCCCTCTCTGAATGCGAGCTGGTTCTAAAAGCATAGACTGAGAGATAGCAAAATGCCTGCTCCATTTGCCTACCTAGTTTGTGTGTCAGGGATGTTGTTGCAAATTTGCCTGGCTTCCCACTGTCCACAGTTATCATTTCAAGGCTGCCTGGTTCTCTTCTGCTAGTGGGTTTTCCAGCTCTTTGCCTCAGAGAGTGGGGGATGGGATAGCATAGGCATGCTATTCCAGATCTACATCAGAGGATCCTCCTAACTGAGGTTATTCTTCCATTGCTGGCTCCTCTAGCTATAAGGCTGTTTTGAGCCTGAGGAATAGTGCAAAATAACTACATAGCAGAACTTAGGCCAGTGTTTTGGGGGATTTAATGGAGTTGTTGGTGTGTCTCCTGATGAGCTGCTTGGCAAAAGATGAAGGTATATGTAAAGATTTTAATTTGAAGGTGCCGTCTGAGTGACTGTTGGTTGTCTATCTTAACCTCCCTCTGGCTTGTGTTGGTGTGCTCACTATAACATAAAACAGAGTCATGGGGCCTGGTTACAACTTACTTAAAAGTTATATTATAGATGAGACCTAACTGTGTTCCTATAAATGGACTAAAGCCTGGGTCAGTCCATGTTGTAACTGGCCCCCTCACTTATTTATAGTTGTATTGAAGATCAGGGGTAAGCCTTATAAGGGTCCCTGGTGAGTGTGGTTTTCATTTAATTCTTTTGCCTTTGTTAAATAGCATAGACTGGTTGGTATACAAAATTTGCATTTCTACTGTAGAAGTGTTAAAGTTTGGGAATATTCCATGTTTCTCAAATATTTTTGTGAAGAATTCAGGGGGACTAAAGTGAATATCATATTGAACAGGTAATTTATTGGTTACACCGAGGCCTGGTCTACAGTAGAAAATTTTAGAGAGAAAATCTAGTGCTGGTCAAGCCACAGGGACGATCACATTTTTGCAAATGGGAAAGATATAACTTTTTCCCTCACCTCTGCTTGGCTGGCTAATCATATGTAATTTAAGATAACTGAAAATAACGCATCACTTCCATCTCACTAAAACCAAACCTCCAACTCACCTTGTCCCACATCAAGGTCATTCCCAGGAGCTGTCCAAAACAAGTGAATTTTATCTTCTTCAAACTGAGCGTCAAGGTCAATAATTTTACAGGGTGGGAACACATCAGTATTTCCTCCTGAAGGAACATTTTCCACTACAAAAGAACCTCCTGATGCAACTCTGTTGAAACTTCCTAACTTTGCTTGAATTTCATCATCACTAACTTCAGGTCTCGGTGCATTCATTTTGATTTCACCTGCCCCAAAAAAGTAAAAATAAATTGCTCAGGATATGTGAATATTACAAAACTCCAAATCATAGCACTCTCTATTTCTCTATCATTCCCTCTCTCTTTACTCTCTTCTTTTCTTTGGCTTATTCAAGCTTAGTGCAAAAATTAGTGAGGTTAAGCAGAAAACAAAGTGAGCTTCAGGATACTGCAACCTTCACAAAATTAAGGCAGACCCAAAAACAACCCAGATTTCAAGGGTAGTCGCAAGTAGCAACAGTGCTTATTAATGGTTAAAGCATTTAAGGTATTATGCAGGTGTCGGTGGGTAGTGACTGTGCTAAGGTATCTTCCACTAATCTCTTCCTAGGTATTGCAGGCAGCAAAAGAATTACAACCTTGTAGGCATTTCCTTATTTTTGTGGGTTTAAGTTGGACACATTTTTATGTAGACTTTTTAAATTCAGTGTAATCTAAGTTTCTGGAAATACAGAAAATTGTTTGTGTGTTTGTACATGTGCAAGAAAGAGAGCGAGAGGATATGAAATGCATAAGCTAACATTAATCCAACATTAAGGTTGAGAAGTCAGGCACTCAAAAGTCAAGAAATTCCAAAAGTTTTGCACAATTTGGGGTTTTTTGTTTTGTTTTTTTTGTTTTAGTTTGTTTGGTAAAATAACATTAAGACTGATATGTAACAAGAAATCAGGAATAGAAAATACTACATTGTGCAGTGTGGCCAAGGGAATACTGAGGTACAAATCTTAACTGTTGGAACTTCCTGAGGTTTTTGGGTCACTTATATCTCAAGCTTAGAGAGACTGGTTCTTATTCAGTAGAGCTGCCACTCTGTCTACTCAGAGTCACGTTTGCTGAATTAAATGGAAAAAAATAAGTTACTATTTTTTTCCCTAAACAAACAGCTGTTAACCAAGTTCCATTTGCAGGGTGAACTGTGCAACTATTATCTTCAAATTATGCCCCCAGTTACATTTGTGCAATCCCACTGAAAACCATAGGATTTCATAGATGTTCTGAGCATGGCATTTGGCCTGCAGACTATGGTGACAAGGCACAAGCCAGAAAGAACACAACTTGCTTCTCAGATCCTAGCCTGAATCTGCAGGGCTGGGAGTTAGAAAAGCTGAGTTGTTAGCTTGTAAATAGAGCAAATTTCTTCTGAAGTGATTGAGATGCAAGTGTAGAATTCGACAATACTATTTTTACAAAGTCACTTTTTAGAATAATGATGAATTAACTGCATATTTTGGACTTAATTTCTCTGGGGCTTCTAGATCAAAATAGAAATGCAAAAATAATGGAAAGAGGGAAAAATACTAACTCACTATACACTTAACAACTCACTGTAAAGTATCGTTAACCGAGGCGCCATTCACTGAGAAGACTTAAGCAGTAAGATCGCAATAGCAGTAGCCATACCTGTGATTTTTAGAACTGACAATCTTTAGCACACACACATGCCTACCAGAGACTGTCCTGAAAAATGTGTCCAGAAAACCCAACAGAAGAATAGAAAAATTATCCTGTGGATACATTAAATTGATGACTTTAAACTCCCATAATTCTGAAACGGATTACCTGAAGCCTCATTGTGAAGTCTCAGTGAGAAGTACAAATTTAAAATTTCTAATGTTGGCATTTTTAAATATGATTTCCAGTTTCAGAATCTTTGGCAACTCCGATGTGTTCCAAAGAGCACTTTATTTTATATACATATATATTTTTTTAAATAAGATGTGGTAGTATACTTACTGCACATACATTGCAAAAATACTGTTTCCAGCAATTGTTTTCTAAAAGTATAAACAATAATGGAAAAGACATATGTAACAAATGTAAAGGGTAAAAAAAATTTTGTGAAGCCCTTACCATTTTCTATATAGCCTGGCATATACAAGGCTCGACTCTGCCTGCGGACAAGTCTGACAGTTTTATCTTTCCCCCGGACTTGCACTTTTAAGTTGTATCTACCATTTCCATTGAAAGATGTAAAGTACCTTGAATAGATTCCATCATTTTGGTAATATCAGCACCTACACATACAAATATTAATAATTAACATCCAAACAAGGTACCTTTTGTTAAGCAAGGACATTTTTTGCTATTTAGTTCATAAACACATAAGGCCTACTCCTACTTCTATTGAAATCCATAAGAGCTTTGATACAGACTTAAGTGAAAACAGGATCCGTCCAATTGTCATGATATGAGTTCATTAGATATTTAACTACAGATAATAATGTAGCATTAAAACGTGTATTTGCTATTGTTTCTAATACTGACCACTAAATCACTAGTTCTCAGCAGTGGTCTGGTCTGTGGAGCCCTTCTTGGTGATCGCAGATAGGGTGACCAGATAGCAAGTGTGAAAAAATTGGGACGGGGGTGGAGTGTAATAGGCGCCTATATAAGACAAAGACCTGGATATCTGGACTGTCCCTACACAATTGGGACATCTGGTTACCCTATCAGCAGACTAACATACTTTGAGATGGAAGCAATGCTGTAGAAGTTGGCGAATGATAGGACTATACATTTGAATCACGCCACCTCTGTAGGCACAGCATAATTGAAAAGAATAATAATATATTTAATTCATACTTTCAAAGGAGATATTTTTAATGTTAGCGATCCTGCCTATATAGCATGTGACAAACTATAGAAACAGACGCTTACTCTACTGTTCTCCTAACTGCATCCCCTCTGGAGGGCATACAAGTATGTAAAATATATGTGTAAGTTCAAACAGTGAATATGGCTGGATCAGGCCCACCAAGCAATGGACCCTCTTATGTTCCTGTGCTGGCTATTTGCATCATGGATAACAGCACAGGAGAGGAAAAAAGCTCTACACAGCCAAAACACACCCTCCTTCTTGGGCGCAGTTTCTCTCTCCTCCTTCCTAACACACCCCACAGTGTAACTGCGCCAGCATGTCAGGGCACACATGCTGTACCAGTTGAGACCCAGTGCAATTTACTCCCAACCTGAAGCAGTGGGAAGACCAGAGTCACCATCTCCCTCCCCTTGCTATCACTTATTCTGTACTTGTTGCGTAGGCATGTCTGAACCATTAGCAATAAGTTTGGAAGTAGCATGCAGAGACAGATTCTAAAATGCATATCACAATATAGGGAGTGTACAAATTTCTAGACAAAATATAAGGAAACTTATAATAAGATTACCTGCGCCATCATCAAGAAGTTTCAGATCTACTGCAGAACCAGTCTTGGGTTCAACAGTGGCTATCACGTTTGCACCAAGAACAGGCAAAAATCCTTGACTAACTTCTGCATAAATCACCATTGGATTAGGGAAGTTGTTTGTATCCTTATTCATGTGGGCTTTCACAGTCACTGGAGGCACAGCCAAAGATGCTGCTCGAGATGTTACTATCATTGATATGACTTGAGGAGCTGTGTGGCTATTTTGAATCCAATAATACCAATCCCCCACCTGCAAATCACATAGATAGAACATAAAAGTAATAATATATAAGACTTCATCATTCTAAGGGCAGCTTTGTGTTTCCCTTAGTTAATTATCCTAGTTAAGGGGAGATTTTCCAATGCACAAGGGGCAGTTAGGGTATTGCTACAGGACCACAGCTAAGGTCATTTGGGTACCTTACTCATGATTCTTCAGGCTCTCAAATGTTGGATTTCTTTTAAATTTAACCTTATATCTGAATTTTCTAGGTTTTAGTGGTGGATGTTTGAGAATTATTGCATTCTTGGAAGGATTTGAACCCTTATGTTATTGATTTAACTTCACCTGAATTCAGTGTTTTGTCTGGGAGTCTTGTCTACTTGGGATGTGTATAGTGCATTATAAAAAATGAGGAGGAGCACAAATAACAGTTAGATACCCAACTTCTACAGTAAGCTAATGGAGTTACACCAAGGACAAAATTGGTTCATTAGGGATATATATTTGTAAGTTCTAAAAAGAGAAGGTGCATTTTAGTCTACGAAAATGTTAACATGTTTGGATAGTAAAAGAAAGTTTAGTTTTTACCTCTGCAGTGCCTGTTATATTCAGTCGAGCTGTTCGGAGATTTACATTACTAACTGTGAAATCTAACGTTTTATATTCTTTTCTTTTGGGGTCCCTCAGTAAAATGTCTGGTGGAGATGTGCTTACATCCCATGTAACTACAAAGAAGGTGTCATTTCCCACAGTGCTATCAACAGTCACTGTACCATTCATCCATTGCTGAGCTTCGACGCGCAGAGCTGTACTTTCAAGCTGTTGGACAAATAAAGTATATTTTATGGCTGGATAGCAGATAAACACTCAAAATGCCACTAATTTCAGAGCAGTTTATTTTCCTCTTAAAGGGATGAACAAATCAATATGTTACCTATTTAGAGGGCACCTTGACTGTCTGGTGGACTACTGGCCCACTGCTGGAAGAAGGGACAAAGGAGCATTAATGCTGTAACAGGCCTGTTGGCACCACAATGAGCAGGTCTCTGCTGTTCTGTGCTGAGGGTTGTGCAAAGGAGGCAGAAGCCTCCGGCATGTGTGCCTCCATACATGGGGAACTAGAAGGAGGGTGAGGGCCACTTGGACTAGCTGTTGAGGGGAATGGAATGATGACGTCCTGAGCACATTTTCTGTAATGCCCATTTGCAGAGTAAAATTGCTTAAGAAGATGAAAATATCATAACCAGGGGTCTCTTTCCACTCCTATACGTGGTCTATCTGCCTAGCTACCTAAATCACTTTTGGACATTTGAGAGTCAGCTGCTCAGCTGGTACTATAGTGATGACACTGGTATAAATGCTTAGAAAGTGAGATAAATTCTCTTTTAATGGTAGCTGTTAATATCCCAGAAAATGAAGAAACATTTCGTTTTCTCTGTCTCAAATAGATGTGATAGTGGAGCTACAAAAACAGAAAACCTAATAACAACAGGGGATTTTAGCTATCTCCATGATGACTGAGAACATGACACCTCAGTGACAGAGGAGCGGAGATAAAATTTCTAGCATTATTGACTGCTTTTTGGAGAAGCTAGTCCAAGAACCCACAAGAGGAGATGCATTTCTTGATTTAGTCCTAAGTGGTGCACAGGATCTGGTCCAAGAGGTGAATATAGCTGAACTGCTTAGCAATAGCACCAATAAGGTAATTAAATTTAACATCTTTGTAGGGAGAAAAATGTCAAAGAAACCCACCACAGCAGCATTTATCTTCAAAAAGGGGAACCAAACAAAAATGAGGAGGTTAAACGGAAAGTAAAAGAAACAGTAACAAGAGTGAAATTCCTTCAAAGTGCATGGAAACTTTTTAAAATCACCATTATAGAGCCTGAAAGCATATGTATACCCCAAATAAAAACAGCAGCAAGAGGACCAAATCAATGCCACCATGACTACATAGCAAACAGATGTGGTTAGAAACAAAATGACATATTTTAAAAATTGGAAGTCAAATCCAACTGAGGAAAATAGCCACCAGGACCAAATGGTATAATCCCAAGAGTTCTTAAGGAACTCAGATATGAAACTGTAGAACTACTAACTGTGATATGTAACCTATCACTTAAACCAGTCTCTGTACCATATGCCTGGCAGATAGCTAATGTAATGCTGATTTTTTTAAAAAGCTCTGGATGGGATCCTAGCAATTACAGGCCAGTAAGCCTAACTTCAGCACCAGGAAAATTGACTAAAATTATAGTAAAGAACAGAATTATCGGACACATAGATGAACATGATACATTGGGCAAGAGTCAACATGGCTTTTGTAAAGGGAAATCATGCCTCACTGATCTATTAGAATTCTTTGAGGGGGTCAACAAATATGGACAAGGATGATCCAATGCCTATAGTGTACTAGAACTTTCAGAAAGCCTTAAACAAGGTTCCTCACCAAAGGCTCTTAAGCAATGCAAGGAGTCATAGGATAAGAAGGAAGGTCCTTTCAGGGATCAGTAACTGGTTAAAATACAGTTTTCAGAATGGAGAGAGGTGAATAGCAGGGTCCCCCAGGGATATTTGTTGGGACCAGTGCTGTTCAACATCTTCATTAATGATCTAGAAAAAGGGGTAAACATTGAGGTGGCAAAGTTTGCAGATGATATAAAATTACTCCAGACAGTTAAGTCCAAAGCTGACTGTCAAGAGTTATAAGGGGATCTCACAAAACTGGGTAACTGGGCAACAAAATGGCAGATGATATTGATAAATGTAAAGTAATGCATATTGGAAAACATAATCCCAATTATATATACAAAATGATGGGATCTGAATTAGCTGTTACTGCTCAAGAAAGAGATCTTGGAGTGACTGTGGATAGTTCTCTGAAAACATCTGCTTAATATGCAGTAGCAGTCAAAAAAGCTAACAGAATGTTGGAAACTATTAGGAAAGGGATAGATAAGAAGACAGTAAATATCATAATGCAGCTATATAAATCCATGGTATGACCACAACTTGAATACTACCTGCTGTTCTTGTTGCCCCAGCTCCAAAGAGAGAGCTTGGAATTGGAAAAAGTACAAAGAAGGGCAACAAAAATGATTGAAGGTAGGGGACAGCTTTCATATGGGAAGGAAAAAAAATACTGGGACTATTCAGTTTAGAAAAGAAATGACTAAGGAAGGATATTATAGAGGTCTATAAAATCATGAATGGTGTGGAGAAAGGTAATAAGGAAGTGTTAGTTACCCCTTCACTTAAGACAAAAACCAGAGATCACCTGATGAAAGTAATAGTCAGCAGGTTTAATACAAATGTAAGGAAGTACTTCTTCACATATCATACAGTCAATCTATGGAACTTGTTGCGGAGTGATGTTGTGAAGTCCAAAAGTATAACAGGGTTCTAGAAAGAATTAAATAAATTCACAGAGGATATTGGTTATTAGCCAAGATTAGCCAAGCTTCTGATTGCCAGAAGCTGTACCTGGATGACAGGAGATGGATCAGTTGATAAAGTGCCCTGCTCTATTCCTTCCCCCTGAAGCATTTGGCACTGGCCACTGTCCGAAAACAGGAACCTGGGCTACGTGAATCATTGGTCGGACCCATATGGCCATTCTTATGTTTTTATCAAGACCAGTATAGAATTGCGGAGAAGCTAAGTAGTCCATGGACAAAGCTATGTTAGTTGCTATGCATGATTCAGATAAAGTACAAAACTGGATCCACAGCAGAGTATTCACAAAATGAGGGATGAATTGTGAAGTTATATATAGCACAACCCAATAGTTGTTGTAGAAATAGGAGGAGGGGAAAACTCAGTACTGCTAGCCTCAATTATTTTGAAGAAATTGTCGCTGAGTTGAGGTAGATCATGAGACGTGTCAGGAAATCTGGGAATCCTATTCTTTAGAAGAGAAGCAGTCGAGATATTTTCCTCACTATTGATAATGTTAGTATAGTAAGATGCTCTGGAAGACAAGATCTCTTGTTTACAGCACTCCATACAGGAATGGCTGAACACACTGTGTTATTTCTGCCTACCACTTTCTATATACGTGTCTTTGCATTATCTAATTGTGAAAAATTCTCATTTCCTTTGTTTGTCTGACTGTTTCATTTAATCGCTAATGTAACAGACTGCAAAAAAAATTCCCACCACCATTTCCATATACCAATATATATTTAAAAACCAGCCACCAGCAGTGCAGTAATCAAGATTACTATTAAAATTACTCTTTATCAATCCTAACTGAATATTAATGTTTAAAAAAATTCGTAACTCAAACCTGAATAGACTGTTCAGAAATACTTCCACTTCCTGATGAAATTCCACTGAATGCATCAATTAGGCCATTGGAATCAACTGTATCAGTGGCATAAAACCGTAAGCCTCCTGAAATGTGATTGTTAAAATAATCAGAATAGTCATTTACTGTAAAACAGTATCTTTTTGTTGTGTGCCTTATGCTAGTTTGGCTATTAGGGTAAAGCACAGTGTTAATTTGATAAATTAAATCTCGCACCTTTGTTATCCTTTGTTCATGGGAGGGAGGGGAACCACTGGTGGTCAGAAACCAATTAATACAAACACCCAAGACAGTTCATGCAAAAAGCAAGTCTGACATGGGAAATCATCCCATCTGTTCACATTTTAACTCCTCCTATCTTGGTCTGACTAAGAATTGTCACCGGTAGCACTTCAACAAGTACAGTACCCACTTCCAGGCAGTTCTTGGTAAGTCTGGACTCTGAACCATGCACTGTCTTTAAAGTTCAGTTTCACTCTGAAAAACACCTCTGTAAAAATGACATGGTGGGATTCCAAGATTATTGCTTGTCAATGACTCAGATCAAATCTGCTTAGTTTACAAATATAAAGTTTGGGCCTCTTTTTCATAGGTGCTGAGCACCCATAACTCCAATGGGAACTTCTGGTGCTCAGTGTCTTAGGAAATCAGGTCTTTTGTCTCAAACAGTGAGTCCTGCCCCAGCTGAGAATGGGCTCTGAAAGACCAACTGGGTTCATTCTGGCTCACACATCACTAACAGTAAAGATTCTGTGATCAGAACTTAATGAACAATTCTGTTATAGTACACAAAGCAGAACAGAATTCAGGTTGTTCTCCCATAGGCATGCTGGCTGTATAGTGCTAACAGGCGTAAAAAGCAGTACGATCTTATTTAAGTCACTAAAACAAACAGATGGGACTCTGAGTACACAAAGGAGCATATCTGTTGACAAAGAAGGTGCAATTTATACATAAGTCATTATTTGAAGTAAAGCTACACTGTAAATCTACACATGGCATTTCCATTGATAGTTGCCCTGCACTGCAGCATCAGCCAGCAGCCATCTAAATTTCCCTAAAATGGCTTAAGTTCAAAGTAACAGTGCAGCTCCAACTCTAGAAGAGGTGACTGAGTCTCCTAGTTGCAAGTGTAGTGCCACAGGTAGCAGATTCCTCAGCTAGAGCTCTCTAGCTGTGACTATTTAGGAGGTAATAATTATTTAACACTTTAGGACGTTAGTAGGTTTACATATAATTGCCATGTAAACATCAGGTGTAAGATGTTAATCATTACAATCCCGAGTTTATCTTTTTGGTTAGAGAATTATCAAACCTCGCTATTTAGCAGGGTGGTATCAGATTACCATTATTTTTAAGCAAGGACAAGTAAAGATAAACTATGCTCCCAATATCGTTGTGTTTATTCAGATGAAAATAGAAATTCTGTCACTTCTGACTTTAATTAGGTGACTGAGTTTAGTTTCTTTTCCTATTGCAAGCTATAAATCACTCTATTTATACATTTCATGCTTAAAGTATGCATCTCAAAAGCAAGGTTAGTTTAGAAAGCTACTTACCTGTCAAGATTGAAAATTGTTCTAGTTCTGAAGCAGCACTTGGCCCCAAGGCAATGGTGTGAATGATCGATCCACTGTTTTCCACATCCTTAAGGCAAATGCTCATACCACTATCCTCTCCATCTGTCAGCAATACAATTTCAGAACCAGCAAGATTAGTGTCTTTTTGTTTAATCACCTGAATTGAAAAGAGAATTTCAGGTATTAGTAATATGACTTCATTGTAAATGTTAGCTGTTCTGGCACAGGCAGTGTCTACGTCAAGGGAAATTATAAATGCAAGTATAAGGCAAAATCCTTTCTGTACAAGTATGAATTATGCTGGCAGAGGAGGCTGTCATGTGGCAACAGCTGAATTGAAAGTATCTGAATTACCCTGTATAGGGCAGGATGGTTCAGGGGAGAAGTGTCTAAGAGTAGCATAGTCCTTCTACTTATTCCAAGACGTTGTAATATGTGCCCCGTCTCTGTTCCAGGTCCTGCCGCCAATGACAAGATATGCACAGGGCATCTGGAAGCCTGACCATGCCCCATGAAGCTATGGAAAATTACCTTTAATTCAGTTGTGTTCTAAAAAGTGACTTGAGAAATCATGGCATATGAAGATGTCGTTTTTACATAGCCACTTTTCAGAATAAAACCACGCTTAAGGTTAAAATAAACAACATTTGGAATTTCTTACATGAGAAGTTTAGGATTTTGATCTTCTGCATGGTGCCTGAGATTCTCTGCAAAGCATTCTTCTAAGATTGTCTCAATGCAATCTTCTATTTTTTACTAGCATAAACATAGCAGGGCCTTGTTAATTTCTTAGGCCCTGAACCTGCTCCTATTGAACTAAATAGATTGACCATCTTAAGTCTCTTGTTATAAAGCACATTTTCCAAACCTTGAATCATTCTTATCATTCTTTGCTGAACCCCTCCCAGTTTCCCCAACCTCCTCTCTAAAGTGTGGACACTACTACCAGTCATAGTATTCCAGTAATGCCATAAAAAGAATATATATACCATCACCCTACTCCTCCTCACTATTCTCCACCCGACCTCCTTACAGAGCCAAGATCACATTAGCCCTCTTAGCTATACCATTATACTTGAAGATCATGTTCAGCTGCATATCCACCATGATCTCTAATTCCATTTCAGTGTCATTCAGTGCATTCCAGGACACATTCCCCCCAGTGTTCTCCATTACCTCAAATCCTTTGAGTACTCCTACGCAGATGTTCGTTCCTCCACTAGCAGATGTAGGCAGGTATTTGATCAGATTCTCGCGTACCTTCTCACTGACTATTTGTTGTAGATTAATTTTAATTTGTGCTGTAGACTGGAATGTGACAATTCCAACCCAGGAACCCATTTCAATAATCTGTAGCAGAAATATCTCCGCAGCTTGGTAGAGACGATTAATGCGGTTATTCTGCAGGTGAAGAAAGGGACTTACTTAGAACTGTCAAGGCTTTTCAGAAGAGAGAGCACAAAGCAAGAAAACCGCAATTACTAATGTTGTTGAGTTTGTACTGAAATTGAAATGTGTCTGCCATAGAGTAGATGAGAGATTTGAGTGGAAAATATGGAAAATTAGACAAATACCTGAGATTTAAGTACCCCAAACTACCCCATATATCATCCCTGGCATATTCTTTCCAGACCAGTGGAGATGTTCTGCTATCATGAAAGAATATCTGCATACTGAAACCAACAGGAAATATATCACAGTGTCAGCCAAACAGCGTTCTAATAATGTGATCCCATTCTCACAAATAAGAAAATTTTCTATGTCACATAATTTGTTTTGAATTCCATTCTGCTAAAATGATGCAGCATCTTGAGTTCCATGTTTTTCTCACACAAAGAACATGTCACATATTTCACCAAAGAACAGTACTCCACCTACCTATGCATTAAGATAGCTTCTGTATTTTATAGGTACCTGGCACTTTGAAAATTTGTTAAAATAAATTCTTTAAGTAAAATTAAGTGTAAATATTTGAAAAGATTGCTGAAAATCAAGATGAGAAAGTTTAACCCAGAAAATCCTTAAATAGATCAAGAATAAGGACATCTGGTTTTACAGATTGATATAAAAATAGCTCTTGGAAACTGGGTACTGGTTTGGAATGTAAAAATAAACCTGGGGAGATGGATTTATGGGCAGAAGGCATAAAGCTTAAAAAGGTACAGGATAAATAAATTTGTCACATTTCTGCAGTTTCTCACCTGACTATCACTTCTACCTGTTATAAAATATCGATACATATGAACACACAGCTTATGAAGGGAGGCTATGTTGGATTTACTTTACTTTAAGGGCTCATGTCACCTACAGGGGCCTCTGCATGATGAGAATTATGCTAAATTTAGTGAAAGTTTTAATAAACAGAGTCTCATCCTGGTTAATTGAGCATCAGTTTATGGACAACCCAAATTCTTTACTCATTAGGATGAATGATTATGAGGAAAAGTATTTTTATTTTGCTTTACACAGCGATATATGTATTTATTTTGAAAATAATTTGAGATAGTCACATATGAAAAATATCACGAAACTCGCATTTATGATATATTTTCTGTTTTGGGGAAGTACAATGGTTCTGACATTCTGGATTTGAAACTATAAAAACCAGCAGATGTTATATTTTGTAAGGAAAAAGAGACCAAGTCCAACATATCATTTTTAGCAATTTAATGAGTTTCCTTTTAGCAATCCCTATATGTGTATAACAGGAAAAATAGTGGCCTCAATATTTTCTTAAAGAATAAAAGATGATTACTGAAATATTGGCTAAAGAAAATTGTTTAATATGTAAACCTCATCATGTTATGACTGTGCATAACTGTTTCTAAGAATTTCTGCTAGGAAGAATTTATAAATATTTATTCTTACCGCAGCCATGCTTCCAGAAACATCAAGTACAAGACAGACAACTCTGTCTTTAGTCTGCAGCAATGAGAAGGTGGTCTCAAATGGGGGCCTAGTGGCATTTATTGGAGAGGTGTTACTGAAGTCAGAAGATTTCATAATTACTTCCCATGTGCTGTTGAAGTCACACATTTTGTTCTGCATATTTGTCGCCTTGTCATTATGAGTACTTTGATCACAGAATTCAACCACCTAAAAAAAGACAATTGGAAGAGAAGAATGATTACTGAAAAGCAAGTGGACACATGTAGTAGCAAATCCCAGGCTACTATTGTTCCATTGCTCACCACAACCACACATACAGAGATATTTACCTGCTCTAAAAGCTACAGAGAATATAATCCTTCTATATCCTGGACCTTGGAAGAAGTAGTCAAAGAAATGTGTTCCCAATGAATTTGTCTTAGGACTTATGCAGGTATGTCTACACTGCAATCAGAGGTGTGACTGGAGTTCAGGTGGGTATACCCATGCTACTTGTAATGCAGCTAGTGTGGCTATAGAGAGTAGTGAAGATGTGGCAGCATGGGCTGCACAAGCTCACCCAGAACTCTGGAACTCACCTTGCTAGCTTGCACCAGTGTCTATGCCACCATGTCTTCGCTGCTATCTTTATCTGCACTACCTAGATTAAAGCTAGCACGGATATGCCTACTTGAGCTTCAGTCATACCTCTGATTGCAGTATAGACATACCCATATTTAATCAATGTTGTGAAGATGCTCTGGCAGTGCAGAAATCATCAACAAAGTTCATAGTTATGTAGTCACTGCAGAGTCTCAGTGCTTTGATACATAAGGCTCCTAACTCACCCAGGACGCAACACTCTTTGCTAGTGGAAAATCATGCAGAAGGGGAAAAAAGTTTAAAAAAAAACAAAAAACCAAAAAAAAACCCAAAAACACCCTCTCTCCAATCTTTCTGGCTGGCAGGAATACTTTAAAGAGGATAAAAGGCTCACTTGTAACTCACGGCAGGATAGAATTTACCCCACAGAATATTTTCAAAGCTCCAGAAGTAAGGTTGCTGAGCATGCTCAATTTCCATTCATTTTTTAGTGGGAGGTGAATATGCTTAGCACTTCACAGGCTTAGGTCTGTCACGAAATACTAATGTCACTGTTGTAACAGAAAATACCTCCTGCTTGGGTAACTTTATTTTGACCTGACCCAAAAAAGAGTAAAATTATCCACAATTTCAAGGTATTTCTGTACACCTGGGATGGGATAGATAGGCCCCACACTGGCAATGTCTGGGTTAATGAGAGCCTGTGGACCCACTTGCCCCTGCCCTAGGGTGACTAGATGTCCCAATTTTATAGGGACATTCCCAATATTTGAGGCTTTGTCTTATATAAGTGCCTATTACCCCCACCCCATCCTGATTTTTCACACTTACTAGCTGGTCACCCTACCCCACCCCACTACACCAACATCAAATGTTGGGTATGGAGAGGGGAGCTAAAAGAAGGAGACTTAGCCAAATTCAGGGCTGCCCAGGAAGAAGAGCAGAGCTCTGCTTCTCCTGATGTGGGAGAAGCCTGGTTGCAGGTCAGAGTCTGAGCCAGTTTGTTGGCCAGATGAGCTCCTGCTAGAAGGGACAACAAGATCCTGGGGGATCAGCAGAAGCATGGACTGTTTGGAGACAAGCCTAGAATAGAAGGGTTGGGTCCCACACAAGGTTCATTGGACAACCCTGCTTTGAATTGTATTTGTTGTTGTTGTCATTTCTGATTCCTTTGGACCTTTACACTCTCGAAGAGGTAGGACTGAAGTGAGCCTTTCCAGGAGGACTAAAGCACTGCTACCTTGGACCTCGAGGACACAGCAACATACCAGCGGAGATCTGCAGCTAGGTGAGTCATGCACTGAGGGGCCACAAGGGGGCACTGCAGAGACAACCCTTTCAGAACAACCTTGGTACAGAATGCAGGTACGGATCTAGCACTGGGGGAAGGGAGGTCAGGACATTAAAAAAAAATAACACACACATAAGGAGGAGACTGCCGCACTATGCGCATGGAGCAACTAGTGAAATCGATGGTGGAGCAGAACACCCACCGACACCACAGCAACAGCAGCTCCTACAGCAGATGACCACCCAGCAACAGCAGCTGACCTGAGACTTAGCTGCTCAGCAACAACAGCTGGTGCAACAGGCTGTGACCTGACTGCAGCCTCTCACAATTGCTGAGCCTTCCACCATGGGTCTGGCGGACACACACCCGACCTTGGCCCTGGTGCTGGTCAGATTCATGAAGATGGGACCTGAAGATGATCGAGTGACTTTTCTTGAAACTTTTGAATGGGTGATAGTGGCCGCACGGTGGCTGTCGGAGCACTGAGCAGTCTTACCAGTCACATACTTGACCAGGACTGAACCACAAACTGCTTATCATGGGCTAGACCCTCTGACAGCATGGGAAGGGGAGGGAAGGACTGGAAACGTTGCCCTGAAAGCAGAGGAGATGTTTTTTGGGCAGAGTGATGAGTGGAAAGAGACTTGGAACTGTGAGCAAAGAAAACGGAAACAACCTACAAGACCCCAAACACTAGCTATCCACTTGGGTCAAAAAGAGGTAACCGTACTTACAGAAGGGAGGCTTTGCATGTACATTATCGATGCTGGGGTATTTTGTGTTTTATCTGGTACAAATGTACATCCAGCTTCATACAGCTTTGTCTGAGCATCGTATTTGCATTGTCTTGTGATGCAGATGTTTCTCGTGCAGTTTTGGACTATGTATTTACCAGTGACACTAGCTGAACATCTAGAGGGAGATGAGATAGAAAGAGGCTTAGCTAACAAGACACATGTAATCAAATCAAATATGACTGGCATTAGACAGACGCCATCTCTATCCCAAAGAGTTTACAATCTAATTTACAAGCAGTCAGAAAAATAAAATACTGGTAAGTCTTTTTTTTCAGAGGCATCCTCAAGAAATGATTTATAGGTTGTACGTCAAACACCATCTGTGTAAACAGTAACAGTGCAAGTGCCTCCACTATTCCATCAATATGCCTCAATCCAGAAATGAAGGACCCTCTCTAGAGGTCAGCTGGTACTCCATTGTTCTCCATGCCCATTCAACCATTGTCTCTAGCAACCTGGAGCTGACCCAATAATCTGGTCACTAAATTACTAGTTATTCCCCCAGGAGTGGATTTAACTGGGAGATGGGTACACAATGGCTTATGATGAGCTAATGAGAGCAATCAACCCATCAGCTGGGAGCAGTTAACAGTAGGAGGCTGCCAGGAGATACAGGATGAGAAGAACTTTCCCTCTCCATTCCTAGTGAGTGCGCTAAGGGGGAAGTTTACGTACTCGTAAATTTGTATGTTGCTGCACAAAGCTGTACTGATGAACTGGTGGAGGGGACCTAATAAATAACACACTAGTGCTTATAAACCTGAAAAGTGTCCAGCCTTTTATGGGAGTCCAAAGGTCAGAAAAGGGAGCCCTGTCATAGTCATCTTTGGTGGTGACTGCCAATTAGGATGCCATTTGTAGTAGAGGATTTTTATAATGTTGATACTTGTCTATTAGGAATTGGATTGAAAACACCAATTCATTTCACAATGGCCAACAAGGGACTAGCATATGGTAATGAGTTTTAGGCACTATCAAACTGGTTCCAGTTGAGACCAGTGCCTGAGAGTTGAAAAGTTCTGTATCCCATTTCCAACTCACTGAGATATCTAGTCTCACGCTATTTTTGTTTCTCGTTGACAGAGTTGTGCACTTAAAAAAAAAAGTTAATACCCAGAATCTGGGGGAAATTATCATAACAACAGCTTGAAAGTGGGTCAATAATGGGATGTAAACCTTGACAATATCCCTTTTTTAATATTTAAAAAACCCTAAGCATTAACTACTAAAGAATGTTTCACAACTTCAAAAATAATTCCCGAGAGTAACTTGGTAAACATTTGTAAACATAGCTAGCTGCTATTTGACAAAGCCATGGTAAATCCACATGTAGTGAACAGTAACTCAGTTCTGCAATTGCACTTAAATTAAAAGCTCATTTAGTGTTAAAAATGTGCATTATAAAATGAATTATAAAATGATAATGACTGCAATGCAACGAGATTGATCTGTGTACAGCATTATTGTTAGATAAACATTGTTGTATAAGCTTCCTTTTTAATCCTATGAACAACTCCTCATCAGGACTCTTTACACAGAGCTCAAAGTACAGACTGAACACAGAAAACCAGTATGTGGCAAATGACATTGGACTATTTACAATCTCATCACCTAAATATAAAATATAAAATAACGGTACCTTGTTGCTTCAACACTTGCTTCTCCAGAGTTTATAGACACATGGAAAGGTGCATCATTATTGTATTCATCAAATACCCCCCAACGAAGATGGGCCCATTCATGGACAAAAACTTTGGCTGCGGAAGAGCAGAAGCATATATGAATACTAAATACAACACTTTCAAATTTACTTTATATTTAATTCAGTCATTTAAAACAAATTTAGGCCCCAGTCCTGCAGTGAGCTCTGCTTGGATGGACCAGTGTGCCAACACAGGACTCATTGCAGGATTCAGGCCTTAAACCCAAATGGATCGCTGTGCTCAGATTAACCCTCCCAAAATATTAACAGACCTGGATAAAGATCTGACAGCTCTATTGCATACAGTAGCTTCTGACTATTCCTGGTATCAAACAAGGTGCCTCATGTTACCCATGTCTTTTAAAATAATAATTCTTGGTTCTTATATATAACACAAAGAAAAAGATGTACATTAGAAAACCATAGAGAAATTAGTTTTACCTTGAGCGGAAGTTAAACTAAGGCTTACTTAGATAGTTGAGGGTAGATGAAGACAACCAAAATTCTTTTGCAGAAAGCCAAAATATCACACCAAGACAATCTCTTACCTAACTAAAGCTTTCAACTAGAGATGGGCCAAGGAAACAGAGCTCAGATCAGATTAAATTCAAAACAGAATTCAATGTTTCAGTTCAGTGCTTCACCAAGCTAGAATTTGGGTTTGTATTTGACTTTACTGGAGTCCAATGAACTGTTCTAAGGAGATGTTTGTCTCAAAATGCCAGAAATCTGATGAGAGAGACTGTTCTTGTGAGATTTCTATCATTTTAGGCCAACAAACCTCTAAGTTTTTGATCCAATCTAATGCAGGTTCATCTTGTATTTGAATCCAAATAACCTGGCCTATTTACCAGGGTTCAGATTTGAGGGTCTGGTTTTGACCTAGCTCTATTTAAAAAGAAACACATAAGTGATTGATTCTAACTTGGGTATGGAACAGAGATTAATAAATTGGACAGTATATTGGTTAAATGAGCATAGGAGGAAAGTCATTATTAAAGACAGCAGGTTACAGTGCACAAAACTGTGGGATCTCTTGGAGATTTTTTATTTGCTTATTAATAATCTCGCATGGGCAAAGCCCATGGAGTTGAAAAATGTGCTGATGAAATCAAATGGGAATACTGTTAACCCCTTGCGAATATATGCTTACAAGAAGGGTACTTGGGCAAATGTGACTTTCAGAAGTTCCAATAAAAGCCTTCAAGTTCTCAGAATTAGATCAGCTCATGAGAGTTTGTTCTAGTCTAGAATCCACTGGAACTGGTTTCACCAGGTTACGCCCACTGCCACTCAAACTAGTGTATTGCACTGTAATGTTAGGATATAGAGTATTTCCAAGTCAAAGCAATGACTTGAGAGGAAAACAACACCATTTACTGTAAAAATGTTAACCAGCATTTCCAAAAGAGACTGGTAATTTTAAGTGCCCCAATTTTTGAGTCTCCATCTTAAAACACCTTAAGGGGATGTGATGTTCAACCCTTTCTGAAAAACCAGGCTCTTTTAAAGTGCCACAGGTTGGGCAACCAGAAACTGAGGTACCCCAAATCACTAGTCACTTTTGAAAATCTTGGCCATTGTATATTTATAATAACAAAAGCAGAAAATTAAAATCAAATAGATGATGCTACCTCGTGATCCATAGATATTATGCAATTTGTCATTTAACAGGAAGTCAGGAGTGAAATGAATGTATCGTCCCTTTTCCCCACATCTTCCATATTGCAGGGTGTAGGGATCATCTCCGTACTTCAAGAAAGGATTAGCCACAATAACATCTGCCTAAAAATAAAAGATCCCTTGTTTAAAGAGCAGCAGGAAAATAACTGGTGACAGATGATTCTGCTGAATGGGCTCATCCTTTAGCTTTTACTCAGGAACACTCCCATTGATGGTTCCCCTGGGTAAGGACTGCAGGACGGGGCACCAGATTGCAATACAAATTCTAAAAAGAGCAATTTATATTCTGACATCACTGGAAAAACGTAGGTCTTGTCTACAGGTGGGATGATGGGCAGAGGTGTGATTTCTAAAGTGCAGCAGTACATTAAAGTGCACTAGGAACATTTAGTACACACCAGCAGAGTTTGCAAGGACCAATTAATGAGCAACATGTTAATGTGTTTGAGTAATCATAGCCCCATAGTGTGCATTATTCCATCTGTAGACAAACTCTGCGTCGTACACTTATGAACAAAACAAATACTTTTGATTTTGAAGAGCGCTCTAAGTCTTACCTTATCATATGACTCTGTTTTTAAACTAAAATACTCAGGTTTTGGTGACCAATTCAGAGGAATTATAATTTTTACAGCCTTGAAAAAAAATCTCTGTTTTGTAGCATTGAACAAGTAAAGAGAAGCCTCTTTAACCATGGCCTGTTAGGGAAATAAAAGAAAAGATTTATGAATTAAAAATTGAACTGTAGAGGCAATGAGTAATTTAGCCTTGCCAGGAAACAAGGGTACATAAAGTAACACTAAACATGTGAAAGCAGAGAAAGAAACCAACCTTTGCAGAGGGAAGTGCTGGCTGAGATTATTTGCCTCATGGAGCAAGGAGGGACCAAATTGTAACTCTGTGTGTCTCTGGATTGCTCCTACGACACTAAAATTATACACTGCCCCATACTCAGGACATAAGATAAACACAATCTATCCCTTAAAATAAAGCCTGACTGAGATCCTTCCAAACATGGAATTTCCTCAAAAAATGTACATGGGCCTGAGGTGAAGGATGATTCAATCCTGGACCAATCTTTTATTTTCATATGTGAAGTGTACTATTGTGCTTGTTGAATAAAATAAAATAGCCTGTGGTTCTCTTCTCCTCCTTTCTCTGCTCCACTTCTAGTAGGGTCTCCCTTCTTGTTGCCTCTACACTGGGCACGACTTTGTCACTCTTTTCCTGTTCCCCTTCCCATTGCTCTCCTTCCCCACCTTTCCTGAACAGTTTTTTTAGGGGGGTGGGCACTAGTTAATGGCTATGCCTTCCTCAGTTTATTGTTCTCTTCATAGCAACTGAATGCTCATTGAACAAATCAGGTGAACATGGAGCAAAGATCTTGTGACTCGTCCGTGACTAGGGTAGCCACCTGAAAATGCCAAGGTCAGGGCAGGTTGTAAAAGGAGAGCAGATTCTCCCAGCACTGGTGGGTGACACTGAAGTCGGGCTTCCCAGCCAGCCACAAACAGTGCTTCTGATTCCCCACGCTGGTTATCAAGAAGCCAGAGTAAAAACATACACAGCCCCCTTTACTGCATTTCAGTCTCCGGCTCCTAATCAGCCACTAGGTCCAGTAAACAGACAAGTTATTTAAACTCTATGCTCTTTACCAAAAAGGTTTCTCCTGACCCCAAAGGGTCAGCCACAGTACCAGATCAATATGAGTTTGGATCTTACCCAAAATACCACTCTGCCAGCCAATCCTTTAGTAACTAAAACTAAAGGTTTATTATAAAAAGAAAGAAACAAACTATAAGAGAAATGTTAAAGGATTAAAGCAATGAGACAGACACAATTGATTTGAAAGTCCATGTATATCAGGTTTCTAGTAGAACTGTGGAGTTTGCAGGCTTGGATAGTCCCTCTGGTGTGCATCCAGTACCTGGATGGGTCTTAGTGCTTTGTTTCACAGCTTAAGTTCAGTTCAGTTGTAGGTGAGTTGATTCAGAAGTAGGTAGGTGGCTGAAGATGACTGAAGACAAAATGGATGTGGTGCAGCTGCCTTTTATGTCTTTTGGCCTTTGCCATGCTGCTTGTGGAAATTTACAGGAATAAGATGGAGTCCAGGGTCACATGAGTGACTGGTGACTCATCAGATATATCCCTAGCTTCTCCCCCTGGGCCTATTGTACCTGTGAATTTCCTTAATGGGCCATTAAGCAGACTAGTGCTGTAGCCATCCTGTATGGGGTGTTGCCCAGAAACACAGTACAATATGAAATATAGATACAAACATATCCATAACTTCCATTACACATATAACACAGGAACATAAACATTATCATCTTACTTAGCACATTACAGCCTTTCTAACGGTACCTGACATGGCATATCTCACATAAATTACTATGATTCTGATGTATTGATGTTAAAAATATAATAAATGCCCCCACCGCCCCCCAATCCAGCCAGCATGACAGATCTACACTTCAGGAATACCTAAAATTCAGGAATACCTAAAAATCAAAATATCAATATATACCAACTGTTTAAACAGCACAGTGAATAGTGCAAAGATAGTGGGGAAAGGAGGGATAAAAGCAAATGGCAAACGTTATAATGGAGGTGCAGTAACTGGTAATTAAATACACATGTTATGGAGATTCTCTAGTCTAAGGTATACATGTTTTGGAAAGAAGTAATGGAGAAGGAAAATCAGCCTGACCCTGAGCAGTAATATTCCCGTTAAATATCAAGAGATTAGTACACTCATTTCATTAACAGCAGCACTCAACTAGAAAAATTCAAGATAGGAACAAAATTAGTAATCATGGAATTGATCTAGCTCCCATGAAAATCAAAAGAAAAAAAACCCTGCCATTGACATTAATGGGAGATGGTCTTTTAAGATTACCGCTACTCTCGAGGTAGAGATAACCAAGAAGTCTGAATGTCACAGAATGACATATATACAAACAAAAATGTTCTTACCTGTATGTTTGTAATGATATTGTTATCTTCTGGTAAACCAGGGTTAATGGCAATAACAATATCCTCATAGCCACCATTTTTCAGCTGGACCATAGAACCTCTCACCACAGGTACTAGAAATAAAAGAACCAAACTCTTAAACATCCTCATTCTCTCTTTCCCCACAATTTTTGTTGTAAAAATGATGGCACAGCAGAGCTATTTATACAATTGCTTATGTACACAAAAGAGTCAGTACATTTTATGGCGAGCATATGTGGATCTGCTTTGTAAATTCAGGTTTCATAACTTTTCAATCTGATAGTGTCAGGTTACATACTAATACACCGGGGAAATCCCTACAGACTATGATAATCTAAATCTGAACTGTATTTCCTTATTCACTTGATGTGTCTTGAAGTGACCCCTTGTCGTGTTGTCATGAATATATTGCAAATATTTTGTAAGGAGTTTAAAGTCCAGTATTGCAAATAATCAACTTGCAAACGCAGCAGTTCAGGACTTCTCCATGTAATCATAATCAACACAGCAGACTTTCTCCATGAGATTAAGGATCCCTTTAATATCTGGTATTTCCTCCGTCGGAAGGTAGTTATATTCCATAATAAAGTCACCTCTTGATTTTTTTTTTTTAGATAAACTAAACTAAATAAATTGAGCTTCTGAAGTTTCTCATACTAAGATATGTTTACCAAACCTTAAATCATTCTTGTAACTCTTTTCTAAATGTTTTCCAATTTTCCAACATCCTTTTTAGCTTGCAGACACCAGAATTGTACATAGTATTTCAGTACTGATCTCACCAAGTCATATTCAGAAGTAATCTTCTCCTTGCTGCTACTCACTACTCCTCCTTTAGGATATGTTTACCCTGCGAAGTGAAGGCGATTTAATTTCAGTCGAAATTCACCTGCTGAACTAATGAAGTTGGATGAGTGTGATCACACCATGTCCATTGTGTCAGGGGACTGTGTCCCCACCAGCTGCGCTTGCATCGATAAGCAAAGCAGTGCACCGTGGGTAGCTAACCCACAGTGCAACTAGCCGCAGGGGCTTTTAGGAAAGTCTTCGTCCTTCCATGATGCAACATCCTCCCTACCACCCTCCCTTTTTGTCCTAAACAAACAAACAGTTTTTCATGCCATTTTTTGAAATCCTTCCATCTCTGCCACGCATACGCCATTGCTGGAGAGGCATGGAGTCCATTCGCCTCTGCACTCTCATTGTGAGCATCACAAACACCTCACGTAGTATTTCAAAGGCCAAGACAGGAACCACAGCACGGAAAATTGCGATGTTATCCAACCCTCCCTGCTACAAGCCATAAAATGAAACAATTCCCGGTTGCTGCTGGCTGTCACGCATCAGCTGCAGTTGGTGAAACGCCACTTCTGGTCCTGGGAAACAAGCACTGAGTGGTGGGATCACATTGTTATGAGGGTATGGGATGATGAGCAGTGGCTGAGGAACTTTCTTATGCGTAGGGCACTTTCCTGGAACTTTGTGCAGAGCTGTTCCCAGCCCTGAAGTGCTGGAGACCTGCTCTGACAGTGGAGAAGCGAGTGGCCATCCTGCTGCGGAAGCTAGCAACACCACACTGCTACCAGTCAGTCAGGAATCAATTCGGAGTTGGTAAATCCACCGTGAGAGCTGCTGTGATGCAAATGTGCAAGGCCATTAATAGACTTCTCCTAAGAAGGGTAGTGACTTTGGCAAGTGTGCAGGACACAGTGGACAGGTTTGCTGCAATGGGGTTCCCAAACTGTGGCAGTGTGATAGATGGCACACATATCCCTATCTCAGCACCAGACTACCGTGCCACAGAGTACATAAACCAAAAGGGATACTTTTCCATGGTATTGCAGGCCCTTGTGGACCACAGAGGATGCTTCACTGACATCAGTGTGGGGTGGTCTGGAAAGATGCATGACATGCACATCTTTAGGAACTCAGGTCTGTTCTAAAAGAGGTGAGCAGGGACTTTCTTCCCTAACCAAAAAATAACTATTGGTGATGTTGAAATGCCAATAGTGATCCCGAGAGACCCAGCCTACCCCTTATTCCCCTGGCTGCTGAAGCCGTACACTGGGTACCTGGATAGCGATAAGGAGAAGTTCAATAATAGGCTAAGCAGGTGCAGAATGGTGGTGGAATGTCCCTTTGGACATTTAAAGACTCCCTGGCGCTGTTTGCTCACTAGGTTAGACCTGAATGAAAGTAACTTCCCATTAGTTATCTCTGCCGACTGAGCGCTCCATAACGTCTGTGAGACAAAGGGGGAGAAGTTCCCGTTGGGTTGGGTCATGGAGGCAGATAGGCTGGCCACAAGCTTTGAGCAGCCAGATACCAGTGCAATGATGAGAGCCCTCCGAGGAGCTCTGCGCCTCAGGGAAGCATTGAAAACCCGTTTTTGTAATGAGGCACAGTAATAGGTGTCACTTATCTGTACTGTGCCTTCCCATCCCATCCCATCCTCCACCCGTGCAGCACTCTCCTTGCATCTCCCCTCCCCATCCCCTATGCTTTTTATAAATAAAGAGTAATGAATTGCAGACAAGTAAAATTTTATTGCTCATCCATAACAGTGGAGGGAAAGGAAAATAATTTAACAGTTGGCAAGTATTCACATGGGGCTGGGAGGGGACACGAAAGCATGGTTTTCTGTGCAAACAGCAAAGACCCCACATTCCTAGATCTTACAGAGACTGCTGCCTCTTCCTGCTCCCCTCAACCGGTGTCGAGTGGAGCACGTATTGCACCCTGCTCAACCTCCTCCTGGAATGGTTGCGGGTGGGGGCTTGGAAAGAGCGTGCTTGTTGCTGATAGTTGTGGAGGGACTGCAGGAGTCTATCCTGCTGCTGCTCTTCCTGAAGCTCAATCAGATGCCTCAACATGTCTGATTGATCCCTCATTATATGCAGCATCTCATTCTGCATTGCATGCTCATGCTCCTGGGTTGCTTTCCTGTTTTCCATGTCCATGTTCAGTTTGTCAGACAATGAAATCCTCCGGGCTCTTAGCTCTGTGTCAGCAGCTGTGGAGGCATTTCTTATCTGGTTGAACTTGTCATCCTGAATCCTTTTTTCCGCCTTCTAATCTGCGACAGCCACTCATTAGGAGTGGAGGCTGCGCTGAAGGCCACACTGTCCACGGCAAGGCAAGAAAAGCACAAGATATCCATTGTTAGCCCATCCCATGAACGAAAAGCAATGTTGCAATGTAGAAAGTACTCCCCTTTATATTCTCAAGTGAATGCTAGCTCCGCATACCAATCTCTACCTTTTGCATGGCTCGGCGTGGCATCCCAGCTATGGTTAGTAAGGTCCATCCATTTTGGGGAAATCTCTGGCGCACTGTGTATGCTGTACAATTCCACAATTCCCCAAGCAACAGGATTGTTTGGCTCCGATAACCTGCCCAAAAAAATGTAAGATGCAGTCCTAAGGGGGGGGGGGGGGGGGCGGTCAACATCCCTGGAGAAATATATGGATATCCATTCCCAGATCCCTAGCACCCAGAATAGCCTCATGTCAAGGAACTTGCTGTGGAAGGATCCAAGAAACTGTCCGTGGCAGGGGAATAACACACACTGTGTATTTCGGGCAGGTATTGTAAACTTGTGCTATCTTCCCTAGGTGACCATGTGTGATGTCAGTCTCCTGAGGGTAACACAGGTGAAAAGGGAGGGTTTGCTGCAAGCATCTGAGTACAGGCCTGGTCCTTATGCTGATATGCTGTGTTCTGTGATACTGCCTGCACATTTAATAACAGAGTGGTGGGGGAAAGTGTCCTATCCTGGTGGAAGAAATAAGGCTACCCTCCCAAGAAACGTTCTGCAAAGGATTGCAGAGTACCTACATGAAATTTTTCTGGAAATACTCATGGAGAATTCTCAGGCCATCCCTATACACACAGTCTTTTCCGGGGGCAACCCTAAGCTTAAGTGCTTAACAACGAGGAAGCCCATCCCCAACATCCCACCCAGTAATTTTTTTCACCTTCACCTGAACCTGGACTGGAGATGTAACCCCTGAAATATGATTTACAATACATATTCACCAGATGTGCCTTCCCCGGCATCTCAGTCAGTCAGCTGTCCGGTGTCTGGCTGGGCTGCTCCGGGATAACAAGGAGCTCCTGGCTTTCAGGGAGAATGGATATCCCACTCACCTGCCCCCCATTCTCCTCATACTCCTCTCCTTCATCCATAGACTCATCATCATTCATCCTGGATTTGGATTCTCCCGAGGGATCTATGCTGCATGGGGGCACAGTGGTGGGGTCACCACCAGAATCACTTGCAGCTCCTCATAGAAGCGACATGTCTTTGGTGATAAGCCAGAACGACTGTTCGCCTCCCTTGTTTTTCTGCTACACCTGCCTTACCTCTTTGATTTTAACGCGGCACTGCTGCGTGTCCCTGGTGTGCTCCTTCTCCAGCATGCCACACCATATCTTTTCGTAGCTATCCAGATTTCTTTTGCTGGATCGGAGCTGAGTCAGAACAGACTCTTTTCCCCACAGACATTTGAGATTCAAGACCTCAGGTCGACTGCAGGCTGGTAGCCAGCCCTTATACATCCAAAGATTGCAATACCCCTTTTTTTTGCCACAGAACAGAACTGGGAGCTCATGTTGAGTTGCTTGTTCACTCTGATCCCTACATCCTTTTCACAGTCCCCCATTCTTTGTTCCCAGATGTATGATCTTGCATTTGGCTGTATTAAAATTTATTTTTTGTTTGAATCAACCCAGACCAAGCTATCCAGATCAGTCTGTATGACTGGAATGTCCTCGTCATTATTGACCATTCTGCCAGTCTTTGTATCATTCACAAATTTTATCTGCAGTGATTTTATTTGCTTCCAAATCATTGATAAAAATCTTGGGCCAATGACTGGGTAACCCCACTAGCAACATCCTCTTTTAATGAGGATTCCCCACCAACAACTTCTTTTTGAGAGCTATCAGTAAGCTATTTCTTAATCAATTTAATGTGCGCTTTTATTGATAATGTGTGGTGCTCATTTTTAATCAAAATGTCACAGAATGCTAAGTCAAACATCTTACAAAAATTAAGTATATTATATCTCCACAATTGCTTTTATCAACCAAATGTGGAATCTCATAAAAAAATGAAATCAGGTTTGTCTGACAAGACCTATTTTCCATGAAATCACATCAATTTACATTCATTATAGTCTCATCCTTTATTTCTTTTTAGTGATTGAATCTCATATCAGTTTTTCCATTAATTTGCCTGGGATTGATGTCAGGCTAACAGGCCTAGAATTACCTTGCTTGATGGATTAATATGTGTCTATTTCAATCTGCAAACCTTATTCTGTTTTGTGGACACCGTTCAGATTATAAAATTATGCTGTGCCTTCACTTTGGCATTATAGCCTTCATCTTGAGTTGAAAACGCACCTGAGGTGTCAAGAAAAATCCTTACATCTAGCAGAAGGTTAATAATGGAGAGCAATCAAAAGTCATCGACCTGGATAGTCTTCTATATCAATGGATGCATCCTAAAACAACCTGCTGGCTGCAGTCCAGGGGAACCAGTTTCCCAATCTGGACTTCAAGTGTGCTGGAACTAATCAAATAATCACTTGATGAGGGGCTAGAAGCTGCTCATAGGAGTCTCCTGACACATAGAATGGGAACTTTATGAAAGGACAAGTTCTGCTGTGAACTGGTGCTCTGTCACCAGTCAGCCATCTAATAAGACAAGACTGGGCAGGAGAGAGGAAGGGTAAAAGAATCTTGTGCTCCGTGGAAGACACTGAATAAGACTCAAAGGACTCACAGGAGGAATGAGGAAACTGATCAGGATGTTGTGTGCAGAGGTTTATTATTTTTCCATACATATCTCTCTCTCTTTTATGATTGTTTAGAAGAGCTTTTGCAAAGTCTGTGTGTCCCTTGTTTTAACTGACATAAAGTCCCTGAAAGGTGAAACACTCATCCAGGGTACCCACAAGGGTGAATTTGGAAAGAAGGCATATGAGAGCTATTGGAAAGACTAGCTCAGACTCAGTGACCTAAAAGCACATGAAACCCAAGATTTGGGTGTAATACAGTCTGGTGATCATCCACAAGGGTGAGCTCATCTGGGGCTGTAGCTTCCAAGTCATTGTGCTTGCCATTTTTGAATATTAATCCAATATTAACTTCCAGTCTCCTGCAATACCTAGGCCAAGTCTTATCAGCCAACTCTTATCAATTTTCTACACATCATTTCTAATTTATACTGATTGCTACATACCTCCTCTCTGCCCCTTTTTGTTATAGATTAGAAATTAAAGAACAATTACTGTCTTCACTTCCTCTCACAAGCAGCATGGCCTTTTAACCAAAGTTGTTCTTTTTTGTGATTGTGGAATTGTGGCTTTCTGGCCATGTCAGAAACTCTTCTTAAATAGCTCCCAATTTTCATTCATATCTTTCTCTCTTAATTTTTACTCACAATCAATCTCACTCAGAATTTTCCTCAGATATGGGAAACTAGACTTTTTAAAGCACTAAATATATATATATATATTTCTGGTTGGGATACATCTGTATTTTGGATTAACTTTTCTGCCTCTGGCAGCCCTCCCACTGCATTGCTTCATACCTGGATTGTGTGTCCACCGCTGCTTTGGTGTCAGGATGATCGGATGTCACCTCCTTTTTTAAATGCTGACGCACAGCCAAGTGCACCCCACTTGTGAATACACGCTCCCAGGGTCGCATACCCTTCTCAGCAGTATAGCAGCCATGCCTCTTACCTCCACATGGACCCATGCAGAGATCATGGATTGCCTTGAGATCTGAGGAGATGAGACGGCCCAGTTCTGCTGTAACAGAAGCCACCAGATTGCCAAGGTAGGCAAGCATTTATTGAAGCAAATGAGGACGGGAAGGTCACTCCTGGGACAAGTTCCAGTGCCGCAACAAGGAGAGGAACTCTGGCAGTGTTGCAGAAAAACCAAGGACAACAACAGGGCCTCCAACAATGCTGCCAGCACCTGCTCCTTGTATCTATCCTGAGCTGGCCTGAATTTTTTGCCAAGGAGGCCACCATCAAAATAAGACATTTTGTGGATAGCACAAAAGGCACCCAAAAGCCCAAGGAACCCAACTCTGACCAGGACTCTGAGGAGATTTTCCTGGAAAGTCAGGATCTCTTGCCCACACAAGACCCCAAGACAGAGACAGGATCAGAGTGGCTCCTGGAACCCAGCAGACATCTGGCATGACAGTGTTGTGGAGAGGACTGCACTGGAGCATTTAAGATCTACAGTGTTTATTTCTCTAATATATCAGATCCTGCAGCCATCAGCCAAACTAGCACTCGCCTCCCAGGCTCCCTCTCGCTCCTGGTTGACCACTATTCCCCTAATCTCCCTGGTTCCGGCTGGTGGCACTGCAGAGGTTAAAAATCATCCCCACTGTACTGCCGGCATATTAACTGAGATGGCTGATGCAGAAGACAATAGAGAATATTAAAATGTACTCTGCTTCAGAGTCTGAGCACTCTTCTGAGCTTGTGATTCACCTCTCCGGATTGCTAACCCCTGGGGCACAGAACAATTACTGCAAAAGTGTATTTAGTTTGCAGTGAACTTTGTGCTGATCGGCAGGTGTTACAAAGGAGAATTTAAGGTGAAGGTAGAGTTCTAGTTTGACACAAACATTTCAAGGCAATGCAGCCATTTTGTGGCTACTCATATAGCTAGTGTTGCCCGTCCACTCCTGCAGCAGTTCTAGGGAGACCCGTCTAATGAAGAACTGCTGCCTATCTTGCTGGTTTGCCCATTGCCTTTCTGAACAAGCTCTTTTTCTGACTCTTGGTGACATGCCTCAGGCTAACATCTTCTAAAATGGGGACAGTCTGCAGAGGAGCACATGCAATTACTAACCAGCTCCTTTCTTCCTCCATTCACTCCCCAGCTCACCACCCACCCAGGACTAGTACAGAGGTCTTATACAAAGGAGAAGAAAGGAGGGAAATGTTTTACCATCTCCAAGCTCACTCCAGAGTGGAAAGAGTCTCTGCAAATGATATTCCAAAACTGAACAAAAGGCAACATTCTATTACTGTTGCCATGGAGAGTAGGACGAGAACAATAACAAAGGGTTTGTCTACACTTAAACTACTACAGTAGCTCAGCTGCAATGGGGCTGCTATAGTGCTTCAGTGTAAACACTACCCTATACCAAGAGGAGGGATTCTCCCACTGAAGTAGGTAATCCACCACCCCAGGCGTCGGTAGTTAGATCAACAGAAGAATTCATCCATCAACCTAGCGCTGTGTACTCCGGGTCTTAGGTCGGAATAGTTTCATCTGTCAGGAGGTGTGGATTTTTCACAACAACATGCTGATCTAAGTGCCCAATGTAGATCAGCCATTCCTGTTCTATTTCTCATCTTCCCCCTGCTCCTGCTCCTGACACCACAGGCCCAAGGGACTGGAGCACTTTCATCCTCTGAACACCTGACAGATTTCCAGATGAAGAAAAAAAGGACGAGAGGAATGGTGGAGGAACCTTATTTTTGCATCCCAGAATAGGGATAAGATGACAGAAGAGTGGAGGGAAGGTCTTTTTATGGAGAGATTAAGACAGAGAATTGACCAGAGATGGCATTAAAAAAACCAGGGACATGCAGAAACAAACTGCTGGAGTCAATGCAGAAGCACAGTCCTCCTGGAGAACATCTTGGTGCAATGTTCCTGCCCAGCACCCGAACTCTTACCCAGTCATGTCCTGCATCCCAGGGAGAACAATGCATACTGGGAGAATCAGTATTTTCCCCACGTTCCAGACACAGGCACTTCTCTCCCCATTCCACACTACAATGCAATGAGAACAGTGGATCGTGGGATGCCAGCTTCACTCCTACAACTACAAGTGATAGTTTCTTCCCTTGCCCTGCTATACCCAAAAGCTAGGGCAACAGTCAGAAACTCTGCACCCACATGTTTGTGACCACAACACCACCAATGTGTGCACCCATCACTTTAAGCATCTGTGCCACATCTGCACTGTTAATTCCAGAAAGGTTTTATGGTGTGGTTTATATTCCACTAGTTTCAAGTTTGCATTTTGTTATGTTCACTGAAGGTTAATTATTGCAAAAGGCTCAATACAGGTTTATGAAAGTGCACGTATGCCAGAAAGTACAGTGAAAAATCCTTTCATAAAACTGCTGCACAAAGAAAATTCATTTCAGACTAATGAAATCCATACACCATGCATAATACAATTTCATTTCAACATTTTAGATCCTAGCCTCAAAATCGGATCACAAAGTATCCCTGGTCCTGTGGCCCCAGTGATTTACTGTGGTCTGCAGAGGCAGCCTTTCTGGCTGTTCATAACATTCTGAAAGTCTTTGCACCTCTGCCTCTGACCCATCTGTAAAACTCTCTCCCTGGCACTCACAGATGTTGTGCAAAATACATAAGCAGTTATCACATGAGGCAAATATTGCCCCGCAGCCTCCAACTTCATCAGCAGGATATCTCCATCTCCCTTTCACATACATACTGCACTGTCATTCTGTAGCTACTCGAGATACAGGTAGCCGGCTCCTTTCTCCCATCCAAGTGTCCAGTAAAGGGCTTCATATGCTAGGGGAGGGTCAGCAGAGGGTAAGCTGTATCTCCCAGAATGAGAGGGGGAATCAGAATGCTCTTGATGTCCATAGTGGTCCTGGGAGCAAAATTTCCCTTTTTCATTGTAGAAAACAGGACTGACTTTCTAAAGAGTCTGGCATCATGGACGTTCTAGAGCACCCCACATCAAAATTGATGATTCTTCTGCAGTGATCAACAAAGCGTTGGAGGACCATGGAGAAATGCCCCTTTCTGATGATGAACTCTGAGGCCTATTGTGGGGGGCAAAGAACAGGTACATGCTCCCCATCTCTACCCTCAGACAATGGCCTGTAAGGAAGAAGCAGAAACTTTTGAGTACTTTGTCATTCACTCCTGCAAATCTCTGAGCTGAACAGTCACAGTCAGTGGTGTCAATACCATAGAGATCCAAAACAGAAGGATCTCAGAGCACTGTCGAAGGCCAGGAAAGAGGTCATTCAAAAGTGAGATTATAACACAGGGCATCCTGCCCCTTCAAGGGACAAGAGGTCTTGGGCAGCCCTGTTCGGTTATCCCCACCGTGCTAGATCTGTGCAGGGTGTGGGGCTGAAAAGGAGGAAAATCCAGAAGTTGGGGGCTGGCTTGGGATGAGAGTGGGAGGTTGCTCTATTGTGGGACAAGAAGCTGGGCTCAAGCTAGCACGAGAGAGGCTGGCATGCCAAAGCTGAGACGGTGTGTGTGAAGACAGAGCCCAAGAGGAGTCAGAAGCTCATGGGCTGGATCAGAACTCAGCGGCTGAGGAGGAAAGCCCAGAACAACTAGGGGCTGGATGGCAAGAGAGTGGACAGGCTGTTCCGATCTGAGGCAAGAAAATGGCCTTGAGCTAGAAATTAACTGAGGACAGCAGCCTGCCTGAGGCCCTTGTTAGGAAGGCAGACCTGACCTGGATAGATGCATTGACTGGAGCCCAGCAGCTTGTGGTTAGATGGTGAGAGGGCCTGTTGCTGCTAGGACCTGCCTGTAAGGAAGCGGGTTGATGGCTGAGCCGAGAGGGACTGAAGGCACTTTTGTGTTGATATTGTATTGGACTGGACTAAAGGACTCTGTTACTCTGGAAGAGGATGAAGGCTTTGAAGTGGCTTTCTCAGAGGGCCAAGTTAACTCTATGGCTGGAGCAGACTGAAGATCACTGTGGGGAAACTGAGGAAGAGTGCTGCAGTGCTGAATCTTGCCCTGAGCGAATGCTCTGAGATGGTTGGTCTTTTAACAGAGACCATCACTGCTTCTGAGCCATGGACCAATCTAAAGAAGCAGCAATGTCAAGGGGAGATATTCCCATATAGCCCCCTCTGACCTCCAGCACAGCCTACACCAACCACTTTCCACAGTCTTACTTCCCTCTGCACTGCAGAGGGAATTATCTGTCCCTTTATACAGTAATATAGTTCACCAGACAACATTGCAGCTATGGGAGTGCCATTCCCCTCCTAAAAGAGATTAAAGCACTGCCCTATTTAAATTTAAGAATCCAGTCTGATGTAAAAGCCAACTGTATAACCCTGGGGAATTCTATTTTCCATCAGAGTGGAATAAGGAAGTATGGCTCTGCATAGAATTCAGTTGTGCACTCTTGCGTGCACAAAGTTCTTCTATTGCTCTTACAAGCTATTTAGCTACATCTTATTACTAATCTAAATGTCGTTGGAAAGACTGAAAATGCTTTTACAAAGCCAAAGTTCACCCAGATAAGCATAGCCAAACATAACCATACGAGTGGCTTTAGTAAGGAATTCTCGGTACTTTGATCATCTGAACAAGCATACACCCATAAGATAGAAATACAGCCATAAACCTTTCTTAGAAATAAAATAATGTAGCTTTTGTTTTCCATTTCTTTATTGCTTCTATTCCCCACTTTTCATCTTCCATTTTCTCACCCTCATCTTCCTCTTAACTGTTTTGACCTCCTCCCTTGTATCAGTTCTGTGCCCTTGTATCTTTCTCTTCTTTCCTCCGGATCCCATCTTCCTGTGTCTCTAGTATTTTCCTCCATCTCTTCCTACCCAACAGAATTAGACTGGCTCACAGCAATAGCATGAAATCATGGGGGAGGCACTTGACCCACATGATTAAACATAATTAAAGCTATTAAAATAATTCTCCTTACTGTGTTTAATGGGCCCTGTCTCTTTAAATCATGCACACAAAGGCCTCAGCTCTCCACCACAGGTGTTCACTGGGGCTGTCTCCTTGTCTGGAAGCCAGCAGCTACTGTCTCTATGATGGTGCTTGCACCAAGAAAAGAAGGAAGCTTAGCAAAATTAGATCTCTTCCCCAGTGATTGAGCTAGGCATGGGCAGGAGCTGTGTGGAAGCACTGCTTAACCGAGGCAGGGAAAGAAAGGGAAGCTCTACTTGTTGCCCCCTAGCCCAATGCTGGGGGGCAAGTTACCTGGGGGGAAAAACACCCGGTCTCTGTTGCTTGTTGTGGGGGATGCCCAGCAGTCCCTCTAGCAGCAGGGTGGGAGCAAGGATGAAGCAGCTCCCTCAGGCCTTCATATTTCTCTCCCTTCCCTGAGTCTCCTCTCATTTTTGACTCACTCCCCATTTCCTCTCAACTTCATTCTCTTTTTCCTCCTATTTATTTCCCTCTCCGAATCCCATTTTTTTCTCGTTTTCCCCACTCATCCTACCTGCAGGCACAGTAAAAGTTGGGTGAGTTCTTCAAGCCTTCCTGGCCCAGGCCTGGATTCCTAGTTGTTAAAGTGTCCATCAGCCTTCTCTTGACCTACAACTACAGGGAGAACAGATGTTTGAGGCTACCAGCCCTTCCTCTTGCTGTCTCATGCCCTACATGCTCCAGAGCTTCTTTCTCCCCATTCCAGCTGAGCTCCTGTATTCCAGGTTCCTTCTCTGCCCCTTTCCATTTAATCTTTTTTCCCTCTTTTCTCCACTTGTTTATTTTCTTTCCCATCAACTCCTTTCAGGTCCCTTTTCCATCCCTGCTACTCCTCTTCCCACCTACACTAGCCCAAAAGTGTTCAAAGCACCAAACCAAAGGTACCTCTCTCTTTTAGACTCTATGCTCAGAAGGGACCATCATGATTATCTAGTCTGATGACCTCATGCACATTGCAGGCCACAGAACCTCACCTATCCACTCCTGTAATAGAGCCATAACCTCTGCCTGAGTTACTGAAGTCCTCAAATCATGATTTAATTACTTCAAATGACAGAGAATCCAACATTTGCTCTAGTTTAAACCTGCAAGTGACCCATGCCCCATGCTGCAGAGGAAGGCCAAAAGAAAAAAAAAAAAAAAACCAACCCAGGGTCTCTGCCAATCTAACCTGGGGAAAAATTCCTTTCTGACCCCAAATATGGTGATCAGGTTGACCCTGATCACGTGGGCAAGACCTACCAACTTGACACCTGGGAAAGAATTCTCTGTGGTGACTAAGAGCCCTCTTCATCTAGTTCATATCACCAGCCATTGGAGATATTTGCTGCTAGTAGTCCCAGATCAGCTACATGCCATTATAGGCAGTCCCTTTACACCATCCCCTCCATAAACTTATCAAGCTCAGTCTTGAAGTCAGTTAGGTTTTTTGCCCCTTCTGCTCCCCTTGGAAGACTGTTCCAGAATTCCACTCCTCTGATGATCAAAAACCTTCATCTAATTACAAGCCTAAACTTGTTGAGGTACAGTTTATATCCATTAATTCTTGTGTCCACATTGGTGCTTAACTTAACTTAAATTACCTCCCTGGTATTTATCCCTCTGACGCATTTATAGAGAGCAATCATATCTCCCCTCAGCCTTCTTTTGGTTAGGCTAAACAAGACAAGCTCTTTTAGCATTTTTGTATGAAGTCCAGACTTGTCAGCAAAGAGACAGTCTACTCCCACTTCAACAAAACAAGGAACAAAAGTAAAAACTCTGTGAGAGATCCGTATCTGCCACCTCTGATTTACATGCTGTATCAGCTCTGCTTCCTGACTCCGAGCCTATGTCTTCACTGACAAAAAAAAGGGTATGGTTTACAACAGGATAATTAATGTGTGTTAGCTATCCCACTATAAAACCATACTGGAGACAAAGCTCTTTAGTTTTACTGTGGAGTAAACTACGTGAGTTGCTTTACCCACAGGTGGAGCAAAGTGCTTACCTTGCAGTAAACACTATGTGCCTTGTCTCCACTTAGGATCTGATAGAGAGGGAACTCACCCACATTTGTTATCTCCCTCTTAAAAATCGCAAAATTTTAAAGGTCCAGTAGACAGAAAACAAAACCACATTAGTGACATAGCAACATACATCATGACTACCAAATGGAGTTTCATTAGATTTCAATTTGGCCAATTGTTTTCAGTGGTGGTAACATTAGAGGTGGATTTGGCTTAGTGTGTGAAATACTAGATTCTTTACATTTGTTTGATGTTTGAGGATGCCAACAACAAGCAGAACAATACTCTGCAACATTTACATTTTTTGGAAACATTTTCCAAATCTTCTCCAAATTTACACACTCAAATTTTATGCATGCACAAAGCAAAAGTTTCTTCATGAACAGTGGGTAGAAAACGGATCTACAAGCACATATGATGCTTGTGAGTAGTACAAGGGGCCCACCATTAATCAAACGTCAGCCCCGCCCCCCTCACCCTTAAGTCTTGTCCACCTGTCACCAGAAGTCCCACCCCATCTGGTCAGCTGACATTCGGTCCCGCTTCGGGTTATGACTTTTGGGTTAAGATGGCCACCTGACCAGAAGTGGGTGGTGTGACCCCTCCGAGAATGCCTCCCATCCGCTCCCCACCTATAGGTGAGGGTTTCACCCCCATAGGACCGCCCCGAGAGCAGGATTGGACCCCAGATGGACACCTGACCAGAAGTGGGTGGTGCGATCCCTCCAAGAACGTCTCCTGCCCGTTCTCCACCAATAGGAGAGGGTTTCGCCCCTGCGTGACCGCCCCAAAAGTGGGATTGGATCCCAGATGGACACCTGACCGGAAGTGGGTGGTGTGACCCCTCCGCCAATAGGCGTGCATTTCACGCCGAGAGTGGGACTGGCCCAGAAAGGGTATGGGGAGGAGTGGGGCGACCCCTCCGCCAATTGGAGCAGGCTTAGGCCGTCCCAGAAGGGAAAGGTGGAGATGGTCACTTGTGTTTATGGACAGCATTAGAAAGTCAGAAAAGTATATTTTTTACGATTTTGAGTGCATGCAGGAGACGGGGTTGCACGTGCCTAATTACGTTTTTGCTATGTCCCTAAAGCCAGAAAAATCTTGGGAATTGAAGGGCGGCAAATGCCTTTCTAATTTTGTTCAAACCTTTATTGGCAAAAAGTTTCCAGACTACATGTTCATAGTGCACAATTCCAAAGGTTATGATGCTTACTGTGTCATCAGGGAGTTACTGAATGAAAAGATGTGCGTAGAGTTGATAACTCAGGGCAGTAAACTATTGTGCGTGGAAGTTAAGACTCTGGGCATCTGTTTTATAGACTCTTTAAACTTCCTGCCCATGAAGCTTAGCAAGCTCCCCCAGGCTATGGGTTTTGAAGACTGCAAAGGGTACATCTCACATTTTTTTAACATTTTAGAAAACCAAAATTACGTGGGACCTGTGCTTGGGGTGGTGCACTACAGCATCGACAGCATGAGGCCCGGGGAGAAATCAGACTTTCTCGACTGGATCCAGAACCACCAAAACGATATGTTGGACTTGCAGAAAGAGCTCATGTACTACTGTCAGCAGGATGTCAACATTTTGAGACAGGCCTGTATGCTGTACAGAGAAGAGATCATGAAAATGACAGCCAAGTCAGATATGGTAGAGAGAGGGTCTGGTACATTCGTGGAGGTGAAATTGTGTATAGACCCTTTCCAGTACATAACTCTGGCATCCATCTGCATGGCCATGTACAGATTTATGTTTTTAGAGTCTAACACGGTAGCCCTTCTCCCTCCCGACAACTATCACCGGCAGAAAAAGAGATATTTGACCCCGTCTATTCAGTGGCTGCTGTATACCGCTCACAAAGAAAATATAGAGATACGCCACATGTTATGGGGTGGTGAGTTGCAGGTAGGCCCCTACTTCCTAGATGGTTACGCTGTCATTGACGGGGTATACACGGCCTTTAACAGGTGTTTTTTTCCTTCTGGGACGGCCTAAGCCCACTCTGATTGGTGGAGAGGTCGCCCCACTCCTCCCTGTGCCTTTTCTGGGCCAATCCTGCTCTCGGCATGAAACACATGCTTATTAGCGAAGGGCTCACAGCACCCACTTCCGGTCAGGTGTCCATCTGGGGTCCAACCCCGCTCTTGGAGCGGTCCTATGTCCCTGTCCTATCAGTGGGGAGCGGGTGGGAGGTATTCTTGGAGGGGTCACACCACTCACTTCCAGTCAGGTGGCCATCTTGAACCGGAAGTCATAACCCAAGGCGGGACTGAATGTCAGGTGACCAGACGGGGTGGGACTTCCGGTGACAGGTGGGCGGGGGCTTGAGGGGTGGGACCTAAGGGTCCTTGACCCAGAAGTCATAACCCAGGGCGGGGCTGGATGTCAGGTGACCAGATGCAGGTGGGACTTTCTGTGACAGGTGGGCAGGGCTTACGGGTCAGGAGGCAGGGCTGATGTTTGATTGATGGTAGGCCCCTTGTATTACTCTTGTGTATGCAACTTCCCTTTTTATACACACAACAATTTTTTAAGGCAAAATAATGGGTACAAATGAAGAGGCTGCCTTGAGATCCCTTTGTCAATTTGGTGGAGGTATTATGGTAAAGTATGTGCAGTGATACAGTTAACACCTCATCGTTTGCATTATAAACTTCAATTTCTAGTAGAAATGGGCAAAAGTGGTGGTTTATGGACTAGGTTTAAGTTATCATTTGAGTTAAGACTGACTCATGTCTTACTTTCAATGGTTCCAAAATCTTGCAAGTATTTTATGAGAGTTTGACTCTAAATGGCTGAAAACTCATTTGTAGCTCCATGTTCTGAGTGAACAAGCTCCTTAGGTTGCAGCATTCATGAGAAACTTCTTTTACTTGTACTCTTCATTCTCCACTAAACACAGTATTTGGCTGTCAACCAGCAATCAGGTGAGTACCAGCATGAAGCTTCTTCCTGACTCAGCACATCCTTCAAACTGGTGCACTTCTAAACAAACTGTTAGCTTACTGCTCCCTCTGGATGCCATGACATGCATAAGAGCTGAATTATAAAGATGTTCACCATATAGACAGCTGCAGCAAACATTACTGTATGTCTTCCTTTGCATCTATATTTAAGACATCTCATTCAATGTAATTACAGCTTCTTCATCATACTGTATATATAAAATATATGTAACCAAGTGGCATATAGCTTCAAGTGGCATGAGTTTAGGGTGTATATATGTAGCACATACAATGTAGTTTTAATTTGACCTGGCCATGCAGTATGATACTGCTGTTAAAACACTACAGTTTCATACAGATCTGCAATATGACTTTCCAATTATTATTATATACCCATTTTCTCTGCTAGTGCAATTATTTTTGCGTATCTTTTGAAAGCATCTAAACAAACACTTGAAAAATAATCGGACATCATCCAAACTTTCATCTTAAATCACAGTAGTTTTGTTGCAGTTTCTGTGATAATCACTTCCTTCTTTTTCTTTAAAGCACATAAAATTGCACTTATAATCAGACAAACTGCTGTTAATAGCCCACCTCCAATCAACACTATTGTTGAAACATTATGCTCAATATCAGCAGTGAGATAATCCATTTGAGGAACAAACTTCACTGCTTGTGCTATATTTGATATATCAGAGTGCAGGGAGGCTTTATCAATGGCACGTACAGCCACGTAGATTGTGGTGATATTTTCTGTTGCAAAAGCGTCTGGTTTAAATACAAATATTTCCTTGAAGCCAGCACGCTGAGGTGTCAGAGTGGAGGTATTCACTAGAATAGCATTATCAAAGTTGTCTCTTAGTTCCAGAGGACTTTCACTTGTTCTTATTTCGTAACTTGCAGCTGAAAATGGAAATATGTTAACAAAGATTATACAGCATGTTTGTAACCCTGTAATTAAAACTGTTAATCTGTTCCTTTAGAATTAGTAAAATTGTTAATAGCACAAGTGAGTGCCTATTCCAGTTACCCAATTTAACTGTCTGAATGGTGAAGGTGCATCCCACAACATAACACTTGCTCTGCTAAATTAAGGGAGACTTGAGGAAGCACTTGTGAACTTGAAATTTTCACTGGAGACAAAGATTCATGACATTGAAAGTAATAGTCAGAATGGGCTAATTCTATCCTCACCCAAAGTCTCTCAGCCCTACCAACTAGACTGAATTTGGCCTAGAATGAAATAGTAGTAAGCAAGTAAAATTACTGAGCAAAAAGATTACACTTTTTTTTTTACTCCACTCTCTCCCTATACATTTGGAGAGACCACACGGCTCCCTTCTCTGGCTGCCCAGCGGGAAATATAATGGTAAAGCCTCCAATCACAATTGCAAGCACCACTTCTGCAATTCTTTCAAAACCCATTGGCCAAATCAGTCTAAAGTCACCCCAAAACCAGGAGTGAAATCCTGGACCACATTGAAGTTAAATGGCGAAACTACTATTGACTTCAGTGGAACCAGATTTCCCCAAAATCTTATGTTTGTTGTGTTTCATGCTGAGTAACAGGAATGACACATATAGGTCATTTATGGCTAGCACTCTGGTTCATAATGACTTTTTTTCATATCAACAGAAATATTGGGTCAAAATTTCAGAAAGTTTCTTCACTTGCTCTCATGCTTCAAAAGCATACAGCTTTGCACAGGCAAAACCTTTACTGACACTTAAAAAAGGCATGTTTTCTCTGCACAAAATGGTTGTGGTTGCAAGTTTTTGAGAGCACAGTTAAGGAGTACCAATGAAAATTTGTCTCATTCATTGTACAGTTTCACTGCAATCAGATGAGAAGTAGACAAACCATCAAACATACCTTGCCCCTGGTCAAGATCATCCCCCGATGCTGTCCATGATAAAATTATCATATCATCAGCTGTTTTGGCATCAAGATCAATAATTTTACATGGTGGAAACACATCAATATGGGGTCTAGTGGGAACTGCAAACACTATGAAGGAGCCTCCTGAGGCTGTTCTGCTGAAGCCATCTACTGTGGTTTGAATATCTTCATTCCTGATAACGGAGGGTCTTGGTGGGTTCATCTGGATCTTACCTATAGCACACAGACACCCACACACACAAAAAAAACAACTCACATAAAAAACCCCACCTACAACTGGAGTTGTCTCAACATTTTCACATTACAGAGTTCTGCAGACACAGTGACACCAATTCTGATCTCACTTATACTGCTGTAAATCAGGAATAACTCCATTGAGCTCAGTGGAGTTGAGAGACCAGAGACGGTCTGTAGTATGTTCAAGAATACTGAATTAATGAGAATGAAAATAATATCGAAGTGAAGTGGATGGGACTTTGCATAAGATCATAGGTGTTTGACATTTGCTAAACCTTTATAACAATTCTTAATGTAAGAGGATTGATTCTGATTAACACTGCCACTGGGGTACATGGCACGTCTCAGATGCAGAGGCAGGAGAACGTTCAATATCCGCTTTTTTCACAGGCAAAACATAAATTTGTGTGGATTCATTCCCTCTAGGAAATAATTGTTTAAAACCTAAATTAAACACCATTTTAGCTAGCCCATTTTTGCTCCTGTGTAGATAGGGCATAATTTAGTTAAAACTGAAAAGCATCCAAAACTAATATCATCCAGCTGGGCATATCCTTATACTTAAGATCCCTTAGCAAGGATGTCACTGCTCCAATGCCCTTTAACGATGTTTCAGAACGTGATGCACCTATTTATTCCAGTGTATCCACAATGACATTTGTTTTACATGTCTCACTCCACATTACTCCATCTTACCATTTTCTATGTAACCTGGCATATACATAGAATGACTCCATAGCACTGTGGGGTGTGGTCTGACAGTCTTGTTAGCTCGTTGAACACGTACTTTCAAGTTGTATCTGCCATTCTCAGAGAAAGAATAGAAGTACTTGGAATAGACACCGTCATTCTTGACAATGTCTGACCCTACACATTAAAAAAACAGAATTAGCACACAGAAATATTTGCATTATTTAGTTCTTCATTGTTAGAAGGAAACTAAAAGGCAACGAGGGAAAATTCTGCTCTGACTTATATCCCATACAACTCTGTTGACTTTGGTGCTGTACAAAATCAGAGAATAATTTTGCCCAGGCTGTCTATAAGGTGCAAAGAGAATGCAATCAGAAACCAGAGAGTTTGCTTATCACACTGAGGGATACTGACTGAGGGAGAAGCTGATTTCTCAGTTTAGGAGAATTAAGGGATTTTCATCTCCTGAGTCATTAAAGGCATTTACTCCCGTTTTGGATATGGCTAAAGTTACCATTGCTTTCAGAGAGAACTTATCCCTGGGCCGCACAGAGAACATACATTTTGCCTTGGAATGTACCACACAATAGATATTTTCAAGAAATTTTTCAGATTATCTCCATTTAAATCTTCATCCTCACCTAACACTTCAAAAACTCATGTGTTATACTATCAGTTATACTTAATACATTTTGAATTAACTAAGAATATCCATTTCCATTAAAGCACGGGTAACCAAAGTTTGTTAACCAGTTGGTACTGCCTCCTTCTTGACTGGTTACTGGAAAGAATAGTTCCTCATTCCCTCACACTTCCTTCCTGTAAGCACATATACACCTGGCAATAAGGGTTTGCAGTGTAAATTTTCATGGAAACCCTTGCTAATTATTGGCAGCATGCCACCATTGTCAGGTGATGATTTGATGTGAACTATGAACCAAATAAAACCCTGGTTACAGCCTCTTCTGGATGGCCTTGCACATCAGCAGAAGACAGCCCACAGCATATTTGTTCCCCTGGCTATACGCCATTAAAATTGGTGCAGATGTCAACAAGCCAAATGTGTGTCTGATTCAGTAGTAAGTGTAGTCTCTTAAACTGCATACAACAGATGGCAAGTCAAGAGAACCGTTCACATTAAAATCTTTACTTTTCCACGGCTCCTCTCGCATATAATCTGTGCTTTCAGAAATTGTTGAAGATGATTCAGCTGCCCCACGTTGCAGAGGCAAGAAGCTCAATGTCATTCTGAAGCAACAGCTATCCTCACTGAGGAACATTTGAGTGGGATGGGAGCTGGGAAAGAAAGAAAGAAAGGTCCAGAGAGAAGCTGAAAACAGGAAACACTTAGGTCTGAATCCTGCAAAGAGATTCTCCACCGTGGGCCCTTATTCCCACTTGGAGTCCTCTAAAGTGTATCATATAATGTATTAGCAAGATGGTCCTTTAATTTTATTTGGTAAATATTGCCAAATGTATCACAAGATCCTGGTTACCTGCACCGTTGTCTAAAAGTTCCAAGATAACTGGATCTCCATTGCCTGGTTTGATAATGGCAGTCACATTTGCTCCAAGAATAGGTGAAAGTCCTTGACTAACTCGTGCATAAACAACCATCGGTCTAGGGTATTCGTTTCTATCACTACTCATGTGGGCTTTCACAGTTACTGCAGGTATAGTAGAATTTGCTGCTCTGGAAGTCACTGTCATTGTTACAACTTGAGGGGACAGGTGAGTATTTGTGAGAGCATAGGTCCACTCCCCAATCTGAAAAAGAATATTTTAAAATTAAAGAACTCTCCTTTGTAGATTAATTTTGGGCCTGATTCTGACATCCTTACTCATGCTGAGTAGCACCTGACTCTTCCAGTAGCTTCGTTTAAATCATTCAGTAACTATTACTCCATGTGACTAAGAGTGACAGAATGTGTCGCAGTGTGAGATTTTGAAAAGCCTTTCACATGAGAGCAGTCTTTGCTCATTGAAATATTCTCCTTTAGCCTCAATGGATTACTTAGGGCTACTCCTGTGAAGTAGGTTAGCAGGTTTATGAGCTTTAGTGTTATAAAATTCAGCACCTCTGGTCTCATACAGTCTGAATGCTCAGAAGAATAATTAGGAAACATATAACATTTTAATAGAAAGCTGATGCACTGGATTTCATTCTTTTAGCACATCCTGTTAATAACTCAAACATGCAGGAATCCTGTGAGTGTTTGAAAAGGAATTATGTACACTGGATTAGTTCACCCTTCACACGCTCCTTTTAATCTTTGGAGATATCTTTCTCCTCTTCCTTTATTATTGAGCCTTTTAACTTGACTTTTTTTAAAGTTATAGGTTCTTTTCAATTAAGTTTTGTTTTCTTGCTGTCATCATTCATTTTTGTAGGTGAAACGTCGATTCTTGAATTCATACTATTTGGGTAAGTGATGGAGAAACTGGCTTTCCAAGAGAGATGAGCCTGAATCAAAACTCTAGAGTTCAGATCAGAGTTTGTAGCTCAGACCTCGGTCTATAATGAGCTGAATCCAAACACCCCAAACCCTTGGAAAATTCAGATTAAAATGCAGATTTCAATCTCCTTCCGCATACAAATTCAGAGATTTGGTTCTGCTCATACAGATATAGGGTGCCTCTCATTTGCACTGATAGCCTGCTTTTCACGGTGGCATGTAGCTTCATGTACCTCGCAGGCAGTTAGACAAGGCCTATCTCCACACTGTGGGGAGTCGCTGAAGCCTATCCCCATTCCCTCCCAGCTGCCAGAGGCTTTCCCACACTGCTGGAGTCTTTCAGTGTGGTGGGGAAAGGCTCCAGCAGCTTTCTGTGTCAGGGAAAGGCTCCATCAGTGGGAGGCACTTCTTGGGTGTATAGAGAGCAATGTAGGGTACATGTCCAAAGGTTCTGGCATTGTCTTTACAGTGCCTCACCATTTACACATTGCTATTTATACCCATGCTAGGGGGTACATAGTGTATGTACTCTACACACCACCATAAATGTAGGCATAGACATACATAAAGAACAGGAATAATTCCATTGAAAGTTATAAATGAGAAGTGAGTGAAGTCCTATGTAGAGTTCAGAACAGGAGCTCCGATAATGCTCTTGATTCATCTCTGCTTTCAAATATTTTGTTTTAAAACATTTAAGCCTTCAGCCTCAAAAACTGGGGAGTAAAAATGTGGCAAAAAGATGATCTGGGTGAACGGATAGTGGAGACATCTCCATCATACCATGTCTCTCTATGTCAGACCAGCACATCCAACTTATTTCAGTTGTCTTACAGCAATTTTATGTTGGATGAATCAGCTGGCTGGACCTGGAGTCAAAATCTGAAACATTTCTAGCTGCCACATTTCTGCCATCCCAGAGCTTTTGGAATGGAAGAGGTATTTATAGCTACAATGTATTTATTTTAAATTCGCTTTGTAAAATGTTAACAAGTCATTTTAATCCTTTTGGTGTTAGATATCAGACAAGGAAATAAAAAGAAAGAAAACAGATCCCTGGAGAGTAATGAGAGGTTGGGGGATGTGGAGGTGAATTCTACTAAGAAAGTTTAAAATAAAATTAATATAAGCTTTAAGTGTCTCCTTTTAAATCTAAAGAGACCTCCTTCCTCGGCTCAGTGGGTAAAATAAAGGTCATGAAATCGCAATGTGGCAGAATCGTCTTATCACACTCTATTCAGTGATTCCATGTATGAAAACAATTTAAATAATTTATGATTCACACATTGGTTATGATCAAATGACAAAGGAGATAAGTTAATTTCTACCTTTGCAATTCCTGGAATCTGGAGACGAGCTACCTGCAACACTGTATCAACCTCAAAGTCCTTGTTGGTGTAATTTTTTCCACTGGGATCAAGGAGTGTGATAGTCGGTGGTTCAGCAATCTGCCATGTTACTACAAAGAAGGTATCCTTTCCCACTGTGCTATCAATAGTCACTGTCCTACTGAACTGCTTATAGCTCTCAGTCCTTTCACCAGCACTTTCAATCTATCAGAAAAAATAGAATTATTATATATCAATTTTAAAAGCACATTTTGCCTCAGATAAGACCTTTCATCCTACCCTTAAAAATGAAATCTGATACTTAAAAAGAACAAAATACATAATAAGACATTTGTCTTCATAATAATTTATAGTCCTGATTCACCTCTCACTCGAGTATATTTCAGCAGTAATTCCACTGATGTCAATGGAGATAAACTGGTGTAAACAAAAGGATATTCAGGCCCAATGGCTTTTCTTCCAAAATGACGCATACAATTCTCTCTACTCAATGGAACTTCTGACAAGCTCAAATGCATGTTGGGGTGATCCAGTGGATATAGTGGACTTTGACTTTCAGAAAACCTTAGACATGGTTTCTCATCAAAGGCTCTTAAGCAAAATAGGCAGTCATAGGATAAGCGGGAAGGTCCTCTCATGGATTAGTAACAGGTTAAAAGATAGGAACCAAAAGGTAGGAATAAGTTTTCCCAGGGGAGAGAGGTAAATAATGGTGTCCACCATGGAGCTGTACTGGACCAATGCTACTCAACAAAGTCATAAGTGATCTGGAAAAAAAGGGGTAAAATCGTGATGTGAGAAAGTTCGCAGATGACACAAAATTATTCAAGATAGCGAACTGCAAGTTATAAAGCTGACTGCAAAAAATTACAAAAGGATCTCACAAAATGGCAGATGAAAGTCAGTGATGTTAAATGGAAAGTTATGCACATTGGAAAACATAATCCCAATCATACATACTAAAGATGGGGTCTAATTAGCTATTACACTCAAGAAAAAGATCATGGGGCCACTGTGGATAGTTATCTAAAAACATCTGCTCAATGTGCAGCAGCCACAGTCAAAAAAGCAAACAGAATGTTAGGAACCATTAGGAAAGGGATAGATAATAATACAGAAAACATCACTATATAAATCTATGGTATGCCTACACCTTGAATACTTCATACAGTTCTGGTTGCTCCATTTCAAAAAAAGATATTAGAATTGTAAAATATACAGAGAAGGGCAACAAAAATTATTAGGGGTATGGAACAGCATCCATATGAGGAGAGATTAAAAGGACTAAACTGTTCATCTTAGAAAAAAAGTGACAGCTAACAGGGATCTAATAGAGGTCTATAAAATCATGAATGGTGTCAGGAAGGTGATTATGTGAAGGAGAAAATAAAATTTCTTAAACACAAAAACAGGAGCCACTCAATTAAATTAATAATCAACAGCTTTAAAACAAACATAATGAAGTACTTCTTCACACAACGCACAGTCAATCTGTGGAACTTGTTGCCAGGTGATGTTGTGAACCAAAAGTATAACTGAGCTCCAAAAAGAGTTAGATAGTTCATCAATAGCTAGGTTGTCAGGGACACAACCCCTTGCTGTGGGTGTCCGTAAACTTCTGACTGCTGGAAGCTGAGACTGGATGACAGGAGATGGATCACTCAATAAATGGCCCTGTTGTGTTCATTCCTTCTGAAGCACCTGGAATTGGCCACTATCAGATGACAGCATACTGGGCTAGGTGGACCATTGGTCTGACCCAGCAAGGCTGTTATGTTCGTAAAATATAGCACTCCTAAAATGTAGCACTCCTTTGTGCAGTGTTTTTTGTAATAGAATTTATGAATACTGTTGCTCAGTCAATTGCAAAACTTCCTGTGGCTGTCTAAATATGGGGGGAGTTGCTGTACTCATGTGATCTTTCACATAAGGGAAGTAGCTAGGGCTTGGAAAAGGCCTCTTGTCTTACTAATTATTTGTTTAGTACTGACAGAGAGCTCAGTGCTGTGCAAGGCATAAAAGTAAAGACAGCTGGGAGGAGATAGGAGCCCATTCTTTGGGTGTGTGCATGGTTTCTGGGTGGCCTTTTTCCTGTCTGCCTACTGTGATGTCATTGTTTAGTTCTCATTTGTCTGATCTTTTGATAATGGGAAAGTGATCAAGGAAGCGGGGCACTTTTTCCCCCATTGTGTCTCTGTTGCAGCTGTTATCCTTATTAATTATAAATTACTAGGGGTCTGATCCTCAGTTGGTGTAAATCACTATAGCTTCATTTAAGGCCTGGTCTACACTTGCAAGTTGCACCACCATAAGTATTTCAGTCAGAGGTGGGATATTTTACCAAAATAGTTGTATGAGTAAATCCTAGTGTTGGCTCAGTTATGCTGGTATAAAGGTGTCTTATACTGAGACAGTTCATTTCTTTTCCTGTGTCGGAATAGATGTAACAGTATAAACACTTTTATATCGGTATATCTTCATCCACACTAGGAGGGTTGTTAAAGTAGCACATCTTTTATGTGTAGAGATGCCCACATTCAATGAAGCTAAACTTCGATGAAGCTAAAGAATCTTCTTTGTCTCCCTGTTGATGCCACCCCACACCACGTTTATATTATAAGTTCTGTTATAACTATATTATAAATTCAGCTTCCTACATCTCTGTTTGTATGGCACATCCTTCAGTGTTCAGAGTTTCTAGTTATACTTTGTTGAATCTTCTCTACAATATCTGCTTTGGACTGCAGAGGACTAAAGTTGTATTCAATATTCCAGATGAGGGCTTAGTCAGGCTCTTCTACAGTAATGTTATTAGTAGGGAGGATGAAATTGGAGAAGGTTAAAAATTTTGATTCAGATAGATTTCCAAGAATTCCAGTTCCACACCCTTCTCCTCACACTAATAAAAGAAGCCTGTGGTACTGACACCCGTCTTCTCCTGAACTTCTTCTTTTCGTATCACTAGATGATGCATGCTGCCCAGCTGAGCCTGCTGCAAAACTTCACACATCTCCACAGGAAGAAATGCACATGCTCTGGCATGTAGCAGAGCTTGTGGTGAAATGCTAAAGCACAGCAGATTGTACAAGAACTCAAACTGGACAGACCAAGACCTAGCACAAGTGCAGTTAGGTCCCACAGCTGTCCTATAAAGATGAGAGTGGGAGGCACATTCTAGGAGTGGTCACAGGAAAGGGAGGGTTAAAGAAGTTTTCTGTGGGCTGACAGGTAGGAAAGATGCAGAGGGAGGAAAGAAAGCACTTGTGAATTGATCAAAACCTCAGAAGAGGTTCAGTTCTTATTTTGCCTATCCTTAATTACTATTTCCATGCCTCTTCAAAATAACGTACATAGTAGAATACAAAAATTTTACTAATACTGAGTGCTGGTCAATAATCTGGGAAACCAAAGTGTTAAAACTGTTTACAAGACAGACCTGAATGGAATGATTGAAAGTATCTCCACTTCTTGATGAAATTCCACTGAAACCATCAATTAGGTCGTTGGAGTCCAGTCTATCGGAGGCAAAAAATGTTAAGCCCCCTGAAATAGAGTATAGTTTTTATATTGTTATAGAAACTCATTTTAGGTATTGTATAGTCTTTTGACATACTTGATATATGAATTCAAATTTAACGGATATTTAATGAACTTATCACAAGAATCTTACCCCAACATTTTCAAAGCAGCATGGGGATTGCTACATAACATAAACATGGACTTTAATAGTCTTGTGACTAAAGGCTCTCCCAATGCTTTCAAAATACGTCTAATCAGAGTGACAACCTCCCAATGACTCCCTTTATTTTAAAATCATAGTTGTCATTTTACATTATTTACAGGAAACATTCCAGCAGCATTACAGACCCAATCCTCCAAGTCTTACTAAATGAGACAATTTATGATGATGGCTATTTGCATGAATAAGGATTACAGGATTGGACTCTGCTTAGACTATATGACCAGATTTCCAAAAGTGGCCTCATTTTTATGGATGTCACAATTTTTGAGTGCCCAGCAATCTGAGACATCATTAGCCTAATTGTCAAAGGTGTTCAGCACCCAATGGTCCTACTAACTTCACTTCATTTGTGAGTGCCCAGTTTAACATGAAGGGCCAGATGCTGGTGCCCTCACTCATGCTGTCGAGCTCTTACTTAATTAGACCGCGTGGCGTTAAAATGGCTATTTGTGTGAGTAGGGGCTAGACTATGCAATCCTAACCATGTAACGATTGCTACACAGAAAACCAAGTCACCAAAAATTAACGGTCACTTTTGAAAACTTAGGCCCTGGATCTGATCCTGCAACATACATTCACATGGAATAAAATTCACCTTTGCAAAGAGGGCTAACACAAGATCTACACTGAGTCTCACTTCAATCCTTGGGGTGGCCCTCCACACAAAGGTTAATTTCACCCATGACAAATGGTCCTTACTCATACAATTTGCCTGACTGATCTCAGCCATTCAGATGGCTGAGATGGAAAAAGGAATTGTAAGCTTGAATTCTCTATTATTCACTGAAACCCAATTTTCAATTTTATATTCAGAGACTATATTTCAGTTACATAAGCCATCCAATCAGGAAACAGAAATATTACCATGACTTATGTATCTAACCAATGCAGGGCAAAATCAGTATGTTAAATATTTGCAATGATCTGTTAGTGAGCAATTTGTATAGGAATAAGAAATTTGCAAATAATTTTGAATAATGTCTAAATGTGAGAGTCTGGAATAGATGTTTCAAACAGAAGATAAAAAGGGAAAACTTGACAAAATTTCTCATTATGAATTATCAGTTCAACTCTGCAAAAGCAGTATTCTTAAGTAGTGGTTCCTTCAGAGTATGCAGACACTATCTACACAGTTGCCCAGATTGTTTGAGAGAGACAGCTACAGCAACACTACAAACAGCAATGGTTTAGGGTACGTCTATACTGACAGCGGCAAAGTCGCCACCGCCAGATCGATCTTTCTGAATCGATTGAGAGGTCACTGTAGACCCACTCAATCGATCAGGAAGTAGACTGAGTAAAACCACTCCCTCAAGTAGCGTAGCATTCCCGTCGGCACAATGCAGTGAAGACGATGCACAGAAGGGAAGCACAGCAGTCAACAGGAGTTACGAAAGCTACTCTGCGTAGTTTGCGTAACTCACGTCGACTGCTACCGAGTCTCCAGGTAAGTGTAGACCAGGGCAGATTGTTTAAAAGAAACATGAGAGGGACAGCTCCCCAGTACAGCAAACATCTACATATTTATTTAACTTTACTCTGTTTACGTTCCTATTTGAGCCAAGTAATTTCAGGATTGGGAACATGGTTTATTAAAAAAAATTTTGTTTTACCTGTCTCACGGGCTAATTGTTCAACTTCTTTAGCAGCAGATGGGCCAAGAGCAATGGTGTGAATGATCGATCCACTGTTAATTACGTTAGAAAAGCATTCATTTATCCTACTGTCTTCTCCATTGGTCAGTAATATAATTTCAGAACCATATATATTCCCATCTTGTTTTTTAATCACCTGATAACAGAGCACTAAATATTAATATGAACAACCTATATTAAGTGCTCGGAACATAATGGTACAGGAAAATGGCATTGTAAAAGACAGTAAATTAAAGCAAATATAATGAAAGTTCTCTTATATTCATCAATGTATCTGCATTTTGTATCCATTATGTCATGTAGTAAAGAAATTCTTTAATATGGGCTAAATTAAGAATATCCTGTGTAGGTAAATTTCAGAGGGAGTGGGCACAGGGAACCCCTTCAACCTTACCCCCTTTGTGGTATACTTATGCAGGACACAAATACCATTACATAGCATCAAAGGGTTCTATGTTTGTTGTCTCTCAAAGATTTCCATATCAAATATGCTCAATTTTTGTATTGTATTTAATTTTTATCTACCATCCCTGCAAACTCTGACCGTCAAACTGGATTCTTTTCTTTTAATACACCATCCACCAGTAATAAAAATTTTGCTGGTCAAATTATGCCCTCAGCTAAACCCATGCAACTTTCAGCACATTTGCATAGATGCAACTGATTGGAGTAACTGATGCACAAGAAGTAACCGAATTTTACTCACTCTCCCAACTGTGTTGACCCTGTAGGGTTAACAGGAATAAAAAAGCAGTTAAAATGTATTTTAGTCATTAGTGTTGGCAGATGTGACCCTGAGTACACACAGGGAGCAGGTCTGATGATTAAGAAGTGCCTTTGCTGTTTAATTACTTATCAAAGCAGAACTACATTTTTAACAGTAGATGAAAGAGTTTTGAATAGTTCAGAAGCTTTTCATTTGGATGATTCCTAGTGCTAAGATTGCATGTTAAAATACAGATAGTTAAACCTATGAAAGAAAGACTGTGCAATGTCAACTAATTAAAGGAAAAAGTTATTTTTAAAACCCTAATACCGTGCCTTGAAATGTCCAATTTGTATTAGTTATGATTATGGATATGATTTGGTCACAGATTCCGTGACCTCTGGGACAGGAGTGAAGCAGCTGATCAGCCTGTAAGCCAACTGGAGCAGCTGCAAGCCCCAGCAGCTCTGTTTTCCCTCCTCCTCAGGGTATTTTTAATAAAAGTCAGGGACAGGTCATGGCTTCCATGATTTTTTTGTTCATTGCCCTGACTTTTACTAAAAATACCATGATAGAATCTTAACCTTGGTTATGATATATAGTAGGTTGTAAATGGCTTGTATGTACAGTGGAAAACCAATACAAGTTATTTAAATACAATATAATAATCAACAGCCTCCATCTGATATAGCAACAAAAACCAGAAATGTTCATAATTAGTGACTTCACAAGTGATGCCCACAGAAAAAGTGCTTGCACTACTTTACCTCATATCCCAGCTGCAGACCTGCACAAATGTTTGTTCCTCCACTAGATGGAGCAGTAGGTAGGTAAGAAGCAAGCTGTTTCCGTATGTCCTCGTTGACTATTTGATGCAACTGAGTTCTGATTTCTCCTTCATTACTGAAGATGACAATACCAACATAGGAATTGTCTTCAACAATTTGCAGTAGATACAGTTCTGCTGCCTGACGTAATCGATTGATTCGATCATCCTATATATAAAATGTTCAAAGCAAACAGTGTCATTAATCATTCACAATAATGAAACCAGGCACCTCTTAATTCTCTGCTGAAAAGAATAACATCTGAAGGAAAAGCAGCATATAATACTCCACACTGCATAGTCAATAAACAGTTTCAATTTTGAATAAAAGGTGCCCATTCACAGGCTCTCCATGCCCTACCAATTATTTAAAATTACAAAACCAAATATGCAGTTCAATCAGCTTTACCTAACAGCAGCCTAGTCACATCCTAAAACCCCCTACATCAGCCTATACCCCAAATTCCTTGACTGTTCTTCAAAGGCTGGATGAAACAAATCAGCCCTGCAATATCAAGTCAGGTGCAGGATTTGATACACAGGCAATGTTCCTTCCCCTTACAAAAGGTTAATGGAGTCACTGGAAATCATATAGTTGGTAATAGCCCAGGTTTGGCTGGAACAGTCCTAGATATTTTCAGATGGTCCCAGCGATCTGATGTCATGTTCAATGAAGAAAAGTGAGTTAAATTAGATATTGTCTTAGTGAGTTTATTGTTCAAGTAATAAAAGGCAGCTATGGTAGAGTCCTAAGAGGCTGGCCAGGGGGACTGATTGCATGAAAGCAGCTCAGGATTCCTGCCTGTAGCAGGCTAGTTAAACTATAAGGGTTTCTGAGAGAATCAGCTGAAATGGGGAGGAATTCCTTTCTTGATTGGGAGCAAAAAATGGGACCCTATGGGATGAGAAGAACCCCATACTTCCCCAATTTCCAAGTAAGTATCCATGGTGTCTGGGCATGTTTGTACTCAGATGGCTAGCCTGACCTGCCACATGTGCTACTTCCAGCTACACTGCCATTTTTATCATGCTATCCATCATGCTGGTGTTGGTCTGTCTAAGCTGGGAAGCACACTCCCGGTGTAGACCTACCATTAGAAGTTCCTTATTGGATTGTGGGATGAAGAGATGGCAACCTGTTCCAGCAGCCCCCCACTGGCAGTAGGAGAGAGCCAAGAGAATGGCAGCAACCATCAGTGGGAGCCTGAAGGAATAGAATGTGTTATAAGGGTTCTGTATAAAAGCCATGTCTATCTGTCTATATTTATATACAAAAGGCTTCCTAGTTGAGCTCTTTTAACAGAGAGAGCCACCTGATGGCCAGGAGTGGAACTTAATTTCTGCTTCAGAAATCTTGTGAAGCAGAATTTTTTTCCCACCATTTGAATCCAATTACATCCATAACCTGGAAAATGGATCTATGGGTCTGGCATTCTAAATCCAAACATAGCCAACGTTTGAGGGGACTAGGGACAGGGAGGTTATAAATGAAAGTTTGGATTCCCGTTTATTGGGGGGTGGAAAGAGAAGGAAACATTTTTTAAAGTGACCTTTGATCTTAGGTGTCTCGCTGGCTGGGAACCAACTTGAGACACCTTGGGCCTGGTTTTTGGAAATGCTGAGCACTCATTGAAATCAAATAACTTGTGACTTCTCCGTATGATTAAAAATATTGTTCCTAAAGTTGGACACTCAAACATAAGGCACCCAAAATTAGAGGCCAATTTTGAAAATTTTATCATAGTTTTCAGTCTTTGAATTTATTCTCTCATCTAGGAAGAGTCCAGAAAACAATTGCTGCTCTGGTTTTGATATATTCCTGCCACATGTGATAGTCACTACCATACATGTTTTGTTGCTGTTTTTTTAAAGTGTAAATACATACACGTGTGCACACACAGAGCACAACAGGATTGAAAATTTCTTCAAATCTCAGCTTCAGCAAAAAAAATATTCCCAGGTTAGATAAAGTATCTAAATGCACAATGTAAAAAAGTCAAATGTGTTTACAATAAACAGACTTAAACATTTCTGAGTGACAATTTACCCCATTCATGCTGTCAGAAACATCAAGAACTAAACAGATTATTCTGTGTCTCTTCTGCAGCAATGAGAAGGTGGGAGGAGGTGGGAGGCTGGTGTTGGTCCTTGGAAGGGTGTTATTAAAGTCCGTAGAGCTTATTATTACATCCCACGTGCTTCTATAGTCACACATTCGGTTCTGCAGATTGGGAGCTTCTCTATTATGGTTACTTTCATTACAAAATTCAACCACCTAAAAGTGGGAACAAATAAAACCAGCAACACAAGAACACAAATACAGATATAAGAAAAATAATAATTTGGACTTAGGTAGTGCCCTTTTACTATGGGAGCCAAAAAGCACTTTCAATTAACTGTATTGTATTTGTTTTACCAATGCAATAACTGTGGCACAGACAGCTTAAGTGAGCTGCCTACGTTACTGGCTGAGTCAGACACAGGACCTAAGAATTCTGCCTCATAGTCATGTACACAATCCACTAGATTATTACAGCCCATAAAAGGTCTCTGATCTAACATTATTGTTTAGGAGGTGTGTTTCCCTTTCATACCCATCATGCCAATGCCATTTAAGAAGCATAATTAAACCCATCAAGAGTAAGAGGAAAATCTAAGCCCAGTCCTTATTCAGGTAAAACTTCAATGAAAGTCACTGGAACTTTTGCCTTAGTAAGGATTGCAGGATTTGCCACTGTGGAAACAACAACATTGCTTATATGACCTTAATTTAGTGACATCCACAAATTCACATTTTTATAATGGTTTGAAAAGTACAGCATGATTTGTAAAATATACCAGATGTCCAAAATACTTTTTTCTAGATTTGTATTCTGGACTACCATATATATTTGAGACAACTTAATTGGGGGAAAACAGTTCAGCATTCACTGGTAGCAATGTTTTTTAATAGTTGGTTTATTGAGATAAAGGTTTAAACAAACTAAGCATTTCTAAAAAAGAGGATAAAGTCTAATGTTGGCAATCAAATAGTAGATTGTAGGAAATCTGTTCTTCTGTGATTATACTTACAGATGATAAGCTTTGCATGTACATTATTGACGACTTTGCAGTTTGAGTTCTCTCAGGAATAAATGCACATCCTTCCTTAAAAAGTCCTGTCAGTTGGTTTATGACACAATTTCCTTGGGTGCAGGATATTTTTTCACATACATAGATCCCTGTAAGGTCAGATGCACACCTGGGAATGAAAAAATATTGATCATTTAGAAATTCCAGACTGGAGTTAGGTCCCAGTTATAAGTGGAACTCAGACTTTAACAACAGTTGTCCACTGGGCAGAGCTAATTGCAGGATCATAGCGTTAATTAGTTATACACAATTAACAAGTTTGGAGGGGTGCTTTTGGTAGAAATTATGGATTTATATCATGGCATACACAAGGAAGGATCAATTCTACTATTTTTGATTCCTCAGTCACTGTAATCCATTGAGTGAATCAAAAATATTAAAATTGAAGAATTTAGTCTTGTTTTTCATGCATTTCATGGTTAACACTTCAAAGTGCTTTTCCACTCTGAAAAGTGACTGTTAAAATGGCTTCATGGGGATTCATGGTTATAATCTCTCAATGACTTCCAGATGAACTGTGCTAGTTTTACAGGTAATAAGATCTTTTCCCCCTAATGTCCAGCCCTGGCATATCAGAAGAGAGGCAGCATGGAGAAAAAAAGATGAAATAGAGACAATCCCATTGGGTGAGAACAGGTCACAAAGCAGTGATGGGATCAGTGCTTTCAAGCAGTAAAGATGAAAGAGAAGTGAGGCACAGGTGAGGAAGAACTAACCCAGCATAAAAAACTCTGGAAGAAAGAATGGGGCCTGAAGAATACTGGGAAAGATTAGAGGAGAGAAGACAACTAGAAAAATGAAAAGAGAAAAAGTTGGAAGAGAGAAAAGGAGGCAACAGAAAAAGAAAAGAGAGAATAGGTAGCTGACAGACAGCTAAATAGATGGGGTGATGGGAAAGGGAATTGCTGAACATCTGCCTCTCCAGATTGAGCAATTCTTAGTCTACAGGAACAATGCAGAAGAAAACCAGGCTCAGTGTCACTGACAAACCACTAACTACAATAGTGTTAAGAGATGAAAATGCAATGTGGAGCAAGGAAGGGATAATAATTAATATAATTCATATGAACTAATTACAGTGTAGGTATGGTTTTTTATGTGGGGTGAAATAGGCACTGATAGAAAGAGAAACACTTGAGACGTTTATAGAAACAAACTAGATTTGTACCTTACTGAAACAAACCCATATTTCTAAAGCCCATAAGAATTGGAATTTAAAAGAGTAAAATGATCAAATACCTTGTAACTTTAACTTGATTTTGTCCAGTTATATAGAAAGGCCTTTCATTATCATACTCGTCAAATACCCCCCAACGAAGGTGAGCCCATTCATGGACAAAAACTCTGCCTGTGGGAATAGTACATGGAGACTGTAGGGGTGCTGTAAAATGTTTTGTAGTCATCCCAACCAGCAAAGATGTATAGTAATTGTCAGAACTGTTGAGTACCCAACAATTTCCATTGTGCAATGGTAAGAGCAAATGGGTGCTCAATATTTTTCAAAATCAAGCCACTTATTTTCGGGCCTAAATATGACTCACTTTAGGCACTTTTATTTGAAAATCTTGGCTTCTATTTCTTTTAAAATTACCTTCTAACTCAGTGGTTCCCAACCTTTTTGGCTTGAGGGCTACAGATATCATTTTTACAACCCTGAAGGGCCACCTGTCTCTGCCAGCAGCCCCCCACGCCCAATGCAGCAAACGGAAGGAGTTCAGCAAGGAGGGTCCTTCCTCGCTGATCTCCCATCTTCCTGGCTGCAGCAGGGAAACCACATTTGTCCTGTAGCCTCTGCGCTCCACCTGGGTCTCTAGGCAGTGGCTCCCTTCTGCAGCCAGGGGGATGGAGGATCAGTGCCCCGCGGGGGCTTTCAAAGTGGTCCGTGGTGCCCGTCCTGCTGGCGCAGAAGGGAGCTGCTGCCTAAGGACCTAGATGGAACACGTTTCCGCAGGGCTAAAAGACCAGTGCAGGCACCTTGCTGCAGCCAAGGGAATGGAGGATCAGTGCTCTCCTCCCTCTGGCTCCAGCAGGGATCCCAGCACCTATGGACTCAGGCAGAGCACTTTGCCCTGCTCCCTGCTACAGCCAGGGGGAGAGGAGCACTGATCTCCCATCCCCTTGGCTGCAGCAAGGTGCCTGCACTGGTCTTTTAGCCCTGCGAAAACGTGTTCCATCTAGGTCTTTAGGCAGCAGCTCCCTTCTGCACCAACAGGACAGGCACCACGGACCACTTTGAAAGCCCCCGCGGGACACTTTTGGCCCCCGGGCCACAGGTTGGGAACCACTGTTCTAACTTTACTATATATCTGGGCTTGCATTAAGCCTATAGTGACACAGATATGAAATGAGTTTTTTTGAATGTGCCCTGAAATTGTAGGAAGGTGTACTATGAATAGTAATTAAAGACTTGAGGTTCCTGGTGCCACATCCAAGCACGAGTGCTTCATTTTCTGTTAGGTGAACTGAGTTCTTTAGGTGCCAACAGAATAGGGGCAAAAGCAAATCCCTATACAGTTTTAACAAGGGGTTTGCAAAGTAGTATTGGCAAGAGAGACTGTGTGAAACATCTGCAGCAAAGAGTTAAAATATGTAATTTTCTTTCCCCTTTTTATTATGAATTCACACATAATATGTATGTGCAAAATTTGCTAAACTGCATACATTTTCTCCTGAAAATAGGCCCATTTCAAAGTTAATTTAGCTTTGAATTTTCACATCTTTTTTAATGTAAAAATAGTCATGGCGTTGAAACTCTCAGAAAAGTTAAATCTATCACTCAATCTCTCTACAGTGGGTACTCACGCATCACCATACTCATCATGTGATGTCTGTGTTTGGTGTGCAGTCTCACCCAAAGTGAAATGGAGAAAAGTTTTCAACCATTTTCCACAGTTTTAAAATTCCATTATTCAAGTGACAGATGGACTTTCTTCAGAAAAGAATTACTCAAAAAAATTGCTCAATTTGGGCTCTTTTCTTCCATGATTGAAAGAAACAGAGAAGCTAATGGCCAGATCCAACTACCACTGAAGTTACCCTAAGTGAGTTGTCTCCCATGAGCCAAAGGCAAACAGTTTCATTCCTGATTGATGCTCATAATAAAACTAACTTGTCCTCATTACACATATGATATTTTAGATTACTAGTAAAGCTTTTTTATGTATGCTTGAATATACAGTGCAATGCTAATGAGTTGATATTATTATGACAACTTTGGCATTCCTTGACTTTTTAATGTTCATGGACTCAGTCTTGCAAACCCTTTACTCAGGTGCTCACATAAGGTATTGCAAGATGACCACCTTGTAGCTCACAAGTGGCACAACCTAGATCAGTGGTTTTCAACCTTTTTTCACTTGTAGACCCCCTACAAAATTTTGGATGGAGGTGTGGACCCCCCTGGAAATTTTAGGGCATAGTCTGCAGACCACACATTGAAAATTACTGATCTAGAGTGAATCATGAAATGTCAATGACTGGAAACAGAAACAGGTAATATTGTCATAACAAGCTCATTAAGTATTTCTCCAAACCTTACCTTGTGTTACTCACATCAGTAGGCCCATTGACTTCACTGGGACTCTCACAGCATTTTTAACCTTTTAAGTACTTCTTCATAACCTTAATATTGCATTAATGTGTGCTTTTGTGTTTCACAAAATTAATGTCATGGCCTGTGTAATGAATGGACCCAGGTAATTTTTGGCAAACTATCAATTTTTCATATTTATAATTGGCTGGATGTCACCAGCGTTTGCGGTGCTGTGGTAGTCATGTCAATCCCAGGATATGAGAGACACAAGGCGGACACGGTCATTTCTTTTACTGGACCAACTTCTGTTGGTGAAAGAGACAAGCTTTCAAGCTCCACAGAACTCTTTTTTAGACCACAGCTTGAAAGCTTGTCTCTTTCACCAACAGAAAAGAAATTTCAGTACCTCACCCATCTTGTCTCTGGATTTCATCATGTTGTTTGATTTTTTATAGGGATGGTATAGGTATATTTAAGCCTGCTGTGGCACAGGGAGAATGGACTAGATGACTTCAAGTACATTTCTATGATTTATTTGGCCACAGATTTAAGCAGAGGCAAATTTAGACTATTGTATAACTACGATAAATAAAGTATATTTTGGGAGAGGAAACATTATCTCAGTCCTGCAAAGGGCCTAGATCCCAATAACCACACTTACCTACTTCACAATGGTGTGAGGCTTTATGATGTTTGTAAAGCACATTAAGATCTTCCGATGGAAGGACCTATGCCAGTACATAGTATTACTTCTATGTGCACTTAGGTCTGCCAAGATAGTAGAAATACTATGTACTTGCATAGGTCCTTCCATCGGAAGATCTTAATGTGCTTTACAAACATCATAAAGCCTACACACACACACACACACACACACACACACACACACACACACACACACACACACACACACACACACACACACACACACACACACACACACACACACACACACACACGAGAGAGAGAGAGAGAGAGAGAGAGAGAGAGAGTGTCCTCATTAATACATTTCTTTTGTTGCACGCAACTGAGAATAAAAGCAGAAAATTAAGAATGATTTAGTAAATTTACCCCGTGATCCATAGACATGTATCAAATAATCATTTACTAGAAAGTTAGGTGTGAAATGTATATATTTTCCCATGTTTCCACATTCTCCATATTGTAGAGTGTATGGCTCATCTCCATGTTTCCAATAAGGAGCAGCAACTATGACCTCTGCCTAAAATTACAAAAATGTTTTGTTTAATGAATTAAGTGAAGTAATCTTTTGTTCTGTGTAAGATGGCATCTAGCACAAGGGCCCTAATCATGGACCAGGATCCTTTTTAAGTGCTACCACAATACAAATCATAAACAACAACAAACAGGCTGGGTCTGACTTTCATTTACACTACGTCTACATTACACCTATTTGGGAAAATAAAGTGGGAGAAAATTACATTTACACCCATACTCAGGCCTCTTTAAATGACTGAAGTGTGTAAAGCTGCCTTAAGGTAAATAAGTATCAGTCCCTGTACGTATAGCAATAAACAGAGATGCTACCATCCGGCAAATACTTGTATAATATGGCCAGTTTTCTTGGTAATGCTCTTTTCATATTTGTTCTTTTCTAGTATGTAGCCGATTTCTTCTTTTCAAAAGTGCTATTTACACTTCCTATGCCTCTGTGACAGTAGAAAAACGTTATCCTAGTTTGGGAATCATTTTAATGTTATTTTTGCCTCGTATTGATAATATTCATTCAAATAATTCATCAGAAACAAGTTTTTCATTATTTTTCCCCCAATCAGGAAACATATGCCAAAATGATCAGTGAACAGTTCTCGTTCTGTATAACACTGGTAGGGCAGATTGCCTGTGCCTACAGTTGGGACAACTTCAAACAAGAACATTCAAAGAATCTCTGTGTTTAATGTTCCAGAGGGGTAGCCGTAGGACTCTTGTTGTTCTGGGTTTAATGCTATCAAGGGGCACGAAGGACGTGCACTAACTCCATACTTAAGTGGGATCTACAGAAGAGCAAGCCTGCCCACTGGGTGACTTTTTACTTGTGAATATTGATATAGCCCAGAGGTTTTGTAGGTAAGCAGCATCTTCAGCTGGAGAAAAGTCAAGTCCAGAAATACCTTAATGAGTCATCATCTTGGCATCCAAATAACAGAGAATTAAAGAAGGGGGCAAGGACAAGAGCAGACAACAGGGCCCTGATGCAGAGATGTAGCTTTTGTACACTGAGGAGGGATCTGGCCTGGGGAGAGGACAGACTCAATGGTGAGATGGCTGTGTAGTGTCCACGGGGTAAAAGTAACATTCATTTTTAAGCATGCTCATGACGGTACTTCAGTTTCTAAGACAGGCTTTAAATATTACCTTTTCATATGACTCATGTTGCGGTCTCCCATAATTGTTTGCTTTCCAGGTAGTGGGTATTAAAATCTTTATATTCTGGAAATAGACTCTTCTTTGTGTAGCATTGAACAAATAAAAGGAAGCTTCAGTTATCATTTCCTAGTAATAAAATGAAATTAAGAAGAAACCAAACAGTAAACTTACTGGAGTCACATAAGTTCAGTGGTGTATTTGCTATTTGGCAGCAAGAGCTGTAGAAAAATTACTATGAGGATGCTACTTCACATTTGTATAGCGTTTTCCATCCAAGGATCTCAGTGTGCTTTACAAACATGAATTAATTCCCACAACCCCTTTGTGAGGTTAGAATAAAAAGCTGTCATAGTCACTTTACAGACTGATAAACTGAGTCACATAAGGATCATAACAAAGCTACAGAGAGAATCAGTGTCAGAGCTAGGAGCTGAGACCTGAGTCCTAAACCTCTGCTTCACCCACTAGACACACCATCTTTTGGTGATAAATACAATCGCAAACAATAAAGCATAACATTTGTGTAATTTGCTGCTAGAAATTAAGCTTGAACAGCCTCACTTAAAGTCAGTTTTAACTAGACAGGTTAAACATACATACTGTCTGGGACTTGTCTGGGCAATTATAATTGCCTTAAGAACTTTCACAATATCAGTTAGGAATGGAACTAGGAGAACAATTGGCTTTGAAGAGGTTACTGAAGATTCCCTTTCATGTTGAAACTCTGGGCCTGTTGAAGGCCACACCTTATAAAATGAACACCTGAATATTAATGTAGCAGCAACACACTGGCAAAATACTAAACACATTATAGATCCACAGATTCTAAGAAGGCAAGAAGGGACCATGGTGATTATCTAGTTTACCTACCTAGATTACCTACTCATTGCTATACCCAATGTCCTTGGGTGGCAGGAGTGCCCAGCTTCTGCACGGCCCCATATTCATTATTTGAATCTATATCTAGACAGTAACTCTATCAACAGAAACACAATTACTGGTATATTACAGTGCAAGCTTTTTAAAAATACATACGTCACTATTACTGTCAAGAGTTTGCTTCATTACTGTGAGCTTTCAACAATGGTTTCCTTGTAGCTTTTAGTGAAAAAATACTTTGTGAAAATCTAGCAGAGATAAGGCTTTCTTAAAAATAAAAATAAAAATTCTCAGCTCTGACATTTCTGCAGCATACAAGTCAATGTGAAGGCCGAGAGGGGTGAGCCTGTGGATCAAGAAATGAACAAAGTGACCACGCCAGCCCAGCCTTTCACTGGCTTGCTGCTGCGCTATTGAACTGGGGCTACTCTGTGGGGTGAGTTGTAGGACTATTCAATCCACAGGGAAGCCTGTTTGTATTGCAGAAAGAGCTCGAGCAAAACTGAGACTTCATGTGGGGCCTCTTACCTTGATGTTTGCGATGAGTTTCTGGTCTTCTGGCACCTGCGGATTAATTGCAACCAGCAGCCCATCGTAGGCATTGCCCTGTAGCCGCAATGCCGAGCCCCAGGCCGCCGCTAGTGAGAGCAGAGTCAGTTTCAGCAGCCAATTTGCCGCAGCAGCCCTGTCCCCACAGGTCATCTTGCAGGCAGTGGGGGGACTTGGACCCCGCGCAGTAACCCTGCCGCCTGTACGATGCCGGAAAGTGCCAGAGGCTTTGGTTGGCTGAACTAACCGGCTAGGAGGGAGGGAAGGGGAGAAGCAGGCGGGTCCTTTGTGGAGCAGAGCAGAGCGGCCCAGGAACTGGCCCAGTTCCCATCACCCTAGGCAGGGTTCCTAACCTGCTCGACAGTTTTCCTTGATTCCCCACCCAGACAGACCTCTCCTTCTCCTCCACCCCTTCCCGCAGTAGGAGCACCAAGAGAGGAACATTTTGCTAACCTCCCCCGCCCTTCTAGGAGGAGCAGGGATTAGCTCAAGAGAGAGAGAGAGAAAAAATTCCCAACTTTTCTGGTCTGATCTTTTCGCTTGGGAAGGTAAGAGGGTAACTGCCCCCTCCCTGCTCTGAAACCAGGGCCGTGAAACCAATCAGAGATTCGGGAAAGAGAGTGAAAGCCGAAGATGGCAGAACTGTCATGACCTGTCCATGCATCTTGCAGTAACAACTGAAACAGCAAGAAGTGGGGGGACACGATTAAACAGTGTGGGGCATGTTTGTATCTGTTTGGAAGTGGGCTAAAGCGTGGAGGATGATCCAGATAGGCAGCTGTTGGGTTTTACCGGCTGCTTCCAAAATAATTACGTACAGGGGACAAATCATCAGGTCCTTACTCCAAGTAGGATCGTGTATATGTTGATTAAGGAGCTCAGGATTTGTCTGAGTGAAAAGCCAGGATGAGGCACTGTAGATCTAAATGAGAAACTTTCTCCTGGCAAACCTCAGATTTTAAAACACAACACCATCTTTCGGCTACCTAACCCATGCACACAGAAAATAACTGCCAACCTAATCCCTCCCAACCCTGTCTGCACTGTAAATTGGCCCCACCTGTCTTACTGACAAAGAAATCTTCAGCAAAGGGTGAAGATGCTGTTTTCTAAACCCTGAAGGACAGAAAGGGGACTCTCAAGGTGCCAACATTCAAGTGTGCCTTAAAAGGTGGGATAAGCGTCTTCAAAATCAGGCACCAAACTGATTTAGCAATGAACACGTTAAGTACCAGGTAATATTTTACTTATTATCTCTGACTTATTCCTCCTGAGAAGTGGTCCTTTTAGCTCTATGGACAGGCTGACCCAAAATGTGCCCCCAGCTACACCCATTGGTTAAAGAATAAGCAGATAAAATCAGACAAAAACATTTTTGGGGAAGAAAAGTAATTAATACATTGAGATGGTGTCACAATTCAGAGCAACTATACTCCCCCTGAGAGATGCTGCAATGGCTTCCTAGGCTTCCAGCTCTTGGCCCTCACCATCACCTCTCTTGGGCAGGGACATGTCTGACTCTCCCTCCTGACAGGGTTTTTCCAGACTGTACAGTTCCCTGCCTACATTGTGATATCTCCAGCAAGCTACACTGCCTACAGGACAGTGCTTGCACTTTGCTTTCTCTTCAGAGACTATAAACAGCGTAACTGCCCACAGTTATAATTTACCACACAGCTCTTTCTAAGCAAACACATGTATTCTTAAGGTAAAGCACTATAAATAAATCATTAAAAACAATAAATGAACCTACACACATGCTAATAAATTTACCAGAGATCACTCTGCCTCCTCCCCCTAACTCCCGAATGGGCTCTGGGAGGAATCAATCCTTCAAACACTACAAAGGGATTTTTCTGCGGTTACAAGTTCATGACAACTTTAGCTCAGAACAAACACACCCATGCATACGTTAGTCTTCCCTTTATATGGCATGGACCTTTGATCTTCAGATTCCAGGATCAGGTAATCTGTACACAATCCTCAGAGTGTAACTTCAAAAGGCTCAGATTTTGCATAACTGGAGGAGGGAATTTGCAGTCACCTCTCTATAGAGAGGCAAACCATTTGACATTGTTTGTCCAACAGTCCTTTTGTGTCTGGAACACTGTTCAATCTAGTCATTTTACATTCATAACATTTCCCAGGGTTCACAATAATACATAAGCTTTGCATTGAAGAGAATGGATTCCAAAAATATTTAAACTTAATTCAATAGTTTTTCAAGGATTTTGCAGGAAACTGCCATAGTCTATCACAGCTGGTATTCCTGCTTTTAACATAAACATGGTTTTTAAGTGATGAAAATTACCCTAATGATTGTAGATTTTATTTACCGGGGGGTTACACATTTTATAGCCTGTTTAGGCCAAACTCATTGCAAACACCAATATTATTAAAATGTAAACTATCATCACATTGTTCAGCAGGTGTAAAGATCAATAATATGTAAAATATATCATCTTTACCCCAAGTCCAGCTTGTAGTGACATATCTCACTGCCTCTGAATCTGCTGTGTAACTACACTGAGGATATGTTCTTTTGCGCCATTGTCTACAGAGATATTTGCAGGTCCTGCAGAAAGCTTCATTACTGACTGGATCCTGCATTGTCCTGCTCATAGGAATGGCAGTTTTGCCTAACAAGGACTATGGAATCAGGCACTCTATGTGCTTGTTTTAAACCACACTTGTAGGTTTGAGTGTGTTGCCTTCTTCTGGCAAGGGTGGACTTTTTACATGTAGACTGCCCTTCATAAACCAAGAGTATAATATAAGAACCAGGCTCAGGATCGTATCTGTCTCTTATCTCAGGGGAAAATCTAGCTAGGATGATCAAATACAGAAGCCAAACTAAACAAATAGAACAATTCAAGTAAATAAATACATGTAGACTTTGAAAAGTTGCTTTATAAAAGAGGAATAAAACCAAAAATATTTTTCTCCCTCTTTTTAAGATTTCAAATGTCTTTAACAAATAGTCCAGAAGACTGACTGTCTCATTTTAGACTGAGGCACTTTCCTATACATCCTAAGGTTCTTGACTGAGACTTGAGAATCTAGAAATGACTCATAAGAAATTAGCAGTGGCACCGGTACAACAGGCTTTCCAATGAGCATGTGTTAAGACGAGTTACAAGCGGCCTGGGAACTCTCATCCAGGATTTAGTATTGTTAAGTTTTTAACAAGTCAAGACAGGGCAATACATGTGTGACAACCTAGAAAATATCTCTTATTTTCTTAATATGGAGCATGTCTCCATGTGTTTGTATATGATGCATTACTTACTATGGAGTTAGATCAAAGATGCTGTTATGAATGAAACCAACAGGGAATGAAACAGTGGCAAAGAGAAGACACCTGATGGAAACAGCTTCAAAGGAGTTAATGGCTGGGAAGTAGCTTCCATTGTGAGCTACTGGTTCACTCTTCCCAAACCAAAATTTAGAATAAAAGGGGATCCTAAATTTTAAAGATGCTGGCCTTGGGAAGGAAGAGGGGAGAGTGGGTTGTCAGTAAATTCAGGCTAATACCCTAATTGACTGAGACATAGGGATTTCAGCCAACAGGCTAGCTCTCCCAATCCAGAGATAGGGATAAACTGGACTTACCTGAACTATGTATGGGTAGAAAGGTTAAGTGTAGGTAAGGATATATGCGTATAAGACTTTCTGTTCTGTTAACTCATTTTCTGAAATCCTGTGTTTTCTCTGGCAATTAAAAACTATTTTGTTTTAAAGATGCTATTTTTGAGTTACCTTAATCAACTCACTGTTCACAGGTCCCTGGAGTGAAAGGCTCTGGGGGTGCCAAACTGTTGGGTCTGTCAGAGTAACACGACTGGTAAACAGAAGGGCTGCTGTTCAGTGATCCAGTCTAGGAGTAGTTAGACTATGTGGTTCCTCCCAGAATGAGGTGCAGGAAGCCAGGCCTGTCACCTGCAGGGTACATTCAAGAGGGACTAAAGTTGCATTTCACCTTTTATTTCTTTGTAACCAATTCTGACTTTTGTGCCTCATTACTTGTAGTCACTCTCTGCAGTTAATAAACCTGTTTTATCTAAAACAGTATGTTTGGATTGAAGTGTTTGGGAAACTCCATTTGAGATAGCAAGCTTGATGCATATAAATTTCTATTACTAAATGACAGACTTTATATGAGCTTGTATTGTCCAGGAGAGGGCAGGGCAGGGCAGCACAAGAGTGTACATTTCTGAGAAAAAGTCTGGGACTGGGAATTTGCTGGTGTTGGTCTGCAGCATAATTCATGAGTGGCTGGCCATAGCATTCATACAGTATAACAGGGAGTAATTTGCATTCGGGAGGCTGTGTGTGAGCAGACCAGGAGTGGTTGTGCTCATAGAAAAGCAGTGTAAAAGGTACCCCAGGTTGGAGAACTTAGGGGACACAGCTGTTCATTGGTCCAGATTGTATCCTGGGTAATGTCACAGACATATTTTATATTTCTGTATATGGAATTATCTTTTTGTCTTAGGGTCTGTGTAGTCTCCTTGTTCACTGTGGTTGGGGAGGTATAATCACTTCCCAAGCTTTCCCTGATATGATACACTACAATCTAGCTCTTAATACATTTGTGCCAAATAACATTGCCGAGTTAAAATACACACACACACACACACACACACACACACCTTTTCTTCTTAATATCTGGCATTGCATTGGCAAAAAATTGACACGGTAATGACACTAATGCCATGAACACTACACATCTATATGAAAAATAGTCATTGTGCATTCCTAGGATCTTTCACTTCAGCCCTTTTTAATCAGAACAGTCCCATTGCAGTAAATGGGAATTTACATTTGTGAGTGATGCGTCCATCACTGATGAACTAATTCTCAGCAACATATCACCTCTTCATTAAATAAAAGGAGGGAAGAAGCAGACAAATGGTATGAAGAAGGGCTGGCACTTCAATGAAAATATCTTTGGAGTGAAGATTTAGCTGCCTGAGCAATAATTTTACTTCTCTGACTGGTGGAAGTGTTTTAGATTAGATTTTAGATCAGTATCCTGAACAGAACGACTTGCCTATCAACAATAATGTTCTAAGGCATATTTTGGACAAATACAAAAAATTGGAATAATTTATATCCAGTTTAATAACCTTTGTATTAAATTGTTTCATGAATGACTATAAATATTGTGTAGTCATTTATTCTGAAGTCATGACAACTGATCATCCAAAATGCAGTAATTATTTATGTTAAAGGCCTTTCTATTGAAAACAATTCAATAGCAAATATGTTTGGCCTTTCCAGCAGGCCAAAAAAAACTTTAAAAGGATGTTTGTTTTCCTTTCAGTTACAACCACGTCTCTCTATCTAGCATATGCTGAAATGACCTAGTTTTGAGGGTTACTTACACTACTTTCTCTTATTTCAGCAAAGAAATAAAATATGTCATGGCAGCTTGTAGGATTAGATAGGTATATAAAGGGTTAAATTAGCTTGGCTAAACAATATATGTTTTGCAGTTTGTGTAAAGAGCAGGTGCTTAGCAACTGTGAGAATGCCTTGAAAGATGGCATGCTTAAGTGGAAATGCTGAGCTTGGAATGTGATTTAATTGGAAAAACTGGACCTGAAGTGTGTCTGATAAATTAGGAGGGAAATCTTTGAAGAAAAAGCTTCAGTTATCAAGGATGGTTCTAACAGGTTTTTGAAAAGAAAAGAATTCAAGAAGCCTTGAGGATAGTCATGTAGGTTCAAATAGATAAGGTATAAAAGATGAATTCTTAAAGGGTTTGTTGCTAGTACCTCCCTGTCCAGTTGGAGCCAGCCAACATGGGTTTGATATTGCAGTCTAGTCCAGTCTAGTCCTGTTGTAATGCTTATAACTTATACTGTATGGGTGTGATGATTGCTTAGGTAGTTAAGGTACATTTGAAGCAGCTGTATGAATACCATTCAGCCTTTTAGATTTAAGAAAAGACTTTGTGCTTAAATTGGTGTTGTGCTGGAATCCAGTATTAATTCCAATACAGCTGTAAGAGTGATGTGTATATTCTTGCCTTGTTTATGTAAACAAGGTCTGAGTGGCACTCCCTCCTGCTCAGTCAGCTGAAAGGGGGGCACTTTATTTGCAGGGGCTTTGTATTTGCATGAGTACAATTAAGTATTTAGCATAATTTCACTGTATATGGATAAGCACACCTAGGTACTGAGCATAATGGAAAATGGTTAGCATGGCTGGTTTTGGGCTACAAACCACTTTTGTGTTTATTGCTGGAGTAATGAAACGTTGTCCTTCAATTGTATGAACAGATGTCAGCAGAACTGTGTTTAGCCTGTTATGATAAAATAATTCACCCTAAACTAAACAGAGCCCAACAAGGGTGGCGGACAGATGTTTCAGCATTGTAAAGGGGGGGGCGGAGAGAGTGAGAAGTCTCTTATTGGATTGCATCAGTCCTGGCAAAGGGCCATCCCCCAGGCACGGCATGACTATCACCTCTCATTGTTAAAAGGTAGAATTAACGACTCCTCTTGGAGTCCTTTGTTTGCTGAAAGCAGGAACATTGCTCCTTTGTCAGCAGGTTTTCCCATGAGCTGACATTCACTAAGAGCTGAAATGCACTAAAAGCTGAAATTCACTAACAGCTGAATCACTAGAGCAGTGTTTCTCAAATGGGGTTCCACGGACTGAGTTGAAAGGTTCTGCGAAAAAGCGGAACTGCATCGCCAAAATCAACACAAATTGCGCGCCGCCGAACAGCTGGCAGCACGCCGCGTAACAGCTGTGAGCGCGCTGCCGAACAGCTGATGGCGCTGCCGAAAAGCCGTGAGCACGCCGCCGAACAGCAGATGGCGCCGCCGAACCGATGGGAATGCGCCGCCGAACAGCTGATCGCGCCGCTGAAAACTGCTTACAGAGTGTGCTGCCGAAACCAGCCTACACTGCGCTGCCGAAAAGGGGAAGATTTCCTGGACTTGTCGGCGGAGGGTATCACATGGCCGCGCAAGGGTGCCGCGGCAAAATATAATTGAGAAACAGTGCACTACAGGACCTGGGAAACCTTGCCTGACAACTAACAGAGCAGGGTCAGCAACAGTCAACGCCTGTGGTCGACGCCTGGGTCGGCAGGAGCCAGGCGTGGTCGGCGCCAGTGGTGGGGACTCGGTGAGGCCCGGAAGTAGTAGGAGACAGCAGCGGAGGGGGCCTGGTCAAGCCTGCGTTTGACAGGAGCCTGCATAGGGGGACGGGCTGAGCCCCAACTGAGAGGTGGACATTGCAACTACAATGGGCAGTACAGGGGAAAGCAAGAAGGGAGAGGCCAAGGACACGCCCCCCGTACTCTGGAGTGGGTTTGGCTCAACGAGTTCATGAATTCTGTTTGCACTGTTTCCCAAGCCAATGCTGTGTTACTTCCCTCCTGTTATTAAAAGATTTACTTTCTACACTCAGAGTCTGTGCTTGTGAGAGGGGAAGTATTGCCCTTTGGGTCACCCAGGGGATAGCGTGTGATTTCCCAGGTGACTGGGTGGGGGCTCGAGCCAGTGTAGAGTGGTATCGACAGGGACCCCTAGATATAGAACCCGGCTCTTGCTGCTGTCGACTTTGTCTGGCAGACGGGTTACATTTAGATGTATATTTTATAGTATCTTTATGTGTGTTGGAGTTGTACACTTGGCCACAGCAATTGTGGATGCTCTTGATGAATGTGAGTTACATCTTTGCTTGTATAAAACACTACTTAGTGTGTGTGATTGCGCCTCCACCTAATGTTGGCCCTAACAATTACAACAGCCTACCACTTTCTCACAGCTAAAAGTGTCCTCCTATATTCAGTTGATAAAGGTCAGAGATTTTGGACAGGTTCAATCCCTGAACATGATCCATGGTGTTAGCATGTATAGTCATGGTTGTTGCACAATTCTCACTATTTAATCTTAGTCTACCATTCAATGAAGCCCAAGGGCTGAGAAATTATTTCAACAGCTATATCCAAAAGGCATATCCAAATATTGTTCAGACAGCTTTTGTAGAATTTGAATAGATTGTGAACTCCACTGAATAGTGTTGGACTGTAAAAAACTTTGGGAACGTGCTATTTCATAAACCAAGCACACTATATAAATGTTGTTTTCATAAACATGATTATATAATTGTGTTATTTTTTAATGGTAGAAATGTGTCTATGGCTAAAAAAATCCCCTTTTTGTAATAGAGAACAAAATAGCTCTCTGGATTGCAAAATGGTGTCAAACGTGCCAGGAGACCATAACACAATAGGGTGTCTGGTAATGGCAGAATAATACAGCACAATAACAGACTCACATCACAACAATAAACATATTGTCTGAAATGCATTTACTGTTGTGTATTATAAACATTTACATTATACACATGGTCAAATGAGTTTCAAAAGAGTCCAGCATGGGAATGTTCGTACATATTTTACTATCATTCCTTGTTCAAAATTTCAAATGGTTTCAAAGAAAGTATTTTCACTTGTATTATTTTATTTCCTTTCACTATCCAGTGGATTTTACCTATATCTGCTTTAGCAATGTTGATTACCTTTACTTAAGGTATTTATTATATTCAAAATGAATAAAGTAATCCTATTTATAAAACCCTCATTCAACCTCATTCTGGGTTACAGTTATGTCCTGTGGCATGAGTCATTTCCCCATTTGCACCCTGGATTACCTGAAAACCATTTATCCAAATGTTTTTGATGCCTCTAAATACTTATGATAAATGGATTTCTCATAAACTGCAATGTCTTGACTCTTGCTAAAGAGCATTGCCTCAGATGTTATTAGCGTTTTGTCATGCTATGTTGCATAGAAGCACAGTCAATTTAGCTTTCAAATTACTTTACTTGTTTACTTTAAAAATGTTTTGCTTTACTATGTCCTTCAGTAATGTTTGCAAAGAAAGTTCTCTATACAGTATGGATCTATCAGGAACTGCTGATTGATCTCACAATATACTTTAAATGGAGAGACTCCATAAGAGCAAGAAAAGCAAATAGGGACACTAGAAATCTGTGGAAATGCATGAATTCCAAGGGGTTAGGGCCTCTCTATACATTATAATTATTTGTATTGTGGTACAGCACAAAGACCCCAGTCAGGATTGTTCTAAGTGCTATATGAACACTTAGGAAGACATAGTCCCTGCTCCAAAGAGCTGGTGGGGAAGGGCTGTTGTTACTGTTTTTTAGTATTGCCAATGCTTGCTGCAGAATTTAAAAATACTTTAAAGAATGACTAATCTTTCTAGTTCTGAAAATTGCCCTTATTCAAGTTCTGAAGGTTATGTTACCTCTAAACAAGCAGAATGTAACAAAAGTCTTAAGATAGATGCTTTCTTGTTAATATTCTACTGAAATTAAAGTTGGCTTTGAAATCTAATGAGGACAATTTTCAAAACATGGGCTCCATTTTTGTGTGAGCAAGTTTTGCACATTATCACTTGAGCATGCAATCGGTAACATTAATTACATGCACAAAGCTGCTTTTGCATATGCAATATACACATGCAAAACTCATCATTTGTATGCACAAGTGATTTTGTGTAGAAAGCGTGTATGCAAGTGATTTGCATTGATACAGTTGAGCATGTAGAAAATGGAGGCTAAGTAAGGTACTTCACTGTGGGACTTTCTCCTTCACAGTCAGATTGACTAAATTTACCAGGAAAGTCCTGTTTTTATGGGCTAAACCCAGTGTCCTACATGATTATACAGTCTTGTCCCAATATAATCAGCCACACTGCAAGTAACTGACTTAAAAGGAGAAAGGAAGAGAGTACTATCTTCTAAGCACAACTGAAAAGCCTCTGCATAAGTAAAAATCCATAAAACAATAGCTTCAAAATAAAGCCAGTCAAAACTTGCATAAGGACTGTATAGCTTTAACAATTATGAATCCTTTTTGCTTAGCCAGCTAAAGGAACCCTAAAATCCGCTAGGATAAACATAAAAGAATAAACAGGGACAAAAAACAGGAGTGTCATTCTGTGAATGGAATAGAAGAAAACTTTCTCATCAGAAAGTTGATGCTAAAAATTCTCCCTGAAAGAAGACATTACACATATGCTACAATATGTGCTGAAATCTGATATTATATAACCAGACAAATATTTTGCATTTCTCTTTTAGATTGTTATAGTTTGGTGACACAGTGGAAGAGGGAAATGTTGATTTATGTATGTTATGGATACTAATATTTATTTGTTATCTAATGTCAAAAGATTCACAAATTCACAAAGCATGATGCTTAAAAGGACATAACTTGTTGAAGTCCAAAATGTGGTCTACCTTAAAATTGTTACAATCTGGTGAACATGCCATGACAAATGTCATAGTCACAAAGCAATAATTGCAGTCTTCTGGGTTCTAAAAAGTAATAGGCTAAATTCTGGATTATTTCTGCACAGACAACTCAAAACTTTTTGAATCTTAGCTTGTGTGATATCTTTTATCATTCTGTTGGGGGTTGAGGTGGTGGGTTTGTTTCCCTAAAGAACAACCAATGGTTTGCCCTAAACCCCTGCTCTCCCAAATCAGTGTGGATCTTGAGAAATCTGTGGAGTCATGCTCCGCAGTCCTGCTGTATGTGCTCCCCTAAGTTTCTAAAATGAAAGGGAGCTTTTGGCCTTATGTTAAATGTGTCATTCTGGCAATGGATCATTGAACAGTCACGGATCTATCATATGTTTAGTTCTCTGTTGCTCACCAGCAAAAGGGCACAAATCAACAGTACAGGAAGCTAACAAACCTTTTTCCTAGAGTTATGTGAGATAGGTGAATCTTCAAGGTTCCAAATTTCCACAATGGTATTAAGAGGCTCTTAGTTGCAGTCTTTTCCAGTGCGAAACTCCTCAGCAGGAATTACAGGGCCTGACAGTAGCAGTCAAATAAATTGGTAACCTGTGAAAAGTAGTATATGTGAGCTTTACGGCAAATCTTTAAAAATATTTAGCGTCTGATTCTTTCCTTTTAGGACAGTTTTGCTGGCTCCAGCAGGACCATCAGGCTTAAGGGAATCCTTAGGTGGGTAGTGGCCCTGAAGCATCATCTCTCCACAGCTGACAAAGATGGTGCAGTCAGTGCAATTATTGGTACAATGATCCATGGCTTCTGACATGGACCCTAGGAGCCATTGGGAGCTAGTGTAATTATACCAGGAGAGAGACTGGATCAAGGCTGAGCAGTCTCAAGAGCAGGGAGTTCAAAGATAGTTCAAGGCCACTTTTCCACTCCTTCTTGAATTGCACTGACTACTCTTCCACGGGAACCCATTATTAGAGATTCATGAGGCAAATTTGCCACAGTCAGATTGACTTATCTGGATCGATTGAGCAGTCAGTGAAGACCTGCTCAGTCGATCCAGAAATGGACGTATTAAGACCACCTTCTCAAGTGGGGCAGGGCTGTGTTGAGGGGAACACAATTCCCATTGGTGCAGTGAGGACGGCGCACAGAACCGAAGCACAGAAGTCGACGGGAGTTATGCAAGTTTTTTGCGTACTTTGGGTAACTCCGGTTCACTGCCGAATCTCCAAGGCCGGGGTAGTCTGGAGATGCGGGTTTTGAGGGTGGGTTGGAGAGGGGCCTAGATGCTGTCCAGTTCGGCTCCCAGAGCACAAATCTGGACCATGCTCTTAACCCTCAGCTGTGCCCCAGTGAGGTGCCTGCAGCGCCCGGCGCCTAGGAGGCTGCATCTCCACCACCGCTTGTTTGGTACCGAAGGCTGCAAGGCGGCTGGGTTGGGACACGCCGCTGCGGGCCCTCCCCAATCCCAGCACCCACGGCTCCCGGCGGGTGGCTGGGCGATGTCCGCGACACTGAGGACCAGGCTCCGCGGGGCCAAGGCGCTGCGTCACCAGCAGCAGCAGCAGCAGCAGCAGCAGCCAGGCCCAGCCGAGCGGTGCTGTGCCAGGCCGCCCGCGCCCGCACGGTCACCGCCTCTCGGCCCCACATGGCAGCGCGCTCCGCCCCTGCGTGCCGGCCGGGCGAGGGAAGGGGCTGGGAGCAGCGCGGCGGAAGCTGCTGCGGGCGGCATCAGGTTGCTAAGGAAGCGGCTGTGGCAGCGCGGCCCGCTCCCTTCTCCCCCCTCGGGGAGTGCGCGGGGAGAAGAAGCGGGACGGCAAAGAAGGGAGCCTGGGTAACATCTCCAGGGAATCGGCGGGGCAGGGCACCCGGAGTAGGCCCGAAGCCTGGGGGTGCTGCGCTGAGGGAGCCTGGGGGGCGCCCCTGTCGTGCTGGAGGACGGGGCATGGCAAGGCCGCCGCGCCGCTTGGCTGGGTCGGCGTCGTGCAGAGCTGGCCGGTGGGACAGCGTTGGGGGGCAGGTGCATTGGTGCTGCTCCGGGGCGCTGTACCCCCCGGCTGCCCGCCCCTTCCCTGTCACTCCCTGGACCAATCTCATGGCGTTGGGTGCTTTGTCCCGGGTGGGGGATCGTCCTTGAGCCCAGGCTTCCCCCTCGGTTTGGCGGCCCTCCTCCCGCCATTTATGTAAGTTACTGTCAGTAGCCTCTGTGTTGGTGGTTAACTGTGCAGGGAATGTGGGAGTGTTGGGAGCCAAGTACATAGCCAGTGCTAAATAAATAACCCTGCATCCTGTGTGTATTAAGTATGGCCAGTAATTTCACTCATGGTCATTTGGAAACCATGCTTGTTGTGGGTCTGGTTTTTGTTAATTCATCCTGCTTTTTGTTGGCTCTTATATTTGACTGAACTGAGATACCAGTGATACTTTGACTACTGTGCCTTCCATTACCAGTTTGCTTTTCTATTATTTTTGTTATGATCATGGAAATACATGTTTTTTTATCAACTTTTAATGTGTTTGCAGAGTTAAGACAGAATGTTCTCTTCTGTGCATGTGCAGAATAACGATATTCTATCAGAGTCGCATGTTCAACAAAAGTTGACTATTCCTGCTGAGGTGAGTCAATCAGTTCATACTAATTTGCTGCTGATTTCCTACAAAGGAGGGTAATCTGTACACTTTGGTACTGACTAGACCATGGTTTCAAATCAAACTTTAAATTTTGCTTCCTATCTGTAGACAGTAGGTAGAAGGGATGCATTTGGGATTTGATTTTCAAAAGGATATGAGGGAGTTTTGTGTCCAATTCCCCTTTAAAGTCAGTGGGAGCCAACTCTTTAACTCCCTTAGGCACTTTTGAAGAGCCTACTCTTGCTGTCCAATGATGGACTGCAATACTATTAAAGGATAATATGTAGGGTAATTCATGAGGTGAGTTAGACAATTGTTCATTGGAAGCTACTCAAGCCAGTGGGAAATAAATTCAGAAGAGAATAAAAGAAAAATGGGGTTAGAATAGAAGATATTATGTGGAAGACTTCTACATTTGTTCATGAAAGTGTGTGAATACACTACACATGTTCACTAAGAGACGCTATGCTCTTAAAAGAGGATTTGTACAAGTTAGACACAGGTAGGTGGGATCCCACATACCAATTAAAAACTACCTCTAAAAATTACATACTGAAAAAATTGATCAATGCTAATTTGTGCTTCTCCTATGTTAACCCTCAGAAAATGCTGCTTTAAAGGAATTTGACTAATCTCAGTCACATATTATTGTGCTTAGTTGTGCAATCTGTTAATATAGCAAAAATATTCTTATAGCAATATTAACTTGTTTGAGAACATGTGAAAATTATTTTCATTCACCACACGGGGAATTTAATGTATTAAGTCACTGCATCAATATATTTTATAGGACTTAAGAAGTTTACATAAAAGTAAACTTGCAAGAATTTAATTTATAGAACCAGTGGAGACTTAATTTACTCTTATGCCTGAAACTGGGCAACTTAAATTAGTATTTGGTTAGCTGGTTTCATTAAATGCTTATGAATTTTAATTTTTTACTGTTTTGCTGTACATATTTATATTAGAAAAATTATGCTCCTCCTGCATCTAAGCACCCTTTATAACTTGCATCAGTCAAAGAAGCAATCGGTTTAACATTATTATTGTTAAAACTTCTGACTGGAATAGTTATAGATTCATTGAGTATAAAGCCGGAAGGGACCATTGTGAACATCTAGTCTGACCTCCTGTGTAACACAGGCTGTAGGGCTTCCCAGAATTAATTTCCTGTTGAATTAGAGCAGATCTTTTAGAAAAATATCCTATTCATATTAAAATATTAATAGTGATGGAGAATTCACCACAACCTTGTTGAGTTGTTCCAATGATTAATTGCCCTTACTGCTAATAATTTGCACCTTATTTCTAATCTAAATTTGTCTAGTTTCAGCTTCCAGCCATTGGATCTTGTTATACCTTTGTCTACTAGATTGAGAAGCCTTCTAATTTCAAATTTCTGTTCCTCATGTAGGTACTTAGACTGTTGTTAAATCTTTGTTTTGATAATCTAAATACCATAGATCCTTATGTCTTTCACTATAAGGCACGTTTTCCAGTCCTTTAATCATTCTTGTGGCTCTTCTATGAATCATTTCCATTTTTCCAACTTCCTTCTTGAATTGTGGACACCAGAATTGGACTCAATATTTCAGTAGCGGTCAATTGCACCAGTGCCAAATACAGAGGTAAAATAACCTCTCTGCTTAATTACTTGATATTCCCCTGTTTTTACAGCCAATATTTGCATTGCAGTTTGGGCTATAGTGCCACATTGGTAGACACCCAAGTCTTTTTCATTGCCACTGCTCCAATGTCCCCCATCGTTTAAGTATGGCCTGCATTCTTTGTACCTAGATGTATGACTTTACATTCGGCTGCATTGAAATGCATATTGTTTCTCAGTTTATCAGGCAATCCAGATCACTCTGTATCAGTGACGTGTCCTCTTCATTTTTATAACTCCCCAAATCTTTGTATCATCTGCAAACTTTATCAGTAATGTTTTTATCACAACTGCTGTGGATCTTTGTCTGGCCAGCAGGAAGAAAAGGGTTTGTGGCTCCAGTACAATTACTCATTATGGAAGGAATACAGTTCCCTGATAAACAAAAGTTGGAAGAGCATTTAGGAGAAGACATCCTCTGTGAAAGCTGGGAAGGGGGAATTAGGGCTCCTAATGTGTGGGATGATGGGGAGACAGCTGTCTCTCCTTTTTTGTCCAGCCCTCCCCCCCCAATTTCGTATGAAGGGAGAGTGGTGAAGTTTCAACTGATTGGAATCAGGTTGGGTAGAGGAAGGGCTGCCATTATCAGCCTTCCCAAATAAGTGGATGCGATTAAGGAAATGATGACTTGTACAGTATGATTTATTACTGGGTATTCTCAGATATGTTTAGTGAATAAAGTTGCAGCCTTTGCATCTTGTCTTCCTGCCTGGCCAGGACAATGCTTTACTGTTATATCAACACAATTGCCTTAATCAACCAAACTTGTAATTGCATCAAAAAAAATAGGTTAGAGTTTACCAAATCTATTTCTATAAACCTATGTTGTTTGGCATTATGCTACCTTCTTTTAACTCTTTATTAATCAAGTTTCATTGCAGCTGTTCCATTATTTTGTCTGAGATTGAGGACAGGCCTATAATTACTGAGATCATCTCATTTACCCCTTTTAAATATTGCACAATATTAGCTTTCTTCCAGTCCTCTGGCACTTGCCCAGTGTTCCAAGACTTACTGAAAATCAACAATAATGGTTCAGAAAGCTCCTTGGCCAGCTCTTCTAAAACTCCTGGATGCAAGTTTTTGGATTTGCTGATTTAAAAATATCTCACTTTAGTGGCTGCAGTTTAACACCTCCAGAGTTACTGTTGGAATGGAAAGTGTTTCATCATGGTCATGTGCTATGATTACAACATCTGGCTTTTTTCCAAATACAGAACAGTAATATTGATTGGACACTTCTGTCTTTTCTTATTATCCTTACCTCTGCTGGACATTTATTTATCCTTGTATCCTTTTGCTTCCCTTTTACATTTTTTCAAGTTACTAGCTTCTGATTTATATTAATTGCTATCAACTTTCCCTCTTCTCTGTTTGTTAGATTACATATACATTTTGTTTCCTAACCAATGTAGCCTTCTCAGTTGTGGGATTGTACCTCTTTTTGGCATTTAGTAAAATGTTTTAAAACATTTTAGAATGTTTAAATTCTTTCTCCCAACTGATTTGGCTCATAATTGTATTCAGCTTTGTGTATAATTGGCCCTTTTAAATCACTATGACTGGCTTGGATTTCATTGTCTTTGCACATAACAAATGTACAAGTCACAATCACATGCACCTAACAAACCGCTTATTTTTAGTTCTGCTATTAATTCTCCCTGGCAAAATGAGGTTTTTTTTATAGAATTCCCCTGTGTTGGATGTAACAGTATTGGAAATTAAAAATTGACATCTATAACTTTTAGAAATTCAGAGGACAAATGACATAAATAACTGGACAATGACATCCCACTTATTTACAACTCTTGCCATAATGTGACTTTTTATAACTAACTTCTATTTTTTCTATTTTCATTTATTTGTTTTTTCACAGATTTACATGTCATGGGGACTTCAATCTGAATGACATATGCTGGCACTCTGAAAATAGAAAAAATAGAAGTTAGATATAAAAAGATCACATTATGGCAAGAATTGTAAATAAGTGAGATATCATTGTCCAGTTATTTAGAGTCTGATGCCAAAGTCTTAGTTTTCTCAGTTCTCAACCCCTATATGTCACAGGATATATGCTTTTGCAGTAATGGAAATAACAGATGATAATTTAGTTGGTCCCAAAAATTTTTCTTGAGTATTTCTACTTAATAAAGATCGTAAGTTGTTTTATCTTGAGATGTCTCTTAGGCTGAGGTGGCAGGTGAGGATAGCAAGCAAAGCAATGAGGGTACCAATTGTTACATAATACTCAATATTGTTGTTTTAGGGAACAAGAAATGCACTACCTATTACACCTGGAGAAGCAGCAAAACTCTCTTCAGTGATTCAGTTCTGTGAAGATTATTTTAGAATCAGAAAAGTCAACCAACATGGAATATATTTTACTGGTTTAAGTGAAGCAGCAGACCAAGTAGGGAATTGTGGAAGACTTAAAAATAGTATCAGTGTGAGGCTGACTTTCTGAAGCATTTCTTGCACTCCTTTTGGCATTTGGTCTTATCACATTTTTTTAAAATTAGAGATATTTGTACATTTGGTCTTAAGTCCCTTGCATTAAATAAGTTCCTGCTACATCGGAAGGAATTCGTAGACTGATGTGTGTGAAAGCATAAAGAAAATTCTACTAAATTCCGAGCTAGCTGCAAGTTTCTGTAGGGTGGGTCTTTCAAATGATCCTCGGTGTTAAGCACACAATCCCCTATATCTATAGAAATTAAGTAGGATTTAATTGCCTTAACTTTCTTAGGCTCCTTTAGATACCCCATCTGGATTGTTTTCTATACATTTTTAAGAAGCTAATAATTAAACTATGCGGACTTAATGCTAAATTTGTTGCTAGCATGACTGTCATCACACACATCCTTCTTTCTGCTCATTCATACAAGTGAATAGATAGTCTGCATTCTGGACTTACAGTGAGAAAAATGGAATGATAACATGCTTGATATTCAGGGTCTAACAGCCACTGTTAGCTGTTTTACAGCATTGGACAAGACGTCTTACCTATAGATTAAAGAAAGTAGGGGAAAAGAGTGTAGAGAAAGTCATGATTGGGGAGAAAATTGGTATTATTTTTTAATTCCAGTCTGTTTCCCAGAATGAAAGGGAGGATGGAAATTTGAAATAACCTTCTGAAATAACTCTGGCCCCTTATTTTGGTTTATGACCTTATGATTGAGAATCTTTTGATTAAGCTTTGATTGTTATGGGTAGAAAATATGTCTTGAAATAGTTGGGGAGAAGATAAAGAAATGAAATAAAATGTTTATAAGTTTTCAGCATGCATTGAGGAGGAACCCTTGGAGCAGAATTGGAGTTCAGGTACCAAAGTTATGGATAAACATCAGACCAAGCTGAAAGAACTGTCACCCCAGCTTAAAAGCATATCACTGGAAAACTTCCTACAAGAAAACCTGGGTGAAAATGAAATGAGACGGTATGCTTCAGATAAGGAAAAATACAGTTACAGAATTTCATGAGACAACTAGCCTTTCATCTATTCTTACAGCATTTATTTATGCTTCTTTAGCTATTTACTAAAATCTATGTGTTTGTCTTCTATGGGTGCAATTTATGTCTGGGCCGAGGATTCAGTTAAGGCTTTGACTTTAGACAGCGTAGGGTCTTGTGTAGGTTTTCTAAACAGAGATTAATTTCTCTCTTTAATTGTAAACGGTATGTTTTGAAAGTCCTGCCCTGCCTGTGTTTGCAACCCAGTCTATTGCATTATGCTAGTTCATGAGAAGCTGCAAGAGAAATTGGTTAGTCTGTTTTCATTCCCCAGGTGAGTGAAATGCAAAAACCAAACAGCTTAATTAGTGAAAAGTACATTTGAATTTTAAAAGTTCATGGTCCAGTCAATCTAAGGAGTTATTGGTAACACTTAAAATAAACTTTTTGCTTTAAAAGTTTGTTTTTTAAAAAAAAATATGCCGGGTAAATCCTGAAGTTCTTACTTCCGCTGGCTTTAGATCAGAGGTTCTCAACTAGCCATACGCATGGGTACGTAGTGCAATTTGATTTCCATTGAGTTCTTCTTGTGAATAGGTTGAAAGAAGATGCCCTTATCGAAAATGCCACATTACAGGAAAAACTTCTTGAAGCAGAGATGGCAATCAGTTCAACAGAAATGTTTTTGCCTTCCTTTAAAGTCGTTATTGCTGGAACGAAAAATGTAAGTTTCCATATTTTGCTGTATTTTACTGCTATACAAAAGTTGGTGTATATAGTTATCCTCAGAACTCTTTCTCGATTAGTGTTCTGGAATATGTGCTCTACGGCCATCTTTTGTTGGCTCCACCTATTTCTGCAGAATTAAACATTTATGTTAAAAAAATCTTATATGTCTGACTCATGTTTGATTAGAAAAACACTCCAAATGTTGTCTAATGTGATGATATTTGAGACTTTAGACATAAATAAGAGCTTTGAGAAGTCTGAATGTTTGTTTTCATCTCAAATGAATGTTAACTATGATCCCTAATGTTGAACCTTAAAAAGTCAACATTTTGAGCTATTTTACTGATCATTTTAGCAGAAATATATAGCTATTTGTGTATTGTGGATTTGTGAGCAGAATTTGAGTACGTTTGCGTCTTCTTCCCAAATCATGCCCTGTTTTTACACAATATTATACAGTAGATAGTAAAAAAAAAAAAAAAAAAGTATGATTTTAAGTAACATCTTCAAATGAGGTGTTTGTTGTCTGTAACCTGTTAAGTACAAATACATTATTACTATTTAAGTTTATAAAACAAATATTATTTTAGGAGTCAAGATATCTTGATTTCTGCGTTTCCTCATGGCTAATCTGTTTAAGAATTGCGATTAGGAATTCACACTTTTCTTTACCACATAGTTAACATTTCCAATAGTACTTCAATGTCTCTCCAGCTACAGATAAAATTATCTGAATAAAAATGAACAAATCAGGATGAAATAACTTCTGTAGTAGTACTTACTATAAAAGGTCTGCTGCCTGATTTTACTCTTATTTTTGGTGCAACATAACTAGTTTTGATTTAAATGGATTTATCCTGAGAGAGAGAAATTGAGCCTTTTATCAGCAAAAAAGTTAAACTAGAATAGAGCATATGCCTGATTTCTCTGTTTCAAATTTTGAAGAGTGAATATTGAGTTGTGTAGTATCTCATACCGAAATGTTTAACTCCTAATACAAACAGTATTTTGCATATTCATTATGATATTTTGCAGTGTACTTAGAACCCATACAACTATTTTTCTATATTTTTAAAGCTAAATTTTAATAGTGGTAATACTGCTGTTTTGTGGGAATATTGTAGTAAACTTACACCGTATTTGTTTGTGGCTTAATATTTTATCAGGCATGTAACCTTTCTACCTCAGATATGATTAAGATTTCTAAACAAGAGGATTTACTGATAAAGGAACTAGAGACTCTCAAACAAGTAAAAGGATTGTTATTGCACCTACTTAGAGCAACAGAGCATAAAGAAGTAAGATGACCCAAAGCAATCTTGGGCTAATTTAACAGTGAGCACAAACAAATTTTATTTTTTCCCTGATCTTTTCCAGTAGTGTTTCCAAAGAGAGAAATAAAGAGCCAGTCACAGAAAATGCAAACTTCTATTGTTTCAAATATCCTTTATTGTCCAAATCAACAACAGAGTTCCTTTTCAAGTAATTTTAAAATGTTTTTACTGTGTGGGAAGATTATCCTATTTGGAGAGATCTATGATATGCTTGTATAGTATTGCATATATCACCGAATACCGATAATTTCCTTTAATATATATGTTAGTCTTTAAACATAATCATATTTGCTGAATAAGACACAATAGAAATTGTTTGACTTTAAAAAGATGTTTTTAATAAAAAACAGATGAGAGAAGCCATGTTTCTTCTTTTTCTGGAGCCTATGCATATAGAATAATCAGGGAAGGAGAGCAAGTTTAAAAAGGGAAAAACAAACAATTATAGAACAAGACAGTTGATAAATAATAGGGAGGAAGAGAAAGAAGAAAAGTGAAGAACAGAAATATAAAGAGCATTATATTACAAGCAGTGGTGTGATTAATATTCTCTGTGTTTTAATACCTGCAATTCACAGGTGTTTGTATTCAGAGAAGTACAAAACCAAACATATTTAAGCAGTGAATTCCTAAAGTGGACACTGTACACAAGTATGCTTTGGCTCTGTTGAAAATGCTCTCTCAGGCTTTCCTCTCACTGATGACCCAGAATACACCATGCTTCTAAAATCCAGCAGAGTGCACTTCGCAGTATGAATACGAGTGCTGAGAATGCAGCTCTCATTTGCTTTTCCCCTTTGCTGCTTTTCCCTGCTTTCTGATCTATCTGTAGTTTCAGACACCCATCTTGCTGGTTATCTCCAATATTCATGTTGGGTCTGGGCCTGTAAGATGCTGAGTCATCTAAACTTCTTTGGAAATCAGTGGGCTCATTCTCTGAATAATTCAGTTAAGTAAATCTCAAACATTTTAACTGCAAGTTCTATCACTTTATGTAAAAAGACTAACTTTAACTGCCAAATTATGTAACTGATGATTATGTGATAGTTATGGCTACATAATGGTTTTGCCATTCCAAGTCGATTGGCATTTGTATAGAAGTTAATATGGGATATAAGAATTTGAAATCAGGAGATAATCTTAGTGGCCATCAAACAATATTTTCAGTAACTCTTCAGTAAATGCTTCAGTTTGTCTTTAAAATATTATGAGTAGAATACACACTTTTACTTTGATTATTTGAACAAGGAAAATGTAATAAGCATGACATGTAAGTGCTTCCATTTAAAAAATAATCAGTGTTGCATATAGAATTAAGCTTGATTTGATGTCCCTTATTCATAAATTCCATACATAGAGTGAACAGAAGCTGTAAGATATTTCCCACCTATTGTCTGGAGGTCATGCATGTCAAAGTACATACCTACTTGCTGTTGGGATAAGCAAGTTCCATATACTATAAAATAAATAAATTTAAAATATTGGTTGTTTTGTCTGTTTCTAATTTGCAGATAAACAGTAAACAGGTTGACATTTTGATGCAGAAATTAACTGAAAGTGAAACTGAAAATGATGTAAGTAAATTACATTTTCTGGCTCCTTACCCTATCAAGGCATGCCAAAACAGTGAAATCACAATCTCATACAATTCCACAGGGGAAGGCTGCTTGGTCTTTCTCTGGCCTGGTCTACACTTACCTTCAAATTTGGCGGCAGTCGACGGGAGTTATGCAAACTATACAAAGTAGCTTGCATAACTCCCGTCGACTTCGTAACTCCTCTTCTGTGCTGCGTCTTCACTGTGCTGCGCCACTTGAGGGGGTGGTTTTAATGTGTCAATTTTCAGATTGATTGAGCGGGCCTTCACTGACTGATCTGTAATCTGATGTCGGTAAATTTGCTGCTGTCAGTGAAGACGTACCCTCTGTCTTGCACTCACTTATTTATGTGTATATTGCCTGGGTCCCACCTTGTTTCTATCATTTTGTTTCTTCCTTACCCATTTTACTAGTGATATTTTTCAGGAGTATGGTGTCACATTTATTACACAGAGTTTAATGTTCTGTACATTATACTATATATAGCATGGGCCAGTTTCTGATGTTGTTCCCCAATGTAATTCCAGAGTAATTTTATTTGAAATGCTACTTATTTACACAGGTGTAACTGAGAAGAATGTCCAGCTGTATTTCTCTAAGACATTGCCTTAATGTTATGGTCATTCCAGTGCACTATCTTTTTATTCTGACATAAATTGATAAGCAGCGTAAGGGAGGGAAAAGCTGTGAATTCATTGCCCCCAACAAATTACCATTTTTGTTATAGTTTATGTAATGTTTCCATTCCATCAGGAAGTTGCATTCCTTCCCAGATGATAGCACTGATGATCAGGCTACATGGTTTTGAGAAAGCAGATGGAACTAAAAGCTTTAAAACCCTCTGAATCATTCTCCCAAATATGTCATCTGCCACAAATGAGAAGATATAGGGCAATACAATATCCAACGGGTGCAATTTGGTGCAACTTCAGTACTATAGAAAAATGTGAAATTCTTCCAGTACCGGTTTTTTATAATGTTAAAACAAAGTAATTGGAAATTTAAGTTCTCTTTACCCCAGTCCTGAGGAGGAATAACAAGATGCTTAGCTGAAAAGCATAAGACGGCTAAATATCTCAGGTAGAATGTATTATTATCCTCATTTTACAAATAGGGTAAATCAAGGCCCAGGGTGGTGTTAATGATTTGCCCAAGGCCAAAAAATATTACCCAAATCACTTTATTCCCAGTCTGGGCATAAATTAACTACATTGGAATTTGAATGAGATTAAATTGAAAAGATCTGTTTTTTTTTTTTTTTTTTTTTAAGAACCCAGGAAGTCAGGTACTCAGCTGTGAGGCAATCTGAACTATAGGTGTCAGTACAAGTGCTGTTTATGAAACACTTCCAGTCTGGGAGAGCAGCAGAATATGGCTTTTATGTCTGAAAACCATTCAGCCAATAAACCTAACCTTCAACAGAAATCAAATCCTTAAACTTAATTTCTGGTGAAACCAAATAACCTTTACCATTAGGAGCTCTGCTCTCAAAAAGAACATTTCTTTTACTTTGTTCATAAATGTTTACTGGCTCTGTGTTTCGGTTCGTTTGTTTTTGTTTTTTTACTTCTCAGAGCAGTGCCTCATTTTTGCTTTATTCCTTCTTCTGTCTTTTCCCGTATTGTCTGTTCTGTCTCCTTGCTCCCTTGTGGCCTCTTCAAAGACAATTTTAAAGAAGCAGAATTTTCTAAACAATTTGATAAGTAATAGAAGTATATGTGTTTTCTTCAGTATTTGATTTGCAGAAAATTGACAAAGCTTGACAAAAAGAGTATCCCAGAACAAATCCCAGTAATATAAGCCAACATTGTACATCAGCTAAATTTAAGTACCCAATTATATTGACTGTGCATGTGTACACTTAAATTCATGTCCCTGCTTTGAGACACTTTTGTTCTTACATGTAGGTGTACAATGTCTTTGCTTTTAAGTACCACCTGGAAATGTTTGTGTCACTGGAAATGAGAGCTAAATTACCCTAATAAACAATCCACTTTCCATGTGCAATTTGGGTGCATTGTTATGAAAATGTAGTCCAAAATATGCATATTGAGACCTTTTCATTTTGTGTTAATTTTCCTTCATGAAGGGTCTCAGAAAAGAAATGCTTGATTCAGAGAGGCGTATTGTAGAGCTTTCTTCTCAGCTTCAACGGGAAAAAGTAAGTCAATGTTTCCCTCAGAATGGATGTTTATCTCAGTGTGCTAAATTCTTACCTCCAAAAACTCCTAATTTTTTGAAACTGTGAGAAGTGTAATATTTAATTTAAAAAGTTATATGAAAAGCTATTCCTGTGAGCCAGTGTTTCTCACAGAAGTGGACCCAAATGAGGAAGTTTGGCTCCATATGTATTTTTGAACTGTGAACCACCCCCAACCCAGTGGCTCCAGCATTCAATATGAGGGAAGACTCTGGAGTGGTAAGTTGGTTTGGACCTAACTGTTATTTCTCATTAAAGGTTAGGTTTTGGCTAGTGCTGCACAAATGCATACAGCAAAGAAGAGAGTGGAAAAGCCCACCTCCATGTTGCCTCTGTACAGGGGCTGTTCACAGTCAGTCTCCTTGTGCTCTTTGAGGTCATCAATCGCTGAAGGCTAGTGCTGAAAACAGTGCTAACCTCTTTGAAATGGGTACATAAAAGTCCCTTTTACCTCTGTAGCAGACAAGAGAGCTGACTCAATGCAAAGTGAGGGTGGGAAGAAACGCACTGATTATGCTCAATAAAAGGGTGTAACAGCTCTACACAGTGCTTCAGTGAGCGTATTGTGCTTGAGTCTGGGTTTGCAATCTATTTCATAATTGTGCATGTGTGACCCAGACAGTGTATATAATACTATATGTTCGAAATCAATTATACAGAAAGACATAGAGATAGCTTCTTATGGAATATCTGCATAAACTAAAAGATTTGTGTTCATATCTTTTGCATAGGCAAATGCACTAAAGGCAGACCACCTGTCAAAGTCAGTAGAAGCTGTACACGCCCACCTGCAATGCCAGATTCAAAAGAAGGAGGCTGAGAATTGTCAGTTGAAAGCAAAAACACAGGTTACTACTAATTTTCCTTTGGGTTTAATCTTAGTTCATTGGTAAATTAATGAAAGCATATTGGAGCCAGAAGGCCATTTTTAATTAGAAGTTGTCAGTCAAATCCTAAAATGACACTTGCTATGATTAAATTAAATCCTGTATATAGAGTTAAAATTAGAATAAAAAAATTCCAAACCAGTAAAAATAATGGAAATATATATTTCTTGAGAGCCACTTGGACAATGTGTTCTTAATTACAAGTGAGTTTTACGAATATTCAGAACTTACACTCTAGATAGTCATAGAACGATGTAAAAAGTATCCAAAAATAAGGCTATTATTCTGCAAACATTTACACATGCTTAACTTTAAGCACATAAGGAGTCTCACTGAAACAGTGCAATTATTCACATTCTTAAAGTAAATATGTATGGAAATGTTTGCAGGATCAGGACCTAATAAAGGAACATATATGCAGTGCTAACAACCAGAATCAGGAGCTGTCAGTGTTGTCAGACAGCAAGGGAGTGATCAGGTGGCTGAGAGGGAGGGGACAGACTGTGGCCACAGGTTCTCTAGGAGTATTTGAAATTTGCAAGGAATGTGAAATTTAACACTGAGCAGAGGAGTTGACTTAAAAGTAGACTATCCCTATTAACTTTTATCTTCTCAAATTTGCCTGATATCGTTACTATCAACCTGCGGGTTAGTTGTTTATCACTCAATACTGAAAGAAAAATCTCTATTAATAAAAAGAAACCTCTGTTCACTTTCCCCAGTTTAGACTGAAAAAAGAAAAAAAGGCTGTTCACTCTTACTGAACAGTGTTGTAAAAATGGTCTCTGCTGCACACTTTCAATGAGCTAAACTTCAGGCAGAACTGTTATTGCTGAAAATGTAACTACCAAGCTTGGTCTTTGATTTAAACTCATCCTTGTTGTACACTAAGGGTATGTCTACACTAGAAACCCAAGTTAACCTATATTAGGTTGACTTACAGCCACTGCAGCAATATCCACACTACCCTCATTGGGTCAGTGGTGCATGTCCTCACCAGGAGCCCTTCCACACACCTAAAAGGGGTAGTGTGGGGAGTCCTGGCAGGCTGATTACCCCCACACACACACTTCCTGTACCCTGCTGGTAGTCGGGCGGAGGGAAGCCATCCAGGGTTTCTTGCTGTGGCTCCCAGCTGGGAGCGGGGTCCAGCTTTCCAGCTCTCCTGGGGAGCGGGGTACAGCTGGGTTCTAGCTGCCTAGGTTTCAACAGCCAATGTAAGGGATGCAGTATCTATACAGATGCTGCGTTGCTCTAATTACACTGACATAAGCCTTACGCCTCTTGTGGAGGTGGAGTTGTTTATGTCTGTGTAGCAGGACACTTACGTCGGTGAGAGGAAGGCTTGTAGTGTAGACACTGATATAATTAGGTCAACTTAAGCTGCCTTACATCGACCCAACTGTGTAGTGTAGACCAGCCCTAAATAATGACTATGACATTGAGTAAATGTGTTAGCAGTATTTTATTTGCCCTTATTAAAGACGAGCTAATTTTGTTTGGCTCTTTATGGTCTCTGTTGTGCATATTCTACATTCTGGATAATATGATTGAAATTAGCTACTTCGTTTACTACATGTAGTATTGTTCTCTGAACACAGAATTATGGCTAGCAGACTCTAAACAAAACAGCTGAATAAACAGACTTTGTGCAGAGTTTTTTGCAGGGGGAAAGTGAGATGAAATTCTACCCAATTGCCAATGGAGCACCGATGGGAGAGGCCACTTCTACAAACCATGGTCTGTAGCAGCTCACATAGGTGCTCTGCCATCTCCCATCATATGCGGGGGGGAAGTTTGGCCAGTTGGTCTGCATAGTTAATTAAAAATCCCTAAAATAAAATCTCTTACAGGAGAACAGTAGAGCAGCATATCATTTTCATTTCATTTTAACAGAACCTCCAAGTAATTGTTACTCGGAGTTGCTCCAAATCTGTTGTAACTAGCCAGATATTAAATCTTTTAAATGAACTTAAAGAAATTAGAGAAAATAATACAAGATTGTAATGTAACTTTAAAGAGCAGGGAGTGTTTTTATATAGTCTGAGGAAAGCAGAGTTTTTTAGTAAAACTAAGCATTGTATGTGTATTAGCGGAACATATCAGAAAAATCTGTTGAAATCATCTTACATGTGTAATTTGGGCTTTTTGGCTGAATGGTCACTCACAAAGCCCCTAGAACATTAGGCGTTGAAAGCCATGATATGTGACATTGCAAAGGTATCTTGCCTAGATTAATAATGCTTGGATTTTACCTAAGACTCTGATGTTTGGGATATTAATGATCTCCTTACAGATACCGTACAGACAGATATGCAGAGTTTTTGTGTTTAGACTTACTAGAATCTTACTCAACTACAAAGATCAAGTAAATTGATAGAATTAATTAATTTCTATAATTAACTTATTAACAGTGATTATATCTGTTTCTTGATGGATAAGTTGTTCTGATAGTGCCTACAAACCTTTGTAATGATGTATTTACACTTAAGAAAATGGGAATGAAAATGACTTTAAAACAGTATCACCACAGAAGTTTCAGAGCAATGCCAAATACTAATATTGTATATATATAGTATTTGCCATTAGGAAGACAATATTTGGAAATTAAAAATAGGGTTAAGTATTTTTTTCTTTTTTTAAGTTTGCAGACTACTCATTTTTCTCCTCTAACACTTTTACTCGAGAACATGAAATTAATTATATGCATTAAGTGTACATATTTCATGTTTTGGTCTGAAGGATATTGTTTTTTGTACTTCTGCATAGTGTAATTATTAGAATTCTCTCAAAAAATTTATTTAATGGTATATTTTAAAAAATAAGCTGATCTTTGCATAAAGATTCAGTGAGAGTAGACAGCCATCTAGGCTGAGGTTTTCAAAGGAGTCTAGGGTAAGTAAGTGCCCATATCCCATTGAAAGTCAGCTGATATCCTGACAAAGCCTTAGGACAGCTTAAATGTTTTCTGCACATTATGAAATGAGTTCCAAGATTAAATTTATCTAAGGCTATGTTCAGAATGAGGGCAGCAAAATCGCCGCCGCCAGATCGATCTTTCTTGATCGATTGAGCGGTCAGTGAGACCTGCTCAATCGATGAGGAAGTCGACTGAGTAAGTCCACCCCCTCAACTAGCGAAGCGCTGAGCCGACCGGAGTTGACTGAGCCAGTGAGAACAGTGTGCAGAAGGGAAGCAGAGCAGTCGATGTCAGTTACGCAAACTACTCTGCATAGTTTGTGTAACTCCCATCGACTGCCGCCGAATCACGCGGTAAGTGTGAACCAGCCCTCAGTCTTTGAAAAGGACATCGCTTCCTGCGACACAGGACTGTCAAGTCGTAGTGTGATAGTGACATCTTGTGGTGATACATGGGGAATACAAGTATTATTCCTTTATATTTCTTAAACTGTTGATATAAACAACAAGGTGGGTGAGATAATATCTTTGATGAATTTATAAGCAATAGATTGACAAATCAAAACCTTCTATATTTCTCTAAATTTTCTTCATTCATTGAAGGCATTATCTCCCAAGTCACAGTTCATAACAATCAAACACAAAAACAAATACAAGTCGCTTCATTTCACATTTACATTTGAATTTTCTTTTGATATTTCTCTTTCAATAAGTAGGATTGTTTCCCTTTTTTTTGGTTCCCAACAGCTGGGACCATCTTCCATATGGAAAAGCACTTTGCTTATTGTAACTACACAGAATGTTATATAGATCAAAGATAAATTTTTGGAGTCTTGGTCAGTGCTACAACCTCCCGCTGATAGACATCCGTTCCACATACAGAATGTGGGCATTTTATAGCTATTGGTGAATAGCATCATGAACATAAAAAAATCAGTACAGATGATCAAGTAAATGGCATGTCATTCTAGCTCCATATATGTCTGGAACACACATTAGGAAGGATGCAAGGCCCAAGCTTGAATGGAAGGGCACTATACCTGTTTTTTATTCATGCTACATTTAGTCATGTCTGCCTTTTAAACTATTTTAAAATGACCTGAAAGAATTTTATATAGATTGGTATGTATAGCTGACATGTTTACAACTTTGTTGCATGATGGAAAAATTGTTGATAATATCAATGTGGATTTAAGATTGTCCATCCAGAAACAGTTGTATGCTGGTAGCTTGCTGATGCCATGAATGAGCTACCGTCCTAAAGACCACTGTGTTTGGGCCCTCTTTAAAGCAGGCTTTAAGGATTCATCTGATTGGTGTCTTCACTGAATGTCAGTTTACCATGTTTTAAGCTCTTTGATGTGATTTGCCTCTAGCATCCTTATTTAAATAAAAAAGTGGTATGACGGGGAACAAACATAAATTTCATACGATAGTAATGATAGTATTCTCCAGACTGTGGTAGACATTGAGATACTACATTGTTTGGCATTGCTTAAATATCTAGATAGAAACAATAACAGTATAAATATTTTGTAATGATAATGTCTTAAACTCCACTTATATGTAAAAACCCAATTTCATTATGTATGTGTGTGTACATGTAAATATATAGATGATATATCCAAAAAATCTACATTAAAAGAAAATAACATTATTAAGGTTGAAAAGTCAAGCTCTGGGAAGCTACGAAATGTGTTTAGGTAGGATGACAGTCTTTATTAAGTACATGATCACATACAATTTTTTTCTACAGGATCCCTGCCTTATTCAGTGACTGGATAGTTTTATTTGGTATTTCTTTTTATCATTCTCATTCAGTTATGGACCCAGGCCTTACTTAACAATTTTCTTTTCAATGCAGAGTTTGGATGATGTACATTAATTTCCTCCTGGGTGTTTCTATGGTACTCACACTGAAGGATCCCAGTGTTTCACAGTCATTAATGGATTTATCTTCACAACACCCCATGAGATCAAGTGCTGATATTATCCCCATTTTACAGCTCAGGAACTGAGGCAAAGCCAAAACTGATTAAAGTCAAAATTGTCAAAAGTGTAATTTTGGGTGTCCAATCTGAAATATATAGGGCCTGATTTTTCAGAGTATTTAGCATTTTTATAGCATTTTATATGTTCTGAGCACAGCTCCAGTTGAGTTCAGTTATAGTTGTGAGAGCTCAGCACTTCTACAAATCTAGCCTTAAGTCTCTCACTTTGGGCACGTAGAAAACAATGAACACATAGTTAGTAACACCCATGAAAAATCTGGTTCAAGTGACTTGCCCAGCCTCGCACAGGAACTGTGTTGCAGAGGCAGAGAGAGAATCTGGTTCTCTAGGGCAACATTCATCTTCCTCAACCTTGAAACCATGCTTTCTCTTCTTGCAATCTTCTGCCTCATTCACTGTATACCTTCCAACTTCTGCAACAAATGATGCAGATATGCTGTAGATAACTGTCTCCTTTTGCTACACAGCCCTGATTCATCCGCAGATCAGGTACATCCCGACCACTGAATGAGGTAGGGGTCCTCTGGAAAAAAAAATAGCATGTGATCATGTAATTAAAGACTGTACTATAATGCATACACATAAGGCAGTGTTAGTCTTGCAGTCAAAAGTTAGGAAACACTATGTTCTTTTAATGTTCTTTAAATGTAATTTCCTACTTTTTCTAAAACAAACTGCAAAAGCAGAGTTTCTGTCATGTGGAGCTATATTGATTGCCAGCTTGGGTCATAGGTTTTAGACCTTTACATCCACAGCACAGGCCTGTACCATTTGAGCTAATGTAGTAACTGATAGAAGTAATAGGTGGTTATCCTCTGTGTGGGTCAGCCTAGAGGAAGATGAAACACACACTTTTTCAGTGGTCTTCACAGCTGTTTTCTGACAACAGAAGAATATAGTGACTAAGGACTTTTCAGTTCAATTCCAGGTTCTGGAAGGGTGTATTTTCTCAAAGTAGTAGACCCTTGTGCCCCTGTGACGCCAATCTGTTCATGTCCTCCTCTGCTGCTGCCATCCTAAGCTCCTCACTGACTCCTGTCCCTTTCCCCTTCTGTTTTCCCATCCCCATGTCATTCCCCCACCACTAGGTTCCTTCCCTATCCTCTGATTTATATGCCCTTCTTTCTCCGTGTCTCTCCATCTCCATTTCTTACTACTCAGTGGATAGAAATACTGGGTGCACAGCCCCTGCTCTCACCTTGTGCATGTATTTGAGATGCAGGAAGCCTAATGCAGGTGGTGTGGAAGTCTACTCAAAATCTGCCCCATTATATTCAGAGTATGTCATTCATTTTTGCTTAATTATGCTACAGACTCTGGAAAAGAAAATACATGAGTGGAAGTTTCAAATTGGTGAACACAAGCACCAAATTTTATCTGTAAAGGAAACAAATGAGCAAAAGAAGAAAGCTTTGAAAAAAGCAACCAGAGCCCAGAAACAAAGAGCTGAATATTTTGAAGCATCTGTTGAAAATTTAACTTCCAAAATTAGAAAGAGGGTAAGTGGCTGTGTTGATCTAATCAAATGTTTAAAATAATCAAGTGTTGTTTAAAATAATAAGTGCAATCAAACATTAAGACTGCATCATCATTAGAGAACAGAAATGACTGACTGCATACTGAACTCTGGTACCTTTTAATCCATTTCACTTTAGAGAAGGGTAATTAAAATCAGTGATATAAAAATGATTGCTAGATTATACTCGGACTTTTGGAAGGGATCATCATGATCATCTAGTCTTCATTTTGTCAGTTTAGTGAATGACTTGGACCATGTGGTTGTGCACTTTGTAATTGTGCTCTAGGGGGTCTGATCTCCCTTCAGTACATTATATGCTAGTTAATGCTAATGGGAGTCATGCACATTAATCCATAAACATTGTGAAGCTTTTCCCCTTATATGCGCAGTTGGGCCCCGATCCTGCACTTTGAGCTGTGAGGCTAAACATTGAAGTTAATGGGGTTCTGCATGGGCACAAGTGTCCATTCACACAGATCAGATTGCAAATCTGGGGTCTTGATGTCTTAGTTCTCTTAAATTCTCAGCCATTGTCTTTTTTTAAAATGAATCCAGCAGGCAACGTGTCTTGCAGATGCTCAGATTTCTTTTTGTAAGCTGTATGCTGTAACTTTTGTAAAGCTTTGCAAATGAAGTTAGAACCCTCTCATTCAGCTTTTGCTTGAACCTGTTGAGGGCCTCTTCTTGCTGGCTGCTTTTTTTTTCCCTCCCCCCGTCCAATGTTTAGAAATTTCAGAAGGCCCGGAGGATCAGAACTTTTCTAAGTGATCTTTCTGGAATTGGCAGATTACAATTCTAAATGAAATCCGTTGGCCCATTAGAGTACATTTAAAACTTGGTCTACTTTCATTGCATTTCCCAACAGATGGGGAATATGCTTTCATCATAATATTTCATAGCATGTTACACTGTTTTACACATACAATGCGGTTGCCAAGTTGCTATATCAGAATCTGATTAAATTTGCTTTGTTTCTTCTTAATATACCTTCAGACTATACTATCTTAGTTTTCTCATGATGACAATCATTTGTATTGCACCTTTTAATTAATTAATTCAATTAATTGAATTGCCATTTGTCTAACTTCTAAAATTTCAGTTTGTTTTGTGTGTTATAGTACAATAGGAAAATAAAGAGAAAGTAAGTTTTAAGAGGAAACTTTTCAAAGCATTTCATTTTGATGGGATGTGTGTGGCTAAATCCTCTTCACTGCTTTGAAAAGCTCAATTTAACTGCCATTATATAAACCTCAAAATCCATTCTTTCTTCTTTTGTGTTTTGAAACTATGTTAGCTATTATTTCTTTTTCATAATATTTTGGTGTTGTGACTTAATTTCATTTTGACATTTATTTTGATCTCTTGTTTGAAAATGTCATTCTTATTTGTCAGAGATTATTACAGTAAAAAACCCTTTGTTTTTAAGAAAGCATTTTAACTCAGATCTTGAAGTCTTGCTGTAGTCTGCAGCTAGAAAACACTCTGAATGCTTAACTGTGATTCAGTTCTAGGGACTCATCATTCTGTATTTCACGTTTATTTAACGTATTTAAATTACCTCATTAAAAAAAATATTTTAATTCCTCTTTGTGAGATTGCAAGCTTAAGTTTACATTATTTTATACTACTGAGGTGCGACTTAAGGTTGCTTTAAATTAAAATACCTTTTGTATTTGGGAAACTGTGCAAAATTAAAAAGCAGTTCTTATGTTACATGATCTGTATTTTGTATATTCTCCAGGAAATCAAATTGTCTGAAGTACTTTCAGCTTCCAGTGTCTGGAAAAATCATCATGAGAAGGCTGTAGAAGAAAAGACTGGGTTAGAAGTTCAAACTGAAACTCTGAAGAAGTAAGTTAAACTGCTGAAACTTTTTGCAAATTAATAAGTAATAACATATTGCCATAGTCTCATTGCTACAGTCACAAAACACAACACCAGGAAAAGTTACTAGGACCACTAATTATTGCAAAGATAAACCAGTCTATTACTTTCATAGACATGTTTTTACTATTTAAAATTCCAGGTAGAATTTAATACTTGGAAATTGGTGCTCAGAATTAGATATTTCAACTATGGAACATATCTAAGCATTATAGCCTTTGTCTCATCACACAACTTCCATTATAACTAAAGAGTAACCCATACTTACCAAGGAGTATATTTTGTCCCCTACATCATTTCTGACGAGGGGTGCTTACAGTGCTTGACACTGGGAACCCCTCACCTGCCAGCAGTGGCTGCTGTTACAGCCTATTGAGCTGCTGTAACCTCTGCTTGGGTTACACCCCTAAGGGGAAAATAGCCAAAAGATCTGAGTAGTAACTGATACAACCAGGATTCTCCTCTCCAGCCCCACTATCAGACCTTGCCTCCACAGCACAAGGACTTCCCTGCATAGGCTCCTGGCCTTCTACTCCAGACTCACTACAGCAGAATTGTACCAGTTAGTTCCACTACAGACTGAGCCTTCTGTAAGTGAAGGAGAGAGTAGGATTTGCCCCCAAATGCAAACATGTATGCCATTGTTCATAACCTTTTATTCCCTGTAATCACAAACAAAACAGAACTCCCTAAAATCTTAAAATATACATATAAAAAGGGTGAATAACTAAAAACTGCCTTTTTTCTTGGCATATGGTAAGAAATATCCTTACACATTTTTATGGTTTGAACTACAGTTCATATTTACAATAGGTTTGTGATAAATCCATAAAATAAGACTAATGGATGCTGCCTATACATTTTAGTTGGTTTTCATGCAGATTGTTTGTTTTGTCAAATAGCTCTTTAAGGAGGAATGCTCACATGTTTGTAAGGGCCAAAATTAAGTTTATGGGGTTTGGTTTTTTACATTTCAGAAAACCTAATTTTCATGGAAAGTTTTCTCAGAATTTTTTTAATTTCAAAGAAAAAGTTTCTTTGCTTGGCATTAAGCATTGCAACAAAAACTCTGGCACTATGCCAGTGACTGAGCATCAAAAATCAAAATTGTCTGTGAACAGAAGCAAACCTGATGATTGTAGTGCAAATAATAAATTGGTATGAATGGTGAAAAGTAAAGTAGAATCTGTTTACTTTTAATAGTTGAAGGTAAGTAATTTTTTTTAATATGGCTTTTAATTTGACAGTCCCTTTTTAAATTCTGCATCATAATGTCTTGGACTGTAAATATACATCATCTAATATTTGCATTGGAAGAATGCCTGTGCATTCCATCTAATCAGTTTATTTACAATTGTTCTAACCCCATTTCACATCCTTTAACCTTATTACATCATTTATTGGAAATGCTGAAGAATTTCCAACTTCTCTACTTGTTGCTCATTTGTGGTGTGTAAATTGTGGAGTTACTTTAATAAAAACAAAAAACCCTCACCAACTTTTTAATAGCAGCTAAAGAAACATAATATACAAATTAAATTAATAAAAGTACTATATAGTAGTTGCTACAGAAGTTCTTCCTTTCTTTAATAAAGACAGATTACAAACCTTTTGGAGGAGCTGAAAAAAATACAAGATCATGGAAGAAATTCAAGTGAAGAAATACATGGAAAGCTTAATTCTATCAACTCTGAAAATGCAAATATTCATCTTGAAAATGCAAAATTAAAGGTTGGCTACTATATCATTTCATTGTTCATTAAGAGAATAACTCCGTATACCTGATGTATTTTAAAATAAAAAGTAACTAGATTTAATTCAATGTTTGTTATTACTATACATTTTTAATATCTTGAGGCCTCCTTTAATATACAATGCACTTATACAATGCCTTCCATCCAAGGATCCCAAAGAACGTTACAGGCATTAATGAAGACCCCTGTGCAGTAGGTATTATCATCCCCATTTTGAATTTTGTGAAAATGAGATGGAATAGGTCTTTGATCTCCCAGTCCTGTACCTTAACCACAATACCTTCTGTCCTTTTCATTATCATTTTCTATACAATTACTTAACTAACAATTACCCTGTTTAACTTGAAATAAAGTTTTACTAAAATTCCAAACATGGGAACTCAGTTTTCTTTTAATAACTAGTTTCCAATTAACTTAGGGAGGTTTCAAACTTAGTTGGGACAATTTAATAGTCTCTCTAGGACTTTGCTTTCCTGGTTTTCCTCCTATGTATCCTACTGCTTTTTTTCTGTGGCTCATATTCTTGATCCTGGATATCTCCACTGTGGCTTTTTCCTGTAAAGCAAAGGTTTACACACTCAAAAAGCAATCACTGAGGTTTGGGGGTGGCCACCTTTCAGCCCACTCCTCGAAAGATGATATTCACAATTATTATTATTATTTAATTGTTAATTGCATCAAAAGATGCCTAGTTAATATTTCATCTGTTCTACAAGTACTGCAATCCAATTTTTAACAAGAAAGCTTCTTTACCATTCAAGTCATTTTATTGTTGCATACATAGTTCAAATGGCATCTGACTTTCTGTGTGAAATTCCTAACAGTAAGTCTAGTTAAAAACAAGATTTATTAAGAGTGAAGAGAGAAGATCAGCTCAGAACAAAATAAACAGTATACATAATATCTGGTCTATATTTTAGCTGCAATAAATGTTTTAAAAAACCTAAACATGTTTAGAAAGTACTTTTTCCTTTTGTCCCCCTAGCCTTGCTGGGTATGCCTGTACTTGGAGTTGGAAGTAGGGGTGTGATTCTCAGCTCAAGGAGGAGTACTCATCTAGCTCTAATCAAGCTACTGTGCTAAAACTAGAGTGTATCCATGAGCAGTGGAAGGCCTACCTACCCCAAGTACGTTCCCATCCAAGATGCGGGGCCGCAAGCCCACCCCACTTCTTGAGCTGTCACAGCTAAACTCTGTTTTTAGCATGGTAGCTTGATCACAACTAGTGTGAGAATGTCTCTTCGAGTTGGGAATCACACTCCCCGTTTGAAGAGTAGTAATACACTGAGAGTCACATCCTCTGGTTTCAATACCTCCCTGTTTCCCGTGCAGATCCCCATACTTTCATGTTGAAAGTGGTCACAGACCATAAAGATGTTGCAGAGCTCATCATCACATCAGACATGCCAGTCAAGTTTACATAGGCAATTCAACAATGTATTGTTTGATCAGGTGTACTATCTGGGGGATGTGTAATAGTCTTTGCTCTCTGCACGGTAACTATTGTCCCCTATACTCTTTAATTACCAACAGACCTTCTAATTTGGGAAATATTTCCAAAATCTCCTTTTTCAAAACCAGTCATGTCAAATGCCTCTTTGATTTTGCCTGCATCTTAGTCAGCCAGAGAATCAAGATGATTGGATCTTGGTTTGCCCTAAATAGAGGAGTTAGACTCTCACACTCAGTCTGTCTTTAAAATGATAGGATTTATATCTTTTGTGTAGTATTTTTACTCTGGATCAAATATGAATGAAAACTCATTAAATCTGTCAATTTATCACAGTTACTTACTATGCAAAATAACAGAATGTAATCATGTACAATTAAATACTAGTAGTTTAATTGCTAGTCAGATAATATTGCTGATTGTGCTTTGATTTTATAATTTTCCACTATCAGAAAAAAGGTATATTGCCTATTATAAAGAATAAAAATTGTATTCTTGTATATTTTAATCTAGGCTTTACTTGCTGCTTTGGAAGACAAAACTGTTTCTGTTGAAGCTGAGCTCTTAGACCTGCAAGAAGAAGTAAAGCAGCAGGAAAACCTTGCTGAACAATATAAAACTCAGGTGACTAATGGACCTAGAAGGCTTAACTATCAGTTTTATTTCTGTAAGCAGTTTTGAGATAATGATGAGGATCTTATTTGAGAGACAAGGTGATTGAGGTAACATCTTTATTGGACCATCTTCTGTTGGTGAGGGAGACGTGCTTGCGAGTTACATAGAGCTCTTCCTCAGGTCTCAAGAGAATCACAGCTAAATATGAGGTCAAACAGATAGTTTAGCATAAGTAAGTAGCACATATTCTAAGGCAGCAGTTCTCAACCAGGGTTCAGGGGCCACGAGCCAGTTTCAGGGGGCTCAGAGACCTGTGGCTGAAGCCCTGAGCCCTGGTGTCCCCATGGGGCTGAAAATGAGAGCAGAGCCACTGGGTGTCCCAAGCCCCAGCGCTCCCCTTGGGGCCAGAGCCCTGTCACCCTCTGAAGGGCTAAAGCTGGAGCCATGGGGTTGAAGCCCGGAACCAAGGCATCCACGTGGGGCTGAAACTGGAAGTGGAGCTGCAGGGGGCCCTGAGTCTCAGCACTCCACACGGGGTCTGACCCCCAGCAGGGCTGAAGCTGGGAGCAGAGCCGTGGGAAGCCCTGAACCCCTCAGTGCTCCCTGCAGGGCTAAAGCCCCAAGTCCTGGTGTTCCATCCTGAAACAGATCTTTCCTGAACCCCCTCTTCTGGCCTCCAAACTCATCAGAAACAAGAACTCACCAGACCAGGACATCTGGCAACATCTGTGGGACTAGTGAGGTAGCACTAGAGTAATGTTTTGGCAATCTGTTTATATGGCATTATGGACATTTTGTCTCCATGTTAGGGAAATACCAGTGAAGCCCATATTTTACAAATAAATCTGTTTTAAGTTTCTTAGCAATCCCTTTGTAGTATGTGGCTTTGTTTACAGAGAGGAAATTTTAGCATGATGAATCAGATGTTTTATAGAATTCTGCTGTAGTGTAAGGGCACACTTGTTTAACATCCTTGACTCATCGTATTTTGAACTTACAGACCAAGCAACAGTTTTATTACAAACTCTAAACCCTGCCAGCAGGCCTAGAGTATGGAGCAAAGAGCTACAATGAAACCTTTAGCCTGCTGTAAGAGAAAAGAGGTAGTTCCTTAGTACATCCAACTTTAAGTAGTTAGTAAGGTGCAAGCCAATGGCTGGGCAGATTTAAGAAGTAGAATGCCATTAGCTGGCACCTACTGTTTGGTGAGGGAGGGCATGAGACAATCTGACTGCCCCCAAAACAGCTGCAGCTTGTTCTCCATGGTTGATAATAAGTCATTATATTACCAGTTAATTTGGCATTTTATATTCAGAGTTGCCCTTTCAAAATATTTGCCGTGAAGAGAGAGTCTGTCACACTGCAGCAAATTTGAAAAAAGAAAACATTAATACAAATGCCATTCCCTAATGCCAGGAACCTTACAGTTGCCTCACTGCTTCTCTTGATTACACTTGTTCCAGAATAAGAAGTTTCTCCCTCTGAGCCCATCTTGTATGAAACGCATATAAGGATAATGGGTTTACATTTAAATATTCTGCAATGTGAAAGCTCTTTTTAACTGAAATAGTATTTCTCTCTGTTAAATCTATTACAAGCATTTGAAACACTATAGTAATTTTTTCAGAGACAGAATTTTCCATTCTGCAATAAGATCTTATCTAACCAAATCTAAATCGTGTTAAAATTAATGGTGAATATGTGTTATACCCACAAGAAACAGAAATTCAGTTACTGCTATCTAAATAAAAAGGGTGTACAGTTTGTTCATTTTAAAGGTGGTGGTCCATCGACTTCAGCAGGAGCTTTGGGGTACTCTGCACCCTAGAAAACCATACCACATATTTAGGTGCCCAAATAAGTATTTAGGAGCCCAAATTTATGCACAGTTTTGTAAATCTTGGCCTTGACCATTAAGAATCAGTCCCACTCACACTGAAGTCAGTGGGAGCCTATCCAGTGATCTTAATGGGAGTTGCATCAGGCCCTTACTAAATAACAGGCCACATTCATTACACCAAGACTGAATTTGATTCCATGTGTCTTAAAGTGATGAGCACCTTTGGAATTTGGATACATGGAAAGATGATCTCTTGAAATGGCTAAATAAATTCATATTTATATCTTTGTAACTTAATGAATTTGGCCTTTGGCCCCAACAAAGCCTTTGAAATGGAAGACATAGGTGCTTGTAAATCATGTTATTTAACTACTGGTTGCCTTTTAATTTCCGTATGAAATAAAGTAACTTGAACTTTAAACTGCAGTGAGCCTCAAGTGCCTGTGTACACTCAAGTGAATTGTTTCAGAGCTTGTGGGATTTTTCATGATAAGCAAGAGGCTTTTGTTTGAAGTATGTGTGTCTTAACATGAATATGTTAATACTATTTGGGCTTTGTTAGATGAGTTTTAATTGCAGGACAGAAAATCTTCCTCAAAAAAAAATGCTTCAGGTAATGCTTGAGACCCTCATCTGAAAAGTAATTTGGTCTTGTGTGAGTCCCAGAAGACTACATGTGCTATTTACAGATTTGGCTGACTTCGTCAGGTTAACCTAATATCCAAGAACAAGGAAGGAAAACTGCAATTGTTGCAGTTAGGGGATGATGCAAGGGGGTTACGGTGAATGAGTCAGATGTCAGTCAAATAGTGTAGAGTCATAGTTTCTGCCTCTGCAAAGAGGTAAATTTTGGGGCAACATAAAGTCAAAATTGGCTTTCTGTATCTGTCTGAGTACTGTACATGGCTTGGAATAGGGAAGTCTCCAGAGGTGCTCAGCAGTCTGGGTGCTATTCAGTGGTTCTGCTGCCTACTCCATTGTGAAGGCAGTGGTGAGTAGGATAGAAAAAATAAGTAAGTAAGTGCAGGTAATGACAGTACAACTTGGGGGGGGGAAGATAGCATTTAAAAAAATGAAAGGCCGTTGCTTGACATAAATGCTTCCAGCTTTAAGGAATGATGGAGTATCATTTGCATATACATGTAAAATATATTGTGTCCTAGGTACAAAAATTACAAACAGAAGCAGAAGTACTGAAAGCCAGATATGAAAAAGTGCTAAACGAAAAAAAAATAATAACAGAAGCTAAAGATTTAGAGAGAAATGAGGTAAGTAGACCACTTTAAAAAACTGTATAACATGGTTTCATGGTATTCTGTAGCACAATGAACCTCAAGCTGTAGCCTGGGAACTACTTGCTGATGGTTGTAAGGTGCTGGCTTTATTGTTTTCCAAGTACTAAATTACATAAATAGATGCCAAAAATACATTAATACTTCACTAACATTACTTTTCTCTGTAAGCAATTGCTGTAATCACCACAGAGTGAGAATTACAGAACAGGAGAGGAAATCATTCCCAGGACAGTGACTAGGGAGGAGGTGGCCCATAAGACACTCTCAATTAAGGTGTGATCCGCACTATAACAATTTGAGAACCCGCTATAGAATGTTCAGATTGACTGATTTGTTTGTTTGTTTGTTTTTTTGAATACCAATCAATGGTCTAGACTAGAGTACCCGCTCCCACAAGAAAATCTGTGGAAGCTGGACAGGTAAAAAGGAAATTACTGTAATCCTACAAATTCTTCCTTTTGGCTGGGGGATCAACATTCCCAACTATGCAGATACTATGGTTGTTCTACATACATCAGTGGTATCTATTGGAGACTATTTACACAGAGGCACTGCTTCTTCACTCTGTTTCCTGGCTTACTGTGGCTGTCCCCTGGTTCTCTGTTAGAACCCTTCTGCACTTCAGTTTCTGAATTAATGCAGTTGGGATAATCCTTTACCTGACTAACTCTGACTTCATATAACTTAATTGCTATATATTTGTGTATTTCCTTTATGGTAAATATTGTTGCCTGTTTTTTTACTGAGACACAGGTGTTGGTTCACCTGGAGGGCACAATGGTTCTATAGATTAGGCCAGAGGCTCACAGTGAGAAGTACTAAATTTTCATTCTGATCCTGAAACTAACTTGCTGTGTGACTTGAGCAAGTCACATACTGTTCAAAGCTTCATTGTAGAATGGGGATATGGCATTTGCTCATCTCATAACTAAATAATATTTATAAAAATTGTTGTATGTAGCTATTGGGGCTGATTTACCACTGCCTTCTCAAAATTACACTATAATCCTCATGTTCAAAATGTCTCATATAAGAAGCTTTTAGAGCTCTCGCATTCCTTACTGTGGAAAAATAGTGTCATGCAGTGCCACAATACATCAAAATTTTAGGAATGAAAAATGTATACAATAAACTGTTGAAAAATTTCACATTACTTTTCATGAACATTTAATTACATTTCCAGTTTCCCTGAGCCCTAACTAAAATACAGGGCTGGAGGGATGAGTTTGTTCCATAATGTTCGTTCTGTTTTTCATGGTTATAGGAGGAATAATGTTATACAAAAATGTGTGTAAAATTTTATATATATTATTATTGTAAACCTATGGAAATCTTTTGAAGATGTTAACAATTAATTTATGGTTTTGGCACATACCTTTTTCCCCCTAATGCTACCATGCAGGTGAGGGGCCAGATGCAGACTCACTTAAAGGAGTTGGAACATGTTCGTGACTTACTGAAAGTAGCTGAAGAGGGGCTGCAGGAGTATCAGGAAAATCTGCTGTCCTACAAAAGGCGCTATGCAGACAAATCCAAAACCGTTAGGGAGCTGCAGGTTCAGGTGCTTAGAGCATAACCATTTAAAGTATCTAAACTATGTTAAAGTAAGTCTTGGGAGTAGTTTTGCCAGCTGAAGGCATCCATGTCAATGTTCTCTCTTCCACAAACTTGCTTAATAGAACAAAAGTGCAGTGCAGTGATTGTGATGCTCTTGTGATATGTTCTGCTTGCATTTTTCTGTATCTTTAGAGAGATGAAATTGTAGCTTCAGTACTTAACTGAAAATTTGTATTATTTACCTTTGCATTTAGATTTTAGAGCTTTCTAATAAGTGAAACCTCTTCCCTTTTGAATAATTAGGTATATTAAACATGAATCCCCAGTTGAATCCCAGAAAGTCTTGTTAGCATACTGTCCAGTTCTAAAGGATACACTTATATCTAATGGAGCAATTAGAACCTCTGGATCTTTTCATTTAATGAAAATACTCTATTTTTAAAAAATGATATTGTAATGCCTAATTTATAAGTTGGGCAAAATATGTTCAAGGAAATAGCTATAAATCATAAAATTCAAAGCAGTAAATTATATTCTGTTTTTTTTAAATATACGAAAAGCTTACTTCAGACTTCTAAAAAAGAAGTAACTTTTAATTTTTAATCACTCTTATTTGCAATACCTCTAAGAGCCTGAACAGGTTTTTCTTGCTATTTTTTATTTAAATTTCATTTTTCAAAGATTGTTTTTCTCTATGTTCAGAATGAAAACTTACATAGTTTTTTAAAAAAAAACAAATATATGTGACAGGCCAAATATCTTTTTTGTGGACTAGAATAATTGGTGACAGCAGAGTTCTGGAAAGTGTTTTGAATAAATGGGGAAGACCAGAAAGGGTCTCCTAACACTTTTTGACAGGTAGTCAGTGGCAAAACTTCCCGTGACATCATTAGAAACAGAATGAGGTCCAATGTGCTATTTTTATGATCCCTATAAAAATACTAGCTCTGGATTTTGTGCTAAGATTTCTTGCCAAGATCATCTTTATAGATATCGGACCAGATTCTGCTCTCATTTAAACCTGTCTGAGGCCTCAATTCAAGAAAGCACTTCATCATATCCTTAATTTTAAGTAAGACCTGTTCATTTCATTGAGAATTCAGTATGTGCTTAAAGTTAAACTCATGCTTTCCTGTATAGGGAGACTGTCCTCAATTGAGGCCTAAATGAAGAGGAACTCTGTCAGTTCTCCAGGTTTTCATTATGTACTTGAGATCAGAATCTAATCACTAATTTGTTAGCAAGACATTTAAATTGAAATAATCAGTACTTTTCTTCTATTATATCTAACTATAGTCTAGTATATATGTTTGCAAAGTGTATTGCTCTTTTCAAAATAAATGTTTTGGTGCTTTACTGAAATCCATCAGCCCCCACTCCTAAGCTGCTCCTGCATAACAACATTTCTACATGTAGGAAAATGGTAAGGAAACAAATATCATCAAGCTTCCAAGAACTTCTTATATACTGTGAGGATAAAAGAATTTTAAAATGGACAAAAAAGCTTATGAGCCAAATTTTGCACTGATTTAAACCTGCCCAACTCTACTAAATGCATTAGGTTGCAGGGGTGTAAGCCAGTGTGCAACTTGGACCTAAGTTTATGCCTTAACAAGTCTTTAGCTTATATTATAGTTTGCTATTTAGTTGTATTTTATTTGCTTCAAATGTAGGTCAAATACTGCTTGCCATGATGAAGTAGACCCAATGATTTTAATAGGACAGCTTGCATAAGGCAAGCTTGATTTGGCTTATAATGTCCTGCACAAAGCTCCATTAAATAGAATCGAATCATCGTTTTCACAGATGGATGACAACAACAGGTTCTTGCGAAACTATTCTTTTGAAGAGGAAAACTGTAACATTCAGAAGAAATACGAATATCTTAAAAGGTAAATGTGATATCTGACTACTACTCAATTTTACATTTTTCTCCTCACAATCAAATTTCATGTATGTATCTGTTTTGTATAAAGACAGTTCAAAAAGATGGACATACAAAATGAAGAACTTGCAAGTCAGCTGGAAAACCAAGAAGAGAATCTTCAACTCAGTAAATTGCAGCTTAAAGAGAAATTAGCAGAATATGATGCTTTAGCCAGACAGTTGGAGGCTGCTTTGGAAGAAGGAAGAAAAAAGGTATCCAGGGTCTAATATGTTTCTAAATTTGATTTCAGTTTTCCCCATTTTTAAATAAAGAAAAACTTGGAAAAGAACAAGGAGCTTGAGGAGGTGTGATGTCCAGACAAATCAAGAAAGGTAGATCATTCCATACATACAGGACTGTGTGGAAATATAGGTCAATGGGAGTTTTGACTGAATAAATAATAAGAATTTTCGATTTCCTGGCCCTATTGAAGTTGATGGCAAAACTCCCATTGACTTTAATGGGGCCAAGATTTTGTCTTTCATCTTTACACAAAGAATGTCTTTCCTTCAAACCACATAAAGAGCTTCAGTCACCCAATATTTAAACCTGCAGAAGTGACAGAATTTCTGATCAAAAGTTTCAGCTTGCCTTTTTTCATTTTCTTTTCCCTTTTGAAATAGGCAGCCCACAAGGACTTTGATACTGAGCCTTTCTAATTTTGCAAAAGGACTTTCCACATTTAAAATTTACAAGTTTTTATGTAGCCATGAACAGAAAGGAAAGATTTAAGCAATAAACAAATAGGCAAAGAAGTGTAGGACCTTAGAACACAAGTAATTACTGCAGTACAATCTGAAATATATATCTGAAGTGATAATGTCCCCCTTAAATTAACTACAAGTAAAATAGACTGTACAATTTTATGATTGTTCTTATATTCTAGTAATATTGACTGATTTTGACTGTCAGTTCAGGACAGATTCACAGATGAGTCATCAAATTTTTTTCCATTATTCATTCCTATAGTATTTTCCTATGATACAACTTATTTCATTTTAAATCAGAATGTATCCTGTGTATGCGCAAGATGATTGATAATTAGTGGGGACTAGAAGGAGGATTATGAGAGACAAATATGGAAGAGATGATCAGTGGTATGAAATAGTTTAAAATAATTATTTGTTGTTTTGGGCTTCAAATGCAGGTGTAGATGTAATGATAGAACAAAAATCTGTATAATTACCATTACAGGAGTCTGAAGAGGTGGAAAAAATGTTGTCCAAGGAGCAAGCCCTTCAAACAAAAATATTGGCTCTTGAAACCGAATTAAGAGAAAGACGAGAGGAACAAAAGCGACTTGTCTGCAAATTAAACAGTGTGAGTATCTATCATTTTACTGACATTGATCATAAACTGCTTAGCTATGTTAATCACTACGTACACTAAAGTGTTTTAAATAGATGAATATATTTCTAAATTAATTTGTACATAGTTTGGGGCACAGAGTCAGTTAACATAATTCAGTTAACATAAAGCTATCAGAAAGACTGCATATTTTGTGCATAGAATTACAGATGACTGGTTAAGAAAAGATCTCCAGGATACCTAATCCATTGTCCTACATTAGTGCAGGAAGTCTATTGTGCTAAGATCCCTTATTAAGCCCAAATTGCCACTTGGGCTGGGCCTTATTCTAAAGGCTCACGCAAACACAAACAAATGGGTAACAGGTCCATACCTACTTAGTGAAGTGGATAATGTTTTTCTGAGCTGGTAAAAGAATCTGATCCTACCAGGAATCTATGCCAACATTTTCAATCATTGGTGCTTAAGTTAGGCACCCATATCCTTAAATAGGAATCTAAATAAGTGCCCTAATTTTCAAAGGTTTCAAGCATTTGCAGATCCTAGAGCTGTCACGTTGATACTTACCTTCTTGAACTGGGGCCCTGCTGATAGGGAATTGTTCACTTGGCACCTTTTGAAAATCAGGCTACCTTCATAGATGCCAAAGTATGAATTTTCAAACAATCTAGGGATTTCAGCACATTTTCCATTAATGAAAGGCATGTCTAAATCCTCTAGTCTTTAAAAATTGGATCCTAGATGCTTAATTTTAGGTATTCAAAATACCTAGATTGGCCCTAGATTTCATGGCATCAGGCTAGTGACAACAGTACTCAAAGAGGTACAGAAGGTTTCAGAGACCGGGGGCTTTATTCTGACCCTGTAGTGCTGTAAATCAGGTTTAACTTAACTGCAGTCTGTAGTTACAGATATAAAACTGGTGTCAAATCAGAATTGGGCGTCTGATCTCCTTCCATTTAGGTCTATTTCAGACAAATGTTTAGAGCAAACATTTTACTACAACAAGCAGAATGGATTGTCTTGTCTCCTCCCCCCCCCCCCCCCCCCCCCCCCCACCACCACCACCACCACCACCACCACCACCACTCAGTAAACTTGCAGATTGAATTGGACTGTGTCTAATTAATCATATTTCATAAGTGTTTTGCTTAGAAAGAAAATATTCTCTCTGACCGATTAATTTGCAAGGTAGACTTGCAAGTAACCTTTGGTCAGGGAATGGGGACGAAGCTCTCCTGAAAGAGATGTTCCTTATATCTGAGAAGAATGTTGTTGGTATGGTGTTTTCTGCCAACAGCCACATAAACACCACAAAGGTAATGAAATGTTTTCCCCTTAATTTTAAAAACAACAACAACAAAAAGTTAATTTTTCTCTCCGATCCTTCATAAGATGTATGAAAATTACATGAATCTTCATAGACTTTTGGGGGAGATGAATTCCTGCTAAATTGAAGGTGGCATATGGTCAAAAGGAGCTCTGGCTACACCTGATTATCTAGAGGCAGAGGTCCTTTTTACATTCTGAACTGGCCTTTTTCTTCTTCTAGCATGAACTCTGATTTAAGATTCACAGGAAATTTTATTTAACCCCCCTAGAAGATTGGAGGGGGAAAAGGATGGCATAGGTCTCCCTAGCATCACAGAATCGTTTTGATTTCTCTTTATTTATAAAAAATTTTTAAAAAATTGACAAGGGATAGAAATAATACAATAAGGATGGAAAGGGTCATTGCTGACAAAGATAAGCAGTATTGCAGAGACAATTTATTTATTGTGCTACTTTGGATATTTCTGTGACATTTGTTAGAGGTTTCCAAGTTTGAGACAGAGACCGTGGTTGGCTTTTTTGTTTGCTCTCTGTTCATCCTTGTGTAGTCAGTGAATTTTTGTTATTGAACTACCATGTAAATATTTTTGATACATCTTTCCAATTTGTCATGTTTCCATGGGCAACTTTTATAAAGAAGTATAGCAATGTGTGACTATACCAACAGTTAAAACTGTTGACTGGAGGGGGAGTCTATATAGTTTTTAAATGAGGATGGTAACTTACCTGTGGAGTTGTGACTAACAAGTATCCCTCCATATCAGCCTGACACGCAATTTGTATCCCTATATTTTAATGGTTTTCATGAGCATGCAGGTTGCACAACAATTTTTTTTCTATTTTATTCAAAATAGAAGCTCCTGGAGCATTCTGATTCCAATTTTATGTTGTATTAGTATTATTCATCTTGTACTCCTGAGGGAAATCTGCACCAAAAAAATAAAAATTCTGCAAAATTTTACATATTTTATTTGTCAGTAAATAAATGTGGAGACTCCAGCAGTGGGAAGCACAGGCCAATGGCTGCCCGGAGGTGGGAGATCACCTTGTAGCTCCTCCCCACCTTGCCCCTGGACATGGGCTCGGCAGTGAGGGTGCTCCCGACCCTGACACAGCACAAATTCCAGGCCTGCCCCAGAAACACCCCAGGGCCCTGCCCCTCCACACCAGGCACACCAAGATAGCGGGACAGAGTCTCGCACACATGCCCAGCTCTGGTCCCCAATCCAGATGTGGGGCAAGCAGGCCAAGGGTGGAGGTGCTTAATGTAAGGGGGGGCAATTTGGGTGTGGGTGGCGTGGTGGGAGGTTCTGGGTGCAGAAGGAATGGGACTCTGCAGGGGGTCCCGGTGAAGATGGAGGGGCTCAGTGGGATGTGGATCTAGGTGCTGGGGGAGCGGGGCTTGGTGGGATGGAGGTCTGGGCACAGCTGATTGTGGCTCTGTGAAATGGGGATCCTGGTGTGGAGGGCTCATCAGAGGGGTCCAGGTGCAAGGGGGTGGGGGGTGTTGGGGTGGGGGTTCAAGTGCGGGGATCTCAGGAGGGTTTATCTGGGTGCAGGAGTAGAGGTCAAGGCTTAGTGGCAGAGTCTGGGTGCAAGGAGATTCCCAGATGCAGGGGGTGAGGCTCGGCAGGCTGGGAGCTCAGATACAGGCAGTTCTGGGTGCAGGAGTTGGGTGGATGGGGGAGCAGCTCCCCGTACAGTGACCCCTCCTCTCATAGCTGAAATGGGGGGAATGCAGAGCTTTCTCCAGCTGAGGGAGGTTTCTTGGGGGGTGGGTGTGACCCAGCCCCGGCTGCTCCTTGCAGGGGAAGAGGAAGTCCTCTTCTCCCTAGCCCCAAGCCGTGCCAGAACTAGGAGTGGAGCCCAGTATAGGGTAGAAGCCACCAGCCAGGATGTCCCCAGCCCTGCTATTCCTCCCCCTCCCCCCGCCGACCTCCCACGCACAAAATGACAAACCTGCACTGCTAGGGAGAGGTGTGTGACTACTTTTGTGGCTTCCCTTTGCTTCTCCATCAGAAGTCATTTTTCTGTGGGGAAGCAAAGAAATCTGGGGGGGACATGAATAATCTTGACTCTTCATTGGCTGATGATCTCTCCCTGAGTTGCTGGATCCTTGAGAGTTTAAGGTTTTACCTATGTAAGCTGCTAATCCTGATGGCGTCTGTCATGGCTATAGGATGAGCTAAGCCTTGGACCCCTTTTAATGCAGTTGTGTAGCTACGAGTGGGCCTGGGTGGTCCATGGCCCACCCACTTTGAAAGCAGGCCCAACCAATAAGATTTTAAGCAATATATCCCACGTTTTTATCAGCCTCTGTTTTGCTTGTGACACAAGGCTTGTGCCCACCCATATCAACCACAGGCCCTGCCAAAAAATCAGTTCTGGCTACACCTCTGTTTCAGTGCCTCTCAAAAACACCCTTTAGGTGACAGGCTTGGCTTTCTGCGCCATGCTCCAGGTGAACGACTTGGTCCAACCACTCCTAGACTAGATCTCTGGGCTGCAGCCCCCTTTATCAAGCATGTTAACAAAACAGGTTCAACTCAATTTTTGTACGTATAAGAGGTTCCCTTCAGGGACCTATGGTAACAAATTTGCAGTGACAAAGAAAGCGTCTTCCAAACAAAGCATTATTTGTTTATTCCTCAAAAGTACAAAGCACTTAGGTTTTTTTATTGTTTCTACTCTTTATTCTAACACATGAGTCTTACTTACAAAGGCTGCCAAGGAAAGTTTAAGAGAGAAGTACTCCTCAACCCAGCTAACTCCATCTCTGGTAGGGAGAAGCAGCCTGCCCTGCACAGCATCTCTGTCTCTTAGTGTCCGTGTTAGTGTCAGCCTCAGTCTGTTGATACCCTTTTCTGTCCCTCCCTTTTTGTAAGCTAGCATCTATAAGAGTTTATTATACCCTTTGATCTCTCTTTTGGCAAAATAGCTTTGTCATAAGGATTGGGGCCGAGGAGTCACCTCTTCACAGCTGTTGTGGTAGAGTGTTTTGGGTGCTCCTTATCTAGATCATTATTTTAACTTTGCGTGCTTTATTTCTTTAACAACCCCTTTTGAGCTAACTCCATAGCAAGAAATCCATCATAACCAATGTATAGAGGTATGCATGTTATTCAGACAAAATAATACAGTAGAACCCCATTTATCCAAGCCTCCATTATCTGGCTCTCAGTATTAACTGAAGTGGGTGGCGGGGCTCGGATTATCAGAATGAGATCTTTCTGTCTTCCCTCTACAGGAGTCAAGGATCTACAGCCGGGAAGGGGGCATGATCCAGAGGGACAGTTGCAGTAGTAGTATCAGACCTCCTGGGAATATATGGGATTTTGGAAAGCAAATTAATGCTTAGTCTGCATACATTAAGGGCCTGACCTCCTAAGGTGCTATGCACTTCCAGCACTCTCAACTCAGATCCCCAGCTTTTGTAAAGGGGATTTCTGAGGGCTGGAGCAATGTAATTTTATGTCCCAGAGGATAGACTGCTGGACTCGAGTCTCTTTACCTACTGAAGTGAAAGGGTCATAGAGATCTGTTTTTACTCAGACAAAACTTGCATTTACTTCAATGGCTTATCTGTATGGTGCCTGGTTTGATTACTTGAGCTGTGTACTATATATCCTTATTAGAAGCTGAAGGTGCTTATAACTTGCAGTATCAGATCCTAATTTACCCACCTCCCCACTCTGCAGTTTGGAATCCTTATTTATGAGGGAGACCTGGGGGCACTTTCCTGTGGGGATCCCATGACAGCAATGTTGGAACCATACTGCCAAAGTTTCTGAGGGGCGTGGGATAATTTTAGAGCCAACTGAGGAGGCAAAGGAATGACCTGGTGCCACTTTGAGGCTGGAAGAGAGCTTAGTCCCCCACATTAGTGGAATAATTACAGGGCAACCTCCTGAGTGAGAAAAGTTATCACTCCCCAATGGAAGGGAAAGATCCACCACAGATTTCAGCTCCCTATTTGAGTGTTAACAAGGAAGACATGCATTTCCTTTGCTGCTGCTTCAGATGAGGCCATTCAGGATGTTCTGTTCTGCTAACTGTTTTATAATTTATTTCCAGCATTGTCAGCATTCAACATTCCTCCCCTTCCTACTCATGATAGCTGAACATTTCTTCGTTTTTTATGAGCCTGATCCTGCTTCTGTTGAAACCAGTGGGAGTTCTGCCATTGAGGTCGATGGGAACATAATCAGGCCTCAAGAGCAGGGATTTATTACAACTCACTTAGCTATATGGAAGAATTCGAGTCACATGACCAGAGACTTTCCCATGCATTCTAAATTATTTTTATCTTGCTACTCCGCTTCCAAATCTCCCACCTGGGGCTGAAACCAAAGAGAATGAATCGACTATAATTACTACTTTTAGATAAGGACTACAAGTCATTGCTATCATTTTTCAGCAGAATCTCTCTAATATCCCTGTATCAGGTCTGTAATATACTTTTCAATGGTTTCCCTTAGGTTTGTCAAACGATTAAAAAAAATAATTGTGATTACTTACGAGATTAAAAAATATAATTGTGATTAATCGCACTGTTAAACAATAATAGAATAACATTTTATTTAAATATTTTTGGGTGGTTTCTACATTTTCAAATATATTGATTTCAGTTACAACACAGAATACCAAGTATACAGTGCTCACTTTATTATTTTTTTTACAAATATTTGCATTGTAAAAAAGATAAAACAAAATAGGATTTTTTTCAATTCACCTCATACAAGTACTGTAGTGCAACCTCTATCGTGAAAGTGCAATTTAGCATGAAAGCATGTCATCTGGAATGGTGGCTGAAACATGAAGGGACATACAAATGCTTAGCAATCTGGCACGCAAATGCCTTGCAACGCTGACTACTACAGTCCCATGTGCACACCTGTTCTTACTTTCACGTGACGTAAATAAGAAGCGGGCAGCACTATCTCCCATAAATGTAAATAAACTTGTTTGTCTTAGCGATTGGCTGAACAAGAAGTAGGGCTGAGCGGACTAGTAGACTCTAAAGTTTTACATTGTTTTGTTTTTGAGTGCAGTTATGTAACAATCTACATTGCTAAACTGCACTTTCATAATAAAGAGATTGTACTACAGTAGTTGTACGATGTGAATTGAAAAATACTATTTCTTTTTCTTTTTTACAGTCCAGATATTTATAATAATATAAAGTGAGCACTGTACACTTTGTATTCCTAGTTGTAATTGAAATCAGTATATTTGAAAATGTAGAAAAACACTGAAATATATTTATAATAAATTTAAATTGGTATTCTATTATTGCTTAACCATGTGATTAAAATTGATTAATCATGATTAATTTTTTAAATCTAGTTAATTTGTTTTGAATTAATCACTTGAGTTAACTGTGATTTATTGACAGCCCTAGTTTCCATTCCAAAAGTATTTAAAGTGCCAGTTCAAAATAAATATGAAAAGAGAATTATTTATGTCTGAAGGGAGAGTTATTCTGAGCAAACACAGAACATAAACATTGTTTGCCTTCTCCAGTTACATATTCATAACATTGGGAATACATTATGGAAAGGAAAAACAAAAATCACATTGTTCTATTCCTGTTGGTGTAATGATGCTAGAAACAGGGCATGGTTCAAGAAGGTAATTTTTCTTTACTTCACTTTAACCTGATTAGATGAAATAATGTTAGAATTGACTCTAACAAATTTAGGAAAGCAACTCACATCTGAAATCATGTTGTGATGGGCATAAAAGGAAATCCAAAAAATGACTATTGTTAATGTAATAAATTATCTGTGACTTCCATATATGGATCTAATAAACAAATAAACTGTGTTATCAATAACCCTTTATTTTAAAGGGTAACGTAGGCAACAAAAATCAGGCTGCATTAGAGATCAGTAACTGATGTTATCTTAAAAATAATCAGCATGAGAGTTTCGAGTTTGTAATGAAATTAAGGTGCCACAAATCTTTAATGATGGAAATGCAAAAGGTTGGACAGTTGCTGTAAAGGACATTCCAGGACTTACGCTTTTTTTTTTAAAAAAGAGTATAACATTATTCAGACAGATTAATTTGGGCTCAGGGGACATACTGTGTATGTTTAAGATTTTGGGGTCATTTTGATGTCATGCATTTGTGTGGAGTTAACTAAAAATTTAGGGAATCATGGACAGGGTTATAAACTTGGAGTACAAATCTTATTGTATTTTTATTTTGTATTTTATTCCTAACTTTCAGCCCATTTCCCTCTTTTTCTTAGAGTGAGAAACATCAGGAAGTATGTTTGAAAGAATTAGAGAACAATCTACAAAAATCAGAAAACCAGAACCACAGCATCCAGAATTATGTACAGTTTTTGAAAACCTCATATGTAACAATGTTTGGCTGATTTCTTTAATGTAAAATACTTTACAAGATTTGGCCCTTATTACTTAAAGTGCTCAGTGACCTTAACTCTCAGTAAAGTCAATGGAAGTTGAGGACACTTTGCTGGATTGAACCCTATGTCATTAGGGCTTCATAGGGAAATCCTCATTCCAAGTTTTGCAGAATTGGGTCCTACCCTGATGTATGATGATCATGTTCTGAATGTTTACATGGCATTACTAATCTGAAAAGATTGTGCAGTTTTTCCTTTCACTATTGTTCAAGAAATGCACTATCTCAATGAAAGATAAGTGTTCCTGTTATTCACTGTACTTCCGTTGCTGTAGAAATCCAGCTGGATTCAGTTTGCACTCCAGCTACCATGATAGTAATAGAAATCCTATTCTTAATATTCTGTAAATGTAATAAATAATTGAAAGAAAATCCCTTAAAATTATATATTATATGGAAGCTCTAAATGTGGTGACATGCCTCCTGATAATGGTCCCAATTCAGCAAGATATTTAAGAATGTCCCTAATTTTAAGCACATGGATACTTTATTTGAAGTCAATGGGATTCTCATGTGCCTAAAACGAATCACATGCTTAAGTACTTAGATGAACTGGGGCCAAGATGAAGGAAAGTCCTGATTATGGAAGTTGGTTTTCTATAGCAATAGTATAAAATATTATTACAGAATTGTGATATAGTTTTTAAAATATAACGGATTCAGATAACATCTAGAAATCTCAATATATAAATTTAAATGTATATTAAATATTCTGTTCTTTTTATATAAAAATGTAACTGAAGTTACTTCTTGTTTTCCATGCACACATTATAACTAATCTTTTGTCAACATATAAGAAACTACAAACAGTGAAATATTGTATGGTGCATCAGTGCTTTTCTTTTTTTCTTTGCAATTAGATATCCATTTCAACAAGCTAATGGTTTATGCGGTATTATTCTGCTGGTGTACACTCTACACTTTTTTATATAGAAAATTATTTAAGTATATTTGACTATTGTGTCAATAGCACAGTACTTTCTATTATAGTTTTTTGGTTGCCCTGAATTAAACAACTAACACTAAATTTTATTTTGATTAGTTTAATATTTTCCCCCACCACTATGAAGCATTAGCTATGTGTTTATAATTAATATTTCTGCATCTTGTATTTTAGAGGCTATCTTTGTGGCTTTGTGCCGCCTCATTTTTCAGCATACACAGCAGATTATGATCTTTATTTCCACATTACAGAATTCAAGTGTCTTCCCTTTATTTGTATTTTTCTTATTATGAGGCTTTTTCATTGGCTTTTTTCTCATAATGCTAGTGGCAAAGTTGGCATTCATGTCTTCATATCACTAAAATGATGTCATGTTTGTGTAATATACTGTACTTAACCTCATGATATGGAGCCACCAACAATGCACTGTGGAAGAAAACTTAATGTTATAAGCAACTTTTAAGGAGACTCTTGACCATATTACAAATCAAATCATGCTAACACTATTTTTATTACCTTGCTTCCAACCCATCAACAATGCTGCTGGTTCTCTCTTAAGCAGGAGGAAACCTTCAGTGTACAAGATGACTTGTCACTGGTTCTGCTATACAGCATAATATCCTGAGACATAACCTTCCCATTTTCATCCCAGGGAGTTGAATTCTATAGTCTGAACTCAGGGACAATCCCCCTTAGTTTATAGTACTTATAGTTTGTAAGACTATCAGCATTGTATCTGAAGAATTCAATATAACTGCCTAGATAGATTACTGTAGATCAGTGGTTCTCAACCCATGGGCCTCTTGTGGCCTAGTCAGCTCACAGCTGCAGCTCATGTGACATCCTCAGGGCCATACAGATAAATCTATATAGTGTGGATGCAGCCCACATAATACATAGAGGGCAGCATACGCAGCCCACAATGGTAAATAGGTTGAGAACCACTACTGTAGATAGAAGAAATTTAGGACTTGGCTTAGTAAATTTGATTTAACTCAGTTTATGAAATGAAACCTATATGTTTTTAAAATTCACTTTATAATCTTTGCAATCTGTAGTCTTCTGACAGGACCTTTCTGGAGTCTGAAGTCCTCCTTACCATGATTGCATTTTCCTGACCACGGTGACATTTTGTGGCTGTTCAGGATGGTGGTTTCTTTTCCCCCACTGTTGAAATAGGGCGGTTAGCCTCAAGCATAATTTGTTTTATTTCAACTGGGGTTATTCTTTTTATGAAGAAAGAGCCTGATTTATTTTATTTTCTAACTGGTTAAGTTCTTAAAATTCTCTCCAGCTTGTTGCTTATATTTCTAGCAACATTGTTAATACTGCCAATTTAATTCTTAATTTGTTTATTTTACTATCTAGAAAGGGGTCTGTTACACTACAGCTTTCCTTAGCAGAGCTATGTTGAACTGATGGAATTTTGGGTCTCTTACCCTTTAAATTATTTTTTTTTATTTGCCCTCCTACATCAGAGCCTACACTAGAGTCTACATCATCCTTTAGGGAGAACCAGGTTCTTCATTTCCTATATGTTTATCTTAAATCTCTGTCAAACAGGTCTTCATAGAATGTTGCTGTATATACTTTTCTACTGTCATTTTCATCTTTAGAGGCACTCCATGACAACATTACTGACATAAGTTTCCAACCCAGTTTTCAAATAAGCTTTTGATATTTTTCCCCAGAAAAAAATTCTTTAGATGTTTAGCTGCAGCTGTATCACTTCAAAAGAGAGAAAGTCAGTTGCACTGAACGTCTTTCTGGTTGTTACAAAAGGTTATAGAAGAATTGTCAAGCAGGATTATGAGGTCATCAGTACTATACTTGCTTACATGGTCATGTATATCTGTTTGTTATAGTACTTTCTTGTAGGAGCTTTAACAAGTGGGAACCTTCCCTGTCTGCTGCTCTGAGCTCATGTAGCCAGAGTAGCAAAAGATATACATTCTGCATGTCAGTTTGAACACCCTTTTCAAAGATGAATTCGTCCAGCAGAATGTGATCAAGAGATTTAAACTATGTAAGAACATAAACAGTTTGTGTTGTGTGTATAAAGACAAGGAGAAAAATAAGGCTGAAACATTGATAACATCTACACTATGCTGTTTTAAGAAACTTCTTTAGTTAAAATATATTTCACCAGAGCCTTTTAATTAGGCCTTTTAATACAAACCCATTCGTTCTGCATGCTGTAGAATTTTTACATTCTGGAGGGGACATCTGACTTACAAATAGTTTGTGCTGATGTAGCCTAGAGCAGTGGTTCTCGCAATGGTTTTTTTTTGTGGCCTCCAAGTATGGCCACCAACTCTTGCTGGTTGGCCGCATTGACCATTTTTCCTAATATACTCAGTTAACATTAGGAAAATCAAACATGCACATATACATGTCCAAATAAGTTCTGGGTTTTGATGCATCAATTGTGTGGATCAGAATATGGAGGAGCTCTTTGAAGGGAAGGGCTGCCTCACTTGACCCACTCACCTTTCAGCTGAGGGGGTTGCATGAAGAACTGCAGCTCCTGCCACGTGGCTGGAGGGAGTTACTTGTTCTTCCCCCCAGAGCAGCCAGTCTGGCTACATATGCAGCAACTGCCCTGAACCACCTGGCAAGAGACAGGGAGGGGGCTGCTTTTGGGAGGAAGAACTGCAGCTGAGGGAGGGGGCTGCTGTGGGCTAGGGGTCACTTGCACGGTTGCAGGCAGGGGGGGATGAATGGGTGAATGCAAGGACCCTGGAGGCAATCGAGCGGCTGGCAGGGAGGGAGGGAGGGAGGAAGGAAAGGGGCGGGTGTCAGAAAGGCAGGGAGGGAAGTGGGTGGAAGTCGGGACCCAGAGGCATTGGCGTGGCCGGCAGGGGAGAGGGGTGTGAGTGGCTGAATGCAAGGAGTCGGACCCGCATCGGGAGGCAGTCGCGCGGCTGGCAGGGAGGGAAGGGGTGAAAATCGGGCCCCCAGGCACTGGCGGGCAGGGCGGGGTGCGGACCCCGAGGCAGAGGCGGCGGGAGGCAGGGGGTCACTTACCTTAGCACTGCAGCCGGCGGCGGAAGGTGCTTCTGGGAGCCAAGATCCGGCGTTATTCACCCTGCGGGGGTCGCTCCCACGTCCCGGCGTGTGTCAGGCCGAGGCCACTGGCGCTGCCACGCGATGCTCGTGCTAGCACCGAAGCAGCCGTATTTGCTAATCGCTGCCCTTGTTCTGGTGACTTCACATCATGAAGCGGATTTTTTCCTTACGTTGTATTTTAGTGTCGCTTCCGTCCGGTTAGTGTCAATGTGAAACCAACCCAGGTTAGCTACCTGGCGGCTTGGCTTGAGTGCTGGAGCCTGGGGGGAGAGAGAAGCAGCTCACGAAAGGGACAGTGTCATTCAAAGGAGTTGTCTTTCCTCCCTCCTCTGTAAATATGTTTCTTAACACAACAAAGCCTAAACTGTTCTGTGTAGAATTATCTAGCACCATCTGAGGTGGGTGGCATGTCGCCCCTTCTACCCAGTGACAGGCCATCTCCATGCCACGTGTCCCTTCAGCCAGGTTCTGAGATTCTAACCAGGTGGAGTTTTGAGTCTTGTGGTCCGAAGGAAGCCAACAAGCACTCAGTCACTGCTCTGACAATTATTGATCTCTGATAAAAGGGGACGGAATGCACCAGCGCCCCGTTTCTCACTGTATGTGTGAAAGTGAGGATTTGAAGCAGAAGATGCTCATATCATATGCTTTAGATCTGTTAATGTCTGGGAAAACAGAATTTAAAGTAGAAGCATAAGTTTTAAGGCTACTCGGGGCCCCTGCCCTCTTTAATCCTGTCTGCCAAATAGCCTATTACTAGTAGTTTAGGGTGGATAGAAGATCTTTTATCTGTTTCCTATCCATGGCATAAAGCTGCTATAAATTCTGGTGTAAGATCTATTGATGGAGATTTTCCAGAGCGATAATAGAAACTTAATAGCTTCCCTCTGTAACCTGCCTCCTAAAGGAATTTGTTGATAGAAGACATATGGTCTCCACTGAGTTCCTTACAGCTGAGTCATCAGCCTGATGTGATATGTTACTAGTGCTCAAGCCTTCCCAATTCTCCTGCACAGGCCATTAGTATGCTTAGTAGTGACTTGAACCAAGATCTGGATCTCCAGAGAAGTTTAAAAAGGGGCTATTAATATCCAACTCATTCTAACTTCCACTAGAATCTTCACTGCTATCTTTTGCATCAGAGAGAATAAAGGAAAGTGATTAGTTCCTGTATATGCGCTTTTTTGCAAAGGCACCTGTCATTGCACCTTCCCTGCAAGGAGTTTGCAGATAAATATCTCCAATCACCTGTTTTCTGATTATTCTGGAAGTCCCCTGTAGAGTTATAAATCTGTGGAAAATTCTTTTCCTCCCCTTTCCTCTTCAAAAGGGCATTCCCCGTCATCTTACTTCTATTGGAATGTGAAGAGTTGCCAGAGAAAAGGCTAGAATCTAGCATAATTTTAGAATTATCAGTAAAGCCATCTGCCTCATTTTGCCATGTATGCTCTCTTCAGTGGCTTGGATACCACCATTTTATTGTCTTAGAATTTGTGTATGATCTCTTGTGGGACATCTAGAAGAGGGAGAATGTTTCAAATGGTCTGGAATTAGTCTGTTGATTCTGAGAAAGGACCCCAATTCCCTTTCCATGTTTGATTAGATGTGCAACCCACACTCCTTTGGAAGCCTTTCGTTCCATAATCATAGGAGGTACAAAAGGAAGGAGAGAATGCTTGGGCAGATATCCGGCACAGATTCAACAGCTCTCACATCCATTACTGTCTCTTCTTAATTGCCCAGGGGATAACAAATTGTCTTGTACTTAGTTTCTAATTTTACAGTGGATGAGGAAGAGGAGAAGAGGGAGTAATGGAAGTCAGAAGCCAAGAAAAAATGGGCTCAAGAGAAAGTAGATGGGTTAAAATTGCCAGTGAAAGGAAAACTTAATTGTCCATGACTGAGCTGAAATAGAGAATCTTGAGGAGGCTGAGCAGGGGATGATGGTGCAGGAATGAAGGTGAGCGTGACTGCATAGAGAAGGAAACAGTTCTTGTTTTCTCCATGAAGTAACTGGTGAGAGGTGGGCAGAGAGGGAGGAAGAGATTGGAAGAGACAGTGAGCCTGACTTATTCCATTCGCAGAATCCAGGCTGCCACCTAACAGTGGAAAATCAGCTATAACCTTTCCCCTGGTGGGAGTACTAAAGCCAGCCAGTGCAACCAACAATAAAAGCAGAACCACCAAGGAAGGGGATTGAGCTAGGGAACCAAGTAGATGCTCAAATTTCAGGCTGCTTTTGTTGGTGGGGCTCCTGTGGAGTTCTGGTTAGTTTAAAGCTCCATGGAAGAATGCTTCTGCAGACGGAGCTTCCCCCACAGGTATAGGGAGATTGCACACTTTCTAAGCCCATAGGAGTAAATTAATCCTGTTGATGCCCTTCTCTGGCAAGGAACTATAGCAGTGAGAGGGTATGTTTATTGTAAACCCTCTAGCTATCCTGATCTGCACTTTGGATTAGAATATTTACTCTTTTGTTCATGTTTGATCCCAAAGCTCATAACAACTGCATGATCGTATCGTGGTGAAGCTTCAGACTACCCATTGGTGGTGCAGTGATTACACATCATCACCAAAATGAAGTCAGATCTTGGCATAACATAGTGGGTTTGAGATCCATTGCAATTGTTCTTGCAATGGATCTCAATAAGCAGCCCAAAAGAATATCACCCTACCAAGTGATGAGTAAATTATTCCTGACCAAAGAAATCTGATACCATTTGACATTCTGATTGCATAGAAAGCATTTGGCCACTCCGCACCCCAGGAAATCTCAGACCTCTGAGGTTGACCTTCTCCACATTTTATTATTTTCAATGGTTAACAAACTACCAAATACCTGATACAGAGTAATTAACACAGAATGCTAATCTGTGTGGCTGATCTCTCTGTTTCATTTGAAAAGTGATAGAAAAAATATGCCTCTCGTGTGGATGGACATCTTCCCACAATCTCGCCACATCTTTTGACGGCACAAGTTATCTTTTTCTTCTGTAAAATTGTGCCTTCTGAATTACTGTTAGCATAAATACTTCAAATGCCCGTTTCTTTCATTGGCTTTACTAAAAATTGAAACTATGGCCTATCAGTTATACTTTATCTTAATGCAATCCTTTTAAGGTAACCTATAATACGTAATTTTTAGTGTAGTTTTTATACACCCTGCAACCACCTCTGTAACTTTAAACATTCCTCACCAAAACTTCTTTCATGCCAAGCCCTTTTAATTATCACTGTGACCACATGTCTATTCTTATCCTTGCAGAGAGGCAGTTTACTCCGCTGTGGCAGGAATCCACTTGCCAATTTACAGTCCCACCCACTAAAATGCCCCTTTGAATTATAAACTACTAAAGTAAACGTATTTTTAACAGCCTCAATTTTACAATCGTGCCTGGTTATCAAAACTGAAGTACAAAAATGCTCAGTTGGCATTTCAGATTATTTTCAGAATACAGAGTGTTCTTCCAGGTTACGTCTTTTTCCTTGAAAAAAAATTAATATACAGTATATTGTAAAACATGAGCCATTCGTTACTTACATTTAATTCTTTTCTGTAGGTTACAGCCCAATTTACGATAATCTTAAATGAGATCCCAAATTTTTGTACCTTTTTGCATAATTGTTCTAATGCATGTATGAATACTTCATTCTTTTTTTGGTTTTGTTTTTCTTACTTTACAACGTAATGTACTGCATTGTACTTTTTATGACTAGCATAAAGTATGATAACAGAATCCTAAGCAGTTCAAATGTTTTCAGTAAGCTTCCCCCCCCTCCCGCTTTTTTTTTTTAAACAAACTGTTGTATACTAGAAGAGGTCACATTTTAACTCAAGTCCAATTTGGCAGTAGCAAATTTGGGCCTGAAATTTGTAGTCACTTATATATGTGCTTAACTTTAAGCACACAAATTGTCCTATTGACATGTCCAGGGCCATTACTACTTTCTTACAGATTCATTCACGCACATTAGTTTTCAAATAAATTACTATCTGAAATATAATCATATTTAAAGATGGAAAATACCCACCAGATCTGTAGTATTCAATTAAAATGATCTAAGCCACTATGAATAGCAATTATATTTTTATTTGTTTTTAGTAGTGGGGCTTTGCAGTTGTTTCAAAATCAAATATCAAAAATATGTCATAATTACTTTAAGATGACAGCAAATTATTTTATCCTGTTAGTATTAACCATAATCCTAGTGTGTGGAGTACATGCGAAGCAGTACTGGTAGCTCCATTCCTGTGGAATGCTTACATTTTGCTAAGTTTCTAAGATCAGCAGTGGACTAGTTAACAATATTAACATTTATGTTGACATGATTAGATTTCAGAGTTGACTGTCCTGTGACAGAGGTCTGAACCTCTACCGATAATTCACAGGTCATGGAAAAAATTAAACAAAATTGCTTGGAAAGTATCATCAGGCTTGACCAAAAATGGCTATAGTTAGCAAAGATAAAATCTGAGCTAGATTTTAAGCCTTTGAAAGGCAGCTATTAATCATAGTTAAGGATTTTTTTTTCCTCAGTGGACTATCTTCTACAAGTTGGAGAATGAAGCTGTTTTACCAAACTTTATTGTGTGCATAGGTAACAGGAGAAAATTGGCTAGGAATGCGGAGGTAGTAGCCCTGGGTCAGGTTGGGCTTGTTAAGGAAGTCCTGAGGATAGCAGACAAAAGTGTTTTTGTAAACAGTAACGTGATGCCAACAGGTGGATGACAGTGTTCAGAAGGAGGAGACTGCTTTCAAGGGATGTAAGGTAATTATTTTTCTCTGTAACTAAGTTGAAAATACTTCATTTAGTTTAGTTCCATTTTCTATTTTTACTAAATCTTTTTATTTAGATTACTGTTGTAAGGGAAAACAATGAGAGTTCTGTGGCCCCTTAAAGACTAACAAATTTATTTGGGCATAACCTTTCGTGGGCAGAAAACCCACTTCGTCAGATGCAAGATATTGTAGGGGAAATTTCACAGACCTCCCCAACGAGAAAGGAGCCCCACAACTTCTAAATGTAAGTGCTGAAGTGTAAAGAGACCTTGAAACCTAAATTCCCAACTCAATCTTATTTAAGGATCATGGGGCATGACAGAGGAGTCTGCTCCCAATGAGTTGTGTTATCATCAGGTTGTGGATGGAGGAGAATGTAAGGGGGAAGCTGAAAAACCAGTGTGGAAATGAGTTGGCCACTGTGTTGGTCACACATCTATTGAGAGGAATGAGGCAGTTTGTGCTCAGCTGTTGGTTCAGGATGTCTGCATACCAAGCATGCTCAACTTCATTGGTTATTCAGTTTATGTTTTGAGGGCTATCTTTGCAATCATAAGGGCTAAAAGTGGTTTTTTTAAATGAAAGTTTAGATTCTGGAGCATCAGATGGCAAGCAGACACCATGAAAATGTACCACCTCCCCAAGCTTCTATTAGATGGCAGAATGCAATTCCCGAGGCAGACGGGCCAAAATACATGACAGGCCAAAATACATGACTATACATTCTCAATCTCACTATCCAAATCTGGTTAAAGAAATACCCTTTGCAAGCACATTTTTTAGAAATATGTAGCTCAGCTTTGATTATCCAGACTTCAACTATTTGAAACTCCCTGTTATCTAAAACAAGGTACTACCCACCGATGTTTATTAATTAGTGTGAGCATCTCCGTATTATAGGTATTTATCCCAAGTCCCCAGCGACAACTATCTAAGTCAGGAAATATATCACAATAAAAATAATTGTCTTTGGAAAACATCTAGTAAAAATACCTGGCGTAATACACTTGTTAAATGCATCTTAAATTACATTGAAAAGTGCAAATTTGAGCTAATGTTGGAGATCTCTATCATTTAGTCATGTCCAAATTATAGCCCTAATTTTAGCTGATGATGATCCAGCATGTGGTATTTTGGTGAAGTTAGAATGTAATGGGTCTTACATCTGCCTGGCATGCATGGATTTGAGATAGAAATATAAAGCTTTCTGTACCTGGGCCACAACCCATTTTTGTATTTTATTGCTTTTATTGAATGGGAGTTTCCCCCTCCACATCTTTCAGAGGTGGTCGTGTTTATTTCACTTTCAGTCTGCATAGGTAATAATGAGAAGGAAATGTGGTTGTCCTCTAATGACATGATCTCATCATGCAACCATCATCCAAGGTCTTAAACAAAACAAACTCCCCAGAGCAAAGTAAATCTCCACAACAAAATAAATTTCCACATCACTCTTTTGTGGCAGAAACATCTAAATCCTACCACGTCTTATTTTCTGTTATCACTTCTGCAGTAGTTTCTCACATACCTAAACAAGCAGTACTTACCCCCAGCAGCACACAGGACTTATCTGGGTCTATGAAATAAGCTTCTGTTCCCACTTCTATAAAATACCACTTGCTAGGATTCAGTTCTCTTCTTTTGGCTTCAATTACCAGACTAACATCTGGAAACAAGACTACTTTATGATTTTTGTACAATGTCTTGTTTCTTTCTAGCAGCCTAATCACTTAGTCTCTGTTCTTGGCATCTGATCAGGCCTTGAATAGTAAATTGTTAACAGGAAGAATTCCCTTGCCCTTCTGTCTTTTCACCATACTGATTGAACTAATAACTTTATGTTAATAGTAGGCACTATGTTCCATCCAGTTCCACATCAGTTTGAGCCTCGCATCCAGTAATTGAAAAATAATATCCCTTCTTGCCATGGTCCATTCCCACACTTAGCTTTTTCACCAAGATTTGGAACACTTTATCTCAATGTTCTTAAATAGTATCCAAAACCAAATTGCAGTCATCCAGTTTTTTACAAACCCTGTTCATATCCATTCTCTCTGAGTCTTTCAAACTCCCATTATTTGCCCTAAGATCTCTACATTTTTTCTAAAAGGTATTAAATGCCTTGGTTTCCTTTCATAGAACAGCATTTAAACTGTTGGACTGAGCAACGTTCTTCAAATATGCTTTCAGACATGAACAAATAGACGTTTTTTACATTTCCAAAACTCTGATCTAGCTTCCAAAATAGTTTCACTAGAGATGAGTTTGTCTGCCTTGAAATCTAAAATCTGAATTCTTGCATCACAGGTGTAAGTGGAGGCACAATTAGCCCTGAGATTTGCTATTGTTTGCATTTGGTCTTACTTTACGTGCCACTGTATGTATATATTCATAGATTCTAAGGCCAAAAAGGACCATTACAATCATCTAGTCTGATGTCCTGTAAAAGACAGGCAATAGACTTCCCCAAAAGAATCCATTTGGTAGATCTTTTAGAAAAACGTCCAAACTTGATTTAAAAATTGTCATTGATGAAGAATCCACTATGGCCCTTGGTAAATTGTTCCCATAGTTAGTTACTCTCACCCCTTACCCTTCTCTTAAATAGATTGAGCTGCTTGAGACGATCACTATAAGGCATGTTTTCTAATCCTTTAATCATTCTTGTGGCTCTTCTCTGAACCTTCTCCAATTTATCAACATCCTTCTTGAACTGAGGGAACCAGAACCGGACATAGTATTCCAGTAGCAGTAGCACGAGTGCCAAATGCAGAGGTAAAATATTCTCTCTAGTCCTAGTCCTACTCTAGATTCCTGTGTTTATGCATCCCAGGATCGCATTAGCTATTTTGGTAACAGTGTCACACTAGGAGATCATGTTCAGCTGATTATCCATCACCACCACCCTCTAATCTTTTTTCAGAGTCACTGCCTTCCAGGAGAGAAGCCCCCATTCTGTAAGGATGGCCTACATTCTTTGTTCTTAGATGTATATATTTAGTTGTATTAAAATGTATATTGTTTGCTTGCACCTACTTTACCAAGTGAATGAAGATCACTCTACACCCAAGAACAAGGAAGCCAAAAAATTAGATTTATTTGGCCACAAGGTGTATTTGAAAGCAAGCCTGTAACTGAGGGTGTCCAACCAGCAGGCACTCTTAGGCTGGTATCATTATAACATCTGGCAGTTACTGGAGAAATTTGCCAGCACCTTCCCACAGTCCTCCAAGCAGGAGTTCGAAGCAGTCCTGGAGGATGGGAGGGCAGTAGCCAGAGCCTCCCTGCAGGCGGCATCGGATGCAGCAGACACGGCTGCTCGGGCAATGGCTTCAGTGGTGTTGATGAGGAGAAAATCGTGGCTGCAATTGTCTGGTCTTTCAACAGAGGTCCAACAATCCATCCAAGACCTCCTATTTGATGGTTCCGCCCTCTTTGCAGATCAGAATGACTCCAGGCTGCACGGACTAAAAGATTCCAAGGACCACTCTGAGATTGTAGGGCCTCCACACCCTGTCTTCTTCCAGGAGATACTTTAGCCCTCTCATCGGCAGTGCTTCGGGGGTCAGACCTGGACTGAGCCCTACAGAAGGAGACATAAAAACTATAAGTGAAGCCAGGGCAATTCCCCGGCCTCAACATCAAGATCAGGACCCAGCCGCCACCCCTCAAAGGGAAAGTGAGGCTTTTGAAGATGCACTCGAGAGTGGCCTACTACACTTTACTCAGGATCCAGATTCCCAGTTATTTTCTTTCCACCTAACACCTTTCCCCCCCATTTGGAGGGTCATAACTACAGACCACTGGGTGCTAAACACAGTAGCTTTTGTCTATACCCTCCAGTTTCTTTCACATCCGTCTCCCTCCCCATCCCTCTTCAGAGACCCCTCTCACAAGCAACTCTTCATTCACAAGGTGCAGGCCCTACTGTGTGTGGGGACAGTGGAAGAGGTCCCTCAAGCATTGAAAGGAAAGGGTTTCTACTCCTGCTACTTTCTGATCCCAAAAGCCAAACGAGGGCTGAGGCCCATTCTAGACCTGCGTGCTTTGAACAAATTCCTCAAGAAACTAAAATTCCATATGGTAATTCTAGCAGCTATAATTCCCTCCCTGGATCTGGGCAACTGGTACGCCGTTCTCGATTTAAAGGACACCCACCTACATATTGCAATTTTATCAGTTCTTTTCAATTCTTTACCCAACATAGGCTCAATCCTGTGAAGTGAAGTTAATAGGTGTACTCACCAGCCTGGCTGGATCAGGGGCAGAGTGCTCAACTCCTTGCAGGATTGAGCTGTACATCAGCAATGAGTAATTACACCCAAGAGTCGTAAAAATTCTACCTCAACTAGAAGTTGTGTGTGTGATGCTGGAATTACTGGGTGAAGCTGTATGGCCTATGTCATGGTCATAATAGTCACTTCTGGCCTTAAAATCTATGAATACCTTGAATGCCTTGCAGTACAAACACAATGGGGCTGATCTTATGTAGTAGTAATTACCCACATTTCCCTGACCTGGTGCTGGAAGTACCTGAACTTTATCTATACTAACTTTGACACTGTTGTTCGCACCAGCGCGGTTCCTCTGGTGCTGGAAAACTGGTGTAAAGTTTTCTGGTATAGATACAGCCCACTGACTTCAGAGAGCGTTGCAAGTCCTCTGCATTGCTTAGGATCTGGCCTTTAGGGAGGTGATGGGTATCTCACAAGTATTTGGCCACATTCATCTCTCATCTGGGAGAAATTCATTTGCTTAAGTTAATCAAGATTTTTCAAATTTGTCAGTCTTTAGTAACAAATTGCACCCTGGATCATATTTTTTAATTATGGCCCTCATGATTACAATTCATGGGATAGAGCACATGGTAGCCATCTGAAAATGTATGTCTGTTTGATTTTCATTTTAGAGCTGTTATGGTTCTACTATATAAAACTGTGACCAAATACAAAATTATATTTTAACTACACACCTGTCTTTGGGTGACTACAGACTATGACCATATTCTTGAAATTATAAACAACAGACTTACAGTGTACAGATGAGTCCCTTCCAGAAGAACATATTGCTGACACGGCATTATTACTAAAACATTAAAAGCAGCTATATTTAGATACCTTTAAACGAATGAGCAGAGGTTTTTGTAGGACCTAACATAACTTTAACCATTATGAGACAAATTGATAGATGAGCTTTGAATCTATTCGAGAGGTGAGTCTGACTTTTCAGGTTTATTAGACTTGCTGCCTGGCTAGTCTTGTCCCACACTCATTAGCTGAAACTTTTCCTCTTCACTAACATTTTGAGCTTATAAAACAGAGGATATTACAATCTAAATAGGTGAAATTAAAGCAGATTTCTAGTTACACGTTAAAGAGCAAAGTTATTTGTTCAGCACCCAGTAAATAATAGATTCTCTACCAACACACATTTATAGAAATTACTTGTACATAATTTTTTCTGACTAGTCTAGTAAATTGTTGTGCATCAGGTTTTGATCGCTTGCCTCTTTTCATGTTAAAAGATCCATGTTAAACACAAAAAGTAGCAATAATAAAACTTTAAGTCTGCGAGACAAAGGGCTCTAACCTCAGCAAAATTACAGAAGCTAATGTTTCTTTCAATGACATTAACTCATCCAGTTGGGTGCACATCCTATGTATTTTCTGGTATATGATTATAGCAAACAATAATGTTTGAAAGATTGCACTGAACAAGGAAAAGAGAAACAGAAAATCCTGGTTTGGCTACTCATGAAGCTGCTTGAGTTTTTCAAGTGAGAACCACCTGTAGCTTCCACTGTAGGCCATGTCAAATCCTTTAAACCAAGCTTCACAAGTAGCATCATATTCATGAAAAACTAAAGCCAATTCCTTTCACAGGTTTTTGGCTTGCTGTAGCTAATGCCCCTTTCCCCAGCGGAAATTGTCAGCATCTGATTTTAGAGCTAGTGGAACTACAAAGGCAATGTAAAGCTCTTTAGTCTGGAGATAAGTAGTTTCCTGTACTTACAAGCTCCACTGTCCCTTGCATCAAACTTGTTAATCCTCTCAAATATACAGTTTCCTTCCTCCTCCTCACAACTGAGCTTTTAAATTGCTGTAGCCAAATAGCTAGGCTGTTAACTCTCTGCACATATATGCACAATCTTGACATGCACAGCTAACAGTGTAACAGTTTTCACAGTGCATGCTCACTCTTGAATATTCAAATGTCCATAACTTTGTTATCTTAAAGCAGTACCTTTTGTTCAAACATTGCGTAACACTTATGGCTTGATAAGGCCTATACATGCTACCAACTGAAGTTTCAGAGTTCAGCTATTTTTGAGTTATCCCCCAATAAAGAGATGGTCAGGATATTTTTTTAGGTGGGGGAAATGTATTTTAATTTTCCATTATTACTATTTATCTTGCAGGAGTGCCTTCGGGCCCCATTTAGGAACCTGGCTCCCATTGTTCCAGCACTACAGAAACATAAGAAAAGATTGTCCCTGCACTGAAGAGCTTATAAATTAAGTATAAAATGAGTGATAACTGGTGACTGCTACAAACAGACAAGGGGTAGTATAAAGTTTAATGCAAAAACAGCTGAAGGGACTTTCCCCAAATTTACAAACAAATTCATCATTAGGCATAAATATTGTAGAACATTATTAGTGTATGGTCTCGAAATACCAAATACATTGGATTCAAAAGGAAGGTGTTTTGGAGGCTTAACTACAGTGGCTGCTCTCAAGCTGAATATGATATACAAATGTGAACAAATTTTGTCACGTTTTTTTACACCAAATGCAACCAGTTAAGTCAATGAGGTTGCAGGGAATGTAAGTCATGGCAAAATTTGATCCATTTAATAGACATTTGAAGAACAAATGCTAATGGACAACTACCTTGTTCCTTGGGTTTGGATCTATATCTGTCTCTTAATGTACCTGGTCAATTTTAATCAGAAATACAGTAGGCCAGTACTGAATCACCAAACCTGTGTGGCTGCCTGTCTGTAACTGCCATCACAAACATCTAATTTATCATAAATTTACTGGATCAAGGAAACTGTTTCAGAAATATCACCTTTAAAAAGTGGTACTTTGGGAATTGAGATCTGTCCATGGGGTAGTTCCTGGACAATTCTGTTATGTGTCACACACAGAAACACTGCTTTTGGAGAAACGCTAGGAGATGTGGTATCATTTAACACGTGTTATTAGCTATGATGTAGTATGGGTAATGAAAATAACCAATTACTTATAGGCCTCTAAATTCTGCTGTCTTCCAAGTTACCTGAACCTTTCCAAAATGTTGGCTCTTCCTTAGTAAAAACACCTTACATTTATTATCTAGCATTTTTTCCTTTCCACTGATCTAATGTGTAGTTAGTTCCCTTTGATATTTCTATATAATTGCACAAAGGTCTAATCTCTAAGCATGCTATTGAATTTTTATTTTACTGAGTCAATGTGCTGGTTTATACTTTTCCTAATTTTCTTGAGAGCTGGAAACAATTGAAGAGCATTTATATACTAAGCTGAAGTGGTATGTGCAAGCAGATTTGTAAAGATTTTAATTAAGCCAGGGCTTTCTGTGATCAGTGGACTTTGATGTTTTTCCTTAAAAGAAAAGAGGGGTTTAAATTAATTGTGGCAGTTAATTACACTAATAAGCAAACCCAACTATCTGTGCTAACTAACAATTGTAATGGACTGCAGAGCAGTAGACATTCTTACACAGCTTTAAAAAGAATTGCATTTCTTAAGATGCACTGAAACAGAATAAAGGTTTGTAGGATAAATGTGAGGAAAACCTTCCACAAGTCTGGTTTGAAAAGCTCTGAGAAAAGGGATCAGTGAATCTATGACCACAAGCCAAATGTGTTACAGAAGTATGTGCTTGTGACTGTATATCCAGGCAGGTAATTCTGAAGGGAAGATGTCATTTTCAGTCTGAGATACGCTTCCCTAGAGTCAACATATGGGACATCAATATATCCACATATGTGAAAGTTTAGTAAGTTTCAAGAAAGCATTTATTATGTGATTTATTGCACATTCTCTCTTCATTTTTCTGTATGTCTGTTTTTTAAATATTCATTAATGATATAGGTAAACTGCAGTCTTATCACGAGATAGTGTATGAAGAACCTTAGATGTCCTCACAATAGGTCACAGTATTGTAATGATTAACAGACACTAAAAGGTCAAGCTGGTTGGAGAGAAGACCACATTTTTTTCTTTCTTTAAACGGCACAAACGCTCTGCTCAGTCTAATGCTGTTCAGGCTTCTCAAAATGTCTCGTTCACCCTGGTCATGCTCAGATGTTTAATAAAGGCAATAGCATAATCCTTCCCATACAAGTAACATGACGCCTCTTCTATAAGTGCTACAGGGCATTGTTTATGACCACAGTAACATATAATGGAATTAATTATTGTATGATCAGACTCAAAATGTACCACCAATAGGTTGGTCTGTTATGAAGGTACCTAATGTCTGAACTTTCCAAATATTGCTCATTGCCAAAAGTTTGGCAGTTCTAATATCAATGTAAAGTTCCCAGAGAAGTGTAAGTGGATGGAAGTTATATTCTCCAACTAAACGAATATATGAACATTTCTGTAGCATAAGTTAAAGCTGACCCTAGCTAGCTGTGATTTACATGATCTTCATTTATACCAGATGTTGGTAAAGAAATTCATCATTTGTTTAATATCAACAAGCAATTCGTATAGACTTCACTCAGCCATCACATACGGTTATTTAAACCTCCAGACATATCCCAAAACTTGTTCTCACACTTTCCTGCATTGATCTAAAAAAAAAACAAAACAAAACCAACTCTCAAAAAACCGTTAGTATATAAACATATAATTGTAAAAAGAAACTGTAGACTTTCCAGTACCTATGTCTATTTTTTAAAAAGTAATTGATCACATGTCATGGTTTTAAAGATTTTAAAATATATTAACAATTTTGTTTTAGAAAACATATAGGGTGGAATTTTAAAAAAACACTCAGCATTATCCTAACAGTCCTTCCTTTGAAATCAATCCTAAAACTCCTGTTGACTTCAGTGGGAACAGAGAGGCCAACACTAATTCCTTTAAAAAAAAATCCCACTCACAGTACCCAAGATGAAAACTTGTTTGAAAATCAGGGTAGTTATTTTTATAGACATCATTGCAGAAGGATTTTGCAGGCACAATCGCATGTATGCATACCTCAGTCATGCATTCAAATTGGATAGCTGCATACCCAGTGACCATAAATATCCATTTACATATTCAGTTATCCAGTTTGTGAACATAGTATGCATAATTTCATATGCAAATTGAGAATGTAAAGCTCTTTAGTCTGTTTAAAATTCAAGCCCAATCCTTATAAAATCCTTATTGACTTTTCTATCATTCAGTTAATCCTGAAGAGGTCTCACACTTCTCTTTCCACAAATGTAATTTAAAAATATAAATAAATACACATGAATAGAATTTAACACTGGTAAAAGTTGCCAGGCTGGCTGCATTAGAGATGGTCTATCGATCTGGTACAGTAACAATGCAAACTTTTCCCCATCTTGCCCTGGTGATGTGCCTCACTCCTCATCTGGAGGAATTACCTTTATGGATGAGTGGGAGTCTCAAATCCAGACCCTTTAACTTTAGATCTTTGTTATGAGAATATCAATTATAACAGTGGTTTTGTGATATAGATACTTGGGATTAACTCTATATGTGCAGACACAATACAACACAGAAACATATTGTGCAACTTTTTTTGGATGTAGTTTGTCAGTGATTTGTAGGCTAATAGATTTAGTCTGTTAAGGCCCAATGGCATCTTTCCACTGACTTAATTTGGCTTTGGAACAAATGTTAAGTCATTTGGCCAAATTCCCTGCTGGAGAATGGGTGAAACTCCATCAAAAACCAAATACCTAATAGCAAAAACCTAATAGCAAATGTCAGTGTTCCATACTGCAATCACTCCATAAGAATATGGATTGTCACATTAATGCATGTTACTCTTTGTGGAATAGGCATTGTATATTAGTCACTCTGTAATTGCACAGCTCAGTATTATTCCATTCCTTTAAGGAAAATTTTAAAAATAGAAAATAGTATTAACTGAACCAAACAAAATCAGTTAGGGTCTTTTGAAAATTTTATTCTAACTGACAGGCACTTAGGTTCCAACATCTCATTGAAAGTCAATAGGATTTAGGAGCCTAAATCACTTTCTAAAAAGAGAGTCACCTAGGTCTTTTTGAAAATGTTACTCTTAAACTTAAAGTACATCCTTAACTAATATTGTTCTCTAGATATATAGCAGAGCTGTCAGGAGAGCATATGTTGTAGTACTGTCACCTCACAAATATTTATTTTCAGTAGTTATTTTAACTTTTTATTTTATTTTTGTATATCACAGAATTATATGTTGGTTTCATATTTGTATATGGTTTTATTCTGTAGTGTTCCTGTTCTTCTTAAAGGATAATTCTGTTAAATGTTACTGGCATCCCACAGAAAAATGGTCTTGGCCAATGTCCTTCCCCAACAAGCTCTCTTCATCTCCTTCAGTGCTGAGTAATAGGGGTCAGATCCTGCAAGGCAGTGAAGATAGCAGAAGCTGAAGCTGTTCAGCACTTCATAGGATTGATATCTTGAAGGACAATGCTTCTGATACTCTATATCTGCTGTTGGTATTGCTGTGTCTGTTCCTAATGAGGTTTTTTTCCCCAGAATTCTCTGAAATTCTAATGTCTTCCTCCTCAAATTTCTCTCTTCTTCAACTAGTACCAAATGACAACATAATAATAAAGTCCTACTACATAGTAATAATTAAATACCTTCTGCTTGTAATTCACAGAGGCATATTCCAATGTTAGTGCCCACTATTGCTGACTCAGGTTGTCTTTCACTTATTTGTAGAGGTGGGGAACTGACTCAGACCCCAAGTCAACAGAAAAAATGTGAAGAGGGATCTAAAGCACTGAGAGAGAATGTGCCACAGGGAGAAAGCATATTTCAGTCTTGTTAGGGCAAGAAGAGAACACAAAGGATCTGACATCATGTCTACTGAACTTTCCAAAAGATTTTTCAAAAGAGGTGATGGGAAGTTAACGAGAGGGAGGCAGGTGTGAAACAGTCAGAAAAGAGTACTAGGTGTGTCCCAGCAAGACTTCAAGTCTGGAAACCTTTCTAGTGTTCAAACTGAGAAGCTGTTTCTGTTCACAACTGCTTCTGTGTTTGATTGTGTTGGTGGATCTCTTTCATTCAGTTTTTATCTCTAGCTCTAGCCCTTCCTGCAATCGTATTTTGTGTGCTTGATCACAATCTATGAGAGAGAAATTTGGGCACCATTAAAATTACTCCGCTCTAAAGGTGTTCAAGAAAGGAATTTTATATTTATGAATCTTCATCCTTCTATCCCTAGTGTGGAAGGTTGGCCAATAATTTAGCCACTGTTCCCTGGCCAAGGATTTGAAACAATTACAGTGCAAAAGATGTTGCTTGTGTCCATATTTTCTAATAGGCCATATCATTAAGAAGATCCCATTGACCCATCAATGTGAGTAAGGGGGTTGCACAATCAGGCTGTATGACTGTCACCCATAATACCAATATATGTTCTATAAGTACAATTAAAATGTCTGTCATGTGGGAAAGCATTTTGTTAAGGATTTAAGTGAACTGTGCATACGGCTAGCCTCTACTAAATACCCTATTATTACCTCATCTTTCCTCACTGCTCCCTCACTTGTTTGTCTTACTCACCCATACTGTCTGGTTGGATGGCTTGGCATGTATTTGCATAAAAGGCCTAGGGAGCAGTAGTGGGCTGTGACAACCTAAAGGTGGAGTCATTCCAGGTTCATTTCCAGCAAGCCAAGATTGTTTTTACTCTCACATAGAAGACAAAAAGCGGGTGAGAAAGGGAACCTGCTCTCCAGCTGCTTCTCCCTCTGCTACCTGCTCAGCTCATTGATGGGTGGGTTCCTGATCAATAGGGAACCACTGTTTCCATGGCTCAGAACAGATCTTGCCTACTGCTTTTTCAGACGAAGGGTTGGAAGCACCTTGCTGGCCTAATCAGTGCCCATCTGCTCTTCTCAATAGCCACAGTGAATGAAACCTTTTCACTGGTCATTCCTCAAAATATCCTGCTGACACTGTTTTCACTTCACCAGTGGGCAGATTCCTGACTGAGGATGCTATACATTTGCTTTGCCAACCAAATAGGTGCTCTAGTTCAAAGGCAGGGCAATCCACCCCTCTGGGTTTCCCACTGTACATCAATAGAGCACAGCTGCATAAAATTCATCAGGTGGAAGAACTATAGTTAAAGGTGACTTTGGAAGAGAGAGCTACATAGGTTGAATACTGGGGTAGAGAAGCAAGAGCTCTTCAAGAGCATATTTTACTTTGTTAAGGTACATTTTAGTTTGCTGCGTTATTCGCGTGATCCCATCCGATCTCTGTTTTGCAGAGCAAGATGTAGTTCTTGCTCTCCTGTTGAAAAGCATTCAAAAGTGGCAACTTGTGCTGTGTTGGCATTTTGTCTGTTTCATGCTAACAGCCTGACTTCTTCAGAGCCATCCTCTACTCCTGAGACACCTCAGGATTTGGTCCATTTGCATTTTAAATGGGCGGAACTGAGGGGAATAAGCCTCCATAATTAGTTTCAAGTCATATGATTATGTCAGTTCTGCATAAGAACTCCTTCTGTTGGGCTGCCTCTCTCTCACATCTCCTCAGATGGCTCAATTTCTGTCCTTCTCAGCCTCAGTCCTATAGCTAGCAGTGGAGAATATTTGAATGAAAACACACTATTTATTTTCAAGTGTGCCTAGGTTGTTGGTTTTTCTGTTTGCTGCTTGTTTCCACCAGTCCAGTAATAAAATGATTATTTGTATACCCACATTTGTTTCAGGTAACAGGTTCTGTAATTTGGCAAAGATATTCTTGAGCATGTCTGTTAAGTGAATATGAACATCTTTTGTGATATTCTATATATTTGATTTTCATGCTTACTGTTTTGAAAAATCTCTCTTGGGACACTGATGAGCCAGATACGTACTTCTCTGGGAACTACCATACCAATAAAGGTATTTGATAGAATAGTAAATATTTAATGTGGGGACCAAAGTGGATGAACTACTCCCTAAGGAGCTGAAGTGTTCCTCCGACAAAGATACTATCCCTCCCTAAGACCCCCCTCACACACTTCTACATCTACTGCTAGATCTACAGTGCAGTGGTTCTAACATCTCTCCAGTATGGATCTGAGACATGGACTCTTTACAGATGGCACATTAAACAGCTTGAGCAATTCCACATGCGCTCTCTCCGTTCAATAGTGAGGTTACACTGACCAGACCGAGTGACCAATATTAACAGAAATGCTAACTTAGCACAACTTAGGTGGACTGGACATGTCATCAGGATGGAAGACCACCGTCCCCAAAAACAGATCTTGTATGGGGAGCTGAGGCAGGACAAAGGATAGAAGGGTCCTGTGTATAAGCACTTCAAAGATAACCTGAGTAGTCTTCAGTGGGCTGGCATCAGTCTCAAAGAACTTGAGCAAGTGGCTCAGAACAGGACTCACTGGTGGTCTCTGACAAAATTAGTATGTAACAGGTTTGAGCAGGATCGACAAGATTGTCTCCAGGCAGCACATAAAGGTGCCACAGAGCGAGCGCATCATCAAACATCATAGGTACAGACTTCCCATGCCCTCAGTGCGGCCGACTCTGTGCATCAGGGTTTGGACTTCAGAGTCTTATGCATAGCCGTAGATGAGAATTGCAACAATGCCGTCATCGTCAGCGATGGGTCACCAACAACAAATATTTAATGTAGTGGTTACAGCCAATTTCTGTCTAGTGTTAGCTTTGAACTTCTGTCAGTCAATAAAACATCATGAAGCATTTGTGATCTCATTCTGGTGGGAAGAATTCCAGATCAAAGGAAAACCTTTCATGTTTCCTTCATTTTATTATCCAAACTTTTTTTTATTCTATAGTCTGTGGACCATAGGATAAAAAGCTTAATTAACAGTTAGTGAGTTGTGTTGACTTCAGTAAAATCATTAAGGCACTTCAGAGATGTTAGCTGCCAGATGGATTATGCTTAAAACTAGGTTAGCATCCTCAATCTGTTTTTAAGGGAGACACATTAAAAAGCTATATACTGCACATACAGTAGGAAGCGACGATTAGGCCACAGTAAAATTACACTGGATTATAGTTTAGTGAATTTTGTGCTCCTATATTGCACTTTGAACAGTGCATTATTTTGTTTTCCTAAATCAAAAGTGTAGTCTCCTGCCTATAAACTATGCTAACTGATATTTGTACACTGCAGAATTAAATAGACTTTTAGTGATCAATATATTTATGTACTGTTGGACTCAGGGTGTCCTTTGTCAATGGCAAAAGAAGAAACATCAATGATACACATATTTCAATTAATGTCTTGATAAGTTCACTTAAATTTTAAAATCTAGTTTTATAAAATGTACCTAGATCATGTGTCATTCTCCTGAGTTACACTCATGCAAGCCCATTGGCTTCAATGGAGTTGTGCTAGTATGACTCAAGAGAACCTCGTCCAAGATCTGCAAGTGCTGGAAACATTTTTAGCTTTCAGATCTAAACCTGAGGATCTTTATTCACCTTAGTGTTGTATTTGCTGTTCATTGTTGGCTGTAACTAATATGATTACAGCTATTTCAAATGTTATGTCTAATACACTGTTCTTTGCTTCACATGTCACCAGTTGATCTGAAATGGTGATAGCAATAGTAGGAAATGTTAGCAAACATTTTATTATGATTTATGTTACAGTACTGCCATGACCAAGAAAAAGGCCCATTGGACTACGTGCTGTAGAAGGACATAGTGATAATCAGTCTGTCACAGGGTGACTGGCCTCTTAAGAGGGAGTGGGGTCCAGTGCATCTGTGACTCATTCACTACCTCCCACTTTGGTTTAAGAGAAGGCACCTGGGCCTGAGAAGAGGAAGTTATGAAGGGGCAGGTAAGAGCTACCTGAGGAAGTGAGAAGAGACTCAGTCACAAAGAGGAGCAGCAGAGGAGAGCTGGTGCAGAGAGCCATTGGAAAGAACAAAAGGTGAAGAATGTTGTTGGTGGGGACTGTCCAGAGCTGGGGAATCCCTGCTGAATTATCAGAGTTTGTGCAGTGGCCCCTCGAAGCAAGGGGATGAACCAGCCTGATTACGGGAAGCCAAGCCCTAACAGGAGGGTTGATGCTGGCAGGAGCAGAGGTAGGACTCTGACACAGTGGCCTGGGTGAGTAAAAACCTGAGGGAAGCCCCTTGCAACAGGTCTGAGTGGAGGGCTGACAGGCATGGAGGCCTGGCTGAGTGGAAGATGCAGAGACATCTTTTGTGGGAGATCTGACTTGGAGCTACCAGAAAAGAGTTGCGGGAAAGAAGCAAATCTGGGAGCTCTCAGTGGCTGGCCTTAGAGAGTAGAGTCATGGGATAGGGGCCGGAAGTCTGGGAACAGACTCGAGATGGATTTTTGGGAGGGTGAGCTGAAAATGAAGTCCCCAAAGAGGGCATGGAAAAATTCTATGAACCTGTTGTACTTTGGGGAGAATGGTTTTGTCATGAGGGCTCTGTGGACTACTGAATATGTACATGAATAAATTATGCCAAGAGATGGGGTTCTGAATTAGGCTGTGATGGGGTGCCTACCTCACCCATGACCTAGATGGGTTGAAGTGGATAGACAGGCCAACTAATTGCGCAGGCTGCCCTGAAGAACGAGACAGGGAGCAAGCAACTAATTGGAAATGGGCTCAGCTGAGCAGGAACAGGAGGGGTGCATATAAAGCTCAGGAGCTGTGAGCAGCAAAGGGGCTGCAAGGAAGTAGCAGGAGGAGAGAACTTGTGTTTGCAAACACAGAAAAAGGGGGGAAGCCAAATAGATAGAGAAAAGCTCAGGGAAACAGCAGCAAGGGGTAGGACCATACAGACTTTGGCTGTGTGTTAGAAAGTCCATGGGCTGGAACCCAGGGTAGAGGGTGGGCCTGGGTTCCTTGCCAGCTACTGGGAAGTGCTGCAGGATGCTGAAGACACCAGCTGGACATCTGGTCTGGAAGGACTTTGATTTCCCTGCAAGGGGAGGACCTTAGTGACTTGGCTGGAGGGCCAAGGAAGGAACAGGAAGCTGCAGCTCTGGCAGCAAGAGGGGCCATAGGTGAAAGAGACAATGGATAGAGACACAGCCAGAGGAGGGCAGCACCTGGCAAGAGCTAATCCCCTGAGCTACCAGGAGGAGGCAGCATATATGGTGAGTGGATCCCTTGACATACGCACAGAAAGACAGTGTTCCTTTTTGGCTGGACCAAGGAAAAACTGAGGCAAGGGTACCTGTCACGGCACGGTCTGCCACAGGGGGAAGCCCTAGGTAAGGGCCACCTTATCATAAAGTCCATACTGCAAAGAGCTTACAATTGAAAGAGGCAGGACAGAGAAAGAGTGGGAGGGGAAATAGAGGCACAAAGAGGTGAAGTGATTTGCTGAATGTCGCTCTCTAGGTCAATAGCATAGTTGGTATTAGAAGCCAACACTCCTGACTCCCAGTGCAGTGGTCTGTCCACTGGATCATGCTGCCTCATTTGCTAATGAAGACAAGGTCAAATTGTTTCAGTGCAGTTGCAATTCCATTCACAAGGAACTCTCCTTATACTAAAAACGAGAGTCCTGTAGCACTTTAAAGACTAACTAATTTAATTTCTGCAGGCATAAGCTTTCGTGGACTGCAACCCACTTCATCATGCTGCAGCTGACGAAGTGGGTTGCAACCCACGAAAGCTTATGCCTGCAGAAATTAAATTTGTTAGTCTTTAAAGTGCTACAGGACTCTCATTGTTTTTGCTGTATACAGAATAACACGGTTACCCCTCTGGAACTTTTCTCCTTATACTGGCATTCTGTGGAAAAAGAAAACTCTTCAGGCCAAGAGCTTTCCAATATTCTGACTGTACTTATCCAATTTTATATGTCTATAAACTTAAAATTTAATATTTAAGCTTCAGAAAACAAAGGAAATGGAAAATAGAGCCACAGAAACACACGCACGCACACACATATATAATTTCAGGTTGAAGGTTTCAACTGGAAGTCTTTTAGCTGATATTGTGCTCACAAATGTGTAATGGTGTTGTGTTGTGGTATCAGCTGAGGACAAATATGAAAGCAAAACATCAATTTGATTCCTACACATGGAGTAATTTTCTCCAGAAAGAAAGTTTCTGCGGTAGAAACCTATTTTAAAAAAACAGCTCTTCCAAGCTGGTTATTGTTTAATTACAGTATGGCAGGAAAAAGAATAATAAAGAAAACGCATAGTAAGATTTTTGTTTTTCATTCTAAAGAGATGTTTATGTCTCCACTCAAGTCAGGAATACATGCTCCTATTTTTATTAACTCATCAACACTGTTAATAAAAGCTTCAGCAGAAAATAAGTCCTTTCTTTTATAACAAAGTAAGAAGACTGCACTGCATGTGAAAGCTCTCAGTAGGAATTATGCAGAATGTCAGTCCAGACTTTCTATGGCTTGTTTCCTTAACAAGAGCAATACAAAGGAAGTGGTTTGGTCACGAAGAGATTTATGAACAAACAGTAACCTGAAACTGGAGAGAAAGGTGAAGTACACATTAAATACAGTGGAAAACAAACAACAAACTAGACATTACAAAATGGGAAACCACAAAACCAAGTTTGCATTTATAGCATAAAAGCCATCAGAAACAGTGGGCAAAGCTGGAAAGTTTTCTATCATCATTTTACCAGCAAGCCAGACAGTACTGTTCCCAGTGATACGTTCTATTGTAATTACAGTACAACACAGTATGCCTACTCAAACTGCTAATGACATTAAAAAGGTAAGTCAGAACTTTTTGGATGCACCCACTGAATGGCAAAATGACTTGGCGGTTGTCCATTGCCTTGCTATGTGGAAGACCTGTTCAAAATTGACCTTGGTCTCTGAGATCATAGCACCACCAAATGCTCAGAGTACCTCAGAGATGGTTCTTTCAGGCTTCTTGAAAGGGTGCAGTGCATGATTCATTTTTCACAAGCAGTCATCTTAAAAGGATTAATGGCACAGGAGACTGTTAGCCCTATTGTCAATGTAATAAGAGATCACAAAATATTCACAATTTATGTTTGAGAAAGAGGGAGGAAATAGCTATGAAGTATCTCCAGAATGGCATGAAGAAGAAAGCCTATTAACTTCACCCTGACTTGCAATAAATCCTAAAATAAAAGGCTTAGTAAAGAAGAAATTCCCTGTTAACATATGTCCAGACCAGGCCAGGCACAATGGGAAAGTCCCATTCTCCTTCCACTGCTGTGCCCAGATTGCAAAACCCTTACTTATCCAAGTAGCCCCACTGACATTAAGGAGCTATCTGTGTGCTTAACCACTTACCAGTATGGTCCCAAATGATTATCCCAACTGAATGGAAGTGACCAACAAAACTTAACATGTAACTAACTGCATAAGGGCAACTTCAGAAAAAATAAAAGTTATGGAATGACATTTCTGTTGATTGCATCTCTTTTAGAAGGAGCAAAGACTACATGTAGCCATAGAGAATGCTCTGTGTATTTGTACCATAGGAATGTCTAATTTGTTCAGTGTACAAACAAAAAAAAAATGTTTTTTCATACTGTCAACCCTGCAATTTCCTTCTCAAAGCCGGAAATCAGGCTGGGTTCTTTCTTGTTGGTGTACCTTCATTAGTAACTAAGATTTGGTAGCTGAAACTTTGTCACCAATTCAATTGCTGCAGAAACCAGAATAGAATCCAGCCCCCATAGCTGTATTGGCTCTGCAGAGGTGTGTTTTGGGGGGGCTTTTTTAAAAAAAAGGCTAAGGAAAGCTTATATTTGTCAGTAATGTGAGAAGCTGCTATTCTGAATTGTCATGAGGTGCTTCCGTGCTACACAGTGTGTCACGCTGCCTGGCCTGTTTCTTGGTCTCACCCACAAACACAGAGCAGGTTGTTACCCTTTCACGTGAATGCACACAAGAATGGGTCTGATCATATACTACAACACAAGTGTGATGATATCAGAGAAGAGGAATTTTGAGACCATGCTATGTTTCACTAAAGGAACCAAAGCACTTTTTTAAGTGTTCTGTCCATGAGTCCTCTTCTCCACTCTACATTCCTTAGTAATTAAACTCAATCATTCAAGTTTAATTACTTGAATTAAAAAAGGGAATGGGAACATTTTTAAAAAATGTATGCTATGGGTGGCATTTTAAACTATTCAGTTGGTGGTTAGGACTCAAGATTTAATTTATTGCAGCCACAGTCTCAGTATGACTTTGAACAACATTAAGGCCTTGTTATTTTTGTAGAAGATTCCCATTTTGGAGCCTTTTAGGCTCCTACCAAGTAGGGTCAGCTGCCAGAGATTTGCCTCTAAAAATCAATTGCAGAAGACTCTAGAAACCAAGCTGTCTCTCTGTATTAAATATGTGTGCAGCTCACAAAGACTGGATTTCAGTAAATTAGGCTTTTAAAGTGAACTCTGTGTATTGCATCATTTATTTTTTCAGCCATGGATCAGATAAATAATTCAAGGAATGTATTATCCAATTAAGAACTGCAATAGAAAGAAAATCTCAAATTTAATAAAAGGGTATGTCTTACTTACGTAGATGGAGAGCTACTGCAGTCATGGAATCTTCCTGCACTCAGAATCTCACAGAAGATGGTTTGGTCTGAAAACTGTAAATCAGAGAACATATGGCACAAATTATACTGTGTACGCTAAACAGCTCTGAAATTGTAAACATCCTCTGTCAGACCTTCTCTTTAGAGATGCTAGGATATCTCTGGCATAGTGTGATGACTCCACTAAACCTTATTTTACTAAAAGGAGTTAGTTCATTTGGAAGACTTATTTAAGAAAACATGTTTTTACAAGCTGTTCACATAAATCACAGTACCTGTGGCACGTCTTGCTGACAATCTGCAACTGTTGGCTTTGTATATGAGATGGGTTAAAGAAGACTATCAGTTGTATGATGGTAGAGCAAACCAAATTGTGCTCCAAAAATGATTAAAATCAGCCTGGTTCAAGTCTGGATGTCTATGAACCCACCCTAGCTTATTTGTATGTAGATTGTGATCTGTGCATAGCAAAAAATGTTTGAAAAAAAGCTTCTGTCTTCAGGTTTCAGCAAGTCTTTATGGTCTATTTTGATTTCAAGACTTGCTCATTGGACTAGGTGAAGTGGGAGAAGTTGCATGGTATTTCTTGGGTGTTTTTGATTCACTGAGCCTAACACGTGCATAGGAGTGTCAGCTTGAACTAAAATCCTTACCTCAAACATAAACCAGCATTTTACCACAAACATTACTAAAACTCACTGAGGTCAGTATTCATAATTCCATTGACTTCAAAGGGCACTGGATCAGGCTCTTAGCCCTCTGACTTAATCTCTGCCACTCAGTATTATTAACATTTCATCTGAGAACTAATACAAAATAATCTCCAATGAGGTTCTTGTTGTTCCAAGAGATGTAATCTTATGTTTAATCATCAGGATGACAAAATGTTCTAATTATTATGAATAAAGATCATTATATAGTACAATAAGTTTATACAGTGTTTCAGAAACAGGATAGACATTTACCCTATAACAGGAAGTTTACAAAATAAAGGATCCCTTAATATTTTTGTAGTCTGGGGAAGATGGCAAATGGTGGGAAGATTTTTGACTTCTGAGGTGACACATAGAACATCTGTTGAAAGTACAAAAAAGTAAATAAACCCATAAACCTCCTGGAAACAGATCTGCAAAAGATCAATTTATAATTGGAAAGGTTCAAATAAATACTCCAAAAACTCAGTCCAGGTCTTCAAGAAGAAAGCGTGTGCAGCAGTGATATGAGAAAGCATGATACATAGTGTAAGCTACTGAAATAGATACATCCATGGATTTAGATGCAAGAAACATTGTCAGTGTAAAAGACCAGCTCAGGAGGACATGAAATAGGGAGGCAGCTGTTGTTATCTTCAAAAAAATTAATAATCATATTCCAAATGAATAATGAAGCTAGCTTAATCATATGTTCTGAATTTTGGCTTTCTGTTCCAAAGTAAAAAATTTAGAAAATAATAAGACACTGATTGGTTTTGTTCCTTACTATGCTAAATAAAACAGAAGTTGAATTAAAATGAAGGCTGAAATACAAACCAAAAGGAACAATTGATATTCCAAGTTAAGACCTTGCTTTACCTTGGACTCCTTCATGAGTAGGCACTGAAAAAAGAGCATGAAAATCATATGTGTGCCATATGTGCTGCAATAATTTTCCACAATGGATGAATTATGAAGTTGTTATATGTCTTAACTTGGAATTTCTTGGCTCTTGTTCACTTTGGTTATAATCTTCATGTTAGTTCAATTAATCTTTTTTTTTCAATCCTACAAAAAGAGTTAAGAAAGAAGTTACTTCCACTTTGATTCTACGAAACTTCATTGAGCTCTTGCATCTCAGTACATCCTGGAAGCACCACAATTAGGACTGATGCTTTTGAAAACATAACTCTATGCTATTCAAGACACAGAGGGAGCTTTATTATGGAGCACTTAATACATGTCTGATTGAAGTCGTCATAATTTATATGATCACTGCATAGCAGAGATTCCTTAATCCGTGGACCATTGACAAAATGTATGTTGAATGTCAAAACAGAATGTACTGCTAGTGTAATCTTAATCTCTAGATCATTTATAACCACTATGATGAAGGGTGCCAATGCATACTACCACGGAGTCCACTTGCTCTGAATAAGACAAAGCTACTAAGTATTTGGAATTTGTTCTATCTAAGTATATATATTGCATTATGTTTTTATATCTCATAGAATCATAGGGTTAGAAGGAATCACAAGGGTCATCTAGTCTAACCCCTGCCAAGATACAGGATTTGTTGTGTTTAAACCATCCAAGAGAGATGGCTGTCCAGCCTTTCTTTGAAAAGCTCCAGTGAAGAAGCTTCCACAACCTCCCGAGGCAGTCTGTTCCATTGTCCCACTGTCCTTACAGTTAGGAAATTATTCCCAAAATTAATCTAAATCTGATATGCTGTAGTTTGAATCTATTGCCCAGGGGTGGCCATACTGCGGCTCAGGAGCCACATCTAGCTCTTTTACAGTTTGTGTAGCTCACAGAGCCCCCTACGCCCCTCCCCGATTCTCTGCCTACCAGACTGGGATGGGGCGTTCAGGGTTTCTGCCCTGCAGTGGAGTGGTGGGGCTAGAAGCTTCTGCCCAATGGGAAGTGGGGCCTCAGAGCTTCTGCCAGAAGGCATGCCTGCTGGGGCTTCAGTCCTGCAGGGAGGGGGAGTCTCGTGGCTTCTCCATCTTGGGAGCTGCCAGCCAGGGCTTGGGGCTTCGGCAGGCATGCCTTGCAGAGCAGGAGCCCTGAGGGTTCTCGAACTTCTGAAGATTGTTGTATGCAGCTGAGAGGGTCAGTAAATTTGGGCACTACTGCTATTATCTCTTGTCCTACCCTCTGCATTTGCTTTATTTGCAATAGCACATTGCTGACTCATGCGGAGGTTGTGATCTACCGCAACTCTCAGATCCTTCTCAACAATGTTGCTGCCAAGCCAGTTTCCCCCATTCTTTGTATTTGTGCATTGGGGTGTGTGTGTGTGTGTGTGTGTGTGTGTGTGTGTTCGGGTTCTAAGTGGTGCACCTTACATTTGTCTTTGTTGAATTTCATTTTGTTGGCTATAGCCCAGTTCTTCAATTTATCAAGATCCCGCTGAATTTTGGCTCTGTTGTCTAATGTATTGGCAACCTCCGCCCATCACTCCCCCGCTTTGTGTCATCTGCAAACTTGATCCGTTATGCTCTCTATACCTATATCCAGGTCATTAATAAAGATGTTAAATAACACTGGACTCAGGACAGATCCCTGTAGAACATCACTTGAGATGTCCCTCCTATCCGACATCATTCCATTAACAGTTACTCTTTCTTTGTGGTTGTTTAACCAATTATGTATTCACTTAATGGCAGTTCTGTCAAGCTCACATTTCTCCAGCTTACTTATCAGAATGACATGGAACTGTGTCAAAAGCCTTGCTAAAATCCAGGTAAATTATGTCCTCCACATTCCCCCTATCCACCAAATCAGTTATCCCATCAAAGAAGGAAATCAGCTGGTTTGGCATGATTTGTTCTTGATAAATCCATGCTGGCTGCTAATGATTACCCCTTCATCTTCCAAGTATTCACAAATTGAATGTTTGATACATTGCTTCCCAGGTATCAAAGTCAGGCTGATTGGTCTATAGTTCCTAGGGTGACCAGATGTCCTGATTTTATGGGGACAGTCCGAATATTCAGGGCTTTGTCATACACAGGGGCCTATTATTCCCTTACTCCATCCTGATTTTTCATCTAGCTATCTGGTCACCCTAATAGTTCCCCAGCTCCTCTTTTTTTCTCCTTTTTAAAATAGGCACTATATTAGTCCTTTTCCAGTCTTCTGGGACCTCTCCTTTCATCTCTGAGTTTGTAAATATTATTGCAAGTGACTCTTAGATTTCTTCAGATAATTTCTTCAGTACAATCAGGTGAATAGCATCTGGCCCCACTGATTTGAATTCATTCAAATTGGTCAGAAGATCTCTGGTGTGTTCTTTACTTACAGGCCCACCAACAGCAATTCCGGGCCCCAGGGCAGAACAGTCAATGGTCCCCCTAGAAAGGGGTGCTTCATGTCCTAGTGGGCTTCCACCTAAAGTTTTTACTTATTTATTATGTGCTGTGCAGGTTTCCGGGCAGCTGAGGAGGCAGTATGTGCTTCCTAGGTCCCATGGACTTCCCAGGGAGATTGCTGATGAACCCGGGAAGCTGAGTATCAGATACTACCTCCTAAGCCACCCGAGAACCTGCAAGCCGCATAATAAATAAGGTTGGCTGAAGGGAGGGGCGGACAGCATGAGTGACGGGGGCCTTGAGGGAAAGGGGGTTGTGGAGGAGAGGAGGATATGTATCTATCCTCCCATCCGTCTCTGGGCCCTGGGCAATTGCCTCTCTTGCTCCCCCACCTCCGATGGTTCTGTTTACTTATCTCGATCTGCATCCCTTCCCCTTTATTGTCTATGGTAACTTGGCTAGCCATCTGGTCACATGTTTTTTTGTGAGAAGACTGAAGAAGAGTAGACATTGAGTAGCTTTGCCTTCCAATCTGTTCTACTCAGACATACACACTTTAATCTCATTCCTCTTTATTAAAGATTTACAGAAATGTAAACAACTCTCACTGGAATTACATGATGTCAGTTTTCTACTTCATTTGACTTGGTGCATATCTTGAGGAAGCTTGCCAGGTGTGGTGTGGGGAGGGAAAGGCAACACCATATGCATTGTCTAAAAGACAGAATATCAAATCCAGAAGGTGAAAACCAATTACTTGAACTTTTCATCCACTAAATTGGAAAACAAATTAAAGCTGTTAGTAATATGCTAGATTTGTTCTTTGCACAGCATCTTTTAAAACAGAATTTAGCCTCCTAATCATACAGGCCCTGATTCAAGAAAGTACTTCTATCTAAGATGACATTTAGTATGTGCTTAAGTCCTATTTAACTCAACGTATTTGCTTAACTACTGACCTGAATAAGGATGGGCTAGATCATATGCTTAAGTGTTTTCCTTAGCTGGAATCCTATTGATGACTATAAAAGTGTCCCTGGATTATCATAAGATTGTGTAGCAGTAGCAATAGCAAAGGATTTCAGCCATTTTAATAGTATCTCCAGAAGCAGAAAACAAAATAGCAGTTGAAGTTTTAAAGGCAGATGCTGATGAAATTCTTCTCATTCTGGACAATAGTTTCATCTTATACCTCACCTCTGCTGTGCAGTTATAAGTTGTAGAATGGATGCAAGTAAAAATTAAACATGTAGACGTGTCCATTTTTTATCTACAGAGCCAAAAAGGAGGTGTTGGAATATTATCAGGTCTGTAGTTGGTGGTAACATCGCCAATGTGTAAATCCCCCTTGAGCTGGTACCTGGTGTAAAATTGTATTCTCAGGCTTCTGAATTATATATCTTAGACGAGCTAACGTATTTGCACAAAAGCATAAGACTCAACAGCATGTACAAGTACAGAGAAGCTGAGGAGAAACAGTAGATCACTCAGTACATTGTGAAATATCATTGTAATGGTATCTTAATATGCAATTTTGGGGGATGGGGGGAGGAAAAGTACTTACAGCATAGCTGCTTCTGTAACAATGTTAATTTCAAATTTTAAGAAATATTCTAAAGTAACTTGTCCTTATATTGGATCAATAACCAGTACATTATATTTTAAATAATAATGGCATCTTTAACAAGAAAAGCATAAACAATTTCTAATGCCAGCCAAACTTCTTTTATAAAATATATATACATATATATATATATATATATATATATATATATATATATAAATAAAATAATATATACAATTGCCACATACACATTTCACACAGCATATTCCAATAATTCTGAACCATTGGCCAATCTCAAGAAGAATGAAGTTACAGACCACAGTTTCCCAGACCTAAAGAAGAGCTCTGTATAAGCTCAAAAGCTTGTCTCTTTCACCAACAGAAGTTGCTCCATGTGATGGAGTGTGCTGCTCCCCACACTAGCCCTGTAAGAGCTGAGTTAGGCCAGGACAGTCCAATCAGCTAATTAGGCTGCAAACTGGGTGGCTTCAGGCTGGAGGCAGCTAATTAAAGAGAAGGAGGAGTGCAAACCCCAAGGAGTGGGGAAGGCATAGAAGGGGCACAGGGAAAGGCAGCAAGATGCAGGGAAGAGAGTCCTTGGCTGCTGTGTAGAGAGTGGGCGTGGGTTCCCTGCCTGCCTCTGCAGGAATGGCACGGTGAGGCAGTGAAGCAGAAGACTACCAGAGAGCAGGAACCTTGATACACTCCCCTAGAAGTGGACTATGTGTGATGATCCAGCCAGAGTGCTGAGTCATGAAGAGGAGGCTGCAGTTCCTGGAGCGAAAGGGGCCACAGAGCAAGAAGGATGGGTGAAGACACTACCAGAGGAGGGTGCAGAGCTAAACCCCAAGAGGAGGCACCACTAGCGATGAGGGCACTTTGTGACAGTTGATGGAGAATGCAGGCAGGATGGTCACCTCTGATACAAGGGGTCAGTGACTGACTGTGCCTGTCCAGAATCCCGAGGTGAGAGGCAGAGAGAGACTTTAAGGCAGCTGAACCCCATCACAATGGGCTATAACAGAGGGACAACCCCCCGGAGAAGGGGAAAATAGAAATGCCCCCAGTGCAGATTTTCTTCGCTGAGGGAAGTGATCCCCTGCTAGCGTGGATGCTAGAGTTGCCGCTCACACAGAGGGGAGCTGAGAAGCAACAGAGGAGGGTCCATGCTATGTGGGGACAGATATTAGAGAACCAGCAGAGACTGTGGGAAGCCCAAGTGCGTTTACAAGACTGTGTGGTGCGGGAAGCTGATCAGCAGAAGCAGCTGTACAGAATCCTGCAGGAAAGAAGCAGGAGGCGTTGTCAAGGCCAGGAATAGAAAGGTGCTCAGGGACCAGGAGGCCAAAGGCTCACCCCAAAAGGTGCTATGGCTGGGGGAGCAGGAGGCCCCTTGAGGGAGTGCCCCTATTTAGAGGGAAGCAAAGAGCCTTACCCAGAAGAAGGACTGAGGTGAGGGTCCAGAGTGCCCCAGCCAATAAGTGGTTAGGTTGGAGGAGGACCTGCTTTCAATGTGTGGGGAAAAGGCCATATAAAAAAGCATTGTCCCCCTGGGTAAAAGAGTCTGGAAAGAGCAAGGAAACAAGGCAAAAGAGAAATGAAGAGCCAGGGGCCTGTTAGGAGCCCATCAGAATGGGGGAGAAGGGCAAGAGGCAGGTAAAGAAATGTGAGGAGAAAGACCACCAGGGAGGAAAATAATTAATGCAGGGGGCTAACACTGAGAAGAGCTACAAAACAGTGGGAGCCAGGGTGCTGGAGGACTCAGTGGAGCATGTGGACCAGCTGACAGAGAAGCTGCTAACTGCAGAGCAGGCCTAGCAGGAGGCTGCACAGGCCCTGGAGTTCCAGTAGGAGAAACTCAGAAATGCTATGGAGGAACCGGACAGGCTGCAGCTCACAATCAGTGACCTAGGACAAGAAAGGGATGACCTGAGAGCCCACCTGTGACGGATGCAGGGTGGGTGAGTTAAAGTAGGGAAATAGGTGCCCACCCCTGGCATGCAGTCTTGAGTGGGGAGGGGGTGTGATAGGGTGTGCTCAGCACACTAGCCCTGTAAGAACTGAGTTAAGCCAGGTGGGCCCAATCAGCTAATTAGGCTGCAAACCCGAGCTTTAGGCTGGAGGCAGCTAATTAGAGAGAAGCTTACCTGTGAGGGATAGGCAGGGTTTCTACAAAACCCAGGAGGCTGGCAACAGAAGGGGCACTAGAAAAGTCACCCTCTGTGAAAAGGGAGCTATGTTGGGGCTGCTGAGAAGGGTTGCCTGAAGTTACTTCCTGGGAGGTGGAGGGAGTGAAGAGACTGGCAAACCCAGAGGAGGGGTGATGGCTGGGTGGTATGGAAGGCGCTCAGGGAAAGTCTGCAAGGTGCAGGGAAAACACCTTGGCTGCTGTGTAAAAGGTCCCAGAACCTGAAGTAAAGGGTGGGCCTAGGTTTCCTGCCTACCACTAGGAGAGTGGAGCTATAAAGCAGTGAGTAGGAAGGTTGCATGATACTGCTGAAAGCAGGAACCTTGATACGTATCCCCCCTTCCAGGGGGAGTGTTTGGTGACCCACGTGGAGGGCTGAGTCACAAAGAGGAGACAGCAGTTCCTGGAGCCAGAGTCGCCCCCAAGGTGACACAGGATGGCTGAAGAGACCACCTGAGGAGGGTGCAGTGCCTGGCAGAGCTAATCCCCAGGAAGGCCAGGAGGAAGTGCCACTACTGGTGAGTGCACCCTGTGACAGTCCAATAAAAGATATTCCCTCATCCGCTTTGTCACTCAGATAACAGTTGAGGCATTTTAAACATTAAATCCAATTCTCATTCCACTGAATTAACTGCGCACTGAAATATCTTATTGACCCATTTTTGTCAACCAAAACAATTTTTTTCCATTTTGGTCCAGGTTTGCTGGCTTTTTCAACAAAACAAGGAAACTGAACATTTTTAGGTAAAATTCTTTTTTGCTAAAAAGCAAGTATTTTTAAAATAAGAAACCGTTTTTGAAGACTACCTATCTTTTGGGTTTTGGGTTTCAATTTTTTGCTGAAAATTTTTTAAAAGTTGTGGGAAATTTTGAAGAAAGAACATTTCATATGAAAAATAACTGGCAGTTTTCAACTAGCTGTAGCATAGACCCTTCTAGAAAATAATTCTCCACATCTCAGGTCTGCGGGGAAGACCCTAGCCATTTTGCCAGCTAGGGTAGGGAAAAGTTTTTGACACTATCATCATTCCCTATCATTGCCAATCGCTGAGTCAAAAAAGGAGGAAAAAAAAAAAAAAAAAAAAAGCTGAGAAGCACAGCAGTTTAACTTCCCTGGAAGTAGGCACCTATGGTGCCTACCTGCCCCTAGAATTGGTCCTGCAGGTCTGTTCAGTGGATCTTTGTTTGTTACTGGTTTGTTTGTTTTGTTTGTTAAATTCAGAAGTTCATGACTGAAAAAATATTTTTTTGTTACCTTATTGTTTTGATGTAAGGAAAGATATAATTAAAGTGTTTCACAGTTTCATCTGGATCAGTAGCCAAATAAAAGGTGAGAGGTCTGGTTCTAGATTATTTTGTGCCAACTGTTTGCTCTCTTTCTCCTTCTATGACAGCTATATGTGCAGTAGATTCAACTAGCTTGCTCTTTACATAAAATTGAAGTTATGGAAAATGTATTTGCCTTCACATGGGAAAAAATATTTAATAGTTTTAAGTTTCCTGCTCTGCTGAGCTGAAGATTCAAGCACAGCATGAGTACCTCAATGAGCTGGCTCATTCATTTGAAAGTAATTTAAGATAAATTAGAAATGGGGCAAAATAGAGAAAAAGCAAGATTTCCAAAGAAATACATGACCTGGATACCCACACAGAAAGGAGTATTATGGGGTGACTATGAATAAGATTGCTCAGGTTTTTGTATGGTTTCATCAGACAAATTAACTTGCAGGCCAAGATGCCAGTAGAGGTGGTGCGGAATTGAATCTACTAACACAATTCACTAAAAATTGTGATCTGAATGCTGAGGACTTCACATGTCCTGTTTTACTCATTTGAATTTTGTCTTAGTCTGGGGTAAATTGAGCAATTTAAGCAAGCCCAAATACTGAATTTATCACTTTATACATTGTGGCATTCCCACATCTTTCCTTGTGTCCACTGTAAAATGTTCCAATTTTTGTAAAAAAACAAAAACTCCTAATTATGCCACGTGATCCATTTGAGAGTGTTTATTGAGAGTGTTCGTACACACACTGATACTGTATTGAGAATAGCTAACACCACTTTGCACAAGAGAAGCACGTTCTATCTCTGTGAATCCTGGATATCTGTCACTGTAACAAGGTAGCTTAAGCTAGAAGAGTCTGTGCTAAAAATTAGATAGAATGTTGAGCCTGCTTGGGAATGTAATATAGATCATGCATGAACAACAAAGGGACACACATTTACTGCTAGGGGTAGGTGGGGGGAAGTAACTGTAGCTCCACTGAGGTGGATGGTGCTGCACCTGTTTACTTTAGCATGGTTTGTTCCTGTCTCTTGCTGCTTTATTAGCAATTATAGCTTCTATTTTAAAAGTGGCTAACAGAGAAATGTTGGAAGATAATAAATCAGTTTGGGCATGGTGGATGCATGTACTTCTTTTCTTTTTTTTTTTTTTTTTTTTAAAATATATATATATATATATATATATATATATATATATATAGCTTCTCCATTCCTACCACTATGAGTGTGTGGATTTTCGAGTTACCAGAAGCTAGAATAACATGCTTCTGGGCACCTGAACTACTCTAGTTTGCTTTTAAAAGTTCAAAGGGAAGAAAATGTAAAAGTGTGTGCTTCTCAAAACCACAGTGCAGAAGCAGTTGGCTATTCAGGTGGAGGCTTTAACCCCATCCTTCCACAACAGGAGGGTTGTGTTTTGGACAAGATGTGACACTTTGTTCTGTGTCTGTACAGCACCTGGCACAATGGGCCCTGGTATAATGGGGACTCCTAAGCACAACTGCAATACAAACAATAATACCATATGAAATATAGGCCTGATTATTAAAGATTGCAAGGTACTCTTTGTGGGAGGAATGGTGTTTGGAGTATCCTGGCCAAAATCCAACCTGAGTAGTTACACTAGGATTTTTTAATTAGGAATAGTGTGTTTTCAATATGATGCTTAATTTCTCCTCAAGAACAACCAACTATTCCTAATTTCCCCCCTTAGTTACTGGGATAGAATGGCTACCATTTTACACCTTAAAAGTATCCTTTCATATGAGTTTATCAGTCCTCCACCAATGAAGTCTGTAAGGCATTTGGGCTCTTCTAATGAGAGGCACTGTGTAAACATACTGTAAAGCTATTATTCATAGTGACCTGTAGGTCGATTGCATTAGGATCAATGTGTTTAACTGTTTTACATGCAGTGAAATTGTAGCTGTGTTGGTCCCAGGATATTAGAGAGACAAAGTGGGTGAGTTAATGTCTTTTATTGGACCAACTTCTGTGTGGTGAAAGACAAGCTTGCGAGCTGCACAGAGCTCTCATCTCTCTCACCAACAGAAGTTGGTCCAATAAAAGATATTACCTCACCCACCTTGTTACTTTAATTATGTTAGTCCTTTATAAAATGATGTATTTATTCATACAGAGAGAGGTACGTTTTTGTTTGTAATTTCTGTACAGTTGTTGGCTGGAACAATGAGGGAGGTGCTGCACAATGCTGATGTGGATGCTGGATACCGTTGTATTTAAATTTGTGAATCACAGTTCATATTTAATTTTATTTTATAGGCTTATTTTACTTCTATTTCCTCCTTCCCTCCTGGATTTTACTCGTTTCTAAGAGTATCTACAGATGGGACTGGAAGGCTAAAACATCAGTGTGTGGAGGCCAATTCTGGAGCATAAATAATGTACACGCAGTTATGACTGCATGTGTAAACCATGCCTGCTTGCTGTGGCACTCTGTCCCCCTCTAATGGTAGCTAGACAAGGTAAAGATTGACAAGACTGCTACAGACTCAGCTAAGAGACTGAGCTCATGCAGTAGAGGCTCATGTGTTAAGCTCCAGAGGTCCTAGGTTTGATTGACCAGGGTCTGTTGGTATTACACAAGCAGTTGTGGTACTTATGTATGCAATTGTATGTGTATTTATATATGTTGTCTTGGGACCTCCTCATACTAAAATTTAACTTTTGCAACCTAGACATCAAAATAAGTTCACTGAAGGATGATTATTGCTTATGGGGAAACTTTATGGGGAAACCTATCTTAGAAACTATATATACATATATTATATCTTCTATATTTGTCTTCCACTGCTCTTTATTATAAAAATGGGTGTGTTTTAAATAAATTCATTAATAAGAATGCATTTACTCTTGTTGGTGGCTTCCCCTGTATAGCCATGGCACTGCTGCATCCTGATGATTATGAATTTGGGTGGGTAAATCTTAAAAGCAGATATTGGGTTCTTTTGTACTTGTAGTTTGTATTTCACTATCCTTAGATTTTTTTTCTGTTTACAGAAAATGCTATCCACACCATTGTTTCTAAATGATATAATTTCCCTACATCAGCTCTTGAAATCATAGTTTCACCATAGATCTAAGCTCTTACTTTCCTGTACTTGTCTTTCTTTATTTGTATGTATGTATGTATAAATTTTATTATTTTGAAACACAAGAGTAAATCTGTGGTCAAGGGCACATGTACAATTTCAGTGTTAACATACAGCAGAGAGATTTCAGCTTTCACATGAAATGAGAAGTAAAATATGTAGGGTGGGGGAAGGGAAAACCTGAATAGTACACCCAGTGCTTGTGCCCAAGGGGATTTGAAACCAGAATGGATGAGTCCCTGCTGTGGGTCTGTGTAAAGCCTAGCTAAACATGTAGGGCCAAATTCTCTCCTGGGGTAAATGGGTGCAATGGTATTGACTCTCTTCTAGGGAGTCTCACAAACAGACACATTCAGAGAATTTGTCCCATAAATCTTTCATTCAAGCTCACAGAACTCATGCTCTGGTGGCCCAGCAGAGGTAGCAGGTTCCAGACACATGGGCCCTGGCGCTTTAGATGGTTGTCTGTTAAAAGGTCACTGTTAAGCCTTAAAAACTTAAAATGATATTTTTCTCCCTGGTTCTGTTATAGTAGAATTGGTGGTGACATTGGTTTTCTTTCTTCAATGATCTTTTCCTGAAGCACCTGCTTTGTAAAACAAATTAGAGAGAAATTGAAAAGAGATGCTAAAAATTACAATAAATCAAGTGTTCAGTCTTGGCAACTGTACTTTTAAGGATCACAATGATTAGTTTAAAAAATATCTGGATCTGGCCCATAATATTGTAACCTTTAATGAGAGTCTGTGTCTTAGAGGAATGCACTCAATTCTGAGACAAAAGTTTTGTAGTACATGATTCCTCTTCTGCTAGGATGCCAGGTTAGAGTGTGCGTACTAGTGTCTGTATTGTCGCACTTCAATTAGTTTACATGCTATTGAATGACACATTCCTCCAGATTTTGTAATTGTAACTATATGTTTCAGACAGGCAGATCCTCTGCTGATTGACTCTGCTGAGCAGGAGATGCCAGTGTGACGCACTGTAGAACATTCCTGTCAAATATACTCCTTTTAAATCAAATCTACTAAGTTGGGGTAGTCATTCCACTACTACAACCTCACGGGATTTGTGCCTAAATTCCATTGGTACAATCCCCCATGAAATAGACATCTTTCATTGGAAGTACTATCAGATTTGGCCTTTGAATTTGTAGCGAATGAAGCTATAGCTCTAGTATCTAAAGTTAATTAAAATATTCATTTACAGGAATGCAAGTTAACTGGTGTTTACTTTCATCACCAGTTACCAGAGCCAGTTATTCAATGTTGTGAGTATTTGGACTCATTTGGTCATTAAATTGTTTCTCATGCTCCTGAAAAGGTATTTGGATGTGCAGTGGAAGCAAAGTAGGTGTCTTACTACTATTTAAACTGATGTAGTGGTTCTTTTAACTGTGGATACTGAAACAAGACTGAATTTACTCTGAACCTTTCGGCAAGAAGTTATATTAAAGGAAATAACCCCCACTGTTTTGGCATGACAGCTACAACACTTAATCATTCTGGGTGTATCCATTTGGTAATGCAGGAAGAGAGTCATGTGATCTTTGGAAAGAGGTACTGGAAAGTGTAGGAAATAATCTTATACACTGCATTTTTGAAGAAAGGAGGCTTTATTTTGTGTGATGCACTGAGTTGTATGTAGAAGGATTATTTACAGAAAGTTGGTCTTTATTTTTCTTAACTAAATAATTCTTATTTACATATTGCAAAAAGGGAAATGTTGCCATATATCATAGATTCTGCAGGATTGGACTGGAACTACCTGCCCCAGATGTAGGACAAGATGACTGAGCTATGTGGCAATCTTAGATTGTAACTTTGGCTCCATTGTAATTTCTATGTCAAGCAACTGCAATTGCTCTGTTTTCCTCATTCTGAACTGGAGATGGCCATAAACAAAGCCACCTGTTGATCACTGACAGGAAGAGATACCCAAAGAGGCTCCAATTCAAACAACACATGCTGTGAGACTGCAGTTGTAGTGGGTGGTGCTATTCCAGGGCAGGCGGAAGCTGCAGAGTTTTCAGGTTGCTTTCCCAGCAATTTTTGAAAAGTGGAAAGGTAGAAATATAAAGAGGAGCAGCTGGTAATCCATTGAGTCCATCTCTTTGTGGTAAGCTAGCAGCTACCCCACACCTTAATGTCCTCCTCTATATAGATATGGCCTTTGTGAAATATTTCATTAAATTATTTAAAACCTTTGTTTAAAAAGTTGGAGGAGGAGGGGATAGCAGCAAGGAGGAATGGAGGGAGACAGGAGAAGGACTTTAAACAGCTCTTCCAAGAAAACAGAGACCTAAATGAAAGGTGGGGGGAAAAATCTTCATCTAGAGCTACTTGTTTGGCCTGAATATTGGGATTAGGAAGAGGAGAGAGAGAATGAAGAATGGAGTAGGAGCGAGAGAAGGAAGTGAGTTCAATATGAGAGAAGCATCCTTTTCTTTCTGCCCAAAGCAACCACAAGGTAACCATATACACAACTCCCCGAGAATCCAGCTGGTCAAATTAATGTGGGTGAGGGGGGGAAAGGAGCTTCCCATTGCATCGTGTGCCCCTTACCAGGGTCACTCAACTGCAGTCCTTGTACTTGTGGAAGCACAGGGCCCACTCTCTCTTGCAGCCGCCCCAGGGATGCACACTGCTTTGAAGGGAGCCAGGAGGAGGTAGGATCATGGCCCTTCCACTTATCCTTGCACTGGTCCATGGAGGGAGCCAGGTGCACCTGTAGCCCATAGGCCTAGCTTGCTTTTATTATAGTCACTGCTTTCCATTCATATTTAGCAGTAATGCAAGCAACCTACAGGCCTATCTACTGTAAAAATTTCGATTCAACAAGTTAGCATAAGGCTTGAGGCCTGTGAACTTTGAACAGATAAACTTTGAACAGATAAATGGCCCAAAGAGAACCCTCAAATACTAGGGAGCTGAAAATAGTGTTTAAAAATGAATTTCTAACCACAGGTACATGATCCAACCACGTGAGTGTCATGGCAATGAATTGATGTACATAGCAGGTACATGAGCACCATCCACAGATACCTAACCACAAGAGGGCCATGGTAACAAATTGATGTATAATAATAAGTTGAGGTCGTTGATATACTAACCTATAGGAGAAGAATACTCCAACATTAGTGAGAAAATACAAATAAGGAAAAGGGGGAAAATTCCCTACTAAATATGCATCAAACATAGTGGCATCAGCGTATCATATTATGAAAGTTACATCCCAGCCTTGGGGCAGTAGAAGAAAGAAATGTAGTCCTTGGGAGGTGCTAAAATGATGGCCACTGGTGATGAAGGGGAAGGTAATGATGATGAGGCAGATGATGGCTAACATTTCGTGTGGTTCTACAAGGGATTGTGTAAGTATACGGATGTGCAAGTGACATTCTGTAGTATATCTACCTTACTGAGTTGGGGTATTTGTGACTGTGCTAAATGTATTAATAAACTATTTGTAATTATTAAAAAAGTTCCTATAGTGTAGGTGTTATAACTGTGCTCATTGGGGTTCCCAACTATATAATAATTTAAATACTGGGCCAAGAACAAGAACCTGTCAACTCTCAAAGTAATAACTGGGAATTCTTAAGTAATCAATATAATCTATAAATCTGGCTAGAACCAGGAGGGCAGACTGCAGATAAAGGATCATGCAGCCTGTCCAATTCCCCGTATTCTTATGTTTAACCATTCCAAGCTTAGTCTGATTCCTAAGGCACAGCCCCTCCCCATGGGCAGTGTGATTCTTCACTGCCCCTGTGGGGGCCCAGTGACTAAGTGGCAAAGTCACAATTTGATTTTTAACCTATTATCCTCTACACAGGAATAACCCTCTGATAATGCTAAGGGCCCCACTCCCTTACCCAGAAAGCTCCCAAGATCTATGCAAGTCTCACAGTCTCTGCAGTAGGAATGGGGCATCCAAGCAGATGTTCCTTGCCTCCCTTCTAGCAAACTGGCTCCATTAGGAGCAATGCAGGGACCCTCTCAACTGCCCCCCTGAGCCCTTCTTCCCTGCAAGGAAGGGTTCTACAGCACAAATAGTAGTTCAATGCTGATTTCATGTCTTCTGTTCTCTTGTAGATTTTGGGCAGGGATGAATCTAGAAAAACCCAGCTGTTTAAAAATAAATCACTCATTTTTACTCATTCAAAACTGCCATTGATTTTAATTGGAGTTATGATAGAATAAGGACTTCAGGATTTGGCCCCAAAATACTTTACCTTAAAATCTATTGTCACAACAAAAAGTGAGACCTTAGCTAATCATTATCTAATGCCTTTATTGGTAATGACAGCAATTAACTATTGTTCTTTTATCTGATGTAATTGGAGGTTAGAAGTACTTAGTAAAGTGTTCAGTATATGCGGGGATGGGAAAACGTATATTTCTGAAAATGAAGATCACACAAATATCACATGCTCAAAAATGTGATTTGAAAGTTTGTATTCCACTTAGAAGACTCAGTCTGAAGAGGAGTGAAATACATAGAGGGGAAAATCTGATTTGAAAAATAGGATTTAAAAAGGAGTGGGGAGCAGGTGGAGTGAAAAACCAGTTGAGACAGTCTGTGAATCAGTGAGCACAGAAGCTGAGGAAAAATTTTGGATGTGATGTACAGAATTTGGGTGTGCAAGGCTTCTGGAGCTGAAGGAGACCACTTTCCCAATAAAAGGAAAACTGTGTGTGTGTCCCTCCCTCTCCTCCCCCCGAATTAAAGTTAAGTTTAAATTTCAGAGGAAAGGGTTTGAAAACCTACTACTTTTGGAAACCAAAGAAAATTAAAAATCATTTGAGAGCATCACAAAACTTCTGGCTGTTTGAATAAGAATGGGAGATCTATGTGTTACCCCTCTAAACTGGGAGACAGGGGTTCAAGTCTTATTTAAGCTGTGTGTGATGGAAATGTACAAAATAGCCAAAATGAGGAAATCCTGTTTTGCAAGGTAAGTTACATTGAATAACCCAGACTTCTTGTAAAAAGGACACATCCTTCCTGCAGAATGGAACTCTATAGTTTTAGGACTGTATTATTTGTATAATGGTCGAGACTAGAGGTCTCCCTGTACTAAATATGCTATGACATTCTGTTCCATCTTGCTTTCCTCTCATTTGGTTTTTGCATCATATTAGCAAATTCTTTCATAGTCATGTTTGTAAGTTCTCTGTAACAACTCCATTAGAAAAATGTGGTGCCAGACTCTCCATCCTTGTATAATGACTGCCGCACTACTGGTAGGTGCAATTCTGTCCCATAAACCTAAACTGGGCATCGTACAACGAATTAGAAGATCATTTATTACCTCCCTTAAAACAGCTTGGCATTAGTGTTTGGGGTTCATTTTAAGCGTATATCACAGCAAACAGATAAATTCAGTTTCACTTCCATTCAAAGCAATTTCCTTCAAAATTTGCAAAACCTGGCACAGTTACACTGTGTGAATTGTTCTGTAATTAAAAAGATCCTGGGCAAAATGCCCAAACTTGGGTGCCGTAATGTGGCTCAATCCATATTCAGGCATCTAAGTGGCCTGATTTTAAGAGGTGTTCAGCTCCTTCAGTTTCCATTGACTTTCTTGTAAGCCATAGATGCTCAGCACCTCTCAAAATCTTACTTATTTAGGTGCCTCAGTATGGATTGAGGTCCCCAATGATAGACAGCCAAGCTTGAAAATGGTGACCCTGTTCCTTAGTTACTGTACAATACATTGATACATGCATAACCTTCTGTTGCTTAACAACTTTTAGTGTCTCTTATCTGTATTTCTCCTCAGTCTGAACAGGATCTTGCAATATTTTCAAATCTTTTGCCCTTTAGAATGCCTGAACTGCCAAGTTCAGACAGGAAACAAGAGTGTGATGTGTGTGTCACTGACATTTTGCACTATGGACTAACATTGGCTCAAAGATGCTATAGATCTCAGGAGTGGAGTCGCACGCTTATTTGAGTCCTTTATAGCTGTGAATGTTGGGTGCCGTATTGTAGATCTTCAGTTAAAGGAAGTAGTATATTGAATGATCTTGGGAATGCTGTTAAATCCTTGGGAACTGGAAAAGAAAAGTAAGAGTGATTGATTTACTAAACTCTCACAATTGACCTTTTAGTCTCCAATTCACACATTGGTTGTCAGTGTATTAAAAATCTGACTGGTCTCTGGGCTTGTGTTCGTGAACTGGATACTGCCTTATATAGGCCAGCCAGTGCTGCACTGGGGGCTGCAGCATTATTAGCTATTTGAAACAGCTGCCTTGAGTAGAAAAGCATGACAAGGACTGTATCACCAAGTCCTCATTACACCAACAGTGGTGATCACCCGTATGGGTACAAAATGAATTCTGTACTTAATGTTTTTGGGTTTTTTCAATTAGTCAAGGCTTTTCTTCAACAATATTTCCTCCATTTCTGTTCACTGCTAACAATCTATGCAAAGCGATTGGAAGAGCTGCTGAGACCGCCTGGGCTGAAGTAGCAGCAGTAGAGGTATGACACCCACGTCCCTGTGTTTTTGTGAAGCCTGGATTAAATTGGCACCTCATTGAAGAGCAAGTGGCTAAAGTTGATCCCAGGCAAGACTGAGATGATGCTGGTAGTAAGTGGGGAAAGCACTTCGTGGCACGTCTCCATTGTAAAATCCCCTCGCTTAGACTCACAACCATTGCTTGGTTCAAGCTAAAACCTAGTTTACTCAGCTGGGAAAAAGAAGAATAGACAGGATGTAGCTACTCCTCCTCCTGTCTTCTATAAATGTTTCTTCCTTGATTAATAGCCTGTCCTACCACTTTGGTTTCAATGACCTAACTTAGAACAGGGACATATTTTGTATTCCTGTAGCCAGTTTAACATCCTTAATTATATGTGTCTTTATAAGTCTGAGGAAAATTTCAGGTTTGAAAGTGAATGAAAAGTTACTATATTTGTAACACTATATTTTTTTTATACTTCCTTAAAGACATCTGGGACTGATTCTTATTTACACTAAGGCCACTCTACACTGCTCTGGCAGTGTAAAGGGTCTTTAAAGTGGGAATAAACTCTATTTACTGCTAGAGTGGTGCAAAGTGGCCTTAGTGTAAAAGAGAATCAGATACATTAGAGTCCAGCTATCATAATGAAAGTTATAGCACCCCAAACCAGTGCCACAGCTGGGGAAATAATTCAATACTCTTTGAATCTTACACACAGTTCTGAATCTCTCACATTTATAATAGTGTCTGCCCCAGCACCAACATGAGAATGAATGCATAGCGTGCAGTGTTCATGTGGAAAACTCACAAAATAAGTGGGAGAGAGAATCACAGCTGTGGAAATCAAGATGGCATCTCTGTAAGCAGTTTATAATGAAGACAAAAATGCTTGGAGAAAAATCAGCTAAAACTCAGGTTTTGGGCTAAATCTTGAAGTCTATAGTTAATCTCCCATTCGATCTGACCCTTTGCTAAGCAGTATTTGAAAGTGCAAACAAAAACATGTACATAATAAGATATTCTCTAGAGTCCTGGTTGCTATCAGTCAATTAAGTATATCTGTATACAACTCTCATTCTGCTTCTACTCAAGACTTGCCTAATCTTACCTATGAGAGGCTGTTCTTTAAAATGATCTTCTTTATATGAGTTTATTAGGCCTTGCTTACACTAGTACTTAAACCAGCAAAACTTCTGTCATTCGGAGGTATGAAACCCCTTCCCCGCCCCGAATGACATAAGTTTTACTGGCATAAGCGCTTGTATGGACAGCGCTATGTTAGTGGGAGATGCTTTCCCGCCAAAATAGCTACCGCTGCTTTTTTAGGTGGTTTTATTATGTTGGCAGGAAAGCTCTTGTTGACATAAAACAGCTACACGAGCGTGGCACAACTGTACCGATACAGCTCTGCCACTAAGTTGTAAGTGTAGACTAGCCCTTAGACTCTTTGGTAATGTTTCATTTAATTTGACAAAAGAACCAGAACCTTAGCTCCTCAAGTGCCAGAGGAACTGGCACTGTTTTTAAAAAAAAAAAAAATTAAAGAATTCTAAGAACTGTCTTTTAAAAGTTTATTTCAGATCTTCGATAGTGTGACTTTAATCTTGCTTAAAAGATCATAAAAACTGATAAAACTTGATCCAAAGTTTTTGTTTTTCTACAAGCAGTCCTAAACCACTCGAGAGTCTCTTATTTCATTTTTAATTGCTTCATTAAAGCAGATTTTTATATGTTGCACTGGATTACATATCTTCATCAGAAATTCAGACTGATATTTTTATACTATACTTGGTCTATATGATCAAGACTGCGGAAGAATTTTGAAGAATTGTATTGTAACGAATCCATGGCCACTGAGGTTTCACGATGATCACTTGGCTACACATCAGAATCACATGTACCTCCACATTGCCAGCCGGAATAGTACTCCTCTTTCTGTTCCAACTGCAGAGGACCCTACTAGCCGAACTAAAGGAGAACCTAGCGGTAGAAGGCCCGAGTACTTAAGAATACATCCAGTAAAAGGCAATGGTTCACACACCCATTTAGGCCCTGATCTTGCAAAGGGAATCAAAGTTCCATAATCTTCAAGCAAGACCATGTCCCGGCTGGGCTCTCTTTGTTGAATCTGAGCTTTAGTTACTCAATTGCAACATTTTATAAAATATTTATTTTAATGAATCATTAGAGCTGGCCAGGGACTTCCCATCAGAATGATTTTCCAATGGAGATTGTTTTCACAAAACTGAAATTTCCTGTGGAAAAATTTTGATTTTTGCTGAAAACTATATTTTTCCATTGTGAAAATCAAAAGGGAATATTTCATTTCATGTCAGTTCAAAGCAAATCAAAATGGTTTTGGTTTTTTGAACAGCCCCTAAGCACTTAGTTCAGCAGAACATTTAAACTGCATTTTCCTATCAGCGCATTGCCTTATGGGACTCGGGGGAGTTGATGTTTAGAGGACTACATCTCCCATAACAAAATGCAGATTTCCCACTGACCGAGCTGCATGCTACATCACAGGAGTCACATGACTCTGGGAAGACTTATTCCATCGGGAAGTCTGGCCCATAGGAAAGAATAAGGGCATCACAATCCTAAACTACAACTCCCATGAGGCCAAGTGGTGGACCTGATAACCAACCTGGGACAAACAATTGGCCACACTCAGTTCAGTCTGTAGCCTCTGCTCAATGCTAGTTTATTATTTAATACACTAACAAACGGAAATGTGGAATAATAACAAAAAGCAACAGTATTGTTCTCAAATGAACTTATGGAAACCTTTCGCTACTAGTAGCTAAAGATCTAGACGTCTGCAGCCTTAGGAGGGTCAGCAGGGCTTGCTTGTCCTCTTGAAGCCTTCTGCTGCAGCTACAAGGGTGTTTGCTTTCAGCTGTCCTCTGCTCCCAGGCTCCCTCATGAGGCTGAGGTCCTCATTTATATCCCACAGCTGGGAGTCAGACTCAGTCAGTAGATGCTTTCCAGCTGGATTGGCTGATTCCCAGCACCTGTCTGCTGGGCTGCTCTCCAGAACATGGTTGGCTGTTCCCTGGCTCTGAGTGGCAGACAGCCCTGTTACAGCAATGCTCCACAGTAGAGAAAACTACCATTTACTGTTGAACTGACTTTAATTTAAAAAAAAAAAAAAAAAAAAAAAAAAAGGCCTTTGGGGTGATGTGCACAAACCAAAATGAAACATTTCAATCTCAGGAATGTAAAAATGTTTCATTTAGATTTAAAAAAAAAAAAAAAAAAAAGGGCAAAATAAAATGTTTTGACACTTCCAAATCAATAATTTTCAGAGTTTTTATTCCATGAAAATGGTTGAAATTAATCTTTTGTCCTGATTTGGGACAAAAACAAATATTGAAATGTTAGAATTTTCCTTGGATGGAAATGCTATATTCTGCTCACGTCTATTAATGATTGTTAGGGTTTTCCCCAAAATCTTATGCTGGACTATGGAACCTCTTCAGACTTTCTTCAACTTTTAAAATTCATGGTAGTATCATACCCTGCCTCTTCACTACCATCGGCATAGATAGTTGCATTCATTCAGACAGCAACAACTGGCAGTTGAGTACTGTAGGATAATGTGAAACAGACTAAGACCATGTGCAAGGTGTTTTCTGATCTTTCTATACTGAAAAATAACCATACAGTGCATCTTCTGCTTCTTGGAGGTCCACTTTAGAAAAACTATACAGTAACTCTGTGAAGCTACAGGTCAAGTACTACTTAGTCTTCTGTGAAGCAAAGCCTATTTTGCATTTTATTACTTCATATCACATGATGCAGTATCACAAAATGCATTATGATCTGATACCAATATTAAAACAAGAACCATACTTAACCATGAAGGTTTTAAATAAATCTCACATTAAAAGGAGCTATTAAGATTACGCTTTTCTTTTCAATTACGTTTTATACTGTGTAGTTTAGATGAACAAATATACATCTGTTTTACTAAATTTTGGTTCAGTGTTGGAATTTCAAGCTATGAATTTTGAATAGAGGCTGAGAGGTGATCATTTCTTGCTCATCTTTAGAAGAGGAGTTCAGAGATTTCTCCATAATTGATTCACAGATAGGTATATTGTTACTAGTTGTTTTCACTTTCTGAATATTTATAAGAACTCTCTTCCAAAAGGAGCTATCTAAAATGAAAAGGCAGTATGACAGAAGCTTAGATAGCTTTCGCTTGTTTGCTTAATGCATGAACCAGTGTCTTTTCCATTTCCTCTTCTTGGATGAGGCTGGAAAACTCATCAGGAAGACCAATTCATTCATTTTAAAGATGTTGTTAAATCAGAAAATGAAATGGAAAACTCATTTAAGCTGGATATGTGGGGGTGGCTTTTGCTATTTAACGTTCTGATGGACAATTGTTTTGTATGCTTTATCAGACACAGTTCTGTTTTCTGTTGGATTATTTGACAGCCTGCTGTTGTAGCCATTAATAATATCCTACGCAAAGAATAAAAGTACACTGATGGTTGGTCAGACACGTCAGATGCATATAACCTCTACATATGTAATTAAGCAAAAATTGTTAGGAATCCAAGTACTTGCTTTCTTATCATGGAATCATAGGACTGGAAGGGATCTTGAGAAGTCATCTGGTCCAGTCCCCTGCCAGACAGGACTAAGTATTATCTAGACCATCCCAGACAGGTGTTTGTCTAACCTGTTCTTAAAAATCTCCAATGATGGAAATTCCACAACCTCCCTAAACAATTTATTCCAGTGATTAACCACCCTGACAGTTAGGAAGTTTTTCCTAATATTCAACCTAAACCACCCTTGTTGCAATTTAAGCCCATTGCTTCTTGTCCTATCCTCAGAAATTAACGAGAATAATTTACCTCACTCCTCCCGGTAATAACAATTTGAAAGTACATAAAATGTTGTCATGTCCCCTCTCAGGCTCCTCTTTTCCAGACTAAACAAACCCAATTTTTTTCAATCTTCCTTCATAGGTCATATTTTCTAGACCTTTAATCATTTTTGTTGCTCTTCTCTGGATTTTCTCCAATTTGTCCACACCTTTCCTGAAATGTGGCCCCAGGATTGGACAGAATACTCCAGTTCAGGCCTAATCAGTGCAGAGTAGAGCAGAAGAATTACTTTGTGTCTTGCTTACAACACTCCTGCTGATGCATCCCAGAATGTTTTCTTTTGTGCAACAGTGTTATGCTTTTGACTCATATTTAGCTTGTGATTTACTATTATCCCCAATCCCTTTCCGCAGTACTCCTTGCTAGGCAGTTATTTCCCATTTTTATGTGTGCAACTGATTGTTCCTTCCTAAGTGGAGTACTTTGCATCTGTCCTTACTGAATTTCTTGGTTTTTTTTCATGTGAATTGATTATTTATACATACCTTTTCATAGTGTCCCAAAAAAATCTTACACAAAATAAGATTTTTTTTTCTTTTTTAAATAAAGAAACCTGTATGCTAGAGTGATTAGATTGGACAATACAACTAGGCTAAATACTATCTTTTACAAAGGATTTTTTAAGACACAGGTCTCCATTCAATGATGAATTGCCCTTTGAATTGGAGCTCACTAATAAACTGAGAAACATATCAAAAAGTGCAAAATCCATGCTTTCCCTGTTTACTCATCTTCTCTCATTTCCAAAGAAACTAACTCTGCACTAACTCTCAACACTCAAGAGATGTGAAGATCAAAAGAAGGTTAACTTGGCCAAAAGAAACAATTAGAGCAATTCTGTCCTTGCTAAGGGAAAAATGGAAACCAGTCACCAGAAAATTCATTGAACCCAATACTGCTCTCTAAAACCAATGGAAAGCTAGCATAACTCCAAAGCATTCAACAGTTAGTGCAAAATCAATTTGAGTGAGAATGGAATCAAGCCTTTGGAATATATTTAAGTGTTTTCTATTGGGTTCTATATCTATTAGTTTACCATTAAGCCAAATCATGCAATCCTTATTCTGGCATTTGAATCCATGGGAATTTTGCTGAATAAGAACTATAGGGTTTGGTCCCCCTAAAAAGCTTTGTTTCTTTTTTCATGATGGTTTTCTAAATATGTGCAACATCATTAACTTCAGAGTTTGGCTCATGTTATCTGTTTCTAGAGTTAGATGGGCTTTAAAACTGTTTATGAAATCTATGGATATAGTAAACCACCCTTTCACCCATTCCTGGGCTAACATATAATAATGTGATCCATCACTTCCCATTGACATTTCTGCTAACCTAAGTTTGTTCTTGCGGATGCAGATCAGATGCTGATCCACATATTTGTATCCATGCAGGGCTAAATAAAAGTATGATAAGCCTGGGCCAAATTCTACTGTACTTAACCTCTATACGAAAAGTTATTGAATTATTTTAGTAAGAGTTTTATTAAGGGCCACAACACTTTGAAAATGCAATACACAAAAGCAGAACAATATGTACAACACATAAAACGGGCAATCCTTAGTTAGTTGGTTAAACTGGCTTTGGGAGCCCCTTATGCCTCCAGAGCAGCACAAAGGAGCCACCACAGACCAAGGAATCTGGCCCCAAAGTATCCAAGTGTGAAATGGACAATCCATACAGGAAGCAAAATGTAAAAGAACCACGGAAACCACATGCAGATCTTGATTACCCTGGGGCCTAGACTATCAGCTCTATTCGAATTAAACTGTAAAGATTACCTTTTTCTAGTAATCTACTGCTTAGTTGTGCTTTTTAAAATTGAGAGAGAGAGATCTGCTAGGAGTAGTTGCTAGTTCAGTTTTCACTATATAGGAAAATATTAATTTGAGTGTGGTATCAGACCAGGCTGTAGTAGTGCAATTTCTGAATCATGGAGCCTAAGTCAGATCTAGGGTAAGTGACTAAAGTTCACTGAAATTACACACACTTACATAAGGTCTGAACTTAGCCCATCATATTTGTGTTTGACTTCAGGGTATAAAGTGGAATGTATACACCTGCATTCAGCATTCTACCAGTTCCAGAAATCAGAATAAACCTTGAATTTTTAGGTAATTCACCATATTAACTGTTAGAGCTTTCCAAGTTTCTGACTACTGTCCTTGCAACTAATCTCTTTGAATCCATCCGTCTATTTATATGCTTTGTAAACACTTCCTCTTCCAAAAGACTACAAGTATAATTTTCTTCAGTTTTTATGGAAGATTATCAAATGACTCAAATAATTGAACTAGAGAGGCATAGGAAAGGACAGAAAATAGATATGTAACATTAACATGGATGTAACTGTCATAATGTTAAATATTTCCCTGAATTCTGCACTATTAAAATATTTATGAAATTGGCTTAAAATGATATCCTGATACAATGCAGATGTGGTGATTTACATTTCTTTTCCTTATGTGTTGTTTTTGTTTTTTAAATAGAGAAAAATTAATCTGTGAATTTACTGCGTTTTCATATTTGTAGTGGATTTAGGTGCCAGATTGGCTGCTTGAAGGCTGGAAGTGCACATGACAGAAGCCAGCATAGACAGACTGGAATTCCCTACACTACCCTGCCAATATGCCTAGCCCTGTCCTAGGACTAACTGGTGGTGGTGATGATACAGTTGTCTCTGTGCCCATTCAATCTTTGGCCCCCCTCAGCTGAGACTGCTGACAAGGGTATTAGTTACAGTGTGAGGTCAACATTTGTGCATCACAATTTCGATCAACAACCAACTCCTTTTACACAGAACACCCAAGAGACATCACGTGTTAATGACTTTTGTTCACTGACAATCTGGCCTAGATTCAATAAGAAATAAGAGCCTTGAAATCCATGGGCTTTCTTTTGATTTACACCAGAGATGATACTAAGAAAGGAGTTTGTTTCCATGTACTTTCTCCCTGCATAAAATTATATGGAGGAGAGTAACGTAGTCCAAGAACTCAGTGGTGCTGTTAGAACTGCAGTTTAGGTGAACATTCCCTCCTGAGTCATGGGACTGGCCATGGTTCAGGGCATACAGAGGTGGGACCAAAACCAGGAAAAGGACCAAAGGCGGTGACCTGAGAACTAGATCCCAACCCTATGAGTGTCTGGTAGACTGCATAGCATAGCTGATGTACTTGCCAGGCTGCCAATAGCTATCAGGCCAATGCTGTCTGCCCCTTCAAAAGGGAATCCCAGAACACACAGTATTAACCATACATTTACTGCCTATATTTTTTCTGTTTTCCCAGGAAAAGAATGTTCTGTCTTCAATCTGTCCCCAGACACTGCCCCTTCTCTTTCTTTGCAATTTTTTGGGCATAAGGATGTTTTATGGAAGACACTAATCTATGGAGAGAGGGGAGACACTTCTTTATATAACTGCTTTTCCCCACTGTGCTGTCCCACCATAAGACTCTCCCTGGTTTTTCTGCTCTGTGCAGTTCTCTCTATCCTTGCCCAGAAGCAGTAACTTTCCTTTCTGTTGATTGCTTACTTGTGCAGAGGTTTATATTTTTGTGAAGCCAAGATTTAAACACTGTTAAAGTAGCAGACCCGATAGTGCCTCCTGGCAAAATAAATGATAATCAAAGGCCCAATGTGGTCAGGTGCTGAGTGCTCTCAATTCCTACTGAAGTCAATGGGGGCCCAGCTATATGCATGGCTGGGCCTCAACTGAAGATGAGCCAAATGAAACTGCTCTTTCCTCACTTGGCTCCCTTTTTAGGAATCCATCTCACTTCAAACTTTAATGGATATTTCAGATACAAAAATAAGTGTTACCTTTTTGAGCTACAGGAAGCTCCTGCAGCAGTAGCAGACCTAACATCCTCTTTCAAGCACCTAGTCGTGAGAAGAATGAAATTATTCTGTTTTCCCTCAGCCATTGGACTGCAAGACTGTGTGACATCAGCTCGCTGACACTCACAGAATGTTTCCAGCCCAGGATACTTTTACAGTTTTGAAATGGATTTGTTTTGGTTTATTTTACTCTGAGCTTTACACTTTATAAAGGAGGGTGCAAGTTGAAAAGTGAAGGGTGATGGTGCTGAATGAGAACTAAGCAATTTTTACTATTGAAGGAATTTTCAGAAAGTAATGAGTATATTAAAATTAGGCCACAAAGGCCGCCCCTTGACTCTCTTAGGCCCTCGTCTCTGGAGGCACTAATACTGCTTTTGCTGACATCAGTTTACTGAATTTTCTTCCTTTCTCTCCTCACATCTTTCATCTTTGTATTGCACTTTAGCACAAAGCTCTTGGACTAACAAAAAATACGCAGAATTTTATAAGATTTTTTAAAATTGTGTGCTCCAAGCCCTGTACTGTGTATTCTGATGTATCACCACAATGTTTACTTTATTGCAGTGAATTGTGTAGACACCCATTTCTAATTTAAATGCAGTCTCTTGTTATACTTTCCCCTATTAGATATAAACTAGAGGTAGACCTGAATCATAACATTTGAACTGGGTTTGGGTCTGGATTTAGAAATCCTCAAAGCTTGGAGTTCAGATTTGGGGTATCCAATGAGCACTAATATAAACATAGTGGGTGAGGTTGTGCCCTTAAGGCACCGTCCTGCTTTGGGACACTGCAGAACAGCTCTGTGCCCCTCAGTGGGAGCTCTGAGATACAGTGTACCTCCGAGAGGAACAATGCCTCCCAAACTCTTCAGTGCATAGACACAAACACAGTAATGCCAATCCCAACTACTCAAAAATCATGAGATTAGCTTTAAAAACATGAAAATTTTAAAAAATACAACATTTGAGGTTCTTTTGATCTGGCTTCTGAGGTTTGAGCCATTAGGGGTCTCTTCTTTCCATAACCAGGAGGACTACAAATATTTGTTTGTTTTTTAATGAAAGCTGAGGCCCTCATCTAATCACATGATTCCAGGAGCTGAGGCTTTTAGAAAAAAGCCAGATATTGTGAGACACGATAAAAATCATGAGAGTAGGCAACACTGAGCCTGAGGCCCCACTGTTCCACCAGTTCTGAGGCCATGGCACCACCTCCTGCCAAGGGCACACTGGAAACATCTGTCTTGAATACAGAAGTGCCTCGTTTCTGTGTGGAGGAGCTGTGAAGAGGGTGAGGCCCTTTCTCCCCTCCTGGACTGCTCACACACAGATCAGGCACGACCGAGCCCATTATTTGGCTGCTATTTTTAGTGGTAGCTTCTTGTTTATTTTGTGGTCACCACCTGAGCTTTCTCACAGTGGGCCATGTTTTTATGAGTTACTCTGAGATGTTTTGTTCCTGTGATTTGAAGTGAAAGTGTTTAATGGAAATACCATGGGTCCAGTTCTCATTTACACGAAGGTAATCCTAAGTATAGTGTTTTACCCTGTTATGTTATATTTATCTCCTGTTTAATATAATGGCTGTGTGGAATACATTGTATGTGTTTGTGTTATTCCTAGGGAGTCTTCAACTATCTGGCAAGTAAGTAGGAGTTATCTTGTGGTTAAAATTTTCTTCCCAAGCTTCTCTGGTGACCCTGCCAGGAAGGAGCGAGGGGGATGGAGGCTCCGCCAATTAAATTCACAGGGGAAAAAAATAAAGCAGATACACCCTGCTGAGTGGTTGGTGAGATCCATAAGAACCTAGGCCTGTCCATCAAAACCTATAAGCAGACTGGCATTAAAGAAGGTGACAGGGTAGAAAGGAGTGCTACACAACTAACAGATTCCTTTCCACTTTTGATCTGAGAAGATTGATTTGAACCTAAGAATATTATTCTACAACAGAACCTAACTTCCTGACAACTGACATCTTAACTACAGGAAAACCCAGCCAGCAACCAGCCATTTGGGATGGAAGCTCTGAGTGAGGCCAATGCAAAAATTAGACATGGTGAGACAAGCATAGAGATGATCTAGTTTTGAGAAAGAGTCAAGGGAACAGATAATAGGCATCACATTACGAGCATTGTGACATCAATCATGACTGCTGAAGTCAGTGGAAAATTGTGTGAAAGGTGTGTTTGGTGGGGGGAAGAACTTGGCCAGTGTAGAATATCATTGGCCATAAGGCTATTGGCCTTATCTTATCTTAAAATCTTATCTGGACAGTTTTGCTCTGGAAAATTGAGGGATGTGCTTGCACTAAAGTGACAGGCTCTGTGAGATCAATGATCAGTGACATAAAACAGATGTTTGATTTCTGGAGGTAGACTCTGTGAAGCCAGATAACTGAAAAATAATGGCATACCTCTGTGGAAGCTCTGCAACTGTGGAAGTGCTCTTTATGAATTAACCCTAAGATCATTGCAAAATCAAATCTCTCTCTCTCTCTCTCTCTCTCTCAAGAACACATCAAATCTGATCTGTGATGAAATGTAAAGCATGCTGTTGTGAGGAAGTAGACAAATAAACTAAGATCCGTGTTGAACACTGATTCCCTATGGAAATGGCAATAAGGAAGACAGGGTACTCAGACAGAAGGAAGAATATGGACTGTATTTGTTCAATAGAGAGTTGTTATATTTATTATTGATCATTCACAGAAGTGTGTGTTTAAAATATATTCGTTCTTTTTCTTGTTTATTTCAGAATCCTTGATTATTCCTTAGTTTATTGATTTCTAATCCATTTAAAGAAGGAAGATCGTAGGGATAAATTAGGGGAGGATTGGTAACTCCTCTTTTTGTGCGATTAACCGAGAAACTTTTTATTTATGTACTTTGTTTAACAGAGCTCCTTTGCCAAATCGTATAAGATAACATGTCTGCTTTGGAATTTTAAATAAAGTGAGCTACTCCACCTAAGGGCCTGATTCCTAAAACCAGAATTTCTAGTTTTGTAATTTTTGAATGAACAGAACTCAACCTCTTTGTCTCTCCCCATTCACATACAAAGCAAAGTTGTTACATTCATGGTCTCTGCAGTAGTCTTGGCAACTCTTAAAATGTCAAAAATAAAACTCGGCCTTTTACAAGATAGTGCTAATTTATAACTGGTCTGCAGAGATCGTTTAGGCTAATTGTTCTCAACTACACAAATAGTGGTAATTAGTTCAAGATATCAGAATCTAAGGTATTTTTGGCTACAGCCTCTAGACATTAAAATTGGCAGTTGTAAGAAAATGTGGACATTTGCACCTTGTCCTGAGTTGACAGAGTTATATGGGAAACAAACTTTGCTGAATTAGTTTTTGCTGAATTAGTCTGAATAATTTTTTTTTTTAAATTTAGGGCCAAATCCTGAGGAGTGGAGCAAAACCAGCATCATCATAAAAGAATTTTGGTCCCCACAAATAGGTTGCACAGGTGAGGGATGGAATGTGTGCACTGCTAAGCTGCAACCACTGTTCCAAGTTGTGGGGAGAATTAATGGACATAATCGGCTGCATCTAGCTACATGTGATTCTGGTTTAGCGTAATCTGTGCTGTTTAGAGACCCACTAGGCACATCTCCAACATGTCCACTGCTCCCCATCTCCATATTCTGCAGTAGAAAGCACCTGTTAAGTTCTGCTTTATCGCCTACAACGGAGATACCATAACCAATCTTCCTCCAATTGGCTCTTCCTTGTGACACTTCCACTGCAAGTCCCCAGACTTGCATGCCTATCTATAGGAGTATAGAATTTGGGCCTTAGAAATTTTCCAAATGATGATAAAGTGCTTTATGAGGGATCCCCATGGCATCTGCCACTGAAATGCAGTTACCTCTGGAGTGAAATTTGGTGACTGTTTGGCACCACACAACAGTGTAGTAGAAGAAATGAAAAATATCTTATCAAATTGAAACTGAAGAAGGAATTTAGGTAGGCAGAATGCAACTGTTTAGTTCAAAGTCTATCCATAGCACTAGGGATAACAGTTCTTATTCTAGAGAAAAATGCAACTGGATTTTTAAAATGTCCGTATGCAGTCAGGCCTTGATTTGCTTTCATTTTTTAAAAAAGGCACCTCCAATTGTGCTTCCAAAACCACATTGGAACTCTGGGTTCAGCATTGATTTATGAAGGAAGCATGCCACTTCCTGAATTATCAGGACGTCTGATCATTGTTATTAGAGAGTTGTTTATTTTTATTACCAATGCTACATGAATCATAGATATGTAGGGCTGGAAGGGACCTCGAAGTCCTCAAGTCCAGCCCCCTGCACGGTGGCAGGACCAAGTAAACCTAGAGCATCTCTCACATGTGTTTGTCCAATTTCTTTTTAAAAGCTTCCACAACCTACCTTGGAAGACTATTTCCATAGCTTGACTACCCTTATACTTAGAAATAGTTTCCTAATATCTAACCTACATCTCCCTTGTTGCAGATAAAGCCCATTACTTCTTGTCCTATTTTCAGAGGACATGACGAACAACTCATCACTATCCTCTTTACAACAGCCCTTAACATATTGGAACACTCTTATCAGGACCATCTTCTTTACTCAAGACTAAATATGTTCAGTTTTTTTCAATCTTTTCTCATAGGTCAGGGTTTCTAAACCTTTTATCATTTTTGTTGCTCTCCTCTGTACTCTTTCCAATTTGTCCACATCTTTCTTAAACGGTGGTGCCAAGAATTGGACACAGTACTCCAGCTGGGGTCTCACCAGTGCTGAGTAGAGCATGACAATTACTTCCTGTATCTTACACTGCTCCTGTTAATACACCCCAGAATCATATTAGCTTTTTTTGCAGCTGCAGCACATCGATCACTAATATTCAGTTTGTGGTCCACTATAACCCCCAGATCCTTTTCAGCAGTACTACCACCTAGAAAGTAATTCCCCATGTTGTAGTTGTACATCTGATTTTTCCTTCTAAGTGAAGTACTTTGCACTTGTCTTTTTTGTCATCCAATTTGTCAAGGTCATTTTGAATTTTAAACCTGTCTTCCAAAGTGCTTGCAACCCTCTTCCAGCTTGGTGTCCTCTGAAAATTTTATAAGCATACTCTCTACTCCATTATCCAAGTCATTAATGAAAATATTGAATAGTACCAGACCCAGGACTGACCCCTGCGTGACCACCCTAGATATGTCCTCCCAATTTGACAGCAAACCATTGATAATTACTCTTTTGAGTATGGGCTTTCAGCCAATTGTGCACTCATCTTATAGTAAATTAATCTAGACCACATTTCCCTAGTTTACTTATAAGAAGTCATGTGGAACTGTGTCAAAAGCCTTACTAAAATCAAAATATATCATGTCTACTGCTTCTCCCTATCCATTGTCAATAATCCTATCAAAGAAGGAAATTAAGTTGGTTTGGCATGATTTGTTCTTAACAAATCCAGGTTGATTATTTCTTATAAACCTATTATTCTCCAGGTGCTTGCGAATTGATTGTTTAATGATTTGCTCCAGTTCTTTCTAGGTTCTGAAGTTAGGCTGACTGGTCTATAATTCCCAGGGTCTTCCTTATTCCCCTTTTTAAATATAGGTACCGTGTTTGCCCTTCTCCAGTCCTCTGGGACCTCTCTTGTCCTCCAGGAGTTCTCAAAGATAATTGCTAATGGGTCCAAGATTGCTTCAGTTAGTTCTTTAAGTATGTAGGATAAATTGTATCATAGCCTGTTGACTTGAATACATCTAACTTATCTAAATATTCTTTAACCTGTTCTTCCCTATTTTGGCTTGCATTCCTTTTCCATGGTTGTCAGGATTAATTGTGTTGAGTATCTGGTCAGCATTAACCTTTTTAGTGAAGATTGAAGCAAAATAGGCACCTCAGTTTTCATGATGTCATCAGTGATTAGCTCTCCTACCCCAATAAATAGAGGACCTACATTGGCAAGGGAGGGATAATCATAGCAGCTATCAATCCAGAAATTGTTTTCCACAAAGCCCTGTCCTTAGCAAGACACAGAGATGATGTTTCAGGGGCAGCATTAGTCACACAGTAGGACCTGTGCCTATGTCCTCTTCCATGCTGATGAAATAAGGAGAAGAGCAGACAAAGCTGAATTAGGACATCAGCTGAAAGTTCAAGTAGAAAGAATCCATGAGTTAAGAGCATGTAACAAAGAAACCACTGAGTACCTCAGAGATGCCATGGCTGTCATACAAATGATGGCTGCAGACAAATACCACAGATTTGATGAATTGGCTGCTGAGTACTTGAGGCAGGTCCTAAAAAGGATTTGACAAAGCTAATTCTGTAATGAAAGTCTTTGACAGATCTGACAAGAGTTACTCTGTGAAAACTGCAGAAAGACAACCCTGAACAGGATCTAGGTTGGATTCAAGAAATACAGGTGATTGGTGGGTGCCCTGTGCCTCTGTTGGAAAAGTTTCTAACCATGGCACCCAATAAGCAGTCACTTATAAAATTCCTCTTTGAACAAATGGTTTAGAATGCACCTGAGAGTGTAGGAGCATGCCCAGCACAAACACGCCTTTCTGCAGGAGACTTTTCCAATGGTGAAATAGCAAAGTCCATCACTAGCAGAGGTGCTGAAGAAGCACAAGATTTGTATAGACTCAAGAGGAAGTGGACCTAAGGATGCTCCTGCGTGCTGCATGTGCTCATCTGGCTTTTGGGTCTCCTGGTGCAAAGGAACCATACAGCTATTTTAGTCCTTGCTGTTCACTGCTTTACAAAAACGGAACACATAGATGACATGTGGATTGAAACAGACACCATTATCAGCACCACTGACAGTATCACTTCATGCCTGGGCATGCAATCTGTGATGCACTCGCTCCTCACTTCTGCAGCATGTGTCCTGCTGTACAAGCATTAAAAGGATGTGACTGTGTGTCATCCCTATTTGGAATTGGGGGGGAAAATGTCTGTGTTTAACGTTGTCAGAACAAAGGGAGCTTACTACTTCAGAGGTCTTGCCCCATTTGGAGACAGTCACAGACAAGCCTCAATTTCTGCAGCAAGGAAGCTGGTAGCAGTGTTGTATGAATAGAGTGAGAAGGAAAAGGAGACCAATAAAGACCTGAATTCTTGCACCTCAATTTAGCTTAAAAAGGACAAGTCACTGGTTAAACTGCCACCATGTGAGGTAGTTTTGAAGAGCATATCAAAAAAACATCGTGGCAAACCAAGACTTGGATGTCTTTGCACATAGGTACACCAGATATTGGATCACCATTGCAACATTGATGGAAAAATATGGATGCCGAACTACTTCCTGTATTTTTTAAGGGCCCAATGGCATCTGAGCTTCTACAAGATCTTATCTGGGCCTGCATCAGGAGGGATCACTGCACAGTCAGCTATATCTGTAGTCAGAACAATCTTTCCTGCACAGAACTATGTACATGCTAAGGCAATGAAGACTGTGGTAAGCCACACACTTTCAACAAAGATCATGATGAACAAGATGGTGGTTATAATGTTGACTAGAAGTTTCACCAGTACTATTACATTTCAATGATACCATTACAAATTTATTATTTGATTTTTGTCTTATCCTTTTGATGTTGTGGTGCTTTGAGGTCACAAAGAAATCCAGTTTTATGTCTTGAAATAATACATAGTCATTAAAATAATAGAAACGAATACAAATACTTAAAGTGATTATTATTAATGTGTTGATTATATCATTATTTATCCCTGTTTTTTTGGTGAGGGTGCCACTTGACAGTCTCACATCATACTCATCTAAAAATAGACATAATACGCTTTCAAATGATATATGATGTGCATGTGTGTAGAGGGTACATTAAGTCAACCAAATTAGTGGTGTCTGCCACTTGCATATACAAAGAGCAAAACAATTTTTCCTTGGAATGTTTAACAGATCTTGTATGCCACTATTTCACAAACTTGGCTTCCTAGGGCCGTGGGGTTGCCCCAGACAAGGACCCTGATACAGCTGCCCAATTTTCAGCAGGAAATTCATTTAATATTTCCCCAACTATCCTACTGAACTGCACAACATGAAATTAACATGATTAGGTTTTAAAGAACATTAAACAATGGGAAAAGGTCTTGTAATCATTTAATTCCACTTCAAGAGCACGAAAAATCATGTGAAAACATGTAAGGAAAAAATCCAGCTTTGTTTCAATGTATATTTTAATTGTTAAACAACTTTCTTAAAATAACTAAGATTCTCCTTGTAAAGGCAAGCAATTCTTTATCATCCAATAACAAACTCATTTTGCAAGAAAATTTCTAAACTGTTTTCCTGCATCTCTGTGACAAATACGTGAGAGTGTGTCAGTGTATTTTATGTAAAACAAACCATTGAAATTTAACAGTTAAGTGTTAATGTTTGTGGTGGAAGAGATTAGACAGTTTTTGTGTGTCATGCAATCCTATAACAAAGCTAAAACATCTGAATACCATAAATGCCATTATTGTGAGTATACTTCAATGCCATGAACACTTCTTAAAATTAGAGAAGTGATCCAAAAAATTCAACAGAATATATAGAGAACAAAATAAGGATTTTGTTTCTTTGCCTCATCATTATTGGAATAGTCTAAGTTGCAGAGTCCTCTGAGTTTCCATTTGAAACTTTGGTTACTTTGAAAGCAGTGCTTGCATGAATTAGAGCTGATTTAAAACGTGATTTCTCTTATGGAGCACAGAAAAGGAAAAATTGCAGTTTGCATATGCCCAGTAGAGACTTGCTAGAACTTCATAAATAAATTCTTAGAAGATTCTGTCCACACTGGGCATGCTCTAGCCTGGGGAAGAGCAGGACTTTCCCTCTAATTGCAGTTCTGCACTATTGCATATTTGTGCGAGGACTGGATCCATGCATCTGAACTGAGAGCAGGGAGCCTGTTTCTCTTGTGCTTTTAGGGATTCCCGTTCTCCTTACTGAAACCAAATAGAATGTGGAGGAAGCTGTCTGCTTTGAATGCAGAAGGGACACAAGCTGGATCTGCAGGTGGCAAGAGGAGTAGATTGGACCAAAGAGCCTGGGGAAGGTGAGACGAGGGAGAGGCAAACTGGGACTGGGAGAAAGGATGGGGGAGACTGGGATTGTCTGGGAAAAGATGCTGGGACTATGAGCTGGGGGAGTGACCAAAGGTTGGGTCTTGGTGAGACATATTGAATGAAGAGCCAGGAGGGGGAAAACTGGAAGTGGCTGGGTCAGGAGACTGGGGACAGGAAGCTGGAAGGTGAAGGGGGGATTTGGGAATGGTTGTGCAAGGACACTGGGACTGGAAAAACCCTGATTCATCCCCACAGCAAGTCCATCCTGTACCTGGAATGTAGCAGGGGTCCTGTAGGAAAAAATAGTATGTGATCATTTAATTAAAGACTGTATTATCATAATGCATACGCACAAAGGAGGTGAATTAAGACTGCACAGGTTCCTAGCTTTTGGGTTATTGACTTTACAACCTTAATATTACTTTCATGTAGAGAAGCTTGTGTGTGTGTAATATAAATAAATATATATGTTGTATATACAAATAGTATTACAAATAGTTACTCATACTCATCTGGTGTTCAACTGTTTGGACCATTTTTTGGGGCAACATCTGAAGATGAAACAAACCATGAGGATTTTATGGTTCATTATATTAAAAATTCTTCTTTAACAATTCTGGCCTGATGGATCTCATATTTAATCTGGGGAGAAAAACCTCCTGCTTCTGCTGTCTCTATCTTTTTTCTAGACTCTGTTATTAAATATTTTTGGTTGGTTGGTTGGTTTTGTTATTGTTTTTGTTTTTAATTTTCCTCCGCTTGCTGAGAAAATTGTGCTATAAAATATGCTTTCTCTGCACTGTAACCATATTGGAGACAATTAAGGGCCCAGTCCTATAACCCTTACTCTCCAACAGTCCTCAGCCTCACACATAATCCAGTTGAAATCAGTTTTTTGCAAGGCCAGGACCCTGTCTGCACTTGCTGTTACCCATGCTATGAAAATAGGCTATTAAAATACCATGCTATGTTTATATTACAGCTGTAAAGGATTTAAAAATTGTAATTATACCGCAATCTTAAAAATATCAGTGTTTAAGAGGTACAAACCCAGTGTATTTTGGTCTGTTAGCTCCATATTTTCAGCTGTCTACTGTTTTGAGAGGATGTCTACTTAAAGAATCCACTTTGGAATGTCTGACTAGAAACTTGTTTTGCTGCAGTCGTAGGTGCCTGATCTATAATTCTTAATTTAGAAGTTAACTGTCTATGGTACAAAAATAAGGAGTTATGCTAGGAGATACTTTTGGCTTTCTCCCTTTGTCATTGGATTCTGAGGCAAGAAACTTTGCTGAGCCATAAAGATGCCAAACTCCAAGGGTGCGGGGTTGGTTGTAAGTCTCTCCCGCCCCCCACTCTATAAAGAACTAATGAGCACTGAAAGATTTTGATGTCAACATGTTTATTCAGAAAAGGAAGGTGGGAAATGGTGGGTGGCTTCTATTTTAATTAGTATACAAATATTGAACTTTAAAACCAATGTACAATTTTGATGAGCTTTGTCAACAGATATCGTTAGCAGTAGATCCTAGTATCAGTGATCTGTAGTAGTTTTCTGATGGTTCCACATGATAGGTAAGTGCGGTAGGACAAACTCTCAGCTCTTTAAAAATCACATTAAAATGCTGCAAATATGGAGTGACTTATTTTAGAGGTCAGAGTAATTGTCTGTTATTCAAATGGTTGAAACAACTGGGTGTGTGGGCTTGGACAAGTTACTTAATATCTTTTGTGCTTTTCTTTCCCCAATGTGTAAAATGGGGCTAATACTTATTCACCTTGTAATTTACATTGTGATTTTAGGATGAAAAATGCAAATTATTTCATTATTTTTCTCTGACTTCATACCTTGGAATGTGAAAATGGAATTTACCCAGTCCCCTTGACTGTTTCCATTTGGCATCATTTCTAAGACTTGGTTTTCTGTGATTTTTCTCCTCTGCGATATTGCTTAAAAGTATAGCCAATTGATTTAATTACACTTGTGGTTTGTTATTAAAAATGTTCAGAAGACCAACTAACCCAACTTAGGCAAATTTATTGCCTAAAGACAAAATAGTTCAATACAAAAAGTAGATATACATTCCCTCCTTCCAGGAAGCAATTTTTATTTCACAGTATGTTGACCTTACACAGAAAGTGTACTTCAAACATACACCCTCAAACCCTCATAAGGATTTCTCTGCATAAACTAATGTTGCCCTTGTCAGCATTATTCTCATAGAAACCTGCTGCACTTCACTCTGTCCAATTCCTCCTCAGGTTTGGTTCAGGCATTGGTGGAGAGCCACTGGCAGCATGGCTCCTGATGTAACCTTTGCTGTCATGGGAAAGAGGGTCTGGGGAAGCAGCACAGTTGCCTTGGCATACTTTAGATGCTCTGAAACTCATGGGATTTCCCCAGGGATTTCTGAACTTCTATTGGCAAGGAGATTTGCATCCTTGCTCTCTGATGAGAAGATTTGTAGGACGATCCACTGATTGAGATCCATTGTTCTCTCTCTCAGCTTTCATTTGGAGGTTATGATTTGACCCTGTGGTTACAAATTCTCAGGCAGAGCCAAAGACTCTAACTATGAATGTGTTTTTGGTACTATGAATATCCCAGAAAAAAGCTTATGTCTAAACAATCCTTTCCAGTGTAGGAGTGGGTATTTCCAATTCTTCTCTGAATTACAAATTGCTCTCTCAAGGATTTGATGAAGAACAAATAAAGATTAAAATCACCAAGTTCTTTCTGGATCCTTTCAAGGCTCTTCCTTTCCCAGTTGCAAGGAGATTGCATGCCCCACTGTAAGATGGAAATTCACCATTCCTCTTTCTAGGCAGATTGGCCTATGTGGCAATGTGGGTCTCCTGGTCCATTGCAAATGCACTCTTGTAATTCTCACATTGCAGTTCCCGTCTTGCTTCGCCCTCCCCTCTCTTCCACCTCCTGCCCATATTTGCTTATCACTTCTCCAGTATTTCCTGGCAGACTTTTCCTTCCCTGTGCTGTTTTGGCTCAGTTTCTCTCAGTTCCTGGGATGGTGCATGCTACACCATTACTTAAATCAAGCCGCACAGTGTCTCAGTCAGGTATAGAATTTCCTCCGCATGATTTGTATGAATAGTGTGTCTGTCTTTTCAGCAAGTTTTTACTCTGCTTTATGATGGTTTTTTCCTACTGAAGTGGCTTTATGAATGGGTGTTACCAGGTTTTAGTAACAATTGCAAGTATGTTGACTTCACTGCAACACCTTTCTCAGTCTGAATCACAGGAACCTTGTGGTCTGGAACCTTTGCTTCATCTCACAGTTCACTGCTCTTTTCTCTCTACTTTCTTATTTCTACTTCCTTTCTGGGTATATTCCTTTGTTGACTAAAAATTAATGTCTTAAGGAATCTCTGTGCTGCTTGGCTATTTTGCCTCTGTGCTACATGTCACCTTGAGTTCAAGCCTGTATACTAAATCACTCTTCTCTGTCTCTCTTGGTTTCTAGATGTTGTTCCTGCAAGGCAGAAATATCCGTTACCTTTCAGTCTGAACTCTGAACAATATAACTGTATGCTAATTACCGCTCCAGTTTGCTAATAGAAAATTTAAAGGGATAGAATCCATTTAATAAGTCTCATATATTATGCTGATTCTAAAGGCCTTTCCAGACTTTAGTCATAATAAAAACAAGAGTTAAAAAATACTGCATTTCATATTAATTCCTTTGATAGAAAAAATGTACAGAACTAGAGCTAAAAAGAAAAGCAGAAACCTAACTTTATTTCAGTTCTGTTCCTTTCATGTTCTACACAGAACAGAAAAGTCAGAGTTTTAGAACTGGAGTCCATCTTATTTTTAGTTCAGTCAGTTGTCATCAAAAACATGCTGTAATTCTTTCCATTTCTTGAATTTCCTCAATCCATATTCGATAGTTTGGCAATTCTTTCTTTAAGCAGAGCAATGTTACCTAGTTGTTGGCTGCCACCGATAGAATTCTAAATAAACATTTTGCTGCATTTCATTCCAACAATTGTAGGTATATCGCCTCCTACCATATATTGTGATGTACAGGGAAAATAAATCTCCTAAGTGGATTCAATTGTAGTGTGGATCTACTACCAAATATCCCACATCTTGGGATTATACCAGTAAATGTGTAATGGTTCCATCCTGCTCCTAATGAAATCAAGGGTAAAACTCCCATTGATTTCCATGGGAGAAGAATCAGACCCCCACTCTGAATCATGGCCTCTACAGTGTCATGCCCTACATTTTAGGGGAAAAAATCCTATTCATTCTGTGTTGTATCAAGGTCTCAAAAAAATTCTGACCATTGCTGTCTATAGAATTTCCTTTGTAGAAGAAGAATCAGCTGTATGGAATCATCTTCCATGCCTCAGACCAGTCCACATAATCTGTGAGCCATTCCTGCTAAACGCTTTGAAGGGTGAAGTTTAGCAGTGTGAGCAAGAGTGTCAGTGAACAAGTTGGTTCATGAAAGGAGAGAACTGCTAGAAAAAGAAAAAGCTGGAACAGCCTGTAGCTATGTAGGAAAGGCAGAAGCAAAATCGAGAGAGCTAATTTTAGATTTCAGTAACCCAGCCTTTGCTGGAGAGATAAGATAAATCAGTGATAGACTGAGGTCAGGGAGAAATGACAAGAGATGCTGAAAAACTGGAATTGGGGAAAAAAACTCACCTTAGGAAGTGCAACTCAAATTTCCCTGTCCATTGCAAAGGCAAGTTAACAAATTTGGAACTCAAGCATAGGCTTTTATTGCCCAAAAATATACAGACTGCTATATATAGTTTGGGAGATAACATATGTAACTGGATAGCTACAACCACAGTGGATTTTGCATATTAAAACATGTCAGAATGCATGGAGAAAGCACACTGAGTATAGCACTAAAACTGATATTGATTGATTTTTAGTATAGTGATTAATAATTTGCAGTCTATTTGAAAAGTAAGGCACTGATGGAGTTGGGAGACCTGGCTTCTCTTTTCAGCTCTGCTACTGACTCACTATGTGAACTTAGGCAAGTCATTTGATTTCTCTGTACTTCAGCTTCACTACCTGTAAAATGAGGGTAACAGTGCTTATGTATTTCTGTTTTGAGAGGGGTGGGTGAAAAGTACTGTATAGATGTTATTTTTCAGTGACATTAATTTAATAATAAACTACAGAATCAAATTAGACATCTTTTAAAAATGCCAGCGGTGGTTGGCTGCCAGCAGAGGAGAAGAACATCAGGGGAAGTGAGAAGCTACCTCATCCTCACCTGAGCATGAACACAGCTAAATCCTACCCTGAGAACAGGACAAAAAGAGGGTGCAAGGAGACCCTTCTCCTGTCCCCTATAGCACCCTGGTAGCAAGCTATGCAATTTGCTGGGACCCTTGAGCACTAGTATGTGTGACAAATGGTGCATCACACCCTCATGAGGGCATAGTCAAAATCATCAGCCTCTGTATGTACACCATGCTTACAGTGAGCGCTAGGCATGCTGCTCCTTTTTCAGCACAACTGTAAAGTGAGTCCCACCATGAAGTCACTCTTGTGCTGGCAGGATGGTTTCCATAGGTACCAAAAGGCCAGCACAGCTCTACTTGCTGTCATGGTGAAGGGCGGGATTGGTCCAGTATTCGACCTTCCCCCAAGGTTTTCTCCATCACTTTCTTACATCTGATGTTGGAGTTAACAAGTCACATTGTTAAAAACTCTGGTTACATGACATCCAGTTTAAATGGTTGATAGACCTGCTAATTCTTGGCAGGCATCTTGCTTTAGCTCAGCTTAAAGTAAATACACAGAAACTAATTGACTGACTGGTTACATGGTAGTTGTTGGAGCTCATTCAAGTGGGGTTTAAAATGGAAATGCTAACAGAACCTTACCTGCAGCTCTGGTAAGGCTACCACTATAATACTTCAGTGAGCAGGCGTAATCCCAACCTTAACAAACAAATATAGCTCCATGTTCATCTGCTGGGGTTTTTTTAATGCAAGAAATGTGGGTGGAAATACAAAATGGTGTCAGTTTTTCTCCCTTTCCTTTCAAAAATTGAAATAAATAGGAAACAGCATGGTAGCCCGTGGGCCAATATACAGTTTGGATGTTTCCAGATGTTGAAATAGGAATTTACAATGTGTGAAGTTAAATGTTTAAAACTTTCAGATAACTTTTCTAGATACACCTTTGTTCCCTGGAATTGTAGCCAGGGTTAGCACAGAACACTCTTTGATGTCCTTACTCTAATAAAACTTCTGCTGAAGTCAATGGGAGTTTTGCCCGAGAAAGGACTGTGGGATCTGGCCGGTTGTCTTTATGCTACTCTTTCTGTAATATAGTATACTGTCTTGTATTTTTCAATTCTATATCAGGCATGTTTTGGAAGGCAGTTTGACACTATACAAGATAACACAATATAATATATTGTGTTACTGAGGCAAGGTAGGAACATTGGGAAAGAAATTAAAAAGACAAGAAGAAGGCAGAAAAGGGTGTCATGTTTCTTCTGGCATTATAGTGCTTCCAAATTACATCTGTTCTTCATACATTTTCCAGAGGGAGTTTTCCTCGATCCTGTTTTAATTACATTTGAGATGCAAAACCTCCAGCAAACTCATTTTTCTCTATATATCTTTTCATCCTCTTCCCCCTCCCCCTCTTTTCCACATTTTATTTGAGCCCATGTCTTCCTGCCAGGACTTTGCTGTTGAACCCCGTGGGAATCTAAGCAGATGCTAACCATTTAGGTTTATTAAATACATTCATCAGTTTTATGCTTCCCATCCCCTTCATTTTTAGCCAAACTGCATCCCTGCTAATCAGTGTGGGTAATATACAAACAGCATAGTGGGGTAAGGCCTCTGAAAAATTCTGGTGTCAGTGATTTACTCCAAAAACAAAAAGAAACAAAACCTCCCCTCCACTCTTTATTAAAATGATCAGAGTTTCTCAGAAAGAAGGATTCACTATATAATGAAAAGGAGATTTAGCAGTGTCGCTTTATTACATATGAGTAATATAAGGTGACGGCTGTAGGTAAGTGAGGCTGTCATGGAACAAGACAGGGGAGTTTAGCCATGGGCTGTAGTGGGAGCTAGAGCAGGCCCCTGAAAAGATAGGGATGTGCACTTCTGTTATCTGGGCTACATTCCGCTCCCAGGAACGTGGATGTAAATCAGAGGGCCCCTAATTACTTCATTAGCCTTACTCTCATGTACCCTGCTGTAAAGCTGAATCTGGCCCTCTAAGAGAAGGGTCTGCGGAAAGAGTAAGGAGGAGAGGGGACGGGGAAGGAGCAGAGGGGGAAAGAAGTGCCTGAGGAGGGAAAAAAGGGCAAGATTCGGGAGGTGGGAGCAGGGGAAGAGACGCAGACGATGCTTCAAGAGGTCACCACTGTACAGATGCGCTCGGGAAAGCATCACAAAGGCGGCGCTGCGCTCCTGGCCGTACGAGCGGCGCAGGGAGCTGCGCTGGCTCCCAGCGGGGCAGCCCATGCGGTGGGCAGCACATGCAGTAGGCAGTCGCTGGAACCCGCACACAGCGCTGCTGCCGTGCCGAGATAGCAGCGGGCGGCGGCTCCTTCCCACCTCCGGCTGGAGCCCCGAGACCGCGTGCGCCCCCTCCTTGGGCAGGGACAGGGAGTGCAAGCGTGAGCGCTCGGCGGGGTCGGCCCGGACGGGGGGAGTGTGTGTGACTGAGAGGCGGTTTCGGTGATGTAATCACAAACCAGCGAGCGGTGAAATTTAACACCGAGCGCTCACGGGGACGGGGAGGGTTTGCCTGGGGTTGGCTGGCTGCGCTGCTCTGCTGCGCCCCTCACCCTGCCAGAAGCAGGCTGCTCTCAGCGTGGGACGCCTGTGCGAGCGCCGCTAGACGGACACTTCGACCAACCTCTTTGTACAGGCTTTGGTGGTCTGGGCACCGTTCCTTCCCCAGAGCCAAGGATTTCTCCTGCACTCCCCCTCCCTCCCTCCCGGCCCGGCCCGGCCCGGCAGCCGATCGCGGAGTCCAATGCAATACCCCGCTGCAGTGCACTAGCGAAGGCTCCGGTCTGTGTGCACCACACGTGAAATCCGAGCGTTTCGCTCTTGCTTATCTCGATGCCCTCCTCTCCCTAACTCCCGCACGAGTGAGGCCCCCCAGTCACCCCCCTTCACCATGGGGGAGACATACTAGGGCTTGCGAAGAGCTCCGCTGCTTGGGGGTGGGTGGGGAGCTGGTTTCATGGACAGTACCTGAACCTTGCGCGGTTTGGAGCTGGCTTCTGTTTTCGGTTAGATCTTCGCTGCTCGGACAAATGCATACAAATGCATTTAGGAGCAAAAAGGACAAGGAGTGGAAGCATCTCTCCCACAGCAAAAACGTAAGTCAGGGCTCAGCAGCGGGCCGAGGGGGTGCGGAGCGGAACTGTTGCTGCCGCTGCAGTTCGCTGCACGCACGGCGCGCGCCTCTGGTCGGGCTGGGACGGGAGCCCGGGTGCAGGCAGGGTGCAGGCAGTTTGTTTTGGAGCTGTGCGTCTCTCCACCCCCCCCCCCCCGTTTGTAAAAGACCCTGTTTAAAACAGCCTCCTTCTGCCAGCGGATCTACCCAACCCCACCGCTTCTGCTAAAGCAATCAGGCGGCGCCGAAGGAAGAAAAAGCTGACTGGCACTTTTCCCACCGCCGGGCTCAAACGGGCTCCGCGGACTCAAGGACTTTTCCAGGTCTCCCCCTTCCGGCACGAGTCGCGGGATTTGCTTATTTTATGCAAACAAACCCCCGCCCCCCATCGGCCGGCTGGTGGGCTGGAGCTCGCTCCACCGGCGGGACGCACAGCACTGCACAGCAGAGCACAGCGCTCTCCGCGGGGGGAGACAGACGCGCGCCGGTGTCAGCGTGGCTCTGGGTGCTCAGCCGGCTAATGCGCCAGCCTTTAAGCGGGGGGTCGCCCCTGTTTGTGGCCTTCCCTGAGCTACGACGCGTGGGGCTTTGGGGGGGGCAAGGGATCGATCGAGAGGTGGCTGCGCGCGCGTGTGTCTGGGGACGAGCACAAACATCAGCTCGCCTCTGCTGCGGGCAAAACCTCCCTGCTGGGAGCCCACCGCCGTGGCTGATTTTGTGGTCCCTGGTGAACGGCTGATGCTGGAGAGAGGGCAGGGATGTGACGGGGGAACTAAAGGGAAGCGGTACTTTGCCTTCAGTCCCTGCGTTATTTTTAGATAGGAGGATGTGCTCCCGCAGATTTTTCCACGCACGTGTAGGGGGAGCTACCAGCCCAGTCCCGTGCTGCGCGGCCCCCTGTGCCTGGGAAACGTAGGGGTGATGGGCTCGTTCACTGGAGCTGTGTCTGCGGGGCTATTTGCGGAGTCTGCCGGAATGAATCATCTCGTTATCGCGTCCGGGCAGCATGCAGCCGAGCACAGAGCGAGCAGGAGTTAGTTCCTCGCCGCCAGGGGGGAGGGAGGTTCAAAGACGCCCTGGCCTGGAGGATGTGTGTGAACTTGTGTGTGCGGCGAGGGCAGCCCAGCTAGGAGGCTTTCTCCTCCACACACACCCCGCCCTTGCATGCTAATTATTTCAGAGCCAAGGGTGTCAAACCATAGGTCCAACTCACCGCTTTCATCCCATGCAGTTTAGTAACAGTCTCTCCGAAGGAACAATCTAGGGCGGGCTAAGGGGAGACAGGGAGAGAGGGGGGAGGGAAGCGTGTGAGTGTGTGTGTGTGTGTGTGTGTGGAGGGGGCAGTTTGTGTTATAAGCACAACTTTTTGTTGTTCAAAAACGCAAGGCGGGTTTTGCGATCCCGGCCTTGCATGGGCTCTGGGCATCCGCTCCGGGCGCAGTGTGATGTGCCTGGCCTAGGACTTTGCTCCGTTTCTCCCTGAGCACTGAGCGGAGCCCCCGAGCACGGAGAAGCCCGCTGTCGGGCCGGCCTCCTTGCTATACACAGGCACTGGGGCGGCGTGTTGTTATTATTAACCGCGGGGTTGAGCACAACACGTCCGCCAGGGGATTTAGTGTCCACATTGAACACGCGCGCTCTGGGAGCCGGGTGACGTCACTGACACTCAGGGATCACGGACTTTGGCACTGACTCAGAGGCGACCTCGCTGAGCCCGCGTTAGAAGTACCCCGGAGACCCAGACACCAGCCAGTCCGTAGGGTGCGTGTTAACCTGTCCGTGCCAATCCGGATTTGTCCCCCTGGTCCGCTAGGAGCTCTTGGATCGCCGCAGGGCAAAGCGCGGAAGTCCCCGGCTCCGCGCCTGCCAGCCTGATTCCCTGCCCGCCGGGCCAGCTTTGCTGCGGGTGTGGGGGGGCGGTGCTGGGAGATTGTGCAAGCCGGGCAGGGGCAGAAGTGGAGCTTGGTGCTGCTCCCTGGCACACCTGCGGGAAGCCGCAGCGGGGCGGGCGAGAGGCAGGCCTGGGGGGGCATCGTGGGATTGTCAGGGTCCAGCTGGGATGTGGGCGATGCATAGGGGAAGGGGGCTGAGTGAGGGTGCGCGCCCCTCCGGGGGCACGAGCCAGCAGCACTGGGTGGGTGGGTGGGTGGGTGGAGTCGTTGAGTTGCTGGCGGCCAGGTGCAGGCACCCGTCCAGCACCCCGGCTCTGCTGCCTTGGAGCACCAGCGTGGATGGCCGAGTGGAGTGGGACTCAGCTGCTCCCCCGTCCGCACAGACCCTGTCCCCCAAGCTCAGTCTCCCTCCTCCGTGCTCATCCTAGCTCCCTTCTCCAGCAGCTCGTGCAGCAGCACGGAGGGGCAGCAGGGCGCTGTGGGGAACCCGGCTGAGGCGCCGAGGTGGGGGAAGCAGCGTAGCTCCTCGGGACAACAGTGTGGTTAGTTAGAGCGGAGCTCTTCGATCAGCCTCTGTGCTTTGTCGCAGCAGAGACAAGTTCTTCTACAAACTCTGCTTCTCTTCTCCCCAGCCCCACTTCTCCACGCGCACTCGCCTGCATCTCTGTTGTCCCCTCCTCCCCGCCAAGCAGTCTACCCCGTGTCCCTGCAGACTCATGACTCCCCACAGATTATCCCTATGAACCTGCACAAGCCTGCATCTCTCCCATGTCCACCTGTCCCCTCCAGCTCCTATACCCCTAACCCATACCCACCTATCATGCACAATCCTGAGCCCATGTCCCCCACTACCCGCCCCTCCCTATGCCCTTCTACTACCCAGCCACATTTTACTTTTAACTGGGAAGCCCAGCCTGGAGCGGGCTATATGTTACCACAATTGAAAGGCTGGGATATGTGGGGGACAGCAAGGGGCATGGGGGCAATCTGAGCTATATGCAAGGGCCCAAGAGGAGGGGTATGAATTGTGGCTCTGTGGGGGTTACTACCTCTCAGTGATGACAGCTAGCTGTGTGAATAAACTATCAGAGTTGACATATACAGTATTTATTAAAAACCTGGAAAATTCCCACAAACAAAAGACCTTTGTTTATAGCTCAAGTTTCTGAATGGCTGAAAATCAAGAAGATCATGAGGTAGGAGGGTAGGAAACCCATATTCAAATACCTCCTCACCTCCACAACAAACTGGTTTGCATTTACAACATTTAACTGACCACTACGCACACACCAAATTCGTCTGCGCAGCACTAAAACACACAACCTTAACTATGATTTCATACTTTTTCATGTAAAAAGAACATTATTGATTTTACCAGTGCATATGTCATCTGTCAAATGTATATGTTAACCCAGCTGCAATCAGAGTTAAGGCTGCTTATAAGTCCCAGTAGGTGGTAGAGGCATTTGGTGTGCATTGTGACTAGTTGTGAGTTGCAAGTGCAAGGGAGTTTGTTGTGGAGCTGAGGGGTCTTTGGGTGATGTTTAGTTATTAAGGCATATAAATATAGATTGCCTTAATTCAAGATCTTCTTGATCTTTACTGATTACCATAGTCAGATTTGCCCTTGAGTAAGCAACCTTAAGTCTAAGGTAATGGGTGTTTTTTACTGTGTGATTAAACAAAATTGTAGAGACACCTTAATGCTAGAAAAATGCAAATACATTTGTTAAAGTAGTACAATAACACATACTGAAGTTTACCTAACTGTGTCCAAAACTTGTGCAAAAAAACACTAATGCAAAAAATATATAAATAATAAATAATTCATTAATAATAAATGTGTGGTTTAAATTACTTTTTTAAAGTCCAGATACATTTGTGCTACAGGATTCTCTCTGGGTTTAAGCTGAAGTAAAGATCCTGCTCTGTATCTTGTCACTTTAAATTCTACCCCTGACAGCTGTTTGTGCATGAGGGGGTCCCTGTGTCCCAGGCACAGGCCTAGAACTCCTGCCCACTATTTCTCAGTGACTGACCAAATTGCTCCTCCAGTTCCTGTTCTCAGGCCCTGGATTCTCTGCATTAGGCCCTCAAATGGATTCATGGGTAATTTGGGGCTTTGCAAATTGGGTCCAGATGGGGAAACATCTGAATGATTGGAAATGTTGTGGAAGAGTTTGAAAACTCTCATACAATTGTGTAACACAGCAACATGAAAGCAGCAGCAGGGAAGGAGTTTGGCTTCTTGGGCTGCTGCTGGGACACTGAGGTTGGTTTGCACATTCCTGGCAGGGGATCTGTCTTTCCGGACCCAATAGCCTTGTGTCCAGAATCTGTAGTAACCCCATCCATTAGTCAACTTCATTTATATAGCCAGCAAGGGAGAAAAGTGTTATAGGAAGCTCAGCCTGGCAGGTTTTAAACAAAATGACATATTTATCCAAGATAGTTGTGTTTTCTTAAAGGGCAAGGAGAAAGAGAGAGACAGAGGGAAACACAAGCAGATGAGTAGAGAGAACTAGGTGTAATTCAAGAGCCAGATCCTGCTTGCCTTACTCTCGCAAGTAATTTTGGGCCCAGTCTTACTGACTCTCAGAAACAGTCCCATTGACTCCAGTGCGGTTACTTGCATGCGTATAGTTAGGGGTATTTGTCCCCAAGTTAGCTGAGCAAGTAGATAGAATAAGAACCTTCTGGGATAATGGGGTGTTTGTGTTAAGCAAGCAAAGGCCTCATGAAAAGTACACAATTTTTTGCCATTTAGCAAGCACCTTTCTTAGGGGATGCTGTTAGGTCAAATTTGGCTCCAGTATTCTCTGTGCTGGTACTGTCCCAGCAGGTTATGCAGTAATGGTCCTGATCATGCATTCCTTGCACTTCCAACCTCTCTTTGAATTCAGTTGACAGAACCTTTCATTCTTAAATGTAAACTGTAGAGCATAACCCTAGGATATTTTTATTTACTGACTTTTTTGCATTTGATTAGCTGCAAGTCCTGAACTGTTGTTTTATTTAAATATTACATTGGTATCACTGTCTATAAAATGAAAAAAAAATACCTACATTTATTAGTGAAGAGGAGGATAGAGAGGAATATTTTACAGAAATGAAAGATTTTGCTTTGGTAGTTCAAAAGGAAATATTTAAGATACTGTGGATAGCTGAGCTTGTTAAAATAAAATAAAAAAAATCAGGTAAACAATTCACAAAAAATTTGGAGAAAATTATTTACTTTTATTTTTCTCAGTTGTTTTATTTCAAATTATGTCAACATTTTCCAATTCAAAACTTTTTGACCAGTTCTACTAGCTACATGTTACATGTGCTACTTTATGCCAAATCCTCTTCACAATGCAGCCTGAGTAACTTGGGTATTCACAGGGGAGTCATGCAAGCACCAAAGAGTGAGGCATCCTTCCTCCAAATCTATTCACAAAATAAGCTCCACCCATGTGAGTCACCACAATGAGAAACTGCTCAAACTGGATTGTACAAATGTTCAGATTACCAGCATGTGTGCTCTCTGGGTGCTTTTAGTAATGGAGTCATAGATTTCAAGGCCAGAAGGGACCACCATGATCATCTAATCTAGCTTTCTGTGCAACACAAACCATAGAATTTCCCCAAAATAATTCCTGAAGTATATCTTTTAGAAAAACATGCAGTCTTAATTTAAAAATTGTCATTGATGGAGAATCCACCACAACTCTTTATAAACTGTTCCAATGGTTAATTACTCTTACTATTAAATATTTACATCTTGTTTCAGTCTGAATTTGTCTAGCTTCAACTTCCAGATTTGACCTTGTTTCTCTTTCGGTGAGACTTGAATATATTCATGGATTTTGAAAAGCTTCTTCAGCTTGTCTCCTTGATCTGGCAACAAAAAAGAAAAAGAAAAAAGAAAAAAAAGTATCTCACAAATAGCACCCACTTTTGGCACCAAAATAAGATGTCACTCACAATAAATTACAGATCTGTGATCCTCCCACTTCTTTCTTACATGAAGGATGAAATAGTTAATAATGTTGACACTTAAATCATCATCACCAGGAATCCGAGTTAACACTTGAATGAGATGAATGGTGGAGTTCACATCTATTGTTCTAGGCTCTCTGCAAATTCTTCTCTGCTTAGTTTCTAGTTGGTTCACATTTTTAAGCTTTTGTTTGCAACTGCAACAACATGCCGGATTTTTTTGTTTGTTTGTTTTAATGAAAGCTGAGCTGTTCTGGAGAACGTTGAGAGAGGTGCTGTTACACCGTTTAGCAGTTGAATGTGAGCCCTGTACATCCCTGAACAGTCATCAGGCGTTAATAATTTTCAGTCATTGCTGTCTAGGGCAGGCTGTGATCATTACCAGTCCCTGAACTATTCAGTCCCCCAGCTGGGAAAAACTAACAGTACTGATGGGTTTAGTCCATTTTCTAGTGGGCAAGTGTCCACATCGCAAAAAGCACTTCCAGAATGATCATGCATTAGCATCATTGATTGGCACATTCACTAGGGCTGGCTCAAGTACATTTTGTTGCTCCAGTCTTCATGTAATGATGTGATCTCCCCCAGCCTATATTCAAAATTATGAGAGAGGGTTCAGAGGCAATGGGCAGGGATGGGAATAAAAGAAAGACCTGACTCTGGGACAGGAAATAGGCAGTGGCCAAGGAGTACTGAAACAGCCCCAGAAAGGCCAACAGTGGGGTTCAGGAAGAGGGAGAAAACAGCCTGTAGTTAAGTCAGCTTGAGAGGTTACTGACTCCCTAATACAGACATTGCCACTTTCCCTGCCTTCATGTCTCAGCAGAGAAGGTGGCCCAGCAGACACAAACACATGAGCTGGGCTTGAGACACAGTCAGGGGTCAGTCTCTCTGCTGTCCATGAGGCCCACACTGCTCACTCATTCCTCTTAAGATCTGACTAGAAGAAGAGTAAGGAGCAGGGCTTGAAACATTTCATTCACACTTGCTTCCCCAAGGATTAAGGTCCCTGTCTAACTGAGGCAAAATATAACACGACTTATTTTGTAATTTGGGGTTTGTAACAAGGGTCATGAAGTCCCAGGAAGATGACGGTCCAAGCTGAGTTATTCAGCAGAGAGAATAAATAAGCTACTCTAGAAAACCATGGGGAGGAAAAAAGGACCCCATTTTAGTGCCAAATCCTACAAACCTTATGCAGCGAGCAATACTGCTTATATGAGCAAAGTGAGTAAGAATTGGCCCTTAACCAGCACCAAGAAAAGTTGTGGACTTGATTGAGAAGTGAGACCTCATGCAAAAGAATTTTCCTACCATGACAGTGACTTCCCTAATTCTTCATGCCCCTCTATGGGCATGGAGCAGCTCTCTTGTGCAACTTCAGATCAAAGGAAAGGCTCAATTTACAAAATACTTTACCTGTTGTGGAGTAAAGAAACAGGAGGAATAGGATTTCCCAACCATTGGGGAAACTCAGTCCCTATGGTTGTCTTTTAGTCTCTTCTTTGTCTGATTTCTTGCCTGTTCCTGACATTAGCCGAGAGATAGGGGTGTATATGCTAGACATTTGTCTTTACCTTTACTATTAATATATCTGCATATCCAGTTACATTTCTGTAACCTACAGCTTTTCAGAATCCTTTGGACTCATCCTGTAATTATGTATTGGGATGTAAAAAATGAATGTTTGACATATATAGCGATCCCTGGCTAATGTGACTGGACCTGTTAGAATGTTAAGAAAGAACCACCTCTGCTTTTAGGATATGAAGGTTTCATTAATCATCCTGAGTGGTGTCCTGTTAATGAAATTTCGTTGGGTGTTTTTTATTGTTTGTTTGTTTTTGTTTGGGAGTTAATTTGGTGCTTATGAAAGTCACCAATAACAATAGGTTGAGCCATACACACTGTGCGCAGGTACAGTACAAGCTTCCACATTTAGGTATTTTTGCTAAGGCAGCTAAATTCTGCAATATCTTTCTTGATCTAGCTTTGAGTGTCTCACTCCAGTAAAGTCAGAAAGTGCCAAGTTGTATGATATGTGTGAATGGGGATTGTATATGCTCACATTCACTTGTGACATTACATTAGGATTTGGATTCAAGTCTCCAGAAATGGAAGCCTAAAATGCGAACCCACTGCATCAGTTGGCTTTCGTATGTCACCCAACAGTTTCTGCTTGTGAATGGCAGCTAAAAATGCTTTAAAAGGCATTTCTTGCTGTGTCATGGAGTTAGGGCTTGTCTTCACTTACCTGGGAGATTCGGCGGCAGTCGACCGGAGTTATGCAAGCTACGCAAAAATCTTGCGTAACTCCCGTCGACTTCTCTGCTTCTGTTCTGCACGCCGTCCTCACTACACTGCACCAACAGGAACTGTGTTCCCATCGACGCAGCGCTACGCCACTTGAGAAGGTGGTCTTAATACATTGATTTCTGGATCGACTGAGTGGGTCTCCACTGACCATTCAGTCGATCCAGAGAAGTTGATCTGACGGCGACAAATTTGCCGCCGTCGGGGAAGAGATAGCCTTAGCCCCTGAGGCTGTGAAGGCAAGAAGAACTACAGCGATTCCATCAGCCATGAAAGAAAGCGGGAAAAGCAGAGCCAAAGAATTGAATAGCTATTTTAAAATATAAATGTGTACTGTGTGTGTGTGTAAAGAAACAGATAATAAAGATATCTGCAATATGACTCACATTTACAGGGTGGGATTTTGAATGTTGACCTCACTCTGCTGCCATTGAAATCTGATAAAATTTCCAATGATTTCAGTGGGAGAGAGTTAGATCAACAATAAGCCCCTTTGAAAATCCCACCTATTATATATGCATTTCTCTTTAAAAAACTGCATGTGTTTATACTTTTAGCTGTAGGTAGCAATCCAGATTACAAACCACTAGTTACCCAGATTTCCTGTCTATGAACTCTTTTCCATGGCTTGGGTGTCTAAAGGCAGTCACCTACAATAAATACATATAAAGATGCCTAAATAAGACCCTAACTTCCTCTGAAACTCAGGCTACTTTCTTAGTTTGAAAATTTGGGGCTTACAGTCTTAAAAACTCCATGCAAACCTTATACAGTGAAAGCTTTCCTTTGATTTGTGACAGATTGCATCATAAAGACATATCCTAGCAGTGCAGATACACTTCGTTTAATTTTGTACATCATGCTATTTTCCCCTAAGCATTTGAAATATTATATGGTTAATAGAATGTTTAGCCTAATATATCAGTAATGGTATATATGGTGGTTCCTGGGTGATGTCAAGGTCACTTACTCAGTGAGCAAGATAAGAACAGAGATGTTACCACCTGGAGTATTTTTTAAAAGTACCTTTTTAAGACAAAAAACCTTTGATGAATTGTAATTGTTGGGTCTATAAAACTTCCTCCTGCCTCATAGCATCTACCATGTTTGTCTTCAGAACATCAATTGTCAGGGGATTATTCAGAAGAGTGAATTCAGCTGTAGTGAAAATTTGTGCCTTCAGGAAGGACTATATTAGAAGAATGAGCTGTTGCGAATCACTGCTGTCTAGATGTAGGCAAAGCAGATAATGTGAACAGAATTTGTCTGTATCAACTGAGAATACAGGAGTGCCCCTCTGAGCATGGAGTTTTGATTCAAAGAGGTTCTGTGATTTTTATACCCCTAAGAAAGCATGATACATTGGTGCCTTTGAAACACTAGTAGTTATAACCGGGATCTTGGTCATAGAAAAGAAGAAAGTACAAGACCTACAGATTCATTAGTTACTACACACCATTTTCATTTCTGGATAAACTGATAGAATATGTAATAAAATTGGTAATGAGTACTATCGGTAAAATGCAGAGTATAACAAATTGTCATGTCATATTTTCATTACAATAGCATTTTTTCTATAAAGTAGTTTAATATGAAGTGGATACAACAAAATAAAATAATTTCAAAATGAATATAGTTGTCTTGTGAATAGGCATCAGCGTAGAATGTATCTACTGAGCATGTGTTGGTTGAAACATGGGGACATATATTATCCTTGACTCTTCTATGAAATTTCTTATTAGCATCAGTGGAAAATTCTACAAATCTGAGGGTACTATGGCTCTGATCCATAAATTAATGAAGTCAATAAGAGTCTTTTAATTGACTTCAATTGGCGTTGAATCAGGCCTTCCGAGTCCCAGGGAGTTTTAAACTGTTGGTTGGTTAAGATTTTTTTTCTTCACATTTTAAAATTCTTTTTTCTTTTAGGAAAACCCTCCTCCTTTTTCTTGCGATATGTGTAGCTGTGGGTGCCGCACAAATGCCAGCACAAGGTGAGAAGACTTCCTTATAACAGAATATTTGAATAATCTGCCATTAGAGGGAAAAAGTAAATGACTTCTGGTAGTAATGACCTTAAATTCAGCTGTTCAAAAGCTACTAATCCAAATGTCAGATAGAGTACAATGAGATCATAAGTTTAAAGTAATCATTTGGAAAAGATGACCTTTTGAAAATTACTCAGATTTTCTGTCTATGAAATTGCTCACATATTTAACTAAGGTCTTTATAAAAGAGAAGTCTTGTACAGTGAAAAGGCTTTGATTGTGTCGTCATTGTAAGTGGGTGTTCTTGGGGGCGGTGAACTGTGACTGAGTTACCTTTGCACTTCTTAAGACTCTGCAAGCAAACCAGTGCCTATAATAAGTGCTTAGTCTAAATTGGCATTATTAGGCAAAAGATGAAATTCACACGTTAGCTTATTTTTGTATTCAAATACAGATGTCGGTTAGGAAATAGGGTGGTGTTTTGTTTTTGTCTGCCTGGTGTCCTGACACTGCCAGATGTGAAGGGTTGCATTAGAGATGGTTGAAGAACATGTATCCTCAGTTGGTGGAAGTTAATGTGTCAGGATGGTAATTTTTGGCTGTCGGTGATGGGTCATGGATGGCATTGAGTGCTTGTCATGTAAATTACCCTTCACTGTCTAGGGGGCACACAAAATGATTTCGTCTTTGAAAGAAATGTTCACTGTTGGCTGGTGACTAGATTCACCACAAAGAAAACCAAACCAAACAGCTGGAATACATTTTTAAGAAAGGACTGATTCCTGATTATATTTTGCTGGAGTTCTCTGGGCATGGATCAGCAGCTGAGTAACCCCTCCCCACGTACCACTTTGCACTGGTACCTACGAGTTGCAATACTTTTCTGTTCTCGTTTTCTTCCTTGTCTTGTATTTTTTCTGCATGTTTTGTCTTTTCCTATCTTGCTCTTAACTATTTTCCTCCACTACTTGTTTATTGGTCCTCTGCTCTCTCCATTATCTCCTGATAGGGCTGTCTCCCTATTCCCCCATTCAGCAGCATGCTATATGCTGCCTGGAATGTTGTGAATTTCCTAGTACCATTCTCAACTGATCCGAATTTTGCAACAGAAGAGAAAGAAAGCTTGGCCTGGGAGGCTGAGCCTACAGTCATATATGTACATTGACTGCTCCCATGGCCAGCTACATTAGAGGCCACTGCAGGAACAGGGAGGGAAGGTGGGTGGATTTAAGGATTCAGCTTCCACTTTTCCTGAAGCAGCGGAAGTGGGTAATAGATAACACAGTGATGGTAGCTCCTGTGTAGTAAAGGGTGAAGCTAGATTCCCATTATATATCCAATTTTCAACCTACCTCTCCAAACTTTTCCAAAAGATAGCAAGTTTCCACAACATTTCACATGCCACATGTCATCCCCTGGAGGAAATTTTCTGGGACAACTGGCAAAATATCAGAAAAGGAGTTTTAAAGTTACAGAACTAGATCCTCAGCTCTAGCAGAGCAGTGCTCCTACGAGTAGGGGGTGCAAATGTGCCCCCTGTGCTCCTATAGTCCTGGAGGCGCAGGGCTGGTCTTCTGAATAAAGCAGAGAAGCGTCATGACTGCTCTGTTTCCTGTAAGCAGAATGATACCTGGAGAGCTGCACTAGCAGCTGGGGCTTGTTAGGTGAAGGAATGCCCTGTCTGTGCTCCTTGTTCCAGGAGGAGAAGCTAGTATTGCAGCTCTACACTACCTAGAGATTCCACTATGAAGAGGAAACCTGCGCAGGCTGCCTGGCCTTGGAAAGATAATTTGGTAGTTGTCTGCTTCCCTTAACTGGTTTTTTTTTTTGTGGACTTTTTAGCCTGTGGGCTAGGTCTTCAATCCATGCAGGAAGTGAAGGTGGTACAGAATGTGCTTCGTACTGAGCAGGTAGCTCAGCAGGAGCATGTTACACACTTGCTCTGTGATCTGCACTGGCTACCCAGGGCTTTCCATGGAGAATTTGGTTTTGATCTGTAAACATCCTAACTGGTCTTGAACCTGCAAACTTCCTAGACTGCTTGTCTCTCTGTCACACTGCCACAGCAGAGGTCAGTGGAAGCACTCAAGCTGATGCTCCTTGAGTATCAGGAAGGGAGCTGTTGGCCCTTTATCCACTTCTATAGCTCTCATCACCCTAGTATTTGAGCACCTTTTGACTTTGGAACTTGCGTCCCACTTGGTCTGAAATCATTCAGGTTTATTAATTCCTAGAGCACACTGACACACTTACCTTTTACAAGGGATTCGGGGAGGGGGATTTTGCTTGAGGAGCTATCATTAGGGCAGATGGGATATTTTTCCACACCTTTACTTTGCTGTAAATTCAATCTAATTCCTGCTGTATACAGTGGATGTTGCTGCAGGTTTTATATTTGTTTTGTGGGTTTAGAATGATTGCCAGGATGCCTAGAGTTCACACCTCTTCTTAGAAATTTATGTAGATAAAATAAATATGTAGCAGGGACAGAGTGATTTGGAATCATACAATTTTCTGCCCCAGCCTCATGCTCCCAGGTTGGAGGAAAAAGGCAGAACAGAGGAACCATTTCTGATGCATCAAGAAGAAAATGTTCCACATAAGCAAATGAACTTTCAAAGGTGTTTGCTCCTCTACAGTCATGCATACATCCTATTAGAATGAATTGTTAAGCACACACTGCAAAGTGAAAAGAACCCCCATAATTACATTAAAAGATAGCAAAAGTTGTAACTTAACCCATCAAATGTATGGAAGTTTGTAGAAAAACATCAGTACCTAGCCACAAGAGAAAACCTTATTGTTTTTCTACTGAAGCTTACTGTGTCCACTTATTCATAGCCTGATCCTTAACTCTGAAGCCCATTTTTTCTTGGTGTAGGTAACAAACTTAACATTCTTGTATTTAAATTTCTTTTGTAACGTGTTTCATGAAGAAATCTTGCTAGAGCCATCATTACGCTGTTGTAAACATGACCCCATTTGTAGCTGATATCAGTTCTATGTAATTCAATGGGAAATCTCCCTGAATGAAAATTTACTCATTCTCAAGGGTAAATTTCACTTAACATGTGGTTCTTTGAGACTGTAATATAAAAGGCTGTAAAAAGTAGTTATGCATACAAAGTAACTAATCTATAAAGTTTTCTGCTTTAAAATACACATGGGTTATTTTAAATAAGAAAAGTTATCTGGGCATACTGAGATATCCATGCCAGCCAAATTTCAGTTCTTAAAAATCTCTCTTTAAGAAATAGCTAAAATGTATTGTATATTGCAGAGTAATTTGTGGGGAACCATATTATGAAAGAGAAAATTGTTTATATTTCACAGAATCAAAAGAAATTCAAAGAAAGAAGCAACAAAAAGGTAGACAGTTGAAGCAGCCTATCCCTCTGCCTAACTACATAGCAGATCCAGAGGCAGTACTAAGTTGCTAACAGAATTATCTAGGGAATTTGCCAAAGATCCGGATGCCACCCATTGGTTGGGAGTCAGAGAGTACAATGAAAGCATAATCTGTGGTATCCTGGATGGGGGGTAATAGGTTTGATGGTTAACAGTACAAGCGATCAGTAATTCAGGAACATCACTTATTGCAGGGGTTACATAGGATGTGGTTAATGGGGAGTAGATATGTCCATAATAGTGGACTGTCCTTCATTGAGTCAGTTATGTGGTGTAGGTAGTCCTTTAATCTATAAATTCCTTGCGGTGGCGCTCCACCTTACTCATCCTGGTACTGTCTGTGCCCGGTGATGTGCTTGATGTAAATATCTCTCGACCACCTGATGGTGTCAGACACCATGAGGCACCGCATCAGCCGGGCATAGCACCGACCGACACCACAGGCCGCAGCACACACTCGTTGCTGGGATCCCAAACACCCAGGGCTCCAACGATCAGAGCGTGAGTCTAATATGGCTTTCATTCCCACCCAAGCTGACCTTAGAAAGTTTGTGTGCTGCAGATTTCAAGTGTCTCAGCAAACAGTCCACCTTTTAGCTCACCTCTCCGGTGATGTCCATGTTCACTCGTCTCACTTCCTTAAATGACAACCAGATTCACCAGTAAAGACATTTCTACCCATATGATTTATTGAGAAAAAACCCGTAAGGATGAAAGCACTGCAAGCAATATAAAGTTATAATGCTCATGCTGATGGATAAGGATATTTAACTTGGAGCTTTGCAGTCAGAGGATACTTGTCATGTTAGACTTTTCTCCATTTACTATATAAAATGACTGCTGCTCATTAGTTTTTTTATTCATAATTTCTTTTAAAGCTCTGTAAACTGAAATCTTTGATTCATTCACCAAACTGTCTTCCCGTACTATTCCCCCCATCCTGCCCCCAATGTGTCTCAACAACTACCTAGAAGGACAATCTCTAGAGGTGGAAGCACAGCTCAGATTCCATGGTCCTCCAGTTCTTCACCTGATAGGTTCCAGCTGTAGTGATGATTTTTGAGATTTGGGCACATATTCTGAACTGTTAAGACCATCAAACTCATTCCCACTGAATAGCCATCATCAAGTAATAATTTTTGGTCATTGATCTGGGCTGGATTTCAATTAGTGACCCCGGGATGAAAGAGTCTATATCCTATTACCATTCCCCAGTCTGAACTATCTTGTCCCCCATTATGGGCCAGATTCTTTCTGGTTCTTAGATGGGTGCACAACAGTGGAACTGGGGGAGCATAAGGAGCTGTGGTCCTCCTTCCACAGCCCATGCAAGTGCCTGTTAGAACTGTAATCCCTGCACTCTGGACTTACTCCTTTGGTGGTGCACAGTACCCCGAAAAAGCCAGAGCAATAGCTACATTTTTCCCTCCCCACGCCAAGTTCAACATGCAATGGCCAATGGAGCAGGCTGGCTGCTCTGGAGGAAGTATAGTGCATCCCACTAAGGGGTGTAGGAGCCAACAAGTAGCCTCTAAGCTCTGGGAGACATTTGGTTCTTTGGACCACAATGCCTCCTAGTGTTCCCCCTAGGATAGGATGGCACCACACTGCCCCTTTCTCTGGGCTAAGTGTAACTGACACAATCAAGCCCTGTGATAATACTGTGCTGATACATTTTTAAGAGGGAAGCTCTTAGCTAGGTTATTGAGGGCATTCTTCCTGTGCTGTATTTCTAACGGTGATAGGATTGTGTTAAGTTAGTGGCTCCCAACCCATGGCCTGGGGGCCAGAAGTGCCCATGGGGTCTTTCAAAGTGGCCCGCGTCTCCACTTCTGTTGGCTGCAGAAGGGAGCCGTTGCCTAAGGACCCAGACGGAGCACATTTCCGCAGGGCTTGCTGCACCCAAGGGGACGGGAGATCAGCGCTCCCATCACCCTGGCTGTAGCAGGGAGCACAGCAAAGCACTCTGCCTGGGTCCCCAGACACCGGGGTCCCTGCTGGAGCCAGAGGGAGGGGAGCACTGATCTCCTGGGCCCCTGGCTGCAGAAGGGAGCCACTGCCTAGGGACCCAGGTGGAGCACATGAGGCTAAAGGATACATGCGGTTTCCCTCCTGCAGTCAAGGGGATGGGAGATCAGCAGAGAGGCTGCCTCCTTGCTGAACTCCTTCCGTCTGGTTGCAGTGGGAGGCCGGGAGGGCTGCTGATGGAGCAGCCAGGACCCACCATGCTAGAGGAGGGACAGGACTCTAAAAATCAGTGCCTTCTGGTTAGCTGCCAGACCCTGTGCTTCAGTGTGTAGTGACAGTCACTCATTGACACTAGTGCTTTGTCTGTGAGTGTGTGACATACTGTGAGTAATTTGTAGGTGTAAAACAGTGAATGTAAACATGAGCACAGTAGCATCAAAATGTTTACTTGTTTACTTGAAGTATGTAGTGATTTGTATTCCTTAATGGTGCGTACGGCGATACATTTTTTATGAGTTGATAGACTGGTGGCCCTTCAGGCTTGTAAAAATGATATTTGTGGCCCTTGAGCCATAAAGGCTGGGGATCACTGTGTTAAGTCCTCCATGTCATCTTTAAATTTGAACTGCCTGACTTTTGGCAGTTTTGTTATTACTTCAGAGGGAAGAACAGTATTTTTAATGTACAATAATTTAAAAAATAATTATGAATAGTCCAGTTTGTTTGAGGCATCTCTGATTTATCCTTCAATTAGTAATCCTTCTGACAAAGTGTATGCTTACACAGGTCATTCTGCAAACACAAATACAATCCATCACAAACAGAAGGTGTATATGGAGTTAAAATGCAAACTGGAATTATTGTTCCACCCTATACAGCCAATCGCCCCACCTGGCCAATATGTAGAGGGGTCGGAGCCATGGCTGTTGCCTCCTTGGGGTGTCATTTCCCCAGGGGAACATCTGCAGTCCACAGAGCATAGAGCTGTAATTCTGCCTGGCCTTTGTAAGAGGAAAGCAAGTATTTCGTTCCTTTGTGCCCACATGTAATGACTAAGCAGAATCTAGCCCATGGCAAATCATGATTTTTCATTAGCAGATGCATTAAACTTGGCAGTTGCACTGTAACCAAGTATTTGCTATTAGTTTATGATGGATTAAAATACAGCCTGGATAAATTAATTACTCTGAGGCAAAACATCCTGATAAATTGGCAGATATGTATTATTTTCTCCAAAGGTATGCTTTCCCTTGCCCTTGTCTGTGCTGGCTACCTGCCAATACAATCTTGGCACAACTACAAACTCCCTAACATGACTAGAACCACTGCAAGGTGTGTAATTAATTTTCAAGATGTACAGTGCACTCAGGTTTATGCTTTTGATTCCAATTTTTAAAACCCTTTCAAGGAAATCTCCAGCTTTTTTGTATTTTCTATAGAAACTGAGCCAAGATGTGTCTATTCTTAACATTTGCTACTGATATGTTCAATAAACAGAGAGTGGGAGAGCCTGAAAAGGAAACTTAATTTCTACTAAAACATTGCAACCATCCATTTGTTTCAATTACTGTCTTTGAATTTTATTTGTAGCTGTACCTCCACTCCCTTAACATTAGCAGAAATCCTTAGCCTCCACTGGCCACTCCCAATTTCATTTAAACCACTTTATAGGTAAAAAGCCCCATCTTTATTTACATAATGCAAACACAAATTACATAGCACAAAATGCCCTCCACCAAAATATGTTGGAAAATGCTAATTTCTCCCCAGTCAGGTAATAGCTTGGTCCAGTTGTTGGATACCAAACAAATTCAACCAGAGGCCAACTCTCTCATCTCTATTAATTGATCAGAATATATTCACTCTCTGGAGGAAACAGGCTTTTATTCCTCACTTAGGGCCAAATCTACTTTGTACAGCAAGGATCCTTCTGAAGTGACCCATACAGTTGTAGCAACGATCTCGTGAGTGCAACATACTATTGGATTACAAATTTTTTTCCTCTTCCAGTATAATGCAATCCTAGTTTAAATAATTTCTATATAGCTGCAGCCTCTTGATTAACGGAAAGGATGGGGCAGGATGGGATCCTGTGATGGTATGTAAGTAAAAGATGGCCTCTTGCCAGCTTGAGAAGTGAATTTAGAGTAAGTGGAGATTCTACTTTCAGAGTCTGTTGAAAATAGAGAGAGGCCAGGAATTGGGACTTGTTCCATTTTGTAAATTACCTTCTCCATGTTCTAAGTTTTAGGTGCACGTTAGAGTGTAGATTGCTGCAATGATGTTGTCACTGAGTAGTAATCTCACTGTTGTACTGGGAATAAATGTATTACATGGACAATTCTCAGTCTCCATGTAATACAGCATTGGGTGCAGCAGGAGTTATGGCTGGACAGAGTCCTTGGCAACATGCCAGCAGTGGAGCCATGCTATCAGGAAGCCAGAGGAGTGCAGGCAGCCAGAACCGATGTGGAAGCATGAGTACTCTCTACCTGGTTTCCTGGGGAGCTGTCAAATTTGGGGACTTTTGTGAAGAGGGCAACTCCCCTCCACCATAGGATATGTGTGGGGGGGTATCTCTACGAGGGAATCTCTACAGAGTCCTCCTCACATAGCACCTCCTGTGGGTGAACCAAGAGAGGAGACAATCTGGGTCTCAGGTTTAAAAGGGGTTGTTCCATTTATCAGTTTAGCTAACCTTACTCAGGTTTCTGTGCTCCATTTAAATCACTGACTGGTGCATCTTACTTTGGGATTTAGTGACCTAATAGTATACAGTACATTCATTCTGGGAAGTATAGTTTTACTCAGATACTGGTATTTGATATTGGTATTAGGATGTGTGTCTATATAATATATATATATAAATGTATCAGTTTATGAGCTTATGAATGAAATAAACCAATATTCCATCCCCTCTCTTTTTGTTTGTCTTTTGCAGGCATAGATGTTCTTCATCAGTTAGGCCTTGGTGGGAAAGACATACAACATCCATCAGCAGTGACTACAGTGCCCTTGTCATCTGTTCCATTATCTCAGGGGGTTCGCTTCACAGCCTCGGGTGTTGTTTTAACTACAGATGCACACATTGAATCGCCCATCACTCAAATCATACCATCAAGTCTAGGAAATCAGTTCACATTATTGATTGGGCTACACTCTTATAGAGTAAACAATGCTTTTCTTTTCAGTATTAGAAACAAAAATAGACTGCAGTTTGGGGTACAGCTGCTACCAAGAAAGGTAGTGGTATATACTGGAGGGAAGCAGTCTGTATATTTTGATTACAGTATTCATGATGAACAATGGCATTCATTTGCTATTGACATTAGAGACAAGACTGTCTCAATGTTTGCTGAGTGTGGAAAGAAATATTACAGCAGGGAAACACTTTCTAAAGTACAGATATTTGATTCAGATGGTTTGTTTACCTTAGGACGGATGAACTCTCAGTCTGTCAGCTTTGAAGGAGTAATATGTCAACTGGATATTATCCCCTCTGCACAAGCCTCTGCAAACTATTGTAAATATGTGAAACAGCAATGTCGCCAGGCTGAAACATACCGATCTCTGCCAGCACCTCCCCACACTTCTTCTGGGGTGTCTGTAAACTTTCCAAACAAACGGTTTGATGACAACACCCAATCTGAACATAAATCATTTTACACAAGGAAAGAAGCATTACACCTTCCTATAAACAATACTACACGAGTCCATACTCTACCTGAATCCTTGGAATTAAGAAACGTTACTCCATTGGAGCTTGCAAAATCTGAACCTCAGTCCACAGAAATTAGACCTGAAACAAATGTCCAGGAAAACTTCAGTCAGTCAGTTCCTCAACAGGGCTTGAGCAAAAAGAGGAATGGCACCAAAAATACCCCAAGATCGCCTCCAAATAGTTCAGATAATGCCACAGAAGATGCAGTCAGAAAAAGCGTGCCCCCTCTCATCTCTCCTATAAAACAGAGTAAAATCAAAAACACAGGAAAAGACGACAAAGCCAGGCAGCATTCTGATGAACCCCTGGAAATGCAGCAAATCTTAAACACAACTCTGTACAGGGCAACTGTAGATCTGTCTTTGGATAATCAGCTCAATCCAAGGGAGGAAGGTGTATTTGATGCTGATGAGACTTATGCTGCAGAAAACAGTTACGAAATTGATGTTGAAAGTTACAATTATGACTATGAAGATCTTAACAAAATGTTTGAAATGGAGAATACAAGAGGGCCAAAAGGAGAAAACGGACCTCCAGTAAGTTGTCTTTATTATAACATTAATATGATACAGCAACACATATTTAATAGAAGGATCTGAAATAAGCACTGAAAATTGTGCCAAAACTGTGACAGAAACTTCTGAATGTGATGTATAAATGTATGGCTGCCATAGGATGTGTGTCTGTCCAGAACGTAATTTTGACATAAATGTATTTTTTTATATACTGACAGAGTACAAAGCCACTCAGTTCTGGTAAAATGATAAGCAAACCAGATATGTTGCCTTTTTTATTTGAAATGCAATGAGATGTTTACAACTGCGCTAGATATAAATAGCTCACTTAATAAAATTATAGGGTTAATGCACATAGTACATGTGTTAAGACTAAAGCAAGACAAGAATGGATAAAATGAACCAAAGAAAAGAAATGAATTTGTTATAAGAATGGTATCATTTTCTCAGCTGAGCAGCATTCTTAAGGTATGTCTACACTGCAGTTAGTCACCCATGTCTGGCCCTTGCCAGCTGACTCAGGCCCACAGGGCTTGGGCTAAGAGGCTGTTTGATTGCAGTATAGACATTTGGGCTCGGGCTGTACCCTGACCTCTGGACCCTCCTGTCTTACAGGGTCCTGAAGCCCAGGCTCCAGCCTGAGCCTGAATGTCTACACCACAATTAAACAGCCCCTTAGGATGGGGCAGGTTTTTAATTGCAGTATAGACGTACTCGTAGAGGTTATAATCACATGATGGAAAACAGTTGATTCAGGTGGAAAATATTTGCAAGAGAGAGCACAAAATCGAGATCAGGAACGCCATTCCTAAACCAAGTTTGTGGGACCCGTGTATAACTATATATTTAGAGCATTCTGACATAAATTAAAATTATTATTATTGAGGCTATTCTGTATCCCACGCTCCTAGGGCACAGGGTTGCCAACCCTCCAGGATTGTCTTGGAATCTCTAGGATTTAAAGATTAGTCTTTAATTAAAGATTATGTCATGTGATGGAATTTCCAGGAATACATCCAACCAAAACTGGCAATCCTTCTAGGGCACCAATAGCGTGTCAGATGTACTGTGACTAGGAGGCAGCGAGGCCTGGTAGGCACTAGTCCTGGAGGGTTCCAGTAACAATTCAGACACATGGCTCAGGAAAAGGTTTAAAGGTTTAAAGGTTGCAAATATCCTAGGTACAGAAGCGTAAACAGTTACAGTTCAAAGTGAGCAATAGTGGTGCTTGATTGGGTGGGCCCCTGGAGGCAGTCCAGTTGATTGTCAGGGTTCCTCAGGCCTAGGGCCGGGGTGCCCTCCCCACTCCAGTTTCTATTCCAAGAAAATAGGGGCTTGCAGGTTTCCAGGCCAGGCTCAGTGAGTGTCTCTCATTGGGGCCCTCTGCTCTGTCTCCATGCCCAGCTGCTGCTGCCGCCCCTTAAGTCCCACATAGACCTGCATCCTCTGTAATGTCCAGCACTCGCAACCTGTTCCCCATGCATCTGTTCCTGCCTACAGTTTCTCTCCAGCAATCTGCTTGTCATATGGTCACTGCCTCAGCTTCTCTGCAGCTCCTTGTTTCCATGAGGCTGCCCTTACACTACAGGCTGAGCCCAGCCACTTCCCTACCTGGCCAGGAGAAAGAGAAGTGCTGTGAGGAGAGGACTGATGGGAGTTGCAGTCCCTGCTTTGCAGTTTCATCACAAAATACATTTAATTAATCTTTGTGATAAGCAACTTCTGAAACGTATAAAAACGCATGTTTGTATTTCTTTAATGTGAGCTTAATCTTCCTAGTTTGTATGTGCAAAAGCCAAACACTTTCTTAATATATACAGATAAAAACTAATTTATGTGAGATTGCAGACTGTAGAATGTTTCCCAACATGCTTGCTTCACTTGAGTAATATGATAGTTGATTCTTATTTGAGTTTCTGGTTGAGCTCCAGAAACCATAGCATGGAGTAGATAATTCCACTTCTGCTCCTCTGTGTGTTTGTGGTTATTACTGGAAAGTTATTTGATATATGTCAGGCAGCCTCTAATATATGTTTGAATAAGTCCATAAATTTAGTGTGTGTATTCTCTCTCAGCGCAACAGACATCTTTTCATAAAACTAGTCATCAGCAACTAAAAATCCTATCTAAGGGCCCAAATTTTACTTTAAACAAGATCCAGATGCTAAGGGCTAGAGAGACAATTGAGAAATGATGTGTTATTAAAAATAATTACAGTTAATCCATGGGTGATCTTGTTTGTTTGCCCTGAATATGATGCCAGTCCTTCATTTTCTTGTTTTTGCCCTCTGTAACAGTATTTCTATAGATATAAGTCCTTCGCTGTCATCAAGATGTTCTTAATTCTTGTTTTTAAAGATGACAAAATTTTATAAGCACTAATAGATTGTGTTGAGTTGGAAAGGATAATGCAAAAATGGTATGACAAGATTTCAGTCAGTCAGAAAAATCGAATCTGTTCTTTCACAAATAGCACTGAAATCTTTATGGGACAAGTTATTATTTATTCTTTGTACAGCAATAGCACCTGGAGGCCTCAGCCACAATCAGGGCCCCATTGAGCTAGGTGCTGTTCATATACGTAATAGGAGACAGTCCGTGATTTATCTTGTCAGATAAATAGACAAGACAGACAAAGGAAATATTATATCCCTATTTTATAGAAGGGGAACTGGAAAACGCAGAAAAATTAAGGGTCTCATTTAGCGAAGCACTTAAGCATGAGTTTAACCTTAAACATGTGAATACTCCTATTGAAATAAATTTGATCACTTCCATGATTAAAATTAAACATGCTTAAGTGCTTTGCAGGATCAGAGCCTAAGATTTGGCTCTAGGTCACCCAGAGGGAGTCTGTGGCAGAGCCAGGAATTTAGCCTAGATGTTCTGAGGGCCAGTCCAATACCTTAACCACAAGACCATCCTTCCTCTCTATGGGTCATTGGCACCAGGGAGGGGGAGGGTAGATGCAGAGCTTCACTACCACAGCAGGAAATCCTGAAGGGGAGTCTGCCTCTGCCTAGCCTTCTTTACACTAGGTTTTTGTAGATGACTTGAACCAATGGGCTCTCTAGAGAGATGCAGTCTGTAAATCCAGAAGAACACAGGGGCTGCCACTATGATTGCCCTTGTTCCATGGGAATGTTCTTTGTTCCGTCTCTTATTGAGTCTTGTTCACCTCGGGAGGAGTCAGTAATAGTCTGGTTCTTATGTATTCAGTCACATCACTCCGTTTCCTCACTAAAACTGCTTCCTTGAACAGTAATTCACCTCCAAACCAACACTTGAATAGATTCATGTAAGGCCCACCCCTAAAATCTCATCAATGGAAAATCTAAGGAAGCAGCAGCAAAGAACTTTCAAAGTTCCCTCGTCGTAAGAAAATGCTGATGAGACATGAAAAAACATATTTTTTCTTTCATTATGTTGTGGTTGGTTTGAACCTTTTTTCAAGGTTTCAACACAGAAATAATGTTCAATCTATCAGAGTTGACAAGCAATAACTAGCTTTTGAGGTTTTCAAAATCCTCAACTTCACTTTAGCTTTATAATCATCCACCATAATCGAGTCTTGCCTAGCATAATTAGAGCCCCCTATATTCCATGATCCCACAGCTATGGAATTCACCCTTTGCTACAGAAATGTAAGCTTTCATTTAGGATAGTGTATGGTTAGGCACCCTTTTCTTTAATATTTTTATAACTCTAAATATAATACATAAATTAAAAAAAAAAACAACTAGCTCTTATGGTTGCAAAAATCCCCTTCCAAATATGAGGTGAGTGTAAATTGGTGCAATGCTGTCTTCCTGAGCCTTCAGGCAGCCAGAAACAATAGTTAAAAAAGTCAAGAACTGTCCCATTCACCTCAATGGGCTGTTGTATTGCTAAGAGCCCCAGTCATGGAGCAGGACCCTGTGGTGTTAGGCACTGTGTAAACACCGAACAAAAAGATGGCCCCTGCCCCAAACAGGATGTTGATGTGAAACATAAATATGATGATATAAATAAATGTCATAATTTTTTAACTGTTCTGCTGCTGGTCATTTTAATGGAAACTGAACTAATGTGCTTTTTGCACAATCCTAAATCACCTACCTTAACTTTCCAAATACCCCACATCTTCCCCTATTCCGTTTCAAAAACCTCCATCTTCATCTCTGCCAACGTGTTGAAAATTTAAGGCCAGAATACAATAAGTAAAATTTAATAGCAAAATAAATAATAAAAGAGGTACTGCAATTATGGATTATTTATTTGCATATTTAATTAAACAAAGCCTATGTTTTTGAATTTACCTGAAGCTGTGACAATTTCCAGTTCACTGCATTGGCTTGTGTTAGAAACCAGGGGATTTTGCTGTAAAATTTGGTACACAATGCCTTGCATATAGTCCTCTGATGTTAATGGTATCACTTTGGCAATCCTGGAAAGTCTAGCTTGCCTTTTTCCCTATAGAATTGATTTCCAGAAATGTAAAAGAAGGAGGAAACCAGTCAACCAAGTGACTGGATACACTCTGATTGTGGTTCATGATGAACCTCCATACAATTTGTAGAGAGAAGTGCTTACTGATATTTTTGGCTGGAAATTTTGAAAATGAAGCGGCATAAAAGTAATCCTACATAATGCTGAAAGATTATTTTATTTCAGGACTGTACATTGCTTTGTCAGCACCTAGGTATTTTAAAAAATTGACTAGCAGGCATAGTTGAAATCAAACATGAATATTATTTCATTCACGTCTTAATTCTTCATTGAAAGGAAATGGTAGTGACTGGTTCCAACACCTTATTAAGAGAGAAAATTCTATCATTGCTCTGCACATTAAACTTTCATTAAAGTCAGCAGGATTTCTGTGTGGTGACTTGTAACTGGACCAGCATCTAGGATCTGATGTTGCCAATGCCAGCTACTGAATATAGTGCTTACTACTGTGGAACTACACCTGATGTTAAGCACTATGGATCTGATCCTGCAAGTATAGCAGTCAATCACAAAACTTCTCACTGCAAATGACTCTGCACAGGTACACCTCTGTGCCTATCTGGAGCCATATTGAAGTCAGAGGATTCATGAAGATGCAAGAGTTTGCCCTCATGAAGTTAATTTCTGGACTGGGGCCAGAGTGTTTACAAGATTGGCCTCTAATTATTTGTGACTTTTGTGGTATTCCTCAACATCTGAAGGAAGCGTTCATAGTTTTTAGATGTACAGGAAACTCTAGTATTTACTAGAAATATACATGAGGAAAATATACAAGAATTGTTGTTATTAAACTACTCCTATTAAATCAGTTTATTATTTTAAAATGGCATCTGTAGTACCATGTACAAAATGTACAATTATTAACTTGTTTGATGTACCAAACTATGATTTGGTTCATCGTATAAACTGTAATATACTATGTAATTGTTTAATGAATAAATACAGTTTACAATTATTGGAGGAAAGACTATTGAAACAAACCACCAGTTTCGCTGGGTGGGGAGATATCAAATTAACTGGAATTATTGAGTTCATGACTTCTGTTGGTTTTGTGGCAGCTCCTGGGAGTCTCTTTGCATAGGTATCTAGAACTAACTTTCTATGTCAGTATAAAAACAGAAGAAATAAGTTGGTTTGAAGCTGTAACTATTATAACTACTTCCATAAGTGGTAGAATTCTGTGCAGTGGTGTAACATTTTGTGATTAGCTGAAAAACCATTTTCAGCAAACTCTCCAATGATCCCTAGCAAATATACAATCAGTTAAGTAGTTGCTTTAGCTAAAAGGACATCAGTTTCCAAATACTGCTCTGCTGTCAATTTGAAGTAGCAGCTCAATTAATTCAATTAAGGAGAGTTTCTGTTAATAACTTAACCAACTGTCTAGACTGTTGGTATAATAGGCTGGCAATAGGTGCCTGAAACACACTACCCTAGTAGCAGGTGATTATGCTGAGAAAGGTCTAAGTGGCTTCTGCTGACTCAAGTAAGCAGGTAGCTCATTAACCACCTGGATGTATGGTGGGTGGTAGTAACTATTTAGAGAGAAGATCGAGGCTGTGAGTTGAGCAGTCCTAAAATCAGGGTCTCAATATGGGGGAAAAATATATTTTACAGGGGTCTGGTGGGCATGATCCAGTCTACAACTCCCATTACCCTGAGGAAAAAAAATTTTCATGGCTCATGAGATTGTATGTATGGGATGAGGGGGGCTGTGTTACAAGTTTGTACTGGGCCTGAAAAAATTATACTTGGGCCCCGCCTGAGGTAGGAACCTTAAGAAGGAGATTTATATTTATACATCTTTATAAAGATGCTGGCTACATAGTTCAAGAGATTGTTAGCAGTTGGTTTTGTCATAACAGTGGCATCCATAGACCAGATCTTTATGAACTATGAAGAAAAAATAATTATTTTTATTTTATACAATTATTTCTTTAGACCAATAAAAACAATTACTCATTATTTAATAAGTTGCCTAGTGCATAACACATAGGTGCTATATAAAAGACAAAATTAAGCAAAAAAGAAATCTTTAAAAAATTAGATGCCAAACAGGTCTAAATACACAGCTGACCACATTCAACAAATCTGGAGTAAGGATCAGATAGCGATGTAAATATGCATTAATATTTACATAAGGGGAAACGGGTTTCCAGCTATCAAAATACTTTATTTTCAAGCCAGTGTAATCAGTATCTGAAATGGGGTGAAAGAAGAGCTTCACATTACAGTTAAAAAAGGACTGCATCTTAACTGCAAAACATTTTACTTGTCCACTTCATGAAGTAATGTAGTTGACTCTTTCCCTTGTGTAGTCCCAGAATAGCTTTCTGTGCATGGTGCATCTCCTAACTTTAATAATTCAAAAAGGAAAGAATAGGAAACAGTTCCTCCAGATGCAAGAAGATGGGGAAACTACAGGCTTTTTTTAGTTATATTTTTGGAACTCTCCCTCAGCAAGAATGCCAGGTCAAGCTCTCTTTCTGTGTCTGTCTGCTCTTTTTTTATTCTTGGAAGTGAAATGCACACAAGGACCCTGTCTATGCTAGAGAAATTTGGCATGCTAATCTGTGCTTGTGTGATGGCTGCCATTTTGGCTGACTCATCAGGGACTGAACAGGGGACTTAAAGAGCTAAAAGTCTGAGTTTCTGTAGTTTGAGCTATAGAGTCAGGGCCTATAGCAGCCGCTGTAACAGACTCGTGCTCCTCAGATCAGGTACAGAGGGGGACTTGTAACATACATTCACCAGTGGGTCAGGCTTGGTCCCCCTAGCATGCCTGTAATGCACCATATGTCCACACCTACAAAGGTTCCCAACAGTGCACAGGCAATAGCACCACCATTAGAATTAGATTTGCTTTAGGCAAGGTTAGACACCCTGTCAAACTCCAACCTCTACCTGTACAATGCCAGGGTGTAGGAGGGATGCTGTAATTGTACTCCGATCTGCACACAGTTTTCCTTCTACTGTGCATCAGTCACTGCTTAAACGGCCTTCTTGGTCTACTCCCTTCACTCCCAGGGGTTACATTTGCTGGAAACCTACTTATCTGTACAATTAGCACTGTACGTGCCAAAGGGAATTAGGGGAGTTTGACCTCTTGTCCTACTATTCCTTTGTACTCCCACAATTCTTTTGAGGTCTCTCTCAAGCCGCTGTCTGCATTCTACTTCAGTAAAGACAATTGGCCTGTCACTGCCTCATGTCCCTGGTCAATGTTGGCTTCTGTGCCAGTGAAGTTAGCCTTCTATTTCAAAGGGAGCTGATATTCATTTTTCCTAAGATTTAAAATTTTTATTCTGAATTTTAATCATCATAAAATTATGCACCAAGGGCTTATAAAAATGAATGGGAAGTTATGTGGATAGTGCTATGCACATCTTTACATTTTCTGCACAAGTTGTTTATTGTCATCTCAGCCACAGTAGTAATCCTTCTGCTTTTCCTTCATCTCTCCCATTGATTTTAAATAATTTTGAACAGAGTCAGGGTTGTTTAAAATATTTTACTCAGTGCACAAGCCAAGTACTTGGGTTTCATGCAGGAGATTTTGGGGTGAGGTAAGCTTTTGGTGCAGGGAGTGTTGAGGGAATCCTTCCCTCAGGCCATTCCGTGTCTGGTAATGCAGCGTTAGAGTTTGTGGTAGCCTCTGTGGATTCACCCCTGAGTCTCAGTTTCTCACCCTGCATACTGGGAAGCAGGGACAATGACCCCACCAGTGAAAAACTGTGTGACACATAGAGGGACTGCCTGCATGAGATCCTAACATCTTGCCACTCATTTTCCTCTGCTATGAAAGTGTATCGATTCTGCTACAGCCATGGCCCTCTGCACCTGTATTGGGATGGAAATTTGATTTGCTCTTAAAGACAGAGGCCTGAATTCCACCCCATTACCATGCAACCTCACTAAAGTAAATGGAATGGCATGTGGTACAGAATAAGCCAGTGCAGAATTTGGCCTAGAGATCTCACCATAATTTGAACTCAGATTTAACACTGTCTTTGCTTTCAAAAGTTAACAAGTACAAAGTAAAAGGAAAGGGATCTTTTCTAGGGACAAAGCTGTTACCTAGCTCAAACATGGTACTATGCCTAATATTGTTACAATTATTAATGATCAAATCTATTTGCAAAGGTTACATCTGATCATAAAACAGTACTTGGTAAAAATCAAAAAGTTTTTTCTTTGAAAAAAGTGATATCAGGTCAAAAAGTATGAATGTAAAGAATCAAATGTGCTACCAATTATTCCTATGAGAAGTTCATAATTAGAAAGTCAAACAATTCTTCAATCAAGTCTGTTGTGTTTCTTTTACTTCATGTCTTTCTTTTCTATGAGTTATTACTTAATTTCTAGTTAACTGTCTGAATTGCCTCAAATGATACATACATTTGTTGGGACGTAAAGTTTTGAATTAGTATGCCATATTTTTAATTTTAGTAAGTTAACTGATTTCTCTTTTTCAAAATACGCTGTACTTCATTGTTTCTAAACTTTGAAATGGATTCTTCTTCCTGTAATAAAAATAAATTTATTTAAAAGTTATGCACTAAACAAGAATTAGAAGCCTTATGCATAACATAATTTTAACCATAAGTCTCCAGTTGAGAGCCAGATTGGGAAAAAGCACATGGTTTTTGGGTTGGTTTTTTTTTTTTTTTTTTTCAGTCTTGGGCTTTGCTTTCAAAGTGAGAAAGTTTCTGTAATCAATAGTCATCAGATGGGTGGCTGTAGGAGGGCTAGTCAGATTATGACCAGTAGCACAATGACTGATCTGCTCTTAGCCTTAACTATTTATTTTTTGTCCCTCCAGGGTCCCCCAGGTCCTCCAGGCTTACCTGGTCTGTCAGGGAGGAGAGGTCCAAGGGTGAGTAAAAGGGCTGTATTTTTCTACAGCTTTGCACTGGACATTGATAATAAAACCAAACTTTATATCATCATTTGATTTTAGAGGGTATTCATATACTAGTCAGCTAGGAAGCTGTTCTTTTTAATCTCAGCATACAATGGGCTAAAACACAATAAACCAAGACAGATTAAATAATGTGTATTTTACAATAAAAACCTAAAGAAAGTATTCTGTGTGAATATGTCCACAAACTAGTACTGAGTTTGTAATATAACTGTTATGCTGCTACTGGCAGCTTTAAATCAGGGTTGCTATCTGTAGCTGAGAAGGTCAGGTTCATTTGCTTTTTGGAATGAAGGGGAGTGGGCTTCCCAGAATAGTGCATTCCACAGCTACAGACTGGAAAACAATGAAAGTGGAATTATCCACTGCTGGCTGGAAAGAAAATTGCTCTATGAATCTGCTTTATGTTTCTTGGTTTACAGCAGCTCAATAAAAGCATGATTTCTATGTCTGGAAATGGCTGGGGAAGAAGCAGGAATTTCTCACTGAAAGAAATCTGGGAGTTTGGGCAACTGGAGAGGGTAGTTAAGGATTTGTGGGTTGGATGATCTAGAAGTCTTGGCAGGCTGGAGGCGAGTGGGTAGTCCTGGGCTGAGGACTGGAGTGTGGTGTCTGGCAGGGTGATAGATGGGACATAGGGTTGCTAGGATGGGTAGAAGTATTTGGCTGCTGGTATGAAGGATCAGCAGATGTGGGGGAGGTATCTTGGCAAGGCAGGGCTTACTTGTGCTAGTGCTTGTGAATGAACATTTGAGTATGCCATTATTTGGTAGCACATTGAAAACGAATCTTGTATGTTCTGGAGCTTTATGCTTCTTAACGCTGTCTCACAACATTTGAAATGGGTGGCGGGGTAGGGGGATATCACCAGCAGAGTGAATGAGGAAAGGATTTAGAGAAAATGATGATAAACATTTTTTGATTCATGCCCTTTATTAACACCAGAAAAACAAAACAAGACAGACTGTATCTTCCCCAAATCCAGACCCCCTCTGACTTCATTTCCTGAAGCCTTTCCTGGGGTCTTCAAGTTATCTTTGTATGCTGGAGCTGTTACTTATGGTTATATGACAAAGCAGCAACTGCTACTGTTGCTGCTGCAGGTTTTTATACAGCAGAGCTATGCATAACTCTGTTCCAGGTTATTGCCACACCTTTTTAAGACCCCAGTCCCATGCAGCAACTTCACACGTGAACAGTCCTGTCCTGGGCCGTTTTAAGACCTTCGTAGGCCCTAGGCACACTTGCCTTCGTAGGCCCCCCGACTGAAATAACTAATTTGATTTTAAGCTATTAATAAATAGTTTTTAAAATAAAAAAAAAAAATTATATATACAATTTTTTTTCGTAGGCCCTGAAAGTTTCGTAGTCCCTAGGCACTGTGCCTATTGTGCCTAATGGATAATACGGCCCTGGTCCTGTCGGCTTCAGTAGGGCTACTCTGGTGCATAGTTCACGTTTGCAGGACTGGAGCCTAAATTAGCCACTTTACTGGTGCATACTAGGAATTAGTGCTGTAGTGAACTAGTCACTCTCCGGAACAAGCGGGCAAGAGGTAAAGACACTGCTCTTTTCCCATCAGGTATAGAAATTTCTTTCTTCATCGACTCAAAAAGGGGGAAACGAGCTAAGGCTTTTTTCCTTTCACTAGGAAGCACTAGTCTTCTCCTCCCAAGTTTAGCTGAGCTGCAACCATATTGCATGAGCAAGTTATACAGCTGGTCTCCAAATACAGAAAAAGAGATAATTTCCTCTTGCCTTGGGTAAAAATTAGAACATCAAAATGTTGCAGTAATTTAGAAAGAAGGGAAAAAGAAGAGTATTTAAATACCATTCATGCACCATCACCACTTGCCACTCTCTGTCCTTCCTCAGCCCTCTTTCTCCCTTCACTTTCCCGCAAGGAAGTATTCCTAGTTCTCAGGAGAAAGAAAAAATTAATAATTAAACATCTGCAGGTTTACTGGAGAGAGTAAAAGAGGAAGAAAAGAGGGAAAAAATCATTCTATACTAGAGCAATTCATTGAGGATAACCTCTTCCCTGGCTCCTGATTTCTTAAAAAAAGAGCCCCAATAAACCACTTGTTAAAAAGGTAAAACCATCTTGTCATATGGCCAGTGAGAAAGCCCACCAGACTTGCTTGATTCCCTCTGATTCCATTATAAAGAGGAGGGGAGGGGGAAGATAGGAGTCAGGATTCTTTATATTGCTTGAGGTATCTCTTTCAGATGCATGTTTCTTACCCCTCAAGGGTGCAGTGCATTCTGGGGCACAAAGCTCCACAATGTGAAATTTGTGAATTGAATGTGGAGTTGAACTTGCAAAAAGCATAAGGGGAAGTGAGGGAACTTAGATTAGAGAGGGACAGCCTAGATTGAAAAGGGCCAGTTTTATTTATTAGTAACTTTGATTTAAGTAGAATTTTAAAAGCGTATTTAAATGTTACCACAAAGATTGTCCAGGAGATGGGCTAAGGGCCAGCAAAACTTCATTTTTGAAAAGTCATTGCTGCTCTTCAGTTCTTACAGTGACAATAAATATCAAAATACCAGCAAGCGTAGGTGGTTATTTTTTTACATTGAAAAGTAGGTCCCAGGCCTCACTTTTGTGTGCTGAGCTTGAGACCGAAGGGAGGCTTATATGGTCAAAATATAACATGAACTCCCCAAAACAGAGGTTTTTATTAGAAAATAATATGGATAGTATATACATTATACAGAAATGTGGCATGACAGGGGGGCTATCTGAGCCTAGACCCTCTGAAAACTTTGGCCTCCCAGTCAAGGAGAGCCCTTCAACTCCCCTCCTGACCAGCTGGGGGAGCCTGTCATGTCACCTTCACCTAGTACTTTCTTCCATCCCTTGAGTCACCTTTAGTCATGGTGAGAAGTCCTTTGAGCTGTTGAATAGAAGCACCCAGGGCCTAAGGAGCTCTGTCCTTGCAATGGCAGCAGTCAGCTGTGTACTGCTGCTTCACTTGCTACTCAGTGATTGTTGTGTCAGTGACTCCTTCCCATTACCCTCTCCTCCCACCTCAGCTGTATAAGGATCCTCCTCCTCAGGCCCTGATCTTGCCCAGGATTCCTGTGCTTGGCTCCCTCTGGCCTCAATCCTGCCTTGGTCTGACAGGTGCAGCAGTGAGACCTTAGTTAAGAGTTCTATATTTCCTTCAGGAGCTTTATTTTTAACCCCTTTTAATTTTATTAGAAAAGTTCCTTAACTTTGTAAAATTTCTCAGAAGGGACCTCTGCACAGAGGAGACTTTAAAAAAAAATTGAAATGTGAAGTGTATCAGCCAAGCTGAATCTGAGTTAGGGCAGAAAAACCTGAGTTTTCAGGATTTAAAACAAATTCTGTTTTTGTTTTGTTGTTCACCCATATCTCCAGAATGACTTTGTCTAATAAAGTTTTACTTGAGATATATGTTAACCCTCAGTGAGGAGAAAATATGGGGGCAACTTTTATTGAGCAGAAATACCCCTGGGCTGTCCCTTCTTGTTTCCTCAACCTTGGCAAAATAAATAAAAAAGTCTATAACTTTCTGAGCCATTTTCCCCACTGTAATTAAATTGACACCTTCAGTAGCAGATTTCCTCTTTCTTATAAATCCCTGAGGGAGACCCAAAAGCTGCCTGTGTGCACAGTAATCTCTCAATGGGTGTGTGGGATCAGCATTTCCATTTAGTTATGTCAACATGGCTATTCACTTGGAGGAAGCGTTAAACAGGTGAGGCTCTCAGTGTTATACACAGTATAATTAGTAAATGCTGAGTAATGTGAGGGAAAGTAAATGTTAAATGTGTGTCTTCTTAACAGTTCATTTCATTTTATGTTGTGAGAGAATGAAAACAGATTCTTATTATTTCTGGTACCTTTGAAAACCTCTTCGGGTGAAATCCTGGCTCCCACTGAAGTCAATGGAAGTTTTGCCATTGACACTGTTGGAGACAGGATTTTACTCTTCTGGTCCTTCCATGCATCAAAGATGAGTAGCTGCTGACAGTCATTGTGATGACCATTCCCCCTAGTGCCCAATTCTGCAAAAATTGGCTTCAATGAGAGCTAAAGATGCTCAGGGCCTTGCAGCATCAAATAGCCCACGCTGAAAACTTTTAACTTCTAGTGTGGATGGCACTGAAACGTGCTTTGTCCCATTGCAGGAAGTATAGATCCCATGTTCCACCACTCCTCTCCCATGCTTTATAGAACAGTACTGAAAATGGTTTGTGCCTGGCTGGGTACCCTGGCAGCAAACTCATTTTCAGTGCCAGTTGTGGGAGAGCAGGGGGTCCTGTTGTTGACAATCACTGTCAGCAATGAGTTGTTTTCCAAGCATCAATGAACCAATTCAGCCATGTACTTCTGATATTCTTTGCATGAAACTCGAATTGAAGTCAATGGATGCTGATTATATAAAAGTCAACTTTGACCCTCCAAAATGTCAGCGTTCTGTGCCATTAATCTGGAGAATGAATTGTTCCAATTCCTTACTGCATGAACTTTATATACTGTACATAGGAATAATTCAATAATGTGATGCTTAGAATTTCTTTTAAATCCCAAACGTCATATAATGTTCTATGGCTGGAAAGTCATTGTCACAATGAGTTTACATTAATATACCTATCCTGAATTACCTGGGAGTCCAGTGAAAAGACAATGATTGAGATTGTCAAAGGAGTCTATGAGAGTTAGGTGCTCAACTCCCATTTAATTTCAGTGGGAAATGGGCACTGATTCCCTTAGGCTCCTTTGAAAATCCTAGCCAGTGATTTTAAATGGAAGAGTGAGCCTTCAGAATGATTCTCTGTACAATATTTCCACAAAGTAATGAACATTATTTGATATAGTCCAGAATAATCCTACTCTTTCTCATTTTCATAGGGTATTCCAGGGCCACATGGAAATCCAGGTTTGCCAGGGCCGCCTGGTCAAAAGGTGAGTTAATTTAATCAAACTGTCATAAGGATTATTTGAACTTCCTGATGTGTAGCTTTTTGGAAGTCCTAGAGCTTGCTTCCAATAATAGTAGTGATTTTATTTGGTTTACAAATGGAGACCACAGCTATAAACAGTTTTTAAGGAAATGTAACTAATAAAACTGAAACAGAGATCAAAAGAAAAATAGCCAGTTTCACAGGAGAAAATGATGTATGTGGAATTATGGCATGGAACTAAGGTGACCATATGTCCCGATTTTATAGGGACAATTCTGATATTTGGGGCATTGTCTTATATAGGTGCCTATTACCCCCCAGACCCGTCCTGATTTTTCGCACTTGCTATCTGGTCATACTACCTGGAAGTTTTTACTCATGTGAGTAATGGCCTGTGCTGGAATGTTAGATGGGGTGGGTTTTGAATTATTACAGAGAATTCTTTCTGGGTGTCTGGCTGGTGAGTTTTGCCCACATGCTCAGGGTTTAACTGATTGCCATATCTGGGGTCAGGAAGGAATTTTCTCCCAGGGCAGATTGGCATAGGCCCTGGGGGGGTTTTGCCTTCCTCTGTAGCATGGGGCATGGGTCACTTGCTGGTGGGTTCTCTGTACCTTGAAGTCTTTAAATCATGATTTGAGGACTTCAATAACTCAGTCATAGGTCAGGGGTCTATTACAGGAGTGGGTGGGTGAAGTTCTGTGGCCTGCGTTGTGCAGGAGGTCAGACTAGATGATCATAATGGTCCCTTCTGACTTTATAGTTTATAAATCTAATCCTGGCTTTCCAAAGATTTTCCATGGAAGTCAATCCTATTACTTGGGTGAGTCAGAATTATTCAAGTGAGGCATTTGCAGGATTGGACATTTAATCCCTGTGGTAACCTTTTGCTTTGGTTTTAAAAAAAAAGGAAGAAAAAAAAGACCAAGTCACTCTCCATAAATATTTCTATTTGCTGTCAAGATTGCTATCTGGCTTTTAACGACTCTAACTTTTCAGAGTTTGTTGATTAAAATGATAGAATAAGAACTAGATATAAAACTAGATATAAAAACCTAGATATGATATTTCAGATTTAAGAAAAAAGATTCAGCCTAGAAGCACAGTTAAAACTTTCAAACCTGGGTTACACAGGCCACCTAAATAGCATCAGACAGATTTGGGCAGCTGCAAAATGCCTTCAGCTCATATTTAGTTTTAACAATTTGATAGATATGTTAGGCAAAAAACAGCACTGGCCATGATTTGTTTTAGTGTGATTCCTTATGGCAGGAATCTGACCTGTAGTGACAGGTGTTAAAAACTGCTCTGGGGTATGAAAAGAGATCAAATAAAACTTGTGATGTTTAACATTGTAAAACAAAGTGTCTTTGTGGTGTGCCCTTTTGTTAGTACATAATTTTATTACATCCATTAAACATCGTGATTTCTATAGTTCATGTTTACAATATTTACGCAAGCTGTGTAACAGAGAAGTGTAGACTGCTGTTACTTGAAATAACTGTAGCCAGCTACTCATAGGATTTATTTCATAATATATATTTCACTGAGTCATACCAAAATTCTGAGAGTTTTTTAATCCACTCTGTAGTTGAATTCATGATTAAAACTGAACTGATTCATAAAAATTAGTGTATTTTCTAGGCTTATCTATGAAAATGACATTTTCTTGTTGGGCACAATTTATTATTGTTAATATCATTATTTTATGCAGAGGCAGCTAATGCTGCACTCAACTTCTGTTTTACCGTACAATTGCTGTCTTAATGCAAATTCCTATCCTAATATTTTGAATTAAATAGAAGTAAGCCAGATCCTCACCAAGTGTAAACTGGAGAAGGTCCATTGAAGTCAATTGACCTGTGCTGATTTACACCAGCTGAGATTAAACACACTTGGGTTTAATCTCAGAACACACAAGACCAAATGTAATCATTTTCTGGCAGTAACATCACAAAGGGTTTTATTCTCCCCTCAAGGTACATGTTGTCTCCTATCTATGTTGAAGAGTTACACATGCGTTTCAAGAGTGGAATTCGTTCATACATTTATAGCTTTGTAGGTTGTCACTGGTGGCTTTAAACTGAAGGCCAGGTTCTGTCCTTGTATGTGTGCCAGCAGCTTCCACTGACATGTATATAGTTGAGGGTCCTTAGCATGTAACCTTAGATACTTGACGCAGAGGTATAGGGTTAACATATGATCTAAAATCACCAAAGCATACATGAGTTTTTGGCAGTTTTCCTAGCTATCATAAAAAAGAATTATTTCAAGAAAGCTGAGTATGTGGATTTTGGCACTGTTATAGCTGCACTGTAATGCTAAATATATTAAATATGTACATATTTTATTTTACCTTCACAAGATGGTTTATAGTCTCTTGTTGCTCCTCCACAATTGAAAACCATGTATAATGATGACTTCTTGTTTCTTGGTTAAAATGACAAAGAATTGCATGTGTTTTATTGGGGAAATGGCATTGGGCAAGATATCAAAGGGAACATTTTTTAACTAGCTGAGAACCAGCTGCAACTTTGTTACAAATAATTATTTTAGTTCAATCTGTCTGAATTATAAAAGGGAAGCAGGATACTGGTCTCTTGATTGGCAGTGATATAAGCAAGAGGAGGATCATTTAAAATAATAGTTATCAACTTACACTTATTCAAATTCATTCTATCTCCCACAATGATCAATCACCTGCTCTGTGCCTGTTGTAGTAAAGGGGAGTGTTTCATTGACTTGAAAAGGCAGAGAATAGGACTGCAGTTGGTCCTCCATGCCAAAAGAAGCAACTGTGAAGAGTTTGGGGATAGAAATGGAGGGTGGAGACATAATTGTGAGAAGAGATTTGATGGGAAAGAGAAATCAATGATGGTAAAAATAAGTAAGGCAGAAAGGCTAATCCCCCAATCCTGCAGTTCATTGTGCACAGTCAGACTGCTGCACCCATGCACAGCCGTGCTGAGGGAATGGGTCTCTGCAGGGAGGCAAGCAGTCTGCCCAGCCCACATGCAACGAATTACAGAATTGGGGCCAAAATCAGAAAATTAACGTAGTGAAAAGAGAGAGGAAAAAACCCTGAAAGATCTTAAAAGAATGAAATATATATATTTATAAAAAAGAAGGTATGGATAATTTAATGGTAGTTAAAAAAAATCAAATGTTCCCAATTTTGAATGGAGAGTAGCACCCAGCTTCTTTTGAATGCCCTGGATCCTTTTCATTTTGGTTTTGAAAAGTTGGCAGGTATGTCCAACAGTGGATTTTTTAAAAATAGTTGTCTCATTGCATATAATCTGGGCTATGTGCCAGAAAATCTATAGTCATCCTTCACCCTAAGTAAAGAGCATTGTCTGAGACTACAGTTTAATTTCCAGATCCAGTCTGTTGCTGCATTTTTTGACAGGAACTTAAACATGCAGCTGGTATCTGTCATGTCACTTCTATCTTTAGGCCCAATTCTTTTGTGTAGAGTATTGACATTGTTCACCCACATGCCACTCCCATTGTTTGTTGATATACCACATCAATCCTTACTATACTTTAATGGCTACAGAGAAGTAGGGATTTAAATGAATAGGAGAAGCTGGGTCAGTTTACTGAGGAAGGAAATAGCTGGAAAAGCAACAAGAATATATTTACACGCAATGATTATACAGAGGCTTAGCAATCACATAAGGTAGTAATTATATGTAGTTCTTTTTGTTTTCATAAAGTATACTACATGGACAATGAATTCATTTAGCTGTGATAAATTCTAGACTGATGATCTAAAGGTAAAATGCAGTGAATCACTGGATTTGCTACTGCATTGCACCTTGTGTAGTCATTTAAACCTGTGCAAAATGGGCATAAAATGAGTGGAGGAATCTGATTTGAAGCATTTTATACCCACTTTGCATGAGAGGAAATAACTACACAAAGTGTAGGGCAGCACAGAATCAGGACTATGATTTCTAATGCTGTAGGTCCAGATCACTCTGTCCTGTGGAGAAACCTGCCCAGATAGGTTTAAGGGAGGAGCAGGACTCTGTGAGGTTTAGCTGGTTGGAAGGGTTAGGAGGCTGCAGATTTTAGAGGCTGCTTCCCTCTCAAGTCTATACATCGGTGGGATATATGGGAGAATGGACTCCCCTTCCACACAGAGGCAGGAAACATTCTGGATGGATCCCCCTTCCCACCTGGCATCAGTTAAAAATTAGAGGAGCAAACTTCTATTTGGTAATTTTCTTGGCTTCACAACTTTGTTTTTTATGGGTTAGTAGTAAGAAAGTAATGAAATAGAAGGGGTATGTAGTTTGTCTCACAGGAGGAATTCCTGAGAACCACCAGGACAATGCTAATTGCAAAACTATTGTCTTATGAATTATTTTTAGAAGAACTGTGTTTACCGCAGGACTATCTATTTTCTGTTTGACACTGGCAAGCGTCAGTCCCTGTTTACAATATAGCCTTTCTGATGTGCCACACAAGCTTTGCTGTCATTAGAGAGATGTTAACCGTTATTACAGTTAAAGCACTATTTTGCAATAACCCTTGGAAGATAAGTACTGTGTATAGAGTCTGTCTTATCTTCAGTTTGGAAGAGCTGACATGCTTATAGCCACAACTCAAACATTTTCTAAGCAGTCATAACAAAGCAGTACTTGAAAAAGATTTTAAAGAGAATACAGACGAGATCCTCAGGTGCGGTGCAGCTGTCTCTATCTCACCATGGGTGGACTTTGGCTGTAAGCCCAGTTTAAACAATGCAGAGAGGCGTGTTGCATGGCAAGGGAGGGATCTTCACTGGTGGTGTGAATCTCACATAGGGGCTCTTATGCCATATACCCACCCTGCTGCCAAAGTAGCAGGAGAGATGGGTGTGGTCAGGATATCCCTGTGCCACAACAGTTCCAGGCTTTTTGAGGCTGTTACAGGCCAATGTAAGTCAGAGCCCACCCTGAGGCTTAAAACCTGTTTTCATGGAGTTCTAAATGCATGGCAATATTAACATTTGGAAGACACATTGATTTAGAATTATGATTCTCTCTCTCACCACATACACTGGGCACTTTTTGAAATTATCAGAAATAAGTTCATTTTTCCAGGACCCTGTAGCAGAACTGTAGCTTGACTGGATTCCTCCGATGGAGAGGTATTTTGCGCAGTTTTGTGTTAGTAGATGCAAAGAAGTGTAGCGAGTCATGTCATGCCAATGCTGCAGAGCAAGGGGCTTCTTGAAGAAGAGATGTCATTTGCAGTTTTTAAGGTTGTTAATGTAAACCCCATCTTGACTGGGACTTTTGTCTGAAACAAGGATTTGTCCAATTTGTAAATGGGTACAATGCCACCCTAACAGATGGGCATGGGTGTAAGCTTTATATATATTCTTATAACTTGGTGGCTCAAGACAGAATTCTCTGCTGGGAATGCCTGAACAGCTGTCCATACTAATTTTAGTTATTTATAAATAAAGGGCATGTGCCATCTTTAATCCAGCTCTCATCTGGACTACTATAAAAATAATTTCCTTAGATACAGAAGAGAAATTCCTGGCTTGGGTGAACTAAGCTGAATGTGATATAGTCTATTATTATATATGGGTTTGCAGTTTCAGGGCCAAGGGTTGTGTGTATGGCCTGGACAGTTTTGATATGACTACGACAATGCCAGGAGAAGTCAATCAGAGCTTCAAGTGATTCAGGACCTCTGGAAAATTGGGTCTTAGTGTGTCTTAATTGCTCTTTGTCCAGTTGTTAACATATGAGAGTTGCCAGCAATGCTGCCGTGTTTCCCCAAAATGTTTTGGGGACAACAAAAACATTTATATAAAGAGGATTTTCAAATGGTTGGGGGAGTTGATGAGAAAGTGATTCATATTATAGGACACAACTGGAATTTTCATAAAATGTGAGGATTAAAAATAAGCTCAGATACGTAGGGGCCCAACCGTTTCAGCCCATGGAACATCTCTATGATTCAGCTAAAGAGTTTCAGTTAAACAACATCTGACTAAATCAGGTTGAGGTGGGAAGAATCTAACATTAACTAAAGCCATATTCAAAGTTAAATGACTGAAGAGCAAATGAACATAAGTTGTTGTCTTGGTGATAGTGATGAAGTCTGTGGAAAAGGAGAGGTCAGTCTGGAAGAACTCTGTTCCCCTTGTGGAAACTGTTTCTGCATGTGGAGGGCATGACTTGGTCATGTCATTCAATTCAGCAAGGCCTGATGTTTTTCGCTCCAGGGTACTGAAGGAATCAGCTGAAGAAATCTCGGAGCCACTGGCAATAATATTTGCAAACTCATGGATGACAGGAGAGGTCCTGGAAGATTGGAGAAGTGCCATGTTTAAAAGGGGGGAAAAGGCGGATCTGGGGAACTGTTGGCAAGGCAGCCTGATTTTGCTACCTGGAAAGCTACTAGAGCAATGTATAAAACATTCAATTTGTGAATACCTGGAGGATGAAGGGGTAATCACTAGCAGCCAGCATGGATTTGCGGAGAACAAATCATGCCAAACCAGTTTGATTTCCTTCTTTGATAGAATAACTGGTTTGGTGGATGGGGGAATGCGGTGCACATAATTTACCTGGACTTCAGCAAGTCTTTTGACACAGTCCCCCATGACAGTCTGATAAGTAAGATGGAGAAATGCAGGCTCAGCGGAACTACCATTAAATGGATACATAATTGGTTAAACAACCACAAACAAAGCGTAACAATTAATGGAATGATGTCTGATTGGAGAGAGTTCTTAAGAGGATTCCACAGGGATCTGTTCTGGATCTGGTGTTATTTAACATCTTTATTAATGACCTTGATGTAGGAATAGAGAGCATACTGATCAGATTTATAGATGACATAAAGCTAGGGAGGGGTTGCCAACACTTTGGAGGATAGAGCTAAAATTCAGAGGGATCTTGATAGACTGGAGAACTGGGCTATAGACAACAAAGTGAAATTCAACGAAGACAAATGTAAAGTGCTACACATAGAGAAGAAAAACCAAATGCACAAATACAGAATGGGGGATAAATGGCAGCAGCACTGCTGAGAAGGATCTGGGAGTTGTGGTAGATCACAACCTCCACATGAGTCAGTGCTGTTGCAAAAAAATCAAATGCAATTTTAGGTTGCATTAACTGGGGCATATCAGGCAAATCATGGGAGGTGATAGCACTGCTCTGCTCCACACTGGTTAAGCCTCATCAGGAGTACTTGGTCACCAATTTTGGTCACCAATGTATAGAAAGAATACAGAGAAACTGGAAATGATCCAGAGGTGAGCGACAAAGATGATCAAAGGGATGGAATGCAAGACATGAGCAAAAACTGAAGGAATTGGGTATATTTAGTTTGGAAAAGAGGAGACTGAGGGGGGACATGATAGCGATCTTCAAATACTTGAAAGGCTGCCATAAAAAAGATGGAGAAAAGTTGTTCTCTCTTGCCACAGAGGGCAAGACAAGAGGCAGTGGATTCAAACTTCAGCATAGCAGAGTTAGATTAAATCTCAGGAAAAGCTTCCTAATTGTAAGAACAGTAGGGCAGTGGAACAGACTACCTAGGGAGGTGGTGGAAGCTCCTTCACGGGAGGTTTTCAAAAAGAGGCTGGATAGCCATCTGTCTTGGATGGTTTAGATACAACAAATCCTGCATCTTGGCAGGGTTTAGATTAGATGACTCTTGCGGTCCCCTCTAACCGTATAATTCTATGACTTCTAGTCAGGAATGACGCATAACCTGCCTGGTAAAAAATAAACCCAGGGCTGTTGGATTTCTCCCTCTCATTTTCTCCATCCTCCAGCGGTTCTGTGCTATTTTTTAGGAACTACTGGATGTGTAAAAAAAAAGATGGCAGAGACTGATATTTCCCACAACATTTAGAGAAAACATGAAACCCTGAAGGATTTTTCTCTATTGACAATAATGTTCTCTTTTTAAACTCAGGCTAGAAAACTGCTTAATTTAGTGTGTTGTCTGTTGCAAGCCTGGTCAATGGGAATGCTTCCTTACTCCTTTTAAAGTACTAATGTAGACAATTTACTACTTCTGAGGTTACTTTATTACCCATGAACCAAAAGCAATTGACTTCAAAAAGTTGTGACAAGCACGTACGCTTCTCAGACTTTCATGGCAGTAAAGACAAGAAGTGACACTTGAAAGAGAGGGGAAAGTAAAGTGTAACACACTGCAGAACTTGATGTGGGAACCCAGCAAGCTATGAAAATATGGCATATGAAAGATAGCCACATGCTTTCCTTATGCAAGACAACATTTTCCTATTGCCAGAATATGTGAAACTATGCAATTTATGCTAACTGTATATGTATGCCAACTGTATATTTATTTATTTATTTATTTATTTATATTTAAATAACTAGATATTTATGCAATTTATAAATAACTGTACATTTTTACAGTTAAATATAAAAAATAAAAACTGTAAATAATTTATAAATAACTAGATATTTATGCAATTTATTTATTTATGCCAACTGTATATTTATGCAATTTATTTTCCCAATAAAATGTCCTTTGCCTGCCACCTGAACATCAAATTTCCTCTTAAAAATATCTACATTTTAGAGTTTGTAAGGAATGTAAATCCAGAGCCTTGAATTTTTGAAGCAGCAAATGGGCAACTTAACACTAGCCTTAACGGAAAATTATTTCCATATGTTTCATCTTGGGGAAACTCTAGTCGGTTTTATGGCAAGTTTTGTTTTGGGGGAAAAAACGCAATGAATGAAAAATTGCAACCAGCTGATAGATCTCAAGAGCAGCTTTCAAGGACACTAGATTAAAGGGCAGTAACAAAACAACTGAACAGAAATAGAAATGACATCACAACTATACTGGTGTTCATGTTTGATATAGTTTGATACATGAGGCTTGCATAAATCAGCAAAACACAAGTAAAATATTCAGTTATAATGAGAATGCAGGCACATTGATTTGTTTGTACCTCTTACTGCAATTGCAACTAAACTCTGCCTTTTTAACAAATAATCCTCAGGTACATCATGAAGAAATACAGAGAAATTCAAACTCATCACCACATATACATTCAGATTACTGTATTATGCCAAGTAGTGTGACTTGCATATTTTAATAGGAAAACTGACATAAGGAAACATTCTTAGAATAAGAAATAACTTTGTGTAGCATTCGATCCTGCACACACACAACCAATTTCTACAACAGTGAAAATATTTGTGGCTGGCTATATAATTAAATAATCTATCCATGTACCACACTGATTTAATTTCTCTGCAATAGGGCCCTAAAGGAGATCCAGGATTCTCTCCAGGACAAGCAAAACGTGGAGAAAAGGTAACTGCTTCTTAATTACAGAGAAATGTTATAGTTAGCCACCTTTTTTGTTGAAGTCTGCTTATGTTCTCTGTGTTGTTCGGTTTCATTACCCTTTAAGCCTAGTGCTGTGTAAATTGTAATCTCTGCTTTCCCATTATTGTGTATCTCAGAATGGCTGATGTATATATGAGTGGCTGGATTTTAGTGTCGTATGATAAAGTAAGCCTCTGGCAACAACTATGAACCAACGACCAATTTAAAATAATGACACTTAATAAATAAATAAATGCACCTATAGTCAAATTTTAAATTCTGTATTTGGTCTCAGATTTAAGAAACAAAATTCAAAAAATAAAACCTTATTGAAATCATTAAATCAAATTCAGTGTATGTTAGGACGATAAAAACTGTTGTTTATGTTAACTTCACATCAGCAACAGAATATAAGTATTGAAACCTTATACCATTTTATATCAGTACACAAAGCTAAGAATGATGATGGTTAAAGGAATACCTCCAACTTAAAAATCACATCTCTACCTGAATTTATTTTACCTTCTTTTGATGCAAGGAGCACTTCATGTTAGCATAACCAAAACTTTAAAAATAAACCTTTCCCTGTTTTTCAAAATTTGGCATCTGTGTATCCGTTTCCCTGTCTCCCATGTATAGTCCATTAGGCCTTGATTCCATAGACACACAAGCACATGCTTAATTTAAAGCACATGAGTCAGGTTTATTGAATTCAGTGGGATTATTCATGTATTTAAAGCTGAGCACATGTGTAAATCTTTGTAGTATTAGAGAATCAAGGGTTTAGTTAGCAGATTTCCCCTTTTGTTTAACTGGGTCTTTCACACAATAACAGGAGAGGAAAAAGCTTTGAAAAAGGAATATGTTATTCTAAACATACAAACAGGAGTAAGTATAGTCCCTGGAATGATCTTTAACTTGCTAAATGATCTTTAACTTATATTGACAAGACTTCAAGTTGATGCTGTCGCTTTATAGTATTTGGATGAATTTGCAAACAAACATATTTGTCCTGCTCAACATTCACCAATTTCACTGTCTTCTCTCCAAAAAAATGCCAAAACTTTCTGTACTTCAAAATAAAGAGCCTGATTCTGATGTCACTTACACTGGTGTAAATCAGAAGTGGTTCTATTTAAATCAATAGCTACTCTTGTGTACGACAAGTGTAAGTGACAGAAGAATCAGATCCAAAGCAGAGCTCTGCTTTGAAAAGAGACTGTAAAAATGACACCTTCTGAGTCAGCAGATCTGCTTCCTGGGCTTATTCAGGATCTTATCTGCTGATTTAGTGATAAAAATAAGCTTTCCCCCCTTCTTTCTAACCCTGTTGACCCAACACAACTTTGGAGAACATTCAGAATTCTATTCCAGCTCACACATCATAAACATAATTGTTATCTGATTTGCAATGGGCTTGTACAGGTGTGGCTAAGAGCAGAGTTTGGCCCAAAGAATCTTTGACTTTGGGGCCCAAGCCAGAAAGACTTCAACTTGACTTGTTTCTAGTTTGAATCTGAAGGGCTGACTGTTAGAAAAACATGTTTTTATTTGCAAATGGAGCAAACTGGATCAAGAGGTAATTGAGAGACAATGACTATGGATACAACTACAACCATGTCCTATTTACAGTCACTTTTCAGATTTTAACTGCATATTAAGGAGTTTAGTTGCACTAGAAAAAATGTTATGTAACCTTGGGGAAGTTAAGGCAGCTGATGTTTCATCCGAGAAGTACTGTGTCTTTATCACTGCTTTATTCACAAAGGATCTTTCAGCCCTGTTCATCTATATTCATGAAGAACTCACTTAATGCGAAGAAATCAAATATTCTGTCCTCCATTTCACTTAAAGAGGGTTCAGAGAGTAAGCTTCTGTAGTTAAATTAGTTGGTTACTTTTTTCTTTCTAAAGTGTTTTTCGGTATAAAAATATAGAGTAGTTCTTCATGGAAGCTGTGGCTTGGAGGTATATGATTACAGTTTACTTTTGAATCGCACACCTACTAATTATGGCTAACACTTTAAAACCAATGTGTTAATAATGAGAGTTTAATAGCATGTTTTATTTTATAATGTATATTTCGATTTCCATTTTAAAGAGCTGCCTATCAAAGACAGGGCCAAATTCAGATGTGAGACTAAGTGCGTTTAGAGATCATTTAAATTGGTGAAATGTTTACCTTCATTTGATCCGTCCACTTGAACATTACACAAATGTAGGCCTGGTCTACACTTAAAACTTAAGTCGACATAGAAACAGCATTCAACAGTGTGAAAAATCCACATCCCAGCACATCGTAGCTATGCTGACCTAATCCCTAGTGTAGGTGCTGCTAGGTTGATGGAAGTATTCTTCCATCAGTTTGCCTACTGTTGGTCGGGGAGGTGTTCCTGCATTGATGGAAAAACCTCTTTTGTTGCTGAAGGCTGCATCTACACTGTGGGGTTACAGTAGCATAGCTACAGCTCTGTAGCTATGCCACGGTAGCATCTGTAGTATCAGACATGGCCTTACAAGGCTCGTTCTCTCATATCAGTGTGTGAGTGCAAGAAGGTCAATGGGAGTCAGAGTGAGTCTCAATGTACACCAGCATGAATACCTCTGACTTTGGCCCAGAGTGCTGAATGAGAAAATTTGCCAGTTTACTGTTTTCAAACCGATTTAATTACATTTATGTTTAGAAAATGTTTGGAATACTTGCCCCATAAAACCTTTCTGTTTCATTTGTTACTTGCAGATTTGTATGGAAACTAAATGTGGAAGCTATTTCTTTCCAGTGCAAGACACATGTAGCATTGGGAAAATGGATCTGATATGAACAAGTTGAAATTTAAAAATGAATTAAAAACTATTCACTTGGAGTGAAAGTCACCTCTGGGCAAAGGCCAGCACAAGAACTGTGTAACCACTTCAGTCCTACTTAAGCTGGCTCAAATGTAGATATTCGGAGATCCTATAATAAATGTTGTTCTGTCTATTCCATCTTAAATATCCAGGAATAAAGAGAATGCACTGCTTCCTAGGTGTTTATAGTCTTTTCAAATATTCTAATAAAATAAAATGATTCTACTGTACTGTGTTGTACAGGGTGACCCAGGTCCAAGAGGCTTACCAGGCCCCCCTGGCATCAAAGGTCAGAAGGTAAGTTTTTCTTTTGATTTTTATATTCAGCTCTCATGTCTAAGTCCATAGAAAATCAATGGGAGGTCTGCGTAGTCAGGCCCTCCAAGTTTGAGCTGTGTAGTTCATCTTCAGAAATTCCTTACCATTTGAAATTTATAATGGTTAGCTATCAAAACCCAATATGCAGGACTGAATCTGAGCCACAGATCAGATATTCCACATGTCTCTTTTTCAGGATGAGCCCAGCCTAGTGGAAAATTCTCCCAAGTTACACAGCTTCGTAGTAAGCCCGTCTGTGTAGGAGAAAGGTCAACTTATCCCACAACAAGCCCCATCATCTTCTTCCCATTGCCCCACACCTACTTCAAAAGTCCTGTCCTTAATATTAGGAAGTGGATGGGAAGTCAGCAGGCCGTGTTCCCTGGTATCCAGTAGTGGAAGAGTAGATAAAAGGCACTACCCACCCTCTTGTGCAAGCAACACCTCTAGGTGCAGTGCACGCTCCACTATTGGCAAAAGAAGATGGTACATGCCGAAATCTTGTTTTCCACTAGTTGATCTAGGCAGGACCAGTATGAAACCTGTCCTAAACTCAGGAGCCTTGTTCTAAGCGAGGCTGTAGTGCAAAGGTTCTCAAACTGTGGGTCCCGACCCAATTTTAATGGAGTTGCCAGGGCCAGCCTTAGACTTGCTGGGGCCTGGGGCTGAAACCAAAACCTGAGCCCTACTGCCTGGGCTGAAGCTAAAGCCCCAGGGCTTCAGGCCAGGGTGGCGAGGCTCTAGTTCCACCCCCTGTCCTCCTGGGTTGGTAGGGCTTGGACTCCAGTCCCCCCTTCTGGGGTTATGTAGTAATTTTTGTTGTCAGAAGGGGGTTGCAGTGCAATGAAGTTTGAGAACCACTACTGTAGCACATGTACTGCCATTGTCCATGCTGTGGATAAGTACAAGACTTCAGTCCCCAATGTGGTCAATCCAAATCCTTTCCTGAGTACTACATTCATTGAAAATGTAGTGAGCAAAATGTAAATTAAAAACTTTTTATGGTCATTCCCAAATAGTGTGCTACTCTGAAAACCTTGCTATGTTTCTGCTCTGGTAGCATGAACTTCTTCCAGCTACAATAAATATACTCTTGCCTGGAAAATACTGATATTTTAAAGGAACGAATCCCATTTCATTCTCAGTTTCAGGACTGCCCACCTCTTTTCTGTTCAATAATTCATTTACTGAATCATGTGTTAATTCATTCACTGTTAGAGTTGGAGCTCAATCTTTCAGCACCACAAAATTGGATGTTTTTCTAAGATGTGTGTCAGAGCAGCTAAAACTCTTGCCTGGAAGCCAAGTGAAATAAGTTTAGATTTTGGATGCCACATAATGCTGACATAATTATTTTTTCACTAGGAGAAATGTCAGAACACTATAAGAAGTAAAATACCCATACTCCATTTAAGAAATTATCCAGGTCTTAGCAGTCCACTAACATGGAACAGCATGAGGCAAACAAGAGTTCAGGAAAGGGGACAAAAAGAATGCCAAGATGGTAGGAGTGGAGTGAGTGGTGTGGAGAGTACATGGACATAAAGCTGGAAAAGAAAGATGGAATGAATTTATAAATTATTTTGAAAACCAACAAAATATTTTTAATTGGGTTCAGTAATGGATAGGAAGTCAGAGGGCTTGTCTCCAGAGGGCCAGTCAGGAAAATTAATCCGGATAAATTAAAGGTGTGAATTTAAAGTGGATTAGTTAAACTTCATTAAACTCCTGTGTGGGCACTCTCATTCTGAATTAAAGTGGCCTTGATTTGGTTTAGTTTAATTCACTTCTCTTGTATTAACCAAAAGCATAAATGTACTCTTTGTAATGGGAAAAGGAAGATGTTACAGAATTAGTTCAAAAGCTACTAGGAAATGTATTTCACTTGTCCACAAACCTTCTGGGATTTAACAAAATTAACTAAGTTTTTTAGGCCTGACTAGAATTTTCATTGCTTAGGTGGGGAAATTCCCTGCAGCAGGATCAGTTCTTATCCAAGTCTTATGTGGTAGCCTGTTTGTTATCACCGGCTGTCACTGGCAGAGCTGTGGCATCTTTTAAGCTCTAAAACACATACTGCTTTACTGTATTGTCAGGGTCACAGTTTTGCTTGGGAAAGCAAAAAAGTTTCTACTTTATTTTCACTAAAAGCATTTTAGGCTATGTCTACACTACAAGTTAAGGGTGATTCATTTGATCATTGGCGCTTTTACTCTTTGTTTCTATGTCATGTAGAGTAGACACTAACTGGAACCACATTTCAGAAAACTCCAGTCTGAACCAATCTTGTAAAAACACTGGGTCCATGAATTATGTTACACCTGTAAATAGTAAAGGGTATTTTATGCTTGACATTTAATGGACCTACGTCCAAGCTTTACAGTTTTAAGACACTTATCTTTCCATATTATTACCAGAGATATCCAAGATGATAAACATATTTTCAGATTTCTATTGAGTTCTCATTTGTTACTTTACATTTTAAGGTGTTAAATGCTGTTGCGGAATTGCTGAAGTGTGTATAAATGAGTAACATAATTCCTTTATCACCTAACTATAAAGATTAAAGAAGACAAAAAAAAAATCCATACATTCATTGCTTCTTAAATCCTATTTGACTTTGGCAGTTGGCTCTGATTTTTATCTTCCTGTAGATTGATCTGCACTATAATGATCAGCATTTAAACTGACACAAATATTAATGTGGAGTAGATCTTGCAGTATTCCAGGTCTCACTTTTAGGTAGCATAATACAAATTTATTTATGCCCAATTCTTGGTAATTGACCGTTTTCTCATTGGCCTTAGTTGTTTTCATGAAGGATGCGTAGGCTGAGACTTTCCAAGGGGCACTGGGGATTTCAACACCCATCTTCCCTTAATTTTAATGGTAGAATTAAACGTTTCATTGGTAACATGCTGGCTGTAGTGTATGCCTAGTACTGCCCTCTCCTGGGCATAATTAGACCTGCACAAAGTTATGGATAAAATAATAATCGCAAGATTTTTTTCATCAAAATTTGCCTGATTTTGAACTTTTGTGAAATTTTGTGCAGTTTTTATGCAACAGTGTGCACTGTTACAATGACTGTGAAAATTTTGGGTTAAATATTCATATTGCATTTTTATTTTTTAATGAAGATGGCTTGTGATTAACCATGTGCTACATGCTCTTGGTTCTGGTTTCCTGAATGTCTGAACTTAGCACAGAGGGCTAGTAGAAACCAGAGTCTGTGTTAGCAGAGCTTCTCTGAGGGATCTCTTTTAAAAATGCTGCAATATTCTGTAGTAAACCTTCAATACAGTGCTGTAACACTCTTATAAACTGTAGTGTTTTGGAGTATCACTAGACTAATGTAGTCCTTTTTATCAGGATTAGGCTGTAGTTACAGTTCTTTCAGTTAGAAAGTAAGAAAAAAGATGGTGGGAGCAAATTGTTGGGTTTAGTTTTATTTTTCATCTTATATACAGTACACACCATCTGTGAGTATGTGTTCCTGTCTTAATAGTTTATTGTGTTGCCATGACTACATATTTCTACTGCCTGCAACATATTTATTATGCAGAGGCAAATTTTGCCCAGTTACACCTGTGCAAATCCAGAGTAACTCTAATGAAGTCAGTATGGTTACTCCAAATTTATACCTGTGTGAACAAGAACAGAGTGTTGTATAGTTGTTCGCTCTCTGAGGTCTGGTCTGTTTGTTTGAAGCATCCGTACAGAAAACAGGAGCAGCCACAGGAGAGTTCATAATATATTGGTGAAAGAAGAATGATGTCTTCAAAACAAGCACAAATATCAAGCATCTGGGTCAGATCTGAGGTGCAAGCTTAATATCAGGATCTCTCAAACCAGCAATTCTACTTATAGCAGTACACCGAGAGTTGCCAAAGAGAAATATTTGGCTAATTTGAGCAGAATAGACAAAGAATTAGAAACTGCAGGTGTTCTGGTGGCCAAAGAGTGGGGAAGAGGTTGTCCAATTGGTTGGTGGGGTTACTGTTTGATATAACTGCTGCAAATCTGGATAGCTAACTAACTCCTCCACAGATGAATTTATCATCTAAGTATGCTGCCATGGCATGTCAAAGTAAAATTCCACAAGGCCATATGTGAAGGAAACCATAGGACCACACACAATACTAAAAGGCTGTGGATTAATGTACCTAGATTCCTGTGCACACACAAAAATAACCATCATAAATGTATGGTTGTGGAATCAAAAATGACTTTTGACAAATTAAAACAATTTTAAAACATAGTTGGCTGCAAGTTGTGTATTAACGTACTTCCCAACATAAGATATGTGCAATAGTAAATCATGAGAATCTGTGTCTGTTAAAGCATGATAGAATCCACATGCAGCAGTACTGTACAGTAAAACATGGTGAGGAATTTCTGGAAGGGAGAGGGGCAAAATTTGATTCTAAATTAGGAGGGATATGTTTTAATAGTGTTCCTGTTTTTATTTTTGAGTACTGTAAAAAGTAGTATATACTGTCAGTGCTGAACAAATAATAAATATCTGTGGAAGTTTCTGTATTTCCATGGTAAGTGAATAGCTGAGTTTATTTCACGAAGAGTGGTATTTTTCTAGAACAAGAATGAAGTTTGATTAAATGAGAGAAATTCTTCCATTGATTTCAATGGGAAAAGCATTCTACTTTGAATGCTGTTTTAGGTAGGTTTTGACATGTGTTTAAAATAGAGTATGATGATATGACATAAATGCACTTTTGCCTTAAACTGACTTTATTTTTTACCAAGCAGACAGGGTCTGGGATTTATACATGAAGATAAATAATGTGGATCACCTCTCCTTAAGTAACAGCACAGTTTCTGCTACTTGTCTCTTTCCTTTCAGGGCCTGGGCTAGGCAGGGAGGTGAGAGTGAGAGGCTTCTCTCTTCATTATAACAACTCTAAAACTTTCACTGCAGCTAGCTAAGGCATCCAAGTAAATTAACTTTTGATTGCTCCTCCCTGCGAGGTACACTGGACCTGATTCTCCCCTTCCTTATACCAGTTATAAATCAGGAGTGAGAGCATTAAAGAGAACAGAATTACATTAATGTAAAAGTGGTGTGATAGCAAAATCAGACCCGCTGCCCTTATTAGATTCCTTGTTGGTTCTACATTAAAGTGAACATCTGGTTGCAGCATTAATTAAGTGATATAAAGTGATAGCCTTTTAGAATAGTGTCAGGGCTTGTGTGCACTGCAGAGCCTTTGCTTCTGGCACAGCACCGTAGTAGAGACACAGCATGTGCCAGCATAACTGCATCACCTCCCCAAATGACATTAGCTGTGTGATAAAAGCACTCTTCTGTTGGCATAGTTGCATCTACACTGGGGGATTTTGCAGGCATAGCTTTGTTGGCTGGGGGGTATGAATTTGTTTCATGCTCCTAGCTGAAATATCTAGGCAAAACTTTGTAGTGTAGACGAAGCCTTTGTGTGGCAGTGGAGTTAGACTGAAAAGAGAGGAAACCCTTCCTTTCACCCTCTTTTCTCTCTTTCCCATCCCTGCAAAGCATAAAGGGGAAAGGTTATCATAAGAGCACTGGATCTCAGGATGTACATTATTGCTGTACAAAAAATAAACCCCATCTAGCGATCAAATGTAACGAATAAACAGACAAAAAAGATTTCAACCCAAACTTCATTGCCACCTAAAAACAATAATGCTTTCCTCACTGATGTCAATGAGCAAGGAACTCTTTCCATCTCAGTTAATTGAGTTTCTGCCTTATCGGGGAAGATGGAATCAATTTTGGCATATTTTTGTAAAATGCCACATTAGTTTATTAAAGTTCCATTGTTTTCGATACAGGATTATAGGCTTCTGAAATTTTGAGTAATTATGGACATTTTCCTTTAATAAGTCCTATGAATGGAAGCATGATAACAGCATTATTTTAGTAAGTAGGTATGAAAGAAGACCTCCTACATGTAGAACTTACCTGGAGAATCCATGTAGGGGTCCTCAGAGGTAGTGGAAAGCAACTATTTGGAGGCACTCTGATGCTAGGGCCCATGGGGGGATCCTCAGAATAGCCTCATCCATTGGAAACACAAAGAATGAGTCTCCTCATGCACCGTTTCTACCCCAGGTCTTCAGTGCAGTCACTCCTGATTTATACGGATAAGAAGAGAGATAGGCCTGTTTTTTTAAAGGAAGTAAATCTTTATTTTTACACTTGAAATATTGAACCCTGGGAGTTTAAGAGAAATCTAAGGGCTTGACTACCCAGTGCATTTGTCTGCACTACGGGGGTGTCAATTCCAGTGTGCACTAGTTTGTTTCACACTAACTGGCCCAGGTGGACTCTGCTGGAGCTCACTTAGAGTTCGCAAGTGCACACCGCTATAGTGCTGTTTGAAAAGGGGCTACATTAATGTGCACTCGGGAACTTCTAGTGCACATCATCAGGGTCCACCCAGGCCAGTAAGTGCACAACTCACTAGTGCACAATAGAATGTACACCCCTCTTGTATAGACTAGTGCACTATGTCGACAAGCCCTGACTCCAGGCTGATGTAACTTAAATGTTGATGGGCCTGAAGGAGGTGTAAGAACCTCCTGTAGACTCATCTTTGACCGTAAGCCTTATCTGCCTGTCCATGACTGTCTGTCTATCCATGTTATTCGTGACAGTTTATAGATTAAAAAAAAAATCAGTAATGGAATGAGGGTGAAGCCTTCTGTCATTAGGACACTTCAGATAGCACATGCTAGCCAGAGACCCTGATTTTTATTATTTACATGCTGCTCAGAAAAGAAACAGTGGATCTACAAAGAAGCAGAATACATTTCTAATATGAGGCTTCATGGAGACCAAATAAACATTTCAAAACTGTGTCTCAGATGGTGGAAATGTGGAGTTGATAAGTACGCTGTGTCTTGTGGTGTTTGTGGTATTATCTATGGGTCTGATCCAACCCCAGAAGAGGACCACAGGATTGCATGAGAGAGTAGCAAGAATGGGATGAGCTTATTTCACTTACAATTTTTTTCCTGTCATTATGCTAACAGAGGATTAATTTTATGCCATTTTTGGTCCGTACAGTATTTGTCATAGAGGCATAAGAATGTTATTGTGTCGTATATGTCATTCATTTATACTGCTGCGTTGTTCTTTGACCTTCTCAACATTTTGGAAAATGGCTGTCCAGCTGTTTCAGCTTTTCCATTTACATGTTTACTTGTGCAAAGCTTTTAATATTGGTTTAGCGCTCAATGGTGCTATTAGCTCTATTTGCAAAGCAGTTCTTCATTCCCATGGCACCCACAGCAGAGATTTCTATAAAGATGCCTACAGTCTTACAGTTCGTTGTGCTCACCACATACCCATAATGGCTTTTTTCCAACTCTTCTTTGGCACTATTCAGAGAAGACCAAATCCCCTTCCATGCCTGTAACACTGGATCCAGACAATTACCTACCTGTTCCCCTCTCTCGCTTGAGAGGCTGCAGAATTACTGGTCTATCTGGATGCTTTAGCCACTGAGCAGCTGCCTGAATCCAGTGCTGTTGGAATTACTATGGAAACAATGGAAAACACTGCGGGGCTCCCAATGTTGTTGTTTAATATTTATATTGATGTAGTGTCAAGAGGCCTCAGCAAGACTGAGGCCCCATTGTGTTAGGGACTGTACAACCCCCTGGTAAATGACAGCCCCTTAAACTTGACCCCTTACAAAGTGGAGGCGAAGTTACTTCACTTGGCAGTAAAGTCCTTTCTGTCACACAGAACAAAGCACTCTTGTCACTCCATGAGTGCCAGTAACATGCCCCCAAAGGAGATGTGCTGGTGTCGCCAGGGGCTCAAGCCCTCCCATTTCTGTTTTGCCTTTGAAATCCAAATAGGAGCATCTCTATTAGAATCTGGAGAGTACCTCATCCTCCAGTCAATCGACAGATATGTTTTCTTTTTACATACATCTTCCTTTTAGCTCAAACCAAACATAGTTCCCTTGTCTCCTGGTCCAGATATAATGAAACATTTGAACATTTCCTCTGTAAGCACCTATTCTAAAGGATCCTTTAAAATCCAGAAGTAGGGTTGTTCTCAAAAATGCTTTAACGACTTAGGACCCAAATCCCATTGAAAACAATCAAAGAGACTTAGGTTCCTAAATAACTTCCTTTTAAGGCACTGTTGAAAATTTTACCCACAATCCCTAAGGAAGTGTTACAGCTTTGCCCTCCGGGTTTTACATTGCAGAGTCATTTATCATGCTTTTGTCTTTATTTAATAATCTTATCAACATTTCTGAAGCATGCCATGGCATGTTAATGAGGCAGTCCCGCTCAGCCTGTTTGTCCAAGACCTGATCTCCCATACCTATGCCACAGACTCAGGTTAGTTGGGCTCATGCTAGTGCTCTAAAAATAGCTGTATAGACAGCACTTTGAAGTTGCGGCTCTTGGCTGGATCTCAGGCTCTGAAGCCTAGGAAGGGGGTGGAAGCACTGTCTACACAGCTATTTTTAGAGTGCTAGCATGAGCCCCACTAACCTGAGTCTGTTGGCTTGGGTTGGGAGGCTCACTTCTGTGGGCTGTGTAGGCACACCCTCAGATATATGGTTGAAATATGCTCTGCGGCTTGTTATTTGCAGATGACGGTTGTTTGCCTGTTTTACTGTAATATATAAACATTAAAGCAAGTTAGCAATGCTGTGTGCGTGTTGAGCAAGATGTAAGGGAATACCTGCAACACTGGTTTTGAGAAAATGGAGCTCTGGGCTTTTTAATGAGTGCATATCTTTGGGAGTAATGTTATTTCAAACGCAAATTTATAATATTAAAATTGCAAATTTTGAAGCTTAATAGATGTAATTCTTTTTCATAACCTAAAACTATTACCAAACAAAATTATTCCTAATTTATAGTTTCAGGTAGCATAATGCCATTTAGTTTGTGTAGCAGAGCTCTTAACATGGAGTAGAAGCTTAACTGAAACTTGAGGGCACCGGATAAAACCTTGGCCCTGTGGAAATCATGGACAGAATTCCCACTGACTTCAACAGGGCCAGGATTTCAACCACTGTCTGTAAAAGCAAACCATCATCAGGCAATGATAAAGTTTGGTGATTTAAAGATTCCAGGATAATCTGGAAGATTTTCTTTACTGTCAGGAAAATGGCAGTTTCATTTAATTGTGTAAAACTATCATCATAATATGGAGTATTCAAAAAAAATTTAGTTCATACGAAAGAAATATTTTGTTTTCTTAGTTATCTTTTCCTAGAGAGCTTCTTGGAACTCTCTGTGATAACCTTCTAGTTATGCCTATCTCAGTTGAACTGGCTCATTCAGACACAGTGTTATGACAAGGATTTGGAATGGGGAAATAGTCTGGACTAAATCCAGCTTTGCAATAATTACAAGCAGATTGTTGCTAAAGGCATTTTGTCTACGTGTTACTTAAGCTAACACAAATCTGTGGCTACTTGTGCAAGTTTAGCAGGAAATCACCTATATTAAGATACATTTCTCTTTCTCTCTCCTCACACATCCATTCGCACATCAGCTACTGAAATTAAGCTACTGAAATTAAGATGTCACAAAGAAACATGTTGCAAAATTCTTCTTGCTGAAGGAAAAAATAAAGGGGGAAAAAATAAAGAACCCAAAGTTGCATTTTGCATATCTTAATATATTCATTACAACATCTGTTCATCTCTTCTACCTGCAGGGTCCCAAAGGCTATCCAGGGCCACCAGGTCCACGAGGCGAGCAAGTGAGTGATGAAAGCACTGTAACATTTGATATCCATTATACAATGCATGTTAACTACAATTGAGGATAATGACTTTAAATGCTTGTATCAAATAATTTCTTCCATTTACTGAGAAATACTCAATAGATTTCATTCTTGACCAGCTGCTTAGTAACCATGGAGATGGGTATGGTTTAAGGACCTAAATCAAATATAATAGACCAACTTGTTTTCTCCAACTAGTCTGGTGGCATGGCAGAAGTGTGTTGTATAATGTTTAAGGAGACAATTCAGACTCTTTCAGAACCTTACTGACTGAGACTTGACAATGCATGCTCAATCTCTGGGTGGGGAGACAGGAAGGGACTGTGCATTGCTGTCTTCACACTTCAGTATCCATTCAGATAGTATTCTTAATGTGAGTTTCGACTTATTACTCCTCCCTGCTAGAGATAAAGGGCCATGGCTGTCAACTGTAATATCCTTGGAGCAGGAGTCGTGTTTTTCTCTTTTGTAGACGGAGCTGAATGCACTGTCAGTGCTGAATGAATAATCATGATCTAATGATAGTAATGACCAGAGGAGAAGGCAAAAACAGATCATACAAAAATAGATTTTAACTGTCCAAAGCTTTAACTGAGATCTACTCCAAGATCCCAGATGAAGTGAGGGGTAGTCATTACAGTTCAATCCCTCTGGCATCTTTCTGCAAGAGAATTAATGATCAACGTTAATCAGAAGAATAGTATTGTTAACTGCCGGACCTGAGAACCAAAGAATGAGCTGGTGATTAAATCACTTAATCAAAAAGTGATTAACCAGTAATGAAAACAAGAGGGTCAGTGTTGTGTGTGTGAGAGAGAGAGAGAGACAGAGAGAGAAACTCACATCAGAGAATTAATTTTGGCAGAAAATAGACAAGTGTGTGAATTCCCTCGAAGATAATCTGGTACATGAGACCTCAGTGTGAAATTACTGTTTGCCCAGCAGTACTAAAGACGGTCTGACTTCATCTCCACATACGCAGGCTATTGTTATAAATGATAATATTCATAGTCTGTTATATTATTTTGGAAATATTTAAAACTCCTTTTTAAAAGTTTGGGAAAATACTTTTGTTCCACAGACTGTTCTTACTGCTGCTATTTTAAGGACTGTGACAAGGAGATACATGATCTAAGAGGATGGCCTGAAGAGAGTCAGAACAATGACAGTCATTTTGCATGTCAGTAGCAACAGACTTTGTGACATTCAAAATACCCACTTGTTGGCTGAAATTTCTATATACCTGTACAACAAAGAAAAAGGTTACTATAAATACATCAAATGTGGAATTACTTGAGAGTGAAGCACAAATGGGAGTGAAAGCAAGGTTTTAAAAAGTATAAACAGTAAATTCAAATGATTTGTTGCTATTAGGGTTTTTTGTCATGATCTGAACTTGGAATTTTTGGGACCTGATTCAGTCAAAAATATCTGCAGCCCTCTGAAGTGTTTCAAGCTTTAGGAGACCATGGATTCTGGTTCCATGGCAGACCAACCCATTCAGGGAATAGTGAACCTCCCACCTGTGCCCAGAGGATGAAAGAAACCATGGAAAGCAAGTGACAGAACTGCCTTGGACTTATGCAGAATAACTTTTGCCTCCCACACTCATGACTTCTGATGCCAGGGATTATTCTTCCTCACCCAAACCAGCTCATGGAGGAAGCCCTGGTTTAGCACTTGTGTGACTTCCACATATGACAGTGGGTGGAAAGGTTGGACAATCACCAAACCTGATCTCTGAACTTGGTTTGTTTAAACATAAAATTAGCTAAGGAGAGAGGGAGGAAGGGAAAGAAGGTGATACTCTAGCTTCTTATCTCCTTCTCATTCCCAAATTTAAGCAGTGGCCTTTGAGGAGGTGCTGATCATCAAAGAATCCCAAAGGGCGTTACTTCTTCCAGCACCTTTTAATATTTCTCTTTTAATATTTTTGGCCAGTAGCGGTTTTTGTTTTTCTTCCCTGGTTAATATCAAGAATGGACCTCTCTGCTCCTAAGGGCACTGAAGTCCAGAAAAGTTGAGCCAAATCAGCTTCTCTAATGGATAAACTGCAGGAGTGGGCACTGAGGCAGGAAAACTATGCAGAGGTTTGCTTAGATTGGCTGTTCCTGCTATGAACATCAGTCCTGGAGGCCAGGCCTAAATGCCTAGCTCTCTGACGTTGCAAAGTTGAAATGGCAGGGCCTCATTTGCTAATGGCTACCCATGGAATCCTCAGTGAGGTGGGTTCATACAGCGCACAGGGAGAATATGGCGAAGTTATTGCTGCCTCTTTACATCTCTTTTTTTGGTGGTTTCTCTGAGGTGTTTGGGCTGCTGATGCATGTCCTTTCCAGCCCCAGCAAGGCCCCATCCCCAGTAATGGTTCCCCAACCCAAAGGAGGATGCTCTGAATGGCTGGTGGAGGCAGGGTACAGCTGACTCCCTTTGTTTAGGGTGGCCAGATCCCCATACAAAGGCAGCAGATTCATGTGTGGAGAGTCACCCCTGGGCTCAGATTTCCATGTGGATGATCCCCTCTTTTATTTTCTGATTTCACATAGGGCATTGGAAATAATCAAACTTGGTGAAAAGTTCCAGAGGGGTAGCCGTGTTAGTCTCTGTACCACAAAAACAATGAGAGTCCTGTAGCACCTTAAAGACTAAAAAAATTTCTGCGGGCATAAGCTTTTGTGGGCTATAACCCACTTCGTCAGATGCATCTTGTTTATCTGGGTTATTTTTCCCAGATGCATCTGACGAAGTGGGTTACAGCCCACAAAAGCTTATGCCCACAGAAATTTATTAGCCTTTAAGGTGCTACAGGACTCTCATTTTTAATCAAACTTGGGTGTTTTAAGGGAAAAATAACCCAGATAAACAAGAACTTTGAAGATAGATTTGACCACGTTATTGTAAGTAACCTTTAGGTGTGTGGATCTAAAGAGATTTTTGAACTATCAATGCTTGGTTTTGAAAAGAGACGGTGCCTTTCATTTCATAACATGGATTCCAGGGTGTTCAGAACAATGCATTTTCAATTATGGATGGCATGAAGGAAGGGTTTTGAAGCAGTAAAGCAAATTAAAGCCTCAGTCTCAATATGCTACCTTTCAATGCATTTGAGGAAAAAACAGTTTAATCTGTCTATACTTTCCCACAATAGTTATTTTCTACTACCTTGGGCTAATTTATACAGGAGTGACACTCGGGGGGGCGTTGGTTGTGAGGGCTATAGTCATGTCAAAATTTGCCTTGGCCCCACCGCCGCCACCCTTCCCAGCGCAAAGGTCAAACGTTATACAGAAGTTAGGATGGCATAGTTTGGTATTGCCACCCTTACTTCTCTTCTGCTGCCGGTGGCAGCATTGCCTTCAGAGATGGGCGGTTGGAGAGCCGATGCTGCTGGCCGGTCACCCAGCTCTGAAGGCAGTGTCACTGCCAGCAGCAATGGAGATGTAAGGGTGGCATGGTATGTCATTGCCATCCTTACTTCTGAAGTTCTGTGCAGCCCCCCCAATTTTCTGTCTAGCTCACCTCAATCCCCTCTTCTCCTCCCTCCCCCAGAAGAGGCTGGCACTGCCCTTGAATTTATACAACCAAGATTGAGGTAAATCATACGCAGTTACTCATGTGAATAGACCATTGCAGACATTGTAAGGTCCCTACAATGCAAACTCACATTTAAGCAGACCCTGATCTATACACCCGAGTAAATTTGTGCACATGAGTAATCCCACTGAACTGGTCGGTGAGACTACTCCCCATGTATACGTGTCTGCAGGATCAGGGTCTAAGTGGGGAAGATTTGGCTCCATGTGTATGTAATTGTTTAATTAAATAGATGCCTAATCAAATCATGTTTCAAAATTAACCATTTACTACTCTGTGTATTAAAATAAAATTAAATAGTCCTTTCTAAAGGAAAACTGTAGCAACTGAAACACTTTTGGTAACTAAGTAAATATTTACTAAATTTGGTTCCAGTCCTGCATATATTGACCATTACTCCATTATGGAGTCCTATTGTCTGGGCATGCTGATCCCTTTGTAGTGTTAAGGTCTAGAACAGCATGTAAACACGTTTTCAAGGGCTTTCTTTACATACCTGTTGGTATTTCAGTGACTTCATGACAATGAATGATGCTGTTATCTTGCAATGAGAGCTGTCATTTTACTGATACTTCCCAGCAGGAAGTCCAGCATGATGACATAGCATTCATATGAAAGCATAAAAGAGGCAGGAGACGTTGGAAGGTAAGTTTTGTTGAATATTTAAATGTTTGGTTAATTTCGGATTAATTTATTTTACATAATAATTATATATTTTCTATCCAAAATATATAACACAATGTACCGTGCAGATGTTGTGAGAGTCTCCTGCCTTTCTTGTGCTTTTATATACTCTATCTGACTATCATCAATTGATCAAAATGGTGGACTAATGGTTCATAGTTAATTATTCATTTTATTATATGAAAGACATTTTAAATGTTTCAGAGGTTTCTTATTCTCTGTAATGTGATGTAATGACTGAAAAATTGTTGATATCGGAGAACAACTTGTCTGTTTGTAACCTCTTGACTAAGAAATGGACTGGTTTCATTCATTTATTTGAACTTTTTAATGAATTTACTACTCCCTGAATTGAAGGACTACCGGGATAAGATACAGTTCAAGTGTTACCACTCAGTTATTCCAGTGCACCTCCATTCTAACTATCTTCACCACATCTTATCTAATTCTGGACCTTGCTTGAGTAAAGATTGCTCACCAAACAAGTGTCCAGTCCTTCAGCAATGAACTTTACCACCTGGCACCCAAGAACTTGCCCATTTTAGAAAAGCAGAATTTTCTTAAAATAAACAATCAATTACACAGAATTATTAGGGGGGAAAACACTTTTGGATTTGATTAGGGAGGGAAGAGGGGGAAAAGGAAGAACTCACTGCATCCATTACTAATCCACTGTTACTTAGACTTTATCCTAGCATACCCAGATTGATGCCAAAATAAGGAAATTCAGATATATAAGGACACTCAGATTCTTCTTACATTCATACATTTGTTCCATAAAAGTGTAAATCTCAATAATATAGCCAAGATCAATGTCATCTTGGATTAGCTGCATCATAAATATCTGTCCCTTGAGGGCATTTCCAGTTGTGCATACCTGATTTTGCCAAACATTGTCTAAGAATTTTCCTTTGTGAATCAATGTTTTCTTTCCTTGTACCTCACTTCATTTTAAACCAATTCCCTCCCTCTCCCCCCACCCTAAATACTTTTGCAATATGTACACCATTGCTCAGGAAGAAATAATGCTGATTTTAATTATGTTTAAGAGTGGTTTTTACGGGCTTTCTATGCAAGTTACACACAAAGCAGTCTTGCATTAGGAGTAAGCTCTTTCACATAGGTAAAAATGCACTAAACCTGATTGCTTTTTTTCCCTTTCAATGTAGGGAATTCCAGGAATGGCTGGCAATACTGGTTCACTTGGTTACCCTGGCAGGCAGGTGCAGTAACTATATGATAGAATTATATGTTTTTCTGTTATGAGAACCTTTTCAGTACTGTACATGAGTTTAAATATGTTTCCCTTCCTCTCTTTGGGGTTAATTTTCAAAGTGGTGCCTGGTAAACGTGGTCTGTTCATTGGCAAGGAGTGTTTTGACGAATTGATCTACCTCAAAAGGATCGTTTGCCATCATGTAGAATTGATGATGTCATTTCTGAAAGTACCATATCTAAATCTGCTGGGACTGCTAATGGCATCTCTGCATTGGCTGACATTGTATCGCTAATACTCGAGACTAGCCTCCTTTCAGAGGCATCATACACTGATGTGGAGCACTTTTATGTGGGGAAAGAGTCTGTTAAAGGGCTTTTCCATTCAGTTAATTGAGAGAGAACCAATGAAAACATCGAATTACTATCAATGCAAACTATTTGTAATATTGATTTTTATATACCTGGGAAGGATAGATAGTCCAGCATATACTGTTGGTGCCTTACGAGGAAATGTCAGTCACTTTGCCTAACATTTAAACTACATGAACCACATTCAGTCCTTGTATTCATCTACTGACTTCAATGGAGTTGTGCCTGCTTGAGGGGCTGAATTTGACCTATGGTCTCTAAACTATTTTAACATTTTACTAGACCAACTTTACAGTGGCTATATATTAAAAAGCACTATTAAATCATTTATATAGTAACTGGATGAAAACATGCCAACATTTAAAGATAAAAAGTGCTTTGAGTATTTGAAATAAACTTACTATTCTACTATTGGCTAGAAAATGACTGGAACTGCATTCCAAAATAAAAGTTTATGAAAAGCACCATGAAGTTACTTAAGTGCCAAGTTCCAATTGGGTACAAGATTTGAATTGAATTGGGAAGAAATTTCCAAAGAAATAACTTTAATGTAAAGGAAGTTGCAATCTCTGTCTGGAGGATCAGACAGAAATTAAAAAAAACTTAGTTACAGGTGCTGACATACCACCATGATTGTGAAAAGTGCATTGCCAGTTTGGAAATTAACAATTATTGTTATAGTCCTTTTAAATCTAGTATTTCCATTTATTTTAAATGAAGTAAAAGTCATATCTTTTTATACTAGGGTTTAGCTGGACCAGAAGGTAACCCAGGTCCTAAAGGTGTAAGAGTAAGTAAGCATTTTTAAGCATTATGGCATGCATGACTGTATTTTAAACACAGTATGCCGTAGGAGGCTTGAGATATTTTGCTGAGTTGCCAGTTGCATGGCCACTGAATCACTCTGTCTATTGCAGACTCAGTTAATGACAAGCTGTATTTGATTTAAAATTTATTTAAGGATTTTTTTACTTTTTTGCCTTCAAGCAATATAAAATAAAGTCATTGTGCTGCTCTTCCTTGACTTGGAACATATACAGACATGAAAAGAAAGAAAAAGAACCCTATAGGTGTGTGGTGGGGGGAAGAGGACATTTCCTGCCTGGAGCATTGTTTCTATAATAGAAGCTGTCAGGAGTGAAGGCATATCTGGCATTTGTAATCTACAATTGTGATGGAAGGAAACAATCTTGTCACATAAAGAATATGAAAGTCACCTTCTGCTATATTCTAAAGTGTTTCAACTGATATCATTTATAGCCCAGATGAGGGGTACAAATCTGCATCCTTTAAAAATTTAAGCTTTGCTTGGCTCATTCCAGTAAGTAAAGTTTCAAGAGGAAAGTGAAAAAAGTATCTATTTTTTCACACATACACACCTGTATATGTAAAAACCCTCAGATCTTATTTCTTTCAAGGTCACTTTCCTCAACAGATCATCTGACGTGGCTCACATGTGAATAATGTTATTAACCGTGCGTTATAACCTGAGATTTATAATTGCTTTTGATTCCACCCTCATGCATACATAGAACTCATTGTACAGGTTACTGTGAAGTATACTATATACCTTATGATGCTATCAAGCATCTGATAGAATTTCTCCATCATGTTGCTGAGTCTGTGCACTTGTATCTTTTATTTCAGATATTTAAAGCCTTCATCTGCAACAGCTTTTTGAAATGTCTCTAAGTTTTGCTCTTCTTAAATTCAATTTTTGTTATATGATGGGAGAGGTGGTTCTTCGGATTGTAAGGACCTTATGTCCCTAAGCTATTGCACCCAGATAGATCTCAACCCTCAGACACTTGTTCCTTTTTCTCTTGCCCCAAAGTTCTCTATAAAGTTCTTGAGCCAACTTCTTCTCCTGTTGGACAAGAGAAAGCTGATCCCAAACTTTTCCACTAAGTGGCCCACAAGTTTCTTATTACTTTGTGCCCACAGGTATGATTGGTCTGTCATTGTTAGTATGAATCATTTTTGGAGCAATCTCACAGTGTCCTGTTTTAAAGGTGTCTCCACTATGTGAATGCTACGTAATCCTTTCTGTCAAATGTTGCCTGTCACGTTGACCCAGAGACGTATTTTTATGCCATTGACTCATGTTGTTTGAGCTCTTAAGGTTAGAATACAATCCTATGATAGCTGTGCACCCTGCCTATTTAAGAGTTTAAAAGAATGCAGGAAAAGAAGAGAGAATGCTGCATTTTTCCTAATGTATGGGGTACCAAGAAGTTTATTGTCCTTCCTAAGATCCTCAAAAGATGTTAAGATATTCCATTAAATTCAAAGGACTGTAGAGATGGATGTGAAACTCTGATTTTTTTTTTCAGTAACTAGAAGCTGCACCTGCCTTTGAATGTTCTGTCTCAGAGCCTGTATGTGTAGAATCACTTCATTGTACTATTGTTCATGCCAATTTGCAATTGAATTTGTATGTGTGTCTCACATATGCACAACCGTGAAAGTGTGAAACTGAGCTTTGAAAGCAGTATAATGGAATTAAGCACATACAAACCATTGAAGATTTAAGAGGAGGTTTAAATTTCTCAGGACATGGTTTTAGTTTTCAAATCTTAAGAGCCAGGAATTTAATTGTTACTACATTTAGGGGTAGATTTTTTAAGTGTAATTTTTTTAAAAACATATTCCCATGATAACTCCATATACGTGGAACTTATTTTCTCCCTAGTACAATCCTCCTTTTATTAGTTTCACATTTGAGGAAATTGGCTGACCAAGGAGATAAGTGTGACTTCCTTCAACTCACCTTATTTTGTGAATTGCACATATTCCATTCAAACCCAACATTTCTGGTCTCCAAACATTGGAGTAATCACTAATGATATTCTTGTTGTCTAGTAAAAGAAAGATGCACTTATGTTTTGCTCAACAGAGAATTATAACAGCTCTTATGAGTCAGAAACATTTCCTGCTCTTTATAACTTTTTATTGTATTTCATATTATAATTTTTTTATTTAACTAGACTTTTGGTGGGGCTTCTGCTGATGTGCACTGTATTGATAAAAAGTAAAATTACTTCCTAAACCAGTCACAGAGGGCAAAATTTTCAAAAACTAAGTGCCATTTTCATGTGAGAATTTCTTCAGTTTAATATTTTCACTTTTTTAATTTTTAATTTTGATTCATTTAACTGGAAGTTAATTGGATATTTTGAGAACAAAACACAGGGATATGAACTCTCTGTTAGCCAGTGGGTAGCATGTGTCCTATCACAATAGTTACTACTCTGGCGACTCTATTGATCTTATGTTCTAGAATAAAATTCAGTTATACCTTCTGTGCCATTTTAAAAATTGAACACAGTTGTAGTTAGCTGTGGATTTCCAGATTTTGACACAGCAAAAAGAAGCTACTTCTTTACTTCTATTTTTGGCACACAAGCTCAGTCAGAACTAGTGTGGGATACTTTCTTGAGATGGAAATTACAGCTTCTAGCTCCAGTATAGATGTACTCTCAGACAGCATCACTCTCAACATGGAAAGAAAGCATGGCATAATGCAGTTGCAATTAAACTGATGTTTACAATGAGTGTATCTCACAGGCTTTTTAATGGGATAGACAATTCTTCTCTTCTACTTAGGGGGGAGATAGAAGACATCTTGATCACTTTTTAGTGGAAACAATCCAGCTGTGACAAGATAAACTTGCAGAATAATTCCTTTGTAGTAGAAATCACACAAACTTATTCACAAAAAATAGACTTAATTCCTTTTTGATTTACATGTTGGGAATATTGTAAATTTGAATGCTTATTTTTAATATTTCTTTGATCAGAGGTTTCCTAGTATGGTTAATTTATATGTTACCTCTGCAATGGTGAGTGATTGTTACTGTCAGCTGGATTTGGAGGGTGAAATCCTGGTCACATTGAGTGTTTGAGGAGTTTTGACAATGACTTCAATTGAGCCAGGATTTCACCCAGAATCTCAAACCACTATGTATACATAAATGTGTGGTAAATCTGTATCTGGCATTGTTCTTGAGATGGAACCTCTTAATGAGGAAACGTAAGAATTATTTATCTGTTTTAAGGGTTTCATTGGACCTCCAGGGGTGGCAGGACAGCCGGGACCTGAAGGAGAAAGAGTAGGTTCAATGAAACATTTATTAAATATTCATACATTTATGATAATGAAACACACTAAAGTATAATATATCCCAGAATGAGACATGAAAAAGTAAAATAAGATCTATTATTTATGTAACTCCATTTAAAAAGGAAAATGAGGCTTGTTGGACAGCAAAACTGACTGGGGGGGGTACAAATGTCATTGTATTAAATAATAAAATTCTGCTAATTAGAATGAATATAGTGAACACAATCAAAATAACATGAAAGTTATTATCTGAATTGACTGTAAACTGAAGCTTGGATTTCATCTAAAACTTCTGGGATTGGGAGCCTGTTCTTGTTGTCACTAAAGTGAGCAGTGAAAGTTTCCTGTAAGAGTAGTTTCAGTCCATGTGTAAATCACATTTCTGAATTGCCAGGCGTGTGTTTAAAACGAAAATGCCCATGACAGTCTGAAAATGCACAACTGTGATCTTGAGCCTAATCTTGCTACTATTGAAATCAAGGAAAGTTTTTCCATTGATCTTAATGACCACCAGAGCAGGCCCTTCTCAACATTCTAGGACACATTAATATAATTCAGCTAATATGCCAGGAGTGAAGAGATCACAATTTGCATTTCTCCATCCCATTCTCCCTGCTTCCCTAAAACAGGAAATAGGTACAGAGACTGCTTTTTGTGGTGGTTGTTTTTATATAGTCTTTTGCAATCAAATGTGCATGTCAATAATATGTCATTTATATTACTTTTAAAAAAATCTAGATTCTGTAGCATCTTTTCTTTTTGTTTTCCAGGGCATTCCAGGACTGCAAGGAAAAAGGGGTCTTAAGGGGCGACTGGTAAGGTTACTAATATGGGTTACTACTTTTGCTGCCCATTTAAATGAATTCTGTATATAATTTGAAGTAGCTGAAAATGTTAGTGTCATTTTTTTCACAACTAATTTTGTGATTGTTTCCAGCACATATGGTGCAGTACTGAAAAATGACAACTTGTGGGTAAATTTAGTGGTGCTGCTAAATAATTTTAAATTAAGAATTCTTAACCTGATGGCTAGTACAGCCACTGGAACTGCCAAGGGGTTAAAAGGTCACTGAAAAATGCAAACAGATTTTAAAAAATCAGTGTTAATGCAACACAGATTTATGTTTCCAGGATTTATGAGGGGTCTGATACAAGTCAGTTGCAGCTTCTAATAATTTCAGATGTTTATGGAAAAAATAGTAGAAAGCAGCTATTGGCAAGTTAAAGCTATTCCCTACTTAATACAAAGGTATTTCTGCATCTGAGGGCAACTATAAATCTGCTAAGCATACCTTCCTAAGGTTTACAGTATTTCTGATAGGTCAGAAAACTGTAGCATGATCTGTTATGTGCCAAGTTCTTTGTTTTCTGCCATATTGTTGTACTTTAAGACTTTTATTGTCTGGATGTAAAATACTGTGAAGGGAGAGAAGCATATCTCTGTTAATGTACCTTTTGTGTTTGGTGGCTGGTTATTACAAAATCATGTGAAATATGGACAAGCTTCCAATAGATTTGAATTTTGGATTAATCAGTGCATATCACAAAAAGTGCTAAAAGACACTTCTAAAACCTTTTAATTAAAATCAAGGGCCTTGTTTAAGTTTTTAATACTACAGATTAATGTGTGTATCAAAAAAGGTGAAATTTATTAAAATAATCAGCTAACAGGAGAGTGTGTTCAGTTTTTTGTCTACCTCATTGCTGCTCATTTCTCATTTGACTCATGTACTACTTTGTGCAACGCAAAACTGTACAGTAGCAGATCCATGCTATTGGTTTGCTTATGGCTCCCAGCAATGTCTCTTTTATTAGCCACGTGCAGTATGCTAGCTTTTCTGAGAAGAATGAGCATCTAGGTAAAAAGCAGATGGCTTATGCTCAACCTGTGTAAGAAGAAGGGATGCTGATAGGTGACTTTGAAGAATTGTCTGGAATTATAACCTCATCCTCAAGTGAAGATGCTTGACCTCTGGTTGTCAAGGTGGTATGACAACTCTAGGACTGCTCCTAACTACACAAGTAGCAGAAGTGGTGAGAAATTCATTTTCCATCTTCAGCTAGTCACAAATTGCACTCATTCCTCTTCAGTGAGGACTCTTGACCATAGAGATCCATCTTCAAATAATTTAACACATGACAGTCCACTGTCAAAGTAACAGAGATGAATGAAAGCACATCAGCCCAGCGCTCCGCACACACCATTGGCTTTCCACTTAATGCCAGATCTATTTCTTTATCCTGGATTCAGCTGCAAGACCTTAGCCATCATCTTTAAAGCACCTATTGGGATAAGGTTTAGTTATCATGAGGCCCAATCTGTCAAAGCACTTCAGTAGGTACTTAGCTCTAGGTACTTTATTGGATCAGGCCCATACAATGTCTCTTTCCCCAAATCCAACCCCGTTGTCGCAGTATAAATATCTCAAGAGGTTGGAGCAGGATGCTCTCACCAAAGGAAACTTGGCTGTGATATTCCCCAGTGTCAAAGAGGTGAGCCTTACGATTCAGGGTGAAATGTTAGACTCATCTTTGTGCAAACCTTCCATCAATAACAATGAGGGGACAGAATGGCCAGTCTGGTACCATTGTTTTCGAAAGAAGGCAAATCCTAGATGTGATCTCATTTTGTGAAGCAGCCTAAAGCTTGAGAGGTGGAGATTAGGGTCTTCTCCTGGATAAATGTGGTATTTTTTAAATTTTGAATATAACACTAGACACCACAGTGATGAACACTTTAAAATGTTGGTAGATAATTGTACTTGCCATCATTTTGTTTACTGTCCAGATGGCATTTAATATGCTAGCAAACACTGGACATGAAAATCGTGTCTTTAGGATTCAAAATGCTACCAGTTAGAAGACTAGATGAATAGTTGATTAGTATTTATGATATCTTTGGCCTATTTGAAATGGAACAAGCTATTAAATTGACCAAATTCCTTATTATAAAGATTAAAAGGTCTGAAACTGCCTGCATTTTAAATCTGTTGGATGTAGAATTTGTTTTTTAAAAAATATTCTGTATTCAGGGTGTATGTGTCCCATTTCTTTCCATATTAAGTTTGTAATATGAATTCTGGCCACTTCTGTAATATTTTAAATATATTGCCTGTCTTGTTACATATGATGCACTGTATTTTACATACACTACTTTGACCACATTTATGGGGAATGTACTATAAAGGATTAATTATAACTAGTCGTCAAATTGACAAAGCAGACCTTATAAACTATACCAACAATTTGCTAGTCTCGTCCATTGTAATTGTGTGAAAACACCACAGGGCCTGTTTTCTATTAAAATATGAATGTTCTTGCTTCCTAGAATATTTTAGAGCAATATGCTAGATGATATTACTGATGTAATAAAATTTTGCTGCACAGTAATACTATTATGTTTTAAGTTTTAGATTGTTTTGACTCTTTTCCTAGATTGGAAATGCTTTTTCTTTTTTATAGTGCCTAAATTATTGTTCTCTCCTCAGTTATAAGACTCATGATGATGACAGTGGGAATATCATGGTTATGGTTAATCTGCCTCCTTGTCTCATCCTGGATATGTTTTGCTCTTTTTTTTTTTTTTTTCTTTTCTGTATATAAATCACCATCTACAGTCTGAATCTGAGACCTATTGGAAAAATTGCTTCATTACTTTCTCTTTCACTTTTGATTCAACTATTAATTTTTATTTAAAAAGCTATGTCTTCATCTGTAGTATCTGGAGTTTAACAACTCTAACATCTATTGGGGCGCACATCCTCACCAAAATATGCTATTTTTTTTTAAAAAAGAACAATAAATTAGCCTTTGACTATATCTTCCCAGAAGATTGCCTCGAATAAGCAAAAAATATTTTTTAATAACATGGCACCACATCAAATTCCCATTTTGCACATGTGAAATTTCACAATGCAATTTCAGAGGCCAATTGAAAATTTGGCCAAGAGAGTATAGGTTTTCGGTTCATTTTGAAGTCTGTTATGTTTAAAAATTAATGTTATGAACCTCTACTGAATCAACAAACACATAAGGAATAAATGCTATACAATCTGTTTATATCATGAAAAACTCATACCTTAAAATTAAGGTTATAGAGGGTCACTTGTGAGCACCATGATCAGATATGGAATAAAATTTTCACAGTGTGATGAATAGGCCTGTTTTTTGTTTGGAAATGGCCTGAAACATTTTTGCTGAAAACAGGTCATTTTGAAGGGATATCTTTTGGTTTGAACAAATGCAGACTTTAGCAGAATTTTCTCTGAAATTGGCCTTGTTCGTTAGTTTGCAACAGAATGTAAAAAAGTTTTGGGTCAGGGTCATCCCTGTGTTTGGGAAGGCTTCAGCCAGTGAAAATTCAGGAGCTCAGTAGCAGAAACTCTGACAAAAGGAAGAGGTAGCAGAAAATGGCAACCAACATCCCTTCCTCAGAGGGCTCTTAGAAGGCCAATGCAGCCCAAAAAGTTATCTGTGTTTGCCAGAAAGGGATGTTACCAGGGATGCCTTGATTTGGTGCATCCCTCGGCCACCTTCACCGTTGGAGTATTTCTGTAGTGTCGGCTGCAAACTAAAGATGGCCAAGGAGAGAGCCAGAGAGACCTTAAGGAGAACAGCAGCAGTGACGTCAGGATGGCAACAGCTATAATATATTCTTCACTGCTTCACTTTTGGTAAAAACAGCCTGGTCAGTTGAGCATGTCTGCATTTTATTCTGAATAAGCCACATTCCTCTATTTAACTAGAAATCCAAAGAATTCTAAATGGTGGCTGTGTGATGTGGGTACATTTACATTTTTGTAGGAACCTTAATGGTTAAACTTCCTTTATGCATTTTAATACAATGTCCAGTAATGAATTTCCACAGTTTTTTCTATTTACTTACATTAAATATTGAGATTACCATAGCCAGAGCCATCCAGTGGGGATTTTTTTTAATGTATGAATCTTAAAACAGTGAATTGTTTGTTATGTGTTTTGAATGACCAAAGCTGCTACAGAGCGTGGAGAATTTTTCAAAATTGATTTGGAGAACATTTGACACGTTAAAACTTCAGATGCAATCATAGACAGTACATTTTCAGGGCTTAAATTCCTTGTGTGAAATCCTGGCCCCATTGAAGTCAATGGCAAAGCTCTCATTGACTTCAGAAGAGCCAGAATTTTAGGCCAGCATAAGTCCACGCAGTGCTGAAGTGGCGAACTGATTTGTGGGTTTGTATTAAACAACCATCTACAGTCTATTCAATCTTACTCATCTTTCTCCTTTTCATAACTAGTATTTTATTATCTCTGTTAAAAACACAACATTCATTCATTGTAATGATTACAATTCAAAAGTCAGTACATGAATTAGAATGAATAACTCAAATTATTTCACTTTGTCATGAAAATATGAGGGATTATGAGCCTTCTAACTTATTGCAAGGTACTATATAGGCTAGTAATGGTATATTCATAGAGGAATAGTAGTGGGACATATTCTTGTCCACAATCAAAACTGACTGGAATAAAATAAGACAAGACTGAAAAGAACAAGACAAAATGTAAGTAAATAAGATCAAATCAGACTATGCAAGACAAAATAAAACAAGGTGGAACAACTCTAGTTGAATGGTTGTGGAGGAGAGTAGAGTTATACAAGATACTTCTCCCTTATTATTTAGTTAAACTCCAGTTCTTATGACACCAAGGCAAAAGGCTAATAATTTTGATTAAAGAAAAATATGGCTGAAGAATCCTAAAACTATTTTGCATTGCAAGGCAAACATCCCACCTCCCCACTGCAACTGTTAACGTGCCTTTCAGTTCCTGACCTGCGGTCCCTGTTCATCCACTGTTAGGCACCCCTTTTCACTCTTCCCAGCTTTTAACTAAAGATATTTAGCTCTGCTAAATCATGAGATAGACAACCTAACAAAGGAAGGTTGAAAGGGCTAAACTAATAGTATATGTGACCTGAGGCACATATGAGCATGACCCACTAGAGGTGAAAGGTTAGTAACTTAACCTACTCTTGCAGCTATGCAGAGAGAAAAATATAACCTTGAAAACGTCTGAGAGCAGAGAAGGTGATGCTTATGGAATACTTACATGCAGGATGAAACATCTCCCTCCAGTCTGTGGGACTGGAAAGTTGGGTCGAGTTAATGTGAGTTAACTAGTACAGCAGTGAATTCTAACATGCACACTCACAAACATTTGTAAATCTCAATGCAAACACAAAGCTTTGTTCTGAGTCCTGGCTTATCCTGGGGCTCAGCTTAGGGTGAACCATGACCAGGAACAAATGTTCATCTCCTGGGACAAACTTTTGTAGAATATCTAACTAGAATTTACAATTGTGTTAGTTAACTTGAATTAATTGAACTAAATTATGTAGCTGAAGTTGCAGTATGAACAAGACAAACACTATGAGAACGCATTGAGGTGGTTAGGGATGGATCAGAACAATTGTTGAGAGATGGCCAATAAATCCATAAATGGTGTTAATCCACTGGCCGAAACACGTCTGAGGGAGGGAAGGAAATATACCAAGCTGTGTCCTCTCGTACAGTCTAACAATACTATGATAGCAGGTATGAACTACCCATTTAAATACCATGTGCACTACCTCTAGGATGCCTTGGCAAATGTAGCACAAAATTTAATTGGAATTTTACAGCTGTGTCACACACTTGCATGCCCAGGATCATTCTTGGCTCTCTTACAGCCATGGTGCTTGCAAGATATTTTGCTCCCATATTATCTATATTTAGGGGTTTTTTTCCTGGATGTATTGGCTTGCATTTTTCCAGGTGGACTCCCCTCCCAATTTAGTATCACCTGAAAATTTCATTAATGTGCTGTTTTATTCCCTCGTCTAGATTATTAAGAAAAGTGTTGAATCAGATTAGTCCTAGCGGTGCTCTGCACAATTCTCTGCTACACACCTTCCCTTCAATTTTATATATTGCCACTGGTCACTTCATTTTTTGTGCTCTTGTTTACAACAGAGTTGTGCTGTTCTTTTGGGTATTAACTTTTATGCACCACTGCTAAACCACACTGAATCCACTCTCTCCCACATGTGGCTGTTCCAATTGGTTAGTGAGAGCTTGATAGGGATATTACAGCAATAAGAATGAATATCATTCAGTCAATTTTTGCTTCCTTTCCAGGGGCAACAACTAGGAGAAGTAAAATAGGACTCATAAGACCGTGGGAGGGAGCAAAAAAAAATCATGATTCTAGGAAGGCAGGTCCTGCAGCCCCAGGCAACAAATGCTAATTTTGGCTCAAAATTGAAATTTCACTTGTCCAATCAGATTCCATGTGCATCCTTATGAATACAGTGGTTCTCTACCCTAAGCTCTGAAGTCAACGCTCTGCTAAGATGAATGAAGAAATTCATACCTCATTTGGTGCTGTTATTTCAGTCTCTAGTTGTAGACTTAACAAGGCAAGCATGCATTTGTTTGCATTGGCAAGGATAGCTTTGCACCCAAAATTGTTAGAAAACGAAGGTTTAATTTTGAGCAGCGCTGAGCCCTCAGATCGCTCATTGATTTTTAATGCACATTTGTCATATTGAGTCTTCATCCATAAATATTTTTTAAAATGTCTTAAGTAAATGAAATAGGGCATTGGAAAAATGTGATCTTGTGGTAAAGGCACTGAACTGGTATCAGAAGACCCCAAACGTACATTCCAATGGGCACTTGCATAGAATCAACCTCATAAGACCTCATAATACGATAGTGTCATATTCTTGCAACACAAAGTGTCATCCAAAATACCTTCTCAAATCCTTTCTTGGATGGCATTTTGGAATAAGACAATGAAGTGTGTTTTGAATTATGCAGCTGAAATGGTTTATATTCACCCCTTCTTGCTGGTAACATCTTACTTTCTAGTACCTCTGGGCAATGTGGTCTGGGGTTTCCAAAGGAATCTATGGGAATTAGGTGTCCAAATCCCATAGAAATTCAATGTAGGTTATGCTTCTGTCTTCTGTAGGCTTCTCTCAGAATGTCCCAGCTTTGGATAATAAAGGGCAAGTCATTAGTTCTTGCCAGATTTCTTACAAGTATAATGTGAAGAATAATATCCTGTGTGTGCTGTGATTCTAACAATGTTACCTTGCTCTTGTTACCAGGGTTTTCCAGGTGACTTTGGAAACAGAGGCCCCCCTGGTGCAGATGGGAGTCCTGTAAGTATCAAATTGTGTGTGAGACTTTGATGGTATTAAAATTTGTCATTGATAAAATCTGTCAAAAAACTAAACAAGCAAATCCCAGAGTTTTTGCCTTGAAAAAGAGAGATTCCATGAAGTCCACTAGCAATTTGCTATCACTCTTGATTTTACATTGAGAGAGATCCAGAAAGCTGCTGAATGCAGCCAGCTCCCATTACGAACTGCAGGCACTCAGCACTTTTCGGAATCAAATCCTTGCCTGTTTAAGGCTAACTAGAGAAATTTGCATTTTTGCTAAAATTCTCTGTGACTAGGGCCCTAGGACATGACTTTGCACTGATATGATTAATCCACAGTTCTAGGGTGTCTTTAAAAAAGGGATATTCTGAAGTTGATTTTCTGGAAACTGGCTTTAGTATACTCATGTATTTACCAGCTTTAACCTTTGAACTATTACTGAATAAGCTTCTGGACCAGTCATTTACTAGTCTATCTTTTAGTAACTCAGCATTAGTAGGGCAGCAGCTCTTCCTTTGGCAACGCATCCTCAGAATAAAGTGCTCTGAGGATGCAGTAATCAAAATGTGTGACTGTCAACATGTCATTGTTTCAGTACTGATTTCAAAGGAGCTTCTCTGTCTTGCCCTGTTCTTAGTGGACACTGGCTGCAGCCTCCTACCTGGGGATTCCCCTGCTTTGGGGGAGCCCCCCATGAATGTAGAGCTAGGTTACCTGGCTCTTACATCACCCTTCCCATGGTCCCTGCCGCAGTGAACAGGGAAGAGGAGGGGCCAAATTGCAGCTGTTCTCAGCTGATGGATGTCCCCTTGGAAAAGATGGGCAGTTAGTGCCTAGACGCTACTTTAATCTGGGCGGGGGGAGCTGGGCAGAGAACTGTAATAAACTCTCTGAGGACGACCCCTCCTCTGCTGCACCAACTGGAGACTCATTAAAGCAGAGGGTCTGGCCCCACAAATTTTGCTGGTGCCTTTATTGCCCAGTGGATTTTGACCAGGATTTTGGCACGGCCTTTCTGATCTCTGGAACGAAGCTCACTAAGGGGTTAGGTAATATAATATCTTTCACTTCTATGGCACTTTTCATCTTGAAAGAACTCAAAGGGCTTCATTAGTGTAACCAACTGCTGTACGAATTATACACAAAGGTCAGGTCATTCTGCCCCTGCCTCTCCCCTCTCCAAAGCAGATGCATTCTTTTCCCCAGAACGGAAGAGGAAGCGCAACACTTTAATAGCGAGAAACTCAGAAAGATTAGGCCCTAAATTACAGACTTAAACATTACCAAGAACTGCATTTTATCACCAAACATTTGCAAATGAGTTCCTTCTAATCTGCCAAGACAGCTGCTGAGATCACAGCCTCCTCAAATAGCCAGTGGAAAACCTACCCGGCAGGGCTGGCTCAGGCAAGGTGCCAAGCCAACAGCTGCAGGGGGCTGCAGGTCAGGTTGCAAAGCTAATGTGATGTTTACTCAGCATACTCTAGTGCTGATGGTGTGGAGCAGGAGCTACTGCATGCTGACTAGGAGACTTAGAGCTCACTGGGGATTCAACTCAGCTCTGGCCAGGACAAATCATGTGTCTCCACATCCCAGCCTTCTTCTGTTTAATGGGATTACTCCATCCCTGTTTTCCTACTCTTCTCCTTTCCCCTTAATGATGTACATATTACATGCCCCATCCACATCCCACTGCAGGATAGAACTATGACCCATCCGTGCCTAGGGCAGCCACCTGAAAATGCCAAGGTCAGGGCAGGCTGTAAAAGGAGAGCAGATTCTCCCAGCACTGGTGGGTGACACTGAAGTCAGACTTCCCAACTAGCCACAAACAGTGCTTCTGATTCCCCACGCTGGTTATCAAGAAGCCAGAATAAAAACATACACAGCCCCCTTTACTGCATTTCAGTCTCTGGCTCCCAATCAGCCACTAGGTCCAGTAAACAGATCAGTTATTTAAAACTCTATGCTCTTTACCAAAAAGGTTTCTCCTGACCCCAAAGGGTCAGCCACAGTACCAGATCAATATAAGTTTAGATCTTACCCAAAATACCACGCTGCCAGCCAATCCTTTAGTGACTAAAACTAAAGGTTTATTATAAAAAGAAAGGAATAAACAATAAGAGAAATGTTAAAGGGTTAAAGTAATCTGATACATATAAATGATTTGAAAATCCATATACATGAGGTTTTTAGAAGAATTGTGGAGTTTGCAGGCTTGTATAGTCCCTCTGATATACATCCAGTACCTTGATGTGTCTCAGTCCTTTGTTTCGCAGCTTCAATTCAGTTGTAGATGAGTTGATCCAGAGGTAGACTGAAGACAGACTAAAGACAAAATGGATGTTGGGCAGCTGCCTTTTATGTCCTTTGGCCTTTACCATGCTGCTTGTGGAATTTTACAGGAATAGGATGGAGTCCAGAATCACATGAGTAAGTCCTGGTGACTCATCAGGTATATCCCTGGTTTCTCCCCTTGGGCCCATTGTACCTGTGAATTTCCTTAATGGGCCATTAAGCAGGCTAGTGCTGCAGCCATCCTGTCTGGGGTGTTGCCCAGACACAGCACAATTTGAAATACAGATATATCAAACATATCCATAACTTCCATTACACATATAACACATGAACATAAACATTATCATCTTACTTAGCACATTATAGCCTTTCTAACGGTATCTGACACGGCACTTCTCATATGAATTATTATGATTTTGACATACTGATGTATAATAATATAATAAATGCCCCGCCCCCCCAATCCAGCAAGCGTGACAAGAACCCTCCCAGCTGGCATAGCAGAGGAGTTTGGGGCTGGTGGCTGGGAGAGAAGGAGGAAGTTGTCTTTTGAGTCTTGGGTCTGGCAGCTGGAGAACCCAAGCAATAGCTTCACAGGGTGCCCAGATTTTCTTTCATACCTCCAGTTCTAACATTAGGATGTGGAGGGATGCCCCGAGCCCTTGATATAATTTCCATCACCTGGATGGCCATATGGTAAGTTGCATAGAGTCTGAGCCTGGGTGGCTAAAGGAGAGAATTACCCTCTCGTCATAAAGGTTGCAGTCTCTGAAGCCGAATAATTCATAAGGTTTGTAGCACTTCTGAGGCACTGCAGCCACAGAGTTTAATTTGGACAGGAAAGAGCCAGTAGTTTGTTAAAACTACTGAAAAAGTTTGAAGTAATTTATTTTCTGAAACTTAATTTAAAAAATATTCTCCAGCTATGAAATAAGGAATACTTACAGTGAACTGTCTATTCATTTCAGATGTGCAGTAAAATTTGTATCTATTTTAGAGAACAGTTGTCCATAAAAAGAACATTGCCTTTAAAGCTAATCTACAAAGAAATTCATTTTTAAATGGAGCTTGTGCCTTTTTTGGTTTCCTAGTGATAAAGGAAGCCTAACAAGTTGTGTTTTTTCACAAAAAAAGTTATTGTTTTCCCTCTCCCTCCCTTTTGTTTTTCCTCTTAAAATAGCAAGAATGTCAAGTCTGATCTTCCCTAGTTTTACAGGAGGGATTTCATGTCTCACGTCATGTTAATTATGGGTTCTGTTACCTTAATAAAGGGGCTTTTAGCACATACATTCTTTATATACAATGTTAGTTTGTCATCTTTCAGGCCCCCTTTATACATCAGAGAGAAGCCAGAATTCCAATTTCTTTTTCTTTGCAGATCATCTTTAATTACCTTGTTACCTCTGAGAGTGTATTAAAATATTAAATTAAAGTTCTGATTGTTCCATATTTGCTCTTTTTTTTAAAGGGAATTGTTGGTGGTGTTGGACCGCCTGGATTTCCTGGGCTGAGAGTGAGTATAACTTTTTCTCATTTTTTGGAACTTAATTAAAAATATTTACATTTTATCTCTGTGTCCAAAATCCTAACAATAAATCTCAAAACTAAGGGATTCTAGTGTTGTTATTTAAATCTAACCTTATTTTAATGAACTACTCTGGTCATTCTAATAAAATATTTTTATGCCATTGCTGTTCCATCATTAGAGTTTGAACATTTGTATACTTAATAATATAAATCCAGTCTCAGCAGATCAGGAACTTTTGTTTGAAACAAGTCAGTTTGCCAGTTTATTCCCTCTATGTCATTTTGACTTTACTGTTAGGTGCAATATTTTCCACACACAATAGAATTAAGGTACATAGTCCTAATTCATCCCTGGTGCAAATCCATTGAGTTCAGGGCAGAAATTGGCCTGATATAGAATCATAGAAATGTACAGCTGGGAGGGACCTTGAGACGTCACCTATTCCATCCCCCTGTGCTGAGGCAGGAACTAGCCCATCCCTGACAGATGTCTGTCTAACCTGTTTTTAAAAACCTCCAGTGACAGGGATTCCACAACCTCTCTTGGTAATCTGTTGCAGTACTTAACTATCCTTATAGTTAGTAAGCTTTTCTTAATAGCTTAAAAAAACCTCCCTAACTGTAGATCTAACCAATTACTTCTTGTTCTACCTTCAGTGAGCATGGAAGACAATTGATCACAGTCCCCATTATAACAGCCCTCCGCGTATTTGGACTGTTATCAGGTTCCCACTTCAGTCTTCTTTTCTCAAAATTAAACATGCCCTAAATATGTTTAAAAGCAGAATCACATAGTGCAGTTTCCTGTGTCACCTTCAAAATATTCTATTTTATATATGCTAAAAAGTCATTTACTAATAGCATAAGTCATCACCTGGATGACCAGATGGTAATTAAGCTGCATTGCAAATAATGCAAATGTGGCCAAATTTTAGTTATACAAATGTAACCCCATCAAAAAAACCTCTGGGTTTGTCCTCCTCTAGTAGCTGGACCACACAAGAGGTTATGCTTTCAGCTCATAGACATTCCTTTAGCTCAAGAAATAGTATCTCATGCTTTTTTGTAGTGAAGGATGTGGGTTCAAATCCTGCCATCAGTTCTGGCAGAATCAGTTACCCAAGTATATTAATGCTACATACCTACGTGGGGGAATGTGGCATGTTAACAGTTTTAGTTAGGAAAGCTCTGATTACTTTCAGTTTTTGAGCTTTTAAGATGTAAACATTTCTTTTGGTATTTTTATTTCTTCTCAGTATGGGTCATGTGAACTTTCTTTTGAAGTAGGATACAGACGAGTCCCGGTATTGTTATATTCTTTAAATGCTACTGTGTTGTTTATAACGTAAGGTAAAAATATTCCTTTAAAAATAAGTTATCCTTTATAGATATTTTTGAGGTTGTTATTGCATTAGCACAGACAAGACATGTTTTCTTGCCAGATGAACACATTGTAGACTCCGAGCCTGATCATAGAAACACTTATGCATATGGATAATTTTTCTCATGTGAATTGTCCCATTTGAGTCAATTGGATCACTCCTGGGAGTAAAGCACTCTCATGTGCTTAAGTGTTAGCAGTATTAGGGATTGCATTTGGATTTTAATTTGCTGTTCTCTTCCTTACCTTGATCACATCTGGAATTTTGCTTCAAGGACTCTAATAATTGTATCAATCTGTATGTATCTAATTTAGAAACCATAACTTACTTATTGGGAAGTAAGTTCTCTAGCCCAGACCTGATAGGAATTTGCCAGGTCTGACTCAAGCTGTTGATTGAGAGTCATTAAAAAAATGAAAGAGCCACTAATGGATGTGTATACTGTACTTGAGGGTGGGACACTCACATTTCCTACGTGGAGAGATATGTATCTTAAAAGGTAGATTGGAATTGGTGCTTCCACTGATACTCCTCTAACATTACTAAGAACAAAACCTCCTAGTTGAGAATGAATGAGCTTGTACAATTCAATTTTCCTTAGTGAACCAATAAAAATGGGATGTAATGGGTATCCTATTGCTGTGAACACAGAAGTGAGAAAACAAAGAGATGTTTAAGTGGAGAGGGCTTTTGCTAACAGACACATTTGGAGGACAGGAAGGGTGAAGGTTGTAAAGTTGGATTCAGAAGCTGCAAAACAGCTTTTGAGTTGTAGGTCAATCACCAAAGATTCTGCCATTTCAGATCCTTGGATAATAGAGTCTTATTTTACAAAGTAAACATTTCTGCCTGTCTAGCAATATTTTTAGAAGTATTAGCCCATATGTATGTTTAACTACCTTTGATTTTACACTTTTTCTCTGTCTCATTCAATCTTCCATTTCCTGACCTGTATTCCCATCTTCTTTTTGTTCATCCTTTCCTTTCTAGTAGTTTAATCTTAGTAAGCATTGTATCATTTTATTGCTGTTAAAAAAGCAATAACAATTTTTAAAATGTTTAACTTAATTAAACCAACACAAAGAGTAGTGTGACCACAAGTTAATTTAGTGGGATTTCATTATTTCCATGATATGGGACCCTCTCAGAACAGTAGATCTATCACGCTCTGTGTGACAATGATTGATAAATTTCATCTTACCTAAAGTATGGCTTGGACCCTGCAACTGCATCTGTGTGAGTGAATCTCTGTGCCCAGCATGGAGGCCCGTATATAGAACTGGTTGAAATTTTTCAGAATTGCAAGATTTTGATGAAAAATGGTGAGGGTGATGGTCAATATTTTCAACATTGTTGTTTTTGTTGATTTGCAACTGGCTCTAGTGGTGATATGGTGATGTTTGTCACAGGGGAATTGCTACTCCTGATGATACCCAACCAGAAAAGCATGTGCTCCATGGGTGGGTAAAGTACGACTAGCAGGAGAGGAAGGGCTACTTGGGCAGGTAAGAACAGCCCCTGAATTTGGGAGCCCAGAGATAAGGGATCTTGGCTTCATGTTGGCCATATCCTCACCATGTTCTGGGGGAAGGCACCAGCAGCATATGGTTTGTTTTCACTGGATGCCTCTTTGTGTGGCTGTCCCTCTCCTGCTACGTGTGCTCTGGGTGTGAGCTTCAGAAACTCAGGGTCTTCTGGGCTGACATTGTGATACAAACATTGTGTGGCAAGACTGCCCAGGCTTCCAGACTCAGTCTTAAAGCTGGAATGATTTCAGCTGGCTTTTAGCTCAACCCAAAGCTTTGCCATGTGCACATTTCCAAAACATCAGCCTGGGACAACCGGTTTCTAGATAAAGGACTTCAAGCCATTGCCAGTCGGTGCTTCCAGAGTGTGTATTCTACTGTGATAAATAAATAAAACGTGCTTTTAAATTATTGTCAGTAAAAGCCAGGCTAGTTTTGACAGAAAATACTTAACCTAGCAGTTCTACATTAACAGCTGCTTTTTTTAGGAGAGGGAAAATATCCCTCTTAGTTAAAATGATGTGGGCAACTACATATAATCTGATATGAGGTGATCTATTCAAAGCAGTGCTTGTTAGCAAAACTACATTGATAGTGTAACTTGATTTTGCTCTCTAGTCTAAGGCCTTAAGTGGCTGCTTAGATACTGTGGGCCTGATTCTCATTTACACTAAGATCCCTTGGCACAGTTCTGGCAGTATAAAGGGGCATTAAAGTGGGTGTGCTCTATATTAACTGTAATTTACACTCATTCGAAGTAGAGAGGCCTTAGTGTAAATAAGAATCAGGACTTGCCTCTCTCTCTGCAGAAGTGAGATCAGCTAAAGTGCTGTTGCTGAGAGTCTCCAGATTTGAAAAGTTGGTCATTCAAGGCAGGGCCTCCTCAGTGGAGACCCTTGACTCTGCAATTCACTCTGCTAGTCCAATAGAGCCAGAATTTGACCATCAGAGTTTGTTGCAAAGCCTGTTTCCTCCACTGCTCACCCTGAGAAGGTGGCTGGAAAGGATTTGAGGTTTTTGTGGCATAGAGAGTTTCTTTGGTTATTGGATGTGGGCGTGGGTGTGGGCGTGCGTGTGTGTGTTTACAGTTAATGCAAATATGCTGAAAAGCTGTGAACGTGTTTACAGATTTAAAATAACCAAATCTGAAAACTGACCTGTGGTCTCCATTGTTGGATGTGGCAAATGTGCAGACAAAAAACATGTGCAAAAGGGTATATACCCTGCTTATGATAGAATGTGCCTGTTGCTCCCCAAAAGGTGATGGAGTAGCCAGACGAACAGGGAGGGAAGTGAAGTAGTGCATCTCAATTGTAGCTGGATGGGATTCTGTGAACATCTTGGTGGATTTCAAACCTACCTTCCTGCAATAGGAATTTGAGCCAGGGTTGTGTTGGAAAATCTGCTCCTTTGGAGGTCAATCCTCCTAGGTACATAACTGGACTCACGTGGTGACATTCCCTCCAGATTTCTGAACAGGGTTTTAGAACAACTTCAGAACAGATGACCTGAGGGGAATCTACCACAGGCTTTTAATTAAGCTCAGTGCATGTTGGGAAAGGACTTTGAGATCTTTGAGTATCTGTGTGGATACTCATGCAGTGCAGGCATAAAACTCATTGTTGTGTGCCACAATATCAAATCTCACTGCTGTGTTTCAGGGTGCTCCTAGTAGGATAACATCGAGGCTACAGGCTTTGAGGACAGAATTAAAAAATAAAGACCTCAGCATTTGTCCCAAGGTTTTTAATGTTTGTTGAAATGATGCAATGTAGTACAGCAGATAGAAATGCAATATTACTTCTAGCTGAAGCTGACAATATTAGTTCAAGAATTATGTTTAATCTAATTACATGGAAGTTGAGAACGAAGTACATTATTTTGATTGTTCATAGATGTGATGGTAAAGCAAACAGCAGGGGAGAGTTGATTCCAAGACATTCTTAAAGGCTTTCTGTCGTTATTTCTTTCGAAGTATCAAAACTGTTGCCAAGTACCATATTCTGGTTGTCTAGATGATTCCGTCTGTCATGAATTACAAAGCCATGAGCCTTAGAAAGATTGGACTTTGAGTGAACTTGCTACTGTGATGATCAGAGCACAGCTTTTCTATTCAGAAATATTTTGAAACAACAAAAATGATGAATTAACATATCTTTTTCTTTTTTAAAAAAGTTGGGACAAATTATCCTTTTCCTCCACATGTCACATAGAGCTTTATACTTGACGTTATGGAAACTGAATTTTTTATTGTTATTTTCAACCTTTTAGTAATGAGAGAGAAGCATACTTTCCTCATTCTTTCTCATGAAACACGTAAACTTTTCCATACTTGCATATCATGATTAGAGCTGTACAAACACTATTATAATGGGAAATATTGCAATTATATATCAGGGTATATATTTCTTCAGACTTGAGGTGTGGTTCTGTCTGAAAAGTGACAGATTAACAGATGTATTCAGGGTCTTACTTGCTGACAGAAATAAGTTTTTATTTGCTTTTTCACTTCTATTAGCTCTGTGAAGCCAACACACCAGAAGTGAGTTTTTATTCCTACATGTGCATCCCTATTAGAACTCTATATGAAGTTCCATTCAGTTACACCTCTGCACACCTGCTGATGGCAATGAGGTTGCATGTGTCACTGAGGGTGACAATTGTCTGCATTTGTGACACTGGCTAGAACTGTTATATTTCCCCAACATGAAAAAAAACCTCAAAACAATGAATTTTTTGTGTGGAATGAAACACGAATCACATGCTAGGAGACTCACATAATAAGTATGTTTATTCTTCAAACATAACAAAGTGCATGTGTTGCCTTAAATGAAAAGCCTGCAATTCTGTAGGTAAAACAAATTAACACAATAATTGAGTCATCAATGCATTGTGTAGTTAAACTTTTCTTTTATTTCCCCTGATAATGCTGTATGCTCACTCAGCATCTAGTTTGATGTTTCAACCAAACAAACCAATATGTGCTAATACACACTCAACTAATGTTGGCAATTTTAAAAAAATTGACAAAATTACTAATTCAGTCCTATTATCTGTGATTTTATTTCCACAGGTTCACACCATCTTGGTACAACAAACAGAGATATTGTCCTTTGCAAACATAAGTTTGCAAGAGAAAACTGTATTAAGTGCTTGAAGAGTAGGAAAGAACTCAGATTTAAATTCCATCAGAATGTCTCCACTTCTTCCTGTTTTAGAGTCAACCTATGAGTTTTGTATTTGGGATCACTCATGATACCTAAATAATGTGAATGGGGCCACAGTTTTATTTTTGTGTAGTTCTAGTTCTTTGCTGTTAATTAGATCAAGCCAGTTTCCCATGGAGACTGTGACATTAGTGTCATCAACCTGTAATCTGTCATACCCGTCTGAAACCTCCTTCTATTGCTTTGACAAGTGTGATATCTCTCTGCAAAATCCCTTGTTGTGTAAAATCTGTACTTATTCAATCAGCGCCCTTCTTATTCTCAGTGAATATTTTAGCATAATTATGAGACCACTAAGGCATCTTAAATAACCAACAGATGAAAACATTTTCAGTCACTACCCACCTGGGCTGGAATACAATCAATCATGTACAGGCAAAAGATATTTCCAGTTCCCCTGTAATTAAAAGTTTAATGCAGTCATCTTATTTTCTGTCATTTAGGGTGTTGTTGGGCCTGTGGGACCGAATGGACCTTCTGGAATTCCTGGGCCTCTGGTATGGCATGAAGTAGAACGCACATTACCATTTGCCAAATGCCTTTACTATTTTTCAAATAATAGTCAAACATTGTTTGTTTGTTTTTTAATTTTTAATAGGGTCTTCCAGGGAATATGGGGCAACCTGGAATGAAAGGTGATAAGGTGATCTAAATATTTCCATTATCATAGAGATATATTAAATTTAGACATTCTTTATCAAATCTGTTCTGCAAAGCACCCCTCTTTCATTTTTTTCCTCTTTTGTTTTCTTTTTCTCAATCTATTGCAAACTGAGGGTATGATTCTACAAACATTGCTGTGCATAGCGCTGACCACCATGAATAGTGCTGTCAGGCGCTGTTTTAGTGATGTTTGCAGAACTGGGCTCTACAGTGGCACACCGTACACTATCCTTCAAAGAACCATGTTATAGTTTTAAATACTGAACCCTGATTGAAATATTTCTGCTTCTGTCACTCTGAAAAATGCACCATTTAAGCTACATATACATCTGTTTAAAATAATGTGTTGTTTAGGGTGAACAAGGCATTGCAGGAGAGCCGGGAGAGCTGGGGTATCCAGGAGACAAGGTAAATTAGGACAGAGCTATTTTGACATATTTTCTGGTTTAATAATCTCAGTGGCCTTCTCTTCTTTTAAATTACAGCAAGTAATTTACAATAAAGTGGAATTCAGTAATATCAATTGAATGCCCCACTACTATTTTATTTTCGGTACCATTCTGTTAATTAATTGCTTTGTTTGGGAAAATAATGTTCAAAGGCATGTAAAATGTATAGGCCAAATTCTTGCTGCCATGTGTGCATTGATGCATGTCAGAAATCAGGCAGTAAGAAAAGGGAGGGAGGGCAGAGCAGAGCAGTCTAATTCCTACCAAAACTTACTGAGCAGTTGTTATACAGGTCATTTGTGATAGAAGCCAAGGAGCATTCTGGAGTGGGGCCTACAGGTTTTATCTGACCCCAAAAACCTGAAAACTGTGGTTAGCAGCCAGACAACGTATTATCAGACAGCCGTGATGCCCCGGATTTAATGAAAATGGTTAATAAACAAGCTTTTCTCTCCTATTTGAGTAATGGAATCCTTAGTATTTAATCCAACCATAACTCCTAAATTATCCCAGGGATTTGTTTTTATAAAAATTCTAAAATGATATGTTGTTATTACAGTAGAATTAATTAAAATAGTATAAACGAACTGAATTATTTTGCTGACACATGAATGTAAGAGTTCTATTCAGGTCCTGTTGAAGAGTTGAAATCTGGTTTGAGTGTTGAGCTGATATTTAATTTATTTTTAACAAGTGGGAAAGTATAACCAGTTTTTACTATGTGCAATGTTATAAATAATTTTCAACAACAATATTTAATAGCTTTTTTTTTTAAGGGTTCAGTCGGTTTGCCAGGACCAGCAGGGATCCGAGGAAAGCCAGGGCCCCTTGTAGGTTTGAACATTTATTTTGTTTACTCTGGTTACATCAGTATTGTCATGTGGGTTGATACTTATTTGTATCATTACGCAAATCCAGGCACTTTAGGGAACAATTCTGATCTCACTAGCATTGGTGTAAATTGGGAGCTAACTCAGTTGGAGTCAGGAAAGTTACATTACTGGTGTAACTGAGAACAGAATTGGTCCATTTTGCTGCTCTGTCATTAATCTGCTAGTTAAAATTTCGCCAGTTCCTCATGGAGTGTAGTAGATCTCTTGGGTATTTAGGGCACACTTAATTATCACCATAATAATAAATCACTTATCCCAAAATACAAATAAAGTAGATCTTGAATTCGGTCTAGAAGTTCTGCTGGTTTATGATTAAGCCTGTGTTCTTGTCACAGCTGTCACGGAAGTCATGGATTCCATGATTTTCATGTTTTTTTTAAAAAATGAATGACTTTTGGCATTTTGGAACATTTACATGTGGATAAGTGGATGTGATGGTAATCTTTGAATTTCACAGAGAACTTTGGGAGCTTTGTAGTTACCATTTCGGCTAGATGGGAGGCAGAGAGAGAAAGAGGAACTCTCATAATTAGGTCCAATGATTTGTCACAATTCTGGGAGAGGTCAGGGATTCCATGATTTAATAGTTTTTTTTGAGAACTTTAAGAGGCATCTGTGAGGTACCACTGCTCCTTCTGCCTTTGAAGATACTGTGGCAAGGAAGCAGCACTGAAGAGGATGTGGAAATGCCTGTCTTTTACCTGCCTTTTTGTATTGTTGATACTACAGGACTGAGGTGTCTAGCACTGGGACAGCATTTGAAATGGATTCAGCAGTAGAATAAAGGATATTTGTAATGTAATAATGCAACCACTGGGTCTTGGAAGTCTCCTTACCAAAAATCTGTGACTTTTGCTCTTTCATTCCCATGACTAGACTGAGTTTCTCTATAATTCATATTGGCAAACACAACCAGCCAACTTAATATGTCACCAGAACTTGTCAGCAGAGTTGGAGCTTTCCATGTGCGAGGCGGTTTACAGAGCAATAAAAACAAAACAAAAAACCCCACTTTTCCTTACTCCAAGGAACTCTGAATATAGGGTCTTGGTCTTGCAAAAGACTTATGCACACATGCTTAACTTTATGCAGTGAGGTTAGTCCCATTATATTTAAAGTTAAGCATGTGCTTATGCCCTTTGCTGAATAACTTAAAATAATCAGATGCTTAAGTGCTTTGCTAAATTAAAGTATAGGATGCAAACACATGCTTAACTTTGCAAAAGTCAGTGACTTTAAATACACGTATAAATGTTTACAGGGTGAAGGCCTAAATTTTAGACATGCTGCATTCAGTGACAGCAGCAAACAGAGGGGAAGAGATCAAGATTTAGAAAAATAAGGTTGTGCAATTTTTAAATGTATGTGTAAATCTTGTATAGCGGAATCACCAAGATATGTAGTTGGACCAGATCCTGCCACCAATGGCAAAATTCCTGTTGACTTAATGGTTCAGGTTTGGCCCAATAAATCTATTGAAAGAATCTATATGAGCTTAGTTGTATAAGTCTCATGTTCCTTTCCTCGGTGTGATATGCACACAGCTTTAAGAAATATTTTTCCATTATGTGAATACCTACATACATATCTTTAATTTATTTTTATATGATAATTTCTACCACCACTCATTTTTAAATATCTATAAAGGATTTGTATTTGTATTATTGCAGCTGCAAAAAGGGAGCTCATTAAGAATTCCATTAATGGAGAACTAGGCTTAATTAAATAGAAAAAGAAACTGTAAAAATAAATCCAGCTATGCATTTTGTTTGATTCTGTGATGTTTTAGTGCTTTCAAAAGTCTAATACAAACCAGTCTTGTAAAGCTTTAATTTGCTATCTAAATTGTAATTTTTGGATTTTTTGTTTAGGGAAAAATCGGCGATCCTGGACCCCAGGGACCATCTGGTCCTCCTGGGCCTGAGGTAAGAAATTGCTTGAAAGATGTAAATGAAACATTTAGTGTTAATTGTGCTTTGAACACAAAAACAAAAGTTAGAAGAGGCAAATGTGGTTGATCAATTCAAAGTTGCTTAGGGTGAAAAGTGTTTTTTCAATCATGTCCTAGCATGATATCCTTTTACCAATGGATTAGTTCACTTCTTTTGTACAATAAGGTACAATTTGGACAATAAAATTACCACACAGGATTAGCACACATTGTTCCTTGAATGCTGCAGGAAGTGCTCTATTCACATGCATAGCTGTGATCAGTTCTCAGCTGATTCCAGTTGTGCATTGCAGCTAGGATGAAGCACATGTGATTCTTAAGACCGTATTTCCGTACATGAACTCTGCAGCATGTTCATGTTCAAAAGTTTTCAAACCTGGCTGTATATTTATGTTTATCTCTTGTGGCAGAGCACATATAGTTGAGAAGCAAAGCATATGCATTGTACAATCTGAATATATTGTTAAAATTTTAACTTTGGCATGGCAGTTGATTTAAAACTGCTTCATATTCTGGAAGTTTACATGGAATCCAGTTAAATCTTTGAAATGTTACATCTGGGTGTTTTTTGGCGTTTGCATCATGAGTCACAACATGTAGACCGAATGCTTCAGACAACACAGGAAAGCCATGCCATTTTCTGGACTGCAGAAAGCAAAAATTCAAGAATTTTTTTCTTAACCAGCTAACCTTTTCCAACAGATTTATTCAAAAACCTTTATACTCTTTAATATATGTGTACATTAGTAAAATATACTAAACTTGCTAATGATAACATTTATTAAATGACCGTTGTCAATTTAAATAACACATTTACCATTTAAGCTGAAAGTTTATTTTAATAACGTTTTAACTTAATTTTTCAGAACAGTTCAGAGGCTGCTGTAAAATTCAATATTTACTTATAATTACATAGTGCTATCTGAGATACTGCAGTAAACTTCTAATCCTAATATAAGGCCTGATCCTGCAAACACTTGTGCATATGAGTAGCTTCATTCGCATGAGCAGTCCCGTTGAAGAAAGGGTCAAATAGAGGAACAGAGAAGGAATGGAGCACACACAGTCACTTTGTGGGATAGTGTATGCACAGTCTGGTCACACACAGGAGTTTGGACAGGATGGACCATGCTCAGTCACTCTGTGGAGATAGCACATAAACAATCTGGTCAGCACTAGGAGCTGTAAGGGGCTCAAGTCGGCACAGTTAAGGATAGAATCTTCACAAATTTTAACTACTAAAATTGATGAGCAAGCGATTTTTCAAAGAATTCTAACTAGTCTGAATTTGGGCAGGTTTTCACAGATATGACAAAATGCACGTCCCTGATACAAAGGCAACTCCCCTACCAAATTTCAGCTTCCTGCTTCAAAGCATTGTGAAGGTGGGCTTTTTAAAGAGAAGGTCACCAAGATTTTTTTAACATGGGCAAAAGAATGTATTTTTCACCAGCCTCATTCTCAGAAACAGCTGAACTGTTTTGGTTGAAATTTTAAACCACTCCTCCCTCCTCTCCCCCCCCCCCAAAAAAAAAAAAAACCCAAAAAAACAAAAACCCAAAACAAAACAAAAAGCTAGCCTGAATCAGACACCTGGCATCTAAAATTTCAGCCTGAACAGTTAAAATTCAACGAAGTTATAAACAACTGAAAACAGGATTTTCCAACGTGAGATGTTGGGCAACCTTAATAATAGGTGGTGGTACTTGCTCTGCCTATAATATATTTAAATCTTGTAATTAATATTAATGTTAATATTGGTTTTCCTTTTTAATTTTAATGCAAAACCTAATGAGGGATACCTGATGGTATCACATTAGATAATCAAAATAGCACATTGTGTGTATGTGTATTAAAAATAACTCACTAAAATATAGCAAAGATGTAAGCAGGATTTCAATCGTGTATTATATGGGGATACAGTCTTCCTCAGTTTAATAGTTTATGGAGAAACAGCAAGCCTTTAACATTTGCCTTATTGGACCTTTCTATACCAATGGAATTATGTGTAAATAGATTCCTCAGAAGTTTGATTTTAGTGAAAATTTCCTTTCTAAACTTGCATAAAGGTCTGCAGGCTCTCTTTTACTTTTACTTCTTTAAAATGAGATTATCCCTGAAAAGTAACTAATAATTACATTGTAAGGTTCCATGTTGACTATACCCTCTCAATGACTCCAAGACAAACTTGATGAGTTTACAAGAAAAAGATGTTTTTCTTAATGCCAGTCCTACAAAGTTAGCCTAAAATCTGAAAGTTCAGTTAGATTCCTTCTGGTTCAGGTGTCATCTCCATTAGTAAAGATTCTATATACCAAATTCTGCCTTCAGTTACACCCACGCAACTCTTGTTTTCAGCGGAGTTGTGCAGATGTAAATAAAGGAAAATTTGACCCTGTATTTGGATTTTTTTTTAAAAAAGTCTGTAGATGATATGCAAGGTAGAGAAAGAATTGAACCTCCCATAGCTATTTTAGCTCTGCAGTTTTAACAGGATTAAAAAGTGGTAACACATTGTCCCTTAAGTAAGTAGAAATACAGAAGGACCAGATCTGTTGGGTTAGAAGGTGCAATTTTTTACATAATGACTTTTCAGTGGAATCTCACTTGAAAGTGGGAAAAATGCTAAATTAAGAGACTACTTATTGCAAGAAAATAATCCTTTTTGGACAGACTGATGTTACTTAAAGAAGGGAGTTGGTTTGTTCAATATAATGCCATTAATGAAATAAGTCATGGATTTGAGTTCCACTGATGATAGTAATGCAATTCAAATAGTTCTTTTGATGCAAAAAATATTGCATACCTGCATGATGTTGGGTACCATGTCATGCTTGAGACACTAACAGGGTTAGTGACAAAGAAAGCAAGCAAATGCTTCCTGTCTGAAAAAGACTTTGCATTTCCTGTTGCTCAGAAGGAAATCTTTAAGCCTTTCTTGTTATGTAAACAAAAGTGTAGAATGGCCAAGTGTTTGTCTTTGAAAATCTGACTGAACAAATACCAAGTTTAACATTCCAAAGTTGTGCATCCCTTAGTTTTGCTTATGCTGGTCAGGTTGACACGAGATAAAATAAGCTTTGTCTGTACCATGAACACTCATAAACATGGTCACCATATGGTGAAATATCAGATGCAAATAATGGCAGGAGAGCTGTCTACCACAATCTTTAAAGGAAAGTGAATGCAAAAGGTTCTCTAGTAGAAGGCAAAACAAAAACAAAAATCCTTCTTAAAAATGAGGATTGTGTTTTATTTTCCCCATCTTATTTTTGTATTTAAAAGTGAACTGAATGCCCTTGCAAGTTGTTCTTTTGACATAACTGGAAAGTAAACAGACAGTCTGGGCAGTAGCAGTGCAGATTTCCCTGATGTGCCCTGCCAATACATCTCACGTAGCATTTCTGCTCATAGCTTCAAAGAAAGCCAACTGGCATATTAAGTAGGAGTGCTTGCACTGCTCTCACATCACTATTGGAGTGGTCAGATATGTCATGGCCCCAACCTAAGGTTGTGTCTACACTGAACCTGGGAGGTGTGACTCCCAGTGCTGGCAGACAGATTCGTGCTGGCTCCTCTCAAGTTTGCGCACTACAGATAGCAATGTGGCCCTTGCAGCACAGACCTGAGCTCAGAACCAGGGGGTTGGGTGGGCTTGGACTCAGGTGGCTATCCCAAGCTGTTGCCCCCACAGCAACATCCATGCTGCTATTTTTAGCACACCATCTTGAGCAGAGCCAGCATGAACCTGTCTATCTGCACTGAGACCCATACCTCCCAGCTACAGTTTAGACATACTCTAAGAGGTCCTATAAAGACTGGTTCCAACCCATACTGGTCTCGGCTCTTTTTCACAAGCAGTGGTTCTGAATACATCTGTCCTCAAATTCAAACCACAGCTGGAGCAGAGGTTAGGTGTAGCAGTTGAGGTGATACAGTCCCTGATTCTCCTCCCATGTAAACTGTGGTAAATCAGGCAATTCCTCCCCTGAAGTCAATATCTATCCTGGTGCAAGCAAGAAGAGCAGGAACACGCCCACTAGGTCTCACACATGCCCCAAGACTTTTGCTTTTTATATGCAGGCCTGCCACAAATAGCTCACCAGATTTGTCTTTCCTCTCCAGCTGTGCAACAGAGTTACTTCACATCAGAGTTTTAGTCATTCCTGATTATTTCAGGGCCATGAGTGGGTGGCTTAAATTTCCTGAGAATATGAGATAAGCGTGTGTGTGTGTTTGTGTGGAGGGGAGGAAATAGAGGGTCTCATATTCATTCACTGCCTGGGTGGCTCCACAACCCTTGGCTGGGGAGTGCATTTTTTTAATCTAGGGATTGTGCAGTTTCAGGCCAACCTTTCTTCTGTGTATACTTCCAGTGAGCCAGGATCCACTGCAGTCCAGGGTATTTGCTGCTCAGAAAGCAAAATATATTTTTAGCGGGGCTTTTACCAGTGTTTTTTGAGCTGTTGAGAAGTCGACATATTTTCCTGCCTCCTCGTGTCTTTTAAAATGATTTATGTAAAAGTGCCATTTTCTAGACATTTAGTTTATTCACAAAACTAATTGAAAGCCTTTGTATAACAGTATGTTTTAACAAACGACACATATTTTTGCATAATAGTTATAACAGGATTGAGTAGGTGAGATGTCACTCTTAACATGCATGAAATTTTAGCAGGTTTCCAAATGCATTAATAATATTTTATTTGTAGGTGAATCTTGCACCATGAGCCTATTTTAATTGATCCCCAAAAATAGACTCTTAAAGCAGAATTTATTTTTTTCCTTCAGATGTGGCTTAAGATCTGCTTCAAGTATTAACAGATAGATTTCATTTGGAGCAAAGGGAGCATTAGTCATTATCTTCAATAGAAACTTTATTTCATTTGTGCATTATTTTGATCTGGACTTGTTAGTTTATTCTCTCAGGAAGGTACACATATGGGAGTCAGCTGCTATACGTTTTATGCTCAAGGCTATAGAATTACAAAGAGAAAGGGCACATTTACATAATAGTGAACAGTAACAAAATCGAAATCTTTTGTAAGTTAATCACTGGCTGCTTTGAACTGTTAACTCTAAAATGGAGAAAAGGTTGATCTTCAATGCATGTTTCATCTCCTCACATGATGTTTTGAGGTTATGTAAGACAATGAAGTTCAGCTGTTCAAAATTTACAAATACAGAATGAGATTGTGATGTCATTACTCAATTTATATTCAGCCTTTACCCAGGCAAACTTTTATTTACTTCAGTAGGTTTCTTAAATAAACAATGAATGAAAACTGAAAAGGGGCCTCAGAATTTGGCCCTTAGAAACTAGTCAAGGGAATTTAAAAATCAAAATTTCTGTCTGATGAGAAATTCCAATATTTGATATTTGTTTTCATCCCAAATCAGGAGAAAAAGTCAAAACATCTGTGGTGGTTGTGTGTATGTTGGTTTTGCTTTTTTGTTTTTGTTTTTTGTAAAATGGAAAGTTCCCAAAAATCCCTGTTTGTTAATGTGAAAATGTTCTGTTTCTCTTCCTATCTGCCTTGTGGAAGGAGTTGTATTTCAGGTGTCTCATGGCCCCTTCTCCTCTATTTCATCTTATGTATCGTTATGTAGGGTTGTGAGATTCTCATGATGCACCTGCGTGGTTGAATCTGAGAGGAGACCATGCTGCATCATGGGAGATGAGGTCAAACCTCACTTAGCCAATAGCTTTTTAAGTATAGGAACATTACAACTTACAAAAGTTGCCATGATCTTGAAAATAAGTCTAAGTTGCCCCTTTTGGAAAGGGTCATTTTCTCCATAAGTGTGGAGGGAAATTATTTTTTCTTCTCTGAGGAAAGGAAGGCTTGCGATTTTTCCAGTATTTCGGCAAGATAAGTGATTGCCATTATCAATCCTATGAAGGCATTGTTTAATGGAAGGGGAGATAGGATAATTTACAGTCTCTGATATGAGAGCACATTTGTCTGAAAGGTATTTTCTCCCATGACCAGAGAATATGCAATAGTGAGGTAGGTGAAAGGATTAGTCTCAAGCTTCTATCTATAAAAGGTTGGTTGTTTCAAGTCTACTGGAAGTCAATTAAAATTTGTTCAAGACCTTACTACAGATGGTGTAGAATGGGCGTCTGGAAAATCCATTTAACGTTGTGCCACATTTATTCCCTTGCTTTATCTTAGTGTAAGATGCCACGTTCTTCATGCTGTTTGCAAGAAGAGGTGTGTGAAATGCCATTTATTCACTGATGCCATTTTCATGCAAAATGAATGGCTTTCACTCATAGAAACAAATTTCACATGTGGAGAGGCACTGGATTGAGAGAATATTTTGTCTACAGGGTTCTATTTTGAAGTAAATATGATAATTTGTATCTGAGATATTCAGCTTAGCTTTGAAATGACAGAAGGATAAGACAACCCCATCCTTAATTAAATCTGATCAGTACTCAGAGCTATTAGTCTTCCATATTTGATTGTTGAACATAGTTTACCAACCTTCATGGGAATTTTTCCATAGGGGGAAGTTGGGAGTAAGTCATAGCACTTTTCCAAACTGCCCAAAAGGAGTTGAAAATTAGATACTTTTTAAGCTGTGTCTATTATTAAGAAATTTGCCTGTTCATGACAATAGACACAGCTGAATCAGTCAAGAAAATGGTTTAACTGTGAGCACAGACATGACCAAACTGTGTTCCATTTCAGAAACCCTAGTTAAGCCCTTTGGTCTAAGGCCTTGTTTAGACTGAGAAATTTCCTATGCTAAGTACTATTTGTTTCCTGTGAAATAATTGCAACACACCTCTCATCCACACACAAGTGCTCCAAGTGGTTTCTAAGCAAATTGTATACTGCTTGAAATAGACAGTAGCCTGCCTACACCACAAAATGAAATAATTGCCGACAACTGCTCTTGACAATGACACTGAACATGATTTAGTTGCAAGTGTAGACAAGGATAAATCATGCTTAGCTCCTTTTCAGCTGGTAGTTAATCAAAGTGCCTGAAGCAGACTTTACTATCTGACTTGCTATTTTCCCTACCTTTTTGTTTGTTCCTGGCAAATTGCAATTATCTTATGTCTGGTGATTTGTACTGTGTTAAGACTTCTTCCCCCACTTCCTCCAAAGTCAGCATTTTCTGGGCTGCTTATCACCCGAAGGAAAATGTATTCATGTCAGCAGTTACCATCCATTCATGCCTTTGAAAATCTCCCCCCAAATATAGTTATAGATATATAAAGAACCACATTTTTAATTCTTGAATGCCTCTAAATTCAGCAACTTTTAGAGTTATGAAAGGGTGAAATAGCAGCTATTGTTGCAGTGAGCTAGTTAAGTTAATTTAGTGAGCAGTCATCCTTTTTAGATTCTAACTTGAACCATGCAAAAATCTGGTGTGATATAAACTATGTATTTTATGTATGCAATCTGAGTGTATTTATCACATATGTATAAAATATTATGTGCCATCTAGAGGCATGTCAATGTTGCTGCACAACTATATTAGTAAACATTTCTCCATTTTACAGGGAACATTAATTTTGATGTTTTAGTATAGATTAGAGTGTACAGAGTTAGCATTGTTACAGAAATTGAGTTCAGAGTTCTGGCAGTCACTCTGTCTAATGGGCTTGCTCTCGTGCACCTCAGCATCCAAGTGCTAAAAGTATAGAGGTTTCTTTGGTCACAAACAGGTTACATCAATAATTCTCAAACATATGTTTTAGATTTCTGATTTATTTTACTCATTAACTTCTGGTTCGTTAAATAAATGAACATCACAGATTCTGAGTCCATTTACAGTCTATTAAAAGCAGTTTATGAAAAGTAAACTCAAGAAAACCCCATTCTCTTTTGATATAATATTACAATACCAGTAATGTAGTTAAGGATGAGATGACACTTTCATTCTGAAGCAGGGGGTTTAGAATGAATTTGTTAATTATCTTTTGGGTTGAAAATTCATAGCTTAGTCTCAGCTAATAATGAATAATTTTCAGAAAGTTTAATAAAAATTACTTGGTATTTGGGGAACAGTAGGTGGTGGGAAATCATTTTTCAGCTCTTAAGAGTTTTTCATAGGTTTCTTTTGTACTTGGGGAAACTAAAAAATGCTCAAAACTTCAACGTTGGCATGCATTTAGTCATAAATAATAATGGGCAGCAGTGCTTTCTCCAAGTCTGAAAGAATTTGGTGTTGCAAGTAAAGCTGTGGATATTTTTTAAAAGATAATGTGAACATGTGTAGTTCATTCATTAATGTCAGAAGGATGCCTACAAGGTGTCATACTCTTAGTTTTCATTTGTAGAAATTTGATTTTCCTAGTAATAAATTATTCTATTTGTCTTTAGAACCAAATGCCATGTGATAGGGGTTAAAGGAGACCACTGTCAGAGTTAGGCATATCAAGTTTATAGATCCGATAATAGATATTTTATTCAGGGTAGAGACTGGTCATGCCACCCATTTCCTATAACAATAATCATCCTCAGTTTTCAGCTGGGGCAAAGTTTGGTAAAATTTGAAAAATAATGAAATAACAAAATCAATATTTTGGCAGATGAATAAATAAATCCTGTGCTGAATAAAATAGCAGTGTGACTGTAAATTAATGTTGTACTATCAGCAGGTGGTAGCTTGAGAACAGATAGCAATACTAGTGTGAAAAGTCTGATCTTGCTCAGTTTTAAAAGTTAAGATGGCTTGGGCCTAGTTTGTTCTTAAATGGAATGATCACCTGAGAATTCCATGAATAACACAGCACATCATTATCTTACAGCCACACTGGTGTGGACTACGAGCTCATTGGATTTAATAAATTAAGCTCTGTTCATCTAGGTTTCTGTATCAGACCCATCACCTTTATATTTTATCAGTGAGGACTTGTAAATACTTGACTGGGAAACTTCCATGGCAAAAGAGTCCATGGACAACATGTGTGTTTATCAGGTTGCAGCCAGTTTTTAATCTCCTATAGAACATTTTTATGCAGTTCTACTTTAAAGCAATGTTTTGTTTAAAAGATTTTTTTTTTCATTTCCTTTGTAAAATGGAGCAGAGTTAAGGTGGCTGTGGAAATTTATATCTGACTTTCCTGACCCTTAGGTGACTTTTATATAAAACATCAGAAAAAATCTCTGTATAAATGGTTCTTGTAAAATAGTATAAATCATCCTCTGTTGTACAACTATGAATTCATTGTCTAAATGCTCCAACCTACTGTTTTGCTGTGAGTCTGTTTAGCATTTATAGCCAAAATCTACCACACTTGTTTGTTTTTGCTTTATAAATGAAAAAAATCGAATAAGCTCTTTTTTCCTGAGATATGCCATCCTACCACTTTGTTTGGCTACAGTCTCCTAAACAAAAATCCAGGCTGTTAGCTGAGGGTTGTGGGTTCTTTAAAGTATCCTACAAATATAAACTGTACATTTCTGTCCAGGAAAAATGAAATTCATTGATGTGGCTCCCAAGAAAGCCATTGTCATTTAAGGGCTGTCAGTGTCGTCTTTGTTTCCTTAAAAGTGAATTTATTATTTGTGAAAGATGCTGGCTTGACAGAACTGGCACTGGGGATAGAAACAACTCCAAGATGCCACACGTGGGTGTATCTGTTGCCAGTAGGGATCATTTTGAAGAGTGAGAGGATAATTCATTTTCCATCCACATTCAGTCCTCGGCTTTTCTGCTGAGACTGCCAACAAGGGTGGCAATTGCTGTTATTGATGGTTGTGGTGATTTTGTAATGTGGATATTTGTCTGTGCGGAACTGGAATGACACCATAACCTCATTTCCCAAAGCCTGCTGGACAGCTGCTGTGTGGTGGTGCCTTTCAGTCATTGCCAGCCAGAACTGGATTTGCATTGGCTGATCTGGAGGTGAAAGACTCTACCATTTTCTTAGCACCAATCCTCAAAGGAAAAAGGGAGTTGAGCTGCACTTTAACATTTTACATAAATGGTTAAATTCACTGGTAAAGGGCTCAGTGCTGCTTCCTTTGTGGATGTTAATGGCTCAGGCCTGGCCTATAGTTTAATGATAAACTTTGTCAAATGGACAAAAGATTTCATTTTAAGACACATAAAAGCTGTACTGACATCTATCAAACTGAGTTTAATAAAGGCTGCTTAAAGTCTGTCACTCAGCCAAGTTCTTTCAAGAGAGTTTATTGGACTTCAAAGTTCTTTTGGATGTTTTAAAACAAACCCATTTCTTGATTTCTGTGATTCAGGTTTGTTAAATGAATAAACAAAATCGAACAACAAGTAAATTTTTACTTTATTCAATGGAAACATTCCTATCCTAAGAACAGTTTGCCTGTCTTTTTCTTCTTCTTAGGGTTTTCCAGGAGATATTGGTGTACCTGGACTTAATGGCCCTGAAGGTCCAAAGGTAAGAACTTACAGAGCCTTATCACAATGTCATTAATGCACTGAGAGTGAGACTAAGAGAAGAGAAAGTTCTTGGAAAAAATGCAAAAAGAAAACAAGGGAAAGAGAAAGGTGTCACGCTGCACCCTAGGAAATTAGCAAAGAACTGTGTATGACTTGCCTCTCACTATCAGGAGACAGGCCTTGTCTACATAGGAAATTTGCACCAATAAAACTTAAATTTGTTTTTAGTCCAATGTGGTTAAACTGGTGCAAAACCCTGTAAGGACATTCTTAGTTTGGTTTAAGAATGACTTTATTTCAAGTTAGCTTAAACCTGTCCTCAGTTGACTTTTTGCTAAAACTGAAACAATCCATTCTTAAACTAGAACAAGAGTGCCCACATAGGGGTTTGTACTAGTTTGGCTGTATCTGTTTAAATTCACTCATTAGGTTACACTTGCTTTGTAGACAAAGCTTAATTCTGTTTTAGACAGTGGAGTTACGCTGATGAAAATTTTTCTAACCCTTTAGCCACCCACTTTTAAACATATGAACTTGTGTATTGTTCCGCTGCAAATGCTACCTAAATCTCTATCACTCTTCATTGCTTTAACCATTTCCTTATGTTGCGTGTGCTTCGGTCTCATCTGTGCCCGAGTTGGCCATAATATCCTTTAAACACCAGCATCCTAGTAAACATTAAGAATTATACAAATGCCATCTTCTTGTAATCCCCCACTCAGATCTCAGTCACTCCAACTGCTGGAAACCTGGTCAGCCTCAGACTCTCACTTGCCTCCCACATCGCTCAAGTGTGTAAATAGCCTTGAGCCAAACAGCTCAAACATGATAACCTTTTAGGCATGCTGCAAAAGCTATTTATTTTACAGGGTTTGTGGGAGAGGTTGAGGTTATGTTTCCAGAGGCAAAGGTGTCTAGAGAGGGGTTTTTCTTTTGCTCTGATTTGCTGGCTGGCTGAGTTAATTTGTTACCATTTATGCTTGTTTAATATGATGAATACTGTTGGGTGGCCATTTTTATGTTTTTATAAGATTAATGAAGGCAACTGACATGATCTTTCCATGAGACGTCAATGCCTATGCATTAGTGGAGATGAAAGAAAGAAGTGGAATTAAATTAGATCTAGAAGTGCAGATTTAGCTTAAATATCCAAACTAATAGTGTAACTGAGCTTAAAACTCTTCTTCATGTTCCTTTACTTAGTGATATCATATATAATTTGCCTGTATATGCAATTCAATACTAAAGTTAATTTGCTCTATTACAAGTAGACTTACGTTTCAGAGATAGAATACAATTCTCCTTTCACTCAAATCCCAGCAAAAATGCTAAACGGTAGCCCACAGTATTTAAGATTCCAGAGTTCATTTAATTCAGCAAAAATTCTGTAAGACCTTGTGGTCTCTCCAGCATGTTGGCTGTCAGAGACAAAAAGCTTGGACAGCCTGGTCTAATCAAAGAGAATTGGTGATTTTCATTGGAGATAGAGTGTTACCAAACTGGAATAGCCTTTACACAGCTCCTAATACCCAGAGATCAGGGCTACGTGAAACTGGAAATATTTGGCTTTAGGATTCCCAGTGGTTTTGCGTTCACTGCAGTTTTGAAGAGTTTCCTTCAGTCTTTATTTTGGAACTCTGTTATCACCCATGCTGCTCCTTTCCTCATTCTTCTGTTCTATGCTTCCTCAGAGACAAAATCTACCCTAAGTGCTAGGAAGGTGGCACAGTCTTTATATTTTAGTATGAGAGAAACTGACAGTCATGATAGGGTATAAGATATGCAAGCATGTTATGCCTGTCTCTGAAGACCAGTAGAACTTTGGGAATGGCCATTTAATCCAACTTACTACAGTAGTTAACAAATGCGGACTCCTAGAATAATGAGCAAATAATACATTACATAGTTTGGTCCACAGCACACTATTCAACTTTGAAGCAATATCTTAGAAGTTGTTTGAGCCGGTATTCATAAAAATGTGGCACTTGCATAATAACAATATTAAAAAAGAGGAATGTTTTAGTTTGGGAAGTTCTGAGATATCTTTCTGTTGTTTGTTCCTTGTATTACTCTTGCAAATACTTCTGTCTGCATGTTGCAAGAGCCAGAATAAAAAGTAAGGCAGACATGCTCATTATATAAATATCATTTCTCTAGCAATATATATTATACCATGGAAATAGCTGTGAGCTTCCTTCCTCTGCTCATTGATGTTTTGTCTGGCTAGCATACCTCATATAAGTGGCTATTAAGAGCTCTATTAATCCTGGGGGCGGGCTATCAAATGGAAAGTTATGAACATGTGAAATACATGGTACCCAATTTTGCTGACTCCTGGAATCCTTTCCAGACATTTTGGCACATCTCTAAAGATTACCTTCATTTTCTGTTCATTGCCTGAAAGCTCAGAGTGTGGGGTATGAAAACTGCAGTTAATTATCAGTTTTGAAGTCTGGGATGTTCTTTACAAATTGGAGTAAGTGTTGTCTAGGAACACATACAGTAGTTAAGAAATTTGCTAACATTTGCACCATGAGTTGAAATGATACTGAAAAGCTTGTCATTTGTTAATGTATTGCCCTTGCACAGTAAAATAACAGTTCTGTTTGCTAAGGAAATTTTTTTTTTTTTACCAACTAAACATCAGTATTATTTATGGAGTGTTACTAAGTGTCTTGCTGTTGCTTTTGCCAGCAAGATGCTCTCCAGCTGCAGTTCTCCGTCATACTTTATCCCCAGACAAAACCAAATGATGGGAACTTTGATAAGGCTCAGTATTTTGAGGTGGCCTTATACATTTTCTGTGAAGTGTTGCTTTGCATGCTAAGCAGGCAGCTGCTTGAAAAATACCTGTACTGTCAGTCTAAACGTCAGCTTCATTAGTAAGTTGTTAATGAGGCTTACAGTTGGAGCTTTTCTATCAGATATTTCTTCAGAGGCTAATGATGTTTTTCCAAAGAGACATTCTTTTTTATGTTTTTGCTTTATCTGATATAAGTAAGCCTGGCTTCCCTCATACATTAATAATATATTTATGTATATCTTTTTTGTCGGAAAGCCTGAGTGCTTGTTCCAGTTACTATCATTATAACTTGGATAACCAAGGTCTTTGAAATACCGTTAGTTCCTCAGTTTGAGTAGTGGAGTTTTTAAAATGTTGCTGTAAGAGGCTATGATGACTCTGGGTTGGCACTGGGATATGTCCTTCACTTCTAGGACACTGGATAGAATCCTGCCAAGGATTGTAATGGCTGAAAATCATTGCTATCTGGCAGCTGTTCTGAATGACTTGATACCCTCAAATCACTTCCCAGTCCACTGAACAAACGCCAGCATTACATTTGATATCCTGGTTGGTATTCTCACTATATAGACTGAAGGTTGAATCTTCGTGGAGACTACATCATCATTGTAAACTCCTCTGTAATTGATCTGGATTTGGCAGTAGTAGGAAGGTTGTATGTGATGCCACTACCTCTTGAGTGGATAAACAAAGGACGTCAGACTCCAAAGTTAAATAAAAATTGAAAACTGAAAATAAAGTTGTCAGGACAGTGCTGAAAATAAAGTTTAGAGACATGAAAGGATATCACCCTTGCCAAAGCAGTGCTGAGTCACACACACAGCAGAGCTTACAATTTTATTTTGTTCTATATTATGCTGCTCGCCAGGATTTTGTTACAAATTCAATCATGGCGAACTGCCTTCAGAGCCAGTGCTTGGAATTTGCTTGCACCTGGGTAAAAATGTAAAAGTCTTATCTTTGTACAGCTATTTCCATAATACTTGTGTTCTGAAAGCATTCGTAATCCCACCAAAGAATAAAAAAAGATGGATTTATTGATCTGCTTTGGTAGCCTAAGTGATATTGTGTTGGACTTTGTGAAATAACTGCATAGGATGAGGAGTCTGGGGGAGAGAAGAATAGTTTTAATATAAGCCTATTTTCATTATCATCAAATATTAGGCTAAAGGTTACCTAAACCATGGATTTACAGGGGATTTCTCAGTTCTTTTTTAAGCAGCCCATCAAATTCAGACTAATGTTATGTAACAAAAAATAACCATTCTCTTGTGAGCTTCAGTTACTTTGATCCTCCACCTTCAAAAGATAAATGAAAATAGTCTGAATCTTAGAAATGTCAATGTAGCTAGACTTTGTTAGATACTTCAGTTTTCCAGAAGATGTTAAAATTAGGGCAGCTTTTCTCATTGCTTTCTTTCTAAGAGAAATGGACAATAGCAGATAATGATGTCTCCTTCCTTAGCTTTCAGCTTCTCATTCAGTCCATGATTGTAAGAAGACAGAAACTAGGCAAATAGGCTTATTGATTGATATAAAATCTCATTTTGGTTGTCTTGTTATTTAGGGACTCCTAGGTGACCGAGGGCCTCCAGGGGCCGCAGGCCCAAAAGGAATTGAGGTAGGATGGAAACATAGTTCAGTCAATAAGTTACATTTTTTAAAAATCTGATTCAATTTTTTTCTATAAGAAAGCGTTGCTTCAGTATGTCCAGTGTTGCCGTGCAGGTTTTCAAGTTTCCATTTTATTTTGGGACATGTTGAATAGAGTTTTTAGTTATTTTACAGTATGGTGTGTTCATTACAAGTTTTATTTCAGCAGCTCTGTGGAATGTCTAAGGAGTGTGGACCCAGAAGGTTGCACTTGGAATCCAGAATTAAATTGTTTTTTTTTAAATAGGAATATTGAATAATAATATTGGGTTAAATCCTAGCCCCATTGAATTCAATGGCAAAACTCCCATTGACATAAGTGGGGCCAGGATTGCATCGTATAATCTTATTAATCAAGGATTCTTAATTCATTAGCATAAAATACATATATATATATATATATATATATATTGAATCAAACACCATATACTGTTTTATGCTGTTGAGATAGCTGGTAAATCTAGGTTATTTAAAAAAGCATTAAATCAGTTAGTAAGTCTGATGGTAGAGCTCTAGAGTTTATGTAGCTGATTTAATGATGAGTTATGAGTGCTTTTAAATGATAAAAGACTAATGGTGACAAAAAATGATCAGTTTAATCAGAAGCCAGGTAAAATGCTGACCATGTTTCCTCCATTCAGATTGCTGTGTACTCATCCAGGTTGAGCACCTTTGCCTCCAAGAACTGGAGAGGCACCTCCATATTAAGTGCGGTCACTGAACCACCAAATAATCACAGTATGACATCCTCACTTGGCATTATGATACAGAATCATGATTTAACATCATTACGTAATGGGGCAACCTTGCAAACCTACCATTACAATACACGGTCATGTGTGGTTATTTTGAGGCTCTTGGTAACACTACTACAATGTCTCCTCTTTCTTCACCTGTACTCCTGGCAGCTGGGATGAAAGGAAGAAGTTGTCGGTCTGTTTCTGACCCCACATCCATTCCCATCTGTTTGGAGAGGCAGGCAGGGAGAGATGATGGCAGAATTGTTATTGGCTTAGTAATCGTACAATAGCTATGTGGCGACCATGCAGAACAAGACAAGGTCCTGTCAGAGTCCTAGACTCTATGAGAGACAAATGCAGCTCCAAGTGATTCAATGTTGAACCACTGAAAGGGTGATCCATCACTTCTGAGTACAGCTGGTGAAAAATGATGTAAATTTTTGACCAGCTCTGTTTCTGGGCCTTTTTTAAGCAGATTGTGTTTGATGGTTTTGTAAAATGTAGATTTCTGACTGATAGTGACTGACATGAGATCAGTGTTAGTCCCTTTCCTGTCTAGTGCAAACCTGGATCCTAGCAGTAAAGATCTCTACCTAGGTGCAATCACTATGCAATTTTAAGATTTTAATATTAGTGAATATAGTCCTTTGTATGTTTTTAAACTAAATACAGTATCAAAAGAGTTACTCCAAGTCCTGATTTTTTTACAGGGAGAAGAAGGACCAGTTGGACCTATTGGAGGAGTTGGATCAAGAGTAAGTCTAAGTAACATTACTATTACAAACACAAAATACTGCCTTCAGCAAAAAATACTGTTTAAAGGATGAGTCTACTCTGAAAAATGTCTATAAAAAACTGGATCTTCTCCCTGTGTGTATTTTGAGTCAGCTCTGTTGACTTTAGTGTCAAAAAAGTTGGTTTTATTACTCCTATTAGCCCTGCAGAGTCAACACAACTGATAAAGAGAGCTGGGTAATGTGCCTCATAAGATGTGCATCATTATCAGAATTATTTACTAACTCTAGGCATTTGCACCTGTCCAACCCTAGTGAAGACAATGGGGTTTCACAGGTGTATTGGAGGGTCTAATTTGGCTCAAGAAACCTTTATTACTGGCAATGATGCCTGAGAAGGAAAGTACACAACTTGGCTTTCAGATCTCAGGGTGCATTTGCAAGACTGACTATTAGAGAAATCATTTTTTAATTGTAAACTAATCACATTTAATGTGGAATCATTGAGAGCAATAAAGATGGAACCGCACAATGCCAGTTTTACAATCTCTTTATAGAAAACAATCACTCTCAGTTATTTATTTTTTAGTTGTTAAACTCCATTAGGTTCTAAACTCATTTACACAAGAAAAAATTAAATCTTGAAAATGTAAGTGCTGGATAATAATTTAAAATAGAGTGCAGGGGAGTGTAGCAGAACTTTGACTAACGCAAGTTAAACCAGTCAAGTCAAAGCAGAGGTTTCAGTGGAGAGTGTGACATGCCCCAGGGTACAATCAGGACTGTTGGATCGTTGTGCCCCCTTAGCCCTCCAGTCTGGTGTGCACTGTGCCCTGTTCTGCTGTCTGAGCTGCCACACTGCCCACTCACTCCAGCCTCTAGCATGCAAGTCACCCCCAGACATATACCAGAGTGCTATGTCCAGCCACTCTTGGATTACTTATAGGGCAACCCGCATATCACAAGTCCCAGTCTTACACTCCAGAAATGTGCATTTTACATTGCTCAAGACCACCTTGATCAGGGTGAGCTCATTCATTAATGTGTCGTGCCATCAAAGGGTCTGAAATATGCACCAGCCTTTGTAACCTGAGTAGATTCCTCAAACTTAAATCAAAAATACATTAACTTAGATAAAACATTAAAATAAGTTTATTAACTACAGAAAGATAGATTGTAAGTGATTGCAAGTGGTATAAGCATAGAAGATCAGAATTGGTTACAAAAAGAAATAAAAGATAAAATCTCAGTCTAATTCCTAAACTTTATCAAGTAAATCAAATTTGAAGCAATAAATTCAGCAGCCTGTGGTAAGTGGAAAATGTTTCACTTAGGACTATTCCCCCAGTTCAGTGATATTTCTGGCTTCAAAAACAATCTTGTTGCCTTCAGAATAGGTGGGGGAGGAGAGATGGTCTGATAATATCACTGTCCCTTATTTTATACTTTCCTCCAGGTGCTGGAAAAATCTTTGCTCTGTCATGGGGGGTTAGATAGCTCCATTGCCTACATGCCCTGCATTCAGTTCTTCATATGAATTACACATTCTTGCTTGCACCTTTTGCGTATGGGAGGCTTGACATGTAAGGCTTGTGTTTACAGTTCCTTTTGTTACATCTATGGAGATGATCTGTGGGCATTTCCCAGACTCACCGTATGTTCCAGTAACAAATATATAGCAGAATCTCATAACTCCATAACGTTTTAATAGGATAGTGAGTTTCAGCAAACTGTGACTTTTCCAGTGACATCTCACAAGGCCTACTTTGTACAAGATTTATCATAATTTTGTAAAACTAGTGACCATAATAGTGTAGACAGTCACAGAGAGGAAGGATGATCTTGTGGTTAAGATACTGGACTGAGTCTCAAGTGATCTGTTTTCATTTTCAGGTTCTGCCATAGACTTACTGTGTGATCTTAGAAAAGTCATTTAATCTCTGTCTGCCTCAGTTCCTTATCTGTAAAATGTGTATAATACTACTTCCTTTCTCCCATCATTTGTCTTTCTTGCCTATTTATTAGAACAGGTAAGAAATTAAAATACCAGTCACCCTTGGACATTCTGATATTTCAGCTTTTCTTTTCATCCTGAATAGGGTTGAAAATTCAAAATATACAAAAAATTTCAAAACACAAATAGTTCTGAAAATTTTTATTAGTAAATATTGAAATGTTTTGTTAAGGCTTGGCTTGACTGTGAACTGCATCTGCCTGAGCTACTGTTGTGCCTCAAGGGAATTGTAGTTTGCGTGCCTCATACTCCCATTCTACTTCATGGGGTGAGCTCCATGTACCGACAACAGCTCCCAGGGTCAGTCCTTAATTTGTAATGAAAGAGGTGCTGGGACTCAAGCAATTTTTTTTACATTCATAACTAATGCAGCAATCCCAGAGGTGCCAGTGCTTGATAAGCCCTGACATTAATTAAGCACTGCCCATGTTGTACTGTAGCAGTTCAAAAAGAGGAGAGACTTCCGTGCATCATAGGAGATGTATTCCAGCCATGGGAGTATAAAGTACCCAATTGCAACTTCCATGATGCACTGCAGGAGCTCTACAGGGTTGCCAACCCTCCAGGATTTTCCTGGAGTCTCCAAGAATTAAACATTAATCTTTAATTAAAGATTGTCATGTGATGAAATCTCCAGAAATATGTCCAACCAAAATTGGCAACCCAAAAGGTCTGGCAGCCACAGATTAATGTCGAACTGACCCAAAAGGAAACATTTTGATTTGGTTCAAGAAACTGAAATTTTTTGATTCAGGTCAACTTGACCCAGAATGAAGTATTTTGTTTTGATTTTCCTAACAGAAAATTGAAAAATATCAGCATCTCTAATGAATAAAACTTCAAATTTGTCACAGCAGTTTTTATCAAAAATCACAGAGCAGTGATGTTAAATTTAGTAAAAGTCATGAGTTTAGGGGGAAATGGTGTATAAAGAAATTTACACATGATTTCCCCGGATAACCCGTTTTCATTTTTACTAAATTTATAGTGACTGCTCCAGGATTTTTGATTTTTAAAAAATGCTGTAACAAATAAATACCTCTAAAAATCATAGCCCAGAGTCCTCCTGTTCCTCACGCCACCCTCAGGGCACAGACCACCTGCAGCAACACCCTCCATCCCAGCACCGCAACCCTAATCCCAACCTGGTGAGGAGAGGCCCTTGCAAGGTGAGGACAGGTCTGGAGATAGAACCTGTCCCACAATCACCCTACAGTGGCATCTTCTGTCCTGCGGGGCTTGGGTGTGGCTCCCCACTCCAGGCGTTGCAACCTGATGTGTGGCATCACAGCAGTGGTCAGGTATGTCCAGAAAGCCAGAGGGTAAGGTACAGGGAGTTGTTGCCGCTGGTCAGTGCACCCTCATTTGAATTTGAAATGTCACAGACAAATGGAAAAGTCACATTTTAATCACCATGACAAACGTGTAGCCTTATTAATGATTCATTAATTTCTCTTTGATGACAAACAATTTTGAGTGAAGAATGGAAATTTCAACCCCATGGCATGACCTCAGACATTTTGGAGCAGATTGCTAGCCCACATTTCTTGATGAGACAAAAGAGCAAGAGAATCAGGGAATTTGGGGTTGGCAGGGGGTCAGGGTCTTCTCTGTGTGTTTCAACTGCCAGATTTTTTCCGCTTGCTTTAGGGACCCAACTACCGTGACCTAGAAACTGCTGTTTCCCCTGCCTGAGGCTGTCTCATGACACCTTGCCAGTTTATTACTTCCTATTTCTCCTCCTGGATCCCTTCTCCTTCCCCACACTTCCCCCACCCTTGCCTGCCCTTGCATCTGCACCTCTTCTCATTACATGGGTTGGAGGAGATTAAATGTTTACATGGGTAGTAGGATGGGCCTCAATCAAATGTACCCCAAATATGGTTGAACCAACCTGGATACTGTTACTCAGATCCAAATCAACAAGTTACTTCACATGCCTTGCTTCTTCAATCATTCTTGTTTTAGAGCAACTTTGCATACATGTGACTTACACTGTGTTTGTTTCCAAGTTGCATGAACAGAGTTTTGAAAACACATTATGAAGTTAATGTTGTTAGAGCACTTACCATGCCAATGGAACAAAGGGATTACAGTTATGATCCTCCTCCCATTGATGTCAATGGCCAAACTCCCATTAACCTTAGCGGAACAGGTTTCCTGCCCTTCTTGAATATCTAATCTATTTTTTCTATCTAATCTGCCCCTACTGCATTTTCTACAGGTTAAAGAGACTAGTGTCATGGCCGGGATTGGCCTGTTTAGGTGTTTTACCTCATGAAAGTGCCTTTTCCAAGAGTGATATAGGAGGAGGAGCAGCAGGCCACCTCTACTTTATCTTACATCTTATCGTTTTCTTGTCAGTTACACTCATCTTGCACATGCATAGAATATCAAATGTCTTAAATTTTACGTTGCTTTTCCACTTACATCCACTTTCATCAATTTAATGATTAATTTTTATCTGATGTGTAACCTATTCTGCCATTTATATAACTCAGGAGTTTAACCAAGAGACTTTCAAGTAGTTGTACCTGTTTAAACCTGTTTAATTTTGAGCTGCACCCAAAATATCTTGGCAATAAACAATGATTAGAAAGGAAATATAAGGAAAAAATAAATAACAGGGGAATCTGCTAAATTCTGTTGCTTTGTGAAATGATTCAAAGCAAGCTACCATGATTTTTTCCCTGAAGAAATTGTTGGTGAGATACTAAATAGGGAAACTTGCTTGCTAATATAAAGAGGTGACAATATAATGCATGGAGGCACAACAAAGTCCAGAAAGTAAAACATCAGGTAGACTACTAACTTCATATTTAATAACTGCAGTTTCCAAGAGCAAGTGAAATATTTAATTGATCACCCAAAAGTACAATTTCCTCGAATTTCAGTTTTACATATTCAGATTTATTGAGCAACTCTAAACAATAGACTGATTTTAGGGCTATTCTTGGCAATTAGAATATAGACTGTAAATTGTTGTTGGCTAACCTGACAAATTTGCAATAAACTAACTCCTGTAGCTGAGCCATATAAATCCTAATTTTAAGTGCCCCTTAATTATTTTATCACAACACCAACAGAATAGTTTCACAGCCCCTTAGCATGAAGTAGCCTGTAGAAGCCCATCACTTATGGCCCTCACATCACTGACCCAAGTATAGAAATGTGACTTTTCTGCAAACCATTCTTTATCCAGTTCTGGGAACCTTCTTCGCAAAGCCTTGGGCTTTATTACCATCCCTCTCTCCCTTCCACACCCACATCACCGAATCCGATGTGGAAAGGTTGACCCAACACTGAGCAGGGTAATGACAGCATAGCCCTTAACCCAGAGTTTGTAAAGTCAGAATGAGATATAGTTTCAGTATTTCCGAATTGGAATCATGCCCTCAAGTAACTCATTTGATGCTCACATATGGCCTCTTCTGCACCTGCACTGGTGTCCTCATGTTAAAATGGCATTGTACCTGCTGATCATAAGTTGGAACGCCAGCTTCAGCGCATGGAAGGTGCCAGCCAAAGATTATTTTAAAAGGGTTGACTTCAATAATTGCCTCCTGTCTGACAGCACTGTCCGGCTGATGTTGTGTTATTTATTTAGCCCATTTATAAAAACTAAAGAACATTGCCAAAGCACATATCTGTCTGGACTTGCTGAAACTTGTGTAACAAAATGGAATGCTTTTAGGGTTATTGTGGCTGCCAGAAAAAAATGGGATGAAAGTGTGTTTCCAGGGAACCTTTTAAGAATATATCGTCTCAAACCATACAGAGAAATTGTAGACACTTGGAGAACACGCCCAGACATTGGCACTGAGAGATAGATATAGTCAGAGAGACATAAGGGAACAGAACCCAAGACCCAAGTTGGGACCTTGCTCTGAGAAGTAAGGAAATAACTTGGTGCCCATTGCTTTGACTGCACTTTGCCCTGATTCTGAGGGGTATACTGTAAGTGAAGGTCTCAGATGCAGACTACTGATCCTGTAGTCACAATCATTCAGTCTGTTGCAGCCGTTATGCTCAAAAGTCTGAAAATTCCTGCTCAGCAGAACTTCAGGTGTCTGTACAATACTTGTAGTTTCCCTTTTAAGGCTTTGCACCTACAATGGTATTGTCAGTCAGCCTTTAACAGAATTCCATCATGTACAGCATCACAATTCTCTTATACAGCATCACAGTTTGCACTCATTGGGGCGAGGCACAGGTGTAGTGTTTGTGCTCCCTTGAGGACAAGGACAGCATGAGACTAGCCACCTGAAAGGAGGTAGCAAGGAGGGAGACTATAGTATCCCCCTCCCACACACACACCTTGGTCAGCAGAGTACCCACACTGTACACTCTTGTGCAGTAGCCATACTTTCACTGTGCACCAAGGAGCTCCACGATCTATTTTACTTGCATCTGCTAACTGGAAATGGCATGGGTAATTGTGTTTGGAATTTTGCTGTCCCAAGTGTAATAATCAAGTAATCCTCAGCATATGCCATGTTATCTCATAAACTCATAGACTGTAAGGCCAGAAGGGACCCTAACTTGCAGTGGCATATGGTACTTTTGCAGCATCACAACGTATTTCTAGAAAAATGAGATGGTCCTTTTAAAATACAGTTGTTCTATAAAAACCTTTAAAATTGGATAAACAATCTTAATTGGAATTTGGGGACATTCAACAGATGTGTGGTAAATAAAGCTGCTATAGCTTAGTCTCCCTAATGTGTCACTGCTGTTATGACTGTGCTGTGCTAAGATTTCTAGGCTGCACTGTATGCTGAGGAGGAAATAAGGAATATCTGAAAAAATAAATGGCACAATAAAAATAAGACTGTACTTGACACAATTAAAGTTTTTCATACAGTCAAGTAAAAATTCAGGAGAAGAATCCCATTTTTGTCTTTCTGTGCATTTTTGATCTATTTTGTGTCAATGGCAGCAGATAGAGGGGGGCATTGCTTCAGAATAAAAGTATTCTAAAGGCCTCCCTGTCTGTGGTCTCACAGTCTGATTAATGGTACCATATTTCTCCTCAGCTAACAATATGCTATGATTAAGTTATCATAGCAGCAAGATTTGATAACAAGTGTAATAATTGAACCAAAGGTAAAAGAACTCGAGCTGAAATTTACAATACTCTTTCTGAGCAAAGAAGAGAAGAAATTTGAGCTGATTCTGTCTAATAGAGAAAAGAGAGTTGGAACATCGATCACTAAAGACCAAATTCTCTGTCAGCGTTACTCCCCCTGGTTCAGTGGTGTTATGCCAACAGGGAATTAGCTCCTTTCTGTTCTTTGATCCCTCAATGGTCTCTTTTAAATAAAATTGAAGTAGATTGCACTCTATTTTCTTTTATAGTTAATAGCATATTTCCAGAAAGGGGGCTGGCTGCAGAATAAATACCCAGTACAATAATGTTAGTAGTGTATTATATTTATGCACATTTCATAAATAGCTTTTTTTTTGAGAGAGAGAGAGACCCCCTGTGATAAATAGGGAAATTAGTAAATGGAGATACATTTTTTGTAAAAATAAAATCTTTAAAATCTTTAATTTTAATTTTTTTAGGGAAGGCCAGGTCGGAAAGGGTATGCAGGAGAACCTGGATCAGAAGGCTTGAAGGTAATACTGCTGGATTTTATTTATAAAACTGGAAGATAGTTAGAGTGCCCTCAGATGTGTGTGTGAGACAGCGACATGTTGTAACAGGGCAGCTGGCTCACTAAAGGAAATGGGGCTCAGCGCTCCTGTTCCAGTCCAGGTGCTCCCTGTTTGGGCTGATTAAGGGGATGAGGCACCAACTGGGAAACATAATAGGCCTGAGAGTGAATTTAGAGGGTCAGAGCAGACTGGTTCAGTCAGAAAGAGCAGTTCCTTCGGAGAGGGCTGAAAGCAGGAGAGCAGCAAGGTGTTTTCTGGCAGATTTCCCCAAGCCAGAAAGCCAGGGCTGGAGAGGGTTGTAAGTGGGAAGGAGCAGCGGAGGGAGATGCCTACTGGCTTTAAACTGGAGAGCTGGATCCAAGGGTCAGAGGGCTGAAGGGAGGGAGATAGTAGAGGGCCTTATTTGTTGGCATCTCCTTGCTGGGGAGTTGGGATCCAGAGGAACCAGGAGAGGCTTTCAGTGGAGAGACTGGGAGTTGCTGCTAGGAAAAGTGGGGTTGTGCCCCAAAAGGAAGGACTCGGTTTGCTGTCCTGGTGGCGGGCCAGAGGACAACTGATAAAGAGTTCAGGTCTGGTGGAAGACACCAGGATGGTGAGAACAGAGTTGTTTTTTTTAAAGATTACATGAAGAGGGATGATGTGAACTATATTGTGGGACTTTTGGTTTGGGATGTTTGCACTGAGTTTTTGTTAATAAATCATGGACTTGAGGTCATGCTTGGATTGGACTTACTGTGACCTCACGAGGAAAATTAAGGTGAGGGACCACTCGCAAGGTGGCTCTGAGGCCACGAGGGGGCACCTGAGAGGGGGTCACTGGTTGACATACATATAGCCAGTGAATCTGCTTACTTGCAGGTTCCTTAGTTGGGAGAGTGAAGAATACTCTACAGGATTGGGGGACATGGATGGTACCCTCCATATGGCACTGTGGGGGAGGATAAGCGGAAATCTGAGGAGGCTAAAAGGAGGGTTAGTATGAATGTTGGGGGCATGAGGATGTGGAGGCAGGAAGAAAGGAGAGGGTTGGAGTATATGTGGGGAGGACTGGCATGAGCTCAGTCCCTTTACATTAGCTGCTGCTACAGCTAATTGTACACCGATGCTCTAGCTGAGCCAACATATTAGCAAGAGCTCCTCAAATCAATATTTGGCAGGATATTAGGGCTGATACTGCCACTTCTGTAGTGTTAGCAAGATAATTAGTACAGTGACATTCTCTTTTAAAATTCTCCTGTAAAATACATCAGTGTAAATCCACCATGAACATAGGTGCTGGAACTGAGGGGGAGGGGAGTTCTGCACTCCCTGGCTTGAAGTGGTTTTCGTCCTATACAGTGGTTTACAGTTTGGTTCAATGGCTCTCAGCACCCCCTACTATAAAAATTGTTCCAGCACTCCTGACCATGAATCCACAAGCTCTTATGGAGTTGCAAGACTTACAGCGTAATAACTGAGAGCAGAATCTTCTCCTTTAATACGCATCTCTTTCTAATGTAGAATTTTGGAAGAGTAACCTGAGTTTGTTAGAATTTCATTCAAACTGTTGTGTAAAGTAAGGTGTCTGGCAAAATCATAATAAATGTGGAACAGTGCAAATATGGAAAAGCAATTTAAGAGTTAAATATCTTAATGAATAATATTATTACACTTTATGCAGATAATTGCCTCCCTATGGTATGTTGTAAAATTGATATAAAGAAGCTAACAGACTGTTTACAGGTAAAATATGCTTTTAGAAGTGGCTATGAACTAATGAAGGGAATAATATTATGTATTTATATTTAATTTCAATTTGACTAAAGAAAGCTATGAATCTAGGAAATGGGGATTAAAAAGAGAACCAAACTATACGTGATCATAAAGACAAAACCATTGTTGTTTTTGTTTAGTTGCATAATTTTGCCGCTTAAGTTTTATATAGAAAATGAAACACAAAAGGAACTTGGGGAAATGGAGATGTTTAAAGCACCCTCCTGCAAGAAGTGAAATTTATAAAAACTATATAATCTGTTTTCTGCATTAACAGGGAGAACCAGGAGATCAAGGAAACCTTGGAAAAACTGGTGAAGCCGTAAGCTTAAATGCTCTTTCTAGTTTAATTTTAATTTTTTTGACAAGCTCTTTTGATAATGTACGTTGCAATAATTCTGTTGACTTAGGTTTAAATGGTTTTAAAACCCTGTTTCCTGGTTACATGGTGAGCTCTGCTTTCTCCTCTTGAGCGCTCCTCTCAGGTAACAGGCCTGGCTTCCTGCTCCTTTGTTAAGGGTGGAACCCCGCAGGCCAGCCACTCTGACTGGATCTCTGCGCTACTGGGTCTCTTTTCCAACCACGTTAACACAAGAGGCCCTGTGTTTGGCATTTGGAAACTCTTTTCCTCCAGGAGGCTATGGCAGTAGCTGATTAAAGTGACTCAAACCCAGCATCTTCAAAGCAAAGTATTATTTACTCACCCACAGGTACATAGCACACATAGCAGAGGATAAAAACAAAAAGGCCTTTACACCCATTTCCCCTTTCCTAAACTCTAAATCTTTCCTTATGAGCTTTTGGAAAGTTCCATTCAGCCGCTTCCTGACATCTCTAGGCTGGGGGAGAGAACCTGCTTGCTGCTGTTTCTGTGTCTGTGCGTCTATCAGTGTCTCCTTCATGGGCAGCAGACAGCCCACTAAATCCCTAGGCTCAGATCTGGGAAGAATACATTTGCCATCTTAGTTGGAGCCAGGCTGGGGGTATTCCCCAATTAATAGCTTGCCCATTGTTTCCTCAAGGGTCCATAGGATTCTCTGGACTGTACCTTATCTTTGCCATTGTTTTGCTTCCCAGCTTCCTTTGATTCAACTCCTTGCACTCAGGCATGATTTAAAGACGTCAAATTACAAAGAATCCATCCTTTCCTCCACTTTAAACCTGCAAGTGACCCTTGCCCCCATGCTGCAGAGGAAGGGGGAACCCCCCGAGTCCCTGCTAATTGTTTGGGCTCTGGCAAGAGCCTGAGCTCTGGGAACTTACAAGGGGGAAGGATGCTGGAGCCCTGGCTCCAGCCGGAGCCCAAACATCTACACTGTAGTTTTATAGCCCTGCAGCCCAACCCCTGTGAGCTCAAGTCAGCTGACACAGGCAAGCCGGGGATTTTATACTGCAGGGTAGACATGTCCTTACAGTCTAATCAGATAATACAGTGGGAGGAACTGGGGAAGACAGGGATCAGGGGAATGACAGCCACATGATATATCATGATTTTATAGTTTTTTCTCTTAGTTTATTTACTCTTGCCTATTACTTTTTTGACTATTTTCTCCTTTTTTTAAATGAACTTCATTGACTCCCCTTTTCATCTAAGATTACATAATATATACCGATAAACCTGCAATTAAAGTTAGCAAAGTTGTTATACTACATGGAAATAACATATTAAAATCTCCAAATGAAAGCATGTAAGTTCTCTGCATATGTTACCAAAAGAGAGATTTTTAAATAACTAGTTACTGTTAATTAACAAACTACATGAGGGGTCCACCTTATTAAAAGTACTAATTTTTATTTTCCTGTCCCTTTTTACTCTCAATTCTTCTGGTACCAGCCAGTTCTCTCTCTCTCTGTTTTTTTTATAAAGTTGATGGAACTATAGTTTTTGGCCAAGACATCAGAAGGATTACTTTACCGTGAACAGCTTTCTCAGGCTTACCCTGCTAAGTACAAGCTTGAGCCTGCGGAGTACACAAGAGGGTTGTACATGAGCAGGGCAAAGCCATCTAGAGGGATATTAAGCATGGTGCTTTGTTGTTCATGATCCAGTAAGATGAAGTATGCTGGGGACTCAGGCACTACATCGTTTATGGTCCAGCAAGGACACTCTGCCTGACATACATCAAGGGGCATTGAGCTGCTGACTTTTTGGGAACTTTAGCAAGCATTTCTATGTACATGGTTGGGCCCAAATGACAGCTTCTGCTCTCGGTCCCTCTTTAGATCAGCTTTCCGTACACTCACTTGGAGAAGCACCTCAAGGTGGTTATCCTGAAATCGTGAAAATGTGCACTATGCACATTAGCCCTGATCTAGATTCGGTGGGACTATTCATATGCTCCTAATTACACATTGCTTTGCTGCTGGATCAGGGCTATCATTTCCATGTACAGGATTGCACTTAGGCTACTATTACTTGGCCATGCTAACTAGTTCCCTCAGCACACCTCCTTCCCCCCTACTCCCACGTGGCTTCAGTGTGGACGTACAGTGGGATTTTCCAAAGTGCCTGTGTGACTCAGGAGCAAAACACACCTGGAAAGTCAAAGCTTTATCTGAATTTGAGCATAGTTCATATTTTTTCCTCTCTCCCAGGCTGCTGAGCTAAAGCTGGGTTCCCAGGGCTTAGTGCTTTGCCCCTATGCACCTCCGTATTCAGCTGCCTGCTGGATCTAGCGCTATGTATTTTAGCAGCTATAACATTCATGAACTTGTATGTGAAATTAAAAATAAAAGTAAATTGAGAAGATGGGTTGTTAACAACTTTTCTATTTCTTGTGAATCATGGCACCAGTTGTTCTACTGATGGAACCTGGTTTGCTTACAAATGTTTTTTAAATCCGTAGCGATTTTTGCCATTTTCTTTCTTTAAAATTCCTTTTACCCTCCTTTCCGTTCCTCTCTGCTTGTTTGTGTTTTGGCTAGCTATCTGAGGCACCTACAGATGCTTGCCCTAAAATAACATATGATCCTTTTGCTATAACACTTGTAGCTAGGTACTGCAATTTTACTTGAGGGGAAAATAGTCTTTGTGTAATAAATGCTGTTAGAATGGGCCCATATCAATCCTTGACCAAAAAAATAACCAAAAGAAAGCTTAAAGTCAGAGTACATAATCACTTATCAACTATTTTCATCAGGATCAAAATTCCATAATTATTGCACTTAGTATATTGTCAAATGTCACCAGATTTTAAAAGTAGCTGCAGAGACGAAGAAAGGACATACTGTAATATGAGTAAGGAATTGCTTTGGATTTGGTTTGGCAGAATTGCCAAACACTGGATGAGACCAACTGATCCATATAATCTAATGTGATGCCCTAGTAGATGATGAAACACCTCATCCCCACAATGTACCTAGCCCATTCTACAATATTGTATAAAAATAAAAAATTCTTCCTGACACCTGTACGATTGAGCTCTTAGAGAACAAAAACAAAGGTACAGGACTTGGATGGCTTTGAGTTCTATGTGGTCCAAATAAGAAAAAAAGGAAACTGAAAAGCTGCTGTCATGAAGTCTTGAACAAGGCTATTGTCAGCATATTGTATAATAGCGTAAGATCTGTCAGCTGTTCAAAGCAGAATGATAGTTGCCACTGACAGCAGGTATGATTTTAACGTAAAAGCTGCTTCTGTTTCACCTTGATTTATATGGTGAAGTCCCATTTTTGGCTGGTGTGGTTTGGTTGAGCAGACTCAGAAATTAACATGTGATTAGACAGATCTCCTTGCTGGTGAGATAATCATCTGCTATGAAATCAACAAATCTGTCAAATTTTAGACAGAGGTTGGTTAATTTAATAAAGGACTGCAGCTAGGGCAAATTTACAATACCAGTGAGAGAATCTCTTGGAAACCATGCCAAAAGAAATACTGGCTACAGCTACTGAGAAAATTGCCTCTGGATGAGGGGAGAAAAAAATCTCACTGTGCTGGCATGCGGGTTTCATACGCTTAAACTATTGGTGGCTGGCAAATCTTTGAAACCATGTTGCTGCAAGCACATCAAAACAAATAGCCCATCTGTGTTATATAGAGCGAATCCAAGTGCATGAATGACTTTAGACATTTTAAGAAGATGATTGTATGATGGGTTTTGTGCCATAAATCTGAAATCCTCGGAGATTAAACAGTTGCCTGCTAGGGCTGTGTTACTGTTTGGTGATGCTTGTGTTCATCAAGGCAGTGACACACTGTGTATAGCTTGGGGGAAAAAATTAATGAATGTTTCTCCCTGCCATCACCACTACAATTAAATTAAATTCATTCAAAAAAGAGAAGCTGTCAACACAATGTATGGCAAGTGTCAAAATGACAAATCAGAACAAACAGAGGCATAGAACACAAACCTTGAAAAAATAATCCTGCACTTCACAAGTGATCTGTTGAAGTACATTTAAACAAGCATGCCCAGTTGTGGGCAATGTTCAGTATCACAAAAGGGAAACTAAGTAGAAACAACACCTACAAAAACTGGCAGCAAGAATAATAAAATCTAAGGTCCAGCAAAGAATATATCTGACCTTCTGACTGCAAATGCTAGCTGCACAGCAGGCAGACCTGTAAGGGAAAAGGTTGCCCTGCCTTCGAAAGACGAAACCTTCAAGTTCTGCTGTGTATCTAAGAGATGTGGAGTTACTTTTGAGAAGAACTCATGTAAGTAATTTCCCCACCTCCTGCAGAGGCAAAATGTTGCAGGATAGGCCCCATGGAATGGCTGTTTAATTTATGAGGAATGGAAAAATGCAATTCCCTTTGCTTGAAGAAAAAAATTTAGAGAGCTTTGAATGAATTTTCAAGATGCTAAGTAGACAAAGTTCTTTGTACTGTCATGAAAAGTCTGGACTCTGGGGATGCAAAAACAAAAATTGGAAACAGCAAGAAGAAAAAGCAAATTGAGTAAAACATTTTTCAAACAAAGGATAGTGAATATGTGGGGTCAATACTATGATGGACATCAGAAGAAGCAACTAGCTCAGCCATTCTCAAAAACCTACTTCATAAAGGTTTGGGAAAGAGACTCTTAAGGATTTATAGATGGTAATGACACTTTGCATTTATATAGTTCTTTTCATCTATATTGTAGACCTCAAAGACTAAAACTCCTCTCACATCCCACGGAACTGACAGTACCCATCAACCGTTTATCCCTCCCCCTCAGGAAAAGAATGAGAAAATAGATAGATATTGTGACATGACCTGAAGGTCAACAAATTCAGAGTCTGGTGTACCAGTTTAAGAAGCAAATTGCAAATGGTATCCGACATGGAGAGAGAAGTAGTCTTTGAAGCACCCAGCACCCCAAACTATTTATGGTTTTATAGGTTAGAACTAAAGTCTTAAATTGATCCCCCCCAAATGAATGGGAAGTGAAAGTACTGAAGCACAAATGTTACATGCTCCATGTGAGAACCACCACTCGACAGAGAGGTCACCACAAGATTCACCAGCTGAAGTTTTTTATCGGTATAAGGGCAGCACCACATAGTCCATTGCAGCAATCCTATCTCAAGATGACAATAATGTGAATAGTCTGTGTTACGTGCTAATTTCTAAAGAAAAGGTGTCAGTTTCCTGGCCATGTGCAGATTAGTAAAAACACTGTTTGGCCACTACTTCTATCTTCACCTTCAGAAACAGCTCAGGGACCCAGTAAGACCCCAAGTTATGAACCCAAAGAAACAAAGGTGAGCAAGCTACCTGGACTGAGGGAGCTGGTATCACAAAGCCATTTCTTCTAGCTGTTTCCCCCAGTCTACCAGCATAATCCATCCAAATCTGGAGGACTGTCCACATTCATCAAAATCCCAATCCCAGCATGTTACTGGATAAATTTATCAACCACACCAACCAGATCCAGTAAACAGACTGAAGCCTTTATTCCCTGCTGTATTTGAGCACAGCCTTGGGTGCAGCCTGGTTACGGCTCCCTCTTCAGTGCTGCCCAGTCTCAGTGTAAATGAGCACAAGTGGGGCTCTAAATTATGTTGTTGATGCTGCTGGTATAAGGGGAAAATCAGGCCTAGTGGAGCTCCCATCTCCCCCTTGCACTAAAGGTGAGTGGCTGGTGTAGGAGGAGCTATGCTACCTCCGGTAGCCCTGCACCACTGAAGATTCCCCATCCAGGGGGATTTTTCTATGCAGAATCACCGGCTGTTTTAAGGCCATTTTACACTGTGTAAAGGTCAGTGTCCTTAGCAGCCAAAGAGCCCAGCCCTGAGTGTCTTCCAAATACTGGAATCAGTATTCATTAGTCCATGCTGCCTCACTGTCACCCTCACCTAAAAGTTTCACATACAAGTTGGAGGTGTGACAAAATGGAACCGCACAGTACCTCATACAAAAGAACTATGGGGCATGTAGCTTCATAGATTCCAAAGCCAGAAGGGACCACTGTGATTGTCTAGTCTGACCTGTTAATACAGGCCATAGATCTTCCTGAAAATAATCCTTAGAGCATATATTTTAGAAGAAATCCAATCTTGACTTAAGTGAGCTCTCCGTCTTGTCTGTCCCTGCGAGAAAAGAAAACTAAACCATTCAAGAGTGAGTCGAGCAATTCCTGCACAAGGGTGTGCTGTCATCTCAACAGAATCTTGTTCCAAATCTAGGCAATCCTGTCTGCAAAGTAGAACAACAACTCACAGCAACAAATGCTCAACTGTGCCACTTGTAGGAGGCAGCACAACATCTACCGCTCAGAAGAGATCTGGCAAGTCCTGTTCACCAGATGCGATACTGGAAATAAAGAACTCTTTGCTGCATTCTGGACGGCCATGGCATCAGACTTCAAACACTCTATGTCACAGTCATTTACACCCAGCATGATGTTTTTACCACCAGTTTTCTAGCTACCTTCCTTTCTATTCATCTGTCACAGGTTATGTGTATGTCAAGGTAACCTGTGAAGATGGAATGATAAGAGTCATTTGGGAGGTACCCTACCAATAATCAAAGAAATATCATTGTAATGGCTGTGGCATAGGTAGCCTGGCCAGTAGTGTCCGCTGGGCAAGGGTCAAAGGTAGGAGTTGAGACTAGTTACCATGCCGAGTCAGGAGATGGTCAAGGGTCAGTGGCAGTAGGCAGAAGCAAGACAAGGCAAAAAACAAGGTCAGTAGCAGTAGCAAGCTGGAGTCTGCATTATTGCTAAGACAGCTGCTTGGGGCAACTTTCAATAGTTGGTGTGGCCCAATCAGGTGGTTAGAGGGTTCTGTCACTCTGGCCTTTTTGGGAAGTACTTCCCATGGTGCATAACCTTCCAGTAATTGTTGGATGCTCCTTCACCTGGCTCCCCAGTGGTGATGTGGAAGCATCAGTCCTCCAAGGACCCCACAATCTGCATTCCAGACCCATGGATTTACACCTGTTCATAGAGTATGTGTAGTCATTTTCATTCAATAATGGTGCAGGTGTCAGCATGCTGTTTACTGCTGGTCCCATTAGTGTCAGTCTGCCTCTCAAAGTACACTCTAGCGATCCAGAAGACATTTTATTTTTTAACATGAATAGTTTCATCACATGGCATTTGGGAAGAAGATGGAAGACGATTGACTTCCAACACTTTGCTTAAGAGAACATCCTGCCAGCACTCTGTCATCTGAGAATGGAAGCATGGGGTGGAATTTTGCTAAATCATACTGGTGGAACTCTGGAATAATTACTCTGGATTTACTTCAGTGTTACTGAGAGCAGAATTTGGCCCATAATATTTGTGTCTGTCATGGGGTGCAGCCCTCATCGCCAAACTGGTGCCTTCTCCTGATTGTGCTGGGGATTAGCTAGAGGCCAGCAACCCCGTCCACAATCTGCATACTGGCTTGCTGTCTCTGCTCCTGCCTACGGCTCCTTTCCCAGCTCCCAAAACCGCAGCATCCTCTTCTTGACTCAGCCCTCTGGCTGAGTTGTCATCTGTGTTTCCCCCTCCCGGGAGCAGGTATCTCTGTCCAACAGTCCAGCCACTTCCCCAGTGAGGGAGATCTCTTTCCCTGGGCCACTTCCCCATAGCCCCAGTACCTTCTGCGCCCTTATCTCAGGGCCTCAGTCCCAGGAGCCAGCCACTCCTCTGTCCAAGGTGCTTATCTTTCTCTCAGCCCTCATGGGACACAGTCCTTTACTCCCTGGGCTCCCAGCAACAACTGACCTACTTTGCTCTACAGCTCCCTTTTATATGGACCTGCTGGATCCTGATTGGCTCCTTCCTGTGCAGCCTTCATAGTGCTTTATTAACCCCGTGCATGCGAGTTTGGGGCAGATGCCCCATCGCAGTATCATTGCACTGTTGATAAAGCAATGGTACCAGCAGTTTTCCCTTTCTAACATTCAGTTCATTCTGGAGTCTGGCAACTGCACCTTTGAAGGTTCCAATGAGACTGTAGCTATCTGCTACAAATTCAACATATTTCACCAGCAGGATGCACATATACCTGATCAGATTACTCTGATTTACTACCAAATAATTATTTCAAAGGACAGAAAATGTTAACAAAACGGATAGCCAGATTCCAGTGTGTGGAACAGAGGACAAGGGCATCTGTCTTTCTAATCTTGTGGTTCCAAACATAATCATTAGTAAAGCACCTGCAGATCTAATGTTCCCTTCATAACATGTTTAGTACAATGGTTCTGAGGCAGGAAATTGATCTGAAGTTTGGAGGTTGACTATTAAAATATCACACACCAAAAAGCTTGGCTTGCCAAGTGGCATAAGCATAGCAATGAGATTCTGAAACTGTGATCCAACAGTGTCAGGCCCTGAACACTGTGCAATGTTCTAGTCTACCATTCTATTTTTGCCTCACTCAGACTGCAGTGCCATCAGCAAATACTTATAGCACAAGGCGTTACAGGTCTCGGAAACAATTAAATTGAGTTAGCCTGTTGCATCAATTTTCCTCCATATCCCTGAGCTCCAGTCTTATTGTAGTGTAAAACAAAGTCAACTCACTCTGCACACTAAGGAATGATGGTACTGTAACATGCTTCAATATCTAAGGTTTGCATCAAAATTTAGAAGAAACAGTATTGCTTATGAGTCGGAGCTGACCTTGATTAGCGAGTATGTGTTATTTCTATTCTATTCGAAATTGAGAGAGCTTTGTTACAGAATATAGCAGAGTTCTATCAACTGCAACACGATGTGATACAATTGAAGCAAAAAATGGGAAAGTTACAAGGACAAAATGGATGGGGAAGGCAGCATCAGAATGAGCAAGGTGTATCTGCATGCAAACTTTTAGATTTTCTTCCTTATTCCTCTCTCCAAGCAAACCAACTTACTAGGCCCTTTGGGAGGGAAAGTTCTTCCTCACATGAATCTATCTCCCGGCTTTCTACATTGAAAAACATTTCCTAACCCTGAAGGAATAATATATATATATATATATTTTAAAAACAGCTTTTTTGTGTTCCATCTGGAAGGCTAAATGATGTGATCCAAGTATATTGTTCCTCACTTACAGTCATACAGGCAGCTTCTGAGAAATGGTTACGTGACATTGACACAGGAAATGTCTTGGGCCCAGGAGATGAGATGACCCCTTTAAAGCTAAACTTCCCCTTAATTTGTAAGAAGTCAGAATTTTCCCAATATATTTTCCATCTTAGCTCCTTTTTATTCAATTTTCATAGCAGTCTGGAGACAGGACATCCTTTAAAACTTCAAATAACCCTTATTCTTTCCACTCTTTGTTAGCAGCTGATCAGATTTGGGCTCCATTTCAAGGTCTTTGACTTCAAAACTCTGAATGGACTCAGATCCAGTATCCATTGGATCCAATGGACTTGCATTTCAGAGAGTCACAGTCCTCCTTCTGGCTCCCTTGCTGCTCCAAGGAGGGAGTAAACTGCTCTGGGTCTATATGCAGCACAGTTTCTGTTCCCTAGAAACCCAGCACATGATGTTCACTGGCACACTATGAGGGCAGGCCAAGATTCCACTCCTCCTTCATGAGGAAGGAACATAGTGGCTTTTTGGAGCATGTTTCTCTTCCCACACTGTTAGCTGTGATGTGGGTTGCGGTTGCAGAGCTTCAGGGTGTGTCTTGCCATTTGGACAACCATTTGGACCACTCTTTGCAAATAAGCTTAATTACCTTTGTAATTATTAATTTATTTTTGCTGTTGTCTGTGAAAAATAAAGATCAAACTGATTTTTGAAAGTCAGTTCTTATTATGTCTCATAACGCGTGGCTGGTGAAACTGGTTTGAGGCTGGACTTTAATTTCAAAAATGTGGGAGTTTTTCATATTAAAAATTGAAACCACATTTCTAGGTATATCAGTATGCCATAAAGTAATAGAAGCTCAGGTTTGTAGTATGGTTGTTTTCTTAAGTAGTGGTTGTTTTGTTAAAATTAACATAAGAAACTGACTTAAACCATGAGAAATATTCAATTTAATTTTGATGTGTTGAAATCTGGATTTTGGTTGGGTTTTGTTTGTTTATATGTTGTTGTTTTCATACTGTACCAAGGTGAAGGAAACTCTTTGCAAAGACTGAAGGTTATAGGCTCTTGAGGAAAGTGTCTGTATGTAAATCCTTACAAGCAGACATAATTATTGTGTCAGTCCAGGTTAGATCTCATATTCTAGCTGAAAGGAATGTGCAGATGCGGGGAAAGTTTTCATGGAAATGAATGGAAAGAAAAGAGTAATATAATATAAAGATTTTCTTGTTGGAAGAAAATACTGTATAGCTACTTGTATTATGTCATTAAAATAATGTCTTATGAATATGGTGAAATTTTGAATTCTGTATAAAATGATGCTTCATCGGAAAATTTTATTTTGACTTGAAAGTGTTAGTCTATATAGCCTGGCAGGTAACTGCTTACACAGCAATCTTTTGGAACTGGCTGAATATCCACTTCTCTCTAACCAAGCCTTTTAAAGGATTACCGTATACTCCATTTTGCATTAAGTATACAATATGGTTCCAATTATTGTGCTGTAGTCCAGTTTCTAACACATAGCATTGGCCCTGGCAGGATGCTTGGTCTTCCTTAAACATGTGTTAGATGTGGGACCTGGTCTCTGATGCATTTTCCATAAAAATGCTTTTGTCAAGGAGGCTTCTATGAAGGGATATTTGTGTCATTAGAGAGTCGTACAGAAATCCTTGCAAATGAAAGTTTATGGCCTAATTTTTTAACAAGGTTTATGGCCATGATCATTTCTTTCATTTAGGTATTTTCCTTTTCCTTTCATTTATAATACTTACAATACTTAAGCTCCGTTTGATTTTTGGAGTGTACCACTGTGCCAAAAAGGAGTTCGGGATGCCAAAGAACTCTGACTAAATACAGTACCTTTGGCATATATTCATCCTCTTCCATAATAAGCAGAGATGGGCTCAAACCACAGAGATCTGGATCTAAACTTTGCAGTTGTCTTCCTTTGTGAGCCAAATTAAAGCTCTGGATCTGAAAAGCCCCATGAATTCTGAGAAAGTTTAGTATAAGATCAACACTATGTGGCTCAGCCCTTTGGTATAACAATGTTTTTGTTTCTGTAAATAAACATCAGTATATGTTTTACTAGGCTCCCTCAATCCCACTTTGTCTGCCCAGGATGTTGCCATTTTTCTTTTCCAAAAAGAAAACAAACATTATTCCTCAAGAATTTCCCTCTTCTTCTATCTCTGCTGGCTTAAGAAAGGTCAGTCAGAATGTGGCCACTGTGATACTTATAGCCTCTTATTGGGGCAGACCATCAGTATTGGTTCACAGACCTATTGCATCTGTCCACATGCCACCAGTCTCTCTCCCCCCAGTCTGCCAGGTATACTGAATTCTCCACCCAGAGTCCACTTCCTTACCCTGATTACCTGGAAGTTGGTTGGCTGAGCAAAATGGGCAGCATAGATTCACATAGATCCAAAAGCTCCTGTAACATAGCAGTAACCTTTCTACACAATCAGTCTACTGATCAAAGTGGAAGAGATGTGATCTTCACAGCAAAGTCTCATCCCATTGTCAGCTTCTGTTACCAACATTTTGGATAACAGCCTCCAGGTCAAGCTGTTAGCCCTCCGCATTAGCTCTGTCAGAGTGTGTTTAGCTTTAATTTCATCTTCCCAACCTCCCACTAAGACTTACAGTGTTCTCTCATTCCACTGTTTCAAAGTTTCTAAAAGGACTGGTTCATATTTATCACCTTCTTCAGGAATCTCCCTCGTTTTGAGATTTTAATGTAGATTTTATGGCCTTGTGGAGCCTCTACACTTTGAAACTCTTATCCAAGGGCTTTCTTCACCAGCTCACACCCCAAATTGCCTTCCTGGTGGCTATAATCTCAGATAGGAGAATTAGTGAGATTTGAGCACTGATGGCAGATCCTTCTTATACTGTACTCCATAGGGCAACTGAGATGGCCTACCACGGGCTATGATATCAAAATATATTAAACAATGAGATTTCTAAAGCAGCTCAGATTCCAGAAAAATAGGGATCAGAGTACAAATCACAAAACATAGCAGCGATTTTGCATCTGGATTTTATTGCCTCTATATACATAAATATACAGGCAGAAATCACTGGATTTGTTGTTGTGTCACAGATATGAATCTATAGAGCCATGATTTTGATAGACTGAAATAAAATAATTAAATCATAAAAAGAGTAAGAGCTATTTGGTGTGTGTGAATATGTGAAATATTTTTGTTATTCAAAAACAAAAACTTGCCAGTTAAAGTTGCTTACTGCTAGTTAAATTTGGTTATATTCCTATGTATGTAGAGATAGCAGTTGCCGCCATCTGAATTTTATTCACATAATCTGATTTAATGTGTTACAGACGTAACACAGTTGCATATTACTATATTACTAGTAACTTTCATATTTCTGCCATATTTTACAAGCTGTGTCGGTCCTGGGACTGACACAGCTACAGTAACACTGCATATTTTATGGGCACTCACATCATGTATTCCAGGTGCCTTTTGCTGTTTCTTCAATCACCAGTTTTTTTTTAAATGTTCCACTTTTGCTATCCCCGTCCTAGTCCAGATTTTCAGTGTAGCAAGGAAATTGAGAATATGTTTCCAACAATACATGTTTTACAATTGCACTGACTCCCTAAAGCAGTTTTCTTCCAGAATTTAATAGTAATCAGAGGTATCCTCGTGATGCTTTAATGTGTTCAAAACCTGGAGCACATATAGCTGCTGACTGATTGTGGTACATCTATATGATTTTCCAGTTGGAAACTCTAGAAATAATTTCTCTTGGAAGAAATAGCTTCTGATGGAGTAAAGATGGCTTTCTGAAGTTGTTTAACAACTTACCAAAAAGAGACAAAGTCCAAAAACTTCAACATCTTTATTAAAAGACCCAAAAAGTTTTACAATTGAGGAAACACTTCTAACTTAACCTCCTTAAACACCAAAGGGCAATTAGGCTCCCAACTCCCACTGAAACTTATTGGGATTGGGTCCCTAATTCTCATTTTTGCAATTGAAAATCTGCACCTTCATGTACATCACTGGGACTGCCAGCTATGTTCATTTTCCTTTTGAAAAAAACTGGCAACATCCTCAGAAGACAAGGTGGGACTGAAGGAGCTAAGTAAAGCATTTACTGATATGTATTTACAGAAGTATCAATACACAGCTGGGACTGCCAATATGTGTAGCAAAGGGACAACATTCATACATAATTTTTGCCATGTCTACATGCTGTTTTGCAATTTCCTTACTGCTATCAGTATATATTAACCAGACTTTCAATCTGTTATTATTTGTTGGTATATTTAGTAAAATACTGAATGTGCATTCATTTTTTTCACTTTATCAAAAAGCTGAAAATTGGGATCATGAATGTGCTTTCCTCTTCCAAGACATTCACAGCTTCTCCCTTCTGACTGCTCCCTCCCTACCTTTCCACCTTGCTCTCTTTGTTGTTTCTTCCACCCTCTCTACAGCTTGCATGTCCCAGGGAGAAGGAGCCCATACTACTGCTTGGAAGTAACTGGCTGCAGTCACCAACTAGGCTTGAGTATGGGAACTTTCAGTTTTCCACCTAACCATGGAATATCCTGTAAAATTAAAAGTATCTGAAAGATCTCTTCTAACTCTCATTACAGAGAAAGGTAACTCTTTCAAACGTACACAGCTCCACATATCTTCTAGCTTCTTTTCACAATTCAATCCCTGCTCTCAGTCCAGGCTGTGAATGTCAGAGGCATAAAGGCTAGTAACTTCCAAATTGGCTGTAGGTGTAATTAGTTTGTTGTTTTGTAGTTTATATCACAGTTAAAAGCTATTATTCAGGATCAGATTGTGAACCCCTCACTCCCATTGGTGAGGCGTTACTGACATGAGCAGTCCCATGGATTTTAATGGTCATAAGGAGTTTATGTATCTGGGGTGAATTCATTGATGTCAATGGCAAAGCTACCGTTAATTCAATGGAACCAGAATTTCACACCAAGTATATAAGTTGTTGTTACAATGATAAACGTATCAGTTTTAACAAGATGTCGTGTTGTCAGTGTTTGGTATTTTCCTTTATGTGTTCCTACTGGTATGAAAGAATGGTTAAAAATGTACATAAAAAGAAGATACTTTCTTTTGTTCAGTATAAAGAACTGCTTTTTCCTCTAGACTTTGACTGTCATTTGTTCACATGGTGCCTCATTCTCAAAGTGTCCCTTTACCCTAGAAACTGGAGGCAGTTCAAACTGAAGGAATGTCTCTCCAGGATGTTAGATTTGTGGGTAGTGCTAGTAAAAGTAAAACAATGTGTGGGCTATATAGGGAAGGCATATGCAGTAGGATTAATGATACAGAGCAATTAAAATGAGAGTTTGTAATTATGTTCAGAGTCACAGAAAGGAGGGAATTTTCTTCCATTGCGGATGTTTTAATTTTTTCCTAGGCAAATTTGACAAGCCTTTTGAAAAGCATTTTCCAGACACTGTCAACAGATTGCTTTAAACTCCATGCTGGACAGATATGTCTGCTTTCCCTTAGACTTTTTCCCCCTCCATTTGTTAATTCAGTCTCCATTTTCTTTAAAAAGAACAGAAAAAGAAAGTTCAGAAGGAGCCAAAAAGCTTTAACAACAGACTCGAGTAGAAATGCCAATCATCCATGTTTTTTGAAGCTGGTAGGATACTCTGTAATTTTCAATTACATATACATTTTAGAGAGATTCAGGAAAAAGGCAGCTTAACTTCATTGAACAACATATATATGTGTAAAATTAAAAAATAAATGATAACGTGTGTGATTTTTCAGACATTTTCAGATATTTTAGTTGCTTAGCTTCTGTTATTTTTTTTTACATTTGTCTGTTTGTCTATGAGTCTAGCTAGGTATTTATATGCACTCCTTCCCCTCAACATCTCACCTCATCATGGTAGTATCTAAAATGGACATTTAAACCTCTCAATATCAGGTTTTGAAATAAAATAAAACCCTTAAAATATAAACCAATTTATTTGTTATTCATTGCAATGGTACCTGTCACAGAGAGCATGAAATACAGTATGGGAAAAAAATTGCAACTTTAATAAAATTTGGCCAAGTGGCCTATAGAAAAACAGCACATGCTAAACAAGATGAGCAAAAAGAAAAAAAGCTATGGCTGCCCTCCGCTATTAATACCCAATGGGAAACCTCAGGATAGTAGTCAAAGGCTTGTCCTGTTTTAACTGGGTGTTGGAAAGCAGGCCTCGCTCTAAATTTCCTTGTTTTCTGCATTTGGGCCCTAGTTCAGCAAGGTATTTAAGGACCTACCTAACTTCAGGCATTTGAAGTGAGTTGGGCTACACACGGACTTACTTGAAGTTCAGCACAAAGTTCATGACCTTACTGAGTCAGGGTCTAGAGCTACAATGAGGCTACATGTTACAAAGATATAAGTTTTTTACTGAATTTTTAATTTCTGTTGAATGTTGTGGCAGTGATGTGATATATGGCATTGTACGCGTTGGGGGTGAGATTTTGAAAAGTACTCAGCATTGGCCTAACTCTGCACCTGCTGAGTGTCACCATTGGCTTCAACGGAAGCAGACTGAGGCCTCTGAGAAGGAGCTAGTTTCAAAAGGACATATCTTTAATTAGTGGAACACGCCCACTTAGAACCCCTCCATATAGATCTTTTGTTACACCAGTACCATACAGGTGGAAAATAGTAGAAGAAGGTTATGAGAGAGTTATTTTATTAAGAAAAGTTCTAATCCTGTGTTTTACTCAGCCAAAACTCCTCATGTCTTCAATGGATGTTCCATTCCTAGGAGGCTTAGGGGAAAATAAGAATTACCCCTGATCCAATAGCATTTTAGTTTTGCCAAGATTTGACTCACTCAGGCTGCATTCCAATGACATCAAGGTTTTTCTTTGTTGAATTTATACCCTTCTGGAAATTTGTGGATAGGACTAAAGCACTGGGAGAGCAATTAGCACCTTTAATTATATGTTTGTAGAGCACCTGGCACAAAGTGGCCCAGCTTAGTGGTGGCATTTAGGTGCTACCACAACATAAAAGTTAAATAATCATTAAATAATATTTCCCCTTCTTCCAACATCCCTTGATTTCTTGTGGACCTGAGTACAGGGTGTGCCTCCCACACGCCCCAATCTAGCCCCAAATGCAGACTGTAAGCAGACGCTACTACAGATGTGTCTGTTCAACAGAGAAAACAGTACACAGGAGAACCGCAGAGTTATGAATACCAGAGTTACGAACTGACCGGTTAACCACACACCTCATGTGGAACCAGAAGTACGCAATCAGGCAGCAGCAGAGACACACACACCAAAAAAGCAAATACAATACAGTACTGTGTTAAACGTAAACTACTAAAAAATTAAGGGAAAGCAGCATTTTTCTTCTGCGTAGTAAAGTTTTAAAGTTGTATTGTCAATGTTCAGTTGTAAACTTTTGAAAGAACAATCCAAACGTTTTGTTCAGAGTTATGAACATTTCAGAGTCACCAACAACCTCCAGTCCCGAGACGTTCGTAACTCTGAGGTTCTACTGCATTAGGGAAAGCTCTGTAAGACTGCCAGGAGGGGGAAGGTTGGGAATTAGTGTTAATTATCTGCCCCTGAAGTCCTGTGGGCTAGGCTGTGCAATGCTTACTCACGTGGATGAACGCTGATTCACACAAACAGTCCTTTTGAAACTACTGGGCCTACTCTTGTGAGTAGGTGGCACGCCAGGTTGAAAAAGGACTCCATGATCTGCCTTTTGGTTGTTGGCCAATGGAAAAACATGAAGCAGCATAGGGATCAATAAAATCCATTTGTTTTTTCATGTAGGGGCCCATTGGTTTACCTGGAGAAATTGGACCAGACGGAATCCCTGGTGAAAAGGTAACTTCTAACACTTCAATCTGAACAGCAGGATAAATCAGTTACAGAAACCATATGTTGATGATAGATTATTTAGTGATCACTGTGACATAATTAGTATGCATTTTAACACATAAGGATGTAATCAAATGCAGCACAAATCCGATACCAGTGACCGGCATGTGCTACCTTTGACTTTATTTTATAATGAAATTGGAGCGACATTGTTCGTCCCTGAGTGCTTGCCTTCCTATCCATTGCATTATAAGTTCAGTCTGAGAGTGTGATGTGACTAGTATTTTGTTTTAATTGGGTGGCTGTTGTTCACTTCACTATGGAGAGAAGAGGAGAAATAAAAGTGGAACACTATTATTTGGCAATAAGTGTTAGTAACATTTCTGTTACTAATTTTTATGTAGTTAGTTTTTTATGTAGTTTATGTAGCTAGTTTTTAAATGAAGCTAGAATGAACACAGTTACAGTTTCCTCTCCTATATGGCAACCAGATGTGTTTGTGACTGTAATGTTTGGCAGTGTTAATATTACTAGGATAATGTAAGGGCTAGTTTACACTTAAAACTTACAGCAGCACAGCTGTATCGGTACAACTCTGCCACTGTAAGAGCGCTTGGGTAGCCGCGTTATGTTGAAGGGAGAGAGCTCTCCCACTGACATAATAAAACCACCTAAACAAGCAGCGGTATCTATGTCGGTGGGAAAGCATCTCCCGCCAACATAGCGCAGTCCACACAAGCTTTTATGCTGGCAAAACTTATGTTGCTCAGGGGACGTGTTTTTTCCAGCATAAGTGCTAGTGTAAATAAGGCCTAAGTCTAAGAATGTTAAACAAAGTTCTACTTTAAAAAAAGATTTAAAAAAAACCAGGAAGCTATTACTTGACTGAATGTCAATTTCAGTTATAATAAACACATAATTATTTGTCAGAATGATCCAGCACCATTCATATTTTAACCCTGTAGGGTTGAATTAGTTCCCTACTTTGGTGGCTGGAATTCAAAAGAATATTACAAGGAAAAGGAAACACATGAAATGAAAGTGCTGGTTGTCAAACCTTAAAGATGGATACATCAGATAAGGTTTTAATCATAACTGCATGCCTAGAATACAACACTGTAGGGGCTGTCATTTTGTTTGCTCTTCATAATTATATTTACAAAGTTACTTCAGTTGCTGGTTTAAAATAGGAGAGGAAATGTAGCTTATCTGTCAGCAAACCTCTCAGCAAATGGAAGCAAACTTTTTAATGACAGAGTGACAGTTTACATTACTACACTGGATACTTGTCCCTTCATGATTCATGGTGTCATATACTCTAGTGTGACATTGCATGTGCCTCTCTATAACAGAGAGGAATCATTCGTTATTTTTAAGAGTTGTATCTTAGCAGCCAATATCAATCCTTAGCCCGGCCTAGTAGGTGGGCTGGATGTTGTTAGAATAGAAGAGAAGAGCGGATATAAGAGGTGGGTGAAAGAACCCTCCTCCTCTCCTAGCCAGAAAGCTAGACATTGGCAGTGGCATCTGATGCTGAGGCGGGGGCTCGACTTGCCAATGTTAATAATACATGTTATTTTAAAAATTGAGAAAAATGTGAAGAGTTTTTTTCTCCTCTTTATTGGTTATGGTTATAGATAACTCGGGAGAATAAAAAATATGGGTAGCTATGAATGTGATGCACCCCTGTGCGAGGCAAGTGCCCGCTGACAGTGGATTGCATAGCCCCGTTTACTTTCTCAATCTCTTTCCTGTAAGCCTTCTAGGAAAACAGAAGAAAAGAGTGACTTGTGATTTGATTTGATTTTCAAAATGAAAAACTGGGACACTGTGGTTGTGTTTGGGGATCACAGGAAAGTGTTGTGCTGGGAAGTATCAGAGAGGTTGGTGGGGAAGTGGGAAGAAAAAGCGGTGCCTTCTCCCATTTCCCTTTAAGGAATTGGGACACTTTATAGTAAAAGGTACAGTGGGAGAAAACATTATTTATCCCTTCATTGCCCCTTCACTATTGTCTCCTAATCTCCATCTCTTCCTTTCCAATTTAGCGCTACACTTCCATCTTCCCACTTCTGACTTGGCCCCCTCTCGTACATTAATTCACCTTCTTCTTCATTCATCAGTTGACTTCATTCCCACCTGTACTCAAACCTGCCATCCCATCATCCTCCAAACTCAGAAAGTTCCTAGGTTCCCCCTTCTTCCTCCAGCCAAACTCCTACTTGGTCAGAAACACCTCATGCATGTGTGAGCATGCACACACACTTCTCTCACAAGGCTCAGAACCCCTTCTTTTCCTACCTAAACTCTCTAGAGCTCAAAATCATTATCTTTAGCTCAGAGGAGCACCCACATAATGCTTCTGGTTCATAAAACCAACTTGCAGGCTCTGAATTTTTTCCATTTTTACCCACTTAATATCCACCACCAGCAGACTCAGAAGCTTACGTCCAAAACAGTAGGAATAGAGGCAGCAAGAAACATGTTCCTGTGCTTTGAAGTAGTCCCAGAGAAGCCAGATCTCTGCTTCTGTCCTCCTCTGCCTGCAGCTCATGTGTTACAGGGACTCCAGGGGCTGAGGGCTGCGGACATCATGAGCAGAGAGCCTTCCAACTCTACCTCTGTGGGACAGAACTGAAATAGTCCTCATGATGCCTATATTCTTTGCTGGACCTCCTCCTCCTGCTGCCTATAGTATTATGTGTTAGGGTCAGGAGTTCCCCAGTGGCAGCTAGGTATATTGCAGCCTCCAGGGTCTCCTCTGGGTACTTCTACACTTTGAGCTGGAGGTGTAATTTCCAGCTCAAGCTGACATACCCACTCTAGTTGTGGTCAAGCTAGTGCACTAAAAGTAGAAGCGAAGCCACTGCAGCTAGCCCCTCCTGCCACTGCAGCTACATGTCTATTTTTAGAATGCTAACTCAATCAGAGCTAGCACTGGTATGTCTCCTCAAGCTGGAGATTACACCTTCCAGGTGCATTGTAGACATACCCCTACACTGTTGTGGTACTGTTAACGGGACTTAGCTTCATTAACCCCTAATAACCAGATGCCCCTGCCACAGTATGAAATCCTTGCTGTGGAAATAGAACTGTCCTAGTGAAATAACACACCATAAATTTGTTTCTTCTCTTTTTTTAAATTGTTTGTTAAAGGGAGAGCGGGGCAGTCCAGGACCAGTGGGCCCTCCTGGAGAGAAAGGTGTCATGGTAAGCAGTAAATGAGGTACAAGTCAGCTTTATTTTACTTGCAAAAGAACTTTGTTTCCCCAAAAACCTAATTCATTTTGGCCATGCCAGTAGCAAAAAGCCTTATGGAAAAGTAAAGCATTTGCGATATATTATTTCTAGGAAAGTTTCCACTTAGCAGCTTGCTAAGTACTGTATGGAATGAAGCAGCATGCAGTGAATATGAATTACCTACTTCTAAAAAAATGGCTTTCAGATTTATGTGCAGGATTGTAGCCCAGTGAATTAGCAAGCATGACAAAAAAGACAGAAAAGTAAACTTGATAGACTGCAGATTATGTTTTCTGAGAGAGAAACTACTCTCTAAGACTAAGGGCTAGATTCAAAATTACTGCAATGGCTAACTTTTAGGTGCCCTGCTGCCTTGTGGAATTCACAAGGCTAAGTTAGGTGTCCAGGTTTTCTGTGCAATGCATAGGTAGAATTAGGCACCTGAAAAAGGGATTCACAGAAGCCAGTAAGCTGAGCAGAGAGCTGCCTTCACTGGCCAAAAGGAAATGCCAAGGAGAAAGTATGGCTTAAGTCCTGTCCCTCAAAGAGACTTTGAGGTTATGGCCAAATGTCACTGGCAGCGGCATGTAGTGTAGATGTACCTAAATCCCTCAGTGAAAAACATACCGCAGCCACATGGTGGTATGTAGCTACATGAGTCAGGGAAAGACTCTGGCAGAGGGGAGGCAACGTTGAAACAGCTCCAGCAGCTCCCCGCAGTCAGAGCCTTTCCCTGCTGCCAGAGTCTTTCCCTGCAGTGGAGAGCTGCAGGAGCCTTTTCCTGGCTGCCGAAGCAGAGAAAAGCTCCAACAGCAGGGAGGCAATGGGACGCTACACTGCTTTAAAATAGGGGTGTAGACAGGGAGGCATGGCTTGGGCGAGTAGAAAGCAGTTAGGGCACATACTTGTTTTGTTTACATACCCACACCCTTTGGTATAGCCCCACTAACAGCCTACAGTGGGTCTACTGGAGGTTATATTGTTACATGTAGTTTCCCTCTGTGGTTTTAATGTTCTTTTACTAACAAGACCAAACTCTTGTTGCTCGCCGCAGAATTATTACAGTTAATGGTAGCTGCTGTGGGCAGTCATGAGCATGAGGGAGAGGCAGTCTATCAGGTAGCTTGGTCAGTTCCAGGGATGGATTTGAATAGCAAAACCAGAGACCTTGAAGCTGGCTCTTTTTATTCATTAAGGAAGCCAGTGTGCTGAGTAGAGCACTAGGGTGATGTGCTGGTGGGCTGATGTATTTTGTAACCATTGTCCTAGTCGGGTGATGCGTTTGGTACCAGTTGAAGGTTTTTCAGGGTATATGGCTTCATTCCTAGACATAGTGAATTGCAGTAGTCAAGCTGGAGATCACAAATTTATGGATCAATAGGCCTGAGACTGATTGGATGTGACATGTTTTCTGGTCAGCAGCAAAGAGAATGGACATTTTTTGTAGCAGTTGCTCTTTAGGCCTCCATGAGTAGAGAAGAGTCCAAAAGGACCCTTAGACTCCAGGTCAGTTTATCAGCCTGTAGAAAGGGGATGATATTCTTTGAACTTCCTTTCACTCCTCATACCAACATTAAATCTATCTTGACTGGGTTCACCTTCTATCAGCGACTTTACATCCAGGAACACACCTCATCCAGGAACTGAATAAATGAGGATTTATTAGGATAGGACACAATCCTGTTAATTATTTACTATCAGCCATAGTGCATACTACTGAAGTGCATACCAGGAAGTCATGGTAAAAAGTGCTATGCTGAGTACTAAGTGTTTGTAATAAATGTAACATGGCCATTACATTATGGACCAGAACTGGTACTAGCAGTCTTGGGTGGGCCTGTAAAATAATTTTTCCTTGTCAGTCCTGTCCACATAAAATACCATTGGCTCCTGTCTACCATAACCACCTGTTCACACCACTATGCACAGGCCTGGTTAAAGGATTATGGAGATGGTAAGCAAGTTCTTTGGGATACAATCCAAATTTAACTGACTTCTTTGAAATGTATGTATCCAGTTCTGGATTGTAGCACTAGAAAATTTTTCTATATTTTTGGCTCTGTCAACATGTATCCAGGAGAACTATAATTTTCTGTGTCCTAGGGACTCACCAAATCAGAGTTACCTGACTGGATTATCTCTGGAACAGGATGGAAATCTTTTGGGTGTTTTAGAAATTTGAAAATTTGGTTTTGTTTGTAAAAGGTCTTTTGAGCAGATGAGCATTCATATCTTATGACACTGTGGAGAATGGATTGCTTCTCTCGAATACTTTCAAGATGATATATTGGCTTTCATGGGGATTGTTTTAAATGCCATTACCTGCCAAAGTTGCAATTCTGAGCTCAGCAAATCTTAATTTGACTGACATTTTTCTTAACTAGCATAAAAGATGGTTGAGACTAACGCTATGCATGTTGTCTTAGAAGACACTATATGTTGCTATCATGATTTCTGTGATATATGTATGTAAATCACTGTTTGATAAACAAAGTGTTTGGGGAAGATACTTTGCCAGATCATGATTTTTTTAAAATATGCTACCAATTTCAGATAACGAGGTGCTAGTTTGTCTTACATTTCAGACAATATTCAGTCCCTTTTCTGTATCTACTTCCATTTTAGGGCTATCCAGGACCTCCAGGGGGCCTTGGGCCTTTAGGGTCAGAAGGATTACCTGTAAGTATAGAGCAACATTTTGATTTAACATAAAATGCAGTCTGTTTAAAAATCACTCTTTTGTTCTGTTCAAGTTTAAGGCTATTTGCTAAGACATACTGAAGCCTTGCAAAACTGTCATGAAAATTTACCATCCCAGACTCAAACTCTGTTCACCTGCCTTTTACCGCGATGAGCAATGAGAAAAATAATTACCCAGAGGAAATAGACAAATAGAATTTTTCAAGGCTGATTTACAATTGTGATGATTTTAATTTTATTTTACTGATATTTAATTAAAATACATTAATTGTATTGATGATGTATTTACTATTAATCAAAAACAAATCTTTCACAATGTGCTTGTGTTACACCCTCCATGATGGGTCACCATCAGGGATAGCAACTGAGTCTTGTAGCACCCTAAAACACAAGTTTCTACCACTTGAGCCAAAGGACCAACTCCAGTAGCTGGTAGCAGTAGTAGGTTCTTATCATTTATGTGAAGAACCACTAGAGAAAGACACCGTCCACATTATTTCTTACCCAGGCACAAAGGCAATACTAAGCATATTTTACTGGATATTTTACTAAGCATATTTTACTGGATATTTTACTGGATAAGGAGTACTGAAGTAATTTGATTGATTCTGAACTTTTGGAAAGAGACAGTGCTTGATTTTTTTTTTTTTTTTTTGGTCAGTCTATATTGAACTTCTATGAGAATTTGCATGTAGTCTATAATATAGACCTCTTGTCACTTCTGGAGGTATTTTTGTAGAGAATTTTAAGTAACGATTTGATTTAATACTTAGGGTCCTCCAGGAGCAAGAGGACCTCCAGGACCACAGGGATCTAAAGGACGAAGAGTAAGTAGAATTGTTATTGTATTTTACCTAAAGAAATGATCAGCACGTGACATAATAGCAATCTAGTTCTAAGGCCAGGTCTACACTGACCTGAGAATTCAGCGGCAATCAACGGGAGTTACACAAGCTACGCATGGTAGTTTGCATAACTCCCGTTGACTTCTTAACTTCTGTTATGCGCAACGTCTTCACTGTGCTGCGCCACTGGGAAATGCGTTCCCGTTGACACAGCACTATGCCACTTGAGGGGGTGGTTTTAATATGTCGACTTCTTGATTGATTGAGGGAGTCGATTCAAGGCATTTTAATTGAAATGTGGCACACAATGCATGTGCTTCTAGTAAGAAACAAGTCCAAGGTCCAGTTCTGCTGTCATTGAAGTAAGTTGGAGTTTTGCCATTAATTTCAATTGGGAGCAGGATCAGAACCAAAATGATCGCTTGTTTACTTTACCAGTCTCTGCTTACAGAAATATATTAATGCAAACCTTCATCCCTACTGATGGACTGTGTTTTTGTGTTTTACAGTCTAAAATGTTTCTTAATCAGCATTCTTTTAATGCCTTCTCGCAGCTGTGAAAGAAAATTACAATTCCTACTGTATAATTTTAGAAGAGGAAAAACAAAGCTATACAAGACACCTAACATCATCATATTTGCATGTTCTCTATTTTATCAGCAAAATGTGAAAACTTACATTTTTCACTGTACACAGTGAACTGATCCAAAGCTCATTTGAGTCAATGGGAGTTTTTCCATTGAGTGGAACAGGCTTTGGATCAGACCCAGGATTCATAAAATCAGTTTCATAGAGAGCAGTTCAGCTGCAAAAATAACATGATGGTTTGATACACAGTATATGTGAATTCTTCCTCTTAGAAAGTTAGTTACTGTAATTGCTTATTCTTGTTGGGCCTGGGCACTCATCACCTTAGATTTAATTTAATGCTTAGAACCTTTCAGGGGTCACTTGGCATCTTACAGAACTGAGTCTTTGATGAGATGAAAAGTAGGGCATCAACTTACTTAGAGTACACTGAAAAAATATTCTTAATGGTCTCTTTTGCCAAAATTCTTGAATCCTTTTCTGTCAAGTATTTTTTTTTGTAACAGGAACTGTAAACAAAAATGGTCCTCCATATAGTTAAATAGCTGTGCTCCGTTACATGGTTTCCTTTTTTAAAAAAAGACATTTCAATATATATATTTTTTAATTAAAATGTTCATATACTTTAATTTACGAATATTATAAGATTGGAGGATTTTTACTTTTGTTAGATAAAGATAAATACTTAAAAAGCTTACATGTATGTCCAAACAGTAGGGTACTACACTGAAGATTAATATCTTGCCATAACGTTCTTCCTCCTTCAGTTATGGTTTCTTCTTCCAAAATAAATCTTTTGTAAGTTGCTTCTGTTTTGCTAGTACAACACATGTGAACCATTTGTGAAATATTGCATATAAAATGTATAATCTCTGCTAAAAGTTAGAAATTGGTCTATTGGACTAAACCTTATTATGAAGATGCCTCTAGTTAGAAATGCCATGTCAATGTTTTCTTTTCTTTAGGATGAGACATACAGAATAACTTATCCCAGTCTTTTATAAATATGTGAAGCTGAGTTGGAACACATATCCATATCCATTTTTCATCTAAAAGTATCTATATTAGCTCAAAATGCCTGTGCTAACATTAGATGTCCCTGCATAGTTATTCTACACACAAAGCCATGAGATTGTGATGGAATTTCTAAATCTGATACATTATAGGTCTGATTCTGTGGGTCTAACTCAAATAAAACTCCTATTTAAGTGGAAGATTTCTCTGAGTTAGGGCTGCATGATTAAAGAAATTAACTTAAAACTTCACCTGCTCACAGACAAGAGCAACTTCTAGACCCACCAAAGAGAATTATTGCAGTCTTATGAAAATAGGGTGTTTGCATTCCTACTTCATTAATTACAATGGATTTCTTCTTCTAAAATATTACATTGTTGAAGCTATTTAAAAGGTTAAGGAAGTAAAACGTCATAATTGGGAATGTATTTGTTAACTTAATAATAATAATAATAATAATAGTAATAATTAATATACCTTTTAACTAAACAATGAATAATCCTTAAAATCCCCCTAAAAATACAACACTAGAAATGTTCAGAACTGGTTAGATAAATTTACATGTGAAAAACAGCCATACATAATTTAGCTCAGAAAATCATCAGGTGAACTGTGGGAAGCACTTAATGAGACATCACCTGCAGCAACATGTAGAGGATGTAGAGCTACAAACCACAGTGAAAAGCAGGCTGCATCGAGACTGCATCGTGTTGCTACACATGTCAGTGAAAGGCTCTGGCAGGGGGTGGCTCTGGGGAAAGGCCTGGCAGCGGGGAGTGCTGGAACCTTTCCCTGCTGCCTCTCGCCTGCTGGAGTCTTTCACTGTGGTGGGGAAAAGGCTCCAGCAGTGGGGAGGCAGCCAGACACTACGCTGCTAAAAATAGCAGTGTAGACTGGGGAGATACTGCTTGAGCATGTAGAGATCCATGTAGGATACCTGCCCAGATTCATAGCCACAGGGTTCAGGCATGTCTTTAATCTATTTGCCTATGCAGTGCCTCGCTGTCTACACTGCTATTTATACCTGTGCTGGTGGGGAGGGAGGAGGCAGATAGTGTATCTACTCTATAGCCCACCGGAAGAAGTGTGCAGTGTAGATGCACGTTTTGTTACTCAACTGAGAAGAATCTTTCTAAACTTCCATTTCTCAGCATACTGTTACATTTACTGTAGTATGCCACTCTTAGGACACATGTAAGCCAGCAGTACCCAGCAGAGTTAATCAGGACCTGTTTGTCATAAGTAACTAAAATGCTGATGTGTTTGTTGATGAAATTCAAAGAGAAATGTTAATTGAACACAGAGGGCCTGAATCTACTCTCACTTACATAGGCATCAATTAAAAATAACTCCACTGAAATCATTGGACTCAGACCGGTGCAGAACTAGTGTGAGAGAATTAGGCCCAGAACACAGGCTAACAATAAAATAGCTCTAATAGCGTTTACTAGAGGATTATGCAGTCACACTCAGTCATGAGCTGGAGTAGTTTTGTAGGGAGCCCTTTGTTAACAGAGCCAGTCTTTGGTCCCAGGAAGGAGACTCTCAGCTTAAAAAACAATAGCAACAGACTAGTGCAAACCGATTATGAGGGCTGAAAGGAACAAACAGCTGGGCTCCCTTTTTGCAGCAAGGCCCTTACTCAGCAAAGCACTGAAGCATGTGCCTAAGTGCCAGTTATTTCAGTATAACCACATGTTTCAGTGCTTGGCGGAATTGGGGCACAGGGGCCTGTGGTACCCTGCTGAGTTGGGGACCTAGAGAGAGAGAGAGAGAGAATGTTTATGTGAAATGAGTGGGCTTCATCTCAAAGGACACTCTCTAACCTTCCACAATATCCTGAGGCTGTCTCTGTACATAGCAGTGTGACCGTGGTGGGACACGTATTGGTTACCTTTGGCGTGGGGTGAATTGTGTAGAAGGCCTACCCAAAAATGCTAAGGCTGGCTGTAAATGTTGATATTTTCATTCCCCTCTGAAGCTGGGGCTGAGATTAGTGCTGCTCCCGTAGGCAACTTCTAGCCTGCCACCCAGAGAGACCCACTCGTCTATCCATCCTACACACACTTGTTAGGGGAGACCATTAGCAATCAGAAGATACTCTCCTGCTTCAAGAACCCTTTCCCCCACGACCACCAGCCCACTACAAGAGGGGATCTATTCCCCATCTTCCACTGCTGGTGCCAGGCAAGGTAGTCAGCTAGCAAAACCTCTCTGAGATGCTGGGGACAGAGAAGGATGCTGGGTGGAGGAGTGGGGGGAGGGAATGCTGATGGATTGGGGAAGGAATATAGACTTAATGGGACGTGCTGGAAGAGTGTGGAATAACGTCTCAGGGGTTGTGTATGCCACCGGGACTAAAAGCCTAACTGTACAGAACAACGGAGCACCTCACAATGTTGTATGGTGCAGAAGCATGGATAATAAAGAGACGGTAGGTTTGATGTCTACAGGTGTTTGAGATGTGTTCATGCCATTAGAGGATTGCACAAAGAGACAGATTTTGAAATGAAAGTATTGGGATGGAAGTCTAAGTCCATGATGTGGCTGACAAAATTCAGGACTTGACTGGTTCGGACACATGCAGAGGATGAATAAAGGGACGTGGTGAAGATAGCATGGCAGGAGAGGGGGTAGTAGGAAAGAGACCCAGAGGAAAGCTGAGGAAGTGATGGATAGATTGCAGCAAAGAAGATAGTAACCTGATGGACCTTAGTGCCTCCTTGGCCAGACAAAGAAGACAGATGCTTGCATGATGACCCGACCCCAGTTAATGGGATCAGGGCTGATAGGAGAGGTAAAAGGGGGGGCACAATTGTACCAAGGCCTGTCTGTAACATCTGTGTAAATAAAGTGAAATGGGAGAAGGTGGGGTGCAAGCAAACATATTTTTGGGAGAAGGAAAGGACGGTTTTTAATTGGATTTTGTTTTGGGGGATGGGCTAGTATTTCTCCCAGGGAATGTCACACATCTCACCGAGACAGGGCATTTTTGAGGCAGCCTCTACTTATAGTTTTGGCAGCAGCACATGACTGAATACAATGCTTGCAATTAGAGCTCAGCTCGAACTAAACACCCAAACAGCCCCAAACTTTGCAGAGCTTTGCAGAGTTCAGATTTGGAACTTTGTGGCTTAGGCCCAGGTCTCCTCACAATACCATTTGGGAATGCTTCATTAGAGCTTGTTACAAAATGATCCCAGTTCTGCAGTCTTTGTTCAGGCCAACTTCCCCAATGAAGCCCAAAGGAATTTTGCCTGCGTTCTAAAATGCAGGATCAGGCCTTAATGCGTGAAAAGCATGTGGAGACTACTTAAAACTGAACATGTCACCTCTGGATTCAAAATGAAAGCTGTATGGGAACATGGAGCTGTGTGTGGCAGGATTTAAAAGGGCACATGCAAAAAGTTGCAAGCAAAAGTTAAATAAGAGCATGTGAAAATTCCCTCCGTGTGTATAAATAAAGAACAGATCACATCTCCACAGCTGGAATTTATGGGAATTTTTTAAGAGCAGTGACTAGCCATTGCTGCATTGTGACCCAATGAAATGGCTTTATACTTTATATCATTAACCCCTGAGCAGCCACTTAGTATCTAAGATTACTCAGCAGTCTAATTTTGCTAAGACTGTCCAGCTATGCAATATTGAGTACATGGGAGTTCTAACTAGCCGAAGAGAAAATCAGTTGTTCCTAATGGAGTATTTCACTACCAGATGTTCATTCTGTCTCTGGTATGCCATTTGACATGCAGCTTACTGAGTGAGAGTGTCGCTTGTACTGCATTTCACTACTTCATGCTTAAGACATCCAGCATCCCAGCTGGTCACCTGCCTACCTTGGGGAGCCCAACAATAGGAATAGCAGCAGCAGTATGGGAACTGTTGGTTCTGGTTCTGGTTCTGGTCCTGCAGCAACCCCCGTTTTATTCTTTAAATGTTGCACTTGTGACAGTAAGGGAATATGGAGGGTGCCACCTTGATGGCTCCTCTGGGGCAGGACACATTGATACTTGGTGAGGTGGCGATAATTATACTTGAGGAGTGGAATCAATAGAGTTCCTCTTATTAAGATGGGTGAACTTGAGAGCTTATATGAATCCATGAGAGGTATTACTGGGAGTATAAAAAGGCCCTGCTTACAGTAATGAAGCTGTTCTTCCAGTTAGCTCCTGTGCATGCTCACAGGTACCAAGATATCAGTCAGGAGAGCTGTTAATACCATATTGCCATGAAGCACACTAATTTACACAGTATAAAACGAAGGGTATGTTTACAGTAGAGTGGAAGGTAGAATTTTCAGCTCAAGGAGACCTGTCTACACAAGTTCTGATCTAGCTAGCATGGTAAAACAAGAAGCATAGCCACCCCACGTGTGCCTATGTTCTCAGACAGAATTGTACTCAGAGCAGGCAACTCCTCCCACTGTTTGCGCCACTGCAGCTACATTTCTGTTTTTAAGCTCGCCATAGCTAGTGTGTGTCTCTTCAAGCTGGAATTTACACCTTCCAGCTTTAGTGCAGACATAACCTAAAATATGAGATGCCAAAGCTGCTTTCTGTTCTTACTGTAACCTCTGCTCTTTCTGCTAATATAACCAGTCTCCTTTTTATTTAATAATGATAAAATATATACATTATGGGCCAACTCCTGATGTCCTTCCCTGGGCAAAACTCTCATTAAAATCAGAGGGAATTTTCTGTGAGTTAGCACTTTATGTCATATGTTTAATAAGGATGTGTCCTTGCAAATGAAAGATTGTATACTAGTTGTATAAACATCATAGCTTTTGTATGGCAGGGAATTGTGAAAAGAAGACCGATAACATTCTTTACAAATATTTTCATTAGTTTACATTATACCTATTCTTAGCTGCTAACATCATTCAGACTAATGTTCAGTATGTTAAAGGTTAGGGAACATTCATCTGTCCCATCTTGAATAAACATTTTATAGTCATTCTAACTCAAGCCTTTCTAAGACTCATACAAATTATGAGCCAAAGTCAGAACAAGTGATAGCAGCACAACTCCATTGAAGCCTGTAGAGTTGCAATCACTCCAGCTCCAGGTCTGAATTTGGTCTAATGAACCTAAATTACAGAAGAATAAGGATATCAATTATGTGAGTTGATGAGATGGGTTCAGTATATTCTGCATGGTACTGAATTGGGAGCAAGTGAGAACATGTGATCTTTCTATGTGGACAAAAATCAGATGGGCTCTGTGATGTAAGTGGAGACATGGTTTTTGTAAATCACTTTGAAATGTACATGACTTTTAGCTGGAAGTTCTCTGTAACAAGGATCATTTATCTGACTAGCTGTAACAGTGCTTGGTGCTATGCAAAACCAAAGGTGAAGAAAAGCTTACAGTGTGAAAAATAGACACCCAGAGGACAGGATGCATTGGCAATCCCAGAGTTGGATTAATTTAGCTTCTGTTTATGCAGTTCCTTCATTAAAATGATAAATTATCTTCTTATGGGCATCCTAGGAGTTTTAATAGGATTATTTTTCTTCTCCTGTGGAACTGTAAAGACCATTTTGTTGTGGGGTATGTAGGCTGTTAGGAATCAAAGAGCGTTAGGCCAGAATACTTCCTATTTTATACTAAGTGAAGAAGTCAGGCAGTGTTGTAGAGGCAATAACCAGACATTATACTGAATCTAATTAAATGAAGATGTCTATCTTTTGTCTAAATTACACCGTATGATAATTTAATAAAAGGTTATATAATCTAACATGGAGTCCTGTCATGTAGCTCTTAGGTAGGCCAGCTGACAGGAACCCTTTACAATCAGTGGGTATCTCTGGGCCTGATCCAAAGCTTGTTGAAGTCAGAGGGAGCCTTTCCATTGACTTCAGGCTGCTTTGGATCAGGCCTTTTCTTTTTCTTAGCAAAAGTACTTACTGCAGGTGAGGGAGAGGTGTACTGCTGGAGATGTGTACTGGGAGATGTGGACTGCTGGAGATGTGGACTGGGAGATGTGTACTTCTGTTCACCCTTTTACTTATTTTTGCCTTCAAAGTTACTTCCACATTCTCTGTTCCTTCGCTCTTTATAACAGTTTAGAAACCATACATTATTCCCAGTGCATTTGTGTTTGTAGTTAGCAATATTTTATAAATTAGATTTTCCTAGTTGAGAAAAAAACATATATTCCAGACAATGCTTCTTTTCGTTGTTCATTTCTGTGTGTTCTGTGGCTTTGGAAAGGAGGTAGGAGAAGATGTGAGTATGTTCTCTGTGGCACAGAGGTGTTTCTGTTGTAGTTGTTCTACTTGTTGTGTGCAAAATGAGGGCTAATCCTGATTTTAGTGAAAGACGAGGGCCTTGAATGGCTGCAGCAATAAGCCATAACTACTGTCAGTGAAGGACCCAAGAAGATGGATAAAGCAAGCTTAAGTTGAGCTCTGAGATGTATAGCTGACATTTCTGAGTCAAGTACAATTTTCTGTGTCTGACTTTAACTTTCTTTGTGTTGTAGAGTACATTAAATGCCTTGTTTAGAGAGAATCAGCTACATATGGATGGCTCAGCCTATTTCTCTGTCTGTCTAGGTTTTTATACAGTCATTTATCACCAGGATATCTAATCACCTTCGACAATAAGTTTTGTGCCCAGGCCTGAAATATTTAATGAGTTTTATCAGTGACTTCAATGGAAGCAAGGTTGGCCCCAGAATCAGAGTTGAAGTTACATACAACCTGCTGAGTGATTTGTTTGGTGCACTACACATCATTCTATGCTTAGTTGTGTATTGGATCAGGGCAGGAGAGGTGTTTGGGATAATACAAGAACTGCCCCTCAAAACTATTCCCAAAACTAGCAAGGTTTCAAAAACTTCAGCCAATTTACCTTTCCCATTGATTTTCATTTTCCTTGGTCTCTGAGCACTTCTTAGTACTGGCCAGAAGCAGAAGTGGACTTAGTCATTATCTTAGTCATTATCTGCTTTAAGTTACTTTTATTTAGATGCCTACAGATGGACTTAGGTGCCTAATTTTAAACAAACACTTCGAGTATTTTGACCTTAAACATTTGCTAATGTATCATAATAATAATTGTACCTAGCTCTTAATAGCACTTTTCATCTGTAGATCTCAAAGTGCTTTACAAAGGAGTTAAATATCATTATCCCCATTTTACAGATATGAATTATAATACAATATACAATGTAATGTTATACTTTGTTCATATGTTAGTACTACAAAATCTCAATTTACAAGATACATTAGTTAATCTAGCAACATGGAAGCCCCTGTTAAAAACTAGTTTACCATTTCTGTTTGGCTTTGTATTGGTTTAACCTCAGAAGAAATGTACTGTCTAAATTTTAAATGCCAGATATTCAGTTCCAGCCCAATTTTTGCTCATTCAACTGATAACATGCCCAAATGTGAGCATCCAAATGATCAGTTATATCTGTAAAATGCAGGTTTTATCTGCAGAAAATGTGAGTAAGCTGCACAGGCAAAGTGGATGCACAGAAATAGTGTTTGCCTTCAAGCAGGTTAAATATCTTGTTTAAATATTAAACCATAAAGTCTTTCTTTTTAGACTCATATTACAGCAAGATGGAAACTGATTTTATAATTGTTGATGCTTTATTTCATACTTAACAAAATGAAAAGTGGAATCATCACTTGGAATTTCAGAGCACCATGCTAACAGAATGGGTAGTTTTCCTTTCAGTTCTAAAGCTGATGTGGTCTCTTTCTGTTAAATCTCTACAGTAGTTACTGTAAATAATTTATAATTAAAACCAGAAATCACTTGTTTCATTTTCAGGGGCCAAGGGGTCTAGATGGTCCTCCAGGAGAGCAAGGGACACAAGGTATTAAGGTAATTATTTATTTCTTTTGTTCAGTACTGCAGAGGATACTAATACAGCAAATGGTGTTGACTGATGAAAAAGAAAAGCACACCAAGGGCACCATGAAGTAGTTTTGAGTTTGCTATTAATCCAATGAAGGACTCACAATTTTCTGTTTCATTGAGGTTCTAATTTTTATGTATATAGTAGACATAGATCTAAATTTTGGTCTCATTCACACTAGAGTTAATCCATAGTGGATCCATCAAGTTAAGTGAAGTTACTCTACATTTATACTGGTGTAAATGATGGCACAGTTTGGCCCATGTTAGTTTTTTTTTTTCCCACATGTGTAGTTTTCTGTGTGGCAAATCTAGTAAATTCATACTGAACTCATTCATCATTCGTTCTTTGTCAGGGAGAAAGAGGTGATCCAGGGAAAAAAGGTGTTCATGGGCTTATTGTAAGTATCAGAGATGTTCTGGGCATTAGGCACTAATACCTGCACTAGGAATTTTTGCCTGACGTTGATTTGGAATTTATCTGACATCAGCATTCTCTTTTAATAATTTTATTTTACCAGGGCAAGGCTGGAAACCCTGGAGAAAGGGGTGATCCAGGAGTACCAGTAAGTACTGAAATCCTATAGCCCTGCTACAAGAAAACAAAACAAAACCTTGCTTCACACTCAAATGCAAGGGAAATTATTTTCTTATACCATTCATTGAGCTCTGAGAATAATGATTTGCATTTACTTTGTATAGAACCTTTCATCTGAGGATCTTAAGGCATATTAGTAACATCAATTTACAAAACATCGGAATTCCTCTGTGACATTATATCTGAGTTTTATGGATGGGTAAATTGAGGCACAGAGGGTAGAGTGACATGCTCAAGGTCCAACAGTGGCAGATGTGGGAATGAAACCCAGGAATATCTGATAGTAATCTTTATTATTAGAGATGTAATCTTTCAAATGAGACACTGTCTGTAGGATGTAATTTAAAAGAACATTGCAGCAGAAGAAATCATAATTCCGTAATTGTGGGAGACAGCTAGAAGTTGCCATACACACTGGAGTAGTTTTATCACCATTTTTAGAGGAGACAACAACTATGGCATAGAAAAATGTTACTTTTATACCTTTTATAGTAGAGTTATGTGAACATTACAGGGATAAAATGTATATCACATAATTGGAACTCTGTGTTTGGACACCTTTCCTTTGAACTGTATACCAATAAAAAAGTTTTTCCATAAGAGAACAAAGCTCAAACATCCATGAAAATCTCACGTTTTCCTATAGTAATATGTTTAGCAGATGAGTCAAGCTATAATGTCTTTTCAAGGGAGGTGAGCTAATAGAAAAGAAACAAGGAAAGCAGAGGCAGGAGTGTAATACCAATCATACTAGCAATGCAATGCTGTACTTAAGACTAATAATGTTGGTTGCCATTTTAACCAGGGCCACTTCATAGCTTTGCCTGTTTGTCTAGAATTTTGAAGTTTGCTGCCCCCTGTCAGCTGTTCAATAGAGTAATATGTGTACCACCTCACTCTATTCATTTGGAAGCAGTATGAAGCCACATTGGTCGCTGACAAATAGAGAGGTCATATAGAAAACACACCAAAGAAATGGCATCCCGCAATAAAAGGAGGAAAAGAGTGGCAAGGAAGATACCTTGCCCCACCTCTTTTTAGTCACTGAGCCACTTTCTCTTTAAATTGTGTTAGTTTCAACAAATTTGGAATTACACATAATTAAAAACCACATCCTTTTTCAGATGAGATGTAAAACTGAGGTCCTGACCACTCATGGTTGTGAAAGGACCGCATGGCATTTTTTGCCAGAGTAGAAATAGTGCCTTTAGTTTCAGTCAGGTGTGGTATTCTTCATCGCTTCCTGTTCTACACTGTTGCCTGGTATTGCTGTGTGCTTTTAAACAGCTGCAATTGTTCAAACCAGAAGTGACTTCAGTGCCGGGTGACCTCTATGTATACAATAGATGTAATTAAGTTTATTTATGGAGCTATTGAGGATCCATTGGGATGAAAGGTGCTATATAAATGCAAGATGTTATTCTCTTGATATTCCCTTTTCCTGGTGATAGTCTTTAATTCCACTGCAGTGGAAACCCCCATTTCTGATGTATCTGTGAACTACGGCTGATTCTGAAGGGTAGGTTGACCCAAGAGTTCTATTTTATATAGCTCTACTTAAGACTAAATTGTGGTTCAGATTCAACACACACACTGAGTATTTGATTCTATTTGCCTTTGTTTAGCTCTGTCTATTTGATATCTGCATAAATGACTCAGATTGCAACCTCTAAATGGATTGTGACTGACAAACTGCCTCGCAAAACTCCCATGTACAACGCCCACTTCTGAGATTACCATCATACTGAATGAAAAGATGGGTTCATCTGTCATATAGCTAGGGAAGTCCCATGCGTGACTTTAAGCAGACTATGTCTCATCCCCTAGGCAGCTAATGAAGCCAGCTAGACAATAGGGCAGGTATATATCTTGTTCCTACTGCTGCACACCGTGGAAGTTGCCTCTTGCTCTCAACCATCTGTTGTTTTTTTTTTTTTTCTCTCCTGTTCCTAAGGACCCTTAATGAATTTCAGGGGCATTTCCACTTGTGTGATTTATGACAGACAAAAAATAGTGTATAGTTGAGAGCGCTAGTTTCATTTCTTGACAGTCTCTGGTGTTTATACCAAAAGAAACAGATAGAGCAAAACACCTGTAGGTTGAAGAGATATTGTCTGTAGGAACCAGCAAAGCTATTTCAGAATGTAAAAGGTTGCTCTTATAATTCTATATCAACTCTTCATGGATGGAAATGGGATTCTGTGAAACAGTTGAGATGGCACACCAGACTGAGCAGAATTTGCATGTGTTGCTACTGTGTAAAACCTGAGACTTGTCCAATTAACCCCACATGTACTGTTTGAGGGACAAGAGTCCCTTAATGCTGTTATCATAGAATCATAGAAGATTAGAGTTGGAAGGGACCTCAGGAGATCATCTAGTTCAATCCCCAGCTCAAAGCAGGACTAACCTCAGCTAAATCATCCCAGCCAGGGCTTTGTCAAGCCGCAGCTTAAAAATCTCTAAAGATGGAGATTCCACCACCTCCCTAGATAACCCATTCCAGTGCTTCACCACCCTCCTAGTGAAAAACTTTTTCCTAATGTCCAACCTAGGCCTCCCCCACTGCAACTTGAGACCATTTCTCATAGTTCTGTCATCTACTACCATTGAGAACAGCCTAGTTCCATCCACCCTGGAACCCCGTTTCAGGTAGATAAAGGCTGCTATCAAATCCCCCCTCATTCTTCTCTTTTGCAGACTAAACAAGCCAAGTTTCCTTAGCCTCTCCTCATAAGTCTTGTGCTCCAGCCCCCTAATCATTTTTGTTGCCCTCTGCTGGACTCTCTCCAACTTGTCCACATCCTTTTTGTAGTGGGGGGCCCAAAATTGGACACAATACTCCAAATGCGGCCTCACCAATGCCGAATAGAGGGGAATAATCACTTCCCTCGATCTGCTGGCAATGCTCCTACTAATGCAGCCCAATATGCTATTAGCCTTCTTGGCAACCACTGTAACCCCCAGATCCTTTTCTGCAGAATTGCTGCCTTATTTGTCGGTCCCCAGTCTGAGCTGTGCTAAGTGGAGGGAGTTGTTAGGTGCAGTTACCCTTTGTATGCATGAGTCACATGTGAACCCAAGAAGTCTGTTAAGTAATTTAAGCTCACCATTTTAAATGGCAAATCAGCAAACCACCCACCCCCAAATAAATGAAGCATAGATACCCAGGAGCTCATTCATGAATCACAAGAGCTGATGTGATAACACAGATCACATAGGAGAAGGCTGAGAATATTTCTAGAGGGATTCTTTGAGCAAGTTGCTGGGTGTACAGAAGTGGGAAGGAAGTGGCTTTTTATAGAATTTGAAACAGATTTTTTTCCTATTGGTTTTGTTTTTTTAGGGCTTGCCTGGACCTCTTGGAAACACGGGTGACAGAGGCCCCATGGGAGAGCCAGTAAGTTGACTGTCATAAAATAAGACTTTTTATATATTGTACTTATTTCCCTGATAACTCAATTTCCACTCTGTCAAGGTTTGTGACTAAGTATACTGCTTTTGGAAACTACACCAAGACTACTTTGGGACAGATTCTGCAGCCCTTTGGGTAGCTCAACATGAGTAAGGGTGGCTGAATCTGGTCCATTATATCATGTGGCTTCACACTACTTAGAGACAGACATACTATATTATGTAGTATGTAAATAGAACTTTAAATATAGACATTGATGGTTTCCTTGTCATTTTCAGCCAAGTTTTATGCTAGTTATTCTGGAATTCTGGCACTCCATATACTTGGCAGGTTACTGCTCTAACAAAAAAGAGTCTGTTTTATTAAACCTCAGGCATTCTTTTCCTGAATAGTTTACTGTTCTTATTTTTATTATTACAAAGCCCCACGCACTTTTATTGGCTAATACTATAACAAAACACCATACAGAGAGGCAGTAACTATATACAATGGGCTGAAAGGTGTAAACACGGCAAGAATGTTGTTACATCAACAACTCTAAAGCCAAGTCCCACGTTTATAAATATCATGCAGTAATATGTGCTTTTGTGATGGGACTCACTATAAGAGAGCCGTTTTATTTTGCAAAAAGTAAAACTTTGTCAAATAACTTTTTATACTTTATTCTCATTGCTTATGAAAAAATTACTTCTTGCAGTAAATGACATAAAAGTACATTGTTGATATAATCTTACGATTTGGAATACAGTGTATTCTTTCACGTGCTGCACTGATGCCTATACATCCATAGGATGACATGAATGCCTGCAGGTGGTCATTACATAATTTTTGGCTAAAACAGTGGAAAAATTCTGACAGCCAAAGATAAATTATTTAAGTTAATTTCCTTTTATATATTCTAACTCCAGACTTCCTGCAAAAAGTAGGTAGGTAGCTGGTAAAAACAAATATATTTCACTTTATAGAAAATCGCCACTAAGCATTATATATTCCCATGTTTATTATTATTTGTTTGGATCCCGTTCATTGTGTGTCTTTCATATAATCTAATGTAGTCTGAGTAACCTACCAGTCTAGGTAATTTATACCTTGCTCACATCTGTGGTATCTGAGAGCCATACAAATTCTGAAGTGTAGTATGTGTGTTCATCCTCCCACTACACTGCCAGCCTGAGTCTGATTTCCATGTTTATATACGGGCCAGCAAGCACACCATGTAATCTCTGTACTTGTAATCAATCTGCCTTTTGACTGTGCTGATCATTGTAGTGTCTATGAGTGAAATGCAGCAGTTAAGAAAAGTCTCAGTTGTGTCCTGGAGCTGATCATTTGCATATTGAGTCAGAAGGTTAAGTGGATTTGGTTGGAAAATTGTGTGTATAGTTACAAAGAGGGCTGAGTAAATGACAGGATATTGCAAAATAAAATGTTTTTTTCAAGGGCTTATCCAAGCAATGTGCTTTCTTCCTCAGTCGGTTGTTGGTGCATGTCAGGCAACTTCAGAGGCCTTGAAGGAAATATTTTTAGAGGAAAATCCTCAAACTGTGTTGTTTGTTTAGCAGCAGCAGGACTAATTTAAAGTAAATGATTAATTTCAGCTAAGTGTCAGACATCTGTTATAATGTACAGTAATTGGTTACAAACTGTCTTTTGATTAGAATGGATTATTATTAGATTATTATTCAAAATGTTCCTGGATTTGTTTGGCTTCCGGTGTTCCATGGGAGTCATGGGGGAGAGCATAGTGCCAACCCACCAGTCTGAGCTCCATGAGAATAGTGTGGAGACGTTTGGCTCCTAAATCAGACTTAAGTAAAGCAAAGAAAGACTACGGAGGTGCTGCAAGCCAAAACTAATGCAATCCTGTTTCAGCCTGGCTCGAATCCTATGGTGTATTCATTGCAGTTCTTAGTTATTGATTGTACTTAAATGACGTTGCTGAGTAATGTAGGGATACCCCTGTTGAAATCTTCTCAGCAATATCTAGTTGGATCTGGTACTGGAAGAGAGGAAGAGGCTGCTTGTACTAACATTAGCAAGTCAACAGGAGCAGCAAGACTACATGCACAATCCATGTCCTGAGAAGGTGAACAGGGAAATGAGCTGTTTGGAAGGCTTATATTACACATATAGCTGCACCAAAAATACTGTTTACTTTAGCATTAAGGGTTCCTTTAAAATATAGATGGGTCCAGACACGGTGTTCAGGTCCAGATCTGATTCTGATTCCAGATCTGAAGTTCAGGGATGTTAACATCCAGAGTTTTCGTTTGTCCTGTTCTTGAGCTTGGGGCCAGGGGTGGAGTTCTTAGATGTCTAGAAGCAGACTGTAATTGAGAGTTAGGCACACAAATCACACTATGGTACAGAATATGGATAACTCTGACTTGTACACGTAGTTCACGCACACTGCTTTAGAAATGCATCCCTTAGTTGTTCCGATGTCTTTACTTACAGTATATTGGCTTACAAGAACACTGCTTCATAGTATAGTTACTTACTGAAACTGCCAGAAAGGCTCCAGTCTGTAGTCCCTTACACCTCAGTGACTGTCCTGTGTAAACATTGTTAAATCCATAAAGTGAAACACACAGTAGTTGTTTTCAGTTAATTCCATACCAGACAATAGGCTTTTCTGCAAAACAAACCAGACAAAGAGTTAAATAAGTCTTAATTAAACAAAGTCTCCATTTATCAAGAAGAGAATATAGTTTAAATAAAAATTTACTTCTGGTTCAAGAGGAAAGAGAGCAGTGCTGTCCTTCTGAAATCTACCTTTAGACTATGTCAAGAGAGGCAGTGAAGTCTTCAGTGCTGTTAATCATATGCCCTTTCAGGGACTCACATCTCTCACAGACTTTGGAAGGAAACACAGTGATGAAGCAAAATAAGATATACTTGTTTATACTAGCTGACAGAGTTATGACATGATAAATTCCAATAGTGTATTATATTAAATAATATAGTTAATATAATGTATTGCCTAAATATAAGTGAATGATATATATAGAAAATTTTGTTTAATGCTAGGGCCCAAGAGGACAACAAGGTGATGCTGGCCCTATAGGAGAAATGGGTTTTGAGGTGAGTTTTTTATGCTTTGTCTTTATTTATTTATAATAAACTCCAACAAAAACTAAAGCCACAGAATGTACCTTAATAATGTATCGAAAATCTATATCTGTGTACCTACAGTGAATTTGAACATCATGTGTAATTAAGATATTCTCCATGGCTTACGGCTGTTGCAATAATTTGAAAGAAAAAAAGGACGTCATGATGCCAGTGGATTCTTTATCTTCACCAGGAAGGAAAATGGTGCCTTTATTGAATAGCGCTTTTCCACAAGCAACACCATTCCCTTTGCAATTAGTCAGTTTACAACTATCCAGGGCAAGGGCTGGAAGGGACCTCAAAGAGGTCATCTAGTCCATTCCCCCCCACGGAGGCATGATCAAGTATACCTACACCCTCAGTGACAGATGTTTGTCTAACCTGTTCTTTAAAACCTCCAATATTACAGGGATGCCACATACTCCATTGGTAACCTGTTCCAAGTGCCTAACTACCCTTATAGTTAGAAAGCTTTTCAGAGTATCTAAAATAAATGGCTCTCACTGCAGATTAAGCTCATTACTTCTTGTCCAACCTTCAGGGGACGTGGAGAACAATTGATCACCATCCTCATTATATCAGCCCTTAGCATACTTGAAGACAGTCATCTTTTCTCTATTCTAAACATGTCCAGGTTTTTTAACCTTCCCTCATAGGTCAGGTTTTCTAAACCTTTTATTATTTTTGTTACTGTCCCTCTAGCCTCTCTCAAATTGTACGTCATAAAATGTGGTGCCTGAAACTGAGCACAACACTCCAGCTGAGGCCTGACTAGTGCTAAGTCCAATTATCTCCTGTGTCTTACATATCATATCCCTGTTAATACACCCCAGAAAGATACAGCTGTTCACATTATTGGCTCATCAATTTGTGATCCAGTACTACAGCCTAGCCAGTTATTTCCCATTTTATATTTGTGCCTTTGATTTTTCCTTCCTAAGTGTAGTACTTTGCACTTGTCTTTATTGAATTTCATCTTGTTGATTTCAGACCAACTCTCCAATTTATCAAGGTCATATTAAATTCTAATTCTGCCCTCTAAAGTGCTTGTAACTCTCAGCTGGGTCTCTCCACAAGTTTTATAAGTATACTCTCCACTCCATTATCTAAGTCTTTAATGAAACTTAGTGACTAGTGGTGGACCCAGGACAGACCACTGTAAGACCCCCACTAGACACATCCTCCCAATTTCACAACAAACTGCTGATAATTACTCTTTTAGTAGTTATGTCCCTTGCAAGTGGTGAATGAAAAAGCAGCTGCGTGCATTTCTCTGGTTTGCTTGTGGTCCTGTTTTGGGGAGTTTGTTTTTGTTTTATTTTATTTAATACGTCTTTGAAAGAAACACGAGAGTAGCTATTAACCACATGTGCAGTGGAGTAGCTGAGTGAGCTCATTCATAACTAATTACATTTGGCTCATTAAGAAGAACCGCAGTCCCTCAATCCCACATAACTATGCCCTTGTGATCTGTATTGTCATTACTATTAAAATTTAAACTCTGAAAGAAACAATCAGGGGCCAATAACTCTTTGTAGGATATGAACCTACACATAGATCCTCCTAGGCATGCATTTGGCTAGTAGTCTAAAAATCGTTGTAAGTCAGGGTCTGGGAACAGGGTTGCAAAATGCAGAGTTGTGCTCATATTACGTTTCATTATGAAAGATACAGGAGTAAAGGTTCTGTTGAGTCTGTGGTGCATTCCTGAATCTCCCACCACACTACATTCTCTCTTAGTACAGTATGTCTCAGGTCAAGCCAAAGAACGCAACTTGCTTTTGTTTTTCAGTCATGTGGCTCTCCTAGTGCATCACTGGTTTTTGTGCTTGGATATTTACTGGTTTTTTTGGATAGTTGTGAAACCATTCTTGGTGATAATGTGTAACAGTAACTTCTGTACCATATAGGGACCTCCTGGCCCTGAGGGGGAGCCTGGCCTGCAAGGAGAACCAGGTGCAAAGGTAGATAATGGAATTGTTTTCTTCTGTGTTGCATAAATTCTTCACTGAATTAAGTAAAAGCAAATCAAGTCTTTGTTGTTGATTTAGCTTGTTAGACAATTAAGCAATAATAAAGAAAATGTCAAAAAATACCCATCATCCTCAGTAAGCCTCATCCTCATTAGAGATATTGTTCCTAGCAGTTTAATAGTTTAATTTTCATATTGCATATTCCAGGGAGACACTGGACCTGCTGGTAACGCTGGAGAAACAGGAGAACAAGGTTTAAGGGTGAGTGAAGAATGTGATTCTATTTCCAAAAAGGAGAATGTTTTGAATTTCAGAAATGCAAAGTCGAAAGACTTTTATGTGGGAGAGAAATTAAATAAGATGTCTCTTTGATACATTTAAAATAATATTTGTATTGTAACAGGTTAAATTAAAAAGATCATAAATTATAATACTAAAATATGTGTGGGTGGGTATAGTTTGTGGAAATCACAGTAAGGTTAAGTGCATGATTTTCTCTAAGCATTTTAATTAAAATGTGTATAGATTGAATTTTTTAAAATATATCCATGTAGTATCTGATGTCACTGAAAGTGATGTGGTCTGAGCACAGGACTGGGAGCCAAGAACTCCTGAGTTCTAAGCCCAGCTCTGATTTTGACACACTTGCCATGTCACTTAGCTTCTTTGTGCCTCAGATTCCCCATCAGTTTACTAACTTTTGAGGGTGTTGAATGTTTGTAAAAATTCTTTGAAGATGATAATGAGTAAATGGATGCTAAGTATTATTACTACTTTTAGATAGCTACATAACATACATAGATACACACAGAGAGAGGCATACAGTGAAACATACAATGTCAATCCAAAGAAAAATAATTTTGTTGAAAAGGAAAAACAACAATTTATAATGCAGTGTTAAACTTTGGACAGTCCAAATACAGTGTCTGAGTTGGGTCTGATGTGGGAGAAGGAGCAATTTTAAGAATGAACCAATTGTGAGAACTATTTAGTTATTTTTTAATATTTTTAAATTTTCTAACAAGTGCAAAGTGTTTTATTTTTATCTGTTAAGGAATTATTGCTTTTTTTTTTTTTGCCTTCCTTTTTGTCTTTTGAGTGTAGAACCACTTTGTCTAGCCTTGTTTTTCCATTTTGAGTTAGTTTCTAGTGGCTAGTGACTTGTCTCTGCATGTGCAATACATTTTCATTTAGATTAGGGTAGGTTTTTGTGTCTGTTAACCCTGTTCTTCCCAGGCCTCGGCCCTCTTTCTTTGTTTTGTTGATCCTTGGGACTTTTCAAGAAAAGTGGTGAAGTTATAGAGAGTTCTGTGATACAGTTTGTGATAGATTTTCTCTAGAAAGATTTTGACAAGAATATAAATCAGTAACTTCAACTTTAGAATATAATTGTAATTTCCATCAATTCATCAACACCTCCTTTTCTTCCTTTACAGAATTCCAATTGAAGTAGGTTCCAAGATTCTGCTGATCCTTAGAGAAGAGTAAACTCAGCATTAAAAAGTCAATACTTACCACATCACTGTATTTGAGATACCACAACATTATTTCCTATGGTTCAGTGCAACTGCAATTTGCTATGAAGTGAAAGTTATGGGTGCTCAGCCTGTCTCAGGATCAGGCCCTTATAAAGGCAAATATTGCGGAATCTAAAATGCCCTGGTGTTGTAACTATTGATAAGTGATGATTTTTTCATGGCCAGTGTTAGTCTTGAGATATATAACTGAGTCACTAAATATATAATTCTATAGTTACACAAATGTAGACTGGAATTTCAGCAGAATAGAGATATACTTTCTGGGTTATAATAATTATGTGTTATGCATGCTGAAACTTCTCTGTATCAATGTCCAAAGCTACAATGCTGGATGGATGCTATATTGCCTTTAATTGTTGTACACCTTACTGCATTTCAGATTTACAGGCCTTTACGTTTTTCTCCAATTGAATTAGTTGTAACCACTCAAGAAAGAGCTCTTGGAGTCACTATGGATAGTTCTCTGAAAACATCTGCTCAATGTGCAGTGGCAGTTAAAAAAGCACATTAGGAACCACTAGCAAAGGGATAGATAGTAAGACAGAAAATATTATAAAGGCACTATATAAATCTGGTATGCTCACACCTGGAATACTGCATGCAGTTCTGGTTGCCCCATCTCAAAAAAGGTTGTTAAAATTTGAAAAAGTGCAGAGAAGAGCAACAAAAATTATTAGAAATATTGAACAGCTTCCATATGAGGAAAGAGAAAAAAGACTGGGACTGTGCAGCTTAGAAAAGACATGACTAAGGGGGGATATGATAGGTCTATAAAATTATGAATGGTGCGGAAAAGGTAAATAAGGAAGTGTTAGTTAACCCTTTACATAACACAAGAACTCGGGGGTCAACCAATGAAAATAATAGGCGATGGGTTTAAAACAAACATAAAGGAAGTTCTTCACACAATACACAGTCAACCTGTGGAACTCCTTACCAGGGGATGTTGTGAAGGCCAAATATATAACTGGATTCAAAAAATAATTAGATAAGTTCATGGAGCATAGGTCCATCAGTGGCTATTAGCCAAGATGGTGAGGGATGCGACCCCATGATCTGGGTATCCCTATGTCTCTGACTGCCAGAAACTGGGACAGGATGACAGGATGGATCACTTGGTAATTGCCCTGCTCAGTGAATTCCTTCTGAAGTATCTGGTACCTGCCACTGCCGAAAGACAGGATACTGGGTTTGATGGATCATTGGTCTGACCCAGTATGGCCATTCTTATGCTTTAATGAAGACCAAAAAAAACCCCAACAATCCCAGCAACAAAATTTGTCTAAAAAATAATCTGTTGATTTCAGTTACAGTACTGGAAAGTGCATGTAATGCTAAACAGCACAAGTTCTTCACAGGCATCTCTGTCCCAGTAAAGAGAGCTCCTTCAGAGATTTATGAAGTGTCAGTAACTTTGTTTTATTTTTCCTCAAAATTAGGGTGAACCAGGAGCTCCAGGAGAAGATGGTGTTCCAGGGAAAGATGGCTCAAAGGTAGTCTTAATTTTTTATAGCAGATGTGAAATATTCCTGGTTTTACTTACCTATTTAAGAACTTAAGTCAAGTTTTTCTTATCTGTATTTCACAAACCCAGGGGTGTAATTAATGTAAAACAACTGAAGATTGTAAAAGCTATTGCCTTACTATTTATGGACCCAATTGCTCCTTCTAGGAATAGGTCCATACTGAGTTATTGCAAAGTTGCACCACGCCAGTAAGAAATCTGGGAGGGGTCACTCAGGGAGGCACAATGCTTCCTGCCAAAACCCAGCACTTGGGGGAGCACAGTGACTTTGACCCTTTAGAGGGTGCGACATATGCTTCTTTTCATAGCCAGCCAAAAGGTGACCAAGTGCTAAGCCACTCGCAGTCCTTACTTTCAAATGAGTACAAGATCTGAGACTGTACATGGCCCCTATGGAAGGTTCACGAAGGAAGGATGATTTTGTGAGGCCTCCAAAGCAGTTTGGTTTTTTGGGGGGTTTTTTGGGGTGGTTTTTTTGCTTGCGTCCTGTACTCAGGCAAAAATCTAGCATTATGAGGGCAATTTGAACTGGATAAAAAGCATTTCACACTAACTGAGGGCCTGATCCAAAACTTACTGGAAGTCAGTGGAAAGACCCCATCACCTTTATATCAGGGCCAAAGGTAAGCAGAGTAGATTCAGTGAATTCTTAGGTAACATATTGTTCAATATAACAGTTTAATTCTTTTTAAACTTGATTTATTCTTCTGCTATATTTTAGGGGATACCTGGAGACCAAGGACTTCCTGGAGAGGATGGCGAAAAAGGAGAGACTGGAATTCTAGGAATTCCAGGCCCCTCTGGTGAATCAGGCAGAATGGGTATTCCAGTAAGTATTTTGAGATTTAACTTTCAACCAAGCTGAGTGTTACTTATTACAAAAAGAAACACCTCCTTTGAATGAACTCGCCACTTCCATATCGTGCAATGTAACTTTTCATGGCTTGATGCATGGATAAGAAGAGAACCATGTTGGCCATTTCTTAAAGATGGAACCTTTTACCAGATTTTAGACTCCTCACTGTCACTCCCTTATGCCTGGAACAATCATCGGGACCCTGTGCAACATATAATTTAAAGTCTCCTACTTCAAACCCCTCCTGACAAGTTACATACATAGCAATAAACCTTATGTCATGATCTTTCATGCTGTACACATTGTCCTCCTACTCCCCCTACCTGCATCCTTATTGTCATTCTTTGATGTATAATGTTTTATTGTCTAGATTTCTCCTTGAGACAGAAAGGTGCCATTTTTGGTCTGTAAAGCACCTAGTGGTGAATAAATAAAAACAATCTGCAACCTTTTTAAAGCTGAGGCTTCAGGCCTTAGAGCGTAACCAGGTTTTAGCTTCAAGTCCTTTTATAACAATGATTCGTAAGCCTTAAAACTAAAAAAAATAAGTTCTGCAAAAGATTTTAGCGCTTGTAAAGAGCGGCAGCTTGTAGGGTGAAAGGTGCTCTCTTAATCTACAAAACAGTTGCCCCACAGACACTAGCAAGTGTCCTCTGTGCTGTCTCAGCTATCTGCCTCAACCTTATCTTTGAAGAACCACCTGTAGAAATGACAAGCCAGTTCAGCCGCCATCCCCAACCAACATTTAGCTTCTCTGCTGAGAATATCAATAGTGCCACTTGGTACCAATCACCGCGTGGGCACCTGCATTCACTAGGAGTTAGAGTGAGAGCAGTAATTCATTTGAGAGAAACCACTGAAAAGCTATCTATCAGATGAAAAGAACTACTAGGCTGTGCTGAACAACTGACCTAAAAGTGGGAAGCTTTTTAGATGAGCTCCCCTGAGCTGAATTTCTGTTAAATCGCTTTCCCCAGATTCTGCTTAACTGAGGGAAGGAAGGCAATTTCAAAGTAACGCTACAAAAAGTATTGTATTTAGAGTTTATATAGACAGTCCTGCATGGACAAGGGACTTAATATTCTTATTCACAGGGCCCCGCATATATTAGAGAGAAGGCCTCAGCCATCCTTTCCTTCTGCCTGCTGTTACATTCCCCTTCCCTCAGAGGGGAAGTACACAAATAACACTTATCTTGAGTCCATCTGATCAAATGAAAGCTACAATTTATTCTGCGACTCGCTCATTTACATCATTAGTTGCTGCTGTCAGCAGAATCATTTATCAATGTCACCACTTTGAAAACAGTTGACGTTTGGTTTGACTGAGTGTACTGAGGTATCTGTGAACTGACTTCACTGATCTTTGCAGTAAACTGACAGTTGGCTTGCAACAGTTGAAGATGAGTAATAAGTTGATCGTGGTTGAAACTGGAAATTGGAATCATGCACCTGCATTTGGGGTGGTTCTGAGAGTTTCAAGATTCTGAATAATTCTGTAGTCTTTCTATTCAAATCTTGATTGAATACTGGACATTGTAAAATCAATTACTTAGAAGCAAAAGGTATTTATAAAATTCCTTTGCTGAATTTGGGTAGCTGGGTTCACCTGTCCCTATTTGCATTTTCTTGAGAACTTTTCTCTTCTAAGGAAGCTCAGGCATTCTGACAATCCTCAACTTTAAACTCTGCTGGTGGACTTCTGCAAACACTGATTATTCTTGCTTCCTTAAAGAACCAGTCTCACAAACTGAGAAAGGAGCTTATTATATTTTTTTACCCCACTATAAAGTCCCCTAAGATATGCAGTCCCAGTGAGTCAAATGCTTTAAGATTTTATGGAAGGCATTAGGTGAAACACTGAAATCACTATTGGAACAAGCTTCTTATACAGTTCAAGAATAAAAAGTATAGAGTTAACTTGAACCCTTGGCATGGTCAGGGATGTTGGAGGCAGGAAGAGAGGCAGCACCACAGGGAGCATCCCCAGAGAGAATTAAAGTTGATTGTTATGACCAGGATATGGACGGTCTGACCTACTGGTCAAAGCAAGAGTCAGGTCGGGTCAGACACCAGAAGGTCAGAGTCCAAGACAGCCCAGAGGACAAACCGAGAGTCGAATGTCAGGAAGCAGGCAGAATCAAGTTACCAGGAGATCAGAAGCAAGAGATAAACTTGAGATCGAACCACGGATCAATAACCAGAGTCAAGCCGCAAGAGCGGAAAGCATAAGGCACGCAGTCCAGGGCAAGATGGATCCCAGCATGGACAACTTCCTGTTTTTGTGTGGGACTGTGTACCAATCAGGGCCCCCAGCGTTCTGCCAATCAGCTCCCAGGACCGGGTCCTCTGTCTGAGGTCAGCTCCTGTTCTGGCAATAGTTAGCAGGTTTCTGGGTGGCAAGTTGGAACCTTTTAGCTCCAAAGAACTCTGTGGGCTAGCATTCAAGACCCATGGTCCCTGACACTGACAGTTGATTCTCATGTTTTTAGTTTTCTCTTTGTTGATTTTCAGCCCTACTAACTTTGCATAAGTCTGGAGATCAGAAGTGCCTTGCTGGACATTTTCTTCTTGCTACAAACATTTGAAGAACTCAGAACACTTTGAATGCTTTATATTTGCACTACTTGATATACTGGAATAGTAAAAAAACAGCCCAGCTTCAGCATATCTTTATTTTATAAAATTATATTTTTATACAGCAAACATCATCAGCAAAGTCTTATTGAGCCTCACAAAACGAGATTAATCAGGTTGTTGGCTGCTTGTGAGCTGAAGCTTTTTCAGGTTTCTGCTCCTTCACATTTCAAAGAACATTATAGTACACTGTTTTCCTTCTTCCTTAAACTTCTCAAAGTTTGAGAGTCTTTGGACCCTGGCTTTTCATTTGGCCTCATTATAGACATATAGACAAGCCCCTAAATTCAGATCTAGACCAGGAAATGAATTTCCTTAAAATTCAACGATGTTTTAACCAAGAGTTTTGTTTTGGGGCCATGTCTAAACATAGAGGAGGATTATAAGCAGGAGATGAACAACATAGAGGGGTTTAATCTGCATTGATCCTGGATTCATCAAAATGTCTCCTGCTCCTCCAGAAAAAGAAACCCTATTCCTCATCTCTTCCCACCTCCCCCCCTCCCAAAAGTCAGCATCAACTTTTGAGCACCCTGGCTCATTTGAAATCATAACACTCCCAGTGATAGCCTGGCACCCCTCCCCTTTTGTTTTGGTCATATTCTGGTGTAACCTGAATAGCAGGGGCATCATGGACTTAATATTCATCTCCTGCTCAGTGGATCTTGCACCTAGTGGTTGGCAGCAATGAGCTGTGGACCATGTTGCCTGCTGCTTGGCTAGGCCTCAAATCCACAGTGAACTTTGTATGGGCCTTATTGTTCTCACTAGGGCTCCTTCTACAGCAGGAACCTTGGGATCCACAGTCAGTCTTCCCCTGCTTGCATATCATACTTCCTCAGATGCAGGGTTTGACTTGAAAACAAAATGAATTTTATTCCTATATTAATATTTTCTGTTTGGCTGGTTTTGGTGCATTTTCACTAGTTTGATAAAAACGCTTTGATGCTTGCTTCCTCGTAACCCCCATTCTAATTTAAGACCAAGGTTAATAGGATTTTTCTACCTATATCTCTAATTTACAAAGTCTCACAGAGATTGTTCAGACTGGAGTACAGTTTAAACATGTTCTCAGAGCCCAACTCAACAACTGTTTCTCCCTTCATGATAAATGCACAGGGGCCTGAAGGAACACCAGGAAATCCAGGTCAAAGAGGTCGTCCAGGAAGAAAGGTAATGTTTTTTTATCTTTCCTATTTTCCTGCTTTCCTTTCTGTGTGAGACTTGAATTTCTGTTATAAAATAATTCCTCTTAATCACTTGGTGTTGCTGGATCCAGTTGCTGTGATGAGCTAGGAAACCCCAGGCATAAGAGGAATCAAGTCCCTTTCTATTTCATCTCACACTCTGTCCTGAAGTTGGGCAAAGAATTTTCTGTCACTAGCCACAGCAATGGGACCTGTAGTAGGTAGGTATGGTCCCAAACCAGAACACCAGATCCAACTCCCTTACAGCTCAGGGGAAGTTTGCATCAAGATGTGTCTCCGGATTTTGCAGGATGAGCCCATCTCTTGTAGTAGCATAAAATGTTAAGTTTGGCTAATATAGAAATAACTAGCAAACCATTATATTTAGTGTAATGCTCCTCACTGCAGAATCCTAGAGTTTCAGATTTTAAAACTACAGTTAAAAGTAAATTATGTGTTTAAAAATAATATTCTTACTAAATAATACTAAACGATACTCTTTTGCTGAGGTATAAACTGCTATTTAAATGTAAGGTAAATGTCTTCTTAATTCTTTTCATAAAATAACACCAACAGGGGGAAAAGGGGCAGGTAGGACCCCCAGGAGAGATTGGAGCCACAGGTGACCCTGGCCAACCTGGAGAATTTGGTCCTAAAGGCTCAAGAGGAACTAGAGGCCCATTGGTTAGTACAATATATGCTTTTTTATGCAGTTGTGTATTTACAGTTTGGAGGCATGGAGTCTCATAGAAGGGAAGAGACAGGTCTTGCTTGTAGTGAATTTAAAAGGTCATTTTTATTGCAGCTGCTGGACACAGATAGACCCTGCATTTCTCTCTGTCTGATTTGTTCCTAGAATGGCTAATGCAATCTACACCATCTCTTGTCATCACACAAGGTTACCCTGAATCCTGGCCTACACTAAGCAGTTCAGGAATTATCTGCCGAGCATATTAAAGAAGGATGTTTATAACTGACCACCTTAAACATTTTAAACCAAAGGTCATATAACATACAACCAAAAATATTATCCGTGGGGGGGAATGTTTTCTAGCTTTGAACACAGTTTATTCTCAGATACTCCACAAATATAGTCCATTCCTTGTAAGTGGGATTTTCTGACACAAGCACCAGTGTATCTGTGATCAGAATCATAGTCTAAAATCATATTTTTAAATTCACCCCCTATTCTGAAATGTCTTTGCACAAGAATACAATGTGAGCCTGATCCAAAGTGATTGAAATCCATACGTATCTTTCCATCGTCTTCAATGGGCTTTGGATAAGGCCCTGTTTGCACAAATTTCTTGCATTCCCTGTAATGCCTCAGTAATGGTATTCATGCCAGCGTATGCAGCCTCTGTACAAAGAAGAAACCATTACTCTAGTGTCCAGCAATTAGATAACCCACAGCAAGATTCCCATAAACCTGACCATTCTAGTAAGTGACAGACCCACTTCTGCTTCCATTGAATGGCAAGGCTTCTGGGATCAGGCCTGTTATTTGTGATGTTACCAGGCTCCTGCACATACAAGGAATGAGACACAAATATATAATGGCCAGTCTTTTCAAACCTAAGTGCCCAAAATAAAGTGCCTACATCCATACGAAAGCACCTAAAGGAAAGTGGCCTGATTTCAAAGGTGCAGAGCACTTGCAGCTCCCTTTGATTTCCATAGGATTTGAGAGTGCTCAGTCACTTTCCTTTCGGTGCCTAAATAAAGATTTAGGGGCCTACCATTAGACACCCAGGTTTGAAAATGTTTGACCATAGATTTCCACTGTACACAGAAAACAATGTTGTACACAGCATTGTTTACCAAATTAAGGTGGAAAGAACAGGGAATAAATTTGATTTTCAAGTGAAGTATTTTAAACAATGAAAAAAATAATAACAAACTCTACACACTTTAAAAAGTAGTTGACAGAATCCCAAGTGTATCCATTCATTTCCTTATAACTGATTATTCTGTTTAACAGGGACATTTAGGAATAATGGGACCTGAAGGAGAGCCAGGAATACCAGGTTACATGGTGAGCTTATTACCAAATTAATGTATGTGTGCATGTAGATATATGTAGAGATATATATCTATATATGATATATAATTTTGTGATTACAATATATTTTGAACAATCTCTCATATAATTGGAGTTCAGCCATATAAAGAATGTGTAAATATCCAGCTAGGTGACAGACACACCAGATATTTTTACATGAAAACTAAATTTTAATTAAAAAGTTTAGTCTTTATGGATAGAGTTTAAATAATGGAAAATAAAGTTTCACTGGCAATCATTTCTTATGCAACTGAGGCCCAATCTTGAAACCCTGGCTCTTGACCACTGCACCCATAATAACGACTAGTAGATGCAAAGTGTGTATGGATTCCTGCTGTCTTTATTATTTTTTTATTATTTATTATTGGCTTCAAATATTAATTGCAAACTAAAGCCCTGATCCTGCATTAAGAATCACTCTTCGCCCCCTTCGCCTGGTCAGAGCCCCACTGAAGTCCATGTGCCTCTGTGTGTCTACCTGCATGCAACAAATTGCCAGACTGGACCCATGATTTGTTCAATGATTTATTCAATGTACTTACCATATTGCAGAAAATACTAATGTAAGTGATATACAACAATCTGTATTTAGTTGGTTGGGGTTTTTTTAGGGTCACCAGGGTCAGCCAGGATCACCCGGTCCTCCAGGACCCAAAGGAGAGAAGGTAGGAAAACTGCTTTTTGTCGTTTACAATCCCAGTAATTGTAAAGGGTGGAAATGTTGCTGCACATTCATAGATTATCAAAGCATTTCTCAAAAGCCAGTTTTCACAGCCTTCGTTTTTCCAAAAACAACAAAGGGGAAAAGAATGACACCACTGCTGTTGTGATGCAATGTGAGCAAAAATGTAAACCCGGGGAAACAAATTATAGGAAGATAAAGTTAAGAATTAGAATGATAAAATGTTTCACGTTCTAAAACATAAGATCCTAGTTCTGCAATCACTTTCTGTATTACCAGACAGCACCATTGACTTTCTTGGGTCTGCTCACATTAGTAAGGAACATGGATCCAGCAAAGTACTTAACTTTGTGCTTATCTTTAAGCATGTGGGAATTTCCATTGAGTTCATTTTAAAGTCAAATACATGCTTAAGTGCTTTGATGGATCAGGGCCTATGCTTGGTGGAAAGTGTTTGCAGGATCAGGATCCAATGTTATAGATTCACTGTGATTCTTTTAGGCCCAATCCTGCAGGCAGACCCTTATGCTCACTGAAGTCAACGGGGTTTCAGATAGGTACATGGATCCACCCATGCAGATCAGCTTGTAGGATCAAGGCTTTGAAGAGTAACATATTAGGACCAGATTTTCAAAGGTGTTTAGGCTTCTAAATATGCCAGTGGATGTCTGATGAGATTAGAAGCACCTAAGCAGGTTGGCCTCTAAGAATCATGAAGTTGATGAGAGTTAGGTGGCTAACCTGCTTAGGCGCTATTGAAAATCCTTCAAGGCACCTATCTGCATCTGTGGATGCTTAAACACCTTTGAAAATCTGGCCCTTAGTCTTTAAGGGAAACGTTATCATGGAGCAGATAGGTGTTTTATCTGTTGGTGTGGGTAGCAATATCACATTTAAAACATCATAAAATTAACCTATAAAATCATTATGCTGCTCAGTCTGATTAACGGTGTTTCCTCTACATCTATTGGATTAGGAATAGTTAGCCTTTTTTTTAACACTGGCAGGAATGTCCTTTTTTCACTGCCCATTAGCTAAAATGGGACTTTGCTCAGATTTCTTTTTTGGAAAGAGAGAAAGTATGTAATTTTTCAGCCCAAAATGTGAATATTTTTGAAAGAGAGGTGTATATAGAATAGAATAATAGAAACTGTACTGCAGCCTTAATTATAGCAGTCACTACCACCAATTGGTATAAATCCATATATAATCCATATTGGCATGCATTTGCACTGTATGAAATGTTTATTGCTGTTTCATATTGAAGACAAAGTCAGGTTGTATTGCATAGTAAAGAAACACTTGAATAACTAGATTTTCATTACCAGGAATAAATATTTTAATTAATTATTTTCCTTTTAGGGTTATCCAGGTGAAGACAACACAGTACTGGGACCTCCTGGGCCCATAGGTGAACCAGTAGGTCTTTCTTTCTCAAAAAAATTATATTAGTGATTCAAGTTGAGAGGCAATAAATAGTGTTTCCATGAGTTATACAGTTGCCTTAGAAGTCTAGGGTCACTTTGTCATACAAAGGTGTGTTAACCGGTGTCATTAGAAACAAAACTGAAAACATTGTTTTACTGTAACAAGTGACTGTTCATAAATGGCACCTTTTTACTCAGCAGATCTGCACGCCGTGTTAAGTTATCTGAATGAGATTACTTTTCATTTAGAGCAACATGTCAGAGAACAGAATTTATCCTCTGTATTTATTCCAAATAGTTATCTGCTTGTTTCAGTGACCAAAAATAAGTGTCTTTTCATTCCTGTTAGCACTGCAAAATGAATGCAATTGTGAGAGGGTTAGCTGCTATGATTATTCGTTTATTAAAATGGTATGAGTGCTATCTACAACTATATGCATCAATAAGGAGCATGCCAAATAAAACTCTCCCATAACCTTAAGTATTTTTTTAATTCCAGCTTCTGCCCTCAGTTAACTTATGCAGTCCACTTGGATTCAGATTCTCCCCTTATTATTTATACCCCGGCTATCCCAAAAAGCAGTATTTGAAGGCAATGGAATGAGATGTAAATGAAGACAAAATTTGGACCTTCAAAGGGAACTGAGTTAACAGTTCTCATGAAGATGCATGAGAAGGAAAAGAACCTAATTCACTCACCCATAGCTGTGTTGGTTCTGCAGTGCTAACTGGAGCAAAAGTTATATGCAGAGGCATTCCAATCCATGTGGATTTCCAGTGGGAAGCATGCCACATGGCTGCTTCATGAGGCCCAATGGAAACACAGAATAGAGGAGTGGCAATGGATGGGCATGCCTCAATCCTATGCATGCCTTGGAGCTGAGCTCCACAGCAACTGTCTCTGAAGAAACATTCGTGCGCAGGAGAGAAGTAGGAGCATGGCCTCAGATAGCTTGGTGATGGGCATATAATAGAGATGGCCAGTGGGTCAGTTTCTAAACTTTGAAGATCGACTGCCCCTGTTGATCCCCTGGTAAACTTGAAGGAAAGCAGTATTTGCTTTCTTTGCATGCTTTTATTTCAGATACTGGAAAAAATGCTGTGCTCTATTAAAAGCTCCATCCAGTTAGATGCTGAGTGCCTTCTGGAAGGTGCTGAGCACCCTTACCTCCATTGGGTAAGATCTTGCATCCATCATCTTCAGTGGACGCAGGATTTGGCCCATTGAATGCAGTGAGAGTTAACGCACTTAGCCCTTTCCAAGGGGACCCATCACCTTGCAGGTTTGGAAGTTGAGACTTTTCCTAGAAGTGCAGTCAGCAAGCTGCAGCTTCTACTGCAGGTGATGAAATGCGATAATAGCAGCACCATGATTTACAGGGCCCTGCCTCTGGATTAGGTGAGAGGCTTCCCTGCCTCCCCCCATCTTCTGTACAGCTCTCATACATAAAACCTTTTCATGCGGGCTTTGCTAAGGGATTGAGGATTTCCTCTCAGAAACAGAGTTTCACTGTAGCCAGATTCATTACAAAACACATTCCACCTTTACCTAGTGATCCCTGTCACTTGGTTTCTTTACATATTAATCATGGGAATGGCATCTTCCTATAATCTTCTGCAATTTGAATTAAATGATCCCTTCAAAACAAAACAAAAGTTAGTCACATTCTGATCTCACTTACATGGGTGTAAATCTGGTGAAATTCCTTGGATGTCAACAGAATTATTCCAGATTTGCAGCTGTATGAGGTCAGAAGCTTGGACTATGATCTTCAGTTACAATAAATACATTGTAGACCATGTTGCATGCCGTACTGTAATATCTTTTTGTTTTAGAAATAGTTCATTTTTATTCCAGGGATTTAACTGATTTTCTAATCTGACAGTATGTATGTTTTTTGTAACCTCACAGCTGGCTGGTTGGTTTGTTCTGAAGGAAAAGCCCAGATTTATTGTTACTGCAGCAATATTTCAATTCAACCGTTAAACTCTGCTCTTTGGTTGTCTCTCTAGGGTCCTAGTGGTGAACATGGAGATAGAGGAGAACCTGGCGATGAGGGGTTCCAGGTAAATACCTCTTGCTTTGTTTTTCATTTGAATTTGGCATGTTAAATATCTGCTAAGTGTAAAACAGCAAAACAAGATTGCTGTTCTTTCTCTCACACACACATACACTCATACAAGTTAGCATCTTATGCTTCATCTGTATTGATTAGTTCTTAGTGTAAATTTATACTGTATCAAATAAACTAATACATTTTTGGGGAATTGCAAACACTATTATTTTGTAATTCTGATCCTAATCAATGTTTTATGCCGTCTTCCTAGAAATACATTGTAACCTCACTATAACAAACACCCATTATAATTGCTACTGTTTGTGTTGTTGTGGCATCAGGAATACAAAATGATATAGTCCCTGAAAGAAAGATTTTATCATGTAAATTATACACACAAAACGGATCACACATATAATAAAGCAGTAAACCAAATATGATCCAGTCTTGCAAGAATGCAAAAATGTTTAAACAATGTATAATTCCCTCCCGTGGTGAGTGTGGAGTAGGGATTTGTATGAAGAAAGACTCTCTAAGGGCTTGTTTCCATGAGGTGCTGAGCATCCTGAATTCCATTTAAGTCAGTGGAATTGAGGATTCTCAGGTGTCCACAGTGCAAAAAATCACCTGTAGCAGCAAGTCTCAGAGCTCAGATCAACTGACATGGGCTAGCGGGGCTCAAGCTATGGGGCTAAATACAGAAGTGTAGATGTTCCCACTCAGTCTGGAATCTGGGCTCTGAGACCCATACCTCTTGTCAGGTTTCAGAGCCCGTGCTCCAGCCTGAGAAGAAACATCTACACTGCTATTTTTAGCCCTATGGTGTGAGCCCACGTCAGTTGACCCAGGCTCTGAGACTTGCTACCCTGGTTATTTTTTGTAGTGTAGACATTACCCTCAGCTCCTCCCAGGACTGGGCTTTAGAAGAAAATGATCAACTCATCCGAGTTACCTCTGCAGTGATATGTTATGTATTCTGTTTCAGGGTCACATAGGACTTCCAGGTCTAAGAGGGGCAATTGGACAACAAGGGCCTCCGGTAAGTGTTTCAGGCAGTTAGCTGCAGTATATGTATTGTACTTCTGTATTTGTTACTGAAAAATAATTTATTTCTCTCCTACTTTAATGGGCGATTGTGTTTTGTTCTTTTCTAAAGGGTGAACCAGGTGAATTGGGAGAACAAGGATCAAAAGGAGAGAGAGGATCAGAAGTAGGTAGAAAAAATAAGAAAACTCCACTTTACTGCAATTCTTTTGTGTTTGTGGTTGTAACAACCATTATTGTCCTTAAAAGACAAAGCGAAGTTTTTAAATCACAAGACTCCTTTTAAGAACAAAGTGTGATTTACAGCTGTTGTGCTGAAAGATGACTGTAGTATTTTCTTCATGTTCTATTTTAACATAAACTCTGAGGACTTCCTGCCATTTATTGACACTCTAAGTCTTGTTAAGTCCTTACAAACACAAACCCAGTGGACCTGATTACTACCCAAAACCATATAGAGGTTGATAGTTGTCCACTTGTGTGACTTGAACGGGGTCCCCGTCAAATTAGTTACACTTCATTCATTTGTATTTCTCCTAAGAATTCCCTGTGCTTCATAAACTTTCTCTATAAAAGACATTTAGATTACAAATGAGGCCAGATTCAAGATGCCACCTGATTTTGCAGTTTGGCCCTAATTACTCAATGGATGTCTCCTTTTGCTATATTTTAATATAATATATTTATATTTCCAAATATTTTAGAAACTGTTAATGTATATTCACCTAAGATTCAACACTTCCTTTAAGGCACGACTCTGAGATGGAGCAGTGAAGTGTTTCACCACTCCAAAGCACAATGTCTTCTGAGGAGTATGCCCACTTCTACATCCCTTACCATACATGCCAAAGGCTGAGGTGGAGTGAGTTAGATTTGGGGTTACAAGGTAGAGAAAATGTCTTCACCACACCCTCCCCCAAGTCAGGAGCAGTCATTGCTCTGAGGGAAGCCTAAGGTCTACAACTTGTACACAGGTCACAAATAAGCAAGTTCCTTTCATGTTTCCTCTCTTCCATACCCACACAAGGGCCCACCCCAATCTGGCTCCTATGTGATACCTATGTGCTGTATCAGCATTGATAAGAATCAGTCAAATATAATTTTGAAATATTTAGACTGCTTTTTCCAGCTATTAGGCTTACGGTAAAAAGATGTGATACGTTTCCTGGAAATGATTGACAGTGGCACCGTGAAAATTATTGAAGGGTGTTGTTATATTGGTGTTGAGACTAAAATGATCCTGTTTCCATTTCATAGCTTATGGAAAAGAATAGCATAAAATGGAAAATTACCAAAAATTCTCAATAACCTATGATTTCAAATAAGTGCTCTTTGATAGATGAATATTTTTGCCCTGAAGTGGTGAAAAGCTTCTAAAAATGTGCTGCTGCTTCTCAAAATATTGTCCTTTTATGTCCTAAATGGAAGTCCAAACACCCAGAATTACACAGCACTGATCTGTCTGATGAAATAATCTGTAACAAAAGCCCAATCAGACTATATTGTATATGCATTCAGAATGGCTGAGCTTTAGGCTGAGGCCTGGAAGAATGGAGTATACTACAAAACAACAGCAGACTAATGACAGAGCAAGTCTTGAAAGATCAAATATAAATCCTTTCCTTTACCAATAATACTTTGTCCTCATTGTGTGCTGCAAATTGCCTGAAGTATTTTAAATTCTGCCATTGGGTGAGTTTTATTGGCTTTTAATGTTTTAGAAGGATTGCGATAAAGATGAATTGTAATATGTATTCCCATTGCAACTTAAATGGGATAAATATTAGTTATTTGTCTCAGAACTCCCACTCTCACTGCACAATCCTGCTGCCCATAAACCATTTTCTGTGGATAGGTAATAATCTGTGACACATTAGAAATGGGTAATATTGCAAAATGAACACACGTGAAAGCCTCATCTACCAGTACTAACATAAAACCTCTCCTATGCACTCAGATATATTGACTTTGACAGCGTATGCACACTGTAGGACGAAAACAGTCATCCCTCAACCCTCCTCTCCTTGTGGAAGACTTCCATTATATGAGTCAAAAAATATTCCCCAGCAAGAAATCTCCATATGCCAATTTGGAACCAATATTCAGCCTGGAACAAAATTTTACAGCCTAAAGTCTTATAAAAAAGCAGGTTAATAATAGAAACATTGACACAACCTTAGCTCCTGTGGTGTGAATAGTGCTACTATTCTAACAAGGCTAGTCACATGGAATATAAATCTTACAAGGCTAGTCACACAGTATATAAACCACTATTTTAAATTAACTCTTTTTATTTTATATGAACTCTGAAATGTTAATGAAAGCCAAACAGGATGCTTTAAAGGTATAGATTCCAATTCTAATTGGTGGAGTTTTTGTGCCATAGTTTTATTAGAAAAGTTATTAAACAATGGAACGGTATTTTGTTAATTTTCTGATATTTATACTAGTTGGATGGTATTTTTTGTATTTATCTTTGTCTTTAGCTTGTTTAAACTTTATTAGGTTGAAAATAGCTTTAATATAGTATAGTATGGTAATTCACTAGTCTTTATTTCTAGAAATTGTGTTAAAAATAATTTAGACCAGAAAACATTAAAATGTCTTTTCTACAATCTATGCTCTGGTGTTGCTTTGTGCTACTGCCTTCCACTCAAAGGTGACTGTATTTCTGAGGTGGATGAAGTGATCCCTGTGATTTATAATTGCTTTTTAAAGTTTTATATGTGCTTTGAGGTCTTCTCAAAAGTGCCTCAGACCCACTGAAAGTCAATGGGTCTTAGATGCTTTTGAAAATATTTGTTATCCTATATCTATATCAGTCAGTTAGCTAAATCCACAGATGTCTCCACATTGGGTATGCAATAATTAACTGTTTATTTAATCTTTCATGTTGTGTTTAGAGTTCAGGTAAAAGGGAATATTCACTATGGCAAGAGTTCTGTTTTCCAATATAGGTGTCAGCATATACAATGTGCCTGTATTTCTTATTTTGTATGCTTTGCTTTTTAAGAAGAGATGAAAATGCTATAGAAAAATATACTTTGTTACACTGATATTGTCTGATAGTGCAGAGTTAGCTAAAGATCTGGAATATCCTGATTAGCTCTAGTATTGTTGAAATGACCTGAAATTGTACAGTATATTAAAGAACGGGGGAAATTGTGGACAACCACATTATGAAATCTTTGTTCAGATCCTTGAAAATATCAATCTTTTAGGGCCTGATCTGAAGCCCTAGTGATCCAAAGTGATGAAAAGACTCTCATCAGTGAGAAACAAATCTAGGCTTCTTTTAGGTCTTTTGTTTGACCAAGTTTATCAGTTCACAAATGTTTAAAATATCTAGGGGCCCACTGGAAAAAAAGGAATGACTGGTCAAGCTGGGAAACCTGGAATTCCTGTAAGTAACAAGATTCTACCATCTACGTTCTGTTTATAAAACAGATAAATACAAATGATGATGCATATAAAAATCAAAATTATTCAGTGCCTTTGGTAGCATAAAGCCTGATTCCCATTTACCCTAAGATAATTTTGCCAATCTAAATGGGACTCAGAATGGGTCTAACTATAATTTATGACCACTTTAAGGTCTCTTTATGCTGGCCAGAAGTGTAAAGTGTTCTTAGGGTAAATGAGAATCAGGCTCATAAACTGTGATGAAACACAAAATGATATTAAATGATACTGAAAAGGAATTCTCTCTGTTAATCAGCACATTGGAATGAGGTGCAATTAGTGAATTATATCCTGCGGCTGCTTCCCATTTGCAAAGTTATAACTACATTCTTTGTCTGTAGAGTTTACACAGCCCATACAGTTCTTATCGCATTAACAGGGACCACCCTGAAGTTAACTGCATTTGTTCTCCCCCTACACACACACTCATTGGCCCTTGTAAATTCTCCTTTTTTGATTGGGTACTGCCTTCAGAACTCTCCATCCATATGCCCATGACAAATATGGCTGCCTCCGTTTCTGATTTTTCCCCACCTTTGTCACTCCATCAGACCCCAGATATTAAATACACTTTTATTAAAAAGCAGTTTACTCCTTTTTAGAGGAACTAATCCTTCCCATTCTCCACAAGGGCCAAGTAGAAGAGGGAACCAGTGGATGTTTTATAAATATTACCCAGTATACATTGCAACAAGGCTATTTCTGAGTCAACTAATAAATACCACCACACAAGCACATGCTGTCAATAACTTTTACTAGCTTCACATACTAGCATTTCTGGTAAATAAGAAGTACAGCTGCCTCACAGAAGCCTGTCAACAAACTGCACATCCTGTGCAGAGTGGATGAGCCAGTATTTTATTGCATAAGTGAAGTTATATAGCAATCATAGGAGTTTAGTTATACCCTCTAGAGTCCAGAACAGATACATATGTAGAAAAGTACCAGTAGTGCAGAACAAAGAGAACATGAGGAAAGGCAGGAAAAAAGAAAGAGAAGCAGGGAAGAGAGGAACAATGGGAGGAACCTTCTGGGGAATTTCAAAGCCCATCTCAGGCTCATTACTAGAGGCAAATTTCTTGTACCACTAAAAATTAGAGCCAAGATTTACATGACAAATATTTTACATATTTATATAGCTGTTTAAAACACATTTTTGGATGAGGCATAGTGATCTAGTTGGAGGGGATATTTTGTATTTCTGGTGCATGCATTCACTTGGAGATAGTTACATGAGTTCAAAGTCTCTTCTGCTAGCATAATTGCATTTTAAAGGTAAATCAGCATGTTGAAAAACTTACTTTGATGCAGATGACATGATAGCAGTCAATGAAAGCTTAACCAAGGATTAGCAGGATAAGTGCTGCTTAATGAGAAGTTCTCATGTGGTTTTGATACAGATATGTTTCAATGATGTAATTTCTCAATTAGAGAATAGCACCAAACATTTTCAGCAGTGACCTCTGACTTCTGGAGCCTTGACTGTTGGACACCCAACCTGAGATATCTTGGGCCTCATGTGCAGAACAGCCACCACTTTAGCTGAAGTCACGGGGAGCTCAGGGGCCAGCCCCAAGGCATCTCAGTTTGTCCATCTGGCCACTTTTGAAAATGTTGATCTAGGTCACTGAGACTATTAATTATATTATATTATGTTATGTTATATTATATTATATTATATTATATTATATTATAGGGCCTAGGAACTATTGTTTTGAAATCTTTGTTCCATGACTATAGACACTGTTCATGAATATCAATAGATTCATATTCTATTTAAATTTGTTTCAAGGGAAAACTGGGCCCACAGGGGCAGAAAGGTGCCTCTGGATACCCTGGACCAGAAGGCATTCCTGGGCATCCTGGAAAGCCTGGGTTACCTGGGAAGCCTGGCTTTCCTGTGAGTAACATATACATTACCTTTTTCTATATTCTTCTCCTCAAGAAACTTCCAAATGCTAAAGCATCCAAACAGAAATACTTATTCTAGATTCCTTTGGCATCTTGTGAAATTAATTATGTATTTTCTTTAATTTTTGCTTCTGGAAATCTATCTAGGAGGTAGTTAAATTTTCAGAAAAGGTGATGTCAGTGGAACTGTTATTCTGTATATTTCATAACTAATAACTAAGATGAGCAGAAGGTTCACATAAAAGCACAGACCCACCCCAAACTATGGTGGGGTCACAGTTCTGTTACCTTGAACATCAGCCAAGGTGATGAATGAGTTACAGACCTGGGCTAATGCTGTGCTCCCTCACTGGCCAATTCTGGGGTTCCCCCACTTGAAGTCAATAAAGATAAGGTGGGATGATAATCTGCCCACTCACAATGAGAACCTGGGGCCTTTTTTCTTGTCATGCTGGGCGGATAGTCTCCTACAACCCAGTATTTTTAACTACTTCAGGGCAGGAGTTACCAGCTCCCAAATCAAAGAAGCTGAAGGCAACCTGTCTCCGCCCTACATGCCTACATATAAACAGAGGGAGGCTGCAAGGTTAAGGAAAAGTGCTTTTCAAAGCATTGTTGTTATGGCATAATCATCCTGTATTCTTCCACAGCAGCTAGAAAAGTATTGGGAGTTCCTCTACAACTGCACTAGAGATTGAGGCATCATAGGTAGCCCACAGTTGCTGGGGAACTCCCAAAGGATTGTGTGTGTGTGCACATGTCCAGTACTGGCAGTGAGATTCTTTCCCCACTCCTGCAGCCTTCCGCCCCTCTGAACATTGTTTATCTGTCACCACTTCTCCAAAAGGAAGGACGGAAAACCTGTTGCAAATTCTCCCCCCAGAGAAAATTAGGCCTCATTGAAATCAATGAGGCTAATTATAGTAGTAAACACTATGCCTGGTAGTAAGTATTGGCTGGGATTAACCCATAATTTGTTATGAAGATAAATTAGATTAAATTTGGTGTAACTATTTAGTAAAGACACTTAACAAAGAGCTGCTATCAATACTGATTTATGAAAAAACTTGGCTGAAAAACCCCCCAACAAATTAAGTAACTTGCTCACAAGGGGGCAAATGCATATTACTCTAACTGTTAAAGGCTTCATATCATATTAACGGTGGAGTTACAGGGTTTATTTCGAGTTATTGTAATTCTTTGCGGTTGAATTTAGAGGGAACACCATAATGGATAACTTTTTCTTACTCATTTTAGTTTTTTCAGTAATATTTCAACATTCTTCCACTACTTTTGAATACTTCACATTAAACAATAACATTGACATTGTGTATCTACATAAGAGATATTTTAAAAATAAGTTAGCCACATAAAATAGAGAGAGCAGAACATTTGTTATGAAAGTACAGCAGTTCCTCAGACTGGGAACCAGAGTAACATATTGAAAGGCTGTGGGAGCCACATTTGGAAACCTGCTCTATTAATAGAAAGGATGAATGGAACTACAAAAGAAAAAGAGATTCTGTGTTTGCTTCTAATGACATCATAATAAACACTCATTATGGATGAGGAGGGCATCTTTCCATTCATTTTTTTAAACAAGGCATAGGCATGTTCTTTTGGCTTAACTTTATATGCTCAGCGGACTTTTTTTTTTTTTTTCATTAAAAATGGTTACCCTTTGCAGTCTGGTGTACCAATATATTTTAATAGCAAATGTTCTGGTCTTTCTTGATGTGGTAAATTTATTTTTACATGAATCCTTTGAGTGTGTACACAATAATGCTAATAGTATTAATATGTTTGGCATTTATAAATAAGCATGTTGAATTTGAATGTCTCTGAAAGACACTATGAGAAAAAGCACTGCCATTTTATTCTGTGGAGATCCTTCTACACAAATGAGTGTTTCAAGGCTGAAGAATCATTTCAGCACATCTGCAATTAATGAGTATGACATCTTGCTTTCCTCAATGAGCTCCTTATTATAAGCTTGTGATCTTTTGAATTCTCAGACCTAATGACAAAGAAAGCAACATATATACGCAAAGATCATACATTTGTCATCCAAGAATGAGTCCAACCAGTCATTTTCTATTACTAACACTGATTAGGGCCCTCACCCTGAACCTTTTAAACTTCAATCAAGCAAAAACAGGTATGGGTCAGATCCAGAACCAGATCATTTTATTTGTGTCCCCAGAGCTTGAGTTGTGAGGTTAGTTTCAGATAGATGTAGGATGACCAGATAGCAAGGGTGAAAAATCGGGAAAAGGGGTGGGGGGTAATAGGCGCCTATATAAGACAAAGTCACAAATATCAGGACTGTCTCTGTAAAATAAGGACATCTGATTACCCTAAATAGATGGTTCCATCACTAATATAAACAATTTTGTATGATCCACATTGCCCTTGAATAGGAGAGGTGAACGCAGCCTCTGGTATGTCAGCAAAGCGCAGTTACCAAATATATTGAAATATACAGTTATATGGAAGATCATCTGCTGGTCATCAATTTCCAGACTCGGACCATAGTTCTGCAACTGACCCCAGGCCTGAGTTCATCAGTACCAGCAGGGAGTCCCACTGATTTCACTGTGATTCACCTCATAGTTCTCAGAGCCTTAACCGGGCCTGCACAGATGATTCTCAGAGTATATATTGGGAGATGAGATCTCATTACAAAATGTTGTTTTGAGTTACTAAGAACAAGTTTATTTTTAGGGTAATCTCAGTGTGTTATACAGCTGAACACTATCATTTAGTTGTGTGTGTGCATATGCAGAGATGTGATATAAATATAGACACAATATATAAACAGCATTGGCTGAACATTAAAATGTGTGCCTGTTTTAATGTGCAACAGAAATGCTGCCAATGGCTGTTCTGACTGTGATCAGTTGTTCTTTACTTGTTAAGGGTAATAACGGAAGCCCAGGAATAGCAGGGCTGGCAGGGTATCCTGGATCTCGGGGAGCAAAGGGATTGCCAGGCACGCCAGGTGTCAGTGGAGCGCCAGGACTAAAGGTACCATGAACGGTGTTTTGTTATGCTTGTCAAATACAGTATTATTCACATGCCTTAATCTTCATGCTACTAGCTGATGGATCATGGGATGACAAAATGCCTTTTAATAACACTAACGTTAATATCAAAAGCACATTGGAAACGTAAGACTGCAGATTGGGTTGATACAATTTTTCTCATTTCTCACATTTTATAAAAAATAATCTGCCTTTGGAGCATCAGTTCCCATCCATCAGCGTTTTATTTCCAATACCAAGAACCATTCAAAATTAATCTCTCTGGCCTCTTACTAATACAAGTTTTAGGGCCAAATCCTTCAGTCTGAGGCAAACTTCCCCTTACTGCATGGGAGTCTCACTGGAGTATGTCCTGCATGATTTGTCTTGTGAAGCAATCCATTAACATTTGATTGCAATACTTTCAAATGTAGGGCCCAGTCTAGGAAGATGGCAGGCATCTCTGGACTTCAGTGGAAGTCAAGGGTGCTTAGTATCTCACGGGATCTGATCCTTTTTTCTTGAGCCCAGCATCTCAAAAGGAGAAAACAATTTGAGATAGCTCCATTTTCCAGGCAATTCCATTAGCATGTTCTGATTCACCAACTACTGTGAAACTGACTAGAAGTAGCTGAAGTCAGTGCTATAGGAAGCAGACAGTGGAAACAGCAGAAGTCATTTTTCAGAATTTGGAGTGGAACGCTTGATTTACTCTGATGTCTATTTTTCCCCACATTATTTTACTGGTAAACAGTAAACAAAACAGTTTTACTTAGAAAGTATGAAGAAATGTTCTGATTTCTGTTATCTTTCCAGACTATACTTCGGAATTAACTATTCTAGTCACTACTAATTATTTGTATTATGCGAGTGCTCAAACGTCCCAATCAGGATTGGGTCTCCTTTGTGCTAGGCCAGTATCGGACAGTTCCTGTCCTGAAGAGCTGACAGTCAAGAAATAGAAAATGGGAGAGGAAAGGGATACAACTTAATGGCATAGTTGTCAGGGTGATGTTTTGTGTCCCCAAGTCAAGCAACAATCAAACAATGTTTGTATTTAAGTGAAAGGAATAATTACCTGGAAATATTCCTAAAGAAAAAGTAGTGAAATACTGTACAATTATTTGAAATAGGTAGTGAAAAAGCTTGTTGCTATAGAAGAGCTGTTTAGCTATATAAGTCTTTTCTGACACACTTTCATTGAGGAATTAATCTTATCACTGTTCTGTTGCAATGATAAGGAAAGATCCATTATTTGCTTCTCCATAGGGTGAGCAAGGACTTCAGGGTAATCCAGGAAAACAAGGTAAAAGAGGCCTTCCTGGGATACAAGGTGATCAAGGCCCACCAGGAGATCCTGGATTGAAAGGGAAGACTGTACGTATCTACCACAGATGACGCAAAACAAGTGTTCTAACAATTCAGTTAGCAACATGGAATAATAACCAACACGCCTGCTAATATTACAGGGAGAATTTGGAGATCAAGGGTTGATGGGGTTTCAAGGATTTCCAGGTCCAAAAGTACGTGTTCATCATTTTTTATTAGTGTTTAAACCATTTGCAAAGAAAGATGGTGTCATTTTTTAATTGGCTTTAACAATAATTGGTTTTAAATGTATCCAGAACCATTGTGTATATATATATACCTCCTATCTGTGATTTCCATTTCATGCATCTGATGAAGTGGGTTGCAGCCCATGAAAGCTTATGCCCGTAGGAATTTCTTAGTCTTTAAGGTGCTACAGGACTCTCGTTGTTTTTGCTGTATACAGACTAACATGGCTACCCTTCTGGAACTGCTTACATACAGTAGTTTCTGTCTGAGATAGTGGATTGTAGATTTTAATCTGGATTTTGGATTCTAGATATTAATCTATCAGATGTTTGCGTGATTTAAACTTTTAATTTTATTGTTAGGGTCCTGAAGGGGACATTGGTTTATTTGGAATTCTGGGTCCTAAAGGTCCTATGGGTCAAATTGTGAGTATTATATTTAATTCTACATAATAGTTTTCACAATACTATTTAGTTGGTGCACCTTCATTTTCTGTAGCCTTTTCACTTAGAGCTCTGTAATCAGACTGAATGAGCCAAATAACTCCCTTTTTCTTCATAGCAAACCAGAACGTTTAGTAAAACACCCCCCCTCTGAGCAGCTGGAAAAGGCCAAACTCTGCCTCTGAAGGGGGAAATTGACCTCTGGGAATAGTTAATTAAAATGTCACATTTTTAGAAATGATCCCCCTTTTAACTGAAGGGTAACTAAACTGAATTAGCTGATTGTGTCTGACTGTAACAGCTTTTCACATTGTAATTTTCTCTCATGTTACTCATCCTGAAATCTCGAGGCACTGCTGGGATTTATCAACAGCAGTATCTGAGGGAGGGAACATTCATCCATCTTGCAATCTGGGGTGATGGAGTGGAGATGGCCAGGTCACAGCTCTGCACATCACATTGTAAAATGCTCTATTCCTGACTGCCAATGACATGGTCTTAGGTCTTGTGATATGTGCCCTGGCATCATTTCTGGGAGAGTTTATTAGCTGTCATCTGAGATAACCAGCTTAAGAGACTTATTTTTATAACTGTTTTCTCTTTCTGGTCATCTGTGTACAGGACAAACAATGGTTCTGAACTATTTGCCCAAAAGGAGCGTTATCATTTACCAGAATGAAACAGGAAAATTCCTCTGTTAGCAGTATTTGTTAGTGGTCTTATATGATTTCTTGTGGGTAGCAATATATCTCTGGATGTGGCTGATGGTAGCTCAAAACAAAAGACTTCATTTACCATTGTTTTTAGTGTTCTGACTTCCACAGCTTTATAGAGGCTCTCCAAACACACAAAAAATACATGATTATTAAAATAATTCTCTTGTTTATTGTCTGTTGCTTGTCATTCAGAAAGCCAGCACTGACATGGCACTTTGAATATATAGGGCATCTCTGTGTTGCTTCACTACTCTCTGTTCAAAGTTTTAGGCCTATAATTATGCATGGAAGCATAGCATGGTGTTATTTAAATATAAATACAGTTAATTTGAAGACTGAGCAATCTAAAACAGGCTATGGCATGACACACAATGTTTTTTGTGGGGTTTTCTTCATTTTGAAATCATGATTAGCTAGTAAATGCTTTTGTTTGTTTACAGGGATACACTGGCCCCATTGGTCAAGAAGGCATAATAGGCCCAACAGGCAAACCTGTAAGTTTAAGTCCTTGGGTTTCCCTTTACATTTTGTTATTTGTTAGTACGTCCTTTCATCCATGTGTTTATGTCTTAATAGAAGATTTTTATAACTTAAACAGCAACTAGCAAAACTATTTTCATATTACACCAAATCCTCAAGCCTAGTGTATGTGATTCTAAAATAAGTAGAGCAAATAAAAGGTGATAGGAGTCATTGGAATGAATCCGTTCTCTTCTTGACAACGCAATAAACAGGGCGAGATTCTGTGCTGCTCCTCTACTAGGCTCAGCACAGGACATGTAGCCTACAGGCAGGAGGTGCTGTGGTGGCTTTAATCCATTTTTGCATTCTCCCAATCCTGGAGAGGACCTGTCAGAACCCAGATAGCCCTGGAAGCCTGTGTAAATTAAGGCAGCCTGCTTGGGTTGTCCTGCGGCCCACAGCATGGCCTAGAATCTCTGCAGTGCTGTGGCCCTACCTCCACCTAACTCTTCCGGCACCTAGCTCCATCTCCAGCACACTGTCTATGCCAGGGCTCGCCAAGGGGTCTTTGGAAGGCATGCTTATGGTTCTCTTAGCAGCTCCTGTGCTGGAGAATCCTCTCCTGGCCAGATATGGCCCTCTCATGGCGTAAAGGGGTAGGAGCAGGAGTGAGGATCTTACCTATAATCTTTGTGAAGTTGAATTAAAGAGCAACAAAATAATGTTAATATATGGTAAAAAGTATTTAGTATTTTTAACGTATGTAATTGAAGTGAAGAAAGAGAAGAGGAAAGACAATCTGTTCTAGAATTAGAGTATTCTTGCCCCTTGCTGGGGAAAAGACCTCACCATCAGAGTAACTGCATTCATTTTTTTCCCCCAGCAAAAGGAAAGATGATGACTCTTACTCTAGAATTTTTCTCCACAATTGTGTACCGGTATGAAAAATTTTTATGTGCCTCATACAGAGCCAGACAACCTGTCATTATGATGAATAAAATGTTTTAGCTCTGGCTCATTTTCACACATTGGTGGGTATTCAACTATCAAGATGCAAAATTCTATGCACATCAGATTAATTGCCAGATTAACATTTTTGGAGAAACTGGCAAGAACAGAATATAGGAGAAGAAGAGATGGATAATCTGCCTGTAGTTGGGAATTAATAATGATCATGCATATCTTTGATTACAGCAGTAAAAGCAGATGTGGAAATATCCACAGAATGTGACATGGAATTTAATGGATTTTCTTATTTACAGATAGTATATAGTTTAATTCACAGCATTATGATGGTTTATGCACTGAGTGCCCAGGATGGTGTTTTAAGCATGACGCAAGATTTAGCTAAGCAAATAGTTAAAGAGGACAAAACTGACTGATAGAAAAATAATAACCATTTTCAATTAATGAGTCAATTAATATTAAAAGGACTGTTGATGTGAGTAAAGTAACTACTCATGTACATGTTTTTGCGGGCTCAGGTTCTAAAATTGTAAAAAATACTCTAGAATAACAGTCTCTATTTCTTTCAGGGACCCAGGGGAGAAAAGGGCTCCAGGGGTGAAATTGTAAGTTAAAACAATGTTTGTATATTTATTTTTTAGGTTATGTCTTGCCATGAGAGTATTGTGACAGTAGTACTGCCTCATGCTCCCACAGTTCTCTCAACTAGCAGTGGGCAGGAAACTCTATTCCTGGCCTTGGAAAAATTTTGAGATTTTAAAACATTTTCCCATCATGAAGTAGGATGAAAAGTCAAAATCTCTAAATTTTTTGTGAGCCAACAATCCAAAACTAAATTCAGTTCAGGCCAATTGAAACATTTCACTTTGTTTTGATTTTGACCTTTTAAAACATTTTTCTTATCTAAATTAACTTAAATTTCAGAATGAAAGGTTGTTTAGAATAAAAAATGTGAACTTTTCATTTAAAAAAATGTTGAAACGATGTTCTGATGATTTCAAACTATTTTTCCAAAAATGCCCCCCAAAAGTTTCAGTTTCAATTAATCGACATTTTTTTATTAGAAAAATGTTTTATCAGCAAATTCCCAGCCAATTCTACTCAGTGGCTGTGATGCTTGCTTTTCCATTAGTATAACAGCTGACTCATGTGTGCCCCTCCTAATTGCATGAGTACATAGGTGCTGGAACTAGGCATGCTGGGGGTGCTGCTGCACCCCCCCGGCTTGAAGTGGTTTCTATCATATACAGGGTTTACAGTTTGGTTCAGTGGCTCTCAGCACCCCCACTATACAAATTGTTCCAGCACCATTGCATGAGTATGTTGCCCATGGACATAGCCCTCCAGATGTTGTGGGTTTGGTTTCTCCCAGATCTAGATACCCTTCAGTGGATTATTGGTATTCCAAAATAATGACAGAAGTTATATCTATTCCTCTTAACCGAAAAGTGGCTGAGATTTATAGGGTCATTCTTTGAGGACAATAAATGGATCTGTATTTCTAATGGCTCACTGGTGTAAAATTCTACCAAATCGAAATTTTTCACTCATGACTGAAAAGCTCTGGAAATCATATGGAAGCTATAGAAAAGCTATGGAAATACATTAGACTGAAATGCTATGGAAATATTAATCTTAGTTTAGGATGTGAGTTATCTTTTAGTTAACTGTGAGCAGCTCCTTGACACATTATTAATCTCTTGATTTATATTAGTCTGATTTATATTCACTTAAAATTTTGCTGTAGTCATTAAACGTATTTGTTTTATCTAAAACAGTGCATGTGGATTGAGTGTGTGCAGAGACCTCACTTAGAATGACAGAGCTGGTGCATATCAATTTCTTTGATAAATTGATGGACAAATGTAAATGAGCTTTCAGGGTGCAGTGTATAGCACTGAACCCTGCAAGACGGCAGTTCCTGGGATTGCATCTGGGACTGGGGTGTTTGCTGGGAGTGTATCCCATGACGGGTTGGTTAGAGGTGCTCTTTCAGTAGGTCAGGGACTGACTACTTGCAGGAGACTGGGCATGGGCTGACCCAGGAGTGGGTGGTTCACACAGCAAAGTCGGGACCCAGGAGTGAGGAATTGGGGTGACAATGCTACACATCAGTCCAGGAACGTCACAGAAGGTGATAGTCTTGAATATGCATACACTGGGTAAAACCAGCTACGTAGGACCCAGTGACAGTATGTGGTGGTTGAAAAACTGACAAAATTAAATATCCAAACGGACTCAGCCCTTAATGCCTTCTCGTTAAAAGTCAGCAAAGGTTAGCCTAAACATAAAGGAATGTCCTCAGTTTTAAGTCCCCTCCATAATTACTATATCACTGTTTATAGAACAGCAGCACTCGCAATATGCAGATTTGAGCCATGGAGGTTGAATCACGGTCATGGTAACAACTCTCATTAAAAATAACATGCACTCTCACATGGCTATCACGTGTTCTGTTCCATTAATTTTACATCACCTGGGCTAAAGAAATGTGACCAATGTGCTTCTAAAGATTGATAGTTTTGAAAAGTCTCAGTTACCCAAATGAGTCTCTTTTACATGATCTAACCTGTCATCCTTTTATTTAAATGTATGTGGACTGGAATGGGAATACAAACCTGCATACTCTAAGCACCCCAAAATCCCATTGACTTGGTTGGGAGTTTGGGATTCAGGATAAGGCTCATAGTTTTTCTGCACAGTGATGCTTATGTAGATGTTTCTTTTGAAATCTCTTGGATGACATACTACTTCTTGGTGTGCTGGTTAGAGAATGGAAAGGAACAGATTAAATGGTTTACTACTAGGATGAGGGTTTTGGCCAGGTCTACACTAGAAACTGTTGCTGTTATAACAACGTTGGTTAGGGGTGTGATTTTTGTGAGGTCTACACCCGAAGTGTAGACTTTTCTCTTTCCTTTTCTACTTGTGTTAACCTTCTGTGTGTTGTAAACATTATGCCCTGAGAAAGGCCCCTGCTGACTGTACTTGGCTCCCCACTTTTCCCCGCTACTTAATTCCACCCTTAAATGAAGTTCCTGTGTAGTGGTGACATGTTGCTTCGAATAGTAGGAGAGAAGCTTGCAATGGGCTAATAAATTATTAATATATATTTTAATAAATGGTTGTTCAATTATTTAGAGTGCAATAGTTCAACAGATTCTTTATAATGATCTATAATACTTTGTGCTGATGTGCTTATAGCTACCCATAACACATACTACTCATGTGTGATGTGCTTATAAGAGCTATTAAACATTTATTAACCCTCTGTATGCTATTTATAAATGTACTCTTCATATCAAGTGTGTCAGATAAACAGAGGGTTTTGGTATCCAGCACTGTCAGCATGGCACCTTTCACAAGAACAACACTCACATTTTACAAATGCATGATACAGTGCAGTCAGAAATGGAGACATATGGTATACAGCTCTAACAAGAAATCTTTGTGCAGATCACAGCTGACTACACTTCATTGTGGCATTTGCTGATTTAAAAAAAAATCAATGTAGAAGGATTTTCTTTAACCCTATTGCATTTTATCTTCCTTTCTTCTAGGGCCCACAGGGCCCACAGGGTCATCCAGGTCCACCAGTAAGTATATAAAGAGCTATTTTTATCTATGTTCTCCTTGAATGTATGATTTAAAGAAGCCTGAGGTACCTAATATCTGCTTTCTCCTGTTTTCTAGGGCCCACCTGGGGCACCTGGTCCAAGAGTAAGTTTCATAACTGTGCTAACTACAACACATTCCCTCATTGTTGAAAGTGAAAATGTTGAGATCCACTTCATAGGGTTTTGCTTTCTCCATAATCTCAAGTAAAACTCAAGTTTTTTTCTTTAGCATTTAGCACTGTAATATCTAAGCTCAGATACAGATGCTAAACCTCCTATCTGACATCTTCTGTTCTAGTTGTGCTACCATGTTGCAGAGTCCTACAGGGGCAAAGCACATGCCCATATTCACATGCTTGGCCTAGGTAAACTTCACCCCAGTTTAAAAGCTTACTTGTAGTAATTCAGCATATACAAATTCTGAAGGAAAGTAGGATGCACCATGGGTATGTCACTCCCCAGATGCTCTTCCAGTTTACATCAAATGTATCCATCTTCGTCTACGGGATTATATCCAGCACTTACTGGGAGGATGGATTTAGCGTTCTAATCCTTTTCTATTATTTATGCTCTTATCAAATTAGGCAACCCCTTCCTGTGTCAGGCCATGACATGACAGGTGCTGCACCCCCTCCCACTCTGGCATTCCCCCTACTTTGGGAACTAAGGGAGCCTGGAGGCAGCTGAATTAGTTGTATGCCAGCTGAGGACACTCTCTCATCAAAGGAATTCTCAACTGGCAAGATATAGCCCTTTTCACCACTAAAATAGGACAAAGGGAACAGGGAATCTGGCCTATGTTGTATTTGCATTACTAGAGACTTAAGTTGTTTTTTGTGTGTCTTGTCTGGGGAGTAAATAACACCTTTTCCTCCACATATAAATGCTATTTTTGTAACTGTAGATGCATTAGATCAGATGGATGGCAGACAGATTTAGAGCCAATAGTTTTGATTTGGGATTTTTCCTTTTAAAAGTAAGAATTCGCATAGTATGTAATTTAATGGGTGAGGAGCACTCAACTAAAGGAGGCCTTAGAGGTTTTGAGGAAGGGCAGGCTTTTTTGTCCCTTTTAATACGTACACATTTATGTGCAATATGTTTGAACCAAGAGACTTTCAAATTCTTCATCAGATATAACTAATATATTTCTGCAGCAACCTTAATTTTTTACAACCCTAATTTTATTCTCTGTTGATCTTATTGCTGATCTTAAGTGGTTTTGGTTTATACAGAAACAAATGGATATCAATGCTGCTATTCAAGCCTTGATTGAATCTAACGGTGCACTACAGATGGAGGTAATATATCTTGCTTTATTTACATTGGCACATACATTAGAAAAGTTATAAAGAGTTGTTTTTTTTTAAGGCCAAAACATGGCTTCTTCACAAAAGCTTTATTTAAAACACAGAGAAAAACTAGAAACTGTTTTGTGAAGAAAAACTAATCCATGTATAATATGATTGAACACAATTGGATATATAGGATGCAACTTAAGTCAAGTTAAAAAGCCACAGTATTTCTATTGTTAAATATGATTAACAGTGATGAAAAGTATTAATTCATTATACAATGTAAAGTGTATACATTCAGCTATATGCCTACAAATGAGACTGTCATTAAGGCCCTGATCCATCAATCACTTTCACATGCTTAACTTTATGCATGTGAATAGTGTCATTGCAGTCAATGGAACTATACGCAGGCAGTGAAACTACTCACTTGTAAATTTAAGCACATTTTACATGTCTTCAGAATTGGAACCTAAGACTAAAAACTTTGTTGTTCAAAATCTGACAGTGTAAGGTAAAGCTTATAAAATGCACTAATTTCTTTCTTGTTTTTTCTTTTTTGTGCATTCAAATGTCCATTTCAATGTATTATAACCATGTTTTGCATGATTTTAACATGACCGTAACTCCTTTGCTCCAATAATTTTAATAAAATGTACTAATTATTTTTAATTTGAATAAATCATTTCTATTATCTCATACATGGCCGGCTGCATGCATTATAAACACCTTTCATTTCTGTTTGTGATCTCCAATGGGCATTTAATTTAATTGCATGCACGGCTGCTATGGTGTTTCTTTGTGATAACATTATTGCTAACGGCGGCTTGGCAGAGCTACCAGAATACTGAAGTAACTTTACTAGATCACAGTGCAGAGATATTCAAAACGCTACACTACCTTAGCAATTTACTGCACAGTATCAAGAACCCCCTTGGCACTCGGGATAACCCAGCACGCATCTGCAGGGATTTGCTTAACTGTGAACGTAAAGTGTCAGATGGTAAGTGTCTACTTTCATCAAATCATAAATGTCATCAGGCTTTAGAATATCTTGTTTCCAACTGTTAATTTCTAGAGCAAAATCATAATGGGTGGCATTTTAATAACGATATCAATTTTAACTTTTTAATTCCATATTATACCGAGTACCACACACCTATCCAAAATTGTCTGACTTCTCATTTTAACCCTAAAGCAGCCTCTGCTCTCTGTGGATGGTGAAAAAGTAATTGCTGTTTTTTTTAAGCTATTCCAACCTGCCAATACTCAGTGCTGAATTTCTTGTGAGTAGCAAGATCTTTAAAATGATCTCTAACCTGCACTTTCTCAATACAGAGCTCTTATGAGGCTGGTGTAAACCAGGGGAAACTCAGCTGAAGTCAATTGATGTACATTGGTGAAAATCAGGCTTAGAGACTTACTGCCCAGACTTCTAAGTTTGCCTTTTTTATTTGACATTGTGGGTTTGCCTATACTGAAACCGGAGGGTGTAATTTATGGTTCAAGTAGACATACTCATACTAGCTTTAATCGAGTTAGCGCTCTAAAAGTATCAGTGTAGCTGCAGTGGTGCAAATGGTGGGATGGACTAACCATCTGAGTATGATCCCATCTGAGACCCTAAATACGTACTTGGGCAGGATGTCCCTCCCACTGCTCATACCTCCATGATTACACTTCTATTTTTATCACGTTAGCTTAATCAGAGGTAGTGTGGGTATGTCTGCTCAAGATGGAAATCAGATCTTCCAGCTCTGGCGTAGATGTACCCTGAGAAGTTATGTATCTTGTGTGTCCCTCATATCAAAGAACCTCATGAAAAGTGATATGACTGGGATTACTCGGTGTGACGTATTTCCCCAAAACTCAAGAAAAACAGTGTAATTTTAAAGCCTTGCTACACACAATATTTAGATTGGAAATTTCAAAGATGCCTAAGAGAGTTTGGCTCCCAACTCCCATTGAAACTCTTTGGAAGTTGTGCATCTAGTACCTTTTTGCCCCTTTAAAAAGCCCTGCCTTAATTTAGCTACCATATGTATTTCTGCAGCACCTATCATGATATCTTCATATGCACCTGTTTACAGCTGGATATAGATTTACTATTCAAAAATAAATTTTGGAGGTAATTAACATTTAGGTATTCAATATATTTGCTCTGGCTCCTAACACCATATTCAAAATTGCTAATACTTCTACAGAAGTGTTCATGGCCATCACTGCTCAAACTGACACAAATCTTTGTGTGTTTTGCACTAAATTGATGTGAATGTATTGTATCTGTAAAGTGTATCTTCTGATATTAGCATATTTAGTGTTCACTACTCATGCCAACACCCTCAGACTGCAGCTTGATGAAACTGGGCATACTGACACGACTGACTGAAGTCCCCTCTCCTGGAAGCTCTTACATGTTTGAGTAACTTTATACACATGAATAGATCCATTGAATACTCACAAACATGAAGTTCCTCATGTATGCAAGTATTTGCAGAATCTAAGCCAATTTTTATGGCATCATCTGACTCAATGTGCAGAATCTGAGTTCTGTAATTATCACAGTTTCCAGACAGTATGGATTTGATCCTGCTCCCACTGACGCCAATTGTGACTTCAAAGGGGAAAGAAAGGACTGAGCCCAGTCATTACATAGCATAAGAATAGAGTAAATAACAGCCTTCTAGACAGTGCTTCGGAATGTCCTGTACTATGTTCAAATATGATGAAAGCTGGCCATATTATACAGATACATATATCATGATATTTTTATTTTTAACGTTAAAGTGCTTCAGCTATATAGTAAATAAAAACATGCTGAAAATCTGAAATGTTTTTTCCTAATATTTAGTAATATTTTCACATCTTTTAAATCTATCTTGTTACAGAAATAATTTCTCAGGTGCTGAAGGCCCTGATCCTGCAGTGAGCTTTGTGTGGATAAGGGCCTATATTTTTACAAGAAAAAAATGTATATAATCAGATATGCTGACAACTGAGTATGATCCCATATTTGAGGCAACCATTAATCAATAAATCTTGGATAGTCATTGAATGTGACGTCAGTAGAAGTACTGTCACATACTGCACCTTCTGAATGTGTTCATTATAAATATTTGTAAATCTTTCCATTAGCATTCTATTTCTTGCAGGTAACAGTTATTAAAATAAAACAAATGTGCAAAGGGAAATGAAGTTAGAGGTAATGGGGTTGCATATGTAACCTTATGTAAATTTTAAGGGGAATTATTGTTGTGCCCTTTAATAAGCTAAACTATATGTATATGGCATCTAACTGGTTAAAATTGTCCAGAGTCAGTCTTTGTGAAAGGCAACTTAACTCATTACCTGACTGTTATTAGCCAATCATGAGAGCATATTCTTCCTACATGTAGACTCTTTATTTTCTGTGGGCCAAGTCTTGGCCCTGAGTAACCAGGCTGTACACTGTGGATATCTGCAGGGACTAAGAAGGAGGGTATCCCCCTTCTGCAAGTTGGGGAGCAGCAATGGAACAACTCAGAGACTTCTACTGCAGACAATAGCTCTTACATCCCTTTGCACATGAGGGAAGGGAAAAACAACTGCCACCTCCCTGTGCATCAAGGTGTAGGATGTGCAGACAGAGGGCACCTAACCTTCCACCCCTTGCCCTGCAATGGAGCTGTACTTCTTTCCCTGCAGTGGTAGGGCATAGGTGCTAGAACTAGGAGTGTGGGGTGCTGCTACCCCCGGCTTGAAGTGGTTTCTATCACATACAGAGTTTACAGTTTGGTTCAATGGCTCTCAGCACCCCTACTATACAAATTGTTCCAGTTACCCCGGTGGTAGGGTTTCCCTCTATATAGCAAAAGTGTTGTATTCATGTTCAGTATAAATGTATACTTTGGTTTTCCCATACTGTAATGATTTTTAAATCATGAATCAACATGTTTAGAAAACTCATGTAAAACAAGACCCTTCCAAGGAGCCTAAGGGAGTAGCCAAATGCCAGTTGAGGATTAAAATCTCATTGCCTGTGTTATAGCAGCATGGCAAAAACCTTGGATAGGATCATCCCTTGTGCAGTAAAAGATACAAAGGGCTAAGGGAGAGGAAAACTCAATGAGGTTCCCTTAACAGAGCTGTTCCATCATGGGGGTTTGCCCCCAGACCAGGCCCTCTATGGGTCTGACTCCGAGCTCCATGAGTCCATCAGGATCCATGTGAAGCCAGAACTATTCTCTCAGGTATGGAACCCAGGTGTCATCTCTTCTTGCCTTTTCAGTTCTTGCTAGTGCACTTGCACTGTTTCTTCTCTCACTGACTTCAGTGGGAGTTGCACCAGCATAACAAATGAATAATTGCCCTTCTATCGCAAGTATGCAAACAAACACTAACCAACATCTTTAAGCACATTATACCCACATATTATGGAGACGGTCACCTGTGATCTTATCCCCAAAAGTAAAATGAAGCTAGATAAAATAAAAGCATTTTGTGCACTCCAGGACCTTTGTGTAAACAAACAATTTGCTATTTTCTGGTCTGGCACATGTAGAAATTCATGTTCATGGTACAGAAATTGATTGGAGTCAGTTACACTTACTATAGAAAAAGGATTTCCTCTCAGAATTAATTTTAAAACAAATCACTAGCTACTGTATGTGGAGAAGAGAATTCAGTGTTAAGAGCTTAATTTACATCTCCTAACTGCTAAATAGTCAGTATTATTTATAGAATGAACAATTAATTCTATCAGGGAAATGTGCTCCAGAATCTAGAGTGGATAAGAGTGTACCAGTTCTAAGTGTGTAACTGTTAATTTAAATGGAAAATTTAAGGTATCGTTATTGTAATTCCAAAGCTTAATTTTTTCCTTTCTTCGTGAGCACAGGCCTTTTAGTACATTTTTTAACTGTATTTTACTTTGCGATTATTTACAGTGTCTGCCATGTATGCAAAATCTCAGTCGTATCCCTCTAGATAGAAAACACATTGACACAAACTTAAATCATCAAGGGAAAAAGGATTAAACTGAGACCAGGTCACAAATACAGATTAACTGTGCTGTACATTCATTGCTCAGAGGCAACGATGATGTCATAGTAACTATGGCAGGATCTATGATCCAGCATAAGAATGCAGGGCTTTTCTGCTGACCATGCTGGGAGAGCCCTGCATAAAGCTGTGGAGTAACTTGTATTGATTCATGGTGGCAGGTACTACTCATTAACTCCACCAAGATCTGAGAGCTGGCAATGAACCTTTGGTCAGAGGGAACTCAGAGCAGGAACAGGGAAGACAAGACCTTCAAGAGCCCTGAGCAACAGCCAGATTTGGGATGAAAAGTCAGGCTGAAGTTTATATTCTGATATATTTGAATAATCAAAGCCAAACCCCAGGATGAGGAGTAAATTGGACCATACATATAGCATGTGTAGATTTTGTTGGGAGCAGAGTGGGAATGTCACCTGTTCACACTCAGTATTTAGTATCAGAAAAAAAAGGATACAGTTGAAAATCCCAAACTGGTACAAAAGCCAGAGAAAAGGTAAATGACAGAATAGTTATTGATAACATGACAGCAATGTGGAAGCTTTGTGGACTTGAATGGTTATTGATGACAAGATAGTAATGTAGAGACTCTGTGGACTTTTGTTTGTTTGTTTTGCTTTGGCTTAATGTCAAATTTTAATGAGTCAAATTCAGATCACCTACACTGGGCATAAACCCAGAGTAACTCCAGTGAGGTTAATCTGTTATGGTCTTTAGTGATGCCACAGGAGACTGTGCTGCAGTAATAATAATTCTAACATTTGCCAAAAATATGGACATTTTATTCAGAAAATTGTTTAACAGCAATTATATCATTTTCCTCTTTCTAACTGGGATTATAAATTGATAGGAAAATACTGGATTGACCCAAATATTGGATGTCCTTCTGATGCTATTGAGGTTTTCTGCAACTTTACTGCTGGTGGCCAGACATGTTTATCACCTGTATCTGTGACAAAGGTATGCATTGCTTCTCATTAGGATATATTTCTGTGCTTTAATTCTGAATAAGTGAACACTAATTTACTCAACGTATACTGGCAGATTTCTCAGTGCTAATCAGTTTTATTTTACCATAAATTAGATCCGTGTTCCTCTGTTTCATTTGATTATCTGCTTCTTTTCTTATATGTGTCTATGTGATGACCTTTATGTGCATCTCTTTAATCGGTCTATAATATTTAAAATGCCCCATCTCTGTACTGCACGCTGTAGTGGTCACTAAAATGTGAATTGACATAAGAGTCACTGCTCTGGAACATTTAACCAAAGTATTCAGTTACAAACTGGTTTTCCTTTCATTTCACTAAATGAATGCTAACATCTATTTATATCTAAACTTTTCTCTGGAGTTTTAACTATATTCTTTAAGTGAATTGCACTGTACCACATCTGTGGTGCTTCTGGCCAGAAAGACTGCCCATGGGAGGAAAAAGCCAGGTGCTTCCCCTCACTGGATTTCTCTCACATTGTTATTCAGATGGGGGCTTCCTATTCCAACAGAATAAACTATGATTCTGCCCTATACCGCATTGATACCCCCTCGGATGCTGTCTATGTGGAGCACCTGTGCCTTTATGCCAACTGTGTCTCCAGAACATCCTACTCTCTCTGTCAAGCGGCAGAGTTCCACTGGATCCACACCACCAAGGGCTTCCCCTAGCCACTACTGTCGCCAGTATCCCTCTTCCAGGACATTCCCCCACTACGGAGATTTCCACAGAAATGTGTTATATTTTCAAGGCTTAGTCCTCACCCAGCATGGACCACCTACTAACCGCCTAGTCCCTGCACTTGCTCCTCTATGCAGGTTCCAATCCTGGGCAGAGTCCTTCACAAGTCCTGGAGGACGGTGCAGCATAGGCAACTGACACACCCTTCTAATTGGGAGGGGTGAGATCTGTGCATAGAGGTCTCTTGTATGTTGGCCCTCTATAAATACTTATTCATGCAAATATGTATTATGAATAATGCAAGAAAAATTCTATTTTCATATGTATCTCAATATGCCTCTCTCTCTCTCTCTCTCTCTTGCAATATCTCAGGTTATTAATAAAATCTAAGTGTTGAGAGGCAGAGCAATCTAATGGACTAAAAATAAGACTGGGAGAAAAGAATTTCTGAACTTTGATCCAAACTCTATCACTGTCTTTCTGTGCATATCTTTCTTTGAATCACTTAACCGTTCTTTGTCTCTATCTGCAAAATAAGGGTATCTACCTACCTATATTCCAGAGGTGTACTGAAAACTAATTAATTTTTATGAGCTTTGAAAATGTAAGTTATATAAGTGTATTTATTGTATAGACTTGTATACAGTTGTGCGCATTCATTATGATTATGGGATTCCACTCTTACCTATACCTGACAAGTCTCCTGAAGAAAGCAGGAATACACATTCATTTTCATTTGTCAACCAAATTAATTGATACAGTTAATATCACCTATAAGTGCCACATTTATATTGCCAAAATCTTTCTTGTTGCTGTGGCCATTGACCATGATACAACTGTTATGTCTAACAATGCATTTTTTACAACTAGTTGGAGTTTGGAGTTGGAAAAGTGCAGATGAACTTTCTTCATTTACTGAGCTCAGAAGCAACCCATATCATCACCATTCACTGTCTGAACACACCAGTGTGGGGAACAAATGAGACAGGTGCTCAGAAAAAATCTGTTAGCTTCAAGGGCTGGAATGGTCAAAAGTTTGAAGCAAATACACTACTTGAACCAAAGGTGCTTACAGATGAATGCACGGTAAATACATTTTGGTGTTAATTAAACCTACAGTGGAGTTAGTGTTTAGATATTATTAGATTAATACAAATAAATATAAGCTTTGAGTGGTTTTTTCCTCCTAGCATTATAAGTCATTTAGATTTTCATAACATGAAGCACACATCTCATATTATTTAGCATGTCTCTCCATTTGATATTAAATTCATGGTATATCCAAATGCTAACAGCAATTGCAGTTGTGCAGGGAATCTGCTTTTGCTCTTAGCATCAGACTCTATGCACCCTGCTTGTTAATTCTACCAGGACATGAGAGGTGACATGACCTCCTGTTGAGAGGGAACTTGGGGTAGATACATGGAGGTTCTTCAGGGAACTCTGGAACAGGCAGGTATGGGTGAAAGCTTAGGCTAACATATATGTTCTGATGGTGTTACCTGAATAAAACCAAACTGCAGGAAGAGGGCAAGTTCATATAAGCTAGAAGTTAATCTTTTGATGACTGAATGTCATTAACTTCACTCGTTACAGGGCAATTGTCTAGTTATGTAATAAATTGATGATGGACTGAAACTTCACTGGCTAAAATAATATACTTTTTTAACTTGGAAAATCTAATAAAAATTAAATAATAAATGATTATTAGATCATCTCCATTCACACACATCTTCATCACTGGCTCTCGTAGTGATCATTTCCATTTTTATTACAGCGAGCCAAAAATATCCAATTCTATACTTCTGTGCTAAAGAAAACAAAGGACTTAGCCTTATCCTGTCACTATTCTAGGGGTGGAAATCTGATTAAATTCACTGGGAGATCTGTGTGCAAGACAGATGGCATGATGACAGGTGCTTTTCAAACTGGAAACTATTAAGTGGGTATAAAATGTTACCAAATCTGAATTTTCAACCCATTTACACTTGTAGCACTTTGCACTGCTATAAATTACTGCAAAAGGTGCAAAACAGTGGAGAATCTGGCCCTATATTTATGAAAGTATGTCAGATTTGGGTTTTTGTTCCTGAAGAAGATAAAACGTACAGTGATGGCTATTGAAAAGTGTAGTTTTTCTGTGAGATTCTGTGAGATCTCTCTCTCTCTCTGCAGGAAACTATGTATTGTACAGATTTCCTGCAGAATCTCACATATCCCTCCCTGCAGGGATTTCACTTTTCAACGGTCTCCACTGTATCTGCTGCTTTGACTGGTTGGGCAAGAAAGGACTGACTGCAAACATCAAGACTTCAACATCCCCAGACAGTGTTGTACTGTTATTTTATAATAATTATAAGGTAACAGTTTTTGAGATTTTCTAAAAATTAAAATAGCCAAAAAAAGTTTGACAAAAATGTAGCTGATAATCCTTAAGAATGCATATTAAATCCATGCAGAAGCCTATGTGGTATAGATGTGAGTTAGTCTTATAGTTCAAGTCCTCATCAAGCTTTATAGCACGTTAAAATTTTGACAGATGTTCTTCCTTCAATGAATGGGGAGATGGCCTTTGGGGAAATCACAAATCCTGCATGCATTGACAAGAAAATAGATCTCTACATATGCTCATTTATTTCTCTGGATCCTTGAGTTCTGGATTCTCTCTGTGTTTTGAAGCTCTTAGTTGATATGCATTTAATACTCTCTCTGATTCCATGAACTGCAGATCCAAGATGGCAGCTGGCATAAGACAGAGTTCTTTTTTCACACTCAGGACACTACTGACCTTCCGGTTGTCCAAGTGCATACATTTCCTCATCTCAAACCAGGACAACAGCACTACATAGAAAGTGGTTCAGTGTGCTTTCTCTAAGCCTCCTGACCCAACTCTGTTTTCTCACATCGCCATGGAACTGTTGCACAGAATAAGCATCTTTTTAAAACAAAAATGAATTAACGATTAAATCACTATGAAACTGTGGATGAATTTTAAAGCAAATTGTTGGTTATATCTTAAAGAATCTCAGGAAGAAAAAGACTTCCTCCTAAGAAGGAGAAATGGCATTTAAAAAAAAAAAGACTATTGCTAAAGTATTTAATTTTTTTAAATATTGGTTGGTGCTTTCTTGTATATTTCCCTGGAACTGAGAACTATATATCGAAACATGAAATTCTTCAGGACCTCTACTATTCTTAATAACCTATTTAACAGCACTGTACAAGTTATCCCAAGGAAAGCTGGAGACATACAGTACTAAGGAGCAATACTGGCTAATGCTCCCAAATGTGCAATAGCTTGTGTATGCAAGTGAATTATGCCACAGTACAGTAAGTTGTCTTTTCTTAAACACTAAGTTGTATTATAGTCCTTTTGGACACATACATCTTAAATGATGGTACACTACCTCTTACGTGTTTCCTGTTTGTATTTCTGGTGCTCTTCATAACACAAGGTGCTTGTGGCTTTAGTAGAGATTATTTGATTCCCTTTTTCTCTTGCAGACTGTATGTACTGGTTACATCAAGATATGTTTCTGTTGTTAAAGTACTTATCTTAAATTGTTTGGTCACATACTTCATTACAAGTAAAAACATTATTTATGTGAAATTCTTGATTAAAATGTTTTTCTTTATTGTTGTGGAAGTGGTATACCAGACAGCACATCATATATGGTGCTTATAGGTAGAACAGCTAACTGTTAGCCATTGTAAAGATTGTTGTAGAAGAGCTATATACAGTAGTTTTGGGGTTTAGTTTCTGGACTGCAGTTAACTATTTTAAACACCCAGTAGCATCTAAAATGATGTACTGTGTATATATTTTGTAACTTGTTGAAAATTTTAATACAGCATATGTTTTGAATGGCTGCTAAATTATAATCATAATTATTTCAGCAATTTAGAAATTCCATTTGTTTGCAGCATTACTAGACACTGTTTCACAATTTTATTTTATTGAGTCTAAAACTATTTGACCCTCAATTGTTGAACAAAAAACACTTTTACCATTAAGACAAAACATTTAATCGAAAAGGTTTTGCAAACTACTTGCCTATATCTGTTGTCAAAGCAGTGTTCGTTCATAATATAGAGCAAGATTATACCTCATTGTATTTGGGGGGAGGGAGAGTGTTCAAACAGCAATTAATTTAAATAATCTCTATCCACAGTAAGTCACGCTTACCCATTTGTAATAAAATGTGTTTCAAAATATTATTTTGGTTCCCTTTCCTTGTATTGTTCATTTTCAGCAACCATGAAAAGGCTGTACAGAGTCTCTTATGTGGTAAATATAATTTTATTGTCAAAGGAAACACATGCATATTTGTGGTGTTACAGGATATTGCACAAATGACACAAAACATTTCCTTATACAAGACAAATGTGCAGAATCTCCAATTCTAAACCTGGGGCTGAAGTTATGGATTTCTTTAAAGTGTGCATATTCTTTGAGTGATCTAAAGAAGGAAATTAAGATATAGAAGGATAAATTAAGGGAAAAAGAGAAAAGAAGAGATGATTCAGACTCTGCGTAGTTTGCGTAACTTCCGTCGACTGCCGCCAAATCGCGCGGTCAGTGTGAACCAGCCCTTAGTTTGACTTTCCATTGAGATCACGTTACATCCATTTGTTTTTGTAAGATCTTTTATAACATGTTGTGGCTTTTTTATCCTTTTGTCACCTTATTCTCATTTTCACTTAATTTTTTAATGTTTAATGCTTTTTATAATGCTTCTATCCATAAAGACAGTGAAACACACCTTTAAATGGTAAGAAGTTATTTTAAAGTAAATATATGTATTCTTTAGATGAGCATATATATGCATTTCCAAATCTTATAGCTGCCTCTTTAAAATGGTTATGCTGAATCAATACAATAGGAAGGGGGAGAGAGTGGGAAAGGTTTAATGAAGTACCAATCAGCACCTTAATGAGTCACTTTAGTGGCCCATCCTACACAATTCGGTTCAGATAAGGTTAAATCTCTACTACTTTTCATGATAATACTTCCAATTGCTTTAGGCAACACGGGATCAGTCCAGCCAGGTAACTCGATGCTCCTCCCTAAACCCCTCCTCCCTAAACACCATTAAAATAAAGGAATGTGTAGTAGTTTGAAGTTTTCATTAAGAAATAGCATGTCTTGTGCCAAAAACGTCTTCAATACATTTGTAACAGTACAAAAAGCCAGACAGAATCTCTACTTTGTTTTAAGCTTTGCTAAACAACTTCCCAGCAGAGCATGAGGTAGACTCCTTCTATTCCCCTCATGAACAGCTATCATGTTATATAAAGTATTGCCTCTCTTGATTGAGTCAGGAATGAGTGGCTGACCTAATAGGTCTATTCTGTCTCTAACATCTGTAACCTAATATAACAAAGAGAATATGGGAAAAGGTAAACATTTAAAGTGCAAAAATGTGGAAAATGGTGTAAAAATGGCATTGTGGAGTTCAAGCTGATTTTTGTATCACATTTGTTCATTTACAAATAAGAAGAGCATTTCTCTGTCACCTGTGCAAACCCAAACAGATCTTTGATGTTGCAGACTCTGCTCCACTGCAGCCTGAATTTTCAAAGTCAAGCTGGGTAGTTTCTGACTTGTGTGTCACTTCTAGTAATAGAGATTCTGTAAGCCAATAGCTGCCTTCAGTTAAGCATATATAACCCTATTGTCCTCAGATTCTGTCCTTAGCTACATCTCTGCAAAGGCAGGGAACAAAAGAATCAGACCGAAAAAGTTTAAATAATCCTATCCTATAACCAAACATCACCTCCTGAAGAGAAGAACATGGGAGCAGAAAAAAAATACAGCAAGTATCTTGGTGAGGGGTGCATGCTGCCTCATCAACAAGAGGAAGAAACCAGCATAACTGCTTAGGGAGGGGATCTGTCACAAATGGAAACCCAACCTTTACAGATCTCCACTTAGAAATTTTTACACAATCACTGTCAATCTACTTTAGTATCTTGAGAGTACAGCCCGCTCTCATTGGCTCTACCACTGAAGTTGCACAAAGAGCCCCACTCCACATGGAGATAATACTAGTCAAAGTGGCAGGAAACCTGAGGAAAACATGCTCTGGATAGTATTATTTCATGGATCCATCCTGCTGCCTACAAGCCTGTAAAGCCTTATCAATATAAACGGTATTCCTAGGTTCAGCGGGAGAGTGCCATAAAGCAAGATGGGTTTCCTCCCCTCTGCCCATAAAAATGGAGGGGTGCACCAATCTGTGGTTAGGAATTCAATTCCAGATCAAGAAAAGTAAGTATGCTATTTATCATATGATCATTCTAAGGTATAGGTGGCCACCTTTGCCATGTAGCACTCACTCATGACACTGGAACAGGTGACCCCTTCATTGCCCAGCAAAGGAATTGTAACATTTGCTATCCTGGAACCACTGAGCTTGATGCGGCTCTCAGTTAAATCATTGTACACCTGGAGTAGCAGCACTAAAATCAGTGGAATGACTCTGGGTTTACTTCAAGTGCAGAATTTGGACCATTTTCTCTAAATACCAAAATCCAGGCAGAAAAGTCATAGCTCTTAATTAGGTCAGAGAATTTGCCACAACTATCCAGCAGCGCTTAGATTAGTGCAACAGAACAGCACAGCCCACACCCAGGGACCAGATTTGTAATACAAAACAAAAATCTCACGGCTATAGTTAAAAACCTAAAGCAATTTCACCCCCATTCTGCCCCCCGTAGGCCAGGGATGTTCCCCGCCCAGAGGAAAGCACAAGCCCATCAGTGACATTAACTGCTGTAGCCTCTCTGCAGCGCGAGTTCGACCCTGCCATGTCCTATGCAAGTGCGCTGAGCTCCAGGCTTGGGGCTGCCTGAAACTTCAGGGCACAACCTGTCCCATCGGGGGGCTTTCCCCTACAATGCGGGAATATTTCCCACGGAGGTGAGTTATTAACCTCCCGGTACAGCCTCGTGGGCCCATCCAGCGCGTGCAGGTGTTGCACGAGATCAGGCAAGGCCATTGTGTGGACATGGGGGGGGGGGCGGTTGCGCGCGACGTGCGTCACTCGGGACACCGCGCACCGCCCCGCGGGAGCAGGATGGGGGCGGGGCGGGGACAGAGTCACCCCGCAGGGCGGAGTTTCTAGGTCTCCGTTAGGACAGCTGCGCTCTCCCAACCAGCCGTTAGAGGGCGGCCTCCTACCGCGCGCGTCCGACACGGCCCAGGCTCCGCCCTCCCCACCACGTGGTCCGTGCGGCTCAGACTAGACGCTCAGTGGAGAGCGCGTGTGCGCGCGAGGGATTAGGGAAGGGACTCGTCGGATGGAAGGGGGGGCGGAGCAGGCGGGGAGCCCCGGCTCTGAGGCGGGGAGCCCGGGCCCGGTCCGCGGCAAGCGGAAGATGTCTCTGCAGAGGTAGGAGCCGCCTGGGGCCTCGGCTCTGCGCACTCAGCGGATCCCTTCCCAGGGCCGCTCCGCTACCCCCTTTCCGGGGCCGAGGGGCAGCCCCGGCCCTACCGCTTGGTTCGCCCTGTGGCAGCCTGGCGCCCCGGGCCGGGGATGCCGGCGGGGCAGGACTGCCCGGCGCCCTCTCCCCAGTGCTTCCTGGTGGGCCGGGGGGCCGCGGCTGGTTGTCACCATGGCAATGACCCGGGTCCTACGGCCCTGAGCCCCCGCTCGCGGGCGAGCGCAGCCGGAGAGCGTGAGCGCTGCTGCGGCAGCCTGACACTGTGCCTCGCTCGTACCTCCGGTCCCGATCCCTCCCTGGTTGGCCCCGCCTCCGAGTCCTCTCCTCAGGTCAGGAGGCGGGGCTAATGGAGGTCACAGGCAATAAGAGTGACCCCCCCTCCGCTCCGTGCGTGTCTTCTGCAGAGGGGAGTGAGGTGCCCCCCTCCCGTTGACTCTTGGTAGCAAATCAAAGGTATTTAGGCACCTAGCTCCCCTTGATTTGAACGGGGGTTAAGCACCTCAGTATCTTTGAGGAGCTGGGCCATGGTGCTTCACTTCCCGTTGTTGCTTAGATAATCTCCCCCCATATTGATTTGTGGTTCACTCTGTGAAAATATTTGGAAACTGCTCACTTTGTTGAGCTTTCAAGTTTCAGGTGGCTGTTTCTCAAAATTATGAACTCAGTTAAAGTTAAAGAAAACCTGGCGTTTAAGCAAAAACACATCTGTGCTTGTCAAACTATTTTAATGAAAATGAAATGCCTTTTTTTCCCTTCAGGTGTGAAACCTGTAGTGGAGAGGAAGCAAAGTATAGGTGTCCACGTTGTATGAAATATTCATGCAGGTAAATACAATCTGAATTATGTCTCTTGATTCATTTCTTGTATGCCGAAGACAGGATGCTCATGTTTCTCTGTACTTTCAGTTTGGCGTGTGTGAAGAAGCACAAAACTGCACTGAGTTGTAATGGAATCAGAGATAAAGCAGCATTTGTTTCCATTAATGAGTTTAGCGAGTTGAATCTCCTAAGTGGTAAGAATTTCTCTACTATGTAAACTTCACCCTACCTTCTTTTTGAAACCAACCTTATACTTTTCTTCTTGTTCTTTGTATGTTCAGATTATCGTTTTCTGGAAGACGTAGGAAGAATGACTGACGGTGCTGCTCGAGATGTCTCCTTGCATAGACCAACAACCAATAAATTTGTAAGTTTCAGGTTACCAGTTTGGTCAGTTTAAAGTAGAAATGGGCTTCTTCAAAATCCCAGATTAGAACATCCCCTGACCTCTAAATTGAGGGTCCAGATCCATAATTTGTAGCTGGTCCTTCTGCTAGAATGTACTGAACCAAACCCTGAGCTCTGAGTGCCCCTAAAGTTCAGGATCAGAGCTCTACAAGTGAGGAATTACAATGGGAAACTACATTATTTCAGTCTTATGTTACAGCCTCAAATGGTTTTTAAGTATAATAACTTTAACTCACTCAGAGAGAGAATAGCACCATTTACTGAATGGGAATAGAGGAATAGTGATTGGTATTGTCAAAATCTGTTTTGCAAACTTATCTCTTCAACATAAGCAATCATTGGCGCTTTCTTAAACAGATTTCCTTTTCAGGAATAATAGTTTCAAGTGTAGATGTTTATTCTAATTCTTATGTTTGTTTTTGCTTATGTTTGTTTTGTTAATGACATTCAAATTTTTAAAGTACAGCATAGTTAAGTTTGCAGTGTTGGTCCCAGGATATGAGAGAGACCAGGTGGGTGAGGTAATATATTAGGAAAACATGTTACTGGAAGTTACAAGGTTTTGAGCTTCGCAGAGTTCTTCCATTCTGGGGAAGGAAACCAGTGTGTCTGAACTAAACACAAGTTGGGACAAATTAAGCATAAGGGGTTAAAACATATTGTGGGAGACTCCTTAAAATGAAGTGGGCAATTAAGGATTTAGCAGGCAGTGGTCTATGTTTTAAATTGTTGTAATGAACCAAAAAGCTAGCGTGTCTATTGAGTCCATGGTTTTTAGTGTCTAGGAGAGTTCCCAGGCTCACCTTTTGAAGGTGTCGTGCAGATTCCCGTTGAGGACAAGCACTGAGAGGTCAGATATGTCAGTATTTTGTGAAATGTGTTCGTCCACAGGTGATATGTAGTTTTTGTCTTGTGATTTTTTTCTGTGTGAGTTAATTCGAAAGTGTAGTGATTGTTTGGTTTCACCCACATAGTTGGTGGGGCATTTGATGCCCTGGGTGAGGTACCCCACATGTTGTGATAGGCATGTACAGGATCCATGGATCTTAAAAGGTATGTTGAGGGGGGTATTGATCATTGTAGCAGTGGAGATATGTCAGCATATTCTGCATCTGTTCGGGCAGGGTCTGGTGTTACTTTGAGTTGGTGTCCTGATCTGTGAGGAGCTTGCTTCTGATTATGAGCTTGGCAAAGTTGGAGAGTTGTTTGGAGGTCAGAAGAGGGAGGTGGGAGAGGGGTTAGGAAAAATTTATTTCAGTATGTGGTGCCCATGAAATATTGGTTGCAATTACTTGACGATACCCCATTTGGGCTTCAGTGTGGAGTGGTAGGTGATAACTAGGGGCATGTGGTCAGTGAAGGGTTTTTTTTACATATCGAAGTAGGTTCTCCTGGGGTATTTGGGTGGTCCTTTCTGTGATGCAATCTATTTCTCTGATGGAGTTTCCTTGTTTAGTGAAGGCAGTTTTAAGTCACTTAAGGTGTGTATCCTGGACTTGCTCTTTGGAGGTGGTATCTGAGTACCTGGTTGAAGGTACCAGATTTTTTGTTGTGTTTGGGGTGGTTACTGGATCTGTGGAGGTAAGTGTGGTGATGTGAGGGTTTCACATATACAGTCATTTGTATGGTTTCATTGTCAAAACTAATCATGGGTCCAGGAAGCTGATGCTAATGTGAGAGTGTTCCACACAGAGTTTAATAGATTGGTGGTGGTGGTTGAAGTTATGGTGGAAATCTATGGAGGAGTTTAGGTCTTCTATCCAGAGGATCAAAATATCATTGATTTATCTCATGTATACTGGTATTTTGGTTTTGTGCTGCATTTTTCCAGAAATTCTTCCTCAATGTGGCCTATGAAGAGGTTGGCATATTTGGGGAGCCATCTTAGTATAAAGCGTCTGTTGTGGAATGCGAAGCTGTGGGTGAGGATGAAATGGATGAATTTTGTAATGTATATAAGGTGAATTTTCAAGCGTTGTATGTTCTCTTGTAGATATTTGAGGCAGGCAGCAATGCTGTCATGGTGAGGGATGTTGACGTAGAGCGAGGTGACATCCATGGTGGCAAAGATGATGTTCTGGGGGAGGCAGTTAATGTTGTGGGATTTCTGATGGAAGTTGATAGTGCCTTGGAGCATAATTAAGTGTTGTTTTAGCAGACTTTACCATTACAGAAAACTGATTTAATGGCGCTTCAGCCATACCAAATCAATATTATTATCCTTGTGCATTGGGTTTTTTTCTGCACCACACAGTGCAATAGGGCCACTTGATTCATGACTGTGTGGACACACTAAAACTATTCAGCCTTAATGTAAGGGAAAGAGTGTGTTTGTGTAGTAACTGCAGTAGTAGAGTGGGTTTGGGGGAAATTCCTCCTCTGTACCTCACTGATAAGGCCATGTACTTGATTTGTGCGCAAAAAGGTGGATTTAAAAAATCGTAAGAGGTCAATTACTAATTCTGCAGCTGTGTTGGGTTCCAATCCCCTAGTACTGTTTGAGTTCTACTTATAACATATGTTTTATGGCTTGTTGGGGCTCTTTGCACTCACCATGGAAAAACTTAATCTGGAAATGTTTAAGAATAAGCTTTGTAACCCTTGAAAATATATATTTAATTGAGAAGTTTGTAGGAAAAAAAATAAAGAAAAAGTTTACAACTGTGCTTCCTCCAAAATGCCTGGTTCCAGGATGATTCTTTTGGCCTTAATTTTCAGACTTGCAAGATACAAGTAATAAATGTTCCTATGTTTGAATATACTTTGGCTTTTATTTTGTTAGATAAATTATTTGAAAAACCGAGCTCGAAAGCACAATATCCAATTGAAAACTTTACCCATTGGATTTACAAGAAGGAGAGAGAATTCAACCACCTTCAATAAGAAGTAAGTTTCTAATGAGAATGGGGTTAGGGACCGTTGGGCAAAACTTTCATTTAAATATTACTGGAAGAATAGCTGGTGAAGAGCTCTTGTGTAAGATTTCAAAGTGTTGTGGCATTTTTCATGACAGAATCACATTAGACAGTGAACAATATTCAAGAAACATCTTTGGAAAACTATTCAGATTAGAAATATGTAGTAAATTCTTCTACAGCTCTCTCATACTCAGCTCACTCAATAATTCTGCTTCTTTGGTGAAGATTTATTATGCCCCAAACTTCAGTTGGGATTCTTCTGTTTTGCTTGGGCTGATGTTTCCTACTATCATAAAGTAGTCACTGACTGACATAATTGGAAATACAAGCACTGAACTCAGCAACGTGGCATCATACTGTCCATTGCTGGCACCAGTCAATTAAATGTCTTTACTGACCAATGATATTCACTAAGATAGTAAGAGATTCTTCCTTCATAAATTAATTTGGGCTTTTACGTGCATGCATATCTATGATGGGGGCAAACAGGATTTTTTTAATGCTTTTACCAAAAATGGTTTTAAATTCACATTTCCTTGCTATGGACTTGTAACTTTTAGTCCCTATGGATTCTAGCAACTTGGCAGTTGATGCTTTGTTCTGAAAGTTATCTACTTACCACAGTGGAATGTTATAATGGAGAGTTCCATATATGCCATTCTTCCATTAATTGGGATTACCAAAGTACTTGCTGATCAAAGGTACTCTTGATTTTTTTTTCTTTGATTGGGAGGGGGGATGCATCTCTTTAAGGTGAAAAAGACTGTTGCTGAAAATCTCTCTCCCTCCTGGATGGGAAAGATGTGGATTTAAGGCTGGGTTATTCATGAAGCAAGCACTTGCCAATATAAATAAAGTTTATATATCTTGTATAGTACTGCATCACAATATAGAAATGCATTAACTTGGTGAAGAGTGTTTCTGTGTGAACGAACGGACAGATCCAAAGTTAATATGAGGGCTCATTGAAATTTAAATATTTGATTGTGCTGTTGGGGAGGCGGGGGGGAACAGTAAACACTTTGAGAATGTCAGATAATAGCCATTTGGGGTGAGCTTTGATGTCTTCTCTTTGGGCTTTTTTTTCCTCCCCCCTCTTGCGTATCATTGGTTTTGGTGACAAGTTCTGTTTCTGGATGTTTTTTCTATGCAGCTAATGCTTTTTACAGTTTATGATCCAATAACAATGAATATATGAGAATTTGACAATATTTTAGTGACTAAGCCACTAGGTGTCCCTCTTGTAGTGGTTTAGCAAGTAAGTTTGCAAAAATAAATAAATAAAAAATATTAACATAATTCCTTCTGTTTTGAAACAAAAGCAGTTTTTCTCATTGGTGGAGAAACATTTTTAGCAGAACATAATGCATAAGGGTTTCTGAAATATTAGCTTTCTGTGTTACATACTTTAAAATACAGGGTCTGACTGGCAGGGAAAATCCACAGAAGGGTTAAAGGAAAAGAAACATGAGGTTTTCCCCATTAAAATTTCTCATGAATTCTTACATTGATGAGGATTCCTGGCTTCCTCAGAGCAGAACACAAGGCAGCCCCCAAATAGTGCAGATTTCTGCATCAATGGCTAAGAGTTGTGGGAGGCCCAGCCACAAAAATGTTCTCACTAGCAAGTCCTGTACACAAGACAGCTCCACACAGGCAAATATTTGTTACTATTATGCAGTTTGGCTTTCAAACTCTTCTGCTTAGAAAAGTACTTTAACATATGGAAACAAGCAGCTGAGCGCTGGGAATGAATTTCTCCGCATTCAATTACATGTCTCTATTTATACATTTATATTTACCTTTATTGAACAGGGGCCCATTTTAAGATCTAGCAAGGTTGATGTATTACTTGTAGATAAATAGTTAAGCATGGAACTATTTCAGGAGCTGCCAGAATGGAATAAGACAATGACTTTCTTTGTCATGGTGGAAAACAATTTTTGTTTTGAAAAGTTAGTCTTTCACACACATTTTCTGATGTCAAGTAGCACAGTAACATCATTCATTCTTTAGGAAAGGTGCCACTGGTTTTCTGCAAATATTTTTGCAGGCTGAGAGAATGAAATATTTTGTGGATGGGTATGAGAGGGAGGTACTAAATACAAGTTTTACAGGATAAGGTGCAACTTTGCCTCCACTGGAAAAAATAAGTGTTGCAGATATCGCAAAATGCCTGTCCTAGCTATATTGGAACAGGTGTCCTCACTTATCGAGGCTGAGTAGCCTGCCTTTCCTCTTAGGTTGATATGTTCCTTTCGTTTTTATCTTTAAAACTGCTAATATACTATGACTAGAAAATAGGATTTAATCAAACTTGGTGACGAAATATTTGGGCTGCCTTCTGATGAAGAAAGTTGTGTCCAAGAGATGCTGTGAAAAAACAAGTTATGTTACTGGAAGCCACCTATGGTCCAGATTTCTTTGCAAATCAGTGGTAAACATTGAAATCTGCAGTATCTGTCAAAATTGGACATCCGAATTATTTCAGTAATGTAAAGGCTCATAGAGCATCCTCTTTATTTTTACGTATGCAAGAAATGCATGTTCTCATTGACAACTGTTCACAGAAAGTTAAAATAGAATATATGCAAACTCTCATCTTTGATTTCATACAAAAAATTTATAAAATGGAGCCGTAATCTTAGAGTTTGGTGATCGTATTAAATAGGTGATGCTTAGGATATTGGAAATTACTTTAGAATCATAGAATATTAGAGTTGGAAGGGACCTCAGGAGGTCATCTAGTCCAACCCGCTGCTCAAAGCAGGACTAACTTCAGCTATATCATCCCAGCCAGGGCTTTGTCAAGCCTCAGCTTAAAAACCTCTAAAGATGGAGATTCCACCACCTCTCTAGGTAGCCCATTCCAGTGCTTCACCACCCACCTAGTGAAAAACGTTTTCCTAATGTCCAACCTAGACCTCCCGCCCTGCAACTTGAGACCGTTGCTCCTTGTTCTGTCATCTGCCACCACCGAGAACAGCCTAGCCCCATCCTCCCTGGAACCCCCTTTCAGGTAGTTAAAGGCCGCTATCAAATCCCCCCTCATTCTTCTCTTTTGCAGACTAAACAAGCCCAGTTCCCTCAGATCTCCTCTTAAGTCCTGTGCTCCAGCCCCCTAATCATTTTGGTTGCCCTCCGCTGTACTCTCTCCAACTTGTCCACATCCTTTTTGTAGTGGGGGGCCCAAAACTGGACACAATATTCTAAATGCGGCCTCACCAATGCCGAATAGAGGGGAATAATCATTTCCCGTGACGTGCTGGCAATGCCCCTCCTAATGCAGCCCAATATGGTATTAGCCTTCTTGACAACCAGGGCACACTGCTGACTCATATCCAGCTTCTTATCCACTGTTACCCCCAGGTCCTTTTCTGCAGAGCTGCTGCCTAGCTCGTTGGTCCCCAGTCTATAGCTGTGCATGGGATTCTTCCTTCCTAAGTGGAGGACTCTGCACTTTTCTTTGTTGAACCTCATTAGATTTCTTTTGGCCCAATCCTCCAGTTTGTTTAGGTCACTCTGTATCCTATTCCTACTTCCCAGGGTATCTACCACTCCCCCCAGCTTAGTGTCATCCGCAAACTTGCTGAGGGTGCAATCTACCCCATCTTACTTTGTAAGACTCCTTTCTGCCCCTCATTTGCTGTGTCAAAAAAAAATCAATTTTGAACCAATTAAACTGCATTTTGGCCTTTGAAATGAGAGAGACAGACATGGACATTCAATGTAGATAAAATATTTACTGGAAATTATGACAAGAAACTACTGTCATTCATATTTAGGAAACTAAGTTTTTTAACTCTTACTGTCTAAGGCCTCTAAAAAGATTATACTAATCTGAGGCATACTTCTGTGGAAATGTAAGTACATAAAAAAATCTCTTCGCTTCTTAATTGTGTCAAAACCATGAACAGAAGCCATATCTCAATGCTAGGATTTAGAATACTCTCAGAAATGCAAAGGTATTTTGAGTTAAACATATGCTATCAGGGCTATTAAGTCTCAATCTAGAAGTACAATTTCATTTTTTGCTTACTGTCTGCGACTCATCACAATGTGACTCTCCTTCTCTGCATACCAGCATGAAGAAGGCAGGGTAGCATTACATGAATGCTGCTCACTAATGATCAGAGAGGATGATTTCTGTGCATTTCAGTAATTTGATAGCCTCATGAAAATGGAGGAATGACATACAAACATGAAGAAAGCTACAACCCAGTTCAGGACTTGACAGGTTGTCTAGCCTGGAAGTGTGATGGGAACCTAAATGTGCTAGCTCTCATGCAGGGAAGCTAATGGATGTTTTTGTTTCCTCAAAGAATAAAAAGAAAGGACAAAACATTTTCAAAGAATTTTTAAAGAAGGTTAAATTTTGGGCCCACCAACCTTGGCAGTGTTTTTGGTTTCCACAGAACCATTAATTCAAACCCAGCATGCTTGAATATTGCAGCACATGTGGTTAGTAAGATCTCCTGCTGTTCTGATGTCTCCTAGTAGAAGACCATATGTGTTACAAAGGAAATGCACTTCAATCAGTTTCTTGGGGATAGTCTTGCTTTACAATTTACTACAATTGGGAAATACTTCAGTTTTAAATAGAAATAACTCAACTTTGTCCATCAAATCTCAGCTGGGAATTAGCTTGGCTTCAACCAAGTGTAGGTCCCCTCTGCTGTTTAATGTTGTTAGCACTGCAGCCATGGTGGCACTAGTAACAGTATTCTTCATGAAAGCTTCAAACTATTATAATTTATTTTTATTGAGGGGATTTTGAGTTTCACAAGAGAATCCAGTCACTTGATTGGACTGGATCTGTGTTGCCTAAAGCAGACTAAGGTAATATTATCAAAGGGAGTAAACATTTAATCCCTTTATACTTGAATTAAACTGCAGCATTGTGGGTGAGGAGGCCACTAAAGTGGCAAATCAGGGTTAAAGGATAACTGGTACTTCATTAAACTTCCCCATTTCTTCCCCCTCCACCTTCTCCTTTTTGTTGACGCAGTATAACGTGTGTGTAGCAGATGCTATTGTATTTGTGAACATGCAGATGCCCTGATTTAAGGTATTTCCACATATTCTTTCCAATAACTTCATATAGCATCTGTTATTAAATAGACTAAAATCCCCAATGAGTCATTCTGTTTCACTGGGTTTCACTTTAAGTGTCATTCGCTGTAGTCAGATTTGCAGTTGGTACATTACAGTGCATTAAACGATTAGGGACTTTGTCTATTTCCTTATAAATAAATGGTGTTTTCTGTATCTGAGTTCACTCTAAGCAGATTCCAATGTAAATTGTTTGGATTTTTGTGTTGATTAAAGTTAGGAGTTTCCTGTTAGCAAATTAGGATGGTTAATACAATTTCTAATAAAGCAAGCTGATTCTTGTATTAATCCAGGGTAGCTTCTAGGACTGAGTTCATATAAAAGCTAAATGAACAGTCATATGAAAAACTTTATACATGATATATTTCACAAAAGTACGTTGAGAATTAATTAAGAGCTGAATGCTTAAAGCATACTCTCTTAGGTAGTAAGTAGCAGCTCAAACTGCATGTTTGACTTCTGATGCGGTGTAGGACTGTTCCTGATTCTTAAGATGGACTGAATGTGCAAGAAGTCAGTGACTTAAAGTCAGGATGTGATGGTTCTTTTTAATTCAATAATTTTAGTTTGGTGTTTTTAGTGTGCTGTTCAACCAGCCTTGAAAATGAAATTAATCTTATCATATTTAATAGTGTTAGACAAACTGTATTTACAGATTCTCTCAAGTCTCCTCACATTTATCTGGTTGAGGCTACTTTAATTAAAGGAACTAAGATACTGTAACGAATGCAGGGGGGGAGGGTGGTGTCTAAGAATAGGTGGTTTTCAGGGATACAGAGAGATAGACTTAGCCTTGGTAAATGTAACCATTAAACCAATTCTCAATTCGTAGGGCACCAGGCGTATTTTTCTTCAGGCTTGCGGGGCCTTTTACCAGTGAAGAGTCTTGCACAGTAATATCCTTATTCTCTGTTTATTAACAATTACCAAAACAGAATAGAGGGAGGGTGTTTCTCCTCTGAATCCTGTTAAATCAGTTGAATGGCAGCAGGTCAGCAGAGAGCAAGTATGACGACTCTGGTAACCGTGAAGTTATCAACAGGCTACAAGAAATTTGTTCTAGTTATGGAAACTTGCTCTGAAAAAAGTTGCAATTTATCATGACTTTTATTTTATAGTTAATGCTGAAAGACTCCCCCAGTTCTAAGCTTTGTTTTTGATTCACTTCTGATTTTATCAGTTTGCTTTAATGAAAATTCTTATGATTACTTTCAGATGAGGAAATTCTTTTTTTAGTGAAGCAAATCACATAAGCCAGTTTTGAGTAACAACACCCTGAAAATTAACACTTCTTTTTTTCCCAAAAAGTGTAAATTTTTGGCAGAGAATCAATTAACTTTAGAGTTCAGACTTCCTTTATTAATAGTCATTCATGAGAATGAATCTATAGAGTAGTTGAGGGGGTTGGAGTTAAAAAGGCTCACTATAAGCTGATTCTGTAGCTGTATTGATTAAATGATTATGCCTCAGAGTCCCTGGAGAACTAGACCTGCATCTGAGATCAGGCTGTGATGTGTGACAGAAGTACTGGTGTATGTCAGTAGAAATTGTAATCTTGAGCACTAGATTGCTACAAGTCCTTATGAACCTTCTCTGCTTTCTGGAGAAGAGAGAGCCCTCTGTTCATTCCATAGAAATGGCTCCTTTACCATCTCACAGCTGTCCTGTGACCTTTGGGAAAGGAAGATCCCCAGCCTTTCCCTAACTTTTATTGCGCTGGCCCAAAAAGGATGGGAGGAAGGAATCCTCCTTCTGTATGGAGAGCTGGATGTGATTGTTGGACTGGTAGATGACCTGAAAAGTACCCAGGTAGTTCTAGGTACATGCAACCCCTCTCTGTAGAGGTGATGGAGAGGTAGTCCCTAGCTTAGGGTGTGTGTTTTACAACATACACATGTTGCAATGTGCACTTTGCCAAGAGCAGTCTGCTCATTCCTGGAATGGGCAGGTGCTGCCTCTTCCTTTCACTCTACAAACAGGTACTGGAGAAAGATTATTTGAATTCTGAGACCATTTTGCTCAAACCGCAAGGAAAAGAAAGTCAGGCCTCATTCTTAGGCCCTGTCTACAGAGCATGAAATGAAATATCTCTTCTGAATACTATAACTACATAAGTGTGCATCTTATCAAGTGTTCATATCAGTAGTGATTCATGCAGCCTGCCTTCCAGTTGACAACACCCCCCACCAATTTTTAATTAAATATTGGAATAATGCTTTTCACACGTACATGCCATGTAAGTGTCAGATGCAGGGATTGGACGACAGGGGATGGATCCCTTGATAATTGGCCTGTTCTGTTCAAGTGCTAAGTCTTAAAATATAAGTGAGATGGGGATTGTGAGCTTGTCAGTAGTCAGTTGAGTTGAAGCCCTTCCTCATTAGCATTGCAGTTTGCTCTACAATTTTTCAGTGACATGGATGTTGCTCTGAGTTTGCCAGATCAATAGGTACTACAAAGTTTTTGTTACATCTGCCTTATGAAAAATTCTAACATTCAAGATATGAATCTGCTTTCATACTTATTTTTAAATTAATGTTCAAGTTTGGAACTTGTAGTAATAAATACCATACCATTACACCATATAGCATGTCTTAAAATGTGGAGACAGGGCATGTACTGTCAACTTTACCAACATCTGAGTACAGAAGTCACATAACTAACCACCCCTTTTGTGTCCCCCTCCAATTCTTGTCTCTGCATCCTCCATTGTCTCCCTGAGCTGGTCTGCTGTGACTCAGTCTCTCTTTAAAACACCTGTACTTAATGAAGCCTCTAAATCTTAATCCTCCCCTTTTACAAACTTTAACAAATAGTTTGGAGGAAGACGATGGAAATAGAGAATTCACAAGACATTCTGCATAACTCCACTCAGTCACCTGCTGCATGTTGTACCCTAACCTTCATCTATACATAATCTGCTAAGATTCTAAGATTTTTGTAGCTAGGGAGTAGGGACCTTGTTTTCCCTCCTCTTAGAAAAGCATCTAAGCCTCTTTCTGTGCTATATAAGTAATGTGAAATACTGTATTGACTTCCCTTAGAAATAACTAAGTTAAGAATAATTGTTTATTTCAGTGAATAAACTTTGTAAATCTCTCATCTAAAAGCAATAACATAGTTAATTGTACTTAGCAACCAATTTATTATCTACTATTTTGCTACTGGATGCATGAACATATCTCTGTAGCCAGGTGGACCCAGCTGGATAGTGTTTCATCTGTCTGATATACAAACTAACTTTGCTAAAAGAGCAACACATTATTTTAAGTCATAATTATATAAACCCGTGTAAACTCTGTGCTGATGGTTTTCAGGGTGTTATTAGGAGTCCTATGTCTTGTATAGCAGAAAAAAGTACTGTCAACAGTTCCTGAATTTGTTTCTGAATCCTGGAACTTTATAAATACTGTTTCATTTTATCCTCACCTTAACTATATGTGCTGTATGTAAAATTCTAAGCTAGGAGCAGCTGCATAATACCACCACCTAGTTCTTATGTAGCACTCTTCATCAGTAGATCTCAGAAGACTTTACAAAGATGGTCAATATCAGTATCCCCATTTTACAGATGAGGGAACTGTGGCACAGAGGGATGAAGAGACTTGCCCAAGGTCACCTAGCAGGCTAGTGGCAGAACCAAGAATAGAGCCCAGGTCTCCTGAGTCCCAGCCCAGGGCTCTATCGGAAAGGCCTAACTTCCTTCCATAAAAAATGTCGTACTTTGGAACCACTTTGAACCATGCTATAGTAGATAGTTTCTGCTTCCAAACACCTAGTAAAAATTTCTTTATAATTAAGTGTGTTGACAGGAGAGAGAGGGGAGAAGCATCTGATTAAGGAACTAGACAGGAACTCAGGAGATCTTGCTTCAATTCCTGGATTTACCATAGACTTCCTTTCAGATCTTCCTGTAAATTGCTTAATCTCTTGGTGCCTCAGTTTGCCATGTATTAATATGGGAATAGTGCTAGTTTTCTCCCACCCTGTGTTTTTGTAGATGGTAACCTCTTTGGGGCTGGGACTGTCTCTTACTATTTACAGCACCCTATCTTGGTTGAGGTCTCTAGGCCCCTACCATGATACAAATAATACCTCTGAGTTATGATAGTTTGTGTTTCTTCTTTCTTTTTAGGGAGCAAAGGTTCTACTGGCACTTGAAGCTAATATTTCCTCACAGTTGTGCTGAATACACAATAAAAAGGTAGTTGAGCTTGTGAAAAACATATCTATAGTTAAACTTAATTATAGCAAACTAGTTCTATAATGTTATTTTGATAGTTTCTTAGCCTTCCCTAAGATTCAAAGGGTTTGGGGGAGGATTGTTGTTACAAAGGGGACACTTCAGATTAAATCACTTTTTGAAAATACTAGTTTTATTTCTTTCACCTTAGAAGCATAACAATGAAGTCTGTTTTCAAATTGAATTTCTCTAATTTAAATACTTGTTTTATTTGCTAACATAAATAGAGCAACCTGTATATGCCCCTTGATGTCTACCATGTTGATGCATGTGGACAGCAATTTGGAGGAGTTTTGCATACTCCCAATATTTTTCTTGGTCTTTGGCGCAAATCCCCCTCCCAGCAGATCCCCTCGCACACCAGAGAGGATGGCAAGGAAGTCATATTGCCTTTGTAGCAGATGGTACAAAACCCCTCCCTGGAATGTGCCTTTAGGAAAGCAGAAAAACAGCAACTGTCCTTGACAAACAAAAACTACTTCTCTCCCCATGCCCGTTCGGGGTAGGAAAGCTCAGAAGTAGGCCCTCTCCACTTGCTTTCAGGGCTACAGGGACTGGAAGTTGCTTTTCTAGCTGCAGGTATGGGGAAAAATAAGAGGCGGGGTCTCTGTTTCCTTCCTACAGGTGCCCGTCAAGTCCCAGTGTTTAATGAGGATATGTCTACCCTGCAGTTAGATACCTGCGGTTGTCCCGTGCCAGCTGGCTCGGGTTCATGGGTCTTGGGCTCACTGAGCTATTTAATTGCAGTATAAATGCTGGGGCTGGAGTTTGAGCTGTGACCCTCCCCCCTCACAGGGTCCTAGAGCCCGGGTTCCAGCCTGAGCCGGAACATCCACACCGCAGTTAAACAGCCCCTTAACCAGAGCCCTGCTTAGCCAGTCAGCTGGCACGGAACAGCCGCAGGCTTTTAATTGCACTGTAGACGTACCCTGTGTGCTGGGGCTGCTCATATCCATTGCCAGCTTGTGCTATGTTGATGCATATGTTACCTGCTGGTGTTATCACTTTAAATATGGAAATTTACTTAAAATTGTGTACTATTTCTTTTTGAGTCATACCTGATAAGCTGCCTTTTTATCTTTTTGGCCAAAGGGTGCCCGATGATAAAACACTAGGTGAAATCCTTAAACCTTACCTTGATCCTGAAGAATCAGATCCTGTAATTCGTCAAAGGTATGTATTAAAGACCTCTAGTAATTTTACTTAACTGATTTTAAAATAATCAAAGTATTCAAATCAATTCTGTCAAACCATCAGTTTTCCACTTTCACAATGCAGAGTTGGATTAACAGTGCACTCATCATCTTTGTGATGAAAGCCACCTCAATGCTGAATTAATGATAAACTATATTAGATAGATTTCATGATTCTAAAGAAAGGAAGGAGTGAGAGCAGCTGAATAAGGACATCAGAAAGCAGCCTTCAGCAAACTCAGAACTAGTAGGTAAGCTCCCACGGGAAGAAAATCTAAGGGAAAAAGGAGTTCAGGACAGTTGGTAGCTCCTCAAGGAGACGATATTAAAGGCACAACTGTGAACTATTCCGATGCAAAGGAGAAATAAGAATAGTATGAGCCCAATATGGCTCCATCAGGAGTGCTTTAATGACCTGAAAATCAAAAAGGAATTCTGCAAAAAATGGAAACATGGACAAATTGATAAGGAGGAACATACAAGAACAGTGCAAGTATGTAGGGATAAAATCAGAAAGGCTGAGGCACAAAATAAGTTACACCTGGCAAGGGACATAAAAGGCCGTAAGAAGAGGTTCTTATACATTAGGAGCAAGAGAAAGACGAAGGAAAGTGTAGGTCCTATCCTTACAAGGGAAAGAGAGCTAATAACTGATGACATCAAGAAAGCTGTAGTGCTTAATGCCTATTTTGCTTCAGTCTTCACTAAAAAGGTAAATGGTGACCAGATACTCAACACAATTAATATTAACCATGGGGAAGGAATGCAAGCCAAAATAGCAAAAGAATGGGTTAAAGAACATTTAGATAAGTTAAATGTGTTCAAGTCACCAGGGCCTGATGAAATTCATCCTAGAGTATTTAAAGAACTAACTGAGGCAATCTTGGAGCCATTAACAATTATCTATGAGAACTCCTGGAAAACAGGAGAGGTCCCAGAAGACTAGAGAGAGGCAAACATAGTGCCTGTTTTTAAAAAGGGGAACCAGGAGGACCCTGGGAATTATAGATTAGTCAGCCTAACTTCAGTATCTGAAAAGATACTGGAGCAAATTACTAAACAATTTGCAAGCACCTGGAGGATAATAGGGTTCTAAGGAATAGTCCGCATGAATCTGTCAAGAACAAACCCTAGTAAACCAACTTAATTTCCTTCTTTGATAGGATTATTGACCTGGTGGATCCAGGGGAAGCAGTAGGCATGCTATACCTTGATTTGAATAAGGCTTTTGATACAGTTCCATATGTTATTTTCCTAAGCAAACTAGGGAAATGTGGTCTAGACAAAATGACTATAGGTGGGTACACAACTGGCTGAAAGACCATATTCAAAGAATTTCATATCCAATGAGTTTCAAGCCATATCAGTGGTTTGTTGTCAAATTGGGAGGATGTATTGAATGAAGTTCTGCAGTCCTGGGTCTGGTACTAGTCAATATTTTCATTAATGACTTTGATAATGGAGTAGAGAGTATGCATATAAAATTTTGAAGATGACACCAAGCTGGGAGGGCTGCAAGTACTTTGGAGGAAAGGTTTAAAATTCAAAATGTTCCGGACAAAATGAAGAATTGGTCTTAATTCAACAGGATGAAATTAAATAAAGATAAGTGCAAAGTACTTCACTTAGGAAGGACAAATCAAATGCACCACTACGACATGGGGAATAACTTTCTATGTGGTAGTACTGCTGAAAAAGATCTGGGGGTTATAGTGGACCACAAACTGAATGAGTCATCAATGTTTTGCAGCGGCAAAAAAGGCTAATATGATTTTGGGTTGTACTCACAGGAGTGGTGTATGCAAGACACAGGAGGTAATTGTCCTGCTCTACTTGGCAGTGGTGAGACCCCAGCTGAAGTAGAATATCCAATTCTAGGCACCACAGTTTAGGACAGATTTGGACAAATTGGAAAGAGTTCACCAAAAATGATAAAAGATTTAGAAAACCTGACCTATGAGGAAATGTTTAAAAAAAAAATGTATATATATTTTTAGCCTTGAGAAAGGAAGACTGAGCGGGGACCTGATGAGACTTCCAATATGTTAAGGACAATTGTAAAAAGGACAGTGATCAATTGTTCTCCATGTCCACTGAAGATAGAGCAAAAAGTAAGGGGCTTAATCTGCTGCGAGAGAGATTTAGGTTAGATATTAGGAAAAGCTTTCTGACTATAAGGGTAGTGTAATGAGCTTCCAAATGAGTCATGGAGTCCCCGTCATTGGAAGCTTTTAAAAACAAGTTGGACAAACACCTGTCATGGATGGTCTAAGTTTACTTGGTCCTGCCACAGTACGGGGGGCTGGACTTGATGACTTCTCAAGGTTCCTTCCAGCCCTACATTTCTATAATTCTAAAGCAGGGGTGGCCAACCCGCGGCTCGCGAGCTGCATGTGGCTCTTTGGTCATACAAATGCGGCTCACAAGGGCTCTTTGCATGCGGCTGTTTGCTCTTTGGGGCTCTTTGAAATGGACAAGCTTTTATGCAGAGAAAGGGAAACTGACAAGGGAAATTGACAAGCTGCCACCAAAATTGAGGGGTCAGCGGGAATTTTTTGTGGAGGGTAAGAGACGAGGGGAAACTGAAAAGGTAAATGTGGTTCTTTGCAGCTCTTCGTCTGACTGGTTGGCTACCCCATTCTAAAGTCATTGAATGTAAACCAGCAACGCTCTATGAAATTGGCTGATGGTACAAATGAAATTATTAAAAATCCAAAACATCAGGATAGAATTAATTTAAATGAAGGTAGTGTTAAAGCATTACCTGAAGAAACTAGAGACACACATTTGCAATCCAAGCTCTGATTGATAGAATTGATAAAATTCTGGCTAATGGCAAAACTATATTAATCAACAAGAAGGCTGTTTTAGTTGTAGGCTTCTAAAAAGTTTTGTTACCGCTAAGAGACTGTACAGTGGTTTTTTAGACTTTTTCTTTAATGTGATTGTCAAGATTTCATCATTTGTTTTCTTTTTTCAGATTAAAAATATATACAATGTCTCCTCAGTCAGATGTACAAATTTTAATGAAAATAGAAAACAGGCAACATAACTCTGTCAGGTAAGGGATTATTTTTTTTCCTGTATGTATCTAAATTTGTACTTTTTAGAGGGAAGAAAAACTACTAGTTGAATATGTTTTGTAGTCTCTAATGCTACTGTGATAAGGATATGTATCTGTACTCTCTCAGATTAAATCCCTTCAGTTTAGAAACATGAAATTACAAAAAAGTTGCAGCTAAACTTTATCTTGATTTTTAGCAAGACAACGTAAATTTCTGTAAAATTAAGCTGAATTTACTATACTACATGATACTTTCTCAACAGTACCAGCGGGTCACATTCTGGTGTTTTTGAACGCTAGATTCTTCTTCAAGTGCTTGCTCATGCCCATTCCCAGTTGAGGTGTGTGTGCACGCCACATGCACCGGTGCCGGAAAACCTTTTCTCCTAGTGGTACCCATATAAGCCGGCTCTAGCGCCCCCTGCAACGGCGCACATATGCTCCCGCACATAGGCGCCACCAGCTGCCCCTCCTTGTCAGTTCCTTCTTGCTGCCAGTGATGGTGCTGGAATATCTCTTGCCTTTGCAAGTTTTCTTCATTAAACCTAGTGGTTTATCCATCGTTTTAGCGTATATGGTTACTTGTTTGGTCTAAAGTGTCTGGGGGAAGCTCAAGTCCGCAAGAAGTGTAAAAATCTGTAAAAGTTTTTGTCCGCGGACTAAGGAAGACCGGGATATCTGTCTCAGCCATTCTGATGGAGTCAGCTCTTAGACCGATGTCGGAGCCTAGCAGTTTGGACTTGGCACTGAGCATGACAGCCTTGGCATGCAGTGCCCCTCTGGTGCTCTCTTCCTCCTCCTGGCACCGATCTCCTTCACTGTGCTCCAAAGAAGAGGTCGAAGAAGATCCACATGGAATGGGGACGCCCTCCTGCGGAGAAAGCTAAGGGAGACCTGGTGAGACCTGCATCGGGCCACCGACCCTCCCTGCCTGAGAAAGGTCCTTTGCTTCTGCGAGCGTCGACCCCGGCACCAGGCCCTCCACCGACTCTGGGTAGTGGTAGAGGCCCTCATCGCCTAGTGGTGCCGTCAACTCCAGAGACCTTCCAAGTGATGAAGGACCTGGTGCTGCTGGTACTGCAAACGCTGAGGGACAGCAGGGCACTACACCAAGATTCGGCACCAGCGCCTGGGGGCAGCCTATCGAAGGACAGATCTGCTCAACAGTCCCCATCACTGAGGCCCCATTCACCAGTGTGCAGGTGGTCCCCAGATTCAAAGCCATGCTCTCTGGGTCAGGACACCACCAGATTGGTCTCCCGCCACCGTTCTTCGGAGAACTGGCACCGAGCAGAGCACCGTTATGGAGCCATGGCGCGATCACTCATGGTGTGTTTCCCCAGCAACATGACCCCGCTTGCCTAACCCATACAGGAAGCCTGGGGACAAGAGCCGATCCTGTTACACTGATGGTTCAGGCTCTCCATGCCGCTCACCAGTGCCGCTGCATCAACAATGCATTTCACACGGCACTGCATGGTATTTGGAGACTGCACCACCCTGGCCATCGGATAGCAGCACCTCATCCTCAGACAATGAGGAAGTTGTCCAAACCAGACAAGCCCCACTCGGTGCCCAGTTTCCCAACAGTGCCACCGATGGGGGCGTGGCCACAAGGTCAATGGCCTGGACCATGGCTGTACTGCTGGGGGTTTCCCTCGAGGATTCAGCAGGCCGGTTCCGTGAGAGGAATGTTGGTACTGCAGTTTTCCATTCCTTAGAGCATGGCGCACCGCACTTCGACACAGACTCAGACCATGAAGATTCGCGCACCTCGGGCTCCGGAGGTTCCACCCTGTCCAGAGCAGAGGCCCCTCTTCCTCGTCGTCACCGGACAAGGCAGTTGCAGGACCTTCATCTGTGGTGCTGATAGACGATTTTAAGGTGTACCAGGGTTTACTGAAAAGGGTTGCCTCCAACTTGGGCCTCAGAATACAGGAGCTGGACGAGCTGGTCGACAAACTATTTAGAATATTGGCCTTGGCAGCTCCCAGTAGAGTGGCCCTCCCAAGTTCATGAGGGGCTTGTTAAATTGGCCAAGGCCCTGTGGCAAACCCTGGCCTCCCTGCCCCCTGTGTCTAAGATGGCAGAAAGGAAGTATTACGTATTGTAGAGATATTCAAACTCCTTCACCACCCACCCTGCACCGGGATCCCTGGTGGTCACAGCCGCCAACGAAAGGAACAAGACGGGAAAGTCAGCTTGCCCCCTAAACATAAAGATGTGAAGAGACTCGACTTGTTCAGTCAAAAAATTTATTCCGCAGCTAGCCTGCAACTACGAGTGGTGAACCAACAGGTTCTGCTTGGAAGATATCACTTTTAATATCTGGCAGTTGCTGGACAAGTTCCCGAACTCATTGTCCCCCTCCTCCAAACAGGAGTTTGAGGCCATCTTAGGAGAGGGGAGAGTGGTAGCCAGGGTATCTCTGAAAGCGGCTTCCAATGCAGCAGACTCTGCAGCCAGGACAGTGGCCTCATCAATGTTGATGAGGTGGGCGTCATAGCTACAATCCTCCGGTCTCCCATCAGAGATCCAGCAGTCTATTCAGGACCTCCCTTTCGATGGCATGGCCCTCTTTGCCGTGCAGACGGACTCTAGGCTGCATAGCAGGAAGGACTCGAGGGCTTGAGGTCCCTCGGCCTTTATATGCCATCTTCTAGGAGGCATTTCAAGTCCCAGTTTGAATAGCAATCTAGGGATCACCAGAAGAATAACAAAGCTTACAAGAGGCACCAGGGCCACTTGTCATCTGCCGGCCCTCGACTGGGCTCTAGCCACCATAATTGGGGTGGAAAGCAGGCCTTTTGAAGGTGCGCCCAAGAGCAACCTACCAGTTCTACCTATGGATCTAACCCCTTTTCTGTTTTTTCTCATTTAGCCTGTTTCTTCCCAGTCTGGGCTACCACAACATCGGACAAATGGGTGCTCAGCACGGTGGCTATTGGTTATACCCTCCAGTTTGACCTCACTCCAGTCTTCCCACCCACCCTCCCCCTCCTTCTTCAGGGACCCCTCTCATGAGCAACTCTTCAAACAGGTGGTGTGAGCACTCTTGCAGATGGGTGCGGTGGAAGAGGTTCCCAGAGACCTACAGGGTCGAGGTTTTTACTCCCATTATTTTTTTATTCCAAAGGCAAAGGGAGGGCTGAGGCCTATTCTAGATTTAAGGCTCCTCAACAAGTATCTCAGAAAGCTGAAATTTCATACGGTCTCCCTAGCCATCATCAATCACTCTCTAGATCCCGGTGACTAGTACGCCGTTCTTGATTTTAAAGGATGCCTACTTTCACATTGCAATCTTCCCGGGTCACAGGAGGTTCCTGAGGTTTATGGTAGGAGACCGCCGTTAACAGTTTGCAATGCTCTGTTTTGGCCTCTCAACTGTGCCAAGGATTTTCACCAAGTGCATGTCCGTGGTAGCGGCCTACTTCTGGAAGATAGGAGTGCAGGTGTTCCCCTACCTGGACGACTGACTCATCAGGGGCAGGTCAAGGTCTCAAGTTCAGGCCAGCATCACAATCACCCAAAGAGTTTGTCAGGTGCTAGGCCTCCTAATAAACTAACAGAAATCGTTATTAGTCTCTGTACAAAGAATAGAATTTATTGGTGCAATGCTGGACTCATCCAGGGCCGGAGCATTCCTTCCAAAGAAAAGATTCTGGTCAATGACAGATATTATGACCTGCATTTTGACTCGTCCTCTCACAACAGCGAAGGTATGCCTCAGCCTCATGGGCCACAAGCTGGCCTGCATCTATGTGGTTCCCCAGGCCACACTGCACCTCAAACCCATCCAGATGTGGTTGGTGTCAGTGTATTCTCTGGTCAGGCACCACCTGGACAGAATACTCATGGTCCCTCCAAAGATACTTGCCTCTCTGATATGGTGGTCGAGTCAGAGTCATGTCCTCTCGGGAATGCCCTACAAAGCGCCCCAGCCGTCAGTAACCCTGATTTCCAATGCCTCAGACCTAGGATGGGGAGCTCATATTGGTTCCCTGAAGACCCAGGGCACATGGGTCTCCGGGGAACGGGGTTAGACATCAATATCGAAGAACTAAGGGCAATTTTTCTAGACTGTGCAGTTTTTCTACCACACCTTGCCAACAAGGTGATACAGATTCTCATGGACAATATGGCCTCCATGGACTATATCAACAGACAAGGAGGGGCCCGATCCCCCGCCCTGTGTGAAGAAGTCATGCGCTTCTGGGACTTTTGCGTCAGCCACAATATTCACCTGATAGCAGTTCATCTTCCAGAGGTCTTTGGCGGACCGTCTCAGCAGGTCCGTCTTCTCTCACCATGAGTGATCCCTCCATCCAGAGGTAGCGAATCGCATCTTCCGAAGGTGGAGCAATCCCCGAGTCGACTTCTTTGCAACCAGGGTCAACAGGATGTGCCATCGCTTCTGTTCCCGTCAGGGCCTCAGTGCAGGCTCCATCATCTGTGCTTTTCTCCTCTCCTGATCGGGGAGCCTCCTGTACGCCTTCTTGCCAATACCTCTAATCCACAAAGTTCTTCTGAAAGTGAAGAGGGACAAGGCACGGGTCATCCTTGTAGCACCAGCGTGGCCCCGACAACATTGGTTCAGGATGCTTATAGAACTGGTGGGACCTAGACCCTGGACCCTGCCACTGCACCCATACCTCCTGTCCCAAGATCAAGGTCGCCTGCTCCACCCAGAACTGGTCTCCCTCCATCTGACGGCATGGATGCTCCATGGCTGAGCCAGGAGGAGCAAGCCCGCTAAGCCCAAGGTCAGCGTGTGCTCCTGAAAAGCAGGAAGCTATCAACCAGATCGGCCTATAGGGCTAAGTGGAAGTGCTTCAGCTGCTGGGCGACCGAACGTGGCATGTCCCCAACAAAGGTATCAATCCCAGCAATCTTGGAGTACCTGCTCCATCTGAAACAAGAGGGATTGGTCTTCTTGTCAGTCAAGATTCATGTGGTGGCCATATCTGCTTTCCACCCTTTGGTGGAAGGTAAAACAGTCTTTTCACGCAAAATGACAACTAGGTTTCTTAAGGGTCTAGAAAGACTTTTTCCACAGATATGAGACCCTTCTCAGTGGGATTTGAACTTGGTCCTATCCAGACTCACCGGATCACCCTTTGAACCCATGGCCTCATGTTCCCTCATGTACCTGTTCTGGAAGGTTGCCTTCCTGGTGACTATCACGTCTGCCAGGCGAGTTTCAGAGATCAGGGCATTAAAATCAGAACCATCCTATCCAGTGTTTTGTAAGGACATGGTCCAACTATGCCTTTTTGCCTAAGGTTGTCTCCCATTTTCACCTGAATCAGGAGATTTTCCTACCTGCCTTTTGCCCCAAACCGCACATTTCCATTGAAGTGTCTGCACTCTCTCGTTGGAAGGGCCCTGGCGTTTTTCATCAGAACTATAAACCGTTCCATCATTCTACACAGTTCTTCGTGGCAGTTGCGGACCAAATGAAGGGTCTACCAGTTTCCTCGCAGTGTATTTCAAAGTGGATCATAGCCTGCATCTGGGCGTGTTACGAGCAGACTGGAGTCACGTCTCCGGTGTCCTTGACAGCCCACTCAATGAGAGCGCAGGCGTCATCTGTGGCCTTCCAAGCACATGTCCCCGTACTGGACATCTGGCTACCTGGTCATCGGTATATACCTTCACGTCCCACTATGCCTTAACGCAGCAAGCTCAGGACGATGCTGGCTTCAGTAGAGTGGTGCTTCAGGTGTCACATCGATGATCTCCTGCCCGCCTCTGGAGACACTGCTGGTGAGTCACCTAAATTGGGAATGGACATAAGCAAGCACTTGAAGAAAGAACAGTTACTTACCTTGTAACTGTTGTTCTTTGAGATGTGTTGCTCATATCCATTCCACACCCGCCCTCCTTCCCCTTAGTCGGAGTTTCAGCAAGAAAGAACTGAGAGGGAGGGGGATCCGCGGTGCCTACATGCGGGCGCATGTGTGCACTGCTGCAGGGGGCACTAGAGCCGGCTAGTATGGGTACCAGTAAGGGGAAAAGTTTCTGGCACTGGTGCATGTGACGTGCGCACACACCTAAACTGGGGATGGACATGAGCAACACATCTCAAAGAACAACAGTTACCAGGTAAGTAGCTGTTCTTTTTATGCTTCCTGAACCCAAAAGTTAATGGAATTTTTTTTTTTTTTTTTTTTATATCCGCTCTGAACAAAAAAATTTTTAAGCCATCAAAATAATTGTAAAAGTAGCTGAAGAAATAATTCTACGCATTTTATCATAAATACCATGTAGAATACTCCATCCAACTGTCATTATTATTGAAAAGGGTATGTGTACCAGCTTTAATACCATAGTTTATTGTGGTTGACCAATGATTCCTAGTTAAGATTTCTAAACTTCATTACTTTCTTCAAATATAACAAACTTAATGTCTTCTAACTGGTTCCCTGAAACATGACCTATGACTGTTTTAAAGAAAAGCATTATTGATGTTACAAGAAGGTCCTATTTCCTGTAATTATTTTAATTGTAAACTCCATGCGAGAGTAAGTGTAGAATATATTCTGACCTTCAATGGCAGAATGAAACTTTACAGATTCTTAACTTTCCTGATACCTGTTTCGCTACAAGATAGTTTTTCTTTTTGCATAAAATGAGCTGATTTCCACTTCACTATTTAATGCAATAAAGAGACTTTTAGTCAATTTTTTAAAGAAGTTGAAGTTAACTTTAAAAAATTACCTTTCTGGTAGACCACCATTTAAACAGTAGATACACTATTTTTGTTTAAAAAAAAAAAAAAAAAAAAAAAAAATTCTCCATTTTAAATTTGGTAACTTTTTTTTAAGTGATAGATATAAAGCTGATGACATACTTTTACAATATCAACACTTAACAAAACTGAAACTGATATATATGCTAAAACAGATATGTTTATTTCTTAGTGCTGTTTTGAGTGAGGCAAGGAAGTTGAATGCTGGGGTTTTTTGCTATACTTTCCTTCCCCTTTGCGTTCCTTCTCACCCCTTCTTTCCACACCACCATGTTGCTGCCCTATATTATTAAGGATAGTGTTAACAGCTTTTCTCTGTTGACCTCTGCTGTGCAGGTCAGCTTATTCTTTAATGCCATAGACTTGTCTATGTGGAAATCTAGAAGCCACGGTGTAAAACTATAGTGCTCTAGCTTGTTGCCCACTAAGTCGCTGTATGAACTCTGCTGCTGTTCTTTAACATTTTGTAGTACAGTGATAATTGCTGTTTCACTCCCCAGCATTCCATGCACTACATCTTAATATAGACAAGTACAAAGAGTACTCCAAAATCCACCAGTGCTGAAGATCAGGCAGAGCAATGACCCAACTGTGTGAAAGCAACACAGAGGTATGGGTTGGTGGAGGAAGTACCAGTATATTACACCAGCAGCCTTTAAGTTCGTATGAATATTCTATTATCCAGGATTTAAAAAAAAAACTTCTTAAAATTATAAGATAACAGGAGGACTTTAAAATTACACATTATCAAATTGGATATAGAGTTTTAGACCAAATAGTGTCTTTTAAGACAGTGCTGTTCATAATTGCAATTATGTATCATTAAAGGAATGCAATGGTGTCTGAGAATGTGATTATTACAGGCTATAAAATGTTAGGCCCCTAGTTTTAAGATAAGCATATTGCAGGAGGATTTCATTATTTCCTGAAAATGTTTATAAAACAGGACTTTGTGGTTTAGTTTTGACTTTCATTTTATGGCCACTGTATAACAACTAGTTTAGTTTGAATGTCCTTTGCAAAATGCTAGGCTATAAAATATTTTTTTCAGGAGAATATTTATATTTGCCAGGGACTACACATTTTTACTTAAATTATGGGAACTTCAGCTAGGGAAGTTAAACAACAGTTAACACCACTACTGCACAGATAGTCTGAATAACTGTTGAACATCATGAAACTTTCTTTTTTTCCATTGACTCCTTTTTATGGTAGATGATGGTGATAGTCTTCTGTGACCTAACTTACCTGAGATAAGCCTCTGTTTTTGTTTCTCTTGTATATTCTTCTCCCTGAAGGCTCCCATATTATATGCACTATCCTGCTTAAGGAGGACTTTGGCAAGTTTTCTTGCATAATGTGTTGGTATTATTCCTTAATCATTTGGAGCAGCTTTGGTTGAGTGACCCAAAGCACAGCCTCCCGCCATTACCTACCATTTAGACAGTGTCTGCTAGACCCTTGATAGGCCTTTCAGGGAACTATAGTTACTTTAAAACAGGGCTCGACAGATTTGCTTTGGAGCTAGGAGCCAGCCCAAAAATTAAGGAGCCAGACAATGTGGGCCCAGCGACAGGGCATCCTGGCTGGAGCACAGCAGCCGCTCTCCCCTACCGGCCCCGCCCCTTCCCCCGCCCCTCTCCCACAAGGCGGGCACAACAGCGCCCTGGCTGGAGCGCAGCAGCTGCTCTCCCCCTCCTGGCTCCACCCCTTCCTCCCGGCCCTGCCACGTGGATGTAGTGGTGCCCTGGCCGGAGCACAGCGGCTGCTCCCCAGAGAAATAGTAGGCACCAGAATTACATTTCTAGGCGCCATGGCCATCTGGTGCCCGGGGTTTGTCGAGCCCTGCCTTAAAAGGGATTTTACAGAGAAAGGATTGGTAATACCAATGTTATATAGACAAAGAAATGCTCCTTTTACTCCGTAGCCTACAGCTCTCTTCTTGTTGGTTTGGGAGAATCGACTTTTGGATGGATTGCTAAAATAAATTTTTTCATCTGGAGATGCTAAGACCTATTATCTGGTAGGCAGTATTCAGTTTGTCTAAGTTCTGTTCCGGATGAAACTATTCAGGGAGGTTTAACTGCTGCCTGCTGGATGATTTTTGCAGTCTTCTACATTCTTTTATAAAATAGTATTTTCTTTCTTCAAAATAAATTAATGTCCTAACTCTGTCTAATCCTTTATTTGGGATGCCTTCAAAGTGACTTCATGTGGTAAGATTATTGCTTTTTCCACGAAGGGAAGGAAAAATGCGACTGCCAAATTATACAGTCTAGTTTGGGAAATACACCTTCTCATTTTCCTGAGATAGCTGCCAAATTTGCCTTTGTGAAGCAAAGAACTTGCTGTTCATTGTAACTAAATTGGTCAGAATAGTTCTGAGCAGAATAGTTATCTAAGACATGCAGTATTTACATACATTTATACCAATGCAAATATTGTTTGATGAGGCTGCTATTAAATCATTCATATATTCTCCTGTTAATACTAAAACAAATCTGTTTTGCAAAAAATATTTTTTCTAACAGACTGTCTTTTTGAAACTCAACAAAGATCCTTTCATAAGTGAATTATCTTCCTAGCTTGTTAACTGTTCATGACTCATTATGAATATATTTTTACGGAATAAACTGCCATGGAATTGATGGTGTTACATTAAAAATTAAGAGCCAGATTTTAAAAGGTATTTAGGAGCATAAAGATGCAGACAGGTGCATAGTGTTGTTTATAATCTAGCTCTAAATGCCTAGAAGCCTTCCATTAACTTCAGTACATTTTGGATAAGTTTCCTGAATGGTACAAGAATATAGGGTAAAATCAGGCTGTATCCTACAAGTATTCCTAATACAAAGCTTCCATTGACCTCAGCGGAATTCACACAGAGGGCTTCAGTATTGGGGTCTGTACATTTTGTCCTGGTGCCACTCATATTTCAATGATTTAAGAAGCATTAAACATCAACACCCACCATCAGATTTCCTCTTGCTATCTGTAGTGACATTGGCCAACACAAATGGAAAACACTCCTTATTCAATTTATTCAACACTTAGCTTATTCAATTTTAGTGCACTGTGAGGAAGAAAAATCCATTAAACAAGTATTGCAAGTGTTTCTCTTCTAAATGCCGTCTCATTATTCTGGTGACCAATTATTTTGCTTTCACTGATCGAATACAATTGCTTCCCAAAATGCTGGATATTAATAATTTTGGAACACTTTCCTGTCAGAAATTGGGTATTAATTCAAATGTGCTACTTCATCTTCAGAAAATTATCTTGGAGTGTAAGGTGTGGTATAATCAGTAATAGTATTCTGATCAAGACCAAGCAAAATAATCACAATTATTAACCATGGCTATTTTATTTCCAAAGAAAGGGAAATAAAACTTTAAACAAAACAACACAAATGACAGAATACAACTGATAAACTGGTGACTTCCATTACAGTCTCATCTGTAGGTCTTTCTGGGGAGAACTTAACAGAGATTGTTTTCACCCTTGAGACTGTGTGGGCACTTTTTAAGTTAAGACCAAAGTATATTTTCCAAAATTATTGTGAATCCATTCTTTACTATATTCTTAGGCAACAAAGAATGTTTATAGATGGGCTGAATTTTTTTCAAGGCAGGTGGACATGTAGGTTATTAATAAATAATCAACCAGTTTATAGTAGGCAAAGTGGAAGTTTTACCTAAATCCTATGAAATCAAAGAAAACATTTGAATTTGTTATTTAGAAGAAGCATTTAAGGAGCCAATTACAAATATTAAGAATCTTAAAACCAGTTACATTCACTATTTGTTTGTTTAGTGGTATTTAGCCCATCTTTCTACAAGAGAACATGGTCTTCTAATCACTTGATGATTAACAGGAGAAACTGTTAGTCTTAAATTATAACAACATTTCAACATTCCATCAAAATCATTACAGTAATTTTAAATCTATCCCTTGACAGTGTTTTAGGTAACCTCATTTCACCAATCCAAGTTGAAGTCTTGGGGAGATTTTCCTTGAGTTGGTTTCTTCCTGAGTCATCTTTGTTTTTCTTACTGGCTGTGGCAGTGCTGTGTGTTTGAGTTGGGTAGCAGAGTGTGTATTTGAGAGTTGCTCACTTCAGAGTTTATACACCATTCTTTTTCCTATTTTCATGAAATTATAGGAAAACACACCTTTCAGGCTTGTTTAGATCCAGAGGTCACAGTTTCATTGGCTTCATGCCTTTTGTGGTTAGCTTAGTTGACATTTTCAGCTCCTGAATATGTGGTCTGCTTAATAAATATGCAACATTTCTTTAATTGCCTTCCTTTTTGTGGCAGGAAAGATGCAGATAACTTTTAAAGTTAGTTTTAACTCTTTTTATTCAGTACAGTTTCTGAGAAATTCTTTCAATTAATGTTTGACAGGAAATAAAAATTGTTTTTAAAAAGCCCAAACACACCTGTTTATAGTTTTCAAAAGTCTTTTTAAATTAAATAATTCTTACAAAATCTTTAGCTTAAATAATTAAAAGTTGTTGATGTTAGAGAGACAATTCATATCTTCTGAAGTTGGTTAAGGGTTTTCTTGTGCAGTGCCAGTACTTAATTAATTCCACATTAATATAAATATTCTATGCTTAATGGCTTTTTATACTGGTTTAGCAAGGTCATTAGATGCTTTGTTGGTACATGAAGCATTTTACTATTTACATAGCAATGACATTAGGAGCTTTGCATTTAGCTAACGTATTTGCAAGCTGCATTTCACAAAGATGTTTGCCATTTCTGCATTTAAGAAATAAACAAGTTGAAAACATCTCCAACTATATGTTCTTCTCTAAAAATTTTAAGAACAGAAGCAGGTTTTTTTGTTAGTAGAGCCCTCTCTACTTAGATAACACACCCTACGTTCCTTTTTACAGTTAAGGCTCTTCTTAAAATATGAGTGTTTTACCTGGTCTGTCTTCCTGAGATTTGCTTGTCCTTGAATTATAGAAGCAGAAACCTCTGGAATTTCTTTGATTAGCTTTAACATTTTGTAACAGACAGGGTTGTGTGCAAGGGGGACAAGCAGGGGCACTGGCTCCCCCTAATCAGCTGGGGCACAGAACTCCTCCTGCTGCAGGCTGGGGTGAGAGATGATTGCTTCTCTGGACCCTGGGCTGATGAGGGAGAGAGATCGCTCCTCTGGCCATGGGGAGAGAGCCAGCTCCTCCAAAAGCGGCCAGTGGCCACATTTTTATACCTGTGCATGCCCTGGTAACAGAAGTAGCGAAACATGTATTGCTATATTTCCAAACAGTTGACTATAACATTCTTGTAGATCAGTGTTTCTCAATTATATTTTGTCGCGGCACCCTGGCACGGCCATGCGATACCCTCCGCCGACAAGTCCAGGAAATCTTCCCCTTTTCGGCGGCGCGCTCTGTAGGCAGTTTTCAGCGGCGCCATCAGCTGTTCGGCGGCGTGGTTCCGCTTTTTCGCGGAACTCTTCAACTCAGGGGTTCCACAGAACACTATTTGAGAAACACTGTTGTAGATATATTTTATCATTCAGTAAAAGTGCAAACAAGTACGTAATAACTTTAAAATTAAGTTATAATAATTTTGATATCATTTTTGCATCATATTGGAGATTCTCCCCCACAGTTGGCTATAAACATCCTGCTTCATTTTCTTAGGGTATGTCTGTACTGACGGGGGCAAAGTCGCCACCGCCAGATCGATCTTTCTGGCTCGATTGAGCAGTCAGTGTAGACCCGCTCAATCGATCAGGAAGTCGACTGAGTAAAAGCACCCCCTCAAGTAGCGTAGCGCAGCATCGACAGAAGCGCAGTTCCTGTCGGCACAGTGAAGACAGCATGCAGAAAGGAAGCACAGCAGTCGACAGGAGTTACGCAAGCTACTCAGCATAGTTTGTATAACTCTCGTCGACTGCCACCAAATCTTCAGGTAAGTGTAGACCAGGGCTTAGTATAGTGCAAGTTTGCTGGACTTTGAACTGTTCCAAGCATTATTTCTGCATCTGCCTCAGCTTTCTGCAAGTGTTGCAACGTTCTGTTCTCAAGACTCTCCAGTTTCATGTAGGGCCCAGTTTTCCTCTGCATCTGAACTCCACTTGGTACAGGGGAAACAGGAGTTAGAGATGCCACTTCCAACTGCACTGCTTGGCACTGGGGTAAATTAGAGCCAGTTTAGGGGGCTGTTCCAACTTATGCCAATGGAAGATGGGCACAGCAGAGCAAAATTCCACCATACTTCCTGTGCTGGGGGTAGAAGGACAGTTGGCACAGAAGCATCTGTCAGCTTTATGGAATCAGGGATCTCCTTTATGACTCGTATTCTCCACTGGCTGACTATGGATGGAATCTAGCTACTTTGCACCACTCAAACGGAAATGAGAATTTGGCCCATAATTTTTTTTAAGCATGGACTCTTTCCATGCCTTTAATACTTTGTGTGTTCTTATTTATCCCGACTTCATTTTTGTTTAAAACTCTTTCCTCCTTCAGCCTTTCTTACTGCTTGACATATCTTTTAAATTTCCTGATCAGTCCATCTTCAGCCTTAGCTATTGTCTGCTAATCCAACAATTCTGTATCCAACTAAACTTCTGCTTTCCCTTTCTTCCTGGGAATGTAAGTTCTGCTCCTTTTTGTAATAGTTAGCTTGAATTTTTCAACTGATTAAAAACAATAGGGAACAGCCATTTCCAGGACTTGTAAGTTTTACTGTAATGATGGTCAGTTTTCATTCCCATCCATTTACGTTCTTTACTAAAATCTTTTATTACACAACACAAATGGAAAGCAGAAATGTAGTCATTGCTAACAGTAACAAATACGTATGATCTGAATCTTTAGTGTGCCAAGTTGAATGTTCACAATAGCTTATTTGACCTTTTGAGAAATTTTTATAGATGGACAAATTCTATCCAGACTGGAATCATCTTGCTATCTTGAGCAATAAGTTGTTTTTCTAAGAATAATTGTTTTAAACCAATAGTATCCTGCTTCCATTTTTGCAAAACAGCATTTAGTAACCAGTAGGGAATCCCATTGGATTTAATGGACTCTTTTTAATTGTTTATATTACTGCACCTAAGGGACCCAGCCAAGAAGTCAGGGTCTTACTGTATTAATATTGCACAAAGGCTACAAATGTGGGGCAAGGAGTGTAGGGGAAGAGGTGGAAGATGAGAGAACAATATAATCATTCATTTAACATTAGTCACAGCTTGTTTCCTTCCTATCTGGTCAGCTAGGAGTGTTCTGTAGGTCCCATTGGGAGACCTGTGGAGCATGTAAATAAAAGGTATGTGATGGGGTATATGTGGCCAGCATCCATCAGGACAGTGATGTTGGTAACTCCCTTCAGGGGGCAAGAAGAGATGCTGCCTTGGCTCATAAAGTGTGTGTTAGCTGCTAGGTTTGGCCAGAACTATCTTTAACTGGGTCATATTAAGAGGTTTCCATAAAGCAGGGATGGTTTTGAGGCAAGGGTTTGTGGAGGAAAGGAGTTGAGCTTGCTCACAATGGAACAGACAAGGGAATACACAGGATTGTTCAATGAAGCCAGACAGCTCAGAAAAATGGTCTCTTAACTGGCCTTCCTGTCACAATGGCAGACTTGAAAAGGGAGCCTTTTATGTCCCTGTCAGAAAGGAGAACCAGAGCTAGTTCCTTCTGACCTTGCCAAAGGGGAATCCCTCTGTTTATCTCTTACTGACAGAAGGAAACTAGGACTATTTGTCCCCCGCCAAGGAAAGACTTGACTTTCCTACTTGTTTGCCAGGAATGCAGCTTGTTTATTTTTTTTATTTATATTTTTTCCTTGTCCTGATAAAGTGTTAGTGACCCATACTGGCAAGTGTATGGCAATGAGCTTCTTACACAGATCAAATGTAAAAGCCTAAGACAGAAAAGTAACCGTATAGAGTCAAGATTTCTGTTTTAGGCAAGATAAGCTATAAAAGCTGTACCAGTCTAAAATAATGGAGGGAGTTAAAAGAACACATGTCAAAATGAATGAATGTTAGAAAGTAATACGTTTTCTTCTTTGGAGCATCATTCTGTCCACAGTATATTAAAGGTCCTCTATTAGTGTTTCCAGATATCTTTTATTCTGCGTGGCATTTGATTACATTGGATTATCCAATGGCTATTGCATCAGTTTTTTATCTTCACTGCATTCTGCTACAAAGTATAGTTTGATGCAAAGAAACTGCCTTTGCTAGTTCTGTTTTAAAGATATTGTATGTTTACATCCACATTCTGAATTTTAGGTTTGGTTTGGGATTGGACACTGAAGGAGAGGAGTGAGGATTATGCGCTGTCACAGTTGGATTTATCTCCTCTCGACTGAATTTGGGGTGCATTGCGGCTGTTCTATACTGTGCTAGCTATAGCAGTCCCCCTATAATTGCTGCTCTAGTTGGAGATCGGGTCAAGTGCTTTATGCCCTTCTCTTCCTCCTTGACTTGCTAGCTGTGTCACATAGTGAAAAAAGTACCTACACAAGCAGATGATATCTAGATAACTCTTTAGTCTAGCAGACAAAGGCATAATGAATGAGATCTGATGGCTGGAAGTTGAAGTTAAAAATTATAAAATGAAAAAAGGTGCAACTTCGGAACAGTATGGGTAATTAATCATTGATACAGATTACCAAGAGAATTAGTAAATTAGTCATCATTTTGAATCTTTTAACTGAGATAGGATGTTTTTCTAAAATACAGACTCTAGTTAAAAGCACAAGTTACTGGGCTTGATAGTATTCACGTAAGTAATAAGAATCATTCCCTCCACTTCAGGAATAATTGGGTGAAATTCTATGGATCCGTACTATGAAGGAAATCAGATTACAGTGCTCTCTTCTGGCCTTAAAGTCTATGAATCTATATCATGCCTTCGGGTAATTTCCAAAAAACATTGCTAGCCAGGCAGTAATGCTTACTTGGTAAATAAGAATCAGTTAGCTAGGAATTGTAAATGGCAGAATCTTTGTGTTTGACCTGCAGCTTAAAAGCTGTCTGTTTCTCAAACCAGTTTTACAACATTATCATCCCACCCCCACCCCACAAAATACTGGTTTGCAAAATCCTTCCCCACTTACAAGGAATACATATCCTCTCAGCTTTGTAGCATCTGCAGATTCATTAATGTGCTGTTTACTTCCATTAATTAAAATATTAAATGAGACTTGACCTAACACTTTTTCCTACTCAGTACATTGTTTTATTATGCTTTGATTACAGTCGCTTGGATAGTTTTCAGTCCACATGATTGTTCAAACTGTTTTATGAAAAAGTATAATATATACTAAAAGCAAAATATATGCATCTCCAGCATTCCCTTTTTTCTCCCCAATTATTCCAGTATTATACTAGTGATTGAAGACATGTTTTGATTTTTCCTTCAGTCTTTTGGTAATTGACTGTCCACTCCCTTTTTTTAGGAGTAGTATAGAAAATGACAATATCTGAGCTATTTTTGAGACATCAATCGAATTGACCCTTATAAAATATTAGCTGATCGCCTTTCTTCCTAATCCTTCTTTTCTTGGGAGACTTCCCTTTAGTCCCTCTAGGTAGCGTTAACTCACTTTGCTGCTTTGCTGCACTTATGTTTTCTATTCTAGCCTTCACTGACTAACGTATTCTTGTTTGATTATCTCCCCATCTTACCATTTAAAGGGCCGTTATTTTTTAATGGCAGTTCCTTGTGAAGTCACATAGCTAATTATTTTTATAAGATGTTTCTGTCTTCTTCACCTTAATTGCAATATCTTGGGGAATTCCAGATGCCTTTCGTGCTGGTGGATTTTAATATTTCCTCCCATTGTGTCTTACTAAAGTGCTTATTTTCCCAACATTTGTTTTCCTGACATTGAATTCCTTTGTACTGCTGCATTGTGTTAATCTGACCATACTGAATCCAAGGAATTGGCATTCACTAATTCCAACCTCACTCCCAACCCTCAAGGCTTCTAATATTTTCTGCCCCTCTCCCTGAAGTGAGAAGTGAATTCAGAATGGTTTGTCCTTTGGTTGGAGTCTTTGGATCATGCTTATGCAGCCCAAACTCTTTATCACAAGTTATCCCTTACTTTCTCTAGAAGGAATCATTATAGCAGGCACTCTATCTGCCTTTAATGCTTTGCCATTTCTCTATGCTTGTCTTTACACAAGTTTTATTTTGCTCAGTTCTTTGACCCTATCGACCTCTTTCTCAAGAAGTGACAAGGACAACCTCTGTGCTTCTGAGATGACAAGGACAACCTCTGTGCTTCTGAGATGGTTTAGTTTCACTCTTATTTTCTTAGTGCCTTTTCTTCCCCTTCACTGTTGTCTAGTACCTCTAGACTAACAATGAAAAGCTTATCTATATTGAATATTTAAATAGCACTTGTAATTTAGGTGATAAGTAGATAGAAAGCGACCCTATATGTCTTTCTTCCACTGGGTCTTCCTTTACTCTTTTCTCAATTATTCCATTTTATTGTAAATGTTGGAATATTATTTTTCATTTTTCTATCACTTCTGCTTCCAACTCTACTTTGATTTCCATAGTCAAAGGCCTGTTTATATCCCATAAAAGAGAGGAGCTATGGCTTGCTGTAACTCTGTCTTCAGCAGGATCTATATTATTTTTTGAAGGTGGTCTGTGGCTGAAATTACCATTATATAATCTGAAGAACTTAATCTGAATTTAAAGAAAAGGCGTGAAGTTATCCCTTCTCTGTTCTGTTGATCTGTTCCGTATTTAATATTCGGGAATATGCGCTTTCTGTGCAGATGGGTAAAGTAGGATGGTGAGATGCATGCGTCACATAATGTAACCTACTTTACAAGCACACTCTGTAATCCTCAAAGCAATGATCCTTTACTGCTGAAGTTACTCTTTTAGCCCAAGTGGTAGAGGTCTCTGCTTTTGTGCTGAGTGTCCTAGGTTCAAACACTGCATAAAGTTGCTTTACACAATTCTGTGTACCTCAAGGAAATAGAATGCTAACTGTGGCCGATGGCCGGCTTCCCTCTAGTGGATCTCGTGCTTCACTCCTGTTGGGGGGCCAGGAAAGTGCCCGTCACCCCGTCTTCCCTGGGGGAGGGAGGTAGGGACCCGGGCCCACCCGCTCCTCCGGGTCCCAGCCCAGGGGCCCTATGAACCGCAGCGGTATACTGCTGGCTCTGTACTTTGAAGCGGCAGTCTCTTCCCCTGGGCTACTTTCCCCCCTCAGTCTTTCTGGCCTCTCCGGCCCTATGTCCTTGTCGCCCCTTGCTGGGCTCAGTACCTCACTTCAGGGTTCCTCCACTCTCCCACACTTCGCTACTTCGGTCTGCTATTTCGCTCCGCACAGCACAACACCTCTGCTTCCTCCACCTTGTGCACTGTGTGTTTGGAGCGGAGCCCTTTTATGGAGCACCTGGCTGATCACTAATTGGCCCCAGCTGGCTCCTAATTGCCCCCTCATGACTCCAGTTAGGCTGCAGGGAATAAAGCCCTGATCATCCTGGGGCTGATATACCTCCCTTCGCACACTCTCCTGCTGCTCTCTGCCCTTGATATATCACATAACTTAAAAGATCTGCTGTGTGGATGATCCTCTTTTAATGATGAAATGTGCGTAATTTTAAAATACTATTTTTTGAAATAGTTGCAATAAAAATATAGTTCGTTCTTGGTAAGATTTTTGGGCCAACTAATTGACAGTGGAAGGTAGTTCTAACACCTTATATACACTAGGACTTTTTTCCTGAAATTTTCCACCATTGCTGTGGTGACAGTGCTTGTGTAGGAGGGGAGCTGGTAGCCACTGAGTTGTCTAGCCCTGTTCTGCGGCGGGATGGAAGACATTGGTTAAAATGCTAGCAGCTGGTCTACACTCATAACAGTATTCGCACAGGTAGAGCTTTACAGATATTAGCAGTGGGGAAAGTTAGAGAGAGATTAGTGTAGATACAGCCTAAGAATGCTCACAGAGCAGAAGTTCACAGATCTGTAGTAAAATAAACTATTGAATTAAAGGTGATGCTAGTATATTTTTAAATATTAAAAATTTCTAACATTTTTAATTATATTGAATTTAGTTCCTCTTTTCAAAAAGTATTGTTTAATTTTAAAACAGTTTTATGTATTTAAAATTAAGTTTATAGGAAACGGGTATTAATCAAGAGGTGATTTCAAGGTAGGAGCGTTCCTTTTAAATATTTACTTTTTTCTCATTTAATTTATCAGTTCTTCAAAGTTCAGATCAATATTCTTAAAATTTGTGCATTTCAAATTTTGGTAACTTGCAAATGCAAAGTTTAAATAATTTTATGTAGTTTCAAGGCAAAATTTATTCACAATCCAAAGTATAGTTTTTCCTTTTTCATCTAATTCAGAAGTGTATTTCACTACTTCCATGTTCACCAAATCATAACCACACGAAGATTTTATTCACCACTTAGGAATGAAAGTCCATCTGTTAGTTATTATCTTTGCTGTGTTACAGCACTTCAGAATGAGTGCTTAAGAGAGATCTTATAAGTGCTTTCTTTGAGGAAAAATGTAGACATCCAGAAAAGGGTATAATCCAGCAGTCTTTTGTTAGGAAAATTCCATTTACTTCCCAGAATTTGGTGGGTGTTTGCCTGAGTAAGGGTTGTAAGATTGCAGGGTCTCATGCCATCAATTTTGAACCCAGTCTATGGTGTTTTAATTACACTAAGAGAAATACCTCTGTTTCCACTTAAGGAAGCTTGAGCTCAACAAAATATTATGTGAGGAGAGGGCTTTGCTTCAGGACTACCATCTTAAAATATGGATAGTGATTATATGCGATGGCCAGTGCAAGAATTTTAAAAATCGTAAACTGTTAAATAATTGCATTGCATTTTAAAAAATATTACCTGATCAAAGATTCTCTTTTTTGATATGACAGTTTTCTGTCCTACAACTACAGTTCTATGGGTTCCAGAAATTACATGAGTTTGTTTTATCAGTTTCAGATTGCAACACAAAATCAGAGTTCCTGTGGAGGACATATAGGAAGACCTGATTTTATCAGGGAATTTCCTGCTGTTTGAACTAGTGGAGACAGTTACACTGCTGAGATGAGTGGACCCCAGTGGAGGTTGCATTTTTTTGTCTTCCTGGGAGATGGAAGAAAGGTTACAGAGCACAAAACTGCAGATTCTTCTTTGAGTGGTGGTCCCTAGGGGTGTTCCCCTGTGGATGAGCATGTGCTCCATGCAACTGAGACCAGAAAATATTTCATTAGAAGTGTTCACTGGTTTTCTCCTGTGTGTCTTTGTGCTCCAAACAGAGGGCATAAGGGGAAGCACAGAGCGACCACCTATCCAGTTCCTTTCTGCTGTTCTACCCCTCAGTTTCCACAGCTTCACTAGCATTCTTGCTTCTAATCTAGTTTTTTCTGTGAATAGTGTATGCACCCTTTACCCTCATAAAAAGTGGGATAAATCCTCTCCCAAGGGCTCTAAGACCACAACTACCTTCTCTGCACCCTCCAAATCTAATGAGATTCTGCATCCTGATACAGATATATCAAGGGCTCATACACAGCATGGATCTGCATCACTGGTACTGAGAGCCAAAAGCTGCCCCAAAACTGCTGGTCATAGAATGGAAAGGACACCAACCCTGGCACCAGTAAAAGAGAGATGGGAAGGATTGCCAGCCCAACCTAATTCAGCACCATTGGCCCCACCAAAAGGCAGAAGCCCTTCCCATTCCCCACCCATCAGACCCAGGTTGCTATCCTTGAGAACCTTGCTCTGTATTCCAACCCAATCGCTGATACTGGTGGAACCAGTGGTCTCTAGGTAGGTATCCACACCATCAGTGCCCTATTCTCCAGCTGTGAGGTATCACAAGGCAAAGAGTGCTAATAGCTATGCCAGTGGAACCTGGATATTCATACTCCTGTGATAAGCTAGAGGCTGAGATAGCAGCTCTGAGGCTATCCATCGCTACCCAATAATTTCAGCCAGTTTCAGGACCTTCTGAGGAGCATTGTGAAGTCACTACAGATTCCCCTGGAGGAAGTCCAGGACTCCATTCATAAGTGCAGGACATCCTCCAGACTGCAGTCCCCATCAGGGTGTCACTTCTGATCAATGAAGCCATATTGGACCAAGCCAAGATGGTCTGGCATACCCTAGCCATCTGTGTTCCCACCCCTAAAAGATGCCCCTTTGATGGGGGCAGAACATTTGTTTTCACGCACATCCCAAACTCTCTGATAGTTCAGACTGTCACTGAATGCAACAGATTGCACCACCTAATTCTGTTCCTTCCAACAAGGATGCCAAAAGATTAGACCTCTTTGGAAGAAAGTTTCTCCTCCACTAGCCTGCAGTTTTGCATTGCAAAATATCAGGCCTTGATTTCTAAATATGACTTTATTAATTACAACAAATTGTCTGAATTTACCAACAAACTTCCACAGAAACTCAAACCACAATTTCAAGCCATCATTGACACGGGTCAGCTGATAGCTGGATCAGCCTCCAAGCTCCAGTTGATGCTGTGGACACAGCTCTGTGGTGACTTCAGTTTTCATGAGATGGGCTTCATAGCTCCACTCCATTGGGTTTCCCAAAGAGGTTCAGGCTACTATGGAGGATCTCCCCTTCGAGGACCTCAATCTGGTTAGTGAAAAAATGGATGAGTCTTTGCATATGTATAGTTGGGATTATGTTTTCCAATATACATTAGTTTGCATTTATCCATATTTAAATTTCATCTGCCATTTTGTTGCCCAGTTACCCACTTTTGTGAGATCCCTTTGTAACTCTTAACAGTCAGCTTTGTACTTAACACTATTTTAAGTAATTTTATATCTGCATATTTTGCCACCTACTGTTTACCCTTTAACATACATGAATGATCTGGGAAAAAGAGCACTGATTCCAGTAGAAATCTTTGGGGGACTTTGCTATTTATCTCTTTCCATTCTGAAAACTGACTATTCCTACCCTTTGTTTCCTATCTTTTAACCAGTTACTGATCCTTGAGAGGACTTTTCCTTTTATCCCATGACCGCTTACTTCGCTTAAGAGCCTTTGGTGAGGGACCTTGTCAAAGTCTTTCTGAAAGTCCAAGTACACTATATCCAGTGGATCACTCTTGTCCACATTTTAATTGGCCCTCTCAAAGAATTCTAATAGATTTGTGAGGCATGCTTTCCTTTACAAAAGCTGTGTTGACTCTTCCCCAACAAATGGTGTTCGTCTGTGTGTTTGGTAATTCTGTTCTTTACTGTAATTTCAAACAATTGGCCTGGTACTGAAGTTAGGCTTACCAGCCTGTAATTGCCAGGATCTCCTCTGGAGCCTTTTTTTAAAAATTGGCATCCGATGAGCTATCCTCCAGTTCTTTGGTACAGAAGCTGATTTTAAACTAAAGGTTACATACCACAGTTAATAGTTCTTCAATTTCACATTTGAATTCCTTCAGAAGTCTTGGATGAATATCCATCTGGTCCTGGTGATGTATTACAATTTAATTTATCAGTTTGTTCCAAAACCTCCTCTATTGACGCCTCAATCTGGGATGGTTCATCAGATTTGTCACCTAAAAAGAATGGCTCAAGTGTAGGAATCTCCCCCGCATCCTCTGTAGTGAAGACTGATGCAAAGAATTAATTTAGCTTCTGGCAACAGCTGTGTCTTCCTTTTGAGTGGTTTAGCACCTCGATCATCCACTGAATGTTTGGCAATTTCTGATTCTGATGTTGTCCAAAAAAAAAAAAAAATTGCTGTTTAGTTTTTTAGTCAGTCTCCACTCTTTCTGATACTACTTCTGGTGGCCACCTGGCCTATGCATTTCTGGCCTGGTGTCATATCATGGACAGATGAGTCATAGAGGTCATTTCCACTATCTGTAAAATAGAATTTCTTTCCATCCTTACCCCCTTCCCTGTCCGTCTTCAGGGACCCCTATCACCAAAGAATTCCTCAGCTAGGAGGTAGACTCCCTAATCCCGATGAGAACTACAGAACCTGTGCCTCCTCATTGCAGGGGGAAGGAATTTTATTTGAGATACTTCCTTCTTTCCAAAAAGAAAGGAAGCTAGAGACCCATTGTAAATCTTAAACAACTGTATGTCTTCATATGCCATTCAAGATTCAGGATGCTTGGTTTACAGCTCTCTAGATGAAGGATGCCTCTAATTGTGAACAATACGTGATGTCTGTAAAATACTCCTGCCTTTCATGCAACCCCCAGCATATTCAGGTCCTGTTGGACAATATGACCACAGTTTATTACATAGGAGACTCATAAGGGGAAACACTGCTATTGAAAAACATTCCTCAGGCACACTATCTACCATTGTCCCAGCAGAGCTCAAGCAGCCCTCTGCCAAGATCCTTTACAAGATGGTAGTGAAGCTAAACTCAATGGGACAGAATTTAGGCTGTCCTCAGCTTATTCATCATGTGTGACCTGGGCAGACGATAGAGAACAATGCAGTGTGTAGGGCAAAGAATGATCCGAGGTGGGGAGTAAGGGCAGGGAATGCAGAGAGGCGGCTGAGAGAAGTCAGGAATATATGGAGGGGAGAGTATGTGGAAGTGAATGCAAGGGGAGAGGACAGTGTAGGTAGAGCTGGAAGAGAATGTTGGGTGGAATTGGGAGTGACAGTGGGGACAGGAACATGATGGGATAGGCAGTGAGATTGAATGCAGTGGCAGAAAATGAAGCCTTGTTTACAACAGCAGGTTTTAACCAGTTTCTGAGACAGTACTGAACGTTGTTTGTTTCTGTCTACACATGCAGTTCTGCAGTGTTCCATACCAGTTCAGATGCACCCATTGCTGACATCTGTTGTCAGTAATGGATACTTGTGCTAGGTGAGGCTAGAGGAGAAAGGATGTGTGATGTCAGAGTACAGAGGGGTAGATGTGGTTATGAGATACCGAAGGGAATATCTGAGTGGCTGGAAATGGAGGCAGGACAGTGAAAGGGAAGGAGGGATATGGAGGAGAGGTAGAGTAGCACCTTCCTTGCTTCAGAAGTTAAGAAAGAATAAATGGAGGTCCCTTTTACACAGCCAGATGGGAGGTCTACAATTTTGTGTGGACGCTTAAAGCTGAAATAGTCAGTATTACCAACCCCAAACATCCAAAAATCATAAGTTTGGTTTAAAAATCATGAGATACAAAAAAACACATTTGAACTCTTATTTGCCTCCTGGGTTTTGAGCCTCCGGGTCTCACATTTTCAAGCTTTTCTCTACAGCGATGAGGGCTTGAAACTTTGTACCTTTTTTATAGATGAAAGCTGAGAGTCTAATGTTATCCAAAGACACAAGGAGCTGGGGTCTAAGAAAAACACCAAATATTGAAAGAGTTTGCAACACTGAAATCACACACAGATTTGGGGAAGTTTTCCCTGAAGGTTTAAAAACAATTCACCTACCACAAAGCAATCCAATATTCTTTTTCAGAATCTCATCATTTATAACCAGTGTTACAATGTTTGAAGTTTTGCCTGTGATTCTTATTTATTTATTTTATTTATTTTTTATTTTTAACTCTGAGGTTCAACAGGCGGGTTGATGAGATGAGAGTTAGGATTGCTTGGAGTAGAGAGGGCACTTTGTGAACAGAAACAGGCTGCTTCAAACCTAAAGAGCAGCATGAGTGAAGGCACAAAGCAGAGAGAGGAAGAGACAAAGGGAGAAGTGAGTGAAAAGGATTAGGAAACATACAGGAGGCAGATTAATGCCTTTTGCGCCAGGACTATTTTAGAAATGTCTAATTGCTGGAGACTGATTGTCCCATATCTCCTAGTTTTAAGTTCTTCTTCAATTCCTGAGTTGTCTTTTCAGTGAGAAACAGTGTGAACTTGGGCTTCTAGGCAGCTAAAAATGTTTTACTTCATATACAGGACAATCTTCCCTCCTTCTCTCTCCAGAGATTTATATTGTTAATTATCTTGTACATGACAGAATGCTCTGCTCTGAGGAGAGTGATAGGAGGCTTTTGAGACAGAACCAAAAGAATTGTGGAGTCTGTTTTGGGAGTTTTCTTCTAATTGACTTTGAACTGGTGAATACTGGTGGTAGTGTTCTTTTCAGACATGCGTGTGGATGGAGAGGGATGGTTTCATAAAAGCGAGTAGCTTGCTCTTTACACATGTATTGATACATAAAGTGGGTATATTTCAGTAGGGGGGGCTAAGAAATGAGCTAAAGATTAGTTTTGTTTTAGGGTGTGGGTAGGATTAAAACAAAAAATTAGGCTCCGTATATTTATCCTGATTAATATACTCATGATCTATTTTCTTCAGATTAGTTTATAGTTCATGCTGTACAATAACTTCTGGATACTTGCTGTAACTGTTGCTGTCTATCAACCAATAAAATTTACTTTAAAAAAAAAAAAAAATCAAGCTGTGGCTCAGTGATCTAACACTTTAATAATTTACTATCATAAAATAGTTTAGAGTACAAAGGTTTTATGCTATGCCAAACTGGATACTAAAGCTGTTTTGTCTAAAACATGAGATAATGGAAAGTGTTATTGTGGCATGTGAATTACTTTAGCCTCTTTGAGGTAAATGTTTGCTTAACCAGAAAAGAATGTGTTGAGGTACTTGCCAAAGGAAAGGTACTGCTATACTTTGCATTTAAAGTACTGTAAATAAAGCAGTAAATATGTTTCTGTTCATGTGTTTTAATCCACAAGTTATGAATGCATTCATTGAATAAGAAATTTAATCTACTGTTACCCTTTTTAAAGGGTTTCAGTAAGAACAGGGTCATAATTACTTTGGGTCAAGAGAAACATGAAACCAAATATTTTCACGATGGTTGACGTTTATATATGAGAGAGAGGAAAAAATAGTTACTGCTTAAATGAAGTTTCCTTCAAAGCCAGAAAACTAAATTCCTAGCTTACCTTCCATATTTCTTTTGTCTGGTGGCTTCTGTGATGTACTATTCTTAACCACGCATTACTGTAAATAGTAAAGTGTATCAGGAACTCCTTTCATACATGCAATGTGGTTATTGGCAAAAAACAACTTTACATTTAAAAAAAATCATTGAGTGAAGAGCAACTAAGGGAAATGTCCCCCTTGTACACGCAATTTATTTTGTATCTAAACTTTATTTGCCTTTAACTGATTCATTTGTTTACTAATAATTTAATAATTCTAATTTCAGTTTCAAAAAGCGAGTCATATCACTCGGATTACATGTAATAATATCTAAGCATCTGTTAGATCTTGAAGTTCTATTAAGTAATAGAAACAAGGTTTGCTTTGTAGAAGATTTTTGAAAATTCTTTCCCTCTTACCACCAACCAGCTTTTTTTGGTTTTGTGGTTTATAAAGACCGGAGAGAATATTGTAGTTTTAGGTTGTAATTGTAGGGAATATGTTCAGTTTACTTTTTATTACTGTGGCATAATTTGTATTACGTAAAGCTGATGTCAATGCTGGCTCTGAATATATCCTTCCTAAGGGTGAAAAGGCATCCTTTTATGGAAAAGGCCTGTTGATCCAAGTCACGTGACCCAGGCAGAACACACAAATAAGTGGAGTTTTCTGCTGGGAGTTGTGTTTGCAGCTGATGCTGTGAGGAGAGGCTTTGGCTGAGGGATAAATGGCAAGATCATGCCATTTTTTTAATATGATTCACTTAATGGGGATCATACACTGTCTAAACTGTGTGTCCAAGCAATTTATCTCTACAAGAGAGTTGTAAATGCCTCCAATATGAATTTGTCCTAACGGTTTCAGTCTATATGATCTTTTTTTCTACCTGTCTAATAAGCTATTGACCATTTAAAAGCAAGTACATTAAACTGATATTCAATGTTAAGCATGTAAATTAAACCTTTTAATATTAGAGCCTTAAAGCATGAAAAAATATGATTACACATGTTTGTTGAACATACTATAATAGCAGCTGGTTCAGGAAAACAAGTTGAGCACTGAGCTCTTTTTCATTCAGAATCAGTTTTTGATACTTAGTTCAGTCTTCAGAGAAATTTAAATTTCACTCATTCCTACATTCTTAGGAAAAAGTGTTAAGAAGCTTTAAAATGTTTAATTGATTAAGATGAATAGTAACATTGGCTTGTAATTAAAATAGTTTCCAATTGAAAATTATTCTTACCAAGATGATTTACAACTGATGATTATGTTAATTTCTGGAAACTAAAAAAATGCATATTACATCCTTGATGCTATAAAAGTTGAAATAAACTTTCCAATTATTTTTTTAAGATATGATGAACTGGATGCTAGGAAAAGCCTTCTAGACAATTTGAAAGACAAGGTAGTAATTGAGTATCCATCATTACTTGTGGTACTGAAAAAACTCAAGAATGATATGGTGGTTTTTGGACAAGGTAAGCATAAATGTATTTCCTGTTACGCTACACTTAGATATTTTAGCCGAATAAACAGTAATTAAGGATTTACCCTTTGTTAATGCCAGGAATGTACAGTATGTTTTGTATTTGCCTCTAAATTTAAACTATTGCGAGAAAAAATCTGTTACAGATTTTGTGAATGCTCTGTTTTAATTCTATTAGGTAGATGGCCTAAATATACAGAATACTTGTATTTGTGTTTACTTGGTACATCCTATGTAGTGTAACCAGAGCAATAAAATAATTGTCTGCTTATTTATTACATTTAATTGGTAGCAAAGCTCTGCAACAGTTGGTACTGACACAATTTTGCACAACTGATTGAGATTACAAATTCAAATGCCTGCCAAATGATAATTCAGAAGATGCCCTTTCAATGAGCTTAAAAGGGCTACATTATCTTTCCAAAAGTAGCTTGTTGTGAACACCTTCTGATGTTAGAGAGAACTTAATAAAAGGAAAATCCACATCTTGCGCTGAAAAACAAAGACAATTTTTGTTTTTATTTTTAATTTTCACTACAGAATTCTTGCTCCTCTACTCCACTCCAAACTGGCACTAACAGAAGGAGCACAATTTAACTAGTCACCCTTCTTCCAAAATGTGCTCATCACATTGTTTTCAGTGATGCTGCTTTACAAGAAACACAAAAAAGAAAGTGTTAACTGAAGATGCCAGTACAGAAACATGGGCTGCCTGTTTTGAGTGCCAGGCAGACAGATCAGTAGAAGGTTGAAGTTGCCCTCTGGTTGAAATGAGCTTGCCCCCTCTTTATACTGCTGATTTAGAAGTAAATTACAACCTCCTGAGGCAGTTTATTCCGGTGCTTATCTACCCTCACAGTTAGAAAGTTTTTCCTAATGTCCAACTTAAACCTTCCTTGTTCCAATTTAAGCCCATTATTACCTGTCCTATCTTCAGAGGTTAACAAGAACAATTTTTCTCCCTCTTCCTTGTAACAAACTTATATATCTTTGAAAACTTGTTACCATGTCCCCCCACATTCCTCTCTTCTCCAAACTAAACAAACCCGTCTTTTCAATCTTTCCTCATAGGTCATGTTTTCTAGACCTTTAATTTTTGTTACTCTTCTCCAGACTTTCTTTAGTTTGTCCACATCTTTCTTGAAATGTGATGCCCAGTACTGGACAGAATGCTCCAGTTAAGGCTTAAACAGTGTGGTGTAGATTGGAAGAATTATTTCTCATGTCTTGCTTATAATGCTCCTGCTAATACATCCCAGAATGATGTTTGCTTTTTTGGCAACATTGTTACACTGTTGACTCATATTTAGTTTGTGATCCACTATGGCCCCCAGACCCCCTTCCTGCAGTACTCCTTCCTAAGCGGTCATTTCCCATTTTTTGTATGCGCAACTGATTGTTCCTTCCTAAGTGGAGTACTCTGCATTTGTCCTTATTGAATTCCATCCTATATAGTTTAGACCATTTTTCCAGTTTGTCCAAATCATTTGGAATTTTAATCCTATCCTCCAACGCATTTGCAACCACTCTGAGCTTGGTATCATCTGCAAACTTTTTATAAGTGTACTCTCATGCCATTATCTAAATCATTGATGGAAGGTATTGACCAGAACTGATCCCTGCAGAACCCCATTTAATATGCCCTTCCAGTTTGACTGTGAACTACTGGTAACAGTTTTCCAGCCAGTTATGCATCCACATTTACAGTAGCTCCATCTAGGTTATATTTTCCTAGTTTGTTTATGAGAAGGTCATGCGAGATAGTATCAGAAACCTTATTAAAGTCGAGATATACCACATCTGCCGCTTCCGCCCCCATCCACAAGGCTTGTTACCTTATCAAAGAAAGCCATTAGATGGCTTGACATGATTTGTTCTTGACAAATCCATGCTGACTGTTATTTATCACCTTATTTTCTTCTAGGTGTTTGCAAATTGATTGCTTAATTATTTGCGCCATTATCTTTCTGGGTACTGAAGTTAAGATGACTGGTCTGTAATTCCCTGGGTGTCTTTAGTCCCCTTTTAATAGATTGGCACTATATTTGCCTTCTTTCAGTCTTCCATGACTTTTCAGAGATGATCACTAATGGCTCAAATATCTCCTCAATCAGCTCCTTGAGTATTCTAAGATTTCATCAGGCCCTTGTGACCTTGAAGACGAAGTAATTTTTAACTTGTTCTTTCCCTATTTTAGCCTCTGATCCTACCTGATTTTCACTGGCATTCATTCAGTTAGATGTCCAGTTGTCCAATTTTTGGTGAAAATTGAAACAAAGACGACATTTAGCACTTCTGCCATTTCCAAATTTTCTGTTACTGTTTCTCCCTGTCTTCCCATGGTCTTCCTCTTGCTTCTAATGTATTTGTAGAATGTTTTCTTGTTGTCCTTTGTCTCTAGCTAGTTTAATCTTGTTTTGTTCCTTGGCGTCTAATTTTGTCCCTACATACTTGTGTTATTTTTTTATATTCATTCTTTGTAATTTTACCTTGTTTTCATTTTTTGTAGGACACTTTTTTTGAGTTTCAGATCATTGAAGAAAAGATGGTCTCTTGCCATACTTCCTCTCTTTCCTACGCAGTGGGATAGTTTGCTTTTGTGCCCTTATTGCATGGTAAAGTCTTATTGATGGATTGGTGATTGATTAATATTGATTGACTATTGATTAATTTCTTAGACCGTGGTCAATAAAGTGGTCTCTTGAGGGCTACAGCATCAGGAATATTATCAGTGTCATTCGAATAATGGACCCTAGAAGCACCTAAGAAATAATTTGCGAGTTTTCACAAGTCCCTTTTTTTAACAAATCCACTAAGCAGATAAACAGTCCCACAAATGCTGAAATTAATTTTGCACTCTCTATCTGCTATTGTTTAACCCTATGACTGGCATCACTCTCATCTCATCTCCTGCTGGGGGACCTTGGAATTTCAATCTTTATCTTCCCCTGCATCGTCATTGTTACCTGTGGTTGTCATCGTGGTGCGTGCGTGCGTGTGCGCCCTGCAGCACACAGGCTACACAACACCTTTTTATCTTGAGTTATGCTTATGCCTGCTATGGCTCGTACATGAGGGTTCCAACCACTTTTTCCTTATCCATACTTTCACACCCCATTAATTTAGAGGTGCCCCATCTCTCACTGGTTATACCTTTAGTGCCCCTTGTTCCCATTAACACCAATGTCAATGAGTTACCATAGCAACTTCAGAATTACAGAATCCTCCAAAATGTTACTGTCAGGCATCTTGTGGTATTAACTGGTACATAGCAACATATTTGCCAATCAGTTGCTGCCAGTCGATTCCAGAACATCAGTACTTAACACGTCTTTTACTGTAACTTTAAACTTTACTGATATGGGGTTATCTTTCAGTCAACTAGTCATACCGAACTTTCTGGCCTATGCTAAGTATTTTACAGGCCTGAGGCTTGAAGGCCTTGTGTTGCAATATTAATTAATTCTTACATTTCATCTCTATATCCTAAATATACTTTTATCTTTTATTCTTGGCTGCAGTGAGTTAGCCATCTAACTTCCATGACTTTTAACTACCGTTCTATCTGGATTATATTGAATGATCCTGCTAGATTACCCTCAGTTAAAGAAAGGGATTGATCCTTTCCAGCAGATCTTGAGAGCTTCTAATAGGTGACAGAAACTCTACCGCCTCCTGAGAAGTAAGGCACCACATCAGAAGGTGAGACTGAAGTCTTGTCTACATGCACAGATATTCACTCCAGGAGGAAAAACAGATACCTTACTGGAACATTTCAGTTCAATGAAAAACTCTTCATTTTACCCAGTCTGGCTTGAGCTGGGCCCTTCCCTGTTGAACAGGATCCCCATACATAGGTGCTGGAACTAGGGATGCAACTGGACTTCCAGTGGTTTCCATTATATACAGGGTTTACAGTTTGATTCAGTGGTTCTCAGCACTCCTACTATAAAAAAAAATGTTCCAGCACTCCTGCCTCCATATGGTAATAACTGGCACAAGAGAATTTGTTTTAAAATTGACTGAAAAACCAAGTCTGAATAGGGTTGTTGTCATTAAACTTACTATTGCCTGATGAGCTAGGGCAACTGCCTTTGAGCTTATTATCCAAATAAAGTATTAGATGAACTTCTAAACTTGGTGGTGCTGCTGCTGCTCTGACTAGTTGGTTCCATAAGAACTCAGAGTAGAGAATGGACCAAAGGGAAGAGAAAACTGAAGTTAGCCAGAAACCTGAGGAAATGTTGAGGACTGTGTTACAGGGATGTGCAAATGTCTTCAGGACGGTGAACTTCATCTATTGCAGGGTTTGTTCAAAAAGCAGCTCTCTTAAAAAGCTTATATTCAGTGAACATAGACACCCATTTCAGGTTTTGCAAACCATGAATTTGCTTAATCTTTTTGTGACTGTTAATATAGCATCATAGGTTTGCATAAAAATTCAAGAATGCAGTCCTGTACTGTAAGGATCTTACAACCTGATTAGACATAACATAGCAAAAGATTGTATACTAAAGGGTGTGGGAAATGAGTGTTACAATTGGGAAAGATCATGCTGTTTTTACCTTTGCGTATCTTATTAGTTAACTTGTGTTGTGTTGTACGGTTTTATTCTAATAATGTGCTTAAGCCTTGTGCACAGTTTGGGCCGTATGACCTGCAGGGCCTTCTCTTGTGCATACTAAAGGACTTAGCCTTGTATCCAAGCCCCTCTTCACTTGGTGGTTGGAAAGGGGAGGCATGGAAAAATGCCACCTTAGCACTTGTTCTAATTTAAATGTAAAAGAAAATCAGTGTTTGATTCAAATACTCCTTTAAAAAGTGTGACTATATATAATTTCAGTGTTCTGAAGAATGCTCAAACTGACCAGAAGGTGGAGTTATGGTAACTTTCCTTCAAGCCTAACTTTTGAAACCAGCTACACTATTCAATTATTAACACTATTTATTTAAAAGCAGAGTTCACTTCATAAGAGATCTGGGTGCTACTTTTTTGTAATTGTCTGGAAATCTATTGAAGGTACAAAATAAAATGGAAGAAAAGATATAAAATAAACTGACTGGAGATCACATAAACATGAGACTTTGCAGGTGATTAAACCTATATATAAACTCTAAAAAACCTAAAAAATTAATGCATCCCTAAACGTACACAATAAGGAGTAATCCATTCAAAGATTCTGTTAACCAAAAGACTCTTTAGCTGCCTGTTCATTATCAACAGTACCACAAGAATCATTGCCTTCATTAAACAGGGTTTTCTATGGGAAGTGTTGGGTAACTTTAATAGGTAATGCTACCAACCCCACCCTTAATAAACAATATACTATTTTAACTTAGTGAAAACAGTGTACAGAGCCCATTGAAGTAGTATCTCTTATAACAAAGCAGAAACAAACTACTACTCAAACTTTAAGCCCACTGAGCATCTTTGTGAATCAGAAGTTTGCCAGACTCTTTTCTATGAAGCTGGGATGCTTGACTTGCTTAAAGAAAAAATATAGGTACTCTGCTTTCAACATACAGGGTCAGTCATGGCTGAAATTCATAGGGAATTATAGATGTTTTCTCAAGACTTAGAGGCAAAAGCAATCCTTACTTTGAGCATTATTCAATATATATCTGGCTTATAAATCTTAATTGATTATACACTAGATTTAATGTAGTCAAAATGTAATCTTTAATGTTCCTGGGTGAAATGCTTCTATTTTCTTGACCAAATTCCATTTGAAAATGTACAGGTGCAAGCTATGTCCCATGTATTATCTGTGCTTGCCAACTGTAGAACTTACTTTGACAACATAATGATACTCCATTACCTTCCTTTTGGTGGTATTCATTATTAAAGAGCAGCTGACACCACATGCCCAGAAAACCTATTTGAATTCAAACATTGCTGATACAAATAGGGAAAGGAGGTGGCATGTCATGTGTATGTATCACAGTCTTCCTTTGCTGTAGCTGTAGATTATATTTAGGGTTGGTAGAATTTGATTTTTATTTTTTTTTATAATTTTGATGGGTAATATTTTTAGGCCTTTTTACTTTGTATAGATTTTAAATTTTAACAGTTGTGGGAAATTTATGGGGAATCAGGCAATAGGTAGGGGTAAGACAATAACTGTTTAATGACCATGAATGCTGAGACTCAAAGTTAAATCTTTTTTAACGGTTAAAACACAACTTGTCAATATCACATGTCAAAATATACAAAGTAAATATTCTTAAGCTCTAATAATGCTCCAGCAGCATTTTTCTTTGACTGTCATTTTTTATTATTATGGATGGTTTTGTGTGTGTACCATGAAATCAAAATGTACCAATATTTGCTGATAAAAAGCTAAACCTTCCAAGACTATTTATGTTGCTTATGTGGTGGTGCTGCAAACTGCTGATATCTGGTGGCCTCATCTCGGGATGGTAGGAGTCAGCACTTGCTGAGTCAGGAAGGTTAGCGTGGGATGAAGGCCAGAGTGGAAAATGTGTGCTGCATAACGTGATGTCATCAAGACAATGCAGTTCTGTCCTAAAGCACTGGGCATCCTGAACCCATAACATCATCATCTTTGGCTCTCAGGATTCTGCAGCCTTGCCATATCTTTGAAGTTGAAACATATAAACACAACACATTACGTGCATCATGTCTTAATTTTCCAACAGGAAACTAGCATGTCTCAAGAGTTCCCTGTGTTAATCAAAACACTAACAAAACTACAAATAATTGATGCTGCATTTCTTTTCGATTATAAGTATGTGGCAACCAAGCAATATTTCAAAACAAATCAGCTGAGGAAACAAGCAGAACTTCAGTGGGTGGAGAAAAAAAGTCACACAGAAGCAAATGCACTCTGCCTTTATTGCTAAAGATAAAGAAATCCATAAGCTCTCTTGCTCTCTTCCATATGCCCTCTTGCTCAGTGAGATTCTTTTTGTTGCCTTGGGGTCATAACCTCACTATGAAATGATCATTCTCAAGAAAATAACAGCTATTATTGGAAGACAGAAATATAAAGTGTTCTTTCTAGAGCAGCCTTACTCTATTATGAGCAAATAAGTGAGAAATAAACAACACTTCTGTAAGTAATTCTGATTTTATTCCCCCCCCCCCGCATCCCCTCAGATGCCAGTGAATCCACTGAGGACTTGGACAGTGACAATTCATCCCTCTCATCGGAGGAAGAAGGGGAAATACGGGACAGTTCCTGAAAAATCTGTTTTGACATAAGAGGGTGTTGTCAACCTTTTATACTTACTTTTTTAATTTCATTAAATTTATTGTGACAGTTTTGTTTTAAGGGCAATATTTTCAAAACCGGGTGACTAATTTTAGGGCCTGAAGTCCATATTTTGGTAACTAAATAAGTGGTCAGATAGGGCATGGCTGGGTCCTCAGAATCTCTTTCTCTCATAATGTACTTTTTAAAAAGTCCTACCCATACATTTTCCATAAATCAGAGTGATACATGTTTCTAAGGTATATTCAACTTGTGCAGTAATCTTGGGCACCTAGCCTTTATCTTAACATCCCAGCTTCATATTTCTCAAACAGCTTAACATCTGGCCATTTATTTAGTTGCCTAACTTTAGGCTCCTATTTAAAAAAAAATAAATAAAATAAAAAAAAAATCTTGACCTAAATGTTTTTCTAGCTGAATTTACTTTTTACAGTATTTCTTGGCCATGCTGAACCTCTTGAGATAGGGTTGTGATTTCTTGTTGACTTCAGTCTTCATTTGGTAATGATTTGTGTGTTTAATGCAGTAAATTCAATTTTTCATATTTAGGTGCTTAACACATTGCAAGATACACACTGAGAACATTGTTTTATGGCTAGAGCGGTAGTGCACTTTTGAATTGTTAGCATGATGTTGTTTTAAATCGGCATATGTTTGACTATCAAGAGAACTGAATAAATTCACTAAATGCAGCTAATATTTATAAGCCATAAATGTATTAGCATTGCTTAATTTGTGTACCTCGTATTATGATTTCATCTGTTGAAATGAGATATTGTAAATATTTCCTAGTTTTAGTAAGATATCTTCTCAGCTTTTTTATCTAATTTAAAATAAATAAAAGATGCTGCATAGAGATCGATGTACCATATTACCTCCTGGCAAAGAGCATTTGCGGTGAAACTCTTCAACAGGCTTTGATTTCCCATAACACACATCCATGTCATGCACTACCTGCTAGCCTGTTTTTGAGTTAGACCCTCTGTCTGTGATATCTGCTATAGGTAAACAGCACCCACGGCTTTGGGCAGTAAAGCTCCTATCCTGCAAGCAGGAGCATGCAGGCAGGACCCTGTAACCACCCACTCAGCCCCATTAGTCTCAAATCATTGAGGTCCAGTGCAGCAGAGGGGGTCTGCACATGCAGAGCTGCTTGCAAGATCAGGACTTGGCTTTAATACACTTTTCATGTAAGATCAGTTCTCAGCTCAGCATCATTAAATCCCATACCTCCTTCCAATTTAAGATGACCCAAGTGATAACTTGAAAAGCTAGTTCTTGATTATTAGGATATAGTGGCCCCAATTCACATTGGGAGTGGCTGACACACAGAGAAAGACAGTCCCTGCAGAGTACATACAGTCTAAATAGACAGGAAAACGGGCACAGAGAGGTGAAAGATCTTGTCCATGATCACATAGTGGGTCAGTGGCAGAGCCAAGAAGAGAACCCAGTATACTGATTCCTATTTCACTGATCCATGTTGCTAGTTCCTTACCCATCACGCTCCTCTCAGAAGGCTTTAGTAGGTCTGTCTGTGCAAGATGGTCAAGGTTAACCTGTGACTTGATGTCCCTACAACGCTGATCAATTGTCCCACCAACTTTCATGGGTATAAGGTATGCTATTGCCACCCCCTAGCAATCAGATATTCATCAAATGATACATTCATTGGACCATCCAGTTAATCAAGTGTTGGAGAGAAGGTTGATGTCTTGTTACCACTGGACATTTGTAGGATACATACCATTACTTCTGGCAGTGATAACACCACATCTTTCCCCAGCTACCCTTCCCTTGCCTATACCAACCCCCATAATCCCTGGCTCCCTACCTGCTTTTGATGGGTGCAAGGGAATAGGTTCCTGCTCCCAAAGGGCAGGGAATCCAAACTGCAGTATCCAAAGAAGTTAGAATTCGGAAAGAAACCACAGAAAATCACATCTCTAACTCCTCTGTGTGCCCTGGATTCTTGGTAAATTCAAACAACTGAACTTTTCTCCCTGTCCAGTGACAGTGTCCTGTGCCTTATTTTATTTTTACAAGTCATAGTAGTAGAGAAAAATAATACAAGAAGACCTGCTAGGTTTTTTGCCCACTTTTCCAAAGATTTTTGTCCATGACTATAGATGCACTTCTTTGAAGTGAAAGTAACATGAAAGTTAGTTCTTCTTTGAGTGCTTGCTCATACCAATTCCATTGTAGGTGCATGCGTGTACCCGTGCCCAGTTACTGGAAATTTTTTCCCCTTAGCAGATCCCGTAGGGCCAGCTTCGGCGCTCCCTGGAGTCCTGCGCACATGGCGTGGTATATTAGGCACTGCTGGCCCTATGCCCCCTCAGTTCCTTCTTTCTGCCACTGACAGTTGCTGTTATTGCTTGCTTCGGCGAGTGCCTTTTAGCTGTAGTCTTTGTTCAACTTAAGTACTTGTTAAGTAGTTGTTTAGGTAGTTGCTAGTTATTGTTCATAGCAATAGATAAGGGAGTTCTGTTAGGGACCTCCACCCGGGCTCGGGGTATGCCCCGATCTAGCGGCTTCAAACCCTGTAAATCCTGCAGGAAGGCCTTCCTGATTAGCAACCCCCACGAAGACTGTTTGACGTGCCTTGGGGAGTCTCACAGAAAGGACAAGTGCTGCATCTGCAAGGCGTCCAGACCGAGGACTCAAAAGGACCGAGATATCCGTCTGAAAGCTTTGTTAATGGAGGCGGCTCTGAGACCGGCGTTGGAGCCATCCCGCTCCCTTTTGGTACCGCATTGGTGCAGAGTGCTCCTCGGACACCGGCACCATCATGGCACTAAGCTTTCTCTTTGCCATCAAAGAAGAAGCCAAGAAAACAACGTCCGGCAGAAGACCGCTCCCTCGTGTGAAAGAAGGCCAAGGACATGGGTTCGAGTTCCGGGGCAGCTCAGAGCCAGTGGGCTGAGCAACCCCTGCAGAGGCAGGCCTCGCCCAGAACAGTGAGCCCCTCCGCAAAGCATCCTCTGACTCCGGAGAGCGGAAGAGGACTGCTACGCCTCGCGGAGCCATCTATGCCGGAGGCGTTTCAGGCAGCAGTCGATCTGTTGGCCCTGCCCGTTCCTTGCACCCCGCTGGCCTAGACAGAAAGGGCGAAGGGTAAGGTGCCAGCATTAAGGGGAAAACCTCCAATGGGTTGTCGTCCCCCCCAGAGGCTGCATGGTTCATCAGAATCCTGGCACCCTTCCCCATGAGACCGATCCCCAAGACGGAGATCAATTCCACTAAGTGGCCGATCCTTTGGGGTTGAAGCACCAGTACCGGAAGAGCCCAAACAGATCAAGGTGTCACTCATGTTTGCCGGCACTGAGGACTGTGGTATCAACAAGTCACCGCAGGTCCCGCTCAGTATTGAGCAGCCGCTCCCTGTCCAAAGCTCGGCACCACTCTCGGTCACTGGCACCGATGAGTTTGCCCGCGTGTATGCGGTGCAGAACCTGGTCGTCAGCATCATGGCGCTTGCCCAGGGAAGAGTCCCGCCGACCTCAGTCTTTGGAACTGAGGTTCCCTGTTGCCCAGATGTCACTCCCGCTCCTCCTCTTACCTCAGGCGGTCCTCCTCACCGAGTCGGTCCAGGCAGCAACACCGTCGGTCACCGGACTCGTACTCCCCTACCCCAAGACATCAGTCAGTGGAGCACTGGGATAGGAGGCATAGATACCACTCGCTCTCTCCTCGGTACTGTGAGACAGTCAAGCACAGGGCGACGCTGGTCACCGGCAGGAGGATCTGGCAATTCCAAAGGGGGAAGGACCTAGGGGCCCCCTCACCCAGCCTCTTCGACCTGAGGGGCAGAGGCAAGGTACCTGTCTGGCCCCTCCAAGGTGGTCTCAGGGTCAATGGCCAAGCCAATGACAGTACTGGAACCCCTGGGGGTTACAGTGACCTCGGGACCCTACTCCCTTGTCTCTTTGGGGAAGCAATCGGGGGCCTCAGTACCACTGGTGGAGGCCCACAACTCTGAGTCGGGGCATAGGAAAGCTCTACCCTGAGGTCAGGGATCCCGTGCCCCCCTGGGACCTGAATTTAGTCCTCTTCAGAATCATGGGGGTGCCATTTGAGCCCATGGCTACTTGTCCACTTCCGCTACTGTCATAGAAGGTGGCCTTCCTAGTAGCCATCACCTCAGCTAGAAGGGTGTCTGAAATCAGGGCACTTACCTTGGAGCTGCCTTACATGATTTTCTACAAGGATACAGTCCACCTGAGGCATGATCCGGCCTTCTTACCCAAGGTGATTTCACAATTCCACACCAACCAGGACATTTTCCTGCCAGTATTTTTCCCAAAGCTGCACGGTTCCAAAGAGGAAAGGAGGTGGCATATGCTGGATGTACGCAGAGCCCTGGCTTTCTACTTGAGAGGACGAAGCAGTTTTGTAAGTCCACGCAGCTGTTTATCGTGGTGGCTGAGAGGATGAAAGGCTTACCTGTCTCATTGCAACGAATCTTCTCCTGGATAACTGCTGCATATGCTTCTGCTATGAACAGGCGAAGGTTTCCCTCCTAAGCAAGGTCACAGTTCACTCCACCAGAGCGCAGGCGTCTTCTGCAGCATTCTTGGTGCGGGTGCTTATGCAAGACATATGCAAAGCTGCTACGTGGTTGTCGGTACACCTTTACGTCCCACTCTATCGTGCAACAGGCTAGGGATGATGCCAGATTTGGCAGGGTGGTGCTGCAGTCAACCGATTTATGAACTCCGAACCCACCTCCACGGTACTGCTTGCGAGTCACCTACAGTGGAATTGACATGAGCAAGCACTCGAAGAAGAAAAGATGGTTACTTACCTTGTAATTGTTGTTCTTCAGGATGTGTTGCTCATGTCGATTCCATGACCCACCCCCCGTCCCTGCTGTCGAGTTGTCAGCAAGAAGGAACTGAAGGGGCGTAGGGCTGGCAGCGCCTAATATGCCACGCCATGTGTGCGGGACTCCAGGAGACTCCGAAGCCAGCCCTAAGGGATATGCTAAGGAGGAAAAAATTCTGGTAACTGTGCAGAGGGCACGCACGCACCTACAATGGAATGGACATGAACAACACATCTCGAAGAACAACAGTTACAAGATAAGTATCCATCTTGTCTTTCATAATCACGGATTACTGCATTCAGGCTCAGTAGCCACAAGTTACTAGAAACAAGTCTTGCACCTGTTCACATAAATATGCATTAACAATAAACCAGTCATTTTAACTAAGCAACATATCCGCCAAAGCTTATTTGACAGAAAATTACTTTCATCTGTAGCAGATAGTAGGATTCTTGTTCTTACCATTCATGGGACACAGTGAAAATTAGAATACTACAGATATTAGCAAACAGGGCACTTCATCTGTGTATGATTAGCATTTGGCTGAGGCACATGGTTTTGTAGTAGATAAAATTTGCATTACTCTTCTAAACTCCTACAGCTTTCATTAATTGTGCAGAAATGGCTCTCTTATTTTTACACTAGTCCAGTTTAAGTTCTTTTGTCACAGTTGAACACAACCCTGATTTGTTTTTAAATGTAAATACTGTTAAATCTGCCTTTCAGTTTGAAATTATTCATTACTTTAAAAATGGTAAAATAAATATAACTGGAGATAATTCTTTTGGTTGTAATTAGAAATATTCATCCGCGCAAAGCTGTAAATCATCATCTAGGCTTTAGCCATAGATAGAATTAAATCTTAATTTTTAACTGATGTATTTGACATTTTCCAGACTGCCTCCAATCATTTTCACCGCTGCTGGCAAAATGGTGCTACCAGTTTGATCAATGGGGATGGCACTGAATTTCCTCCATCACTTGTTCAAACACATTTTTTTAGTTTCATCAATGTTTGATAAATGTTTATTTTGAAAAATGAATAAATGCTTAGGCTGGCTGTTGGCTAAAGTGCAGCCTAGGACCATTCCATGGATGCGGATATCTGCAGATTTGTAGGCCTACACAGCTGTCACACCAGCGAACCTGCGCAATAATCATTATTTTTCTGGAACTTCCTAACATTACTGCCATGTCAGGTTGTTTTTAACATATAGGCATTTAGGACAAGATTCCACCATGAGTGATTCTCAGACCCTAGAGCGAGCCTCTTGTATTTGCACATTTCAATATTTAAATGATATTGCATTAAAAAACCAAACAAACCTATGTTAAAGTTATTTAGGCTACAAAGTCAAGTACTCAAAAGTTTTAAAAAATCCAGAGTTAAGGCTGCCTGCCCAACTTTAGTTCTGCCCCCTTTTGAGTATGTATTATGATAGTTTTTAATTCTGTGACTTCATATGAAGATTTTCACAGGACCCTGGCCTCATTCAGTGCACAGAATAGACTGTGCTCGGTGAACAAAATAGCTGTTTAATATTGTTTTTTTTATCCTCATTCAATGTAACAAAACACACTAGAGGCTTGACTTCGCAGCCTAAGTAATTTCAACATACATTTTTACTATGCATTTCCTAGCTTTTTAAACAAAAAAAGATAAAAATGATCCTGTTACATTCAACTGTAATAACCTTCCCCTCCCCCAAGCATAATTATTAGGTTTCAATCCCAAACCTTCAACACCCTAGCACAGAGGTCTACCACTTGAGCTGCAGGACTAACTACATTAGTTGGTAGTAGGAGAAGACTGTTATCCTCTCTGCACCAGCCACTAGAGGCATACACATAACACATTGTAACAGCAGGCTACTGCTGCATGAGTAGCTCTATTTTGCAACCAGCATAGTCAAGGACAAAGATATGCCATACTCTTTCTAGGAGGCAGTAAAGCTAAGGGATGGGATTGGGTCTGCCCTAATAGAGAACGGTATTCTGTTCCCATTTTGTGTAACCTGCATTTGGGGTAAGAGGCATTGCCTAATCATGAGTGATAAAGAGTACAGACTTGTCAGCAGAAAAAGTGAGGCTAGAATTCCTGCTGTCTTGATTCCCAGTTATTGTCATTTGTATTTGTCTCTGCTCGAGGAGTTATCTCATTCCCAGACTGTGAGGATGGGAGGCGGCTGCCCATATGTTGCCACCAAAAGGGGAGATGGACTTTTGAGGCTACCTGATAGGTCTGTGCGGGTTGTTGCACTGGACAGCACATTAGTCCCTCCTGATGCAGTACTGTAGTATGTTTCTACTAGAGAATTCTCAACAGTCGAGAGATGTCAGTTTTGTCAAACGTACTCTAGGACTTTTGAAAACATAAGAAATAATTTTAAAAAGCCTGATTCTGCATTCATATGGTCTCTATGCACTGTGGGTGAAATTCACTCCTGTGCAGACGACCAGCACAAAGCCTATGCAGCACTTAAGCCCTTAGGTGGGACTTTAGTTGTGCTTAGTCCTTGCACGGGCTTTATATATTTTATATGGAGGTATTTATAATCAAGGGCCTGATCTTGAAGGATGCTGCCCGTTCTCCACTGAAGTCTGTAAGAGTTGAGTATGCTCAGCACCTTGCAACATGGGGCCCCCAAAGAGTAAATGTACAGCTGTGACAGTATTACTCAATTCAAGCTGTTTGCTCTCAGGCATTGCATTCTACCTTTTTAAATTCCAACTATTTCCCTGAAAACATTTACCAAAAATACACACACACCATGAATTTGTGTTTGTGTCGTTGCTATGGAATTTAGTTCAACTGTATGCAGATGCAGATTCTGTTAATAAGGAAAAAAATGAACTGTGTACTCCAGTGAACAAAGATTACCCTATGTTTGTATTAGAATGTTGCTATGGTAGTGCATATGGTTTTGTTTGATAAAAATTTGCAGTGAACTAGAAGGAAATCATATGTATGCAGGACAAACAAAAAAAGAAATTGTAGCAAACAAAGCTCAGTATAAATACAGAAACTAAAACACCAGTCGTAGATGACATTAAATCCAGGAAAATATCCTATGGATAATGCAGACTTTTTCCTGCCAATCTCTCTGTAATTTGGTAACACAGCTGCACTCCATGTATGACTGACCTGTTGGACAGTGGCATAGTTTTAAATGATGTTTTTCTTGTTATAGCTCATTTCCCATGATAATATTTTTTGTTACGGAAGCAAAGCTCCATTGGCTAAACTTGCTTTTACCATTCTGTTAATTAAGCCTGCTGAAAAGCCTGTTACATTAGTATAGACTGGAAGGACTTTTCAGCAAGCTTAATTAACATGGTTGTAAAAAGATCAGAAGCCAGTGGAGCCTTTCCTGTACTGGGGCTCCCCGTGGCACAGTGGGATTATATACATAGCTTTTGGTAAACTAGTGTAGGCGCAGCCCATGTGACGCTATCCTCTCACTCCTCAATGTATGTCTGTTAAGTAAGGCTGAATGCACATTGGCTGGTGGTGTGGGATAGCTTGCACTGAGGTTTCATGTACTGCATCTCTTCTATGGATATAATAAGATGTCAGGCTCCTGGTTTATCAGTCTGGCTTCTCTTACAGTTTCTACACTTCTTGTTTCCTTTTTCATCACCTAAGAGAAGAAAAGTTCCTCCACAACATTTCGGTGTTTTCATTTATAGCAAAATGTTTTCTTTCAGCCACACATCTTGGCTATTGCTTGATAAAGATGCATTCTGTACACAACACAAATGTTCACTGTATTAAAATGGCTCATACTTTGCTCTCCACAGTATTCCCAATGATCTTACGATGAGATGATATTGATACAGACATGCACAGTGTGCGGAAGAGGGAGTGTAAATGGAGTTTTGAATTAATATTGGTGTCACTGAGTCACATGCAGGCAGCAAGTGTTCTCCCATGGCACATCAATCGCACCAATGTCCAATTGTAAAGCTGTTTCCAACATGTCTTTTGCATCTTTAGTTAAACAAAGATCTTTGTCACAAAGCTAAACTCCCAATAGTTAAATGACTTCTACAGCAGAATGGACTATGGCTTCTTGTTTGTTAACGTTGACAGTATCCATGTAGAAGTTCAAAAAATGGTGGCGGTACATTACTAGATCATCTGCCTTCTGAATAATCTGGAAAAGGGATTTGCTGCAGCTACTGTTGACTCTAGGAATTTTTTCTAAGATGTAGATGTTTTTCCTGAGATCTTTTCACGTTTTCCTTTTTGAAGCACTCGTTCTGCTCAAACTTCCATTCTCCATATAGGAGATAATTGGCTTTGGATGGAGGATCTGGGCAGAATCGTCTTCTCACCCCACCAGGACAAAGAGCAAAATCTCCTGCAACTTCCTGGCTACAGCTGAGGCTGCTGCTCAATACAGCCCCTCTAAAAGGGGGTGTTGGGTAGTGGATTTGGCAGACTCATTGTTCGCAACTTGGCAGCTGTCCAAACTCCCATCTGCACTGCTGCAGAAATTCCATATTATAATGCTCTGTGGTGTGCAGGCATGTAAAGTTCCCCCTCATGGGGTCTATTGATTTTGTATGTACTCTGCGCAGAAGCATGTTGGTTCTACTGCTTTCAAGCTGTGTAATTTCATTCAAGGGAGGAACAGGATTTGTCCCTCATTGAGTATTTAGTTTTTTCAGGTTATTTGCTTGAATTTTTTGAACCATTGTACGTTCAATAACATCCATTTTTAGTGTCTCTTCTGAAAATTCAACCTAATGGGCTTTCTCAGTATTCACAATCTTGTACATGTGTATTTGCACATGCATCTTGCCTCCAAAATTCATCTTGTGCTGCACCATTAAATGTGACATCATGGCAAATGTAGGATAAATCTCCTAGTTCTGCTGCTGGCAACCTTGGCAAATGGGTATTGCATGTTTGTTATTCAGAGACTTGTAATACAGTGAAACTAGGTCATCTGCCTTCTGAGCAGATTGGATGAGGGTGTTTGCTCCCACCTACTGTTTATTCTGACAGGGTAGCATAAGAAGTCATGTTATATTTGTATTTCACCTTTGGTAAGGTTTTTATTCCAAAAGAAAAGGAAATTAGTGTAGTGGAAATAGGAGTAACTTTGTATTTAATTAACTTGGTGAATCCAAGCAGAGTCTATTTCTCAAGATTATTTTGTCCTTCCTAAATTTCCATTACTTTTCATCTGATACTTCTCATGGCCTCTTCCTCCTTTATTACATATAACTACCAATTCTGCCTGTAATCAAGTGTTAGAAGGTATTTTCCACTATGTCTTTATTTTCCTTCCCATGGGAATGTTGCGGGCTCTTCCAGAATCACAGTTAGCATTTATTTGCACCCTGCTAGGCTGTCTCAGCAATTTTCAGGGAGTCTATAGACTGAATGCTCCCTGTAATTAGTCACGAGAGGGGCTTTTGCTGGGTTTGTGAATCTGGGACTGTTGCATAAGTGACATGGAGAATTGCAATGGTAGCTGCTGCTTGGTCATCCCATTCTATGCCATCTGTACAGCAGAGTGGTTTGGAGTTGCGAAGCAAACTCTTATTCCAGTCTCTTCCCTGAAGAGATTCAGTTCAGTGAGCTGCACTTATAGGTGGAGTGAGCAAGCTACTGTCCTAATGACAGCCTAATGATTAAGCTTTCTGTGAAGATGAATTCACATGTTCTTGTATGGCGCAGAAGGTAAGTTAGACCAATCCTGATGCTGCACTAATTCACACTGGTGCTGGGTAGGTAGCTGCATGATCCCAGAATATGGGGTTTGCAAAGGTGGCTTACAACCGTATATTCCAACCCCTGCCCCTCCCGCCTCTATCCCTGACTCAAGCACAGGAACAGAATGACTGAGCATTAGACCTAATGTCTTTCCACCCATCAATTTAAAAGGGATCTGAACTCACACCCAGGCTGTGTCTACACAACACATCACTTTTGGTGGCATATAGGGTATATGTGGCTTCACACCACAGTAAAAAGCAAGCTGTGTTCACACTTTGGTGTACAGCTACACGTGTCAGCGAAAGGCTGCGGCAGGGATTGGTAGTGGGGAAAGCCTCAGCAGCATCTTGCTCCCAGAGCCTTTCACTGCTCTGAGGAGCATTTTCCCTATTGCCCTTTTTCTGCCAGAGATTTCCCCTGTGCCTCCCCCCTACCAGAGCCTTTCCCCACTGCCGAAGTCTTTACTGGCAGTGGAGAAGAACTCCAGCAGCATGAAGCAGATGGAGACTTTACCTCCCTGCTGCTGGAGTCCTTGCGTGCAATGGGGAAAGGTTCCAGCAATGGGGGTCTGCCAGAGTCTTTCCCTCCAGTGGAGAAAGGTTGTAGCAGCAGGGAACTTGATAGTCTTCCCCGACTGCCAGCTCTTTTTCCTTGCAGTGGGGAAAGGCTCGGGCAGTGGAGAGGCAGCAGGGCATTATACAACTAAAAATAGCAGTGTAGAAGGGAAGGCATAGCTTGGGCGAGTAGAGAGCCATGTAGGGTATGTACTCAGGAATATACCCACACCCTCTACTCACCTAAGCCGTGCCTTACCATCTACACTGCTACTTAAACACTTGTTGGGGAGCTACCTGAGTACATACTCTACATGCTGTTGAAAGAAACATGCAGTGTAGACATAGTCCCAGACTCCTATAACAGGTCAGGAACTTACCCACTTTCCCCAGCTGGCCCATATTGTAATGCATGTGCACAAAAGGGGCAGAATTAAAGTTGGTGAACATAACAGAGAGACGGCTGTGGGATGATGTTAGAAACTTAACTAACTCCTGACGTTTTTATGTTTAAATTCTCATCTATATTTTATTAATAGTCTTCACGCCCATTTCTGCTCCCAACTATACCCATTCATCCCTGTTGGCTTTAATGAGATTGCTCTAATGAGATATACCTGAGAGCAGAAGGGGGGTGTGAAGGGCAGAATTGTAGAAGAAATCATTTTTCTATCTTAAATTCTCGTTAGCAAATTTCTTGGTTTACAGCCCTACCATCTCAAACTGTGATTCAGTCAGATTTCATAAGCTAATTGGGTCAGACTTAGTCAGTACTTGGAGCAATAGATCTTCAAGGAAATCACAGGTGGTGGAGGAAGTGATTTCTCTGCCTCGGTAGGTTTCATGATTTGTTTCTGATCTTGTATTGAGCCAGTGTCCACAACATACTGCGAGAAGGAACGGCTGGCTTTTTTAGATGAAATTTAAAATGGAGTACCTGAGCACATGTGGTTATTAAAAATTCCATTGTGCTCTTCAGAAAAGAGTAAGCCATAAACATTTATGCCCTAGCCATATTCCGTTCTGGGTGATTACAGGTGGCTACTTAAAAAAATTCCCCTGTAATGTGAATTAGAGCAACTCATCTCTCCCCCTAAAAAACATAAAATGTTGCTACAAGCTACCTGCTACATTCCTTCCCTAAGTGGCTGATCTCTTCACATTTCATCCTTTGATGTGGATGCTGAACATTTAATAAGTGATAACAGGAATAACGGTGAAGAGTTGTGACATCCCAGTATTCAATTCAGACTTGAGGCAGAGCAAACCTTAGCTCCATATTAAGAGCTTCACCCTGCAAGATGCTGATGTACTTAACTTCAGGTGCACACATACACCGCTTGAAGTCAGTGGGACTATTTGTGTGGTTAAACTTAAGCATGTGCTTAAGGACTTTGCTGGATCATGGCCACTGGGTTCAGCACATTGGAGGAACAAGCCAAACCTGAATACACCTGAGCTAACACACTCTCAACTGTTATTGTCTAGTTAGGGATCTCAAACTCACAGGCCATAATTGGCCCTCTCAACATTCAGCTCCTATGACAGATTTAATTTCTGCAAAATGCACATTTTTTTTTGCAGACACATTTCGAGCTTTTTTTTTTTTTTTTTGCAGTGTGTGTGAACCTTCCAAATGTGAGCTAAGATAGGATTTGTGTTTTCCTTGGGAAACTATTTCAAATCTGCTCTGACTAGTAGCTAAACTTTTTCTATTAATACACAAAATCAGTTTTTACTTCCTGGAAATGGTGATTTCTGAAATGTAAAACATAACATTTCCTATGGGAAAAAACAAAAACTTTTAGAACAAATTATTAAAAATATAAATGGTTTAGAAATGGTATACATATGTTTGTTCAACGTTTGAGTCCCTACTCACTAGCCTTTGGAAATGCAGTCTGTATGAAGATAGATGAGGCCTGTACATAAAACAATAAATGTGATTACAAAAAGATAGTCAGTAATACTGTTTTGAAACAAAGTAAGGGACAGAGTCTGCCATTCTGCTTGTAGACCTTTTGTTAACAATCCTTTGCACTTCATTACACACAGAAACCTATGTTAAAAGAACATTATTAAGGCTGCAAAGTCAACAACTTAAAAGTTAGGGAATGCCAGTATTAAAGTTGCCTGAGCAATTCGGCCTCTTGTGCATATGTATTATAATTCAGTCTTTAGCTACGTAATTATATACTATTTTTGCCAGGGTGTTCCTGCCTCTTTCAGTGAACAAAATGGACTGTGCTCATTTAATGAGCAGCTATTTAATATTTTGTTTTCTTGATTCAGTGTGTGTCCACATGCCTTAGTTAGTCCTGCTCTGAAGAAGGAATTACTGATTTCCTCTTGGACTGCTCTGTGCTGCTCATCTCTAGGGTACCAGAATGCTTCATGTATTAATGAATTTATTTTCACAACACCCTGGTGATGCAAGAGAGTATTATCCCCATTTTACAGAGGGGGAGCTGAGGTGCAGGGGCCCTGATCTACCACGGTATTTGGATGCCCAAAGACCATCTGCTAGTTTTAGGCTCTTCAGCAATCCACAAAACTCCCTCCGAACCCTGTAGGCACCTAAACTCACTCAGTGCCTTAATTTTCAGGGTAGAAGTTGCCTCGGTGTATAAGTTTCAGCTTCTGATGATACACATAGCTGCCTCCCACTAGACATCTGGACACCTATCTCCTACCTAGGCCCCAGAGCAATCCACAAACTCAGGAATATAGGTGTTCAGCTGCCAAAATCTCATGCAGGGGCTGATCTGGTAAGTATGTTTAGAGATCAGCTGCCAGATTGGATCCCATTCAGAATCTGGCCACCGAAAGTGATGGTGACCTTATAACTTTTAGCCCAGGGGTTAGAGGACTCACCTGGGGATGTGGGAAACCCAGGTTCAATTCTCCCCTTTGCTGGAGGGGGAGAAAGGGATCCACCACCTCTGAGGTGACTGCTCTAGCCACTGGACTATGCAGTAATTCTCATGTGCTTTCTTTCTCTGGCCCAATGACTATTTAAGTGTTTTATCCACAGTGGAACAGTCATGGGTCAGAAAAAGTGGACAGTACCAGCTCCTCCAGATACTTTGCATGGAGCAAGGCAAGCCTCTAACTCATTCCTGTAAGAAATACTTAAACACCTCAACCTTCTGCCTCCAAGCAGCGGGTTCCTATTTGTGGATTGCTAGCAGAGATAGGACCTTCCCTCCAGCCAGACTTAGGTGCCTGTCTCCATGAGAGGGGAGGGGCATAAAATACACCTGTCATCAGGCTATTCCATTGGCTAGTTTAGGCAGCTCCCTGCCCAGTGTGCTGGTTTTGTAGATTGCATTGGAAGGTGCCTAGCTCTCCCCATTAATTGTACGGGGAGCCTGGGAGTCTAACTCAGGTTTGTGAATTGAGGCGTTGTTATTCCTGTGATTTTCTAGGTTGGAATGCCTAAATCTCTTTGTGGGTGTAGGCCTAAGAAATTAAGGTTAATGGTATCCTCTAATTTTGGGTGCCCAATTTGAGACACCTATGACCTGATTTTTCAGAGTATGTAGCGTTATAGTATGTTATATGTTCAGAGCACATCTTTAGTTGACTTCAGTTGCAGCTGTGAGTGCTCAGCACTTCTGCAAATCAGACCCCAAGTTCTCAGGTCAGGCAACCAGAAAATGAGGAACACACAGTTAGTGACCACCTGTGAAAAGTTTGGTTTAAGCAACTTGCCTGGTTTCAAATAAAAACTCTGTGGCAAAATCAAGAAAAGAATCCAGTTTTCTAAAGCAGCCTTCAACTGCCTTAACACATAACATCATCCTTTCTCTTCCTGCAGTCACCTGCTTTATTCACTTCTTTCCAACTTCTGCAACAAATGAAGCAGGGGACCTTCAAAGACCAGTCTCCTTCACTACATAGCCCTGATTCATTCCCAGAACAGGTCCATTCTGTGCACTGAAAGAGGCAAGGGTCCTGGGGAAAAATAGTATGTATAGCATAATAGTATAAATAAAGACTGCACTAGCAAATTAACTGTGGCATTTCATAACTTCTGAGTGCTTGACTTTGCAACTTTAATAATGTTCTTTTAACATATGTGTACTTCCCTAGGTTTTTAAAAAAGCAAAGAGAACAAACACATCCCATCATATTGATATCCCTGGGGTAATCTAGCTCCATCATACAGACCTCTGCTATGAGAGGTAATCAAATAATGGAGGATGGTAGTAGTAGGTTGTCATATTTTATGTGGACCAGTGCTACAGGGAGATAGGACACTTTGCCAATGGGTTTCATAGGTAATTGCAGGCAGCAGAGGAATGGTGAGACTCAGAAATCTCCATTTCAGCTCTTCAGAGGAGTGTGTTTCAGTGGCCACAGACTCATGTTTCCCTCCAACCTAAACCTGTCTCTTCCCCACTTCTAGTTCCTCATCCCAGTCCCATATTCCTTACCTAAGCTGTCCCAGTCTCTACTCCTCAGGCTTTTCATCTGTATTCCAGTTCCCTTGCCCAGCAAATCCAACTTTCATCCCTCCAAACTCCCTCTCCTAGTCTTCCGGCCCACCCAGTCCCAGTCACCACCCACCCCACCTCGCCGTCTCACTTTCTGCATCACCCGTATGTGCTTTGGCCCAATCAATTCTCCCCACTCTGCAACAGGTCTGGCTCTTGTTACTTCTACATTTGACTCAAACAGCTCCCTCCTCCACTTTGCCTGGGCCCACCAGGAAGGTCACTAAAAGTACAGGAGGAAGAGGCTCGCTGCTCTTAGTTCAGGTGTCTGGACCCAGAACAACCTGCAGCAGCCCAGAGCTGCAATTACAGGTAAAGTCCAGCTCAGCCCCAGGCTGGAGCATGCCCTGCGTGGACAAAATATTTGGGGAATTTTGCTGCTAAGTCTCTGTGGAGCATGTGCAAAGTGCAATTTTTCAAATGCATATAACTTCACCTAATGTGGGCAGGTTTTCACGGGAACAGCAAAAGACACATCTCTGTCCTAAATGTCAAGTCCCTTCTGCAAGTTATGGGGATGCTTCTAGATAATCAAAGAAGACCACCAGAACTTTTTTAACACGGGGGAAACAATGTATTTTTCCATAGCCTTGTTCTCAGAAATGGATTATGTTTTTGGCTAAAATTTTCCAACCCTCTCCTCCCCCACAAAAAACAAAACCTGAAACAGACTAGTGTTGCTTGTTCTCTCCCTGCCCCCTCCTCCAGTCAGGCATCAAATAAGGAAACTTAAATAACTTTTTCTTCACTATGTTGCTGAGGGTTGGTGGGAGTATTAAAATGCAGCCCAGATACCGCAGTGCTTAGAGCCTAAAAATCTTACAAGCAAGCACATAGAATACAACAATAGATAGAATAGTGGATTCTTTCAATCTTTTGGTTGCATATTGGTGCTCATTGTGGTAATAACCGAGTACTTCCCAGGTGAATAGATTGGCATATCAAAGTCCAACTGGACTTTCTTTGTTTTGATCAATAAATAAAATTATAGTAACGCTCAAATAACTTAGTTGTAACTCCTGCCATTTACATATTGAAGGAACTCCACCGGTATACTGTTTCCCATTTTTATGTACAAAGTGCATGGTTTTCTGTTGGGGCAATTGAGGGGATGCAGTATTTCATAGCAGCTACAGAAAAGAAATATGTGGGAGGTGAAATTTACAGTATCAGACTTTGTGTGTTTTAGTATTTTTATTTCTCTGCTATTTCCATTTCACACCTGTGTGGAATATAATTAATTCTGATATTAATGATCTCTGTTCTACACAATATACACTGGGTGTATATTTCACTGGGTGAAATTTTAATCCTGGAAGATTTGCCATTGACTTCAATGGGGCAAGACTTTCACCCTCTCTTTTTAACAGGATAATTCCATTTAGTATATCTTGCTTCCCAGTTATGGGGTCTGCTTCTGCAACCCTTACTTCTTGACTTCAGTTAGACTACTTTTAGTAAAGCTCGCGGATTAGGCCAATGACTTGTAAAGTAGTTAAGGCCAAATGCATGTCATTCTTGTTGGGACATGACAACTACTTTGCTTTATATGGGATTTGGAACTGCCATTATACATTTTTAAAAAGGTACTATGTCACTCTGGTTAACTTTAAATATTGAATGTATAGAATAAAATACATTAAACCAAAGATACATCCACATATTAAAAGTGGGGGTGATGAGGAATGAAAATACAGTTACTGTATATGTCTGTGGAGGACATGCCCTTTTCATTCCCTCTCTGCAATAAACCAGCACATAGAAATGGTGAACTCTCAGCAAGAATTAATTTGTTGGCAAAAGCCCAGATATGAGCTATGTACAGTCTGCATCCTGATGTATACACTCTTGATTGCTGGATTTAAATGGAAGCCTGACAAAAGAGCCTCACTGAATTTCATACTTTTTCTGTCAACAAATACTGTACAGACAAGTTTAGGTATAGCTAAGACTAGTGGCCAGGTGGTAAATTCCAAAACAAGCTAAAGTTTTTAATGCCTTGGGGGGAAAAACCTGACTGAACAGAAAATACAAGGTTATAATTTTTCAGGTGAGGCATTAGCTGCCAAACAATGAAGTTCTGGGACCTTTGGCCATTTATGTGGTGGTAATATTTGTCTAATCTTAATGGAAGTTAACTTAAACCTTAACTGTAACACCGGGCAACTGATCTGTGTCTTTTCTGATGGCACTCACAGTGCCAATATTCTACTGTGAAAACACAGACACCCACATCTGCTTCTTGAAAATAATTTACTTTCTTAAGTGTACAGTGAAATATTTTGCTTGCGGACCGTAGCCCCAGTGATGACAAGAGGTAGAAATGACAAAGAGAAATCTACTCTATCACAGGTTTATTGTCAGTCCTGTCTATAGTGCAGCTTTATAGCAACCAACATTAGTACAAACATTGATGCAGCCTTCTCAGCTTCTTATAGCCTTAGTAAAAAAAAGTATTTTTCTTCACGTATCCCAGTCATCTACTGTTTGACCACTCGAATAATCAAATTTAATTCACATCCCCAAAATATAAAGTTTAATTATATTTAGAGAGGGGGAGAGGCTGGCCTTAACTCTCGATTGGAAAAGTACTTGAAATTCTTCTCCTGTTAACAGCATGTTTACTTTTAATCACTGGGTTATTAGGATTAACACAAGTCATTGCTTCAAGCTCATTTAGTTTGAATTTAGTGAAAGCAAACTACCTCCTACGGACTCTAGGAAACATTCTTTTTCCACATAAATATGTTAATTTTCAAGACGCAACTATAGAAAGTAGTATGTGAGCCCCGGCTAATTCTTCTAACCCACCATTCAACACTGTTGTGCATGTATGCATTCTAGTTAAACACGCTATTGCAAATTTCAGAATAATTTGAATATTTTGACAATGTAATTAACAAAGTAATCTCTATTTCAGAGATTTGATCTTAAACCCACTAAGCTGTTTTCACCTCTGTTTTTAGGGAGTAGGGGACTACAGACTTTGTGTAGAGCAATTTTTAATATTTTTTTCCTCCTGAGCTAACAGACTTTAAAATTATTAGTCATCATTAGTTCTAAGGTAGAGCTTATTTTTGTTTTCAGAGGAACTTGAGTGTGTGGAAGTTCAAGCGACTACTATAGAAAGCTCTCACATTTACCTAAATTGTCTTGCCTTTCAACATTTTTTACTAAGAATATACTTAGGTAAATATTTCTTTATTAAATGATTAAATCCATAAATAATTTTTTAATTCATTGAATATAAAATTAAAATCATTTACAACTTATTCCAGTATTACGGGGAGGTTTCAAAACAAAAAGCTACATTTTGATAAATAAAATACTCAGCTTTAAAACAACTGATTTCTGTTTGCAGTTAAATTATGGTTGGTACATAATAGCTGCCACCCGTGAGCTCTCCAAAAGTGCCCACCTCAGGAAGGAATGTATCTTCCAACTCATGTTTGGAAAAAAGCATAGTGTTAAAACTGAACAGGATAGAAAAATTGAAAGTTTTCATAACCAGAACAAACATTTATCTGATCAATTGCAAACAGAAAACAGTACATGATTAAGGTAAGGTGCTCCAAAAAGAAGCAATAAAGTTGCTCCAGTACTATGAAGCTTTAAGTATGCTTAAATCTCTGTTGCATTAGCATCCGGTCGCACAGTGTGCTCTTGTAGTATCTCAGTGTTGCCCTCAAACGGGCAAGGCATCATTTCCACAGAGTTCATTTCTCCATTGCTTGCTACTTCAAAATTCTGACAACTCCCCACCCCTATCCCAACTTAGTCCCGAAATTTGTGGATGTCATTGAACAGTCTGTAATAGGGATAAGCTTCATTTGCATGTGGACAGTTGTAGTTGCATTTGCAAGACTGGATCATCATTACATTCTTAGTGAAAGTTTCCCCATCATCACAGCGGAATCTGATCTTGACGGTCCTGGTCTGCTGGGGGGTGCAGCATCTTCCATCCACACAGGAGCCACAGTATTTGGGGCGATACTTCTTCACACTGGAACATCCAGCATAGGTAAACTTCACTGGGGCTTGTGACTTCTTTGTCTTGGTACATTTCTTTCCTTTCTGTAAGGAAAGAGGTAACAATGTTATAAGCAAAAGTTTTCTTTGTAACATCCACCTTCCACCCAGACCCATCTGGAAAAAAAAGGGGGCTATCACAGAGATATGTATTTACCTTTAGGGAGTCATAGCTGGACTGTTCACATGGCCTCACTTCACATATCCTGGTCTCTTTGACCAGTCTACAGTTGGGATTATCATTGGTGACCCTGGTAGAGATGCCAGTTCCACAAGTCTTTGAACACTGGGACCATGAAGTTGTCTGCACAATGCATTTGGGACTCTCAAAAGACCAACTGTGAGGTGCGGATCCAAAGACTAGAAGGGAGAAGAAGAAGAACTTGGCATAAAATTTCTGGTATATCTTGGTCTCTCCTCTCAGGAGTATAGCAAATGGTTATACACTATAGCTATATATATATTAAAGTATCCCCTCCCAACAAAGACAGTTACTAACATGCACAATAGCTTTGCTCACCAGGTAGCATTTTCAGTCCTCCTTTCACAATGGTAATTAGCTCGTTTTTCTTGGTTAATTCAATTTCTGAAGCATCCAGACCAAATTCTTTGTTGAAGAAACCTTCTGATGACTCAAGAGCATCTTTGGTCTCATCACAGACCCATTCTTCACAGCACTGGCCAGGCACTTTAACCAGCCTTGGGTTGGGACAGCCCAGGTTAGGGAGAGAGAGTTCTTGTGGGCAGAGGGGGATGCAGCCCACAGCTCCATCTATGCACGCGCACTGGTGTTTACAGTTGGGCTGGAAACTTTCACCATGCTGGTAGATTTTGGAGTTATATTCACAGGGTCTCCCCTCGGATTGCGCTGCAGAGATTAACAAAGAGAGAGAGGAGGGAGTTAGAGGTGAGACGCTCTCTTTTAAACACATGCATACTTGCCGCTCTGTTAAATTCAGTGTATGGTCAAGTTCCCTACAATCCCCGGGAGACTGGAGACTAGAACAATAAGTTAGTCAGGAATCACTTTTCCTTATGCGCTTTTAGCGAAGCCCAGACATACTGAATTGCATTCCAGACTGCTGCAGTCATATGCCTTTCTGCCAAGCTACTAACAACAAAGCATAACCATACATGGACTCAAAATTACTAAACTCGGGCACGGCGGGGACTGTTGTTATTTTTTCAAGGAGCCAAGCCACACGCCTCTTACCTCTGCAGATCCCCTTCTGAGCCGTGGTACTGGCGCCGAAATTGCATTCCAACCCCTTGGTGTGATCGCAAGGCTGGGTCTTACTGCAGTCCTCGTTGAGTTGTTTAGCGCAGACTTTACAGCATCCGCAGCCGTCCACAACCAGACCGACTCCCGGGGCACATTTGGGCACCTCCAGAGGGCACTGGCAGGCGGCCGGGCAGGCGGAAAGCGCCTAGGGAGTGAAGCACATTAAAATCCGATGAGTATGTGCTAAATGGCCCATGCACAGAGACACAAACCGCCCGTCTGCCCGGGATTTACAACAAACAGCCCGCAGGCACTTCGCTCCGTCCAGACTACGGACAGATCGCCCCCAGTTCATGCCTTCACAGCAACACACACACGCAGGCGACCGACTTTCCGCAGGTATCTTTCGTGGCAGGAAAGTGACCAAAGATGGCAAACAGCTTTAAAAAAAAAAAACAAACACCCCAACCAACCTCGACACCCTACGAACCCCATAGAAAGTTACATGCAAACGCAAACTTACCAGCCTGAATAAGTGGAGGAGGGCGACAGCCAGAACGAAATAGCTGGTGGTTTGATAGCTCATTGTGAGCGAAGGAACTGGTTGCCTACCACAGCGAAAACAGAATAACGAGCTAGAGGAGCCAGAGCCTAAAAACTGTCCCTGCGACTTTCCAGACGACAGGCGGAGTGGATCTCTCTCGTCTTGTGCCTGTAGCGAGAGGAAGCTAAACCCTAAAGGGCTCACAGTGAAATCGTGTGCTGCTGTGTTTTCTTCGTCTCCGAGAAGAGCAAGAAGGAGGGATAACAGGGCTGCTAGGTCCTGCGCTTCTCGGGGGTCCCTTTGCAGTCTGAAGAGGCAGCGAGGGAGCCACTCCTTATATACAGGCTGCCGCCGCCGCGTGTTGCAGCTGCACTGACGTTGAGCGTTCCAGAATGCTAAAGCATCAGAATTCTAAAGCATTTCAGGAATGTTTCCTTGGCGCGGTTTGCAGCCAAGCTCCTCCCTGTCTAAGTTGCACCTTTTTTTTTTGGTCTCACAACTATCAATAAAGTAGTTCTACTTCCCCCAAGCCCCACACTTGAAATGATCATTTCAATAATCCTGCCTTTAAGAATCTTTTATGGTCATGTGGGAAATGCATTTTAGGAGGTTCTTTAAAAAAAATAAGTTCCTAGTTTTCAGGCTGGGAAACGCTGTACATGGTAGATACTCCCTGTGCGTGTATTAAGTAAGTTATAATGTGTACGACTGAATGTCTCTGTGAAATTTTTTTTTTTTTTTTTTTTGGGGGGGGGGGGGGGGTTGTAGGTTCCGGAACAGTCACACAGATCTTTTGCTGAAATTATGCACATTCCTATCAAGGCCAAAAAACTGAGAGAGGAAGGAGTGTATTTCAAACTAACACCCTAGTGGTTTACTTTTAATATTTATGAATGGGGAAGGAACACGATAAAGGGCTCCTAGTGTCTGGCAAAATTCCATGAAAAGGTGGAGGTTCTCAGGACAGTGACCTTGTTTGAAGAATCACAGGGAAAAAGTTAGCTACTTCTTTACCGGTCCAATACATATCTAATCATATTGCCTTGCCCATCCCTCACCCCCAGGTTGTGTAATTTTTTTTTAAAAAGTTGCAAATGCAAGTAACGCTCCTAAATGTTCTTACCTTTCCTAGGGCAAGGCTTAGGATAAGTCAAGCAACTCTTTTTTATATACTACTCCTTGGAAAAAGGAAGAAACTGCTACACTGATCTCACTCTTCTTTATAATCCATAAAGGTGAAGTCTCTGCAGGAAAGTCAGTCCTTGGTTTAGAATTATTTTTAAAGCTGCATTTTGAAATTGATTAAAAGAAACTTTTTAAATTATTATATTGACTTAACTAGCCTCATTGCTGTTTTATTCTGTCTAAATACTTTTGGAGGGCAGAATAACAAACCGTAAGTTTCTGTGAAATATTGAACTCTCTCTGACCTTCACTCCAGCATACAATGCTAAGCAATTAAAATAAACGTCTGCCTAAACTATAGGTTAACCCTAGAGAGGTGAACATTCAAAGATTGACCATGTTACTGTTGTATAGGAGTACTTCATACTTAGACATTTTTAAAGCTTTGAATATATTCTCCAGATACCAAATGTACATTAATCCGGTCACTTGTTGTTGGTGTTGTTCTTTAAAAGACAAACCCTTGAGTGCTTGAGATGTCTAGTGTTTAGGCCAATAACAAGTTAGGAGAAAATCCCAGGCCTTGCAGCACATAACCTTGACTGCAGACAGATGTATCACCCAAGTTTTTAGTCATCCCCAGGAAAGTTAGACTCACTTAGGGATTCCTCATTGAAGCAAAAATTTGGGGTTGAGGTGGGGGGGCAGAGTTCCTAGCTTCTGTTGTGGCCTTTTTTTTTTTTTTTGGTTTCATGGCCATAAGTATTTCCAGATGGTGATTCAGACACCAGACGTAACAATATTTCCATATTTGGTATAGCAGTAGCCTGCATTTTTCACATTTTTCTGCTCTGTTATCCAACACAAAGCATTCTTGACAGCTTCAGTTGTTGTTAAATATAGACTTTACTTCTGTTCCCAGGGCAGGAAATTCTTTGGGATTCCTGTTTTTCACGCAATCTGTCTGTCATGATTTAGGAGAAATTACAGTGAAGGAGCCAACTGTAGCTTGCTCGTTTATTGAAAAAAGCAAAGTTTAGTCTGCTACCCAACTGCGTTACAATAAATCCCCATTCCAAGGATTTTTTCTTTGCAAATCAGATTACGGTTTGTTTTTTGTTGCCTTCAAGAATCGAAGGTGGAAGAGCAAACCCACAGCAGAAGAGAAATTTTACAAAAATCTCCAGTGCTCTTGGAAACCAGAGGTGCTGGGGAAGAAGTGAAGCGGGAGGGGATAGGAAGGTGGGGGGGAGGCATCTGATTAACCTGTCTGCGTTTCCAAACAGTATGTGTCTGTGAGTGCTGCTCATAAAGGATGGGCATATAGGGAGGGGAAGCAGCACCAGCTAGGAGGAGAGAAGCCCAGACGTCTTGTCGCCTGCTCCTTTCCACCGCTGAAAGGGTTACAGAGAGGATCATTTCATGGTGACTGATTGGGGGACTGTGCACACATTTCAGGGTAAGTGTTGCTCCCTGTGCTAAATCTATTTAGGGGGCTAGGGGATATGTGTGTGTGTGTATTTGGTTTTTTTTAAATACAGCAGGAATAATAGGCAGCCTTGTTGAACCTTGCTGGAGCCACAGAAAAGAGGGTTTGTTGTTGTCTTGGGAGTGCCTGCCCCTGGACTTGGCTTTAGACTGAGGTGTGTGGGGAGGGACTCTGCTGCCAGGGAGGTGAAGGCGACACAAGAAAGGGGCCAATATAATAGGGCCACTGTCTTCAGCAGAGGCTTGGAGCTGCAGCCTGAACCCTACAGTGGAGTTTCCAAAACATATGCGGTTTTGTTTTACTTCTCAAGCATGTATCTTTTCTAACTGGCTCCAGCCCCCCACCGCCCCCAAAGGAATAGACCAGGGGCTGATGGATAAAGTCCATCTTTGTTGATTCTCCTGGAGAACATTCTCCCTCCTCCCCATCAACACCCCCCCCCTCCCCCCGCCACCCTGGATAAATAAAGTAACATGAGGAAACCATTTGTTGACCCAAAATAGTGGCATAAGGGACCAATTTAAGCATAAAATAATTCTCTCCCCCTCTGCCCCCTATGAAAGTGCTTTACAATTACAAGAGAGACAAGGTGGGTGAGGTAATATCTTTTATTGGACCAACTTCTGTTGGTGGAAGAGACAAGCTTTCCAGCTCAATGGAAGTGTTTTACTGGAAGCATTTATGCCTTAAAGGCTCTTTCATAGTCTCCCCGTTTCTGATATGTTTCATATGGTGCCAGGGTGGGAATGTGTAGAGTATGAAAACGAGACAGAACCAGGCGTTTGTGTGGCTGTCATTGCACTGGAGCTAGTCTCAGCAGCGGCGGCCCCCAGAACTGTCACTGCTGTCAGGAGGTGCTGCTGCCCCATGCTGGAAGGGAATCGGCTGCACAGGCCTGGCCTGGCCTGGCTGAGGCTCTGCAAGGAGAGAGAGTCTGTTGCCAGAGTCTTATTTCCGGCTTCAGCACAAACTTAGGACGTTTCCAGCTCAGATCCATATTTGGTGAAAGTCTTGGGAGCGTCGTCATCCACCCGATGATGGGAATGATGCAGCAGTAGCAGCAGCAGCCACCAGGCTCCTTTTAGAAAGAGGAAATCAAGGGTCCTTGACCTGCATACCAAAAATACAGGTCACTCTGGAGAAGCTGTGGGCACGTTTTCAATCCTTCCCTTCAGCCTGGGGGAAGGGCTTGAGGGGTTTCCTCTGCTGGAGAGTTTACTGATGACCGTTGTGCCTCAAGAATTAACATAATCAATTCATCCAGGCATGTTAATCACATTAATTAGGGATTGGACTGAACAGCTGCATTTGTTTTACATTGTTTTAGTGATGGATCCAAGCCATGAAGTTCATATTTGGATCTGACAGTCCTCAGAGTTTGGGTGGGATGGTGGATTTGGATGATGATTTTGGTTTGACCTATTATAGAGATAGGGACCAGTACAAAGTTTGAATCAGGGGCCGAATTTCCCCAGTGCCCTTGAGAATTTTTAGGTCTGGGCCAACTCTAATGTTTTGCGGCAATTTGGTTAGAATAACAGAATCACAACTTTATATATTTGTTTTTGTTTTCATCTGTGAAAACATTCATTTTGCTCAGTGTTCCATAGGGGAAAGGAAAAGGGCAGCTAATCCTGTAATGTGGCAGTGCCCTGAGGAATTTTGGAGAGCTGAAAAGATAAGGCACATGTGCAGTCTAAAAGAACAGATTATTCTCTCACTTTCTTAAGGATTTACATTTCCTTGTATGCTAGCAGTGAATGTGCCTAATACATGGGTGGGGGCAAAAAGCAGGTGCACTGCTGTCCCAGATGTGTGCTTTAGTAATGTTGATATTTTAGATTAACAGCGCCAAGTGCTTTGAAGTGTTGTCATTCATATGAGTATAGTATACGAGTTCTGCCACAGCTCAGAGCCTGCAGCTGAATGCAGATACAAAGGGGTTAACGTGGTGTTTCACCCTTTTAAACTTTTCACCATTTTCTTTTCATTCTAATCTAAATCTCCCTTGCTGCAATTTCATTCAAGTGAAATAGATTTGTTTGTTTTGTGATGTTTTTGTGGCTCATGAAAGGTGATGGGTTGACAGCTCCAGGCCTTCTCTTCACAGACTAGATATTATCTGAGCAGGAGCCCTGGCAAGCAATGCTTCCCTTCCCTTCCCCACCAATATACCTCAAAACTTGACCTAAAAAGACCAGGGTTGCAAGGATAATTAATTCTCTATTCCCATGCAACTCCTTGACTATCTCCCAATACTGATAATAGGTCACCAATTAGTGCTATTTGTGATTATAGGCATTCTTATGTGCATACCTACCCATTAATAATTGGCCTGAGACCACCAAATAATTCACACAGGCCACTAATAACCATTAGGTAGTTCCATTAACCATTTCTATCCCTACTGACTTGGCAAAATTGCAGTTGGTGACCTGGAGGTGAAAGGTTTCTGATCCTGTTTCCAGTCCTCTGAGCTATCCAGTATTCCTGGTTTTCCTATTTTACATATCTATGAATTTCCTCAGATGTTTCAATTTGAAGAACTGTAATTGCTTTTGTGATTGAACCTGTGACTGGTACAATTTTATCCAGGATAAATCGTAGAATCATAGAAATGTAGGACTGGAAGGGACCGCGATAGGTCATAGTCCAGTCCTCTGCACTGAGGCAGGATTAAGTATTATCTAGACCATGTTTGGTGTTTGTCTAACCTGTTCTTATAAACCTCCAGTGATGGAGAAGAGAAGACTGAGGAGGGACATGACAACAGTTTTCAAGTACATAAAAAGTTGCTACACGGTACAGTGTGAAAAATTGTTCTCCTTAACTTCTGAGGATCGGACAAGAAGCAATGGGATTAAATTGCAGCAAGTGTAGTGTAGGTTGGACATTAGGGAAAACTTCCTAACTGTCAGGGTGGCTAAACACTGGAACAAATTGCCTAAGGAGGTTGTGGAATCTTCATCACTGATGGTTTTTAACAGCAGGTTAAATAAACACCTGTCAGGAATGGTCCAGTTATTACTTAGTCGTGTCTTGAATGCAGTGGACTGGACTAGATGACCTATTTTAGTCCCTTCCAATCCTACACTTTTGTGATTCTATGATTCCACAGCCTCTCTAGGTAATTTGTTCCAGTGTTTAACTGCCCTTACAGTTAGAAAGCTTTTCCTGATGTCTAAATTAAATCTCCATTGCTGCTGTTTAAGCCCACTTCTTCTTGTCCTGTCCTCAGTGGTTAAGGAAAACCGTTTATCACCCTCTTCTTTATAACCATCTTTTACATACTTGAAGACTGTTATCATGTCCCCTCTCAAGCTTCTCTTCTCCAGACTAAACATACGCAATTTTTCAGTCTTTCCTCATAAGTCATGTTTTCTAGATCTTTAATCATTTTTGTTGCTGTCCTCTGGACTTTCACTAATTTATCCATATCTTTCCTGAAGCGTGGTACATGGATGCTGTACTCCAGTTGAGGCCTTATTAGTGCTCAGTAGAGTGGGAGAATTACTTCTCATGTCTTGCTTTTTTTGTCCCTACATGCTTGTTTTGTTTTTTTATATTCATCTTTTGTAATTTGACCTAGTCCATTGACTTTATTCTGCCGTTTTCCCTCCTACCATTCCTTAGGCCTGATCTATACTAGAGAGTTTTGTCGACAAAAGTCACCTTTTATTGACAAAACAATCCTGGTGTACACACTGCAATAACCCTTTTGTCAACAAAACTGCCATGTTTTGTTGACAAAATAAAACTACCTCGACGGAGAGGTGTAGAGCTTCTTGTGACAAACTTTTAGCAACAAATCGTCAGTGTAGATACTGCTGTATGTCTTTGTCAGGGTAAACGGCCTCCAGAAATGTCCCACAGTGCCAATTCTGTCCACTCTGGACATCCGTTTGCACTCCGCTGCTCTGCAGCCATTCGCTCCTCCCCCTTTACGGTTGAAATTGTTATTCCACTTCCTGCTTGGTCAGTGTGGAGAGCTTGCATCTCATCTTCCTACCTGACCATGCCAGCTCCATGCAGCAAATGCTCTCCCGCTTGGAGCACACTGGAGCTGCTGGACCTGATCAGCATTTGGGGGGAATCTGCTGTGCAATCCCAGCTGCACCCTAGCCGAAGGAAATTTGATACTTACAGCCAGATTTCTTGTGCCATGGCGGAGAAGGGCTATGAGTGGGACACGGCTGCAGTGCCTAGGAGCTGCAGCAGAGCTACCACAAGGCCAGGGAGGCAAACCATCGCTCTGGTGCGGAGCCAATGAGCTGCCGCTTCTACAAAGAGCTGGAATCCACCCTGAACAGCGACCACCCCCAAGACACCCGTAGACACCTCCGTGGCCTCGGGGCCACTGGATACTGGACTGAACCCCAACAAAGAGGTCATCAATGAGGAAGTGGAGTTGGAAGATGACCCGGAGCCAGGGAACAGTTTGGTTGCTGAGGTTGGGAGTCAGGAGCTGTTCTTGAACCCACAAGGCTACAGCCAACCCCAGCCGTTTAGCTCAGGCACTCAGGATGCAGGAGAGGGGATCTCTGGTAAGTGTTTGGAAGCTGATGCTGCTGGAGGTATGGGGGTCATTAGCTTGGCTAAAACATACAGCTACTTGAAGGGATAGAAATGCACAGGAGTAACTATGTTTGCATGAGCTTTCCCAGTCCCTTGCTTGGATGTACTCCCCTATTCTCTGCCTCAAATTCCTGGGCAGAGCAACTGACCTTTGTAGGTCACTTTTCCATGCCAATTGGCAATCACTTGAGTGGGGACCAAAGCAGCGCACAGTCGTGCAGCATAGGGACCCGGTTTGAAGCTGCTCGCATAGAGGAGATGCAGCCTAGCATCCTTGCTGACTCTAAGTAGCGAGATATCTGCCTCTATGGCCCCTGCCTGTGGAGAATGATGGCACAATTTGAAATTTGTTTTTCCTATGTACCTGCATTTATGCCCCAAGAGAGCACCTACCTAGAACCTAGATCTACTTGTATGATCTTGCCCCCTCTCCCCCACCAACTCACCATTCTCAGACTGATCAAGGAGCTGTACTCTGCGCAAGGGGACAGTGAGAATGAGGTGTGTTTCACAGTGATTCATGTGCACTGTTAGGGCACTCCCAATAATGGTTTTATTAATTGTTTCTTGGCCCTGGTCTACACCTACCTGGAGATTCGGTGGCAGTCAACTGGAGTTACGCAAACTACGCAGAGTAGCTTGCATAACTCCTGTCGACTACTGTGCTTCCCTTCTGCGCGCTGTCTTCACTGCACTGCGCCAACAGGAACTGTGCTACACTACTTGAGGGGTGATTTTACACAGTCGACTTCCTGATCGATTGAGCAGGTCTACACTGACCGCTCAGTTGATCCAGAAAGATCGATCTGGCAGCGGCGACATTGCCGCCATCAGTATAGACATACCCTTGTTCTTGCACAGATGTGACTTTTGCAGCCAAGGCCCCTAAACCAGCGGACCGCCTACGACTGATAAGGCCGTGACCCTGGAGAAGCAAGGAGGAGATGTTCCAGGAACTCCTCCTGTCCTCTGAGGCATCCAAAAGAGAGAAAAGGACATGGAGACAATCGATGTCAGAATCTCAGAAGCTGGACAGACAGGAGCGGAAGAAAAACCAAGAGAGAATTTTAATTGGCCATGAGCACATGATCAAGGAGGAGCCGACAGAGCTTCTAAAGACAATAGTGTCATTGCAGACACAGTTCATGCAAGCTCACACACACCACACACACACACACACACACACACACACACACCCCCGGCCGCAACAGAACTTCTTTCCCTGCACTCCACCAACTCCCCCTACACATTCCTATCAAAGTCACGGACCATCTCACTACCCCCTTCATTCCACCCCCTCAGACAGCTATGAGAACAACAGCTGGACTTACACGCATCTGTCATAGCCCCCACTACTTCTCTCCTCTAGAATTTGTTTGTGTGGTGTGCTATTTTATGTTTAATAATAAAAGTAAGCTCTCAAAACAAGAAGCACTCTTTATTAATGTGTTGAACATGATATGTGCACCTACATGTACATCTGTATAGAGGTCATAGAATGTCACAGCATAGTTTCACAAAACACCTAATGGGTTCTCATTGTCAAAATGGGCCCTCAATCCCTCCCTTATGTGTATGCCCCCCCTAATACGCCTGGCCTCTGACTGCTCATATTCAGATGCAAGGCGATCCACCTCTGTGGTCCACCCAGGGGCAAACTCCTCACCCTTAGCTTCACATAAATTATGACACACACAGCAGGTGGCTATAACCCCAGGAATATTGCACACATTTCCTAGCTGCAGTCTGTGTCCTAGTCTGTACTTTCAAGGCTGTGTATGCTTCTTCAGAAACATGCATCGAGAAATAGGAAAGTATGCAAAGAAAATAACGTTTGTTCCTAAGATTTTGTCCACTATAATAAGTCACACGGTAAACTGGAAAATGTGCACTGTTCCCAGCTATTCGCACAAAGAAGTCTGTTTTGCTGGCCCCTAATATTGTGTGCTGAAGGCAATTACTGCTTTTATGGTAGAGCATGTTGTGAGTATGGCTAGTATAAAGTAAGCATTTGGAACAACTGGCTATACCAATGGTTTTATATATTTACTGGGCATGTATCACATTAATTTCACAGGCCACCCCTCTTTGCATTTCTCTAGCATCTGTGCTTAAAGAGCCTAGATTCTGAACTTCCATTTCTTCAGGGAAAAGGGTCCTAATGGAACCAGACCAAAAGGGAAAAAAATTGAAGGGTGTGTCTCCCCCTAAAGATTTCAGTCTTTCAAGACTATTTTCAGGGATTTTTGTCACTGTGGGACTGCTATTCCCCTAGGTGCTGCTGGTCCCAGTGAAAGTAAATACCCAGAATTGGAAAGGAGAACATCAAAGGTTGTAGTTATGTGAACTTTTTGAAAGTTCTGATTAAAACCAGAACACAAACCTTTTTGTATTGTTTTTCCTTTCCTTTCCCATTCTCCTTTTCCCTTACCCATCTCCTCCCATGTGATTACCCCATTTTCCCTCTCTTTTGGTCTCCTTTGCCCTGTTTTAGTTCTTTCCCCCAGCCTTTCCTTTTTTAATGTTTACTTACCTTAGATTGGGCCTCTCCTGCTGCTCCTGCCAGGCCACTGGTTCCTGCTGCACTAAATCAGCTCTTCCAGGGTCAATGGCTCCTCTCAGTGACTCACAGGAGGTGCAAATCCAGTGGGGCAAATTAAGCATAGCAACATACAGACAGAGCAGCGGAGTAGCGGCCTCAACATCTAAAATGTAAGTGCGTTCAGATTTTTATCCCTTGATTTGTGCAAAATTAATGCAGAATTCCTCAGGTGCAGGGTTTCCTGTCTGTACTTTCCCCTCCCTCACTATCAACTCATTGTGACATTTTAGCTGGGTTCAAGCCTGTCAGCTCTCCTGTAGTCTGTGCCTGTATTTTCTGATATATTGGGTATCTGTGTGCTCCATGCTGCCCTCCACATTTGCAGTGGGAATTTATAGATACACTCCTAGAATAGCCATGGGTAACAATTGCTTGATATGACAGTTTTTCTCTGGCTCATCTCCAGGGTATCATGGGCTTCCAATTATATGGAACTGGAGGGGGAGCTAATTTCTTCCTTCTAATGCCACAGAAAAAACAAGAAAACTAAGACAGTCGAAACCTGTATTAAATTGTGCATCTTTCCCTTCTATAATTTGTAGCTCACACCTCGCACAGAAAGTAGGGTTAGATCATGGAAGCATGGTTCCAGTCTGTGGGGCATGACAACAGATTGGAAGCAAGAACCATCTATATAGATTCCTCTTTGCTTTTTGTTGATTTCCTGAGATATGGGTTAAAAGGGTGGGTTTCTGGCTTCTCCCTGAATATAGAATTCATCTGAAACTGGACAAACTGAAACTCACAGTTCTTCGCATATGTGTTTGTGTGCATCCCACTCCAGGTGTGCATGCACCTGAGATTCACAAAATTGGAATCTTTTTAATAGCACTGCTCACTGCACTGTGCAGGAGGGCATGGGTCGGCATACACATCACATTCCCCATCAGTACCTGGCCCAAGCCGGGGAAGCTAATGGTCCAACCAGTGGACCAAATTCAGTGATGAATCCTGGTCATGTGCCACCTGAGGCACGTTGCGCATATGCTAAGAAGATTGCATGTCCCCCATCCAATGGCATAAAGGGCATAGCAGCTGCAAACACCCCCTCAGTTCTCCCTTATCGCTCCTGGCAGCAAGACAGAGCTAGTGGTGTTTGCCTGCTACCCCTTAGTGGAATGTACTTCTAACATACTGTAGTAGTGACTTAGGTAGTGTTCATTCCCCTCAATTTTCCCTTCCTTTTATGATTTTATTTATCTGCTCATATCTTCTAAAAAAAAAAATCTCCTTCGATGCTCATTGCCTTTATCTGTGCCAAAATGGTGTGTTCAAAGCTCTTGGGGTTCCAGCCATGTCCTCCTGCAATGGTTTAATTCTCACCGATGGCCACAGCTGTTTAGTTGTTATGGTCCGGTGTGAGCCATATGCCAGGCTGCTGTTCCATGTGTCAGTTGTTCTCAATGAGAATAAAGAAGTCAGAAGCTATACCTCCTTGAGAGGAACTTCACACCCCAAACAGAGGCAATCAGCTTCCAAGATGGATCTGATCCCTGCTAAGTCTGTGTCCATCAATGCTCCTGTCAGCCAGTTGGCAAATTCTTAAGGTCAGTATCAGCAAAAGATTGTCAGCATTATCAGGCAAGGACCCAACACTGAAGACCATCTCACTGCCAGCTACCATCCCTGCACTGAATTCTGGTACCACCTCCTTGCTAAAGGCAAGGGAGATGTGAACACTGGGATATGCATGGATCCCACATCCATCCCTCTTTTCCCATAAAGAGAGGCCCAAAGTTTCAATCTCCAGCGAACAAAGCACTCAGCCCAGAGAAAGTGATGCTGGCTCAGTCTCTGGCTAGGGACTGAAGAAGCACAAGCCACATCTGGTATCCAAGTCTGAAAATATCAGCACTGAGTCCAGAAACAAAATGAACATCAGTACCAGTACCAACATCAGTATTGTAAATGGAATTCCTGACAGAGCCTGTGGATTCTGTTAGAGGAAAGAACCACATCTCTGGCACGGCCATTGACACCAAAGTCTCTACACTCAGCACCAGTGCATAGTTGGCACTGCCTCTCAAGGATGTCTCTTTTTCATCTCCATCATCAGGGCACACCTTTTCTCCTTCATCCACATTCCTAAAGGGGCAACTGAACACTTATCTACCAATGAAAGAACCTACTGTGACGTGGGATCTCAGTATTGTCCTTACAAACTTCATGGAGCCTCCCTTTGGGCCCTTTCTGCATACTCTTTACCCCACCTTACTCTCAAGACAGCCTTTTTAGTAACCATTACATCAACTAACAGGTTCAACAGACTCCAAGCTCTCACGGTTGTCCCTCCTTACACAACATTCCACAAAGGTAAACTGGGTTGAGACCTCATCCCAGGATTGTTCTCAAAGTTATGTCAGACTTTCATTTAAATGAGTTATTTAATTTATCCATTTTCTTTCCCCATTCCTTTCCAGGAAAGAAAAATCTCCACACATTGCACATTTCAAGGGCCTTGTTATACCACTTTGACAGGACAACATCTTTCAGATTGTTTCTCCATTTTTTTATTGCCTGGGGCTTCTAAAGGTCTAGCCACCTCCTCCCAGAGAATATCAAAAATGGACTACACAGCCTATATCAATCTATATCATATGGCAAGGTAATAGGGTGACTGCCCCCTTTGAGGGTAGTAGGGACATGGAGCCAGTCAATCCCTTTGTGTGTCCCTTAGAGGTTCCTGGGACTTCTGAAGCAGATGAAAAGATAGGGAAGGGCAGAGGAAGGAGTTGGAAGAGAGAAAGATGATCCCCAGCTAAAAGTTAGTGTCTGAGGAGAACCTAAGCTACTGTTTCTTTGAGGGCCTGGGACCAGTAGCCTAGCAGTGCAGGATGGCTCAAGGCTTCCCTCTCTGCCAGGCACCAGGAAGGGCCCTGAGAAAAAGGGTAGCAAATATGCTACCTCCTTTCTCTCATAACTAGGGGTCTGCCAAATTCACGGCCTTGAAAATCGCATCACGGGCTGTGAAATCATGTCACAGACCATGAAATCTGGTCTCCTGCTGCCAAGCTCTGAAGGCAAAGCGGAGAGCGGCGGCTGCTGGCTGGGCGCCCAGCTCTGAAGGCCGGGCCATCACCAGCAGCAGCGAAGAAGTAAGGGTGGCATGGTATGTCATTGCCACCTTTACTTCTGTGCTGCTGCTGGCAGTGGTGTTGCCTTGAGAGCTGGGTGCCTGCCCAGCAGCCGCTGCTCTTCCACCATCCAACTTCAGGCAGTGCTGCTGCCAGCAGCAGAGCAAAAGTAAGGGTGGCAACACCATGACCCCCCTACAGTGGGCTTGCAACTCCATTTTGGGTTGGGGCCCCCACTTTGAGAAACACTGTAGAGAAATCACCTATTTTTTGTGGGTTGGTTATGACACTTAGCAAATTTCGTGGATGTGTTACACATCCGTGAAATTTGCTATTTATGCCATGACCAACCCACATAAAATGGGTGATTTCTTCACAATTTAAGTAGACCCCCTACTCATAATAGGGGTGACACTAGTGGGGGAAGAACTGCTGACCTCACAAAGGAGGCCAGCTGGGGAGAAGCTGGTTTAAAGCTACAGTGAGCCTGAATGAACAGACTCCAACGAGGGTTGTGTAATTCCTGAGCCCAGAAGTGGAAATCAGCTTGAACCAACACAGGTCCACAGGAGGGCTGTTGGACTCCTGAATAAAGGATGGGTCTTAGGGTTAAAAGAGTCTGCATTTTGGAAAAGACTAAATAAAATGAGTTCTCACAAAGGGGAATCTGGTTTAAGTATTCTGGCCTGAGACTAAGTCATTGCAAGGAGCTAAGAAGGAATGAGGGCAGGGTGCCAGCAGGGCCACAGGTACACCTCTCTCTTCAAATATTAAAGCTCACTTGAGTAGGGTGCAAGTTGCATCCTCTGGGTATTTTAGGAACATCCCCATATCTGAAATTTGCAAGGCAGCTACATGGAATAATCCCTTATTTTTGTTAAACACTATGGCATTGACCTGGCTTGCAAGATCAGGGGCAAAATTTCGTATGGCAGAAGTTACAGGTTGCATAGCTAGTGGCAATGAGAAGTCCTCAGTCCCGCCTTCCACACCAGAATTGCTTATCAGTTATGTAGACTGGGATCCACACAGACACATACTCAAAGAAAAAAGAATGGTTATTTACCTTATAGCAACTGTGGACTCCATAACCCATCCTTCATCCCTGCTTGTTCAGAATCCTCCTTATCTGGGATTCTGAATTAATGTGGAACTGATGGACAGTTGCATGTCCTGAGGTGGAGGGAAGGGGTCACAATCACATGCACAATGCAGGCGTGGCTCTGATGGACACTACTATTCAAAATAGTACAGTCTCAGGCACATGAGGTGCATGCACACCTGGAGTGTGATGCACATGGATGACAACATCTCAAAGAACCACACTTACTATAACATAATTAACTGTTGTATTTGTCTTCCATATGCAGGTTATTCCCATGTAGAGGAGAATGGGGCCCTATGTCATTACTGCACCTTTCTCAATGGATGACAAATCCAATGCTGGGGAAGGAAACTATAAAGGGGACTGGAAGCAAAATCATGAGAATCCATAACATTTCAGGGTCCCAGGGCGAGAAAATATTGTCCTAAAGCGAAGAGGCAGATTGTCCAGATTAGCAGAGATTTGTTGAATTTTACACTGCAAGGTTTGGTAGGAGAGTTTCAGCTCTCTTTCTGATTCTGTCGCCCATAACTCTTTATCTGGAAAACTAACCAGACATAACCTTAGGTTTTTCTACCAAAAATACATAACTACACCGCATAATCGGAACATTGACCAATCTTGTGTTGTATGGATACTTCGCTTTTGACCCTTAGGTGAAATGCATTACCTTTAAGGCTGAGTGTGTTAATGAAGAAAGTTTGTTTCCAATATTTGATTAATCATCAGTTATCATCACTGCTATTTATATTTTTGTAACCAGAGATAGATGAACTGGTTGAGATAAAATCAGAAGATGATGAAACCTTCACCAAAAATATTATATAAGCCCTGAACCTTTTCTAAACTGTTTTAAACATAAGTGCTGCTTAGTTTCAGTTAAGCCTGAAAGCAGAAGAACCAAACTACCAATAGAAACTCCATTCTTATAGCATTTCTAAACCAGTGGAATTCAAGAGGATGGATAAAGCTTGATCTGCCTAGATTTCCAGACCAAATAGGTTCAGACACATTTGTGGAAGCTTTGGCTAAGCATCCAAGTTGAAGTTCTAATCCTCCTGACGTTCACTTGTAGAGCTGGGTGAACTATTCATAGTCAATCACTAGGTCCACAAATTTAGCCCATTTTTCTCCATTTGTGAATTATCCACAAATAAAAGACTTTGACTTTTATTAACTTGTTTAGCTTTCAAAACTGGAGGAAGAAAATCAAAGAGCTTTCAAAACAGTCACATCAACACTGCTGGAGTGAAGCTTATTGGGAACATATTCACAGAGAACATAAATACATGGGGAAATGAATGTTCACCAGCACTGAATGAAAAGTATAGCTGAAGAGAAGTAATGGTTTGATTCAAACAAATGTTCTCAAATACCTTTGTGGAATATTTGTCCAGCCTGGTTCTCTAGTCTCATTTTTTTCATCATTAATTTTTACCATCTATGGGCTGGAGTCAAAAACCATTGGAAAGGCTATGTGCTCTACTCCCCAAAACAAAAACAAAAGAAAAGAAACAGACTGATATTTGCCTATTGATTTCACCTAACGTAGCTTTCCAAGTCATGTCTATCCCTTTTCTCACACATAGAAATTGGACCCCGAGGCTACGACTGTACAGATAAACAACCTGGGCCAAATCTCTCTGTCCTTACTTAGGAAAAGGTCCTTTTACATACAGGTCTGATAAATTTGTTAACAGCAGACAACTGAGTGGACACAACATCCTCCTAAATGATCAGAAGGATGTTCAAGCATTCAAGAGCCCATGTATGTACTTTCTGAGTGTTTTCTGAAACTGAGTTCCTACCAAGAATGGACAAATAATTGCTCATCACAATTGACTGCAGTGGGAGTTTTGCTTGATTTTGGGATTTGGCCCTCCATGTGCAACATTTCCAGATGGAGCAATATTTATCTGCCATCTTACATTTCTGAGTTGAAGTGAACGCAGAAAGAAATGGGATATAGCCACAGGCTTTCAGAGACAGGACCTCAATCATCAACCACCCTTGCAACAGACACACTTTTTTTCTCTTATGCCTGAGAAATTACAAATTAAAGAGTGTGTCTCAGCTCTGGTCCACAATAGTTGTAACCTGTTGTGTTGGTCTACTTCTAGCAACATCTTAACTGTAGCTAGGAAGCAGATGACCTATCCTCTTTGCTCAGCCCTCATCTGCCCCACAGAACCAATGTGTCTTCTCAGTATATGCAGAGCTTCCTTCTGTTCTTCTCATATTGAAAATGTATTGCAAACTCTCTTGTTTACCAGAAAATGTTCATTTGCACTGCTGACAATCAAAGTTATGCCCCTCTTAATGATATTTCAGGGCAAGGGGAAACCTGTGTCTTAGATCTGATACATTTACTCAACTGTCTCTGCTGCTCATGCCTGCAGGCAATATTTTCTTGCTACCAGTATATGTACATCCCAAGGAATCCCCAGGTACTTCAGCTCTTAGAACACCCAGTGATGGTATTTGTGCAGTCACTTTTTTTTTTTAAATTAACGTTGATTTTTCTCTGGATGGAACCTGAACTATGAGGGTTTGATCCTGAAATATGCTGAACACACTCCACCACCCTTGACATTAGTGGGAACAGAAGGCACTGAAGACATCACAAGAGCTAATCAGAACCTCTCGGGGGCCAGCCTGAATGTTACACATTCCCCTGAAATTCCCAATGCCTTTGACCAGGATCATTACTTCATTCTCTGCTGTGGGTGGTAATTTATTAAAACTGTATTTAATAAAAATGTAAAAATTATAGAAAATATTGAGACACTGATTATAGGGCTGCACTTCTGTTTGGTTCTGTTCTGTTCTATTCAGGCTTTTATATACTGCCTGCCAGTGTGGTAACTGAGCACCTTCCAATGGCACCTAGACCTGCTCATGAACTTTTCTTCCACTGTTCGTGTTTTCTCTTATGGTATATAGGTGTTAGCTAGTGCAAGGAAACACACAAGGTGGTACTGTCAGAAGAAAAGCCTTCCTTCTGGAAAGTAACTATTTGCTGGTTTTTGTGGGTTATGCCCTTCATTTCTATGCAGCTATGTTTTAGTGAAAAGGCTGGCGCATTTTGTCAATAGTAGACAAGTGAGCAGACACCATATAGACAGAAAGAACTTGCAGGCAGCCAGGCGACCATGTATGTGCTTTGAGAGTGTTTGTTGAGACAGGGTTCCTATCCAGGAATGTACAAATAGCTCCCCCATCCCAATCTTATTTGCTTGTGATTAAGGCGGTGTGCTAAACAAGCTCTTGGCTTGATTAGCTTCCAAATCTAAAAGATTTTTCATAGTTGAATGAGGAGAATTTTTGGCTGGGTCCAACGAGATGGAGTGATTTTGGAGAGCAGAGGAGAGCTAGCCAATGGAATCTCTTCCTCCTCTTGTCTCTCCCTTTGAGGCTAAAAGAAGCTTCCAGGGAGCAGGTTGGCAAGGCATGGAACCATGTTGTCTGTGCAAGTTGATGTGTGTATAGGGCCAAATACTTGCTCCAGCAGCATCCACAACACTGACCTTACAGCCCATGTCATCTTATGAAGTAGAAGAAGGATATCCCTATGAGCCAGCTAGATAGCATTTATGTGGCCACACCATTCTCAAGGAGTGGAGTACATAGGAAGTGTTTGGAGGTGGAATCAGGACAGTGCTTTTGTATTCCCTGGCTTTTCTGTGATTTAACTGTCTGGCCTGAGTGTTGAATTAATACAGCCTTTTAATTGCACTAATATACAGAAATCATGATTCCTAGTGCTAAGTGTTAACATCATAGCAGAGTATTAAACTATTAAGTATGTTGGCAAATATTTCTGTTTGCAAACACTAAAATCTAGTTACTGTGTCTGCTAAATATAAAAGAAAATTAGCATTGATTGAAAGCAATTTACCTTCAGAGCAGTTTGCTTTTTATGCTCTTACATTTTTTACCCTCCTTTATATCACTTTCTGCACAGTTAACCCCATATTTATTGTTGTACCTTTTCTTATTGCCCAGAATAAGGCTCTGATGCTGCAGTTTCAACTCAGGAAAGACTCACAGTGACTTCGGTGGCAATTTTGTTAAGTGAGGACCTCAGGGATGGGACCAGGAATAGGGGAAATGGTATTGCCCTTCCAGACAAGTAGTGGGGAAATAACCAAATGCTATCTATGCCTGGTGGTGTCAGAGTAGCCTCAGAGCAGGAGGAGCTTACATTTTCAGGATGTAAATATCAGATTTTGAATTGTACGCTGTCAAGATAAAAATCCTAGATTAAAATGCCCCTTGCTTGTGTTACTAATAACTCTTTTAGATTATTTACGCTGAAATTAGTAAATGTTTAATATACAAATATACTTTACTCATTGATGCTGACTTCACTCAGCTTGACAGGGAAGCTAAACTGATCTGTTCATAGCCAGTTCTATTCACTAGCACAACGCTGCAGTGTTTGGCTTGCGAGCACCAGAAAGGAATGTTTAAAAAAATAAAAGGGTTCCACTGACATTTAAAAAAATCATGGAAGTGTTTCTATTAATATTAGCTGGTGTAAAAGCTTCCTTTAGAAACCCAGATTCTACATCTGACTCCTGAAATATTTACAAAATAAAGACCTAGCTTGTGGCAGCGGAGATAGGGAAGGAAGGAAGAAGTCTCCCCTACCTTGCATGGCCTTCATCAGGGACATTCAGAATGACAGCCCCTGTGCTTGGGGGAGCACAGGGCTGCTACTGAGATGCTCCCCATGAACAGCTGGTGCTCTGAAGCGGGAAGGGAAAGATGGGGGATATCAACCACGTCACTGCCACCCCCTACAAGGGGTGTAGCGAACAGTGCACCTCAGTTCCACACATGCCAGGATGTCTCAGGTCTTCCACACTGCCCCTTACTACAGGCACATTATATGGGCGTTATTCTGAGTTAGCCAGTTGAAATCAATGGAATTGCTTCAGATTTAGATCAATGTAAATGAGATTTAGAATCTGTGCTTTCTAGAGAGCTCTTAAAGAGTGGGATGCCACTCCTTCCTCAGACTGTCCCTAGCCCTATCCTATGCTCATCCTTCTCTGCAGTTTCCCTAGGCTGACCCACAGCCACTGGGCCTCATTGCTGATCTAATTAATTAGAGCAGGGGATTTGTTAAGCTTAGTTACACAGGCTCATTAAGGTAATTCACAAAAACAGTCTCTCAGGCTAAGCTGCTTGATTAACCTATCTGGAGAGGCTCCTGGTGGATGAAAAGTGAAAGCTGGGAAATAAGAGTCTGTGCAAGAGCCTGGACATTGGTAAGATGTATGCAGTCAAATACAGCCAGTTAATATGGAGTGTGATTTTTTTTTTTATTTAATTGTCAGAACAGCACAAGAGTAAAGCCAGGAGTCCCAGGGTGCTTATTTTCTTTTCTGACCTGCTAGGACTCCAGGTCTGATCAGCTGCAGTGGCATAAAAGTGCCAAAACAGCTCCCTGGGGAATATCCTAGTTCAAGGGTGTTGCAACCATGCTCAGAGTAGCCCTATGCCCCCTTCTGCACTGGCCCCAGCAAAGGGGCATGCCATGGGCATGTTGAGGACAGGAAAAAGAGTGGCAGGAGTGCTTTGCACGGCAGCTATTCTGAGCTTCAGAGCAGGGTTGTTGTTTTTTTGGTTTTTTTTTACACACTATGCCAGAGGTTGCCTCTTCAGCCCGGTGTCTTTCCCGGAAGGATGTGTGACAGGGCCAGACCTGATGGCTACAGGAGAGTTGTCTGTTTGCAAACCAGGCACTGCTAAAGGCCCCTCCCCCAGCCTAAGGGGAGGAGCCACTGAGCCTGGAACGCAACTGAGTGCTTGGGACAACTAATGAAAAAACAGGAAGGGACGTGAGGGTCGCAGGTTTAAACGAAGGGAGCCAGAAGGGGACACTGAGCAGAGAACCCCAGACAGCGCCCACTGCTCCCAGAAGGTGTTGAGGGAGCCAGCGGATGCCGCCCAGAAGAACTCTGCCCGGATACGCAAGTGAATGAACAAGGGAACGGAAGTAGGCCCCACAGTCGCAGAGCGCCTCCCCTGCCAACCTCCTCTCCCTGGTCTTGGCAGCTGTGCTAGCCTGTCATGAGTTAGAGCCAGTTCCTGGATCAGCCCAGAATTAGGGAGGGGCAAACATGTCAGAAAGCCGCCTTTAATCCCAACCCCAGGATTGCACCTTTTGTGGTGCGCCGCCTGAAAAGCAGCACAGGATCTGGCTGTCAGTGTTTGTTACTGTTCTTGGATGCTGCTGGAGAGTCTAAATGGTTTTCATCCTGTCCTGCCCTACCCCACCCTTGACCAGATATGATTAGCTTTTGTTATAGGCTCTGTAATGAGTATGCTGGCCCCTTTGAGAGTAGATGCCACCATATGAGGCAAGCTTGTGGCTTGGTCTGGGAGAGCTCTAGGTCAATGCAAGGCGTGGGGTTAATGAGGCCTGGGAACAGAGACGGTAAGGCACTGAGCCATAAGAGGCCTGGGAAAGGTCTAAGGAAGGAGTGGTGGGAGACTGCTTAGGAAGGGGCCAGAGTGAAGGCCTAAAAGGCAAACCAACTACTATGGTAAATAGCCCTGGCAATAAGTGAAACAAACATAGAGACTAGAGCAGACAGCTGCTTCACTTATTAGGGTCTTGGAGGTGGAGTCTGGAATGGTGAAAGGGACTGGATTTTCCTGCACCCCTATAGTGTCACCTAGAGAAGTGGTACAGAAATCCTGTGCTTAAGAGGGAGAAAGGACCATTGAGTTTGAGGACTATTTAGCTTTTAAAGGATTACTGAGGCAGGGAAGGATTGATGGATTGTTTTAGTTGGACTCTGTTTATCTCTGGGAAGGGAAGGGTTTGCACAGAGGTTTGGTTTGAGGACCTAACCTGAGATTACCCAACTACAAGTCACCTTTGTGCACCAGTGTACCTCTCTCTACCACGGAGACATGGTGTCTGCCTCGGTTTCCCTCTGTTGAGGGAAACCGAGGCAGACACCGTGTCTCCATGCTGGAGAGAGGTACACTGGTGTTATAGGCCCACTGTAGAATGTAGAGTTCACTGCTAGAGATATGCTGTTTAAGAAAAGAACTGGTAGAATAATAGAAAAACTTGGTTGCAAAACTGAATTAGAAAACAAGTTTCCATTCAGACCCTTTTAGTATTTGCTGTTTGTGAGTAGTGGGTCGAACAAAAATTCAGCTGTATGAACATTTACAAACAGCAATCTTCAGGCCCACACTGAAATTCAGTGATTCCAGAAAGAGAATTTCCCTGATCATCTCTTATACTATGGATATTCCCCAGTGCACCGTTCCACTCCCTTTATGACCTCTTTGTGCTGCTAGAGAGGCATGTAAGGTCTGCAGTGAAACAGAGAACTGGCCCCAGGACCCCAGAGGTTGAAACGCTTGTGTAGTGACCTGGCAGGGACTTTTGATTCTCTCTTGATTTTATGGCACGAGATTTTCTCTTGCCTGAATATCACACACTTTAAAAGTGGCACAGTTGGTACATAGTCCATTCCTCAGGGAAGGCTGGCATAAGGACAGGAGACTTAACAAATGAATGTACTGTCAGCCGCAGTCTGCGTGTCGCCATCATTTCGATGCTAATGAGTCTCTTCTCAGCCAGCCTCCTGTCTGATTGTAGGGCATTGAAGCATCCCAATATTTTATGGGATTTTACTAGATTAGTTACGATTCTATAAAGCAAAGAAAGCGACTGTTCACCCAATAGTGTGTGTGGTTGTAGGGGTTTTAAAAATGCCACCTCCAATAAAATACTATGGGAGCTGAGCAACCATAAATAAGAACTTTGCCTATGAAATAGTTCCTTATGTGAACTTGGGATCAGGGCCAAGAGAGTGTCTACGTCCTAGGGAAATTTATTAGCCCAGGTCAACAGTATTTCTAAGACTCAGAAGATGAGCTGGCATAGAGTTTGCCTGCTTGAGTCCGCTCTTCCTTAATTCCCTGCCCTCTTAATGACAGGAATTTTATTTATAAAACTCTCAAGATGATGCCATTTGCATTTTGAATTTTCTGGTTCCTGAATTACTGCAGAATGAGAATTGCTCTACACATTGAACACATGTGCAGTATATTGTGCTCCAGAGAAGCTGCCCCTATTAAGTGATCCCTCATTTGGCATGGCATAGCTTTTCTAAAGATGCAATTGTCATTTCATCCTGGTTGGACACGATGCTGGGCCTGGGCCTGGGCCTCTTACCTGCAGATTCATTCACTTCATAATACCTATGACTATGAATCTCTGCCATAGCGAGTTTATTCTGATGTTGGTTATGCATTAATGTTATAAAAGGGCAAATATACAGCAGTACGATAGAGCTCTGAGTTTCTCCCACCCATTTACCTTTCTCATCTTTTCATATCTTACTCCCACCATTCTTACCCTTCTTGCACTCCAGTCCTCCTCCATTTAGTCTTTCCTTACCTGCTTTCTTTCTCTCTCTCTCTCCTTCCTTGTTTCTGTTGGCTTTCCTCTTATCCATGTTTCCTCATCTTTTTGGCTGTTTGCTCATTTATCCTCCTTCAAGTGCTTGCTCATGTCAATTTGATGTTAGGCATGTGTGTGAGACTCCAGAGGGCGCCAGAGCTGACCCTACGGACACCACTAGGGCAAAAAATCTCCGACAGCCATGCACGAGGGCACACATGCACACGCACCTAACATGGAATGCACATGAGCAACACATCTTGAAGAACAATGGTTATGAAAGGTTGGTAACTATTTTTTTTGTGTTTTTGTCCCCAACCTCCCCATCCCCACAATTTCTGATTTTTGTTTGTTTGCGTTTCCTTCGCTTCATGTCTCTGGGATTCTTCCTCCTTCATATTTCTTTTTGGGCTTTCTCAAGTTGCAGGGACACTTCTGATGGCTACCTGAGTCCTATTCTGTCTCATGTTGCTGCACTGATGGTGGAAAAATGTAAGCATAGGAGCAATGCAAAGAGCTTGGAAAAATCGAGGAGTTCCTTCCATTTTAGGGTGTGGGTTAGGTTTCGGATTACCTATTTTTTCCTGTAAAATTTCTAAGAGGGATGGAGTTTAACTCCCCCACTCATGTTGATGCCTATGTTTCATTGCCAGGTTATCTCAGAAAAACTGTATGTTCATTGTGTTTTGTGGTACACACCCACATCCCCCATTTTAAACACCTCTACTACAGATACCTTATGATAAATGCATTAGGGATACATTATATCATGCCATGTACAATCATGCTCTCATGTGATCACAGAGAGTATATCAGTGGCCTGTTGGTAATGCACTTAACTGGAGTGTGGGAAAACTCTCGGACTTAGACATAGTTTTGTATCTCTATGCCACATGAACCTCTTTGAATGTTTGTCATTCCCTTCATGTGGCTGTTGCTGGCTCCTGTACTGTAATTATTGTACTAACATATGCAAAATCTATTGTGCTCCTTTTTAATGTGCTATTTATGGTATAAATATAAAAGCAGACAGTGCTACCAAAGAGAAATAAAAGTGCAGTTGTGGAATTTTCATTTTGTGCAGATATCGCCAGGACTATTTAATCCATCAATCAAGAATCTCAAGTGTAGTGTGTAATATAAGATTAATACTCATATATTTACCATCAAAACCTCCATGCTGTGACTTGTCAAGCACCTCATCACTCACTGGCTTCAATGAGAGTTGGGGCACTAAAGTCCTCACAGGATGAGTTCAAAGGAAATTTTCTTCAAAACATTATATAAGCCAAACCATGCACCAAAGTTGCACACATGTTTACTGATATTACACATACAAATTGGGTACTGGCATGTGTAACTGCCCATTTTGCATGCTCGATAACATGGGAATTAGGGCTGCATTTTTGAAAGCCAGGCCCTGAAGTGTTTGGTAATGCATTATTCCTTCCCTGGGGTGAAATATGAACATTTATTTATTGACAGAGCTGGAGATGATCGTTTTCCCTGCCCAAGTCTGAAGCATTTGTCCTGTTTGAATGAAAACAAGGAATATTCTATTTTCTTTAATTGCATTTGTACATAATAGGATCAAAAATAATCAGTGTCTGCTCCCTGGCAGCACTGGTGAAGTGCTATATATAATATATATACATATATATATATATATATATATATATATATATATATCTAATAGAAAAGAATATGAAAAGCGGCCGAGGGCCCAGAAATTCTCTTGGCAGCCCTGCTGTCTGGTTAGAAAAGGAAGTGAGCTACAAAATTTGAACATTCTGTTCTGAGACTTGAAAGATTTCTGGATTTTATTACTGACTCAATAGGGTTTTCATTATGTATGTGGCCAAGAAGAGAGGTTTACGCAAACAAGAGGAACATATTGTAGTTGAACTTGTTTGTAATTTTACACATTGTTAAACAATTGAGAACTAGATATTTTCTAAAATGAAATATAAGCAACACAAATACAACATAAATACAAATACAAAATGATGGCTTGCACCCCGTCTTTAATCTACCTCTTTGTCAGATGAGGCCTGAGCCTGAACCATTGAAACCTACTGGGAGTTTTGTTATTGATCAAATTCAATGTTTGTTTCACTGAGTGTATATGTTAAACTTTTGCTGTTCGGCAGCCCCTCAGGTGCCTAAGGGTAGTCAGCCTTAACTTTGACTTTTTTGCTCCATAGTATCTCAATACCACTGCTATTTAAACAGCTCTTTTGTGCTGTTTCTTCTATTTTCATTTTCATATTGATTTTAGAAAGGAAAATACTTTCAGAAGCAAATTTTCCCCTAGATCATGAGGGAGAGTGTTTGACACATAACTAGCTATGCTCTTAGTATTGATTGAGAATCTAAAAATTCAATTCAGCACATCCTATATTGAGGCAATATCAGATCACACTGTTGTTCTATCTAGCCTGGCATTCCACCAATATGGGTGCACCCCTTTCACAAACAACTTGTGTCTAGCAAATTGGGAACTTTTGCATGTGATGGAATTGCTTCCTCACCACCACAACTAACTTATTCCCTGAAGCATCTATCTATCTATCTTAGGTACTTGTCTGCCCCCATCACCACAGTATCTGAGCACCTCGCAATATTTAGTGTATGCTTCTTCACAACACTTCTGTGAAGTAGGGAAATACTATTATTCCAATTTTACAATAAGAAAATGACTCTGACAGCCATGCAATGGGTTCCACAGATTAACTATAAAGCAAATTCCTTTGTTCTAAAATTACTGCCCTTGTGGTTTTATGGGACAGGTTACAAAGATGGGGTGATTAGTTTTTGTTGATGAATATTCAATCTTTCCTCAGTCTGAATGCTTAACTCCCTCTTTTCCTTTCCAGGCCTTTTAATGTTAGTCTATTTGTAATCTCCCATCTTTGTAAATTTTGTAATTATTTTAGTTGCCCTTCTCCAGATCTCTTCAATGTATACAATATCTCTGTGAGGTCACCAGAATTGGTAATGCTATTTCAGACGATGGGGGGTACTACTGTTTGTCACATAACTTCTGCATCATTTGTATCCCTTTATTAATACACCCAAGTGTGCTATTTGCTTTAACTGTTGATACACATGGGGCAGATGTCTTCACTGAGTATCTACAATGAATCCTGAATTTCTGTCCCTTTAACGATCTAGAAAGTTTAAAGCCTGTGCGGGTAAGTATAGAAGTTAAAATAATTTTGTCAGTATGCCTTACAGTACATGAAGTCAAGCTGGATTCCATCTGATATGCTGCCCAATCTCCAGTTCGTCTAAATCCATCTGGAGTTTCTCACAGTCCTTGAGACTAGTTTTTACTAACCAGAAAAATGTAGTGTTAACAAGAGACCTACCAGCTTGTTGTTCACATCCTTCTCCAAATCGTAAAGGTATAGATTGTGTTTTTGGCATAATCTATTAGTAAGGGTGGATGCCAGAGGAGCACCAGGAAGCCTATTTGAGTTCTTCAGTTATACTGGATGAGAACAATTTGTTATATCCCTTTAAGAAGTGTAAAATATTGTCCTCACCCACCACACACACGTAGGGAGAGGAAACCCACTTTCATACCATTCAGATTTCTTACGTACCCACCAAGTGCAAGGGCTGTGATTCTGGGCTGTCCTTTATACAGACAGCAAAAGTGGGGGGTGGAGCAGGCTCCATACTTTCTTGCCCTTCACTTAGTGGCTACGTAAGAGCTAACCATAATCTATCCCAAAGATAATTGTGGTATTAAAACTTCGGATGTGGTAGTTACATAGGAAAAAAATATAACATCAACAGCAGCCATCCAGAATCCAAGATCAATGTATGTGGTGTAGCCATATGAAATAAAGTCAATGAACACTGCTCTGTGTTCAGATTGGACATTGCAGTTTTTTATTTCCTTTATTGAAGTTATGCAGCTGGTTCTGTGATAAGATCCTTACAGGTGACACAAGCTAATATGCTTCTCTTACACACTGAAATGTAATTGCAAATGTAGCTATTTGCAGTCCATTAAATAGAAGAGGCTTTCATACACAACGTGTAATTTTCAAGAAAAAATGACCCTGTGAGACCATTATTGAGAAAAGATTTATGATTACTTTGAACGGCAGCTGTTAAAAGTGTGGTAACGCTTTAATTACGATGATTATTAACGTGTATGTTAATGGGAGTTCAGGATTTTGTGGAGCCAAAACTACTGCCAAGACTTAGTTTTTTGCCTGTGCAGTGCTGCATCCCCTTCCTTCACCTGCTTCTGAATCCCTTTGTCAATTTTTACGGTTTACTATCACATTTTCCTATTTGTTTTTAATGTTTTTCCCTCCTCTGTTGCTGTGCAAAAGATCCACACGAACACAGGAAACAGACTGTATATAGGAAAAAGTTAAACTGATTTTGTCAAATGCACTAAATAAACAATCTGAAAAAAATTGAGAAATATTTTTCTCTAATTTCCTTCAGTTTTAGTAATTTTACGTGTTATAACTATAGTTTGTTTAAAACAAAAAATCAGTTCAGATAAGTGTGATTTCTAAGCTGACAGTGTCTTTTCAAGGCAGTGTATATATATCAATACCTTAAGAGAAAATACCTGAAAAGAAAGTTGTAATTTTAAAATGAATTAGCACACTTTGGAAAGTGTAGAAATATGGCATTCAGAAACTCCAAACAACTTTAACTTCTCTAACACCATCTCCATGCCACCAGGTGCTCTTTCCATCTGTCTAACAAGTCTCTGTGCTGTTTGACATATGAAATCCTGTATTCCTTGGCAGTCTGACCATGAACCCAGGGGGCTAGGAACATCTGAAACCCTATATAGTTTTAGTTCATACAAGGACTCTAAGGGCTTGATCCTTCTCTTGCTTACACTGGTGCAAATCAGGAATGATTCCACTGAAGCCAGTGAAATTACAAGAGTACAACGGTGGCATGAGACCAGAATCAGACCCTTGGCTTGTATATTAGGTGTTGCATAGCTGACCTCCCAGGATGTGGGGTTAAAATGTCATCTGCTGCAGGGAGCATGGTCACTGACTATAACAAAGAGGCATGTTTTCATTTTAATTCTGTCTCTTACAGCATTTTATGTCCATCCATCTCAAAATGTTTTTTACAAAGAAGGAAAGTATTATCCAAATTTTACAGATGGAGACACTGAGTTGCAGACAGGATAAGTGACTTGACCAAGGTCAAATTGCAGAGCAAGGGGCAGAGCCAGTGCACTAGCCACTGGATTAGGCTGCCTCCAAAATGGTTACAAAATATCCTGTGCCTGGAGTGAGAGAGCTATATTGGGAAGGTGGCAAGGGGCTGGGATAAGTGTATGTTGTGTATATGACATAAGTGGGACATCTTGTCTTGTTAGTTAAGAGTGAATTGGAAGATAGACTGGCCCTGCCATTCCAGCGCCCTGACCTCCTGTACTGTGTCATCCAGAACCCCTGGACATTCTCTTCTCTGCATTGATTGGCTGTTTGTCCCAGCCCCACTCCTGCTGCCTCCCTCTCAGGGTCTGTCTATATTGTTGGGGTGTGTGATTACAGCATGTGTAGACAAACCTGAGCTAGCTTTAATCTCACTAGCATGGCTACCAATAGCAGGAAAGACATGGCAGCATGGGCTATACAAGCCCACTCAGGACTGAGGTGTCATGCTGAAGTCCATGCTACCAAGACTTCACTGCTATTGCTTCCCAAACTAGCTAGATTAAAGCTATGCTTGTATGTTAACCTTCGCCCCCCATAGCCTTTCCTTACTTTGTGTCTCGTGTATTTAGTTATAAGCTTTTTGGGACAAGGACCGTCTATTATTCTGTTTGTCCAGTGTTAGGCACAATGGAATCCCACCCTTGGCAGGCCTAATATAAATTAATAATAATAAAAAATAACACATCTGTGCAGAACTGACAGATTTCATAAACTATGTCTGGGGACATTAGTGTCCATATGTAATAAAGAATAGTTAATCATAAGAGATGGGGGTGTGGGTTGGAGAGGATTGCATGGAAAGTGTAAAGGAGTCTCTAGTGGAAGGTGTGTTGTGCTATGTAATGGTTATTCTGTTGTAGGGGTAGCCAGTGCCTGAGAATGAATGCCCTCCAGAGACTTGTAACGTTTTTTGTTGAAAAAATAAATAGAATGTTGTTTCTAAAACTAATGCACTGAGGGAGTGATAAGTTCAATAATAACTGCAATAAGTAATGAGACCTCATGGTTTTGGGGACCCTTATGTATGAAGGTCCTCAAAAACAGATCCAATAACAGCTGAGCACCCACCAAATATTTGAGTACCAGCTGTCAGTAAGGACAGAAGAAATCAAATTTGAAGTTTCTAGCCCAACTCCAGTTTGATACTTAGTGTTTCAGGAATAAGCCATTTTACATACAGAAAAAACATCTGAGACTTCAGTCACATCTCATACGCTCCCTGGGCTCAGGCCCAAGATGGCGCAAGAGCTGTGAAGGGAGACAAAGGTGGCTTTACACCACTTTTCACGCCCCTAACACTGAGAATGGGAGGATTCAGCCCTTGACACAACTGTGAACAGCTTCAAAGCTGCTCTAAATTGTGCAGACTATTTACAGGCTCTAGCGGTTGTTATTCTTTCTGGAGATTGCTGAAGTATAGTGTGTTCTGGCCACAATCTTTCCTAGTCCAGTATGCTGCCAGTGTTGGTATAGAGCCTGCTATGGTGGAGCGGCACAAAGGGAACCTAGCTTGGGGCAGGATCTTCCCCCTTCCTGCACTCATATTACCAGCAAATAGTCCAAAAGAAAGCACAGCGGAGAGCACGACACATGTCCCTTTCTGGGCAGATCTGTTCCATTGTGGGATAGCAGAGAGTTCAAAATATGGCTTGCAACAGAATGCTAGCTATACCCTTAACAAATGAGGAGCTACTACGATTTCTTTGTGCATTTGAAAGTCTGAATTCACACACAGTGCAGTAGAGAAGGAATAAACATTAGTTATTTACCTCCCCAGTAAAATGCATCATCTGATGTGAGTGAGAAATTTTTTAACTTGGTTTCCATAAGATGCTAATAATGCAGCTTTTTGGTCATACACGTTGTGTTATATAAAGGTACATCTTCACTGCACACTCTTTATGTCAGTGTGTAAAGTACCTACACTGCACACCAGCCTAGCACAGGCATAAATACCAGTAGACTGAGGCACTGCTTAGGCGAGTAAAGACATCCCTGAACCCTGTGAGTATGCACCCTACATGGCCCTCTACACACCCAAGCAGTGCCTCGCCTGTCTACACTGCTATTTTTAGCGGTTTCGTGTCCTGCTGTCTCCCCAGCAGAAGAAGCTTTGGCAGCAGGGAAAGGCTCTGAACTGGCAGCTCCCTGCTGTGGAGCCTTTCCCCGCTGCATGGAATGACTCTGGCAGTGAGGAAAGGCTCTGGCAGGGAAGAGGCAGCGGGGAAAGGAGCCTTTCCCAGTGCCTCACTCCTGCTGCAGCCTTTCATTGCTGCATGTAGCTACACACCACTGTGTGGATGCAGCCTGGTTTTCACTGCAGCATGTAGCTACACATACCCTACACACTGTCACCAATGATGTGCCATGTAAATGTAGCCTAAGCCAGAAAGAAGATGATGCAAATGATTCAGAAAGCCATTTGATGAGCAGTGGGCCACAAGTTGGGGCTGGGGGGAAAAGAAATTGGGTCTGACATATGCTGAATCCATTCCTTTCTGTGGAGGAAGAAATAAAAAAAAATTATCTCACATACAACTGCGCCCTTTCACAATCTGCATTGCTCACAGTAACTGCAGTCAACAGCAAGGATGTTAACTTGTCTGGAATCTCCACCCTCCCACTCGCCACACACCTCCTACCTTCACCTCACATGCCATGAACTATATAGCCAAGAGCAGCATCTTCCTCAGAAAGAGGAGACCTTGATGCAAAGTCTTGAATGGAATTCTCACTATATCGGATGTGCCTCCTGGCTAGGTCCCTAGGTCAAGCACAGCAAGCTTTAATAATAGAGCATGACTGAGACTGCTCTGACCTGCTATCATACACTTCTCTAAATAGCCTATAAGATACCAGTCCTGAATGACTTGAGTGATTTTTGTTTTGGGATGTGACTAGGAATAGAATGTAGCTCATTGTCATGGCATCTAACCCCTGAGCAGCATACACAACAGTGTCCTAGAGTTGCCAGCCCTCCAGGATTGTCCTGGAGTCTCTAGGAATTAAAGATTAATCTTTAATTCCTAATGTTGTGATGGAAACCTCCAGGAATAATTCCCACCAAAATTGGCAACTCTACAGTGTCTCCTAGAAAACCTTTCAGGATCTGAATGTGTGCAAAGTGAAGGATATAGAAAGCAAGTGACCGACTCTGACTGATGAGACATCTTTCTCCTAAAGCAACTTAGATCTTTGAAAATATCACACAATTCTGTAAGACTTGATAAGAAAGCCAAATGGAGTGCCTCTAGATTTTGAATGACTCTGAGAATGTTAGAATGGGTCTGAAGCAGAACTAGTAAAATCTGGGTATGAAGCTGTTATTTCATGCTATGCTGAAAGGTATCCTTAAGACACCAAACACATTTTTCAGTTACAGGTCAGATGTGGCCTAGTCATCATAATGATATTTAGGAAGAGGCTGACTATAGCATGCTTGCAAAGATCCCACAGATGACTAAAATTAGCTTGTTCTTCAACATTACCAATTGCTAACTTTAGATGGTAATATAAAGAGTGCAAAGTTTGGATCTCATCTTTCTGGCTCATCTTGGCTGGCAAATTATAGTTTTAAAATAGCAATTATCTAATGAGGAGAGTCCTGCAAGTTCTAGAGATCTGGGTTATAAAAATAGCCATCATTGTCTGTAAGACTTGCAAAACCACTTTGAGCCACATTCTGGTTAAGCCATGTATAAACATACCTGTCATCAAAAAGGTGATGCACCACAAGATGTCTGGAACTGCATCAAAATCTGCTTGGCATCAGACCAAATATCTGCCTGTTTGTCAGTCAGGGACGGTGTAACAATAAACATCAAGTGATAAGCACATAAAGCATGAAAGCCTACTCATGAACTTATATTTTTCAGTGTCAGAGGAGGGGTAGTTTAATTGGATGCCATGCACATGGCAATACTCAAAATATTGTACCGCTCATTCTTCTTTATTCTCCTGCACATTCCAGTCCTCCAATTTCTGCCATTTATTTTTGGCCTTGATCTGGTCTGTTCAGACTTCTGAGTGTCATGTGGATTGATTTGGCTTCTTTCTCTATTGTTCTGCATAATGTTTCTCTAGGACCCCTTCTTTTTCTCTTTCCAGCTGGTGTTCATATTATCACTTGCTGTGGAAGTCATGTTGTTGGCATCCTTAAAGTGTGTCCTAAATATATCCATTGTTGTCTTCTTACCATATTTGATGCTTTAGATTGATTTGCTCTACCCGGGCACTTAGTCAGCCTTGAAAAGCCATATTTAGGCACCTTGATAGAAGTGGGTTGATTTTTTTCAAAGGTACTGAGCGCCTCACTGTCCATGAGTGTCAATAGGAGGTGAAGGTGCTCAGCACTCTGGCTTAGGTTAGTTTAGGCTTCTGCTTAGGTCCTTTAGGGCTGGACCCCACAATGAGATGTGCGGAGGTTCACCCTTCTCCCACACATATTTCATTGCAGGAATGGGGCCCAAATATGGATTTAGTAGTCTAATTTTAGGCACCAAAGTTTGAAAAAATTGTTCTAGCTGATTGTATAGGTGAATTATGCTGTGCCTGGATTAATGATACTAAGAATCAAAATAGGTTCTTTTAAGGACTTTTACTGCTGATATATAGGAAATATTATTTCACAATCAATCAGCTATTTGTTGAATGAGATAATCAGTTCTTTTGAGAACTACAGCTAGGCACTGCTTTGAGAGTTGATTTTATGCCATCTTTGGTACCCATTCTTGTCTTCCCAATAACTCACTTTTAGATATAAAATCTTTAACATATGGCAAAGTGATTTTGTCTCTGAAGAATTCCGTGCATATATCATTACAGACTTCATCCCAAAACAGGTGTCTGTGGACGGAGCTGACCGTTTTCCATCTGTTTGTTTTATTCTCTGGCTTATTTGTCACCATTAAATGATTCCTTCAGTGACAGAACTCCCAAAGTATGCATTAGTGAATTTCTATTTCAGCTGGAGAGCAAGATGATACTGCATATCAAGGGAAGAAAAATGAGGACAAACTAGGGTTTTTGGTTTTGATATTTATGCATGATCATTTTAAAATAATCTTTTAAGGCTCTGTAATGAATTCTACATTATGATAGGCCCCATCCAAATGCCACTGACGTGAGTGACAAAATATTGATGAAAACGGGAGCAGGAGGAGGAGCCCAAGGAGGATATTTTTCTTGATTATTTTTACATTTACCATCTGTGGTCCCAGTCCTGCAATTGACAGCATGTGGGTGCAGTGCCTAGGTGGAGTCCTAATGAATTAACCGAGGCTGGGCAAAGGCACAGCAGCCCAAATGCACACTAGCAACGGCAGCATCAAGGCCCAAGGCCTGACTCTGGCCCTTAATTTCCATTTACTTTAATGGGAGATAAGTGAGCTCACAGGACCAGGCCCTAAAAATGCGCAGCGCATCTGTTCTATGTGAAAAGGCAGCCATTGTGAAGTGGTTGAAGTTTTAAGAGCTTACCTTACGATAGGGGAATCAGACAACTCGGGGAATTAGCCATGGTGCAGTCTCTCACTCCTAGGGCCCTGGTTTGAATTCCATTCTGGGTGGCAATGCTTGAATGTGTTTCCCAGCTGACATGGCCTATGTGGAATATGTTGGTGGTCTCAGGACGTTTCCTGGTGGACAGGAGTTCACGTCTCGGAGACTATCACCACACCTGGCTGTAACTGGCAGTTGCACTTTTGTTGGAACTCTGGAGCAGAGAAGCTATGAGATAGAGATGAACTCTCCTTTCATCCCTTTAGATAGTCCACTGAGTCAGGGCTGAGTGACAATGATGGGGTAATGTGAGGGAATCATACACCATTGATGTTTGTTCTATAAGTTTGGTGGGCATATAGAGGAGATCTATTTTCAGAGGACCTGTCATCAAGATATGTCTACACTGCAGTTAGACACCTGCAGCTGGCCCATGCCCACTGACTCGGGCTAAGGGGCTGTTTAATTGCAGTGTAAACGTTCAGGCTCTGGCTGTAGGCTGAGCCTTGGGACCCTTCCACCTTCAGGGTACTAGAGCCCAGGCTCCAGCTGAAAGCCTGAATGTCTACACTGCAGTTAAACAGCCCCATAGCCTGAGCCCTGCAAGCCTGAGTCAGCTGGCATAGGCCAGCCACAAGTTTTTAATTGCAGTGTAGACTTACTCTGTGAAGAAAAGTTCCAGAGGGGTAGACGTGTTAGTCTGTATACAGCAAAAACAACAAGAGTCTTGTAGCACTTTAAAGACTACCAAATTTCTGCAGGCATAAGCTTTTGTGGGCTACATCTGATGAAGTTGGGTTGCAAGACTCTCGTTGTTTGTACTCTGTGAATTGATCCATGATTTTATAAATCCTATTGTAAGGAATGTTTTCTGTCAAACTAACTGGTTCATCACACTCTTTGGAGACTACTGCTATGATATGGTGTGAAAGCAGTATCAAAACCAGTATGCACTTCCACTGCAGCCATTAGTCAAAGCAGAAAGGCGACCCGCAGCAAGAGTTTTCATGAGACAGATACATGAATAGTGTAGCACCCATAATTAAAGTGCACAGTCAGTGAAATGTGCATAGCACAGTAAGGCAGGAAAATGAGAAACTTGTGTGTGAGGAACAAGCAGTGAGAGAAAACTAATTTTGAAGTGTGTTTCAGAGTTTACACAAAACAAGGATCCCATCCTACATACCTAGAAATTTGAGAGGCAAAGTATTTTTTAGGGGAGGGCAGAAAGCTATCAGAAAAAGATCTGATGGCTGATATTTTCCAACCATTTAAAAATAAACAGATTCTGTTTTAATTTGTGGGCTTGTTGGATAAGTTGTGTACTATGTCATATACACAATAAGTGGTAGGATGTTATGGTGATTACTAATGGTCCTTGAATATTTGGTTAACCACTGCATGTAATTCCACATACAATAACATTTCCAGGGAAAATTTAGTTCAATCCTTTGGGCAGGATTAACTATTAGTCTCTTATTTCAGCAACTTTTCAATTATTTGATTTCAAAATTTTCCATTTTGGAAATCATCACATCCTTTTGACATTTGACTTAAAAAAAAAAAAAAAAAAAGTTTCATACCCCTTTCTAGTAAGTATGAGTTTACCACTTGTGCACTGGGGAAAAGAGTTAGGAAAAGTCTTTCAGAATTCTAAAGCCACATGTTCTATTGCAAAAATTTATATTATTATTCCCCACTACCGCCTAAGTTCAGTGAAACACAAACAAACAGCATCAGTAACACTGAACTCTGCATTTCAGGTCAGATTCACGCAGCAATATTAATACTAAAAAAGTTACACTCATCTTTAATTCTCCTCACACCCTGTTCTATAGGCACTTAATAAACACCATACTGCCCCCATCTTCTTCCTTCTACTTTATGCTTTTCTTCTTTGCTCTTTATGCCAAGTGAGTGAGCACCATAGTGGTTTGTGTGGAATCAGGGCAACTTTTGGCCCACTTTCTCTGCATTTCATTCCTTTTCTGTGAGGAATTGTATTTCCTTGGGATATAGTCCTTGCTTGGAAATATTTTAAAAAACACCAAGCTTTATGAGACTTCTATCCCATCTAGTTGGTATCCCTTATCCATCAGTGGCCAATGCCAGATGTTCAGAGAAAGATGAATCCTTCCACTCCAACTAGTGTCTAGAAGACAAATAGGCATTGCTGTTCATGGGGCAAGGGAAAACTCCTTCCGACCTTTGGTTCCCTGTTCAGGAAAGCACTTCAGCATATGGGACTTAACTTTAAAGTCCCATTCACTTCAATGGAATTTAGCCATGTGCTTAAACTTACACATGTGCGTAAGTGCTCTCCTGAATTAATGTCTCTCATAAGAGGGAACTGTATAAACTAATGAAAAACAAAAGCATCACTATGCTTTCAACAAGCATTCCTATCCTGGATCATCAGACTTTTCTTTGTAAGGTCTATAAATGCTATCCGTTTGCTTCTCCTTCTCCTTTACAGGAAGCTTTAATGAACCTTTTTAATTTCCATTTGTTGCAATTGTTTTTCTACTTCATCTTTTTCCGATTCAGTTGCTTGTCTGGGGTTTCAGTATTGTGGTGAAAGGTGCCTTACAGTTACCTTAGATTAGATAGATCTGAGTTGTAACGTAGCCTGTGTGACCTCTGACCCACTCTTCTCCAGCAAGACTTAGCTCACACCCATGCTGCTTGACACTTTTTTCCCTTCCTTGATTCTCATTTTCATCACAGTTTGACACATATCACTTGTGCATTCATGTGTCATGAGTTTAGTTTTTTCACTGCTGCTCAGATTCATGAACATTCATTGAACAAACATTAGAATTAAAATCTTTAAGACTCTTTTTTACTTTAAAAAAAAAGACATAAACCACAAATAAAATAATACAATTTATAGCCACTTCCAGACATACATTCTATAAGCAACATAAAATAAGACTGCACCTCATCAGAGAACAGTTAGAAGCTTAGGAAAATGTCAACTCTTGCACTCTATTGTTTAAAACAAGTCAGGATTTAGTTTCCAAAAATTGCTCAGTACAAATTAAGTACCTATTTCACTAGCAACAACCTTTTTATAGAAACTGCAAAGGTTACAAAAGCACATTTTATCAAGGCTTCAAATGCAGAAGCCACAACAGTAATGTCACTTCAGATGCACAAATGGAACGATTATATGGACTAAAGTCATATAAGGCATTTTAATATTTAGAGCCTTGTAACATAAAGCTGTGACCACAGACATTTAATGATTTTATTATTTCTTCTTTCATTTTCAACTCCCATAATTAAGATAATTATTCACCTGCAGCTCCAGTCCTAGACTCAATAACTCTTCAGAAACTGGCCCAGAAGTCATTTAACTAAAACAGTATACTAGTAATCAGGTCTTGTACAGTAAACTCCAAAATAAAATGAGTCATAGGAAAACTAATTTTTAATCAATATTAGCAAATAGAAATCAAATGTTATAAACAAATATTGCTAAATACATTACTTTTTCATCCTAGTATCTTCTTAGTTAGAAATGTAAAAGACCTTAAATTACTTTGTCCATCTTCTTTCCAGTTGCTGTTATTTTGACACTGTACAGAAATTTTCCAAGTACTTTACAGAAACTTTTTTTAGGCAAAGTTTCTGGCCAGAGAGCTTACAACAATCAAATTTTAGGCAACATGAAATAAGAAGGTTTCAAACAGAAGTGGGAGGTGGAAGTGGAGTAGACAGGACTAGAGTTACAGTTTATATCACAGTGTGACTTGGTTTTGCAATGAGCACTTCTTGAGAATGCATTGCAAATAATTTAAGGTTGATAGTGGTCATTTGTTCTCAGTTAACTCGCTCTTTGTAGGCAACATGGCAGAAGTGAGTTTTAAAGAGGGGTTTAAAGGAGAAGTGATGGATTGGAGCAGAGAGGGTCATAGTAGGAAATAAGGTCAGAGCTGTAAGCTGGGGCAGAGCTGTGCATGGCCTTCAAAGGAAGAACCAGGGGGAAGATTGTCATAGCTGATGTAAATTGTCATAGCTCCATTAAAGGCAGTGGGACTTAGGACTGTTTACATCTGTTGAGGATCTGCCCCAAGAAATTCGAACTTGAGGCAAGTTCTGTCGTCAAGGCGGGAGATGATTAGAATGTGGACAAGCTGCTGACACAGATGTGCCAGGTTGGGTTTTCAGTTATGATGTGGAGGAAGAAATGGCTGGAATTAGACAGTTGTGAATGGAAGGGGATGAGGAATGGAGGAGTCAGAAATTTCCCTACTTGGCCTACCAGGGTGAAAGGAAGCCTGGTGGTGGTGTTGGCATTAATGGAGAAGGACAAAAGGATTTAAGAGCAAAATGAGGATTCAATCCATCACATTGGTGAGAGCTCTGTCCAGTTTTGTTGTAAATAAATTGCACTGTAGATTTATCACTGCTCTCTATTCTAGTGGTCTCAGTCCAGGACACAAAAAGCACCATCACAATTGGCACTAATCTGTTCCTTCATAGGCAGTCGCAGCAGAGGGTCAGGGATATTATTAAGGGACGTGGAGACTAATCTGGCCTAGGGATAGTCCCCTGCAGCTCACAGTTGAAGAACATAATGGTAGGGCAGTGGGGGAAAATGTCCTTTGCCACTGCTTGTACTATACTTGGTCTGTGGATTAGTATAGGACTTCAGTCTCTGCAAATAGTAAAGCTAGGATTCAGTCATAGTTGTGAGGAAATTAACCACCTATTAACTGAGTTACCCTACCCTCCTGACCAGGGCCAGAAGGTGTCATACCTTTTTGAAGAAATGTATGTGCTAATCAATAGATTAGCATAACCTCAAGCATGCACTCATAATACCATAAAAGTTCCTTCTTAATGGACATACAGTAGACTAAACATCCTGGATACTCAGATGTTACAGTTACTCAGGGTAATTAATGCCAAAATTCCTAAGTATTTCTCTGGAAAGCTGAAGTAAACCCATTTACGTTTAAACTCTGAAAGAGTTTGAATTTTTTTATTCTTGTCTTAAAACAGCTTTTACTTTCTTCTGCAGCTCTTACTTCATTCTTTTACTTGGTAGACTCTACAATTAACTTTGTCCTTTCCTGTGCTGGGTTCTCATTCATCAGCTGATTTGCTCTGTTAGCCTGTGCCTGATATTACCTCCTCTTCCTTCCTAGGCTGTCCTTCTGTTTCAGAGGTCTTCACTGTCTCATGTTCAGCTGTGTCAGACTTTTCTATAAATTACCTCACAAGGCCGAGTGTCAAAAACATTCTAGTTTTAGTCAGGACCTTTTCACATCCATCATCTTGTTCCTATTTCAATACTGTGTATTGTAAGCGCTGGTACAATTGTGTGTGTGTGTGTGTGTGTGTGAGATGAGATTTTTTTTCTGCGGGACCTTTTTGTTCATTTTAGTAGCTCATTTCCCTTCATGTTGCATGTGTTATGGAATTGTTCATTAAAATAAATGTTCAGGTTTGCAAAGGAACTTCTATGTAATGCATTTGAGTATTAAAAGAAGATCTGACCTTTCAAATTCAAAGGCCCTGCTTATGAATGACTTACAGAAGTGCTTAAGGACTTACAGTAATGCTGAAGCTTACAGTGTGCAAACAAATGATGAAACATACTATTCCCATGCAACTTTTGAGAAATCATTATTCACCTAAAGCATTCACGGTGGAGATTTCCATTTTGGGTGAGATAAAAAGGGAGCAGAATATATAACAGAAGGAATTTTAAATCAGAATGTACAAAGAATAATGATTCAAGAATCAAAATAGTAGAGAAATGTGGGTGGAATTTACTCCATAAATACGTTAGGACATCTTCAGACTTTTCCATATTATACTGCAGTCTCCTCGTCCTTCTTAAATTCCTTCCATGCCAATATGAATTAAATAATTGCTAATCTTTAATCATCCTCCCAATCTCTTTGAGATCCTGGTTAGATGACAGCCAAACCATGTTCGGCCTCCTGCTTCCTGCCTGGTCCCAGCTCCCAGCTGGGAGGCAGGTGACAGCCGCCAGCTTTCCTCCCGGTCCAACCTCGTAGCTGGGAGGTAGACAGCAGCCGCCCCAGCCCTGGGAAGCTGGGCGGCAGCTGCTGGTTTCTTGGGACACAGAGCGGCAGCTGCTGGTTTGGGTGGCAGCTTCCGGGGTTTTTGGAATCCGGGTGGCAGCTGCCTATGTCCCGCATGGTCCCAGCTCCCAGATGGGAGCCTGGCAGCAGCCTCCTGTGCCCTGCGAGCTAGGCTTGCAGCTGGGTGGCTGCCACCCATGCCCCGACTCTGAGCTGAGAGACAGCCTCCTGCTGCCTGCCCACATCCCCAGGTCCCAGCCTGCGTGGAAGCCTCCTCCGCCCCAGCTCAGAGCTGGGGCAGTAGCCCACCTCCCGGGCTGGCAGCCAGGCGGCAGCCGCCTGCAACTTGCCCAGGTGGCAGCTCCCCTCCCCTGCTCAAAGTCTGGTGCCCAGAAAGCCAGGCGGAGAGCCCAGCGGCTTGCCCAGTCCTGGAGCAGGGCTCTACCCTCAGGCTTACTTGTCAATTTCACTGCCCTAGTTGAGCAGTGAAATTGACAACTATGACAGCCCCAGATTTTACCAGTATAAAAATGTTCAGGGGCTCACACAGTGTGATTTGCCCCAGGCCCACACCCCGCTAGGGACGGCCATGGGGAGCGCTGCTGTCCACTCTGGTGGGCCGCTAGTCACAAGTTCCTGCCTGTGTGAGGAGAACACCATGTGACCCTGCCATCAGGCCATAATGATTGGCTGGCGTTGACCTTTGTTCCTATATGGAGGAAGGGGAGGAGGAAGGAGGGGAGAAACAGCAGGGGGTTTTGTGATCTGCCGCAGCCACACAGCATTGCAGAGCTCAGAACTCTCCTGCTTTATGAGAAATACAGTCGTCCAGTGGTAAAGGGGAAAAAGAGTGTATTTCTCAGAGTGGAAAACGGAGTGTTGGGGTACTTATTAAAATGGTCAGAAGTTAGGGGGTACTTGCTACTTAAAAGGTTGAGAAACACTGAGGTAGAACATAAGCTGCTTCATGTTGACCGAGAGCTCTGTGGTGCTTAACAATTTGAGACCTCTGGGTAATCAGTATGTGTCCTTATCTCAGCCTGACTAGAGCACACTGCACGTTCTCTGTTCCTCCAGATCAACTCCCCTCCCAAGCATGCACACAGACAGCAAGTTCTCTGGATTTACATTGATGGCTTGGTGCAGAATTTGGCACCTGGTCAGGACACATTATCTAGTCTCCACCCCCACAACCTCTGCTGGCCTGGCAGAGGAGTCAAGGTAAGGAACTCAGAATTTGTGGCCTCATAATACTTTACTATTGTTTGATATAGTTAAAATTTTATTTTACAACTTAGTAAAAGTTGATGTATCTGGACTGTTATTGATACCTAAACTGGAAACAGTTGTTTCATTTTTAAATTGTTTGTAATGAGAACATCCCATTAAATACAATTTTCAGGGCACTTTGCGACCTAGTTGATAGTTCTTCATTCTTATCTTTTAACACATGCCTCATTTTTCCTAAACAGTGTTAGAGCCTCAGTGACAACTCTGAATTTCATTAGTAAGAAAGATGGAGAATATTAGTTGGGCCATTTGAGGCTGTGGAAAGAAATGGGTGGAAGCTGTAAATGTTCTTAAAATGAATTGATGTGAGGGGAAGCCTGAAAGAAAACGTAAATTCTGATAATGACATTGGCACGTTTTTACTTCTATAGCCATTTTAGCCTCTTCAGTAAATATGTATTTATACAGTTTTTTTAAAAACCCATCTTTTTGTATGACTATATTGAAGATCTGTTTACACTGCGCTATGCCTGCATTTTCCAAGAACCTGTTGTGCGATAGGATTTGTCTTAATTTGAACATGCAAATTCAGGCTTTTGTGGGCATAAAAATTGTACATGCAAAAATGTGGGAAGAAATTTAGGCCTTATTTCAGCAAAGCACTTAAACATGTGCTTAACTTTAAATACATGCTTAAATACCTGGCTGAATCGGGACCTGAGGGACTGGGCTGAGGCTCCTTGCAAAATGATGTCTTTAAGGTAGTGCTGGCTCTGAATAGTTGATAAATACTACTTGTAACTACTGAAATGCATGATTGATATTTTTCAGCTATACATGTCCTGATATGCTATATGGAGATTACTTGAATAAATATTCAACATACTTCTTTTAAATTAAAGAAAAAATACACTTGAACATGCAGCAGACGGAAGACCATCTGTTCCCTTTTTGTTAGCAGTATTGGCTCTGCAGGCCTAATGGGAATTGAAACTTATTTCTACACTGAACTCTGCAAATGTGACTGAATACAGCGAGGGAAAGTGATCTGATGAGTAAGAAGGTGCCATTTTCACAAAACTGCATTTCAGATTAGAAAATGCACATTTAAGAATGTGTTTGTAAACCTTTGGAAATAGGAGGAGAGAAATGGTGGGACTGACATGTACAGACCTAATCACCTAGCTAGACAGGTATTACCAACCCCAGGCATTTAAAAATCATGAGATTTCATGGTCTTTAAAATAATAAGATTTAAAAAATTGGGTTCTTCCAATGTGGTTTTGATCTGGCTTCTGGTTTCTGAGCCTTTAGGGTGCACTTATTTCATGTTCTCAAGATTTGCTCTGCAACCATGAGGGCTAGAAACTTATTTTTTTTAATTGAAAACTGAGAATCTCATGGAATCACTTGATTCCAGCAGCTGGGGGGTTAATGAAGAACACTAAATACTGTAACATGAGGCAATATGATAACATTGTTTCTGGTAGCCATTTTGGATTAGGGAGAAAAGCAAGTAAATTTGCAGACTGATAGGAAGTTTCATTGAGCAGAAAGATACAATGTCTTGAAGAGGTTCCCTTTTTTGTTGTATCTTTTTCCTATAGTCAGTTGTCAAATTAAAAACAATAAGAAAAATCTCAGCACCTGCTTTTTTTTTTTTTTTTTTTTGGTACCTTTTAATGTATTTGTCAAGTGTTTATATGCTCAGATTTTTCTTCCTAGGTAGGCCCCTCTTGCATCTTCTTTGGGGTTTTTTTAAAAACAGGCAATCTTTTTTGCAACACCCTTCCAGTCAGATGAGTATTGGTACTTTATTTCTTCTAGCATTTTTTTTTAATTACCCATTTTAAATGTTTCAGAAAATGGTTTTTATTCTCCCCTCTCTCCCAGTGGAAGCCCTTAGGCTCTAGACTATGCCCAGCCAAGAATTTCCACTAGCAGGTAGGTGTAAAACTTTAATAAATTAAAGTCCTATCAGTATTATTACACCACATCAGTACAGCACTGTACATTTCACAGCCCTTCAACATAGGTGAGGACATATTGCATATTGTGAAAGATCATCTCTCACCCTTAGCTTTTCTTTAAATGCCACTTGTCAAACCTAAGACATCCCTTTTGTGTCTTGTTGTTGCAGGACTGATGGCATTTTTATCCTTAAAAGGTGAATTCTCAACAGATTTAATTTTAAAGTAATGTGTGTGTATGTGTGAATTTCCTTGATGATTTTTGTTATAGTAGGAATAGTGCAGTATTTTGTTCAGATACTAATGTGTAAGCTAGAAGAAGCAAATTTTTAAAACTCTTTTGAAATTGAAAATACAGAAGTACCCAATATTCGGTAAATATATTTGTTTCCTTTTTGGTAAGGGGAATGATTCTTATTTGCCCTAAGGCCCGTTTGTGTCTCTCCAGCAGCATAAATCCATTTACACCTACTTGAGAGGCACCTTTGCACTTCCAGAGTAAAGGGGCCTCAGGATAAGTGAGAATCAGAATGATAGCTTGGTTCTAGAAATAGACAGAGAAACTTAGCACCACCAACACACATTAATGGTCTTAGGCTGCCCCCTTCCCAGGAGTTCACAGGCATGGCTATGAATGGCTCAGGAAGAAAGGATCACAGGGAGTCAGTCATTCTTCTCTCTCTCTTATTTATCCTACAGTCTGCTCATCCCTACTGGTGCTAAATATAGACTGAACTCTTGCCCTGCTACTCTTACCCTTAATTAAAATAAACCATCCCATTTTGCAAATTCAAGGTTATATGTACATCATGTCTTGGGCAGTGTGGTCTTGAGGTGTCAGGCTAATCTCTCAACTAGAGTGTTTCTTCACCTCCATCTTTATGGTTGTGTTAATTATCAGATAACCCATGGCTTTAAAGTTCCTTGGGAACTTTATGGCTGTCCTCACTTAGCTCCCTAATAAAGTAATAATGATGATAAAACAATAATTCTTAGCTCTTAGTGGTTTTCATCTTCAAAGTGCTTTGCACTCATTCACTAATTAACTGAATTCAGGCCTGAGTAATTTAAGGCCACATCTCCTTGATCAAAACCATTGCGGAGGTGTTACTGGAATTCGTTCATGCTATTTGAGTTGGACCGTCCATTATAATGCTGTTATTTATACAGCACCTAAAATATGCCAAGTACTTTGCAGAACATATAAAAGATCAATCAGAAACCTTTGCTAAACCTATTTTTCCCTCTTGAGGATAGTAAAATCCACCCTTTTCACTCAGACTCTGAAGATTCTCAGTGTTTAGTTTTCAAAGGAACTATAAATAAGTAATGAAAAATGTGTAGGTAAAAAGATAAGGCTAAATTTTCCAAGGATTCTTAAAGAGACCACTGTGTGCAGGCATGAAATAGTTGTGCATTCACTTTTGCGCACTCTTATTTGTGCAAGCAGATGATAACATTTATTCATACAAAACCCATTACCTATGTACAAGTGAGAGGGTTCAAAAGATGCACATGCATTTTTGCAGGCACAAAGCAGCACGTGCACAAATGGAGGCCTCACTTTAAGGATGTAATACCTAATGTCTCCGTAATGGTCTGTGACACCTTTCACTCTGCTGACTGTGACTGCTTTGTTCGGAATGTGACACAGAATTCAAAGCACAAGTTGCTGCAACAACTGTTGCAAAGGATTTTGGAGTCCTTATTGGAATTAAGAGCACCAAGCTGCAAGTGGAGGAGCAGGCAAAAACTATTCTTCTTCGAGTACTTGCTCATGTCCATTCCACTATAGGTGTGTGGACGCCTCCGTGCACGGTTACACGGAACTTTTTTCCCCTTAGCAGATCTCGTAGGGCCGGCTCCGGCGCCACCTGGAGCCCCACGCCCATGCCGCAGTATATGAGACACTGCCGGCCCTACGTCCCCTCAGTTCCTTCTTTCCGCCCGTGATGGTTGCTGAAACTAGCCTTGCTCACAGCAAGTACTATTCCCCTTGTTTAAGAGACTTGTTTGGTATTCTAAGTTAGTTTTAGTTAGTTAAGTAGTTGTTAAGTGTTGTTAAGTATAGTTAGAGATAAGGCAAATCCCTGCAGGGACTTCGTGTAGCTGGGCCATGCCCCCCGTTGCCGGGCTTCAAGCTGTGTGCCTCCAGCGGGAAGGCCTTCCCACTCAGCAACCCCCACAACAGCTGCCTTAAGTGCCTGGGGGAAGCCCACAGAAAGGACAAGAGCAAGATCTGCAGGTCTTTTAAACCGAGGACTCAAAAGGACCGAGAAATCCGGTTGAAAGCCTTGTTGATGGAGGCAGCGCTCCGCCCAGTGTCCAAACCGACCCGCTCCGCCTTGGTACCGAGCGTGACTTTGGTACTGAGCGCACCATCTGCACCACCCTCCACTCAGCACTGCACAACATCACCAGCACCGAGGAGAAAGAAGCAGCATGTGGAGCGTGGACACTCCCCTGCGCCGTTGGTACGGGCAGGGTCGAGTATGGAGATGCACCAGACCTGGCCTGTCGAGTCTTCTCTGGTGCCTGCTTCTCCAGTCAGGGAGCCTCCCCCCGACCCTTGGGAGTGGGAGAGTGCCCCTGCTGACACTGTTGACACCAGAGGCTTTTCAGGCAGCAAGAGCCTTGCTGGCCTTGCCTACGCCACTTCCACGCCCCCCCCCTCCGCCGAGGGAGAAGGGGCCAGTGTCACAGGGGAAACCCACATTGGATCTCCCTAAATGGCGGTGGAGATCCCCAGTATGGGGAGGAAGGTAACTCTAGCTCTTCAGAGCGCACCAAGTTGGAGGCATCAAGAGGGCGGTCCCTGGCATGGAACGGCGCCCGGGACCAAGGACGAACATGGCACTGCCGGTCCAGGTCTGATTCCAACGATGCTTTGGAGTCTCCCAGGGGGAACAGTCTTCGGGCTAGTCGATGCCCCCACAAAGCGTCAGAGCCTGTGGCGCAGTTAGCTCTGGGTTGGGCCCAGGGACAATGGCTCACCACAACTACACTTCAGAAAGGAGGCTTTTATTGGTTTGTGCATATTGTTTAATACCCTCAGAATTGCAAGGAAATCATTCACTCAAAGAGCCATGCACAATTGGGAGCGTGCTGCCATCTCTTAAGAAAATACGTCAACAGCAGCACACACAACTTTAAAGAGCTGAATGAAGGTGGCATGAGGGATGTTTCAGGTATATGGAGAGATGTGGGATTTCTTGTGTGAAATTAGGACACTTGACAGCTGGTACGTTTTTAATTGCTATCCAAAGCAACTGATATGGTGCCAAAGAATGAACACAGCTATTGATTTCCATCTGGACACAAAATTTACTTCTCAGTACTCGTCATCTTCATGTATATCTTCATCTTATGTCTTTGTTATCCATGAGCTGAGACCGCTTTAGTCTTCAGATTTTAGTTCTGGGTTAATTGGAGTATATGGGTAGAATTTTTTAAAAATCAGCTGTTTATCCCTCTACTTCCCCCTCCCAAATGCACAATGTGCTGTCAGTTTTGGAGGCTCTGTCCATCTCTTGGTCTTATACAATCTCTATCACTCTACTGTCTGAGTGCCTCTCAAAAATAAAGTGTATACATAAAAATCTTTCTCTAGTCAGCAGGGACTGGACTATGTTTATGTTCAATGACGCATGTTTTGTTTTTAAATGTAGTGTTTTTGAAGGAAAGTCGAGATCAAAGAAGTGGATTTTGCATTTCACTTTGAAGGCACTGAGATGCACAGTAAACCTGACCTCTTCTGGGAGTGGCTTCCATATTCATGGGCTAGTTGCTAACAAAGTTCTGCCTCCTGCACACACAAATTTCAGTTTGCAGTTGCTTGTGGAAGATCAAGATCTTGAAGGAGAGACACAAATGAAGAAAATCATATGGAAATTCTGTAGCAATTTAATAAGCAAGCTCTAAAGGACACTTAAGAAAAAAAGAAGTAGGTGCCTGTGCAAAATAAACTAGACAGGCATCTACAATTTCATGTGCAGATAGCATCATTATATGCACAAAGGAATTGTTAGATACTTAATGTAACTTGATTTGTATGAGCCATTGCAGTGTGTGCATGTGCATTTTCTGCATGTACAAATGGGCCTCTAAAATTAAAAAAGTCTGCCTTAAAACTAGGATTAAATAAAGGTGTTTCACTCTCTTACTGAATGGGACAACAAAGGGATGAAACTGAGAACCTTTACACCATGCACTAGACATGAAAAGCAATCATAATCATGAGAGGATGTTAGATTACAAATATAATACAGGTTAATATGAAAGCTTGTATGGAATATTTGGAAAAAGAAATCAGTCTTTGCAAAATTCAACCCTTTATAAAAGTCCACTGAGGTGTCCAAAAATATTTTATGCTAAATGGGAAGAAACAGAGCAAGCCCATGTGACTGATTTACTCTCACTTGTGTTTTATACTGGTGTAATTTCAGTAGAGTTACTCCTGGTTTATATTAGTATGAGTGTGATATCAGACCCTACATATCTGTATACCAAAGATATGTTGTACTAAAGTTAAATGAGCGCTTAAAAAGGAAAAAACATAATTACCAAATTACGCCTTAAATAATTTATTTTGTGGATGTATATTTAAAAGAGATTTGTCCTACGAGGGAAAGAGCAACATTCCATGAAATAGCGTGACCATTGCCTAATAATAGCTGACATTGTTTTATTTGCTTGTGGGCCTATATTTAAAAGAGATTTCACCTGAGGTACTAGGAAAATGTTTCCAGCTTTGTACAGGCTGTCTTGGAAACACTAATTTATTGCCTGCTAACTTTAGTGACTAATCCCATTAAAATAACCTACACAGTAAACTGAACCTTATATGTACACAAAATGGGGGCAGGGGAGAGTAAATCTGCTTTCTGCTACATACTGGCCGACTGTAAAACTCAACGTTAATTGTGTGTTTGTATGCCAGGAGAAATATGAGTTTTCTAGTGGTTAATTTGAGCTATGTTAGATTACTTTTTAAATCATGGAATCATAATCTGATTACAAACGTGCATGTGCCCTCTTTTCTAAGTGGAAAATGCCAATATACACAACAAAAGTAATATGGTACCTTACGCAGTAAAAATATAATACACTGACAGCTATCTCCTTTGTAATTTAATGCCAAAATATGCCCTCACACCTAATGCAACCACCTTGATAGTAACAAAATATTTCCAACAATGTATTATCTACTCATCGTTGCACCTTCTGGCCAAGGTTTTTAAAAGTGACTGGTGATTTGGGTTGCCTCAATTTTTGGATGCCCTTCTTGATATACTCTAAAAGACTAGATTTTCTGAAAGAACTTCATCCACCCTCTGAAAATCAGACACATTTAAGATATTTAAGAGGGGCACCAAATAATGGAGGTACCTAAAATCATTAATCACCTTTCAAAATATTAGTCTTTGCCTTTTTCTTTAAAGAATGCTTTGCCCCCAATTATTTAAAGAAAGTTTGTTTCAAAAGACTTTTTAATTGAAAGGATTGTACAAGTATCTAATCTCCATCACTGCTGTTAAAGTATCTGCTAAAATGAACAAATAATTACTCTTCAGTTTTATAAATTACCATGATAATTAAATAATTATTCTGTCCTTAGATGCAATATGAAAGGCAAAGTTCTTACATTCCCACTTTGACTGTATTGCTGATTAATATGTGATGTTTTTAGATGATCTTGAGTGAAATAAGAATATAACAGTTTTTAGGGATGTGTGTCCGGGGATGGCGGGGAGGGGTGCAGTGTAAAATTGCCAGACTATGGAGTACATTTCTGTTGATGATTTCTTGTTTCTTTCAGAGATGTTGGTGGGAGGGCTACCTGCTTTCAGTGCTGATTTTTCTCTTTTCAGTTACCTTGTGGTAACTACATTACTCTCACCTATCCTCAACACAGCTGAACTAATAAGATCACCAAACTTAACAGCAGAAACAGCCTGCATATATTACTCAATTTCTCTCTCATTGCATGGTAAAGGCAACATCCATTGCATTCATATAAGGCAACTAATGATGCCAAATATCCATTGACTGAACATAACATGAAGGTGGTTGAAATGATCACATAATGCAAAAACTGGCATCAAACAGAAATATAGAGATTTTAAAATGTCAACAGGTCTGCAAGGCACATTAGTTGTAGGCTAGCCACGCAGTGAGGAGGCAGAACATTCCCAGTGCACAGCTAAAGAATCTTATATGCTGTTGTTTAAACTAATGTACATTCATGGTTAGTTCTTTGTATTGAAAGACTCTCCAATGGCTTAAACTATGTATATAGTCAGTAGTTTAGAACATCAGAGGTCTTCAACATTTATTTTTCCTTTGATGTGTCAATTGCAAGAGATCACTAAAGACCAAGTGGGCTAGATTCTTAGCTGACATAAAGTAACATACCTCCCTTGAGATGAATGGAGATAGGCGCATTACACTATACCTGAGGCTTTGATAGAGCTTTTGCTGCTCATAAATACACAGCAATACTCAGACATAAATTCAGAACAATGTTAAGTGAAAGGACAGGATTTTCTCTATCTATGTGCAAAGCAAATTTCACTGGGGAAAGCAATAATTCTGGAAACCTTCTTGATATTTCAGGATGAAAAAGTTAAAGCTTTTGATTCCAAAAATACATTTGACATTCAAGCTTAAAATGGGTTCAGAATCTGTATATCTTATTGCTATGTACCAGCCGTGTGGCTGGAGTACACTGAGTGGCAGCAAGTCGTCCATACAGTGTAAGCAGCTGGGCTTTGTGCTGGAGAAATCCACAAGAGCAAGGGGAGGAATCCTTCAACTGCCCTGAAGCTGTAGTAACCTCTGTACTTCCTGCACCCCTACTGCATGGGGGCAATGTCCATTCTTCCTCATCCTCCCTCCCCAAGTGCCCCTATGACAACACACATAGTGCATTCATGGAACCATGTGGGGTGCACACCCTTCTGTATTGTCTCCTAAGCCTGCCCTGCCCCAGAAGGCAAAACTTTGCCTCCCACTGCCTATGGTGCCTTCTGCACCCACCAGCATGGTAGCAAGATTTGCCCCAGGGGATAATCTCCTCCTAATGAATGTACATGCACAGCAAGGCGTCTCTCTCTGTATCTGCCTCTCTCTCTCTCTCTTTTTTTTTTTTTTTTTTGCTATAGAAACACTAACTATTGCTGTTAAAAACTTAAATGGTAGGAAACTTGTGCAATATATTCTGTGTTATCCTAATGTCCTGTCAATCTGTTGCTTTATTTGGTGAATTCAGAGCCCTCTGTTCTGTAACTCTTTCCAGTTATCGACATGTTCTATTTCTTTTGTTTATAAGGTAAATTGGCAGAAATAGGACATTTTATTCCTTAATGAACTGTGCCTTACCTACTCCTTCTCCTTGTTTCTTTTTAGCTGGAGACTTAAAATGATCAAATACTTGGGAGTGACTTACAAGGAACAGTCTCAATATGAAAGTCCTAAAGAATAAAATTCAACAACTGATACCCTTTCAAGATTTCCTGTGGTATTGCTGCCCATGTTAATTACATTTTCATCATGCTTCCAATGGAATTATCTATACTTCAGCCCCCCGCCCCCAAATCTGAACAGTTTGAAGAACATCACGCTTTACAGAAAGAAGACACTTTCCCATTCTTTCAGTGCTGGATAATAGAAAAGATAAAAACCTGGATGGGTTGATACTGAAGCTAAACTTGCATATTCTTTCTGCTTATACAACATCTTAAACATGACTGCCAACAGAGTATATTATTAAATTCAGTAATAACAAATCTTGGAAATCGTTCACTTTTTTAGTTTAATTAGTGATATATTAATCTGTCTATTTGGCTCCACTCCTAGCGTGCAAAAGAACCTTCTCTTGGCCTAAGTGGGAACAAAAAAAAAAATCGACAAAATTGCTGACTTATACATAAGTAATAACTTTGTGATGTCTTTCCCAGGGATATGTAACTAACTGTACCTAGCCATTTTCATTTAAATATCCTGTTTCACAGTTACATCTGAAAACTGCTTATTGACAATATACTTACCATAAAGAAGGAAGACATTGATACATTAGGCAACGTTTAAATCACTTGGGCTAATCAGCATCAAGAATGTACCAAACATTTAAAAATCAAGACAAAAGATGATTAAGTGATGAGAAAGTCTGGGTCACATATTTGTAGCTCCCAAAGATGACGGGAGGTCCAAACTAAGGAAAGCATCAGATTCTGAAGCAACCGTCAGAACATGATTGTCTCAGAATGCCTACTCTTCATGAGTTTCTCGGGAGATGATTCTGTGGACACAACTGTCCCCCACCTGTCCAGCAACCTCCTGGGCCTGGTCCACCTGATAGCAGCAAGGCACCAGCAAAGCGCTGTCAGCTGGTGCAATGACTCAAAAGAAAAGACAAACATAGTCTTACCATAACATTGAACTTTTCAGTGGGACTTAGGCACTTCTGAAAATTTTACCCTTAGGCACCATGACTGCTTTCTTAAAGAATAAAATTAGCATAACTTCTTGTTATAAACACAACAGCACAAAAAATTAATCCCTGGCATGGCTGCAGTGACCCTGGCTGTGGACCCCTTACCTTTCCAAAGGAATTTTAACCCTTCCTGTCTCCCAGCCAGATCTTCTTACAGCTCTTCCCCTTGGGGGGCTGGGCTAGAGTCAGCTCCCTGTTCACTGGCCACTAGGTTGTGTCCTTGCACTCAATCCCACTGTTTTACTTAAATGTATAAGGTTCACTAAATGCTGGCTGTGTAGCATAAGTGACACATGCCATATTCCTTTCTGTTTTAATTACTGAGTAGACTCTCCAAGAAGCCTAACGTTATTGCCACCAGATTTCTGGCTGCTCCAGAGAGTATCTTTAGATATTGACAATATTCACCTGCAATTTTCCTTATTAATTTTTTGATGCTCTTCTCAATTTGAGATTAATAAAATAAGCAATCTGGGAAACCTGCTTTGTACACTACAAAATTCCTCAAACAGCCCTCATCTCACTAAAGCCTGAAGGCCACCTGGTGAGAAACAGCACAATGTATTCTTTACAGAGGTCTGACCAGGCCATTTTGGGAAGTTACTAAACGGCCTTGTAGCTCTGAGTTTGAGTACCATTGTATTTTGTAAGTCTGAAATTGCTTTTCCCTTCTTCACTTCTTCCCAAGCACATCCAAGCAGCACCAGATGGGACTGTCCTTTACAAATCTATCAGTCTTTTGAAGCTTTTAATACCAGATATGGTGTATATATTTTTTATATTAATGTAGTTGCTATCACAAGACCACCCGTGCAAACGACAGTTGTGCCACTTAAATGATTGGTTCTTTTATAGGCACCCCACTGTGTGTAACCATGGCTTAATCCAGCACTCAAAAACTTGGTTCTCTTCCTGCAGTGAGTGCTGTACAGGTGCAGAGGTCCAGCCACATGATTACCACTGGAGCAGTGATTGTAAACTTTATCCCATATGTCTTGCAAATTGCTTGTGTCTTACTATGCATGGTGGCGGTTATCAGAACGTGCAACCCCATGGTAAATTTACTGCAGGTCTGTAACATCACTAGTAGATCAGCATTTCCTACCTCAAACTATAATACAATTGTGTGGGATGAGCATGAGTAACATAAAGGTCAGATACAAATGAATTGTCTTCTCCAAAATGCACATTGATATTTTCTTGCCAAACTAATAAAATAATATACATTACTACAATGCTATCTCATTCCTGTGCACAGAAAACCACATACCTTTTTCATAGGCTTAGCCTGTAAAAGGTACCAGATACCAGGAAAATTATTATTGCCACATTTTTCTAGGACATTGACAAAATACAGAGCGCTTGTCTTAGTCTTTTTCCACACAGTCTGGCTAGTATTTGTTGCATTTGTCTAGGAAATGCAACAGCCATTGAACCAAATGTCACCTCCACTCTTTTCTGTAAGGAAAATATATAAATTCCAACACTTTACCTGGAGACCCTTTCATCCATGGTACAGTGAATTTGTGGTGCACCACAACTTCGGTATTCCACACCCCTAAAGTGGCAGATTTCACTTACTGAGAGAGAATTTTAGAAGTGTGTGATCTATGTCAAAAGAGATGTGATATTGTCAATGAATGTATAGAACAGAGTTCTTCAGTTCTGCAGTTGACATACAAAAGGTCTGTTTGCCCAATTGAGTAAATCCATAGCTCAGCCTAGCTATACTAGTCAGTACATCCCGTAACAAAGCAAGTGGGACAACCATAGATGCTAAGCATGCATAGCGCTGCTGAGTTTTGTCTGTGCTCCTTAGTGCCATACACATTGGCAAAACTGTTGTCAAAACTGATTTCTACAGGACAATCTTTGACAGCATTTTTTACCAACAACTGTTTAGCTGTCAATTAATGGAAATTGCTACTTGTCTTAAGAATGCGAAATGCCAGCTGATGAAGTGCCCAGTTCATTATGCCACATTAGATGAACCAAATATTGCGTTTCTACTGAACCAGCTACGTATAGAATGAGGTCTGCAGTCAGGGGATGGATCTGTAAACATTTGGTCAAATAACTCACCTCTAGTTCCTCTAGGCTTAGGTAATGGGGGAAATCAGGAAAAAATTGCACCTCCAGAAGGTTCTGCCAGATGCTGACAGGTATATGATTTAACATCTTGAAGTGATTGCTCTTCTTTCCAAAGAGGTCTCTGCTACATAAAGACTGAATGGTTCACAGATATTTTCAGCATGCATTAGCTTCTTTTTCTACTATTATACTAAAAAGGGGATAATGCTTACTTACCTCCCGGAGCTATCTTGAGAGGTAAAGTTATATTTATAACTTTATAGTTATATTTGTACAGCACTTTGAAAATATAAAGAACGGTGCAAGCTTAGTGAGGTGTCTTAGTGTTTGTGGAAACGTTGCCTGAATGCAATCAATTAATGTTTTTAACTCCCCTGACTTTACCCAGATTATTGAATTGATATACTGATAACACGATTTTTAGTAAGAATATAATTTGCCTAAACGACTGAGCTATTTTGTGTTATAGTGGGCTGGATTGGAAGCCAGGAAATTTGGTATGCTAATCCCTAGCTCCAGTGGCATTGGAACAATTTTTATAGTGGGGGTGCCAAAAGCCATTGAACAAAACTGTAAACCTGTATATGATGGAAACCACTTCAAACCAGAGGATGCTGCTGCACCTTCAGCACCCCTAGTTCCAGAACCTCTGCCTAGCGCTGCCACTGACTTGTCATGTGATCTTGGAAAATCAGGGCTTGTCTACATTGTGAAGTACATTTATTTAAGGTGGGCTGTGAATGTAAAGAATAGCTATTCCTGATTAACTCCACTTCCAAAGTGGATTAAGCTAATGCAGAATAATGAATTCTTATTCCAGAATAAGAGAATCAACTCAGGAATTTGACTGGGAATGGTTAATCCAAAATAGCTATTCAGGAATAACTTCCTGTGTAGACAAGACCTCATTTAACTGCTTTGTTTCAGTTTCCCTATCTGTAAATGTGGTTAAATAATACTTACCTCCCTCACAGGAGTGGTGTTTAGGACCATCTCATATACTCTTGCTCAGACCCAACTCCCATTGATACTAATGTAAATTTTGCCAAGAAATGTAGGATCAGACTTCTCGTTTGTGCAACACTCGGATTATGTTATGTTATTATTATTAGCACTCTGCTGCACATTAGTTGCAGTATTCTCCTACTGTGGTGGAAGAAATATATAAGAAACGTGAAAATTTTACCCAGTGTCTTCTAACCATGTTTCTGGTACAGTAGACCACAAGGCAGTGAGTTGCTGGCTGAATGCCTAATACGCATTTTTGTTCTGGTCTTTCATGCTCCTTAATTTTGTGCAGCATTTAATTAAAACAGTGATAGACACCTTATACAAATTTTAGAGAGCATGGTGCTAAGAACCTCTAGCATCTGCAAGTGCTGGAAAATATGTTTAGACTTGGCATGCTAGAAGGCTTCAAAAAAGTGCCCAGGCTACTTGGTATGCTTTTGCACTAGGCACTGATCCAAATTCCACAGTTTGTTACTGTCACACAAATTGTTCAATAGCAGTGCACAACTGTGGTCTTCAGTTACATAGTACAGAACATAGTCATTGCCTGATTTTTGGCACAAATTCTGAGTCCTCATTGACTCACAAAGATGATGTAAGATTCCAAAGCAATATTTGTGATAAAACATGCTTAATTTACGCTACACAACTCATTCCAGAAATAAGTTTCAGAATCTCTAGTATGTAGCCATCTTCTGCCAAAATTATCCGTTCTTTTCTGAATGTAATGTCATGACTAGAAAATCTGGCTAATATGCCAAGTGATTTTGTCAAACGGATGGATTTTTACTTTGTTTCTTGTTAATTTTTCTGTTCTGACAGACCTTTAAGATACCTTCTTTCAGATCTACTGCTTTCTTTTAAAAGTGACTGACCTATTCACATCTGCTTTCACAAATATATTCCGATAATTCAACTTTCTTCTGTCCCTGTTATGACTTTCTCATTGTCACTGTCAGATAAGTCACTGTTGTGTCAATTAACGTAGAGTTTGTTTCCCCTACTTTCTCTTTCTAGCTATCAATTTTTATATTGTTTAAGGCCTACATTACCACTTATACTGCCAGCGTATATTTTGCCAGCGTAAGCGCTTGTGTGGACAGCGCTATGTCGGTGGGCATAGCTACCGCCGCGTGTTTAGGTGGTTTTATTATGTGGGCGAGAGAGAGCTCTCTCATTGACAGGACACAGCTACACAAGCGCTTATGCTGGCAAAATTTATGTCACTTAAGGAGGTTGTTTTTTCCACACCCCTGAGTGACAAAAGTTTTGCTGACATAAGTGCTAGTGCAGACAAGACCTAAGTGTTGTGCATTGAACTTTCTAATCTGGTCCCTTTCTACACTGGGGTTAGGGTCTGTACAACTGCATCACAGGGGTGTGGATTTTTCACCCTCCCCCCAGCAACCTATTTATACTGATGCATGTTTATAGTGTAGACCTGGCCTAAGAACCTGGTCTCAGAAAGCAACTCACTGCAAGATGGACCTACCTATCCTCCCTCCTCAGCTGGCCCAGTGGGAGAGGTTGGGATTTGCATCTGAATCAAACGCTGCAGGGTGGGGCCTTGCTGCGGAAGAGCCCTCTCTCCCCCACCCCTGCACCCTGCGGGTGCAGTAGGCACACCTGGTCCTTACAAAGCTGCACAGTGGGGAGGGGAAGAAGGGCGTAAAGAACCGCCTCCTCCGCCCGCCCTCACTTGCACGGGAGCCCTCCAGGGTCATTGGCACCCAGATGTAGAAGGTGGCCTATGTGCTTTCAGAGGATTCCGAGTACAGTGACGTCCCAGCGACTGGGGGGCTCCACCTAGCTCCACCTGCGAGGAGGGTAGCCTGCAGAGCGCCCGGCCCGAGGCACGGGTCCTGTTCCTGGGGCTCCCCGCCAACCTTGCGAACCAGGATCCAGGTAAAGGGCTCCGCCAAGAGCGACCAATCAGGTGCTTCAACCCAAGCAGCCAGCCAATGGGGACGCCCTTGGAGCCGGACCAATGGAAACGGTGCTGGTGGGCAGCCTATCCAGGCAGAGCGGCGGGCCTGGGGGGGAGCCCTACCCGACGGGGAGGGGGGGCGTCGCCCGGCCCGGTCCGGCTGCCGTGCAGTGCGCGCGCGGCGGTGCGGTGCCAGCTGCTCCTCGCCTCACAGACAGCATGGCCGGGCTGGGCATGGGCGGCGGCGGCGGCTCCAGCTCCAGCTTGGGGCGGTGCAGCCACGCCGTGGTGCGGGCTCTGCCCGAGTCGCTGTGCCAGCACGCGCTGCGCAGAGAGAAGGGCACGGAGGTGGACTTCGCCCGGGCCGAGCGGGAGCACCAGCTCTACGTCGGGGTGCTCAAGGGCAAGCTGGGGCTGCAGGTGCTGGAGCTGCCGGCCGACGAGAGCCTGCCCGACTGTGTCTTCGTGGAGGACGTGGCTGTGGTGTGCGAGGAGACCGCCCTGCTCACCCGGCCCGGGGCACCCAGCAGGAGGAAGGAGGTACCAGGCTGCAGGGGGAGACTGGGGGGAGGATCGCTGAGCACGGGCTTCCGTCCCCACTTGGAGAGAGTTGCGCCCTGCCTTCCCCCCTCCCCCACACACGCACACTCTGCTAAGATCTCTGTAACTTCCCGGGCGGGGGTAGAGTCCATTGTCCGCAGAATCCCAGGATGGGTCATTTTCTAGCCTGTCTTGCCCCTGGCACGTTTTATTTTAACTTAATGCAGAACAGAGCCGGTGCAAATGCAAATGCATGAGGTTAAAGTGAAGATCTCTGTGGAAAATGATTGCACGGAACAGTTGTTCCGGGAAGGCAGCGTCCTGTGTGTACATGGTGTGGTGCTGTAAGGCGTGGCAGGTTGGTGGCATGATGGGAGAGGAAGAGTCAGAAGATGCTCTGTGCACTTGCAGCCTCCCTTTCCCACAATGAACTCCAACCTGAGTGCTTATGGAGAAGCTTTCCCATTCTTAGCGGAATAGCCGCAGATTGGGAAGAACACATCTGAACTGAGTTCTCAGTCGTGCCATGAATCACCTACCATTTGTATCAAAAAGAAAATGAACCCAGATGTGTTTTCTTGTTGTCTTGGCAGGGCTGTAATGGTGACTGCAAATTGACTAGACTGAAAAGCTGAACTACTGTCTCCTTTTTCTTTTTCAACAAATTATGCCTAGCAAACACGAGGGTGTCTTATTTTGTTGCACAAAATAGATCACTTTGGTGTGTTTTTAAGACATACCAATGTCCTTTATAGTGAACCACAGCCATTCTTTGTAAGTTGAAACACAATTAAGGGAGATGGCACAAAAATGTTTAAACCAATTAAAAGCTCCAGGTGCACAAGGCTCAGTGTGAATCTATTATATAGATATTGCATAAATCTAAATTCACTCTTGCATTAGAGAAGCTGGATAAAAACGTTATTAAATTTATTATGTTTAGCTGACATTTCTATTGAATGTGCATCGCTCGTTAAAACACGTAAAGATGGTGTGTGTGGATTCATTTTTTTACATATGAACAAAAAAAAATGCACACCTACATAATTCAGTGTTACAAATATCTCTATAACAGGTTAATTCCTCTCCCGTGTTATCAGTATATTATATCAAGGTGTTCATTTTTATTAACTCAGCACTGTACTGTACTGCAGTTTGGAGTGCAGAAATTTAATATCTTCCTTGGGTGTAGTCCTTGTGATGGTTGTCAGTGCATGTGTAGACTAGTGTTAAGTACACTTTTAAAGTGTTCAGTCAGTTTAGTTTCTCATATACCTTTAAATATAAAATGTTTGACTAAAAAGCCATTGCCCCATTCAGAGAATATTTGAACGTACTGTGCAACACATTATTTAAATAGTGTGGCCTCTAGGGATTCTAGGTGTCTTAGATGGCTTGGCATTCAATCATTTAAATGGGCTTCAGTGTTTTCTCCTTCATTAAGCTGCAGTATCACCCCTCCTATATCTTCATATGTGTCCATGCTAAGCTATGCCTTCACTTAGTCCTTCACCAATTTATTAATTAAATTGTATTTCTCCCCCTTTTTTATGTAGGGTGTTATCTAATAATGCTTCTCCCAGTTTCAGCTCTCTGATGTACCTCATGCCCCATACTCATTACCCAGGGCTGAGGTGGTTCATGTCAGGAAGCACCTTTGCATTCAGTTCAGACAAGCAGAGAAAAGATCAGCCAACCAGAAAATGAAATAAAAGCAGTCAGCAGAGGATGATTTGGGAAATGTCTGAAGCAGATTAGCAGCTAAGAGAAATCAGGCAGTTAGATAATACAATAACAACAAAGATAAAGCAATAAAAACAAAGATCCATTATGGAAGAATAATTATCTGTCGTTACAAATACTTAGTACTTTATTTTAGTAGATTCAATAGTTTTTTTATTAGCACGCTACATAATCTGCAGAAAATTTTCATTGCTTGCTCTCACCTTTCCTCAGTAAAGATTTCATTGAATGTAGGGAGGTTGCATGTTACTAAGAATTTATTACTTTTGCATCATATTTACTAGTGTGTTATGAATAATTATGAATAACTAACAAGACTACAATGTAAACTTTAACTCATTTCTCTTTTCAGTTTTAACTTGCAGTATTTATTAACTTGCAAAACTCAATAATTCACAATGGATCTTCAGTTATCCGTGCAAATTAGTAATAGTTCTAATATATTCAGTATAAAATCCTATTCTGATATAGTGTAAAGTGTATGTTAATCTCACATATTTCAGGAAATTCAGAACAAAGATGCCCATGATCACCTTAATCCAGCCTTAATACCCAGTTGTGCATTCCTCCTGCACCCATGACTTCTGTAGGGTATAAACCAGTGAAAAATCTTGGGCACAAGGAATGCAGGCTCTGGCATTTAACAAATAGGTGCAAGTTGCTGAGTTATTGCAATAGGAAGCTTTGCTCTGAAATTCCAGTCTTTATATTTGAGACCTCAAACCTGTGCATCAAGTCACCTCCCTCTCTGCATTCAAATACATCTTAAATTCATTTCTGTCATCTTGCCTATGGTAGTTGAGATTGGGGGGGGGGGTAGGGAATAAAACATAACAACCCCCACCCCACCCCATAAAGTTACAGAACCACCAAGTTGGGAATGGGCTTTACTGTGTATTCACATAATTTTTATTGTAACACTTCTCCTTCCAGTTCCGCACACTTTTTGTTGGTTTATTACCCTCGTTCTTCTTGTCAGGTGTGAACATAGACTGTGAACTGGGTCTTTATTTGTTTCTTTGAAGCTGCTAGTATACTTTTGGGGCCTCAGGAAATAATAAAATGTACCATTTACCTAGATTCTTTGCATTTAGTTTTTCTCTTTTTTTAAAAAATGAATTAAAAGGGTTTTTTCCAATGTGTCTTGTCAGATAATGCAACTATCTGAGAGATTGCACAGATCTCTCATTCGAGAACATGCACGTGCATGTATTTGGAGATGTGCGTCCAGATACATGCTTAAAAAGGTGTGTGGGTGCAGTATGTTGCTTTCAAATGCAGCTGTTTCTCAAGCAGACTTCTACAAGAGAGTTTTCCTTGAGCATATACCATTACTTGCTATTTATGCCCGTGTAGAGTCTTAGTGACTTCATTGGAGCTCTGTGTGAACCTAACGGGCCATGCTAGCCTTAGAATAGCTAAGGGTGAGATGACACTTCTATAGAATTGCCACCACTATGCCATGAGTTGTAATCAATGGACAGATTAAGGCTGGATCAAGGTCTGTGCTCAGAAGGAGCCCAGAAGCTTGTAAAGGAAAGATTCAGCAAGGAAATGAATGCAAAATGTGGCAGCAGCTAGTGGGAGACAGGTAGGAGGTAAAAGGCTACACAACGGATTGCTACAGATGGCACTTGCAGGAGATGAGGCTCACTCATCTCAAGAAGAGGCTGTAGGCAGGTTTGGGGAAGTGAATGAGAGTGTCTGTCCCCCACCCTTGGGTCCTATCTTGTGCTGATGCAGAGGGATCAGAGAGTGGATAGGATGTAGCAATGTAACGTAAGTGGCATGTACAGCACTATGTGGGCAGGAGAGCTTATGCCAGTGAAATTTATGTTGCTCCGGGAGATTTTTTTTTTCACATGCCTGCGTGACATAAGTTTTACTGGTGAAAGTGGTGGTGTAGACCTAGCCTTACAGTGCCGCAGATGTAGTGCCTACTGAAAACACTACTCCGAGAGGTGCAGGTATTCCATCTACCTGGGAGGTAGTAGCTGTGTCAACAAGAGAAGCTTTCCTTTCGACATAGCGCTGTTTACACCACAGCTTAGGTTGGTGTAACTGCATCACTCGGGATGATTTTCCACACTTCTGAGCGACGTAGTTACACTACAAGTTTTCAGTGTAGACCAGGGCACGGGATTCAGGCTTGACAGTTAAGACTGTAATAGCTTGCAAGTCTCTCTTTTTCTGACAGTCTTTTGCTATAGCACCATCAGTGCTGCATCAACACAGTTCTTGCTGGAAGGCATAGACTGAGAGGCTAAGGCTCAGAGTCTGAGATTTAGGAGTTGGTTCATGGATACAAATCCATAGACAGGTTCTTCATCATTTTAAACCTCAATTTATGAGAGCATTAGGCATGTGTTTAAACTTTTTTAAGTGTGGGAGTAGTTCCATTGATAGTCAGTGGGATTACTCACATGCTTAAAGTTAATCATGTGCTTAAATACCATGCAAAATCAAGGCCCCAGTACATAAGTTTTGCTGGCATAAGTGGTAGTGTAGACATAGCATAAGGCAGATAGAGGAGCTGGGCAGCCCAAGGCTGAGGAGGCAGTGAAAGAGGCTAATGTGAAGCGAATCTGGGAAAGAAGAGAGGGGGTGCTCTGTGTTGGGAGGAAATGTTTGTGGGGATTTGGAGAAATATTTTGGCAGATCTGGGCCATTGATACCTTTTTTCTCCTCCTGCTAATAAAAGCAGTGAACTAACCGTGTGAAATTAATTATATGTTGGCTATTACAAATGCCAGCCAGGTGAAATAATGTTCAACTTTTCCATTAATCAGAAACCACAAGATGGGATATTTCATAACCCCAACTATGTGACAACTGTTTTAAGCCATAAATAGGAGTTATTCCCAAATATGCACAAAAATTAAAGAGGACTATGCTGGAGGGAGTGCATATGGTAACAAATTATCCTTGAGTTAGATAAATTGTCTGCTTTGTAGTAACATAAAAGCCACTGTGTTTATGTACTGTTTCCTTGTTGAATCCATGCTCAAACAGCACTATTAATTTTCATTGTATTTGGAAAGGTACAGTCAAATTCATCAATATTTGTATATGTGCAATACATACTTGTTTAAACTGATTTTTGGAAAACTCTAAATTAAATAATGAAGAGGGAAATAGAAAGCGGTCAAAACCCGACCCTGTTGATAACATAACCACATTTACAGAGACTTTTTCACTAATAGAGTATTGTATGTAAGAGAGAAGCAGGCATGGATGAAGCCCAGATATATTTACATTGGAAAAATTATTTAATTGGTCTATTGTTTCTAAAATTAGTTTTGATCCTTCTAATGCAGGTAGACACAGTTAATTCCTAAGAACCATGAATATGTTAAGATCTACTTGCAGCACTTCAACAGGTTTACTTGCTTTCATCAAGTAAATGGTCTATAGATGCTTATAAATAAAAAACAGGAGAAGGAAAAACCTCATATTCTACACTTATTTGCTCTGATAACTGGAAGATCCACTGTGAATTACTTAATTTTGTGAATTTAAAAAAATAAGTGGACCAATATAAAATCAATCCAGGGTACTGCATCATAAAGTTTCTTACTAGTGTTGTGCTTAATTATTTATGACAATACTTCATACTGGGAATGAGACCTCACAGCAGCACTTCTCTATAAAGTCTGTGTTGAGGGCACTAAAGTCTCTGTTTATGGGCACTATTCCTTATTTATTTCAGTCTTTTTCTGGTACCTCCCAATGTCAACGTCACAGGGCTAACTGCACCTCTCTATGTCCCTTCCTGATCTCTCTGAGCGCACTCCTAAAAAGTCAGGCTGCCTTTACCTTTCCTGGGGTGGAATTTGCAGTACTGTGTGTATAGTCTCTGGGCCTACTCATTGGGTATGAGTAGGTTTGGCACCTGTGGTTCTTTTCTTGGGAGCCTGTGGCCAGTGGTGTCTGTAGTAACCAAACAGCCTTCTTAAAAGCAAAGTACTGGTTATTTTACCTATAGGAAGAAAGCATTTAGAGAGAAAGGGTTTTAGAAGAACAATAAATCTGCACGCATGTCTAGCTTACCTAAAGCCCTATCCTCCTATAATGGTGGCCCAGGCAGGACTAGCTTCTTCAGAAATCCTGTGGATGCCTGTATCAGTCTGGTTTAGAGAGAGAGAGAAAGAGAGCTTTTAATGCAGCTGGAGTTCCTTTGCTCTTGCCAGCTTACATGCTTTGATTTTGTTCAGAAAGGCCAATCTAGTAGTCTGAACAGGAGGTTAGCCAGACTCCTCAAAGCCAGTGGCTCTGCCAGCGTCCTGTAACAACTCCCTCAAGTGTTTGCAGAAAGCCCAAAGGTGGCATTATTTAAAACAATATTTAATGCAACATTTTAAAATTGCAGTATTATCCATTCACATTAAGTTATTAGACTCTCCATAATTGGAAAACTAGCCTGTCATACCCCAACCTCTATTTTAACTAACTGAAAAGTCTTTCTGGTCCCCATAAAAAGACTGATTAGAACATAAGCATATATATTTGTAAACTTTGTTTACTGAACAGTCTCATAAATAAGATATGGGATTCAATTTTCAAGAGCGCTTAAGTAATTTAGGCCTTGTCTTCACAGCGAAGCTAACTTGAGTGTTGCCTCTAACTCGAGTACTGTACACACAACCGGTCCCTTGAGCTTTAGTTAGCAATGAATGGAGCAATACTTTCTGCTAGCATTGTGTGTTGGAACGGAGTCTCAGGCTATGTACACACTGACGGTGGCAAATTTGCTGCTGTCAGATTGATCTTTCTGGATCGAGAGTGGTCAGTGAAGACCCGCTCAATCAGTCTGGAAGTCAATGCACTAAAACCACCCCCTCAAGTGGTGTAGCGTCGATGGGAACGTGTTTCCCATTGGTACAGCACAGTGATGATGCCGTGCATAACGGAAGTTAAGAAGTTGACGGCGTTACGCAAACTATGCAGAGTAGCTTGCGTTACTCCCATCGACGGCCACTGAATTTTCAGGTAATTTTCACTGGCCATCAGGCAGCTAACTTGAGTGAAAGGCAGGGTAGGGTTTGGCTATCAGGAAAAAGGTGATGGTCTTTGTCGTGTGTGTGTGTGTGTGTGTGTGTGTTTGTCTGTGTGTGTAAGAGAGAGATTTTTCAAGATAATACTTTACTTTTACAGGTTTTGTTTTTAATTAATTTAATTATAACTACAGCAGAAAGAAAGTGCCAGGGAGCATGACACAAAGTTTGATGTTGCCATTGTTCCACTGAACTTGGACTGCTGAGAGTGAAAGACGGTGCAGACTGTCTCCCAAAGGAAAAGGAAATGGAGGGCAGTGAAAAAGCAGAGTAAACACATGGTGGAGTCAGTCACATATGTTAGTTCCACAGTTTTTGTTTATTACTTACGTGCAGTTGTGGCTTCCTTTGATTAACATTTCTCAGAGTGGGGTAATGCTGGCAATATTAAGCTTGGAAGTTAACTAGTATGATACTGTCCACTTCCGATTTATTTTTAAATACTGTTCTAATTTTCCACTCACCTGTCCAAATCAGGAGTAAATCCACTGAAATCAATGAAATTACAATGGTATGAGAAGAGAATGTGGAACCAAATGTGTTAATTCATAAGGTCTGCTGTAATTATATGCATTCAGCTGAACTACATTACAATAGCACCGTGTGTACCAGACAAATCCATAGAATAAAATCCAATAACAAAGAATGAACTCTCAAGCTTTGCAGATATAATTGCTTATATTAAAACCATTGAGACCACCAAGCACCATTAGATGTTTTGGGTAATGGCTAAATGTTTTAGACAGTTTCTGAGAATGTACCGTTTTGGTGACTATACCATTTTTGCTCAAAGCTTTTGCAAACCAGGGTGAATAGAGGCTAAATCAGTTTGAGTCAGTGAAGTGGATAAATTCCAGAATTAATTTACCATAGTAGAAAAATAAATCAAGTAAATCACTGCTTTAATAGCTTGATGGAAAAATAAGAACTTTTGACTTCAAGGAATTAAGTTTCTATATTGTCAGCCTCAGAACTTTTGTTATCAGATCCATATGTCTTGGAGAATTAGGGAGATATTCACCAAGTAAAAACTTGTAAAAGCAAATCTTACTTAGTTTCCTGATGTAGATAATTTGATTTTTTTTTCTTTGAGGCCACATGCAAATATTAATACATGTAATGTTCAAGTTGAATAATTACGATTGAAATAATACTGTGGTCACTCACCTTATTGACAGTTCCAAACCTTTCTTTCCACCCGTGTGTTCTGACTCAGTTAGCCCTCTAGGGCAAGTTCTTCAGGTCAACATTCTAAACACTTTGGGGTCTGTTCTGAAGAACTTTGATCCACCTCTCTCTTGCTGCCTTAGTTATTGTACTGTGACTGGGATAGTGCAGTGCAGCACCACCCCCATCCTTTGGAAATCCACGTGCTCAGTATCAGTGTCCACAGCCAGCAGGCCTCTTCTTGCCTGTGTCGCATGAAAAGCGAGAGGGGTTGCTGCAGAGGAGAGTGATGCCATAATGGAAAGTACCCTGGGCTTCCTGTCTTGGTGGTTTAAGGTAGGAATTGTCTTGCAAGCAGGAGGGAACTTGTAACCGCTTTCGCAGCAGCCCAGAAGGGAATGAAAGGCAGAGTTGCCTTTCAGTAACCGGAGGTGGTGTGGGAGAGTGGATTGCAAGCAACCTGCCACAAAGGGTGAGAAACCTGATGGGTCAGGCAGTGACTGGGACCAGCCCCAGCAGAAGCAGAGAGGAGAGCACATACTATGGGACCTCAGCATGGCCTCCTCCTCCTCTTCCAGAGACTTTATCTACTCATTGGTCAGTGGGGGGAGGAGGGGAGCCAACTGATACCTTGGTCCCCACTTTCATTAATTTTAATCCTAGACCAGCTCAGCTTAATGGGAGCTTCTCTATTCTTACATGAGATCAAGAAATAAATGGAAACTTTCTTTAAAAAACATGGACACAGTTTTAACCTTCCTGTATTCAGTGACAGAACTGTAATCTCCTAACAAATGGGATGAAAATTCAGTAGAAAGACTAGTTAACTAGTTGAAAGTCACATAAAGCAGTGCAAACATGTAGACCAGAAAGATACTTCACACATATTCCAATGCCTTCCACCTCAGAGTGCTTCATAGACTTTGGACATGGAGCACCACTGAAAAGCAGCCACCTTAGGCATGGAGGATGGCAACCAGCGCATTGTGCATCACATAACAATGCAACCAAGGGGCAAGGCAGTGAAATTTGGCCAAGCCTTTGCATCCAGCTTCTGTTTGTACTGAAAATGCTCTGGATTCTTCAGTGCTTAGGAACAGCAGACAAGATACACAATCTTTTTAAAAGATTTTGCTTGGAAAAAATCTCTTCTCTCCCATATAGGAAAATGGACAGAATCCAGTTTATCTAATTCAGAAGAATGAAAGGTGGAATGAACTATACCAGCATTGGAGCCTGTGGTGCTATAGATTTTAGTGTTTAGAAGTATAAACCATGAGATCTTGCACTTTGGCAGGGTAGATCAGTCCCAAATGCAAGTTTCTCCTTTCTGGACATGAGTACATAGTCCAATCAATCAGATAATGCCTCTGAGAAGGAAGGTTGTGCCACAATCAAAGGCATACGAGGACAAAAATAAACACATATATGACGTGTGTTACTGTAGATGTCTCAGATAAACTGTATAGTGGTTAACAATCCCTAATTCTCCCATGGGCCTTCTGCTAGATAATTCTGCTAGATTGTGTGGTGGCTGGAAAAGAAGTGAAAAAATTAGAAAACATCTACCAAGTAACAAAAGTGCTTGACTCCAAAAAGAATGATGGACAGTGATGGTTTTCCCAAGCATAGATAATGAAAGTGTTGGCTACACTAGCTCCCTAAAGTTAATTAGGATAAGTGATTTTTTTATAGTGCATGCTGGTGCCAACAGAACCTCTGTTTGCTGACTGATCATTTTAGCAGAATTTAACAGTACAGCTGGCAACGATCATCCTGCGTTTCTACAAAGGATTAGTACTTCCTGGTGATGAAACTGAGAGAGGCAAAAGAGAGAGAAAATTTATATTAACAGTTTGTATAATTGAGATTGTCACCGTAGTTTAGAGGACTAGTGCTGTGAATCTTGTAGACTGAGGCTCATCCTTTTCTTTGCCTTCTTGTATCAAGGCACTTGGTGTTATCTGTGTCTTAGGCATTCTGTCTTGACATCAGCACACTTCTTGATGCCCTGTAACTGGTTGTTGCTTAAAATGACAGGTGAGTAAACTGTCAGCTTAAAAGCATAAATATTAACAAAAAATTTGAAACAGGTCCTTCTGCTCCTCACGTCTCTTGAAAATTTTCCACAGTCTGTATTTTTAATTTTCTGTCTTAGAAACTTATCCAGATGAGTCTTAAGTGTGTCGATGCTTCTGATATATTTGCTACCTTGTACTGCGATGAGAACGAATGCACAGTCTTTTCAGTCTCCCTAACTTTTCATTGGCTTAGTCTTTTTTTTTTAAACTGAGGTTAGGTTGAAAGGCCTGGGATCTTCAAACAATCTAGCCAAACAATATTCTTTCTTGGGTTTTGCCCAGGTTTTTGCAGAGAGACTGTATTGAGAATGCTGAATGGTGAACAGACTGGTTTCAAGATACAGTCTTTATTATGAATAGGAACTTTTTACAGAACTGAGGTAACAGACTTTCTACTACTCTGTGCAGCTACAGCCTGTGACTGCCCTGTCCTGGGCTTCTTTGTTTCTGCTCCAGCAGGAAATGTGTCCCAGGAAACTAAACACTTCATCTCTAATGTACAGGAAGTGTGACCATCTGTGCACTTCCTGGCAGACTTACTCTGTAGCTTAGTTTCCCTTTTTTAGATCCTTTTTAAAAAGTTCCTGACTTAACTAAACACTATTGAATTAAACTACCAAGCTGTTACGTTCATCATAACTAACAAATACTCTTTAGGTTGCCTAAACACAACCTAATATGTCTTGATCAGTCTCTTAGGGCATGTCAGCAATCTTCATGATCTGCTGCATTACAACCCTCATTAGTCAAATCCTTCTCTGTAAACACCCTGTTCAGTCTCAAGGCTTGTCTACATGACATGGCAAAGTGTGCCACAGGGGTGGGCTTTGTAAAGTGCATTCTAATGTGTTGTGTTCTAACTGCCGTGTGTAGACTCTGCTGGTGTGCTCTAAAAGGTACACAGTTCATGTTAGTGTAGTCCTGATTGAAGCAGCACTACTTCAATGCAAACTAGGTATCTTTTAGAGCTCACTAGCAGGGTTTACACGGGGCAGTTGGAGCATAACACATTACAGTGCGCTTTACAAATCACACCCTTCTAGTAAGCTTTGCTGATGCCATATAGACAAGCCCACAATGTCAACTTCTGAATTGTTTTCAACTTGTATGGCTGCTCTCACTTCACTTGTCTTGGCCAAGTTATCCCCCTCCTTTTTTCTCCACAAATACTAAGGGGTGAACCCAGTCTGTTGGTTCTTCTATTCTCCAGATGCCACTTGCTGTCATGTTTTGCAGCTTACCTCATGTGACGACACTTCACAGGAATAGCTCTGGAACCGCTCGGGGTGAAGCCAGCCAGGGTATGCTCAGGGTCTACCCTCAGGTCCCATTCACACCCTTGCAGCCACCTCCTGAATCTGATCTTGGAGCGTTCAGCACCCCTGCTCCACCTGAGCTCCCCGCAGTGAATCCCCCTGAGCCATGCACCCCGCCTTGCAGTCAGAAGCAATTCACAGCCCGTATGGAAGTTGGAAGGGTTTATTATTTCTCCGGAACACAGCGTAGAAAGACTTCGTTAGCAGAGGAATCAAAAGTTACAGCAGCAATCAACTGGGGAGCAAACTGTACTTAAGCTTCTGAAACTTTTCGTGTAGCATGTACCATGGGTTCTGCATCTCCTCTTCACAGTATCTTGTACATTACTGGGAGGCACCCATTTTTTGTGAATACATCTTCATATGATGCTATTAATACTTAGGTAGCTGGATTTGTGTTGGCTTTCTACCCTTCTGTAGTGCACATCCTTTTAACAAGCCCAAGCACCTCACATGTGGGCAGACCCAAGACTAGCTGCTGCCCTCTGTACCACCATAAACTCTTGTTGTTTCCTTTTCTCTTTGTTTTTAAGCGTTAGCATGCACTCGCCCTGCTCTGGAGTTGTTCCCGTTATAGTCTTTCACAGACTCTTTAACTCGTCCACTTACATGTTCGCCTTACATCTCTCTCTTTCAGGTTCTGTTATTACATTTACTTGGTTTCCAGTTTCTATCTTGTATGTCACATAAGTGCCATTTGGGCACATTTTAATTAGCCAATCTTTTGCATTTTCAGCCTTCTCTGTTGCTGTGCCTAAGTACAGCTGTTCCTCTTCATTTGAGGATTCTTTTGCTACACTGAATACATCCACTTTCTTGCCTTCTCTGCACATTTGAGCATAATGGTTGAGCTTATTACGGTTTCTACATATTTGTCTGAATGCAGGCATTTCCTATACTCATTCTGGTTGCCACATCACTGGCATTGTTTTCTGCTTTCTATGTTTCTGTCTTTGGCCAATTTAATTTTTGTGAACATTTCCCATGCTGGGTTAACTATCTTACTCTCTGTCCTGCTCTGTGCTTTCTCTCGGTTTTTTATTTGTGTGTTTGTTTGTTCTGCTGCTTGTCATACATTTTGCCCTTATCAGATACATCTCCCATTTGTTATCATTCACAGACTTTTTTATTGTTGCACACCAGGATAATCTTGTCTCTAATGTGTCTTTTAATATTCTATATTCACAGAACTGACTTTTTAGTTTTGAATCTCTCACTAACTCCTCTATTGTTTTCCCCTTCATTCTGTGTAGGATCATGTAGTATCTGGCTGATGAGCAGAGTGGTGTTAAGATAAACCCTTTATTATGAACAGAATCTGTGCACCTAAATGAGGTAACTGGCTGATTACTATTTTGAATAGCTGAAGCCTGTGTGTACCTTGTTCTTGGCATCTTCATGTCTGCCCCAGTCAGAAGAGTGTTACAGGAAACCAAACTGCATCTAGAGTTTACAGCAAGTGTTGCATCTCTACACTTCCTGGAAGGCTTACTCTATAGCACAGAAGGTATGTAGTCAGCAGAGCAATAGGTAGTGGATTAAAGTGTGTATCATTTGGAGGCATATGCTTCAGTACATGCAAAAGGGAAAGCAGTTCTGCCCATGGAGAGCAGTAGGAGACAACATATGAAACTTGATAAGAAAGTCAATCACTGCGACAGTTGCTGGTATGTGCTTACTGATCTTAATATTCTCCTTCAGAAAAGTGGCTCTTGGTACCAGGCTCTATGTTAATCATTACCAGTCTTTCTTTCTTTATAAGGTTGTTTTGGGGATTTGCTTGTCTCAGATGTAGTTTTAAACTAACCAGAACTTAGAAGAGTAGAGAGAATGTTTTTCCCTTTACAACTACGTTTAAGGCAAAATTAGAATATACCTGTATCTAGTCTATTATTGCTTACAGCGACGCTGCACAGATAGACCTGCGTAAAAAAGCACCATCAGACTGACAAATGGCTTCGCTGGGCTTTGGATAAGAATGATTCAGTCTTTAAACAGTCTATCCTAAAAGTGAACTTCAGTTTCGTTGGTATGCACCTTAGGACTCTGGTATAAATTTGGGTATTTCCTCCTGATGCTTGTGGATCCTACCTGGGCTTCAGAAAAGTTAGCTCTGTGACATGGTACATACCTATATGAATAGATGTGGACTTCCAGGGGATGTGTTACACCAAGGACCATGTTTCCATCTTAAGATGGATACTTTCCTTTAAATCCTCAGTTTGCTGAGGTGGGACAGCAATTTCTAACAAAGGGCTATTCTCAAGTGGAGAATCTGAGACAAATAAACAGATCCATATCACAGATGTATTTAGTCTCTACCAATATGAGACTAAAACATGACCTTTTAGCAATATCCTAGTAGTATTTCAAAAGCGTGTAGATAGGTGACTTGAGGTGAGCAACTTAAAAGTTCATGTGACTTCCAGAGGAGGCAAAATTTAGGGCTGGTTAGTGGGCTTTTATTTTGAAATTCTTGAGGCTATTTGAGTTTTTGGAATTGAGAATAAAAAAATCAAACTTTTTTCTCCTGTAGAAACTGAATATCACTGTGCAGGCTTGGAGTCAGCCTTTGTCCTTTAATTTTTTTATTCCGTATCACTGCCATTAGAAATGACCTCCTGTGAGCTCATTACTCACTGAGAAGAATAACTGATTAGTGGGCTCCATCTATTTTAACATCTTTCCTACAAATATAAAAAGAGCTTATTCTGCTGATCTTATCCATACACTTCATTTGGAGAGTGATATCTTTTCCAAGACATTTGCCTACACTTCTAAATTGAAACTTCCAGGGGATTTTTTCACTGGTTAGATTGGCAATTAAAGTTTTTTATTTAGAAAGAACCAAATCTCAGGAAATCCAGATTGTTTTGATATTTTGCTGTTGTTTGATGCTTCAGAGACTGGATTTGCAGCATCCATTGTCAGGTGGATCTTAACATGCACTCAACCGTCGCGAGTAAGGATTTACAGTACTGACTGTAATCCTAGACTAGTCTAGTTCTTGCAGAATCGTGGGCTTTAAAGAAGAGGTCTCGATCTGAGTTCTTCCAAGTGCCTTCTGTGAGAAGACCAATAAGATGGGTAAGGTAATATCTTTTACTGGCCAACTGCTGTTGGTGAGAGAGACTAGCTTTCAAGCTTACACAGAGCTGTATTTCTATGAGTAGTCTCATTTACTTCAATTTCTGCGTTTTGATTTCTAATTCTATTTTAGAAACTAGTTTAGATGTATCTCAGTTGTTAACGCATCCAATATATCTGTTACCTACATCGCTACTTTATGACAGTCGGACAATTAACTTGAATAAGGCGAGCAGGGTTTGGCACTAAGTCCTGGACAACAGAAAATGTATTCATTGGTGTATTCATTGGTTTTCTAGCAAACACTAAGTTTCTGTATGTTTTACTGCACTTGTCCATGGAACATTTAATGATTATTAGAATTTACTCTTATTTCAAAGACTTTTTGAAAATGTTTTTTGTTAATTATTTCTGCTAAAGCTAAGCTTAAAAGAAAAGTGGTTCAAAATGGTTTGATAGAAGGTTTCAGTTCTGCCTGTCTTCATGTACTTTTAAAAATGTTATTAATTTGCCTTACAACCAAACCCTTTACACTAAATAATGTAGATGCTTTGTAGTTCATATAACATGCAGTGTGAGTGGCTGAGATGCTGGGTTCTTTTAGCTTTTCTGCTAAGATGAAGCCTCTTTCATTCACTCATCTCAAGTGCCTTTAATTCACATTCTAGTATGTTGTCTAGAAACATGCATGCAACTAGAATTGTGTCCTGTATGTTGGTGCAATATAAGTCCTCATATGTCTTGTCCTTAACATTATTAAATAGATCTGTTTTATTCTCTCATCCCCTTTACCCTTCAAATGTTTAATCTGTCCTCTGCTTCTGTCAGTCTTTTCTGGTATTTTGCTTTCTGAAGCAAGTATTTTTCGGATTCTAGCAATAATTTTTTTTGTGCTCATTTGTTTCCGAGTACTTCTGTGGTACTTTCTCTTCCCTCACTCATGCTGATCCTATGATTCTTGTTGTTCTAAATGAAACTTCTTCATATTTTTTATATTAAACTAGTTTAATTCTTTGACACTTCTTCAAAAAATGTATACAAGCCCTCTGGCAGCAGACAGGCTGTCTCACTTTAAAATACACTTCTTCTCTGCTACCCTTAGGAGCCAATATGGGGTGGGGCAATACAAGGAACCTCCAGATTATTAGATAAACACAATATTGGGAGGAATAGTACAGATTTCAGTTGCATTCTGAATACATTCAAAAGCTCCAGACCTTCTCTCTCAGCAAGCCAAATGGTGCACCTGGTGCTTAGGCAAATATGAGTGTTTAAAACACTGACTTCTCTTTATTAAAAATAAACATGCACAAACTGTAATTTATCCCAATACCATTTTTTTCCCTTGCTGATTTCTCAGACTAACACTAAACCAGGCATTCAGACTTAACTGCAGACACAGCATGACTCCACTGAGGATATTGCAGGAAATGACCACATCTGAAGTTTTAATCTACATTACTCCCTTTACTGTCAAAGTGTTCCATGGGTTCTGGTGGCACAACAAATCCAGGGAGAAAGACAGTGTCAGTGGTTCTGTTTCATTCTGTTTGCTTTGGTTTCCTTGTCTGTCATGAGTTGGCTTTGTAAATAGTGTATAACAATATGGCCTGATCAGAATGTTAAATGACCTCTGAGGCATGAGGCCCTAAAATAGAGAAGAGCCTTGATTTAACCAAAGGTCACTCTAGTGCATGTAGACATCATGCAGAAGTCTTGCTGAGCCTGCTGACCTTAGGGAAGCCACTGACATTTCCTATCAGTTCTTATGAGATAATTGAACCTGTTTTTAAAAAAGGAACAGATCTCTATTCAAACCAAGAAGAATGGGAGGCAGAATCTCGCTTATCCAACCCTAGGGATATCTCCTGGCTTTGAATAACAGTAGGCATTGGCTGGTCAAGATTCTATTGTAATTACATTATGATGCTTCAATAGCAAAAGCAGGTGCAAATGTTTTTAATTAACTTTACTATCAATCTACTCATGCATCTTTTGTAGCAATAAATTTGGAGTTGGGGGGGGACGGGAAGAGGAAGAAGAGGCTACAGATACGACTCTATTTGGATAACTAAGTCGTGCCAGAACTAAACAAGTTTGTGTAAAAGAGGTTGGTCAAAATTAACTTAAAGTAGGTTCTGTATATCGGGAATATTTTTGAAAAGGTAACAATCAAATGCTATATTTTATTTTTTTATAATTGAAGTATGTACATAAACTAGATCTTGCATTCTAATACTACATTGTGTTAACACAAGGCAACTGGTCACTTTTTGTTTTTTTGGTTATTTTGATTCACTTACTTTAGCAAACCTCAGGATAAAAATTAAAAATATCTCTCTAGAGACTAATGAACAATTTCTAGGTGAATTTTATATAGACAGTTTTCATAAACTTCAGAAGATATCCAGTATGTAGCACTCTTTTACAAAAAGACTCTATGTATTCTGTTTTTGGAGACTGTGTGGATTAGGGATTAATATGTAATAAAGAAGTGGCCATCCAAATCTCTGTGTCCGTTTAACGCCAACCTGAATTCTTTGGCAAAATTAAATTCTGTCTCAGCTAAATCCCAACTGGCCAGTGTAGAATATTGTGAAACAAATATTTATAATTTGACACTGTTAAAAGTGTTTTGTTTTGGCAATTAAAAAAAAAATCATTATTAGCTTTTCTGGAGGGCTCAGAACAAGGACTATCATGGAAACTGAATGACGTATCACTTTTCCTCCACCCCCATAAAATGGGTGGTCTTTCCAGACTGAGTAAGGTGTGTGTTTGTAACTTTTTTATTATGGTAGATATTCTCCTTTCTGAGTCACAGACTGGTACTGTGGAAAATTTTATTTCCATGAGCGTACAAGTTTCCATTTAACAGGAGAGGTAAAAGTGTTCAGGAAGGAAATCTTACCTTTTATCCAAGGTTTAGAGAAAGCAAAGTGTAACTTTTTTTTTATTTACTTTAAATGTTGGCAGGAAACTGTAGTCTGTGACCTTTATTAAAATGATAGATGTGTCTAGCCAATAGTATAATGATTCTTTTAAAATCAACAGAAAAGTATCTTTTGGGGATTTGCCTTACTGAATATCCAGATATCTGGCTGAATGTGTCTGGACCTCATGGTTGTTCTAGAAGGCAGTAAAGATGCTAGATTTTAGGAGTATCTTGTTCTGCCAATATTGCCCAGCATAGAAGAGCACTGTGTACTGTTTGTATTGGCATAGTTGCTGTGGCCAGCAACCTTTGTATTCAGTGCTGTTTAATGCACTGATTAATGCTCTTGCCATCTACTAGCTAGAGTGCTAATCATCATCTCCTTTCTTCAGTGCCAAGATTGAGTAGGACCGAGTAGTTACTTTCTTGGCTTAACTAAGTACATAGATTGCCAGCTACCTCAAGTCCAGGCAGCCCTCACCTATTTGCTACCCATCAAGGATACCTGGATTGCATCATGAGGAGGTTGGAGTGGGATGTTGGGTTTCTAGTCTGGTGGGGTCACTTAAGGTACTAGAGGGTTGGCCCTGCCAGTGTTTGACCAGGCAGCAAAATGAGCTCGCAGGAAATCCACTCACCCTTTGCACCACTAGAATACTAATAGCTCTTCTTAAATGTGTAGTAATAGACATTGCTGCAGTTGTCCATGTTCAGTAGGATATAGAAAACTGGCTAGAGCTATCGATAGAGTATTGACATCAACTGAATACTCTATGCACATATTTTATTGCAGATGGTGAAGTAGTGTGTCAGATAGACTGGTCTAAGTGAAGTGTTGTGTGATGACTGCTGTAGCCCTGAAGACTCGGTACCCTAGAAAATGTTGTTTTCTTTAGCAAAGAAAGAAATATCAAGTAACGTTAGTCTCTCCTAATTTCAAATTCTCTTAGTTGTGATAGTTTGTTAAATATTTAAGGAACTCACACCAAACGTTTGGTGTATGTGGTGGGGGGAGTAGGGAAAGGGGTTATTAATAACATTGTAAGTAGGTGACTTTCCTACTGATCTATGTAGGGTAAATCTTACCCTGTTTGTGGGTTGAGACTTTACTAAGAAATGAATAAAAAAACCTTCAAATGAATAAAACAAAAACAAAGTCTGGTCCAAGCCTCTTCCCAGGCTTGGCTGATCCTGGAGTTCCTTGTTCAGGGCTACTTCGTCAACTCTCTAGGTCCTCTCTGCTTTAGACCCAAAATCCCACCTGGGCTTTCATTTCATTCAGCTGGATGTCTTCCCACCAGCTTCAATCAGGCTGGCACTGATGCAGTTCAGGGACACCATTGGCAGCTGACTGCAGGACAGAACATTAACTCCTTCCTGCCATGGTCCAGTGTGTGCTTTATCCATCCCATCACAGGCCCTGCAAAATGTTTTGCCATTACAATAAAGAAAATAATTTTGTTTTCTGAAGACACAGTAATTCCTCTTTTAGAACAAAGGCTTAGACATTTATTTCAACTACATGAGGGATTTCTTTTTTTCTCGGCAAGTCAAATTAACCGTGCCAAACAGTGTGTACATTCTGTAAAGCAGAAACTTCTTAAGAAGAATACTGTATCTGGTTTCTCCACACAGCCATGAAGGGTGTTGAAAACAAACTTCTGAACGTGACTCTTACACAGGACTAGCAATGAATGTGACGTTCCTCTCTGCAATCTGGACTGATGTATTGCTGTGTCACCGTAATCCCTCACTCTTGGAGCCCATCTTGCTCTGCTTTGCTGTGTGAACCCTTACTCCTGGATCAGCCCATGTACAGCCTACAGCAAGCAAGCTGATTTTAACTCAGTGAGTGAGTGCCTTTAGCCAGCCCCTCGTGGGATTATGCAATGGTATGACCCCAGCCCCCAACCCCGGTCCCAGACGCAACCCTAGAAACTGCTGTCTTACAATGTTCACTGCTGCCCACTGCAAGCTCATTGGTTCATCAATTTAATCAAATAAATTGATATGCACCTACCTTGTTACTTCAAATGGAGTCTCCACACACCTTAAACCACATGCTTTAGATAAAACAAACAAATGTATTAAGCACAGAAATACTTTAAGTTGATTATAGGTCAGATTTGATCAGAAGTAAATAAAAGGCAAATTGCATTCTAAACTAAGCTTAACACTTTCACCAACCTTACAGTCTTTAGATGATACTTGCCACAGGCTGGCTGGTCCTTCTCCAGCCAGGCCCTCCTCCTGTGATCAATGCTTCAGTTGCTTGATGTTTGTAGATGGGAGTGGAAGAGAGAGAGAAGCTAGCAGCCAAAATGTCCCCCTTTTTAACATGCTCCTTCATCTCGGGCCTCCTCCCCCTTTCAGTGTCAGGTAACAAACAGTATCTGTGCATGGTTTTCTCCACGTCCTGACACATTGTGGTTCTTTGTGGATTCACTTGTTGACATCTGGGCTGGTCCTTTGTTCTTGGAATGCTAAGCTGGGTTGTTCTAAACAAGCCTTAGTGAGGTGTGAATTGCCTTCCAACTCTGTAGAGTTTTGCCTAGATCTGCTTCAAGTCATGAGACACGTATTTGGGAAGATTACGTAGCAAGGCTCATAACCATACACAAGACATTGCCACAAAAATACTACCATAACCTGCCAACTTGCTTGTGGAGGATGTGGGCTTTGGCCAAGTCTCTGATAAGCTTGCCTGAAAATACTGTCAGTGTTAAAGACAACAAAATAGTTTATTCAGTCAGAAGGGACAAATGCACAAAACAAGTAGTACTCTTCTATGCCCTGTTTCCCTTGGGTTGCACAGCTCATTGGATCACGAAAGAGTTAAAGATCCTTTGCTCTGTACTTCAAGTTTGTAAACAGCAGACACACAGGAACCATTTCAGATGCCTTTCTAGGTAGGCTTGATAAATAGCAGACCGCCAGGAATAGAATCCATCTTGTTATCTGAAATAATGCAATGGACACGCTGAAAGCACTTCACCTAGTGGCCTCTCCTCCCCCCCCCCCTGCAGTGTCCTTTTTTTGGGAACCTGAAATATAGTAACCCTATGCAGCTTTGCCTCCACCCTGCAACTTTGAATGAATGATGGGGGTTGGGTTGGGTTGGGGTTTTTTTGGTTTTCTTTTTTTAGAATCAAGGCTTCATGAAAAACATGAATGCAATGAGCCAGTTGCTGGATCATCTATCTTAAGCACTCATCTGCAGCTGTTTCCAAAAGCTCTATAAGCTGCAAATGGAAGTGTGCCTCCTTGTAAACTCGGGCTCTCTGGACATATCAAGATGGAATTCTGTGTCCTTAATGATGGAAAACCTGTTGTAAAAAGTGATCAGAGATCATTGTTCTACTCATAGACTCTAAGGTCAGAAGGGACCAATATGATCATCTAGTCTGACCTCCTGCACAATGCAGGCCACGGACCCTCACCCACCCACTCCTGTAATAAACCTCTAACCTATGACTGAGTTATTAAAATCCTCAAATCATGGTTTAAAGACTTTAAGGTACAGATTATCCACCAGCAAGTGAGCCATGCCTCATGCTACAGAGAAAAGCAAAACCCCCCAGAGCTTTTGCCAATCTGCCCTGGGGGAAAATTCCTTCCCGACACCAAATATGGCGATCAGTTAAACCCTGAGCATGTGGGCAAGACTCACCAGCCAAACACCCATGAAACAATTCTCTGTAATAACTCACAACCCACCCATCTAACATCCCTTTACAGGCCATTGGCATATCTACCACCAGTAGTCAAAGATCAGTCAATTGCCAAACTAGGCTGTCCCATCATACCGTCCCCTCCATAAATTTATCAAGCTCAGTTTTGATGCCATTTAGGTTTTTTGACCTCACTGCTCCCCTTGAAAGCTATTCCAGAACTTCACTCCTCTGATGATTAGAAACCTGCATCCAATTTCAAGTCTAAACTTACTGATGGCCAGTTTATATCCATTAGTTCTTGTGTCCACATTGGCCCTGAACTTAAATAATTCCTCTCTCTCCCTGGTATTTATCCCTCTGCTGTATTTAGAGAGAGCAATCTTATCTACCCTCAACGTTCTTTTGGTTAGTCTAAACAAGCCAAGCTCTTTGAGTCTCCTCTCATAAGGCAAGTTTTCCATTCCACGGATCATCCTAGTAACTCTTCTCTGCACCTGTTCCAGTTTGAATTCATCTCTCTTAAACATGGGGGACCAGAACTGTACACAGTGTTCCAGATGAGGTCTCACCAGCATGTTGTATAACAGTTCTAACACCTCCCGATCTCTACTGGAAATACCTCACCTGATGCATCCTAGGACCGCATTAACTTTTTTCACGACCACATCACATTGGCAGCTCATAGTCATCCTGTGATCAACCAATATGCTGAGGTCTTTCTCCTCCTCTGTCACCTCCAACTGATGCATCCCCAGATTATAGCAGAAATTTTTATTAGTTCCTAGATGCATCAGCTTGCACTTTCCATTATTAAATTTAATTCTATTTCTATCATTCCAGTATACAAGGTCATCCAGATCTTCCTGTATGATATTCTGATTCTTCTCTGTATTGGCAATACCTCCCAACTTTGTGTCATCCACAAACTTTATTAGCACATTCCCATTTTTTGTGCCAAGGTCAGTAATAAAAAGGTTAAATAAGATTGGTCCAAAGACTGATCCTTGAGGAACTCCACTAGTAACCTCTCTCCAGCCTGACAGTTCACCTTTCAGTATGACCCGTTGTAATCTCCCCTTTAACCAGTTCCTTATCTGCCTTTCAATTTTCATATTAATCCCCATCTTTTCCAATTTAACTAATAATTCCCCATGTGGAGCTGTATCAATTGCCTTACTGAAATCTAGGTAAATTAGATCCACTGCATTCCTTTTGTCTAAAAAATCTGTTATCTTCTCAAAAAAGGAGATCAGGTTGGTCTGGCACAATCTACCTTTCATAAAGCCATGTTGTATTTTATCCCAATTACCTCTATGTCCTTAACTACTTTCTCTTTCAAAATTTTTTCCAAGACCTTGGATACTGATAATGGCAAACTAACAGGCCTGTAGTTACCTGGATCGCTTTTTTCCCCCGTTCTTAAGAATAGGAACTATGTTAGCAATTCTCCAGCAATTCTCATACAGTATAGCCCCGGAGTTTACAGATTCACTCACCAAGACCAAATCTAAAATGGCATCTCCTCTTGTTGGTTCAGTAACTATTTGGTGAAGAAATCAGTCAGCTATCACATCCAGGAAAATCTGGGCCCTATTATTACTACTAGCACTTGTCCTCCAGTCTATATCTGGGAAGTTAGTCTCCTATAATCACAGTTTCCAGTAGTATTTACTTTATTGAAAGCCTTAAAGAGGTCTCTATCCATGTCCAAATTAGATCCCAGTGGTCTGTAGCACACCCCAAGCACTATTGCAGGTGAAGCTCTAGTAGTTTTCTTCCCCAGTGTGATTTTTACCCAGACAGACTGTCTTATCAATTCCATCACTTCTAATTTCTTTACAGTCTACCTCATCATTGATATATAATGCTACTCCACCACCTTTGCCTTTATATCTGACTTTCCTAAACAGCACTTCAATACTTGTACACCAGTCGTGACTACTATTGCACCATGTTTCTGCTATCCCAATAATATCTAGTTTCACTTCCTCTACCAGTAGCTCTAGTTCTTCCTTTTTGTTACCTAGGCTCCTCGCATTGGTATCCAAACATTTTGATTTTTGCTGTTTGGCTTCGCTCACGTTCCTTACCGGATTTGGCACAGTCATTCAACCGCCAATATCGCCAATTAGACTGGTAGCTACACTACCCTTTCTCCTAATGTCCATTCTGCTCCCCATTGCTGTGTCTTTTCTTTCCTCATTTTCCTCCCTCTCAATCCTAAAATCAATATTCAAACAAGACAAAGAGGTCTGAGGGAGTCTGTGATTTAAATTCTTGCAAAGTATTTCCTCTGAGGGTGCAAGAAAAGCTCTTGATGCTTACACATTTGTTTTGATGCCAATTATTTGGCTCTGATGTCCGGCTTGTCATGGAAGAGTCTTTATTGAGGCATCAGAACTGTGGGATGGTGGAACCCATGTCATCTTCTGTCTGAGCCTGGTCTACACTTACCTGGAAATATGGCGGCAGTTACGCAAACTACAGAGAGTAGCTTGAGTAACTCCCGTCGACTGCTGGGCTTCCCTTCTGCATGACATCTTCACTGCACTGCGCCGACGGGAACCGCGTTCCTGTCGACAGCGCTATGCCACTTGAGGGGGTGGATTTACTGCTTCGACTTCCTGATTGATTGATTGAGAGGGTCTGCACTGACCGCTCAATCAATCCAGAAAGATCGATCTGAACAAACATACCCTGAGAGTTTTAATGATGTGACACCTAAAGAAGAGAGATGTTGTAGTGTGCGTGCTGGATCCTTCTTTTGCCACTTTTCAATCAGCTCAGAATTTCATTACTGTGCCATGGCTACCATGTGTAGGATGACTGAAGGGCATCAAAGAAAGAAAAGCCAGAGAAGATAAAATTAATCCTGAAGTGGGAATATGCAATCCTATATCTGATAAAAAGAGCCTGATTCCAAACTAATATATGTTACTGCTGGGAAAAGGCTGACTCTCATGCTCCTGTAACTGCAAAGGGTAGTGTGATTGAGCTAGAGCTGTCTTTCCTGAGCTCACTTTTTCCATGCGTGGCCCTTTGATGTCTCAAGCCTAAGAGGATCATTGGCATAGATACAAGCTGCCACCAGAAAATGCAGAAAGGCTTTTGTGTTTTTGAATTGTAATCCATTCAAACTCCATTTTAAGGAGTAATGGCACTACTTGTAATTCTACACCAGGTTTTTTCAGATTTTAACCTACTTTCTGCTGCGCATAGTTTCCTGAAACTCTGCACACAACTCAAGCACCTTTACCAGATGATAGTCTTTAATATAGTTTTTAAATGTTCTGCTGACTTTTCTAAAACTAAGTAGTCTTCCTATTGAAACTTTTAAAACCATCAAATTATATTGCTAGGAGAAGCTACATGAATATAGGATTTTTAAAAGTAAAACAGTAATTTTATATAAGTTGTATAATGTCTTATCCAGACTTGTATTTATACAAGGCAGTATGTTTAGGTAAGTATTTGTTATCACATGCCAAGAGTTGATTCATCACATCTCTACTGAATGTCATGTGAAGAAATATTGATCTGGTAAAAGGTTAGGCCTCGCAAACAGTATGAAAGAAAAGGAGAAACAAATCCTTAACCCCTTAGTGATTTTAAAAAAATACATGCATCTGATCATTTTAAATTAAATAAAAAAAGAGTCATATCAGTGGAACAAAATTTCAGTGCTAGAAACAATGGGTTCAACTGGAATATAGCCTACCTTTATTCATCAAAGAAAAATGAACATTGGCAAGGCATTTCGAGAAGTGGCTGTACCTTAGAGCAGCCACAAGCGCAGGCAGTCAATGCAAGCTGTTTAAGAAAAATGTATAATTGGATACAGGATTTAGTTCATGCTGGTGGCCTGGAATGAAGTGAAAGATCAGAATGCTGGAGAAAGGTGGACTGTGGTTGTGATGTAATGTTTGGATCCCAGAGATAGAACTTTAAAAAAATATTATTTTATCCTTTTATTTTTATCCTTTTTAAGGAAAACGATGACTAAGAAGTGAAGTCATGTCGGTCTGCCTCAGACCTGGCAAATGAGTAAATAGGGCTCACTTCTGCAAGGTGCTGAGCACTTGGATCTACAGCAACCTACTTAAGCACATACTTATCTCTAAACACATGAGCAGTCCCCTTAACTTCAGTGGGACTGCTAGAGTTTAAAGGCTTTTCTGGACTGAGCCACAGTACTTGCCACCTATCCGATAGTACCTAAGTTAACAGTGTTATCCAGTATGCTCAGGTCTGGCCTTACATACAGTATTCGCTTGACACAAATTTGAGATTGAGTGATTTCACTTTTGTGTAATGATTAGATGACTTACGTGACATTTAAACAAATGCTTGATCAGTAATATAGTTGAGTGCATCTGTGTAGTAATGTGGTTAAAAAAAAATCCCAACATTTAAATTGCATCCTGCAAACTAATTGTAAGAGAACCTGAAATCCATGCAGTGGTGAAACTCTACAATGCATCTATCTCTGATATGGTATTACCATGTTTTTCCTTGCCAACCTGGGACAAGAAAAGCTGTTGATTTTTTTCATGTAGATGTAAAGCACTGACACTCCTCCCCTCTTCCTTGGCTGTCCAAGAGATGCTGATTCCCAGTTAATGTGAAGTTGCCTGTAGAGGATGCATGCATTCAGTTTTTCAGGACACGGGTGAGAGGTTGCTGTGGCAAATGCTAATTGATATTCAGTAAAAGGAAAGCTAATCATATAATCTGAAATAAGTAACCAGAGTTCAAGTCACCACTCCCCTTTCACACAAGGTACATACAGTAAATAGTAGCTCACAGGGTGATAGCAGAATTTTTTTTTCCCCCAAGTGTTTTTAATGTCTGAACAATAGTTCACTTCGTAGTATGTACCCTGTGACCTCTAGCCAAAATTTTGAATGGGACATATAGATGCTCAGCATCTCTGAAAATAGGTTCTCAAATAAAACAAAAAAAAACATTAATCCAAAATATGGATTTAGAGCTGCACACAGCTTTAGGTACTGAGGTTTGGAAATTTTGGCTTGTTTCTAAGCTGATCCTTGGAACTTGTTAAAGAGAAACTCCCAGCATCTTACTAGATCAAGTGAGGATAAAAGCAGTGTGTATCCAGTGTGTATTAAAAAGTCAAGTGTGGTACAAGCGATGGTTTTTGAGGATGGGATAAATTGAATAACACAACTGAAAATATTTCAAACCATAGCAGATCCTTTTAATAGCAGGTGGGTCAGTAGCAAACCTCTTTCTACATGAATTGTTTAATGAATTTGTGAAGTTAATTTCCTAGAAAAAAGGATGTACATTTCTACTGGAGCCTTGATTTTGCATGGTGTAGGAGTGTGTGGCCGTTCCTCCTTGTCTGTCTGTGAAGGAGGCCATGCCCCCTCACTGTTGCACCTATGTAGGCAGGCTCAAAGCAGGGAATTAGCGATCTCTGGTGCCCAGGCCCTCAGGCAAGGCAGGGCAACTAAGCAGTCTGGGGCTCACAGGCCGGGGTGAGCCCCAAACACCATCTAGGGGCTCATGGGCCTAGTTGGGGGAGTCTGCCACATCAGGGGTGGAGTAGCAGGGGGTAGGGGAACTTGGCTCCACCAAGTTCCAGCCCAGAGCCCTAACAGTGGTGGAACGTTCCACCACTGGGTCAGTGGGCCTCCAGCCGAAACACACAGACCAGTGCTCAGGCAGCAGCAGAATTGGACTATAGTTGGCTATCTCTGGGCTACTTCCTCCCCTCCCCTCGGGGTGTATCTGCATCCAAGGGTCATCCTCTGCCTCCTCAGGGTAAGTTGCCAGTGGTCATCCCAATAGCTTCTTGGCATCTGGATTGTCCGGCAGTACAGGTGGGTTGGGCGAGTCCTTAGTGCAGCTGGAGTCCTCTCCAGGTTCTCACTCCAGCAGCAAGCCAGGGACATCCTTCAACTGAGCTGGAGGGCCCACCCTCTATACTTCCTGTTCCTGTCCCACCTTTCTGCTTCTGACATGGTTGATGTGGCCTTCTCGGCTCTGCCCACCAAGGGATAGATGGCGGTCCATACTTGTCAGTCTCAGGCAGAGGCCACGTCCCCTTGCTACATCTGCTTAACTTTTAAGCACATGCTTAACTTTAAGCATATAAGTAATCCCATTGACTATCAATGGGACTACTCCCATATTTAAAGTTTAAATATGTGCTTAAATGCTCTCATGAATTGAGGCTTAAAATGATGAAGAACCTGTCTGTAGATTTCTATCCCTAGTCCAAGTTGTGAATCTCAAACTCTGAGCCTTAGCCTCTCAGACTATGCCTTCCAGCAAGAATGGTGTTGATCCAGCACTGATGGTTCTATAGGTAGGGATTGTCAGAAAAAGAGAGACTCACAGGCTATTAATCTTAACTGTCAAGCCTGAATCGTGAGCCCTGGTCTATGCTACAAACTTGTGTCGCTATAGCTATGTTGCTCAGGAGTATGGAAAATCCACCCTCTGAGTGACGCAGTTATACTAACCTAAGCCCTGGTGTAGATAGCGCTATGTCGACAGAAGGACATCTCCTGTTGCTTTGGCTACCACCTCTCAGGTAGGTGGAATACCTGCTCTGGTCGGTGTAGGTAGTGGCTTTGCCAAGCACTACAATGGGTGCAGCTGCATCACTGTAACTTTAGACAAACCCCTAAATGGCAGGGTATCTTCATGTACTATAGTAGTTACTTAACTGTTATAAAATCCCAGTCCTTAAATCTCTACTTTTTAGGAAATTTCTTATGTTTTTAAAGTCTCTTATAGTAACATGGTAAGTTGTATGCTGTCCTGTCAAACACAGTAAAAAAATTTGGTTTGTGTGCACTGTGTATGTAATAGATACACATACAAACAAAATAAAGAACATGACTTTTTGTAGGTGGCAGTAAGACGAGGACTAAGTAAGTTTTCCTTGCAAGATCTACAGTCAGATATTTTGGGACTTTAAGTTTTACCTTTTTTAATCTTGATTGTAAAATAGAATGACAATTTATATTTAATAAAAATTGGTGAGAGAAGAAAACCAAAAGCGAAATTCTAAATGTACTCAACGTGCAGTAGTGATATCCTTATATCACAATGTTGCCAGTTTCAAGGAGGTGTTAGATATAGTCTCATCTCAGTGAGCAACTGTGAAAGTGCACCATAAAATCTAATATCAAGATAATTGGTGACAGTCTACAATTTAATTAAGAACTTCCATCTAATCTGTAATGCACCCACCAGACTTGGTACAAAAGTGCTGCTAGAATTGTACAAACAGATGACTAGGTTGTAACCCCACCTTGCACTGAAAGAGTGGTTAGGTTGGCCTTTGGTTTGGGGCAAGAGAGGACTGAAGTATTCGTTTTGTTTTCTTTGGTTTTGGTTTGGTTTTAAAGTTTATAGTAGAAAAGCTGAGTTAAAGAGGGGGGGGGGGGTATTTCATTTCAATCTGAAGGTAGTAAAAATCTGAAACAAACCTCTGAGGCTGGAATGGATAGTCAGGGCTAAATTATCAGCATCAGAACCAACATCTCAGTCACTTATCTGAAGTGATTATTAATTTTGTTCTCCTTTGATCAACAGAAGAAGAGTTTAAAAAACAAAAGGAAAACATACACCCCGGTATGTCTTTAATACAAAAGTCTTAATTTCAGCAAGACAGAATATAGAAGCCTGCACCTTCTCCCTAGAAAAGGCTCCTTAAAGGAAGGAAAGTTTGTGTGGCTTTCATAATCAGCTCTCTGGGAATGATTTATTTTCTTCATATTTTACCTTAACCCTGTTGGCTATTTGTGAGATCTGATTAAAAATTCCTTGAGCAGGTCACATACCACAAGGAAACGTAAAACTCTGCCTTTTGGTTTTGCTGGCCTGACTGGCTTTCCTCATAAGGATCATGTTTGTTTGTTTTTTTAGCGCAAGTAGGATCCTCTTGGATACAGAGTCGTAAAACAGTGAGTACAGATTCTTCCATGGTACAAGTTCTTCATGACTCTCCTTGTTCACTCAGATTCTAAGAATTCTAACATTTTTTAACATACTGGATTCTTTTCCAGTTCCAGCCATTGATCTGCTGCCAGTTTCCACTTCACCAGGCTCTGCTAAAAAAGCCAACTGTTCTGAGGTTCTGTCATCAAGAATCTGTACTTTGGCACCCAAACTGTGTTGTGTGTTGTGCTCCAGAGCAATCAATTTAGTGGTCTAAGTACAGCACTGGGAGCCAGGAATTCCTGAATTCTAGTCTGTACTCTCTCAGAAGTTTGGTCTCTTGTCTTGGCCAAATTACTTAGACAGAGAGGTTCAGTTTCCCCCATCGCTACTGCAGAAAAGTAACTGACATCAGATACCTAATGAGGATTAATTAATTTCATGTTTGTAAAGTGCTTGAAAGATACTGTATATGTGCCAAGTATTTATTGACATGGCTTCAGATTTCAGCAGCAAGTGAGAAGAATAACTTAATTAAATCAAATCTTTAAGCTCTATGATTTGAGCATTTCACTGACGGAGGTCCCTATCAGATCTTACCTCTTTTAAAAAGGCATTTGCCTTTCTGTCGAAGTATTCCTGTCTCTAAGTGAGTGGGAGCTTTTTAGTCTAGAAGAGAGCATTAAATTCTCTAGTCTCATTTATTGTATAACACAGGCCATAAAACGTCACTGATATCCTTTGCTGAGCCCAATAACTTGTGTTTGACAACTCTCACAAGCCTTAAAACTGTAGGGCCTGCTATTGCAGTCCTTATATAAACAAAGTCCCTAGGAGGTGATGTGGGGGTGATGATATGAATGTTAATCTCCTGTTCCTTACTAGATTTGACTTTGGTTTCTTTTTGCAATGTTTCTCTGACCTAGAGCAATGTATTGTCTTAGAATAAGCATCTCTTTGGGAGGTGGGGGGGGTGTTCTTGACTTAGTGCACAGGATTTTATGAATGTAAATTGTCCATATAATGTATTGAGATTAAAAATAAGTAATCAGAAATCCAAGTGTGTTTTCATTTCCTGTTGGAGCCAAAGGACCATATCAGTTTTTCTGCACCAAGCTTTCATTGCTAGGTTTGGCATGTGGGGAATTCCACAGGAGCAGCAGGAAAGGGATTCTTTTCCTCAGCCTAATCTCAAAGTCGTTCTGCCACTGCAGGTCCTTTGGCAGGGGGCAATGTAGGGATGGATCTGGCCACTGCATATTTTAGCACAGGGAAACCCTTATACAGCACAGCTCATGAGCAGTTGGGGGAGAGGCCAAAACCAAGCAAAACGGTGCCTTTCCCCTCATGGAAAGTCATGTAGAGTTTTATACATAGACGAACCTAATAATACTCTTTAGAAATGACTCTACTACTCCAGAGTATTTAATAATGAGATCCTTCCTACAGGTTTTTTAATGATTCTGCATAAGGGTTACAATTCTCTAATATTATGTAGAAAGGATCTGATTCTCTGTCCCATTCTGTAGGCCTCCCCTTTAAGGGTAGGCATGTTAATTAAAATGCTGAACAACAGCATTGTTGTACTCTTCATTCAGTAGAAATATAACACTGCTAGTGACAGCTTCTAAGGTGATTGTGAGATAGAGGCAGGATTTAAACCTGTTGCTTCCTTATGTTTATACATGTAAGCACCCATGAAAATCTGAGATGCAGTGAGCTAGACTGAATGCGTATGAAGATTCAGGGCCCATCGCAGCAAATGCTTTGGAAAAGATATAGCTCCTTTTGGAGTCAATGGAACTATGCAAAATAGCACCAGCTGAGGATTTTGCCCATATACCTCAATGGGCCAATGTGCAGTACTAAACCCCATACTAGTAGTGTCTTGGAGGATCAAGCCCTTAGCTAATAACCGAGTAAATAAAGGTTCTGTCATTCAGGCGCAGGACAGGCAGTGTAGTAAAGTGCTGCACTGGCCTTTCACTCTGGAAACCCAAGGGTTGGGTCACACAGGATGAAAATGAGTTTGATCTCATGGTAGCCTCTACTTGCGCACAACATGAAACAGCTGCCGTTTCTAGCACAGTTGGCAATCTGGGCTTCATGTGCCCGGGCTTGGAATAGCAGGTTGTCGCCGATCTGGTGAGGAAGTTAGATGTTTGGTTCTGCTTTTTGGGAGCAATGAAATTAACTTGCAAAAGAAGGAGGAAACACGAAAATAAAAGTTTAAGAATAGTGGCTCAAGCCAATACAAGTGACTAGTTACAAGCATCTTGCCTTGTATTAGTACACCTCAGTTCTGCTCTAATTCTGAGCTTTTCTTAAGTAAAGACCTGTCTATAGTGTTGGATTCAAAATCATGTTTCATAATAACATTGTTTCATTTAATATTAAATTTGATAAAGTATTTTGAATTAACTCATGAATGTTTACAAAACATTGTCAAACCTTAGGATGAAAGATAATGTGCTATGAATGTTTAAAGCTCATTGGTGGTGAGTGATAACTATAGCTGTTTATTAGTAACTGTTGTGAAATGTTCTTGTGTGACAGATGTCCCACTGGGAAGCGAGTTTGAGATGACCAAGAATATTTTTGTATATGATCCAAGCCAAATCTTGAACTTGGGTCTCCAGAGGTGGAAAGACTAGTGTACTAAATTAGAGCACTAATTCCTTTTTGTAGAATGTTTTTTTTTTTCTCTCATCAAGACAGATTGTGGAAAAAGGATGCATAGACTTCTGTGGAGTTGGACCCTCCCCTCCCCCCGCAAAGCACACTTCCCCCTGCATTCTTAAGTTAAATGGGAAAACACCAAGTGTGCAACATTTCTGTTGTAGGGCTAAATGTGGATGGACATGAAGATATATATTAAACAGCTGAAGAAGTTCATGGAGAAGAAATAAAAATAAACAAAAACCAGAAAATAAAAAGTCTTAAAGTTCATGAATGGCTCTTTTTATCTCCTTTATGTCATACTTTGCTTCCAGTAATATATTTCAGCATCTTTATACAAATGGTCCAGTTTTATTTAGATAAGGACAAGGAAGTGCTGTACAGTAACAGTTACTGTGGGGGAAAAGATGTTCTGTACTGTGTTGGTCTTGGACTTCCGTAAAGTATTTTTGGTCCAGATGTTAAACTGTTATATTTTTTCAGAAGCCTTGTTAAGTTGCCAAAACGTTAGATTTTTTGAAGGATTTTCCAAACCCCAGCTGATTATCACAACACACAGGAATCTAAACTCAGTTTTGGCTCGGAAGCATCTGAGCAGCTGCAAAAAATGTGTGAAGGCACAGGTTAACAGAACTATCATGCAATGTCCTTATAAGGTAAAACAGTAAGTAAGTGAATTCTCTCTTGATGCCTGATATCACACTGGGATTCACATGAGCAGTTGAGTAACGTACAGAATTTAATTAACTGTGTAAAACAGAAATATAGCTATGGTATGTCCTGTGGCTTAAATGGAAGTGATGCTTAGAAAAGAAAGGAGATATCAGTTCATGCTAACCAAAAACCTGAAGGCAAAAAATTACATTAGGGTGATTTTAAGAGTCTATCTTGATCCCAATAAAGGAGAGCCTATTCAAAGTTAAGACTGAAATTCAGATCCTCACATGGCTTCTTGTTTCTAACTATTACAGCACATGGTTTTTGTTTAGATAATGCAATTTTCAGTGGAGCCTGCAGTACCCTTCCAGAGATCACACATTACTACTAGGTTTAAAATAATATAATGGGATATTTTTTGTCATTTTAGTTCTCTTTTTAACAGAAGCTTTTGAGCTCCAGTACAGTGTGTTACAGTTCTTTCACTGACATTCCTTCAGTCCTTTGATTTAATCCTTATGGAAATCTATGGAAAAAATCCAGTATGCTATGGTTTCTCCACTGAGGTTGGATCAATTCCATTTTAGTAAAAGTCTTTTTGGGAAACTTCTCTACAACAGCAATAAATATGTAAGCACCTACCTGCCATTTTTTCCTCTTTCTTGCTTATTTTCTGTTTTTTTACACAAAACATAAAACTTATTGTAACTGTAAATCTGTGTATTTCTTTGATTTGCTGTACTTCTTCTCTACCTTATTCATTTTGCTGTGGAGAGATGTCATCCTGCACAAACAGAAGCCTATGGCTAATCTACCATTAAAGAAGGCACTGGGCTCAGTGTGTTAAAATTCCTCTTCCTAGCAAGAGCCTTCATCTTAGGTAGAGGCAAAATATGCCAACCAAGTTGAGTGCTTTACTCCCTTGGCTCAATGAAATCCATGGATATAGCTAAGCCTGTCTGCTCCATTACCTAGAATAAAGCTGCTTCAAGCCTTCCCAGTAATGCTTTCTTAGTGGAATGTGGGTGATCCCAGAATTGGTTATGTTTGAAGCAATGTTAGGCTTTATGGTTTTATGGTCCAATTCTGATATGCTACAGCTTATGTCTAATACACTAAGATCATGGACTTTATCCCAGTTAATAATGATATTATGCTCTTTCCAGGGGGCAGAGTACGGGTTACAACATTATTTTATCATTTTAGTTTAAGCACATGTATATAGTCCACAAAAATAAAGACTATTCTCTGCATGGAAGAGCCATCTGTCTATATTATGTACTTGCATGGTCCCCATTGCCATCTGATCTGAGCACCTCCCACTCATTTATGTTTTCATTCTCACAACACCCCTGTGAGGTAGGGAAATACTGTTATCCCATTTTCTACTGATGGGGAGCTGAGGCTAGAGATGCTAAGTGGTTTGTCCAGGATCCCACATGAGCTTGGATGGGCAGAAACATGAATGCAGGTCTCCTAAGTCATAGGCTCGGGCCCTAACCACTGGAGCATCCTTCCTCCTTTTGTTTGCTGTTTAAGAGACATGGAGGACAATATGTACTGGAGAAACCAGAAAGAAAGAGGACTAAGTGATGTGTGTGGTTTTTTCTTTTGTTTTAAATTGGAATGACGTTTTCTTATGGCCCTTGGGGAAGAAATGGATTCTTAAAAAGACTTGAATTTATGAAAGAGCTGTGGCTTGGGAAGCTGGGATAGGGAGGTTGTTTCACACACAAGGGACGACATGGTAAAATGCATAGACACACAAGCAAGATCGGGATGAGGAAACAAATAGACTTCAAGTTTAGCTTCTTTAGAGATACTGATGTCTCAAGCAGGGAGAGAGTCAAATGGCAGCCCCCTTCCAGGTGCATCCCCTTGAGGCCTCGGGGGCCCTCTGCCTTCTCTTCTAGAGATCCCAGTGACTTCTCATAAGATTTCCGAGTATAAATAGCCCTTTGTGGGATTGATTACAAATGTCCCATAACTATAATCTAGAATTCCCCAGCATAGTCCATTTAGTCTTTCAAGTCCCATCAGCACACCAAGTATGGGACCAGCATCTCTGAAGACACTCGGGCTGTCAGGTACAGCTCCGGCGTGTCTCACTACACCTCATCCCAGCCCTCCTACCTCCAGGGCTTTTCCACCCTGTTTCGTCTCAGGTATGGCTCCAGCTTTGTCTGGAGCCATTAGGAGCCTCATTCCTCCACCATTCCCTAGCCTTCAGGCCTCTGGCCCTCTGACTTCAGCTCTGTGGCTCAGAGCTAGCGGGCATCTTTCTCTGCTGCTCTCAGCCTGGAGCCTTCCCTGGCTGTGACTCTGGCCCAGAGAAGTTTGTAGGTTACCTCCTGACTGCCTTCTAGTTCCACCAGCCTGAGCTGGTTTACTGCTCCCTCCTTCAGGGGCATCCCCTCCCTGAAGCTCTCAACCCAGTTTTATTCTTCTTCTGAGCACTTTGCTCTCAAGACCCTGGACGCTCTGCTCTGGACTCTAGGTTCTGAACTCTCCCTTTCAGGATTTTGGACTCTCTGCTCCCCCTGGGTTCTTAAGGCTCTCCCTCTGGACATTGGGTTTGAACTTTCTGTGGCTTATGGGACATATCCTGATCCCATTCTTAGTCCCACTGGATAAGGACTTAGGGGCTTTGACTGCCTTTTTACAGGAACCTGGTCAGAACCAGGAGAGGGCTTCACGCAAGCAGGAACTGGTCAACTGTTCTAGAGGACAGCAGGGTATCACGGTTGACGGCACCAAGATGGGAATTGACTGCAGGGTTCTCGAGAGCCAGGGAATTGTTGGCATCAAGATTGGGGTTGTCAAACAGTTTCATAAACTGCAGGCCCAGATGAAGGATTTCTGCCTGGAATTGGATGGTTGGATAAAAGCCCAAATCAAAGAATTAAAGTGGAAATACTCACAGCCAGTGGAGGGGCTGACCACAGGGTTTGAATGAACAAAGCAGATAGACAGAGAGGGCGAGGCAGGCCTTGGCGAGTGACTATGTTTAGCTGGCCTATGAAGTCAAATCACATCTGGCAACGGAAATGTTTTTCATATGTGAAACGAGCAACAAAATGGCCACTAAGTTCGGCTAGCAGCTCAAAAGGCCAAACGATGTGGAGAGCAAGTTTCTCACACCAGTGGAGTCTGTGGAAGAGCTAGGTGCCTGACTACGGATGATGCAAGAGGTGTGACGATAAGACACACCAGAAACTGTCTCAATATCCAGATAGAGCAAAGGGAGGCTGAGAAGCACCAGCTGAAAATCCATCCTAAATTAAAGACCAATCCAGAGACTGACAGAAAGCTGAAGGGCCTAGAGACAGATATGACGGCCCCACAGAAAGAACTGTAAGGATGTTGGGAAGAGAGAGTGAGACTACTTCAGAAAAAATCAGCGGAGTAGCAAGGTCCGTCTGTCAGCTAAGGACAAGGGTGGTGTGATGGTGGGTGCAGAAACACTGAGTAACCAAGAAGTAGAATGTGAAGAAAGGAAAGCAACAAAAGCCCGCTCACTGACCAGACAGTTGGAAGGTACTATGCCAGGCACCAACCAGGCCTCCGTGGAAATGAAGAAATAGAGGTGATCCTAGCAAGCTGAATGGCATTCATAAAATAGTGTGGGTGCATAAAGAACAAAAGTGGATGTTGTTGAGTGGAATACTAATAGCTCTAGGCAAAACGGTGCAGTCTCTGGTTTTTTTGGAAACTCTGAAAGCAATCTGAACCTGGATAGAGGTATTTAAGCTAAAAGAAAATGTTGGCACAAGAACAAATGAGTGTAAAACTGGCCATAAACAAGTTCAGGCTGAAAACTAGAAGGTTTGTAACTGTCAAGTGAGTCAGGTTCTGGAACAGCCTTCCAGTAGGAGTTGAGGTCCGGACAAATTTGAGTGTGACTGTATGACGAGGTTGCTTGTGATGGTGACGGGGTGGTTGGGGCCAAGGCTCAGCAGCCCTGGCGGTCCCTTCCAGTGTATGTCTGATGTTCTTCAAGCTCATGCTTCAGCATTCAGCTGGTCACCTGTAGGATTCAGGAAAGGATTCACTCCAACCCCACTATATTCTGGAGGTTTTTTGGTCTCCTTCCTCTGAAGCACCAGAGATAGCCCTGGCTGGACAGGGACACTGGACTAGGTGGGCCAGTGCTCTGAGGTGGCATCAAGCATTTGCTCTGTCAAGTGCTTGGTTGGTTGGTTCTTGCCCACAGGCTTAGGATCAAACTGATGGCCATATGTGGGGTTGGGAAGAAATTTTTCCCCAGGTCAGACTGATAGTGAGTTTGGGGTTTGTTTGTTTGTTTGCCTTTCTCTGCAGCATGGAGTATGGGTCACTTGCCAGGATTATCTGGGTATATCTCAATTAATTCTCTGCCATTACAGGGGCCTCAGGTATCAGTGCACCCTGGTTCCTCCTGTTCTTTGCCTGTTGCACACAATATTTAATCTCCTGTGGGCTGTAATACTTTGGTCTAATTCCAGTTGTTGGGTGTAGTGTGTGGGTGCTGGGTGGTGTTGGTGACCTGTGATATACAGACTGGTCGTTCCTTCTGACATGAAGCGCTGTGACTTTGTTAACTCAGAGTGGTGTGCGCCTGTGTGCATCCTAGGAAACTCCTGTCCCGGAGATCAGGAGGCCACTTTAGAGAAGTTTATTTGTGGTGAAATCTCAGTCTAGAAAGGGCAAAGAGATTTAACCATCTGGATGCACAGCCTGTTGTAGATTGTGACATGCCAGGGACTATGGATGACTCTGTGCACCGTACGGGTTCCCTACAACAGATAGGATCCCAGGTCCTGGTCACTTCGCTTCATATTTTTCTGATGAAGATAAGGATATTGCCAAGGATCTGGGTTGGCTTCCCGGTGGCAGCTAAACAGGAAGTGCCCCCCCCCCCTCCCCGGGGAACATGGCTACTTGGTAGCTTCAGTCAATCATACCTCTTGGGTTTAGGTTGGCCCTGGGTAGGAAGATGTATGACAGAGGTGTTCTGTTCCCTTTCACAGTAGTAGGTCCTAAGGATCATCCCACTCCCCGTTCCATTGGATGGTCCTTTTTAAGTTTTGGTATCCAAGATTTTAGGAAAATTACAAAGGTAGATATGGGGAGAGAGGAAGCAGTCCCAGGAGAATAGTTTGTGTTTGGGGAAAACCGGTGCTGCTGTTCCTTTAATAGCCTGGGACCAGGAGCCTTGTAGTGAGGGTGGGGCAAGGCTACTCTCTCTCCCATCCAATCAGAGGCAGCTGTGGGGAGAAGGGATGTATATATTCTGCCCCTTTCTTCAGAACAGAGTGAGAATTAAAAGGGGATACCTCAGAAAGCAGGAGTGATCTAATCAATGAAATATTGTTTTTGACAACAGAGTGAGAATGACTGGGCATGAACATAGTATTAGCATAGATTCAAGCATATGCTGTGATACCTGGTAATGAAAAGGCAGATAAGGAAGCAAAAAAACTCTTTAAAAATGAAGAAGTTTGATATAAAATTTGTTTGAGTAAGCAGAAATTTAAAAGTTTTGTTTAGAAAGAATTGAAAAGGGGATGGTAAGAAATGTGGATGAAGGAAAAAAGAGGATGAAGATTCTATGAAGTATGCCACAAAATAGATGTTAATGTGATACTCCAAGGTTATGACAAAACCGGTGAAGTGCTCTTAGTTAGAATATGGTTTGAAGAATAATTAATGCTTTGTGTCTATTCAATAAAATGAGTTGTATAATGTGCAAGGTTAAAGAAACAGTTGATCCCCTGCTGTGCGAATGCAGGGAGTGTTCCCAGGAAAAAAGGTTCTTTATGAAGGACTTAGAGGCCTTAAGGTGACAGGCTGCATGATGAGGGGTTCAGTGAGAATATCAGGAAAAGCAGGGTAGCATTTAAAAAAAAGCTCTGCTGTGTTTTCTTAAGAATATAGAGCAGGGTAAGAGTGTGTAGTGGCATGAATGTACACGGAATGTAGTAGATTCAGTAGATGAGTTTGCTTCACCATAAAACATAAGAAGAACAGAATGAGATGCCAGAAGAAAAAGACTGCCTCTGAACCCCTGAGCCTGAGGACTAATTGAAGTAGAACCAGTTCAAGGAGAAGCTGATTGAAAGCCCCAAGTGACCTGAACTAATGAGCCCTGCCCAACAAGGGGAGCTGTGGGCTTCCTGTGCCAAGGAGGGAGACGTCTGACAGAAAATCCCAGCCCTGAAAAGGAGGGCTGGAAGATTCCCAAACCTGAGGGGAGAATCTGGGGGCCAGGAAGGCCAGGACTAAAACCCCAACACTCGCAAGAAGGAGTCTTAACAGCCCTCCACACTTAAAGGAGAGCTCTTTTGGGGAATAAACTAAAATAAACTAGACCACAGAAGAAGGGGAATATTGATCAAAGGCTCTGGAGGTGAGTGATTTATTTCTGAACCCCAATAGAGGGTGCTGAGGGGAGTGTGTCAACATGGAGGTCTCACTTAGCCAGTGACAGGTAGGCACTATCCCAGGGGGGTAATGGGAAACAAGGGCTAAGATGTAGGGGAGGAGAACAATCTATATACATTCAGCTAAGTGAAAACTTTCTGAACTTTGATATTTAAACCCAAAGTTCACAGTGGAGATCCTGAGAAAATCTTTGCTGAAATTCCATTTAAATGAGGCTGTAACACTGGGAGGCACTATAGAAATTTCTTGAAAACTGATCTTTTTACTGACTGGCCAGGTATTTTATTTTGGTCTCCAGCGGGCCAGAGGAAAAAGCCCTTCTTCTGATTAATGACTTCTGTCACAGAAAGGAAAGGCCAGTGATTTATCTTCAGTCATTTTGCTCTCTCTTTGTTTTGTATTAATCCCTGCAGTGTTTTCCTGTTTGTTTATTTTCTGTGATTCACTAATGTTTTGTTCTAGTCTTTTGGTATATGGCAAATCCACACAGAATGAATAGAACCCAAAGGAAGTCCATCTGAAGGCCAAAATCTGCAGTTTCTAGTGAAATCGATCATGTGTGAAAGCAGAAATTTGCCTATGGAATACAGATTTATTATTTCTAGTGTATAGAGGCCCCAGACAGGATGTGGGCCCTGTTGTTTTGGGTACCGTACAAACACTTAAGATCGATTATTGTATTTTTCTTTTGTGTTATTTACTGTTATTTCAGTCTAGTTGGTAGACTTGTAAAGATTGAAGATGTGCAAGAGGAGATTAGAACCTTCTCCAGTGTAACTCCATTGACTTCAGTGGACTTACAATTAATTATATTGTTCTAAATGAGAGGAGAATTGGGCCCAGTCATTTTGTTCAGATTAGATAGTCTTCAGGTAACTGTCTAGTCAATATTACTCGTGATAAACTACCTCCACTACAGTCCTCTGTAATTATGTGCTTTCATAAGCCCTCCTTTTTACATTTCAAACCAGTAAAAAGGATTGTGTTCGTAGTTTATATAGACTGTATGATAGGCTTTTGCTCTTTTCTTTTAGAAGTATCATTATTCTAAGTGAAAATAACCACAAAGTATATCAGTCCTCAAAAAATCAAGAAGTTACAGTTCAATTGTATTTCCAGACTCTACGGAACTGTTGGAATGCATTACAGTTTAACTTTCCTCTATGATATAATAGTTTAAAAGAGATCAGGGTACATTTTACCATAGTGTCTAGCAATGTGAGTTTATTCAGACCTTTTGGCAGACAGTTCTGCACACTCTAGCTAAATCCGTGATTCATCCATTGTTGGCTGATTCCACTCTAGTTGCTAAGAGATCTGTCAAGTGCATACTGAGGTTTAATTCTACATTTGCTCTAAGAAGGGCTAAATGTATTAAATTGGAAGTTGTCACATCCTTCCTAAACAAGTAATTAAGGCACTGCTGTGAGCCTGTCTGTTGGAGAAGGGAGGGACCTGTAAGCAGCTGGAAACCTTAACTTGGGTTAAGGCTGGACTCCTCTCTCTGTCTGGGAACACTGGATTTAGTTTAATGTTGGATTTTCACAACTAGATGCATGGCGGAAAGGGGAGGAGGAGGGAGACATAAAATCTTATTTTGTCAAATGACTTGTTTTGCAGTGTCCTTACATAAACCTGCTTAAAATGATGTAAGGCTACTTCAAGTAATGTAATTTTAGTAATGGAAAGACAATACATAATTCACATCCAATGCAGTTTTATTTAATATTGCACAGTTTAATGGTCTCATTTTCTAAACACATCAGTAAAACCATCAGGTCAGTTACTTGTGGTGCCACTTAGTATACACAGTAATTTATCTTAAACCACAAGGGTGTCTAACGTAGCTAAAAGCATTAATCAGATATGTATGTTGCTACTCACTAACAGAAAATAATTGTCCATTCTTTAATCCTTCAAACAGTAGACACAGAATAGCATCTGCATCTTTTCATGTGAGTAGGGACTTTGTTGGCAATCCTTTTTAAAACATGTTTTAACTGTTTCTAAAATTGTGCTGCTTTGGCTTGTCAGTGTTGTGCAATATGGAAAAGGAGCACCACAGTGTCCCATTAGGCTCATTATCCCCTTTCCTCCGTTAAGTTCAGTGAGGAAGAAAAACCTTTGGACCCATAGTTCGGTAGCCTCACTTTACTGGGGTTCGAAACGAAGTAAACTGTTGGGCTTAATCCTCCTCCTGCTGACCAATTCCAAAACTTACATTGGCTGAGCAAAAAATGGGTTGGGCCCATTGCTATGTACTGTGTGAGATCTATATTATGTGACTCAATACATAAATTGAGTATAATGCTAGAAGGAACCATTCTGAATATCTAGTCTGACTTTCTGCATAACACAGGCCATACATCTTGCCTAAATTAAATCCTGTTTGAACTAGAAAAACCATCCAGTCTTGATTAAAGAAAGTCCAGTGATGGAAAATCCACCACAACCGTTGATAAGTTAATTACCCCCACTGTTTAAAGATGTGTGTCTTATTTCCAGTCTAAATTTGTCTAGCTTCAACTTCAAGCCATTGGATCTTGTTACATATTTGTCTGCTTGATTCATGAGCCCTTTATGAAATTTCTGTTCCCCACATAGATACTTGTAGACTCATCAAGTCACCCCTTAACCTTTTCTTTGAGCTCCTTGCATCTTTCACTCTAAGACACACTTTCCAATCCTCTGATTATTCCTGTGGCCCTTCTCTGAACACTCTCCAATTTATCAACATCCTTCTTGATTTGTGGATGCCAGAATTGGACACAGTATTCCAGCAGCAGTCACAACAATGCCAAAAACAGAGATAATAGAACCTTCCTACTCAAAATTCTCCTGTTTATATGTCAAAGGGTTACATTAGCCCTTTTGACTACCATCTCACCAGGAGCTCCTGGGCAGCTGATTATCCAGGGAGTTGGGCCACAGACTGCTTGATATTGCTCGGCCCCGCCCAGAGTGCTGAGCCTGACTGTGTTGCTGCCTGCCACAGCCAGAGGGCTAGCTACAGACGTTTAACTGGTGCTAGATCCCCTGTTGATCGGCTCTCAGCCGGTAGGTGGTGTAGTGAGGCGGAGTGCCTCCCTCTGTTGCAGACAGGGAGGAACCACCCCAAGCCACTACACCCAGTCCTCCAATCTTTGTGTCATCAGTAAACTTTTAATTTTTTTTTCTTCCAGGGCACTGATAAAAATGTTAAACAGCGTAGGGCCAAGCATAGGGAATCTCTACTGGATTCCACTTGAAATACACCCATGATGATGACTCCACACTTGCAATCACATTTTAAGATTTATCAGTTCTCCAGTTTGTAATCCACTTAATGTGTACCATGTTGTTTTTGTATTGTTCTAGTTTCTTAATCAACATGTCATTTGGTATCAAGTCAAATGCTTTGCAAAAGTCTAAGTCTATTGCATCAAAACTATTGCCTTTATCAACCAAATTTGATCTCTTTTGGGGAGATTGTAAATTTGAGAAGATGTAGTCTCCATAAATCAATGTCAATTGTCATTAATCCTGAAAAGCATGCAGCAATACACCAGCTTATAGGGGAAGTTCTAAAAACAATGCACTAACATCTTAAAGCATGTGGCAGTAAATATATTGTCCCTCAAGTTTCCTGCAGCGCTTCCTAAGATGAGCACTTTTCTAATGTAGACCTACAGATCTTCTCGGGTTTGGTTTGGTTTGGTTTTTGTAGTTGTACCAGCTGCCATAGGTGTCCTTTGAATAGCATGCCCAGTATGCCAAGTGAGTTTAAAAAAAAAATCATTCTGTAATACTCTTTTTGGTAGGCTGGGGATAGATCTGGTTATGAATTTGTTCAAGTATGGCTCTGTGGTGCAGCAGGTACCCTAGCAATGAAGTTTAATAAAGACCTGAGAATCATTTGTACTCTCTCAATATCTCCAGATGTTGTGTGCGGAAAATAAAACTGATTTGTCTAGGTAAAGAATGCATAACAAGACTTAAGGGTGTGGGATTTTTTGGGGGTAGAGATGGTCCACCATAATGTTCGTGGAAGATGCACTTATTGTTTAAGGGCCATCCCACCGGCCTGTGGAAAGTGATCTGAGAGTCTGGCACACACTGGAGTATACTGCCATACAGGCTCTCTATCCCAATGAGACTACTCACACGCTTAAATCTAAGCATATACTTAACTCCTTAGCTAGATGGGGGCTAGAGTGCTCAACCCTTTGCAAGACTGAGCCCTCTGTGCACTAGAGGAGCTGCCGAGAATGCTCGTTGAACCCTGATATGAAATGCTTCATGTTGTTGGCAGTGACACTTCCCCCCGCCTCCCCCCCCCCCCCCCCGCCCGCAAGTCAGTTGGTGGTCCTGACTGATTCCAGGGAGGGTGGGGTCTTCTGTGGTGTTTCCCAGGGAGAGAGGTTGACCTCAGGGTAATCTTGGGAATCCTCCAGGACTCAATCAGTGACACACACAATCAGCTAGGGAGAATGCTGTGTTCATATCTCAGTGGCAAAAATATAGAAAACATTGATTTAATTTCTTCACAAATGAGGCCTCCTAGTACAAAGCTCACTTTCCACCTGACCTAGAACTCTGCCCCCTAACATAAGGGTCTAGACTTTATTACAGCATTCGTCTTTGGAGTGGAGTCTTGAAGCAACAGTATGTTAGTTGCATGTGCTGGATGACTTTGGTAGGCATTCTATGATATAGTTTCCATTTTGTGCAGTTCTGTAAATCACAGTATTTCTTATTTTCTACATTGTAGTTAAGTTGTGTATAGCAAAATACTGAGAAAGGAAAAGCTATTAGGTTGACTATAAAGTAATACTTGAGTCTACAGTGTCATTGACTCTTGGATACTGTTTCAGGAGACATGCTCTGTATTCCCATATGAGTCTGGAAAATGGACTTCTATTGCATTCTGTCTGTCAGTTAGTCTGTTGTTTTGTGCTATGGCTTAAACAGGTTCAGACTGGTGTTCTGTGACACAGGTGGAGGCTTAAACAGTGAATCTGTTGAAAAGGTTGTAGAAGAACTGCTTCTTGAAAGCAGTTTTGGGTGGCAGTCTGATGGCAAACAGATCTGGTAAGGAAAGACATTCTAGAATGTAATCTGACAGAATTGTCACCAGCAATTCTGTGAAAAGTTCTGTTCTCATGTAACAAAATACTGATTTGTGGCATTCTGAGGTACAGGTTATGCAAATAAGAAATGTAGATCATTGAATTCAGTTAGCACTATGCAGTATATCTATGAAATGTCCTAATTGGCTTTGCTTATTCAATATAAACTACTTTGGAGAACCCTTCCATTCAAACTGTTGTTTTTAAAGTGCATTTAAAAATCCTGTAGACATAACTAATTTAGAAACAAGTTAGGCTAGATGATAAACTCTCAACTATTTTTGAGGTAAGGGAAAACTGTTTACAAGAAAAAGTAGTAGGATTTTCTCACTCTTTTTCCTTATGAGGTTAATTACAGCTTCAACAAAAACACACAGTAAATTTTAATTGTCAACAAAAGAAGGAGAGTATTTACTTTATAAAATCATCTCTCTTGTAAAAGGAAAATTATCCAGTTAGAAAGCCTATACTTAATACATATCTTTCTTACTAAAACAGTTCTGGTTAAAGTGGATTATTTTAAGCTGTTTTTTTTTTTTTTTTTTTTTTTTTTTTTGTGCTGTTTGGTGTGTATGGCGTTTGTTTGGGGGTTTTGTTTTAAAACTTTCATCTAAGCCTGGGCAATAAAAATAAGCTTTTTCTCTTTTGTGTATAGTCCAGTTCTAATCTTCCATTTTCAGGTTGTCATTCAATAGCAATATCCTGCAGTAGCTGAGTTGCGAAAATTCAGGGAGATGTTTCTTTAAAAAATACCCCCCTTCTCTTCCTCCCCCCCCCCCCAAAAAAAAAAAAAAAAAAAAAAAAGTTTCTACTGGGCCTCTTAGTTTCATACAAATATTGGTCTTGGGTTTGTAAAAGCAAAATTTTTTGGGAGCCAGATTTGACCTGTCAATGGCCTGTACTGGGAGGCATTTGCTGGCAAATGGAAACATTTCTTTTAAGGAATGCTTAAATTTAGATTACTGATTCAAAATGTAAATGGACATCTCTGAGTGAAATCCTGACCCCACTGAAGTAAATAGGGGGGAGTCTTACCGTTGTCTTGGGTGGAATCAGGATTTCATCCTGTATCGCCTATGGTAATTATGAAAGCAATGTATCCCTCTTGGATATGGAGAATTTGTACCTTTAGGTTTCACTTGCCTAAATCACAGCCACAATTAAGAACACTTCTAACGAAGATTAGAATTATGTTGACAACTATTGCAGGTGGTTCAGAACAGCACTGCCATTTGAGAGAGCAATCTATATTTCAGTTCTAAAACAAAGTTTGACTTCCAGTTGTAAGTGCTTAAGTGACTAATGTCTGAAAAATGATTGGTTTTTGTGGTACTCTAATCTTGTGCTGTGGGATTGTAAACCTGCTCCTTTCTCACCTGTCACCTGATTTTAAAGGTAACATGTCAGTGTTCTTACTGAATCTTTTGCATATTGTGACTAAATCTTTTCCAGCTCTCCATGTATGTAGCTATGTTGCAGTGATTGTTTGTTTGGATTTTTGTGTAAGTACCGTGCTTTCAATGTACTAAAATATATATAGATTCAAGCCAATTAAAGAATAGGAAAGCCTGAAGGGCATTCCTTTGATTACTGCTTTGCAGATATTTCTCAGTCCTTATCCACAGATCAGAGCTTTTTAGAATGTTCTCTTCTAGAATGTTCTTATCTAGAGAACATATCTGTTGAGGGTTAAACTTTTGACTAACGATTACTTTGACCAAGTTCCCATTAATAAGACTTCCCGGACACCATGATATTGCTTATGCATGAAATGTAGGATATAATTGCTTCTCTTCTCTCTAAACAATCTTATGTGTTAGATGTGAGATCAAACTACAGGACAACTTTATTGTACTTAGTGATATACAGTAAACGTGCATTTATATGTTGGATTTTAGGCTAAAAGTTAGTCACACAAAGTTGTGACTTCCCAACACATGGAATAAAATGTGTAATGAACAAAATGGGAGATGGCCAATTTAAAACTACATCCTCCTGATAATTTTCTTATTAGATGGTTTCCCACTATTTTAGAATTGGTACAAAAAGCTGCTTGGGCTCAGAACACTGACCTCTGAGCTTCCATGTTTGACTCTCTTTTTTGAGTGAAATGTCATTGCATGAGAATTTCTCCAGTGTAACAACCTTTTTCTTGGTTGCCTGTTATTTCCAGACTCCTAAACTAGAGCTTTAGATTGAAGTGAGGACAAGAAAAGAAGCCTGTGGGTTTCCTAGGCTTTGGTTTTTCTTGTCAGTAAAAGTGTGTGTATTTGAGGTAAGAGATTAATCTTTCTTTAGTGCAAAAGATGCTTGCCCTTTATGTAACTTTTTTTCTTTCTGTACCTTCCAGTAATTCCACTAGCAGCAAGAGAGCTAGTATCATTCTAGTAGCTTTTGGGATATTCATCTGTAGGTCCATTTCATGATCCCTTCGAAGGGAGAAGGTTTCAGTTTTTCAACCTCTGTTTTGGGTTCACTGTTGTTTTGGCCTGGAGTACTAAACACTGTTATGAGTTAGGTTTATTCACTTTAAGCTACAGGCTATTTAACTCACCTCCCCATACAAAATTTTCTTTTTGTTTACTCAGCCATCAGTACAAATATAGTGGGTACTTTTAGATATTTGGGATTGATGATTTTCAAGTCCTTTCAAGATATATAGAGCCCTGCGCAGATACAAAAATGTGGACCTGCATCCATGAGACTCAATTTATATCTGACCCGCCATCCGCAGTCTTTTTCTATGGATCTACACCTGCAGTCCTAGGCCCCCCAATCAGCTGTTTGGAGGCTAGCTGCTGCTGCCACCACAGATGAGCTGTTCTGGGACCAGTCCCTCCAGGCAGCTGCCAAACAGCCAATTGGTGGAGTCCCGCCAAACAGCTGATTGGCGTCTGGGGGGGAGGGGGAGGAGGGTCCCTGCTGAATAGCTGATAGGTGGCCAGCCCGCATCCCTGTATCTCAAAGGTTCTGAGCTGTAGACAGCTGCTTTCCTGCCTTTGAGATCCGCATCCGATCAACCATCCACAAAAAATGGTCCACTGATATAAAGCAGGTATCTGCAGATTTGCGAGGCTCTAAAGATATAAATTCAGGTATTTACTTCTCACTCAGGCTTATGGTACACTAAAATTTAAAGGGATTGTCTTGCTTGAATAGTGTTGTCTATAATGTGAGCTGTATCTTGTTTTGTAATATGGCTAATGTACTGTTTTTTAAATATCACCTGTAGTGTATACAGTTTAAAACGTAGATGACAAATCTTCTAAAGTTAACTCTTGCACTTTATTAATATGTAATTATAGAAAGCTCACATGGTAAAAGTGTTAGAGAAATTCTAAACACTGAAAAGAGCAGCCTAAGATGACTTACGGTTAAAGTCTGCATTAGTTAAGACTCACTATTGCTTGTTGTTCACTACAACTGCATTAACGTACATCCTGTTGCCGCTACAAGGGAAAAACAGAGGTCCCTTCTCAAAACTGTTGCTGTAGACTTGCCAGTGTTGTGAGCAACCGTCTGAACATTTGGTTAATTTGTGAGAAGACGGCACTGTATATGCCAAGCTTTCCACTTGTTAAAAAGGTCTAACTACATGCAGAATTGCTGTATTTTTTTCCATGTGTTCTCTAAATCGGAGTACATACCTCTTTCTTTTTAATATTACTGCAAGTTGGGAAGTTCATACAAAACTAGCCACTTCCAAGTTTGACTCTTCTTAACCACTGTTGATTGAGGAAAAAGGAATGGTATTTGGAGAAGAATGACCTTGCCTCAGCTCATGCGCACTGCAGAATTGTCTCCACAAGCTAAGAATTCATTAAAAAGTAACACACCATATTATATTAGGTCATAATTTGACATATTCAGCTTGTTATACCTAGCGCTGTTCTGGCCAGTTTGTTAAAGAAATGACTTCTGGTTTACTTACTTGTACCATGACTCATTGGTTTTGGACTGCTTCAGTGTTGGGTTTTAAAAAACCCTTACATATACAAACCAAACATCACTACTCCATTGTGCCCACGCAGCCAAATATCCAGACCTCATTCAAATGGAGCCGAAATATTTGGACTGAGTTTGAGGGTCTAAAAATGGGGCAGTGTGTGTATAGGTTTTTAGCCTCCATTGCGTATTGCCTGAGCCACCATTTCTCCTGAAGGCCCCTCCACTGCATCATGACTGTGCAGCTCAAGCTAACACAGTATGGCTCTTATCTCCCTCTAGTGTTTAGACCACATATAGATATTTGAGTCTTGTACTGCCTCCTAGAAAGTAGGCTTGGTCTTGTAGCTCAGGCAATAGAGAATAGATTGAGAGGTCCCAGGTCCAGTCGCTGCAGAGGGTGTTGTTACAATTGCTTTGGCGCCATGTGCATCCTTCACATGATCACATCTGTTGACACGTGCACCAAAACATCCTTTATCAGTGGAGGAAAGGAAAACATAGAGTATTTGGGAAATAATACCTGCCAAAGTGGATTGTATGTGCAGCATTATGTCAAATGGCATGAAAATGACAAGAGATGTGGTGTTAGCATGCCATTGTATATCAGCCAAGGACTCTAGGAGACAAACAGAACCACAAAGATGTGACTACAACAGATGTCAAGACACAGGTTGTGTGTCACTGTTGAGAATTGTTCCAGAGACTGGCAGAAGGGCAAAAGGCCTTATGTGGTTAAGTAGGTTTGCAATATCCGAAATGAAACCAAGTATTTTGCCCTCATTAAGAGCAGAGAAGAGAGGATTCTCTTGATTCTCAAATACTGAAGAACTCTGCAGTGCACATGAGCTGAGGCAATGAAATTTGATCAATTGCTCTACAGCTGTAACAATTCTATTCTATGTAGGTTCTTATACCACCTCCCCTCTATAGTATCTGAGCATCTTCAAACAGTTTCTGAAAAGAATGCCAAAATTATCAGGAAGAATAATACATTTTGTTGAAAGAGAAAAGCCAAAGTTGGATTAAAAAAAAATATTATAGGAATATGTTTTGTCATGCTCGTTCTCTGAATCGGTAACTTTCCTTTCATAACTCATAAACAAGTTATTAAAAACTCAGAAAGGGTAATAACTTAGCATTAATTAGCTGTTGTGAACACTAGTATATTCTTAAGTAATGTCATGTAATGCCTTAATCATTACTCATGAGTCACATTTTAAAAGAGACCTTCAGTAATTTAAGTAGGAGTCTTGCTTGAGTTACAGTGCTGACTGGGGGGTGATTTTTTTTCAAAGGCACAGTGGCAATGACTTTGAAAGTCAATGGGAATTAGGTGCCTAATTATTATTTGGGTCTTGTGTAAATCTCCCCTGGGGCTATCTGTGTGTTGTTTCTATGTGGTATTAGGTTTTGGTTTTTGTTGTTTGTTTTATTTTCCTTCACTGAATATTTTGATATTTGGCTCTATATAAGCAATCTCTCAGCATGCAGTTATAGATTGATTATTCTCCAATGGCTGTTTCTGACAGAATTCTGTGATTAAGGAAATTACAGTACATTTGCTTTAAATCATCAAAGTCTTCAGATGTTTTTATCGAGCTTGAAGGTGTGGGGCTGACTTGTAGTATGTGTGGTCCGTTAGAAATATAAGACAACCTAATCTAAACCTGTCTTTTGTCTTATTTGACTTGGAGAGGTGTTTTGACGCAGTTTGATGGGTATATTGGACTTTGGCAACTGGCAGAATTTATGGTGAATGTGAGCATAGGAGAAACAGCTGGCCAGAAATATACCACAGTTAATTATTTAAGCAGGTCCCTAAGATTTTCTTGCCTCTTTAAAATGATTGGCAAAAGGGATGAAACCTCCAGTAGTGCTTTCAAACACCTCAGTAGCTGTAATATAATGTTGGGAGCCTATTTAAGCAATATACTATAGATCTGTATAAAGTTAAAGCTACTAACTCCTGTTGACAGATATCGCAGTTTGAAATGCTTTCTAGTGTTACTTTATAATTCATATATGAGGCATTGTGTATATACACAAAGAAGATCAGAGGGCGACAATGGTCATCAAGTGATTGACAATTAGCAGGTACAAGGAATTTAATCTAATTAATTAAATCTTTTAATGTAAAATAAATACTGCTTTTTTTTTTTGCTTGCTCTGTGTGTGTGTGTGGGTGGGTGGGTGGGTGGGTGGATTTTGGTAACGTAAGTGAAGCTTTTTGGAGATCAGTGCATTGAACCCAGATGAAAATTCAAACATGACCAAACTTGCCTAGTGGCTGGAGGGGGGCGGGGGGAGGTTCTGTCTAGCCATGAATGCTAACATTTACTGTTTGCTTCAGTCTGTGAACCCTCTTCTACAAACCATATAAAAATGAATATCCCTGTTGATCTATTCTCATTTTTAACTTTCTAACATAGCTTTGCTTGGAAATATATCTGTACTTTTTCAAAGAGGTTAACTATAATCCTTGCCAAAGATCTTTCAACCTTTTTAGAATAGGGTAGCTAGATTACTTTGGATGGAGTACATGTCTTGAATGTGCTGTGTCAAGTTTTGAACAAATGGCACAAATAGTTGTACTGTATAGAGTGAAATCTGACAACTTGGTGTTAAAGGAAAGGAATGCTACTGTGTGGTTTGATTGTGATCAACTTATCTTCAAGTGGGTTTATTAGCAATTTAATGGAATATTGGTTATTCAGGAGCAATAATAGCTCTAGTTGAAATGTCCATTCTGTTCTCTTTCCCATACGCTTTGGAATGAGTAGAATGTGACAGATGAGCTTTCAACAAGGTTCATGAATTTTAAATACTTTTCAGTTGCAAAATGGGGCACATGGCGTGTGGTCAATAGTGGACAAGGAGCTGGCAGCCACTCTGGGTATTATGAGATATTGGGTGTCTCAAAGATAATGAATGGTTGGCTTATCCAGGTGCATTCTTGGCCCACCGTGCATATCCAGACAGAATAGAATGTTTCTCTGTCCAACATTTAACAATTGATCATTTTGTAATTGTAAGCAGAAAAGTATTTAAAATGTTACTTTCTCAGCATGCTTATATAAGATTTAAATTTCATGTCGTCTTCATCTGGCAAAATCTTTACTGGTATTTTGTGACAATCTAGTTATGCAAGCAAAACTTTTCTGTAGTTCTCAAACTTGATTCCACTTTGGTTTATCTTGGAAACTTTTTTCCCTGTGAATTTAAATCTTAAACTTTTAAAAAGTATTTCTGTTATTTTGTAAACACCATATAACTGACTTAAAACAGTGTTCTCAAAATTGCCTCCACTTCCTACTGGTTGAGATTTCAGCCTAACCTTTTGTATGGAGTAGATTTGTTACTAAACCCCACATTTTGTGGGAAACGGGTATTTCTAAATGATAAGTGCTGGGAATTATTGGAGGGGAAAGGGGGGGGGGGTGCTTTGGCTCCCAAGTTGAGCTGTTCCACTGAGGCTTAGTAATTGCATGGTAGAGAGACATTGGGAGAATGTAGATACCACTTGGGATATAGCATTGGGAGAGCAGGGAGCGAAGACTGCCACTTGGGCTCCTGAGAACCACCAGACTGGAGCACTTTCTTCTATTAAGCCTTACAAAAGTGGAGCTCTGCCATGGTGGCGCTTAGCACTGGATGACATCTACCACTTTCTGCTACCCCTATGTGTTTCTGTCCATTTTTCTCCCTGCTGGCTCTGTTCTCCTTCAGTAGCTCCTCTGCCCCATAGTTTCTCAACCTGTAGTATGCGTACCCTTGGGGGTATGCGAGACACAGGCAGGGGGTACGCAGCAAAAAGCCCAGTGAAGGGAGGTGGGCGGCAACTGCCGCCTTCTGGAGAAGCCAGGCAGCAGCCTCCTCCTTCCTGCCGAGTCCCAGCTCCCAGCTGGGAGGCAGGCGACAGCCGCCAGCTTCTGGGGGAGGCAGGTGGCAGCCACTGGCTTCCCTCCTGGTCCCACCTCTTTGCTGGGAGGTAGACTGCAGCCGCCCCAGCCCTGGGAAACTGGGCGGCAGCTGCTGGCTTCTTGGGACACAGAGCGGCAGCCACTGGTTTGGGTGGCAGCTGCTGGCTTTTTGGGAATCCGGGTGGCAGCCGCCTATGTCCCGCATGGTCCCAGCTCCCAGGTGGGAGCCCGGCGGCAGCCTCCTGTGTCCTGCGAGCTAGGCTTGCAGCTGGGTGGCTGCCACCCGTGCCCTGACTCTGAGCCGAGAGACAGCCTCCCGCCCCCTGGCTTGAAGATGGGCAGCAGCTTCCTGCCACCTGCCCACATCCCCAGGTCCCAGCCTGCGCGGAAGCCTCCTCCGCCCCAGCTCGGAGCTGGCAGCAGTAGCCCACCTCCCGGGCTGGCAGCCAGGCGGCAGCCACCTGCAACTTGCCTAGGTGGCAGCCCACCTACCCGGCTCAAAGACTGGTGGCCAGAAAGCCAGGCGGAGAGCACAGCGGCTTGCCCAGTCCTGGAGCCGGCTCTACCCACAGGCTTACTTGTCAATTTCACTGCTCTAGTTGAGCAGTGAAATTGACAACTATGACAGCCCCAGCTTTTACCAGTATAAAAATGTTCAGAGGGGCCCACACAGTGTGATTTGCCCCAGGCCCACACCCCGCTAGGGACGGCCATGGGGAGCGCTGCTATCCACTCTGGTGGGCCACTAGTGCCTGCTCATACCTCACAAGTTCCCACCTGTGTGAGGAGAACACCACATGACCCTGCTATCAGGCCATTGTGATTGGTTGGCGTTGACCTTTGCTTCTATATGGAGGAAGGGAACCAGGAAGGAGGGGAGAAACAGCAGGGGGTTTTGTGATCTGCCAGAGCCACACAGCACTGCAGAACTCAGAACTCTCCTGCTTTACGAGAAATACAGTCATCCAGTGCTAAAGGGGGAAAAGATTGTATTTCTCAGAGTGGAAAATTGAGTGTTGGGGTACTTATTAAAATGTTCAAAAGTTAGGGGGTACTTGCTATTTAAAAGGTTGAGAAACACTGCTCTACCCCATTGTTGCCAGCTTCAGTGGGCAACATACACTCTGTGAACATGTGCATCAATTCACTTAATAGAGTCTCTTGTTACCAAGCCCTCGTAGGCCACACACAGAGTCAGAGCTCCACTTGGAGAGAGTACCCAGGATATCCAGTGCCATGACCACGTTTGTGCTATTAGAAATGGTCTTGGTTAAGTTCTGGTCAACACATTTTGAGTTCCACTGAATGCATAGAGTAGACCATATCACCCTGCTGGGTAGGATGGAACATGCACTGTCCTTCCCAGAAAGGGAAGAGATCCTGATAAACAAATGCTAGTGTTAGTGGTGCTCTAAAGAAACAATGAATACACAACTGTCATTAGCTTGCAGGCACTGACACAAACCACTGGCAACCAGATATTTGTGTTTAGCACATCAGCTTGCTGTGTCCACAAGGGAGATGATGCTATGTTAATTGGTATAGTCTCCTCCTCCTGTTGAGAGTCAAGGGGTCCTCTCCTCCACTGGCTAGTTTGATGGCTTTATGTCCCTTCTGTGTAAAGATATTTTCATTGTCTCTCCTTAGTCTTTAAAGTGCCACAGAACTCTCGTTGTTTTTGCTGTATACAGACTAACACGGCTACCCCTCTGGAACTATTCTCCTTGTTCAGTTTATATTGGAGACAAGTTCAAGCAGGCAGGATCACATTCCTTTATCAAGGGTGGAGTGACTTCAGCCTTACTTTCCCAACATAGGTCATTAAAATATCTCCAGCACATATGTATAACTTTTCATATATCATCTGTGTATAGACCACACAATAATATTTATGACCAATATGTCACCAGTTCGCATATGATACCTTCCAGGACACCTTTTAGATACAGATTATGACAACAGTGAGCAGGGGGTACACTTAGCTGGTCAGGTCAGCTGAGACTCACTGCTAGATACTGGGGAGACCCCGTCCTCTGACTTTTTGGGGTGCTCTTAGGGTCACACAGGGCAACAGTGAAACAACTCAGAAAAAACCTCTGAAATGTTTCTTCCTGATGTTGCTGCAGAACATGACTTGGCCCCTTGAATTATCCATGTGTTGTGGTTGTATATTGGTGCTTGAGCAGCCTGACTTGAGGGTAACAGTGATTTAAGGATCAGTCTTTGATCTGACTAGTAGGGGATTTCCCAGATATGCAGTGTCTAGCCACATTTCTTGGCCTGTGGATAGCATATAATTACATGTACATAGTATTGCTGCATGCCTCTGTGAAAAGTTGCCATTTTAGCCCTTTTAACTGATTTAGCAGTATCTTGTTCCTTTTGTCCTATGTCCAAACGTCGTCCTGAGATAAATGGCTGTCCTTGACAGAACCAGGATGTAAACCTGAAACCTTTCCATTCCCCTCTCCTCTAACTTTAGAGATCCTTATGAAATAGGGCATATATCCAAACCACTGCCAGTTAGGGTCGAGAAAAACAACCCCTAGGGTTTTTCAGAAACCCAAACTACTCTATTTCAAAGCCTGATTTGCTTTGAAATCTCAATGAACCAAACATGGAACTTTTATCAGAAAGAGAGGGAAAACCCTTAATCTCCACACTGAATAGTTTAGATAAAATGGGTTCTGAATCAGAACCACCCCTGCTGGTTTTGCAAAACCAGAATTAATCCTCCCTCAAACCACTGTTTTATCCATAACCATTTATTATAAACTTCACTCAGAGACTTGCTGAAAGAACACTTTGTGAGCACAGTGCTAATGGCTTCAGAGAAAGTTGTCACCTCAGAGATACCGTAGCTTAACCTTTGCATATTGTAAGTGTGACACTTGCCTTATAGAGCCGTAAATGACCATACCAGGTGCAATGGAGTGGAGGATCAGGGTGAATAACTCTAATCTACCATGTCTGAGAATTAGATTTAGGGAGACGCTGTAGTTTAGTGGCTTTTAAACTGTAAGTTCCCCTTGGCGAGGACTATGTTCTATACAGGACCAAACACACTGTCAGCACTTAACAAATCACTGGTGAGAACTGACAGCGTGGGAAATCTCTGGTTATTCAGCCCTGCCACTGATGCACTGTGTGACCTCGTGATTCTCTGACCTCTGCCTAAGCGTACCCAAAATGGTAAACTGTGAATGTTTTTCTACATTGGCAGAGCTTTAAGATTTTCTGCTGAAGTATGCTATAGAAATGAAAATAATTCTCCCTCTGATCATTATGTAACAGTATTAATAGCATTATAGTGATTCTCAAGTGCAACCACAGTGGCGATATGTGGCCACGTGGGACTTTATGTGCGGCCACCATGACTTGTGGGGTCCCAACTCTCCTTCCCCAGCTCCCTGCCATGGCCACTGCCTCTGCTCCCTGCAGCAGCAGCAGCCTAAGCCCAAGGTGGTGCTATTAATAATGCATAGGGCCCTACCAATTTCCCAGTGGTGAAAAATGTGCCACAGACCATGAAATTGACCCTTCCTCATGAAATCTGATCTGCCCCATGCTGCTGGGAGCCTAACTGCTAGTTCCAATTGGGCTGGGGCATTCCCAGAAGCACAGAGGAGATCAGATCTACCTCCGGTACCTCCCCCTGCTGCAGGAAACTCCAGGGTTGGGCAGCAGCCCTGGAGGTTCCTGCAACAGGAGGAGGCTTCCAATTTCCCCTGTGCTGCTGAGAGCACCTCAGCTGAGGAGCCCTAGCTGCTAGTCCTAGTTGGGCGGGGGTGCTCCCAGCGGCACAGGGAAGATCAGACTCATCTCCCTGCAGCACAGAAGTGAGGGTGGCAATCCTGGCACCACCCTATGACAGGTTTGCGGGCCCCCCTCCCCCCTCCACTACCTCATTTTGAGTCGGGGCCCCAGGATTACCACACTCTGAAATTTCAGATGAAAACATGTGAAATTGACCAATTTTCAAATCCTAGGGTCATGAAATAGATTTGAATGGACCTGGAATTTGGTAGGGCCCTAATAATACATATTGTTCTTTACATTTGAAAGATTTATTGTTTTATTTACATAACACTTCCAAATATCCATATGACTAAAGTGTCACTAGCATAATATTTTAACTATCAAAACTGTACCCACCATGAATTTGCTGGGGCCGCATGTACAGCTGCAGCAAAAATTCAATTGAGAACTAGTAGCATCTGTCTCTGCAAATGTTAGGTGTGAGGAGCAGGTAATGAACCTCTCTTCAACATCGGTTTGTTTTGATATCATGGGATTTTTTTGAGAGGCAGGAAAACTTTAGTAGTTTTTCCCCAGCAGCTGCACAGCAGTAGGTTCTTGCCAAAGTATTCTTCAAAGCTAATATTCATCCCTCTGCAGAGTAGTACTTCAGAGCTTAAGTGGTGTGTAGCCCTTGGGCTGGCCGCCCTGTACAGGGATGAATTTCACCCCAAGTGCAAAGTAATTCTCCTCTACACAAGGACGGATCACTACATAAAGTTCAGATCTGGATCCAAATTTCTCTTAGATTTTGGGTTCAGGCCATCTCACATTTGATTATTATTTATTCTCTTTGTTGGATTTTCAAAAATATTACCTGTGACCATTTCCCTCCTCCCTTCAATTCCTCACTTCTCTTCTCATTTTGAAAAGATTTATTTGAACATGACTAGAAAACAGAATCCCAATAAATAACTTGTAAAGAAATTCCATCTACTTAAAGTACTTTAAATGTGAATATAGAGAAGCAGGGGATCTGTATATTGGTAAAGCCCATCTATCTGGAGTGTAATGGGTTCCATTTTTAAAGCGCACGGGGTGCGGAAATTAGATTTTGATAAATGTCAGACATGTTTATTGTCCACTTTCCTTGAAACTGAGCTAAGCTGGCTGAAGTCCACTGTCTCTCAACCAGATTTATTATGGATTAGATACATTCCATCTCACAGTAGGAATGTGCTTATTAGAAAAAAATCACTACACAAAGCATAAAAGCTTTAACTTTCAGCTACTTGATGTACTAATTGGTACAGTTATAAAAGCCTAATATTGTGTTGTTAGTATTGTATTACCTAAAGTGACATTATATAATGACACAAATCTTGAAAATGATAAAGATGACTGTTTTTGTTTGTTTTTTGACTGTCAAAATTCTGGTTGGATTGTTATCTGAGGACATAGTCTTCATGGAAAGGAGATGGGGTGAGGAAAGTCAGCCTTTCTTCTTCTGTAGTATGGTGAAAGCAAGCAATGGACCTGTTTTATATTGAGTATGCTTGTATTTATTATTAAATTCATTTCCAAACATTTTTGTGCATTACAAAATGGTCTTATAGAAAAAGGTTTAAGTACAATAGAGAGGACTTTGTCCAGCAAACTTCTATTCAGCTCTATCCTGGAGTAAACAGAATTTTTGGTGATTTATACGTAAATCAAAGTTTGACTGTAACTTTTGCTCTCATCTATTATTAAATCCTAGCACTGTTCTGTGAGAAAAAAATTTGCATTTCAGAAAAACAAAACTCATTTAAAAGTACAAATCAAACTACAAAGTACAAACTATTTTGGAGGGGGGGGGGTGAAAGGCAAAGCATCATCATACTGAAGAATCTCCTCACAACATCTTTGCCATTTGTTAATTTTTTGCTGTTGATAAGTAATGAAGGACAGATTCCATCTTATCAGTAACAACCTTGCTCTTCAAGTGAAGGGGCTCTTTTGAGAAGTGACTAATCCATTCAGGGATGGTTTTATGACTTATGCACTGGGTCCTAGACTGAGACCACAATACTTATCCACTCATTATTGGATAGCTAAACATCACCACAGGTGGTACCTTTGGCTGAAAACCAAAGAAACAGTGGGCATGAAAACTTCTAGGTCAGGGTTGACATGCATGGGCATCACAGCATGAAAATTCTTTCAGAGCTACCATGGGGCTACAAAGAAGATTTTAGTTTCCAGGGCTGTCAATTTGGCATCTTTCCTGAGCATTAAATTCACTTTTGAAAGGCATGCATGTCTGATGAGGATAAACAAGGATTTTCACTGCACAATACACTGGAGAACCTGTTCAAGACTATTTAATCCATTGAGAATACTGTTCTGACCATATTGATGGAAGCCTGGGTTATCTAATACACAAGAAATTCCACTTGAGAACCTGACTTTCCAGGAATATTTTTGGTAAAAAGTTGATTCATAAACAGTCATCTTTGTTACCAGTTTCAACTGGTTTCCTCATTCTTTCAGGTATTCAGTTTGTGCTCCCACTCTCTTGATTTCTGACTCTGTATTCAGTGCATTATAAGGATATTTTGGTGTTAGTCAAAACAATGAACAGTAGTTTGGGACATGTTTTGGATGTTATCTGGGAGATGGATGTGGCAAGATACACCTGAACATGGCACAAGTTACACAAGAATATGTGGACCATCTGTTCATGAGCAGTACTTCAGATATAGAGATGACTGTATAGGACTTCGATACTGGATGTTTAGAAACCTCAAAAGTGCATTTAAAAATAGCCATAGGCTTGTATATTAACACCTGCCATGGGGAAAAGATCCAGGTGAACAAATGTCTATTGGGCAGTAAAGGCTTTTAAGAGCTCCGCAAAATACAAAGTGAGCCAAGCTGTTACCAAACTGTCATGTAGAAAAAACATCGTGGGCATCTTGGAGGCTGGAGGCTTGAACAATGACGGGGGAAATGAAATTTGCTAGCTGACTACTATTTCAGCGTCTAGTTCTACTTTTTCTTTAATGTCTAAACTGCTGTCCCTATAAACTAAGTTAAGACACACTGCACAATGTCTCTACTGCAGCCTGATGGTTAAGTTGTAATCATCATGTGGTAATTAAAACGTACATCTGGCTCAAGTAAGAGACCAAGAGTCAGAATTTACTTTCAGATATTCTCATTAGCTAGGAGCTTTATTTAATAGTGCCCTAGTACAAACATGCCTGACCATTCCTACCAGCACAGGGGCTTCAAACTGTAACTCCCTTCCCCACCCATGCTGTACCTCTGAAGGTTGCACTCAGGGAAAGGCCTATGGCATTCAACACCACCAGTGCGCTTCAGGCATCCCACTTGGGAAAGGCAGCCTTAAATTACAGTTGGGGCCCAATAGGAGCATCACTTAGAAGTGAGTTGAGTCAATGCATCCTCCATATGTCTTGGCTATGCCCGCTTCCCAGACAGCACTCGCCATTCCTGGGCAATGGTTGCTGGCTGTGAATCACTTGCATAATACTTAGGTACCTTTCATCACTGTGGTATCTTGAGGGCTCTTATCACAGAAATATCTTCCCCCCAGCATCTGTCTTCCGGCCCTGCTGCCTGCCTCTGTTTCTCCGTCTTCTCCAGTTAACGAAACTTCACTCTGTGGGTTTCTTTTCTCAATAACCCTCCCCTTTGGGGAATCTGGTTTATTTACCAAGTTAGAAACACAAATCTCCCATCCGGCCTTCCTAGCTGACTCTCACACTCTTGGTGCAGGGTTCTTAATCCTGTTTCTAGTGAGGCTTTCCTCCTAACAGGTTTGCTGTCCCTACAGCCTTCTTAGCTGATGCTTGTACTCCCCAGACCCTCTACCAGGGAACTGCTAAGAATCTCTATGTGGAGCAACTTAGACAACCCTTCTGCTCCCTGGAGTCTCTCCTCTCACTGCCTATGGCCTGTCCCTGATCTCTCAACAGGTCTGGTTCTGAATCAGTCTCCCTCTGTCATGTGACCCTGGATGACTGAAAGCACCCCTGTATTCACACCCCACACACCATTGTAATAATCTTTGTACAAAATATGCTTTTGAGGTACCATTTGAAAACTAATAATTTACTGGTCAGTAATATCATGGTGAAATATATGTAGCAACATTATATGTAAAGTTATGAAATCATCCCCCCCACCCTCCCCCATGATGATGATGATGATGATAGCATATGTTCAAAACGACACAAGGACTAGACAAAAGGTGTTTAACAGGTCTATCCTAAACAAAGGAATGTGTGTTTGCCTCAATTTACATATACGTAGTAAACAGGATCCTCGAAACAGCAACGGGGAAGGAAATGGCAGGAGAGGAGGCAGATCTGCATTTCAGTACACGCATGTCAGAAGAAAGACCATGAAGCCTCCTTCAACACCAGACTCCATGTTCCTCGAGTGCTTGCTCATGTCTGCGCCACATGCACAATCGCTGGAAATTTTTTTTTTCCCTCAGAAGTATCTGTCAGGCTGGCTCCAGTGTGCTTATGCACCAGTGTGAAGAACCCGGCTGGCTCTGCACCCTCTCAGTTCCTGCTTACTGCCCATGATGGTTGCTGGAACAGTTCCTCTTGCTTCGACAAACTCTTACTCAGTGGTTTTTTTAAATTTAGTCTTTTCCCTGATTTCCCTGCTATTGCTAAATAGTGGGAAGCCATCTACTAGAGCGACTTACCTCACCAAGTGGAAGCGTTCCTTGGTTGTGGTTGTCCCAATGAGGCCTCTCACCTGCTATGTCACCTCTCCGCTCTGAGCTGGAGTATCTACTCCATCTGAAATAGCAGGGCCTAGCCATTTCATCAGTTGGGATGCACCTAGCGGCCATCTCCACCTTCTGCCCTCTGGTGGATGGTAGGTCTTTTTTTTTTTTTCTCATGAAATGTCCATTCGCTTTCTCCAGGGCTTAGAGAGACTATACCCTCACAGATTCGTGAACCCATTCCACCATGGGACCTAAACTTGGTCCTGTCAAGACTCTCAGGCTCTCCTTTTGAGCCACGGGCGTTGTTCCTCTTGTCATACCTTTCTTGGAAGGTTGCCTTCCTGCTAGCAATTACTTTGGCCACAAGGTTCTCAGAGATCAGGTCCCTTACATCAGAGCCTCCATCTATGGTGTTCTTTAAAGTCAAGGTACACTTTCGTCCTCACCCTGAAGGTGGTTTCACAGTTCCATAGTAATCAAGCGTCTCCACACGCTGGATGTTAAGTGGGCCCTGGCCTTTTATATAGAAAGGACTAAACCTTTCCGTAAGTCCACACAGCTCTTTGTGGCAATAACAGATAGAATGAAAGGCCTGGCAATTTCGCCCCAAAGAATTTCATCCTGGATCTCTTCTTGCATTTGTACTTGCGATGAGCAGGTTGATGTCCCATCTCCTTCCCTCTTGACCACCCACTCAACAAGACCTCAATCTTCCTCAGCAGCATTTCTGGCCCAGGTCCCAATCCAGGATATTTGTAGAGCGGCGACTTAGTCATCGGTGCATACTTTTCATCCCACTACACCATCACCCAGCAGGCTACAGATGATGCTGGGTTTGGCAGAGTAGTGTTGCCGTCTGCATGTCCATGAACTCCAAGCCCACCTCCTAAGATACTGCTTGGGAGTCACCTAACATGGAATGGACATGAGCAAGCAAAGAAGAAAAAATGGTTACTAACTTTTCTGTAACTCTTGTTCTCTAAGATACGTTGCTTGTGTCCATTCCACGACCCAATCTCCTGTCCTTCTGTTGGAGTTAGCTGGCAAGAAGGAACTGTGAGGGTGCAGAGCTGGCCAGGCCTCTTATACGCACATATAAGTGTACAGCCCCAGAGGTTCAAAGCCATCCCCCAATGGATACCACTCTAGGGAAAAATCTCTGATGCGTACACACCTAGCGTGGAATGAACATGAGTCACACATCTCAAAGAACAATAGTTACAGAAAGGTTAGTAACCATTTTTGCCTTCTTTACTATTTGAATAAACTTTTTCTTTGAGAGGTACTGTTCAGAAGAATCCACTTCAAGGGGTGACTGGACTATAAAAGTGAGGGGCAAAAACACCCCAGATTTCACGCTCTCACTTAAGAAGACAAAGGAACCAGCCCTTTTGTTTTTTGGGGGAGGTCCTGACCTGAGAATTCGGTCAGCCATGTTGCTGGGGACATGTGGTACAGATTTTACCTTGAACCAAGTCTACCTTATTAAGTTTTAGCTACTTAGTTAAGATACTTAGCTACTTAATTAAGTTTTAGTGTTTTATCTTTTTCTCTTGTAAACATTTCTGACTTTAGAACCTGATACTTTAATTCTCTTAAAATCCTATCTTCTTTTGTTTAATAATCTAACCAATCCAGTGCTGTGTTTAAACTGACCAGTTGGTAACTCCAGTTACATTAGCAGACTGAATATTGACTCCTATGGGGGGCAACGGACCTTTAATATCTGAACTGCGCAGGAGAGAGCTGGATGGTGCAGAACACACATTTTGGATAAATTCAGGACTGGGAGCTTGTTGGGGTAACTCTGCAAGTAGTAACTAAGCCGGTGGAAGCCAGAATGTGACTGTTGTGTTGCTGACAGACTAATGGGGTCAGAGGTGCTTGACCAGGGCTGCAGCTATACGCAGACGCTTGGGGTGTGACCTGCCTGCTTTTTATGAGCAACCCAGATTGGGAACAACAACAGCAGAGCGTTGTGAGGCACCCCTGGTTGTGGGGCAGGAAGTGACACAACTCCTCACTGGTCTGGATTGCATCCCAGAATGTGACACCCTGTACATATTCTCTCCATTTGAGGCTGTGGGTTAAACCTAGCACACCTGAGGCTGAAACCCAGTCTCTTTTAAATGGCCAGCTCACCTTGCGACAGTTCTGGACAAAGATTGAGTGGACCCAGCACATGAAGGTCCTCTTGTCACTTGAATAGGCCTTATCCGTATCTCCCAAAATAAGGAAACAGACTGGTTTTACTTGGATGTTGCTTACTAATCGTCTTCTAAAACAGGGCCCTTCAGAATAGGCCTAACAAAAAAGCGCAAAAAATGCCAAAAACCTGTAATTAACTTGCATGGATCTGAAATCTACATAAGATACATTTTGCAACAATATGGAAATTTGTATCAAACATTTAGCTACCACAAGTCCGGTATTTTGCCTTCAGATCACTCTATAATATGTAGAAAGATGTAGTGATTTATTATTTGTAATGGTAATGTCTTTGCTTTAATTGATGGGTAGTGACACCTCTGGATCTATGCAATATGTGCTAACATTTGCCCCTCTACCACCTCATTCAGCACCCTCAGCCTATCAGACAGATTGCTATCTAATTTCTTGCCTGCAGTCCTGTCTAACTCTGGTGCCACCAGGCTATAACAGTATAAAGATCCTTAATTGCCCTCTGCTGCTCTGTTCTTGGAAAGTTGCCCTTTGGCTCCACCTCCTGGCTCTCTGGATTAATGGGGTAGTCTCCAGAACCCCAGATTTGATTGATTTAATTGATGTGGCAGGGAAGAGTCATTAACCACAAATTTTCTGGGATGAAATACAGAAGGCTGCTCTGGGGAGCCCAAGGTACGTGGACATGGTTATGGGTGAAAGCAGATATGTGCCTTCTGCTACTTTTGCACTGAGCCCTACAGAAGATAGTGGTGACCCTACTTGTATGTGAACAGTTTTTATTTATTTATTTATTTTTAAATTAAATGTTGTATTGCAGGGAATGGGGGGAAACAGAACAGAGACCTTTTTTGTGACATTCCTATAACAGAACTGTGCCTTGCCTCTTGATTTTGCTTCTTACTGCAGAACAGAGGCAACGAAAATACATGGCAAAAACACTGAAAATAAAACTTGCCCTGAAGCAGCCCAAGAGAGAAGCTTGAAGACCTGCTGCATTTGTGTAGGAATGAAAGTGGATATATGGAGGAACAAGGTCAAAGATGTAGGGAGTGGTATGGTGAGAGGGGGAAGTAAAGAGCCAGAAGAAAGGAAACCTGCAAGTGGTAGCAGAGGAGAAGAACAAGAACAGAAAAACCTGAGGGGTGGGGAAGTGGAAGTGGAGAATGAAGGAAATGAGCAGTACCGAAGAAATAAGAGGGTGAAAAAAGGCTGGATACTTAGAGGATGGAAGACACGAGTCCCAGGATGTACCAGTATTTGGTGACCCATATCTTGATGCTCCATTTCTGATGGAACCAACTTTGTTCAGTTTCCAGAATGAATACTGCCTCTGCACAGCCCCAGTTCAACAAGGCCAGTGTCTCCATATAGAAGCTTGGTGTGTGTGTGTTACAGTTTTGAAAGTTAATTGAGACAGTAGACTAACCATAGATGTGTAACCACAGAAAGGTTGTGGGGGTCCTGTCATCGGTAATCCCATGTTATGGATATATTTAGTCTCTCTCACACTGCCTATGACTTGAGTTCTTGTGAGCTTCTGTTCTTGTGCCAGGATAGCATTGCACTGAATCACAAGTTAGTTGGTCTGTTTCACTCTGGCATACGTGTCAAGTCTATGTGGTGTTGGACTGTGTGTCTTAAATAATGCCACACTTGCTGTTTTAGCTATGACAAGCTTCTCCTTCAGTGGTGTCCTGTGCCCCTTCTGCACATAGTGCCTGCATGGAAAAGACTTCCATGCTGTAGAGGCAAAGGAGGAAATTCAATATCAATCTGTGGTACATGGCCATTGTAGCAGTGTGCATGAAAGTTATGAAACAAGTTGCACAATAGCCAAATTTTGAACGTTAACTCAGCTGTTTTACATTTATTTTTAAAATACCAAAGGGTCCAATCCTCCCTTTAAATTTAAAGGTCACAGGAGACTGAGGAGTATTAAGCACTGTCTCTCAAGGAGGTATGCCTCTTGCTACTAAATCTTAAACCAGCTAAACAAAAAAACTTCTCGGGCTTGGATACCTTTTTAAGTGCAGCATTTCAGCCTGAAGTATCTCTGAGGTTAAGCTGAAGATCGATCAGAATAGATGTGTTAATGCGTGCACTACAGGACAAATTCCAGCTTCTGGGTCTGTGCCTTCCAGCTCTAAGTGCATGGAATTCCCAGTAAACTCGATAAAGTTCCATATGCAGAGCCACTGATCTCTAAAAAGCCAGTCGCCCAATTCTCTGTGGCAGTACAGCTCTTTTGCACCATTCTGGTGGCACATAGTGGCCACAAATCCATCATAACTGGTTCCCCTCACACATACCCCTCCTCCCCCCAATATAGGTAGAATCCCTGTTTGCTGTAAAGCAATTCTGTGCCAGTCTTATGTCACAGCCCTAACATAGGATAATGGTCAGGGAAGAATGGATGTGGCTGGAGTACCTCTGGCTATTCCCAACTGCCAGAACAGCTCCTTCACGGCCATGGTAGTTTGAGCCTAGGTTATAGCAGCAGTGAGGCTGCTGTAACTTACATGAAGAGACCGGACCACCTCTCTGCCTTGGGTCCTGTGCTGATTGCAGTTTGTCAGGACCCAAGAAAAGGCGCCAGTGTGTTACCTATTGGGAAGATGACTCTCTGGTTTCCACTGCAGAATGTAACTAGATGTGGGTTTTGAATAGCCAGTACATTTGAACTGCATGGGAGTTAGAGGGTCTTCCTTTTGGATGTGGGTCTGACAGTTTGTTTCAGTTGAGCTTTTGAAGAAAGATGAGAATGTATTTACTGTATCCCAGAATTTGTTTTCTATATAAAGTTACTGTGTAACTATCAGACTTTGGGGGGGCGGGGGAACAAGGTGGATGAGGTAATATTTTTATCACACACTTCCTCTCTCTAATATCCTGGGACCAACACAGCTTCAACACACTGCAAAAACAGAGCATTTCCTTGTTTTTATCAAATTGTAAACTGTAACTTAGCAAACTGTGTCTTCTGAGTTTGTTATAGTTTGCCAAGTATACTTGAAATGATGATGTTCAGCATGACTACTTACTGCCTTCTCAGAATCAAATATTGCACATTTCAGTTCACTTCTATTCATGTTACGTATGTGTCAGCCATATTGGAACTCTCTCATTTCTTCTAAAAATGTTTAAGGTGCCATATTACACAGATCAAGGACCTGAATGACAAAGGAAACTGAGAACTTCATGAAAGACACCTACCTCAGTGTGTCTTCCACATTTCCTAATGGCTGGTAACTTGCTCTAGTTTAATATAATGGACAGGCTTCTCAGAATACCAAGTACACTGTTGAAGAGGATCAGGACTTTGTGGAATAACTCCTTATTTCTGTTAGCTGCAGTTCAACCCTACCTGAATGCTTCACTTATAAACTTCTTTTGGCACAGGCTGCGTGAAGGGAATGGCTATAGCTGGGCAATGGATATCCTGGCTGTAGTGTAGCAGTTTCAGCAGCAGCTGCCCTTGCCCCTACTCCAACATAGGAAGACTATTTGGGGAAGAAGGGACATGTCATTGGTGTGGTGGAGCAAAGCTCTACTCTGCTGACCCTCCCTGGCATAAAGTGCTTTACACCAATGTTGTAAATTAGAGCAGTCTCTCGGCTACTCTGAGTTTGGACCTGGTCTGGAGCAGTACTGGGGAAACCACATCTAGATTTCTGACACCCCCACTCCATGCTTCCCCCTGCACTGAGCAGAGCTCAGACACAGGGAAGAATTGAGCCCACAAAGTACAGAAATACAAAGTGCTCATTAACACAAGGCAATAGATATTAATAATCAGTAAAGATGCAGATACTTACAAATCAAACATTTTAGTTTTCTTATCTTTCCCCTTGGTGGATAGAGGCCAAGTCATAATCTCCACCTTCATGGGTAACAGAGAAAAAAACCTTGTGACCGAGAGGTATAGAAGTAGGGAATGCCACCTCTCTGCCAGAGTTCTTGCACTGGAGACCACAGGAAACTTTGGTAGCGCTAAGTAATTAGCACAGGAGAGGCCTGGGGCTGACATGCATAGTGGACATTTTCTAATCTATCATAGTGTCTGCACGAAAGATAGTGACTCTTACAACTCACGTCCATGCACATCCCCTCAGTGCTTTGGAGCCCCTTGAAGGGATTCTGAGATAGGCAGGAGCTGCTGGGATGGCGGGCATCTGCTTTCTGTCTTACTGTTACCTGACTTTCTCTTTTTTTATTTTTAAACTCATCCCTATTTTGATTTGATTGATGTTTTTAAAAGTGGATACAAAATGGACTCTATACTACTTCTTTTTAAACAGGTTGATGCAATGAAGAAAGCACTAGAAAGTCTTAACCTCAACATTGTAGAGATGACAGATGAAAATGCAACCTTAGATGGTGGAGATGTCTTATTTACAGGTACAGTATTAAAGTGAATTTGTTCTGTGTCTCTGGACTGCATGCAAGATTTAACACGATCTGGTCTCTTTTAATAAATATACTTTATATTAGTGTAAAGTTGTTATTAGGTCATTTGCTTACCAAATGGCGGCAGCATGGCACTTCAATAATTTGAGAGATGTCTTTTGAATGCTAAACTTCCTCACTAATGCCCGAATTATGGAAGTAGTAGTAGACACAATACAAATCATGCATATTTAAGCCTTAATAAATTTGTCTAGCTTATAAAGTATTATGTACTAATAAAGAAAATGTTTTCAGCAGTCAAGTATTTTCAACATTTCCTATTTTTTGTTACTGGCAGCCATGTTTGCACAGACCTGTTTGCAGGAATCGTAAAAGCTTGATCCAGACATAATAGTAACTGGTTCATTGAGTAAAACACTGAAAAGTGCATTTTTAGTTTATGGGGAAAGTAGACATGCTTGCCATATGAAACGTGGAAGAGAAGTGGTGTTGCTGCTCATTATGTGCATGAATGACTTCAAAGGTGAAGATAAATAATTAAATAATTAAATTCATTATGCATTTTCTCACATTGGCTGAGTGTATATTTGTCCCTTGCCTGAAATAAATGAGCCTGTTTATTTTGATCACCATCACAATAGACAGGTTGTTTGCCTTATTCACAAAGGGAACAAGATTGTTTCAGACTAAGAAAACCAAAAAAATAAGGCCTTTCTACTATGTTAAAGATCCCAGTATCTATTTCCCAAGCACTTTGAAGATGGCTATGTCTTTATTACTGGGTTTAAAATTCAAGAATGGGAGAAATCTCAGAGGAGGAACAGAAGGTCAATCAGTGATTTACTAATCTAGCACAGCTGTTCTCTCCATTTATCCTATGACCATTGCAAAGTTTTAAAGGAAGGAGGGGAGCTGTTTATGTGTATAATATACAGTGATTGTCCTTCACCAGAAGAAGAGTTTAATTAGAATCAAGTTTATATTGCTAGTTGAATTTGTTTTTTAAAAGCTACATTTCTAGTTAGTTTTGTTACTAAACTTTTTTTAGCCGAAATCAAGTCTCAAATTGATAATTGTGAAGGACTTTATATTATGTCATCTACATCTCAAAGTTGGCCTCTTTTTACAATGTACATTTTCTTATTTTTAGATATTGCTGGTACCTATGTATTTTTCAGCCATTTAAATAAATTTTTAAAAAATTAATTTTGTCCTTTACTATTCTTCGTAATTTTTTCATTTCAGGCAGGGAGTTTTTTGTGGGTCTGTCAAAACGGACAAATCAGCGTGGTGCAGAAATTCTGGCTGACACATTTAAGGTTTGTACACATGTTCTGCAATAAGACATTATGTTTTCTGTGACACAGACAAAGGGGTTGAGGTACAATCCACCCAACCAAATACATTATAGAAAATTTTCAGAAATAGGTATTTAAAGTCAGGCCACGCTATTTAGGTCCCTAGATAGTGGCCTGAATTGCAAGAAGGCAGAACACCCAACTGTTCCATCAAAGTCACAGATCTTCAAGAGGGGACAAAGGAAATGTGAAATCAAATCAGTTCTGAGGGACTAAGACTGTAAGTAGGTTACTGCAAAAACTACTATGTGCTACTATTCCAGTCCACCCATTTCTGCTCTAGAGAAGCACAGCAATATGCATGAACATGTTCTCACTTGGGTTCTTGAAGGGTTTTTATATAACTAATGTTCAAACACTTAACAGATTTATTTTCTGGAGCACAAGTGGTGAAAACTGCAATAGTTCTATATTTTTCCTTAATGCACAAGGCAAGCCAAGACAGCCCAGAAGGGAATGTCACAGTTGACTGTAGTCATTTTACCTCCTCAGGACATGCAGATGAGTTAATTTGCAGAGGAGGTAAAATGTATCATTGAATTACTCAGTGCAATTATGGAACTGGTACTGATTTAAAGTATTTACTGTGCACCTTCCTCATTTCTACACAGGATTATGCTGTCTCCACAGTCACTGTTTATGACTCTTTGCATCTGAAGAGTTTTTGTAGCATGGCTGGACCAAACCTGATTGCCATTGGTTCGACTGAAGCTGCGCAAAAAGCCCTTAAGGTAAAATACATAGGAAAATGACCTGGGATAGGTAACTAATTTTACTTTTATCTTAAGACAAGAATATTTGAGTTTAAAATAGATGTAGTATCAATACAAAAAGGAAGTAAATACACCCCAGAGAATCCCGCATGAGCAAAATGCAGGGAATATTATTCATTAATTATGTAGGGAAAGTTATGCTAATCTAGTTTTAATTATCTAAAATAGCTTACAGAATTTCTACATGCTTTTACCTGATGGTGCAAGGGGATGTGTTTTGTTCAATTGTTGCATGGGATGGGGAATAGATGGAAATGAAGGTTGAGATTTAGGCAGGGCAAGAGTTGTCTAGATCCTTTAAGATGAAGATAACAACTTTGGATCCTTATCTCTTGTTGCATCAAATTCGGTGAAAGGACTTGAGGAAGGAGTGGAATAAGTTTTTGTTGGTTGGTTGGTTTGTTTGGTGTTGTGTAGTTTGGTTTTTGGTTTTTGTTTGTTTTTGTTTTTTATTGGAACATGGGAATGATTGGAAGAGAGGGAAGGGTAGATTTTAGAAAATTCAGAGGGAGAAGTAAAAGATTTGAGAGCTTGGATATGAGGAGAGAAGATTGAGGAGGATGAAGTTTCTGAGATGATGGAGGAGGGGAAGTTGAATAGCTGGGAGTATGCAGTCCTCTCCAGGAGATTTAAGATGAAGGAAGTAAGGAAATAGGTTGAAGGGAAAGAGAAGGTGTAGTCTCTACTTTCAAATAATTCCACACAGAGCTGACACCTAGCTTTAGGATATGGGCAGAGTACAGTGGGAGCAGGAAACAGGCAAATATGGTGGACCAGGTACCTGAGAGAAGGGGAGAGTGTTGGCTTTCTGGCTTCTTTTCTCAAATGGGACGCTAGTAACTCTTATCAACCTGGAAAAGCCTTCTGCCTTGACATTTTTAACATGAACATTTATTGCTGTTTCTGCCTTGCTATCATAGAGTCAAGTGAAGTTCAAGCTCAGGGATAAACCCACCACTGCACTTCAGTTGCAGAAGGGTAATGTGGCTACTTTTTGGTGGTGAAAGTGTCACATTCACCATGTAAACGCCTCATGCAATTATTTCGAGACTCCAGTGCCCACCCTAGAGAGGCTCTTCGTCAAAAGCTGGATGTTAAAAGGCCTTTTGTCTTCTGTCTGGAGTAGAGTAAAGCACTAACAGCCCTTCCTTTTTTTCTTTTTTTTTTAATGTAACATTTACATGTATAGTCAAGCTGTGTCCAAAAGAATGATAGCTAAATGGGTGTCTGACAGCGTTTCTCATTCTTACTCTTTATCAGGAATGACTTTTCAAGGTCACTTCAAGGTTCATTTGTTCAGTAACAGTAGCCAATGTGTTCCCAAATGTACAGCCTATTATTGTACTGGTTCTCTTGCAAATAACGAATCCAGGCTTTGCTTGTCAGTATTACAAAATCTACATCTAGGTTGAGAATACTGTGCTGATTATTACTAACCCATGAAATTACAAGATGTTGTAACCTAGCTGTCTCTCGCCTTTTTGGGAGGAACAGGAAGATAAAGTGGATGTCTTTTTGTTTAATTGTATTGGGAAGAAATCTTAATCTTTCTCTGCTAAAATGTGGCTTGTTGTTGTTTTAGATATATAAGGGTTTTGTATATATTATTATTACAGCCATAAAACGTATTCTGGAGATTAAAGATTATTTGTGTAGTGACTCTGCCAGAGGTTTATGATCAGGATTAGGGCCCTGTTGTGCCTGCCAGAACATGGAGTAACTCTGAAATAGATATGGTTCCTACCCCAAAAAGCTTACAGTCTAGGACTCTGATCCTGCAAAAACCTGTGCACCTGCTTAGCTTCGAAGGGAATACTCATGTGCATAAGTTAAACAGGCGCATAAGTCTTTGTGGGTTCAGAGCTGTGGACTGTAAGCTCTTTGGGGTAGGAACCATGTATATTTCAGAGTTGCACCATGTTCCGTCTAAGTCTTTGCAGGATCAAGACCTGAGATACTTTTCCTGCTTATTCCTCTGTGTATATTTTATAACACATCTTATGTTCAGTTTTTATATCGTCCCTGACTAGGGACATTCCATGAGCCTTATAGTTTCAGAAATATGGCTTTATTATTACAGCTGGGTGGGAAACTGTTTTCCTGCCTCATAATAACTTGAAATTTGGGGGGAGGAGGGAGATTCCCATTCCAAATTGGGACAGTGTCAGTAACTCAAATTTTTGGGAGCTAAAAATCAAAAGAAGATATTGGTGAAGATCAATCCAAAACATTGCCTTTCATAGTTTCAGAATGTTTTGATTGTGACTATTGTCTTCCTTTATAGTAGAAAAGTCATTTTGACCCCCAAAATGGAATTTTTTCCTTTAAGAAAATGTTAAATGGGATGTTGCAACTACATTTCAAACTTTTCAACTTTCGTGAAATTTTCTAAACTGCAAACTTGTCAAAACAGTCCCTTTCCTACAAACTGTTTCTGTTTTGACAAATAAGCATTTTCCAGCAAAAAAGTATGTCTGTCAAGACTTCCAATCAGCTCTATTATACAATGCATACCATTAGAAAAGACAGATGACTGCCTTCTAAGAACAAGAATTACAGGCAAGTAATTGGTACAGATACAAACTGGCTCATTCTCCTTAGTTGCAGAAATCACTGTCTTAAGGTTTACTGAAACTCATTAATCTGGTCAAAAGGAAACTGAGGCAGTTAAGCCCTCTATGCCTCAGTAATGGATGTTGTGTCCCCCTCTACTGAATCAGAGCCAGAAGCTACATGTTACCCACTTAGGGTGGCCAGATAGCAAGTGTGAAAAATCGGGGCTTTTCTTTTCTTTTTTTTTTTTTTTTTTTTGGTGGGCAGATGGAGGGGCGTATCGTTGTGTGTATGTAAGACAAAGCCCCTGATACTGGGATAGCCCTGATAATATCAGGACATCTGATAATATCAGGACACTGGTGAAGCAGTCCGTCATTTAAATGTTTAGCTGGGGCGCACTCCCAGACTTGGTCATAAAGAGGTGCATGATGCCAAAAGAGTTGATCTGTAATAATTGCCAGTGCATGAAAGAATTTTTCTGTTGTTGGAAGGGCGGTTTTAAATTAGCACATTTTGGTTCCAAAGACACTTTTTATGGGTTTGTAGGCTCTGAAGTTCAAAATCACCCACATTCAAATGAGCCCAGTGTTATCATGGCCGTAGGCCTGGGCATAAGTAACTTGCCCCATTTCTTAGTGGGCGTGACAGGGAAGGTAGATGGCTCAGTAACCTCAAGACAGGATGTCTGTACTAGCTGAGCTAAGGGGGAACACCCTGGTACCACTTACAATAGACAAAATAAACCTGGAATGTAAAATGAGGTAAAGAGTAGGTTGTGTGTGGACAAAGCATGCTGTACAGCAGTGGTTCTCAATCTAGGGGTGTGCAGATATCTTCCAGGGGTACATCAACTCTTCTAGATATTTGCCTAGTTTTACAACAGGCTACATAAAAAGCACTAGCAAAGTCAGTACAAACTAAAATTTCACACAGACAGTGACTTGTTTTATACTGTTCTACATACTATACACTGAAATGTAAGTACAGTATTTATATGAAATCGATTTATTTTATAATTTATGGTAAAAATGAGAAAGTAGACAATTTTTCAGTAATAGTTTGCTGTGACTTTTGTATTTTTGTCTGATTTTATAAGCAAGTATTTTTTAAGTGAGGTGAAACTTGGGGTATGCAAGACAAATCAGAGTCCCGAAAGGGGTACAGTAGTCTGGAAAGGTTGAGAGTCATTGCTGTACAGAGATTGGTAACCAAGCCAGTCCCACTGCATGTAATGTAACGTGTAGTAATGCAATGTATGTGTATTTATGTATGTATGTAAGAAAAAGTTTTGTTGTATGAATTTGGATATGTGGTGCACCCTATGCGCAACCCCTACACTCAGGTCTAATCAGCTCAGCATGGCTTTGCTGTACACCCAATAATGGAACCTTGGCAACTCTGCCGGGATTCTCACACATCCAGCTGAGTTGCTGGAGAGCACCATATATTTGCCTGAAGTCACAGCTTGTGACCACTAGAGGCTGCTGTGGCTGCTGCTGAATAGATAGCCAGACACCACCTCTCCCTACTCCCTCTGCTGGATCAGGGCTGGAAAGTAGCAGCTGGAGAAGAAGGAACAGACAGCAGCACAAGGTGAGGGACCCAGAGCTGGCCTCAGACTCCCCCACCTACCCAAATAGCCCGCTGAACCCTGGCAGCCTCTGAACCATCTACCCCTTCCAGCAGCCCCCTAACCCCAGCAGTACTAACTGCTCACACAACAACCATTCAGCGTCCCATTCAGACTCCCCCATCCCACACAAACACCCACCTACCTACCTGCCTTAGTCTGAGCTGCCAAATTTGTGAATCTCTGTGATCTACCCCCTGCTACCACTCAGGGCAGGGTGTGTGATCATAAGCCTAAATCTATGCTTATAAACAAATTCTTGTTCATTTTTGCATAGAATGTCACATGGAGCAGGAAAAAAACTTGCAAAACTGGCGGCATCAATGTGAAATAATTTATTTGGCCCTCAGGCTGAAACGACTGGACACTGGCCTATTCAGACACGTTCTGTTTAACTGAAAAATGATCTCTTACTGCTATGTATAGTGATGGCTAATAACAGTACACACTTCACTGCAGCCCACCACCCCATTTCACTTTCTGTGAAACCATGTGAAAATGGGTTCTGTTGCAGTGGGTTGACACTCCTGATTCTGTATGCCTGAAAATCTATCCTACATGAAGTGCTATATAAATTCCCCCATGTGAGTTGTGTGCTCAAACTCCAGAGGCATTGCAAGCAGCAGCCTGATAAATCTTGCAGATACTTAGCCACAGTAAAATACTTCTTTGGACCATTTATCAACACTTAGAAAATTCAAGCACAATACTGTTTGCTGACAGTTTCAATTTGTACTGGAGCCAAGGCTGATTTTAGTAGACTTCAGTTTGATTAAAGCTATTTGCATAGCTCTGATTATCATATTGCCGTGCATCAATTTAGCTATTGAAGCCAAAATTTATTTATGGATAATATGATAAATAAATTGAGGTTGTTAAGTAACTGCCATGTAAATATTAGCAGCATTTCAGATACAGCAAAATGCAATGCATTCTTAATAGGAAAGGATGATGCACTTTCAAGCTTTTTAGAGAGAACTAGCAAGGCAACCTAACATTTTACAAAAATACTGAAAAATATCTTTTTAAATCACTGACCTGTTTGGTTTGCACAATATTTTTTGGTATTAGAAATTTAGAAGTATATCCATCTCTGTCTGAGGATCAGTATTAATGAGACATATCCGCATTTAACTAAACACCGTGAATTAAGGTTAGAATATACTCTTAAAGTACTGGGACATAAAGAAATTCATACCGGTATCACTGATCAGAAAACTCAGTGCTTCATAGGACAAAATGTTAAGTGTGTGAAACTTAAATAAGCATTGCCACAAACTTAAGTTGACTAATCAAGTTGAAAAGAAAGCATTTGAGCTAAGGCAAAAGTTTTCAAACCTAGGTCCCGAAGTTAGACAACTAGATCCTTTTAGACACACCTGGATTAAGGGTACAATGCTGAATCCCTCTGAAGTTTCAAGGGCCCAACTCCCAGTGGTACTTCACTTGGAGCTGCAGCTCCCATTGACTTTAATAGGAGTCATGCGCTCTCAGCATATCTGAAAACCTGGCTGCCTTTGACACTAATCCTGCAGGGTGCTGTGGGCTGATCCGAGGCTAACTGAAATAAATGAAGACTTTCCACTTATTTCAGTGGGCTTTGGATCAGGCCCTGAGAGGTAATTCCCTATGGAAGTCCCACTGGACTCTGAGGGTGGTCAGCACTTTGCAGAAGCTGTGAGCACATTTTAGGATCAGACCCTTTGTTAGCTGCTTAAATGTGGATTTATTTCACCAAAGTTATTTTAAAACAAAAATCAAAAACACTAAGTGCCCATCCTATACCTGGAGCCCCATCCCATAAATAAGAATACACAATAGAATAATAGAAACGACTGCCCATATCTAAGTAAATACCCACCAAACTCTGTCAAAAAGCCTAAGATTTTTTTTGCAGAATGTCTGAAAGTTTATCAGATCTCGGCTCTGGACCAAGGGGAGGGGAAGTCACTCTGAAAATTTTAGCATAAAGTACTGAATGAATTGGTCCTGCTGCTTGCAACTAACAAATTGGTTACTATTTATTCAAGTCTGGTTTATATTGTTCATAAACAATACACTTTGGAATTTTGAAACAGGAACATCTAAGTTCAGTCTAGCCTCTTCAGGATGCTATGTTGTTACATACAAAAAAACTGTTAAAAGAAAGTTAAGTTTGCAAAGTCAAGCATGGAAAGATTATATTCCCTCATGCATCATAACAATATTGCCCTCATCACATAGGTAGCTTGTGGCATACCCAGGAGTAGAATGCAAGCCTCGTGGGTTCCAGTCCTGTGCTTTAAAACACAAGATCACATCCCTTTCTTACAACCCTAACCTCCTTCACTGTCCATCCTGTGCTTTGAAGGAGGCAGGGTTCCTGTAGAACAAGTAGTCTGTGATGGCATCTCATAATCCTTATGCACAAGGAATCCAAATTAAGGTTCCAGAGGAATTCTGGAATTTCCTAACTTGTGAGTTGCCTAGCTGTCCAACTTGAAAATTCCCTTAATGTAAAGTTTTTTTATGTGGATTCCTAGGTTTTTAAAAATAGACTAAAAAACCAGAAATATCATATGGAGACATATTGACTCCCTTCATGAGTCATCAGCTGAATGTGGTCCCAGAACTTTCAGATACACAATTCAGATGTCTACTAACAGATAGCAGTAGTAAGCTTTCATCCTGTGTGGGCCAACAATTAGAGAAGATTGTCAAACACATTTTGTCAACATTTTTTCCTAGGTTTGAGTCCAGGCTCTGAAGGAGAGTATGCTCTAGTAGTAACGACTGCAACAAGCCACCTGCGTAGATTTGGCACATTCATTCTGAAAGCCATTGTGGCTAAGTGGATGAAACTGGGTCAGTCATACTTAGACTTGGACGGATTTAACTAGGCTTAGATTTTTATCAGTAAATGTTAGTAAACCTCTTTCACGGTACACACAAACTGACGAAAAAATATTTCCATCGATGATAGAAGTTTACAGTTAGGAAAAGTGAGGGAAAAAATGCAGCTCGAGTTTATTGGTCTGATTTAAGAATATTCACTTTGTATGTTTTGATACGTGACGTTAACAATTTGTGTTATCATTCTGAATCTGCCTGTCATTAAAGAATATCTGAATCCCCGTAACTCCCAGCAACTGAAATTTAAATAGATAAAAATAGAAAAAGGCTTAAAAATAAACATCAGTGTTGTCCACTGATCTTACAAAAAATAAAAATTGAGTTCTGCCAAAGCTAGTCAGATTAGAGACCTGGGTTCCATTCCCAGCCATGCCAGAGGTGACTTTATGTAATCCTTTGGTTGTTGTTGGTAAAATGTGGGGAAAGTGTGTTTGTTTTCCTCCTAAAGGTAAAGGGTCTGAGGCCTTATTCAGAAGAGAAGAGCCAGGACTACAACTCATGACTTCTAGCCCAGCATTCCATTCACTGTGCTAGACTGGCAGTAGTCCTGCCATGGCCCATCCTGAGCTCAAGTTCTGTGGAGCTAAGACTATGCTCAGGGTAGATGAGACTTGAGTACTAAGTTTCTAAAAAGCTCTGAACATATGTGCAAATAGAATTTTAAAAGGCTTTTAATTTTAACAAATCTTGGTGAATTTTCATCAGTCAAAGGCATCTCTTTGACTCTAGGCCCAGTCCCTTACCAACTTTCAAATTGTTCCTCCAAATTAGGGGGGCACTAAAAATCGGCAAAGAAATGTTTTGAAAAAAATTTAACCTGTTTCTCAGAAATGGCTGAAATGTTTTCATTGAAACATTTTTTTTTTTTTTTAAACTCTGAGGCAAAAAGCAAGCGTGATGCGTTCTGTCTGGAATGGTTAAAGTTTGTCAAAGTTACAACCTACTGAAAAGGAGGTCTTACAACAAAATGTTAGGCTAACTTCGTTATAGGCATTATTACCAGCTCTCCCTAGAATAGCCTTACTTCAATCTTGCAATTAAAGTTGTCACTTCAGTCCTCATAAGATAACTGATACCCAGAGCTAAAAGCCACTCCTTGTTTTTTAAGGGCTAGATTATTGTCTCTGATACATGGCACTGCATAGCACAATCAGTCAGCTACTCTTCTTGTTATCCATATTGGTGAATAAGACTCTTTAATGCAATAAAGTCCCCTGGGCTCTCTACTTAAGTGCCTAGCTAGGACAGCCCTGAATACCATTTCTTTATCTTGAAGGTTTGCTTTTAAACCGCCTTTTTTTTTTGCCTTTTTTCCCCCCACTCTAGAAATCCAATCCTGCAGGCAAAATGATGGATTAAACTGTGTTTGAGCATCTGTGGCAGTGCAGTTGGTTTCATTTGAATTAAGGATGTAAGGGTTAGCAAATAGAGTGGCTTATTTTTTGTTAGTTTGAAAATGCCCCTTGAGCAGTGCTATGCTACCATGCATATTTGATACCTCTAGCCACCATCTTGTTGGAGGGACAGTATCCTTTTCTGGTTTTTATATTGTAACATGTATTTGGGCAACTCTTAAAAATTAATTAATTAATTAAAACCACTTGAGTGTAGCATACTATAATTTATCATAACTTGAGTGCTGCGTGTGTATTGTGCTGCATGTGAACTATGAAATGGCTGTACAGGCTTTAGGATAATAAAAGATATGCTAGAAGCAGACAATAAATCAGAAGTGACACTTTGACCATGAGATCTTCAGGCTCTGGAAAATATAGAACATGGTTATTTGGGGCTACAATTGGAAAGCGAGACTGTAAGAAACTGGATGAAAAAGGAGAGGTAAAAATTAACTGTAAAAACTGTCATTGCCTGAAGTCTCTCTCAGCTGAAATATTAGCCTCCTCTCTCTCTGCCCTGTGCTATTTTCAGCATGTATTTTTCTTCCTTTCCATCAATCCTGTTTTATATTCTGTATATTGAGTATATGCTGTAGCTATCCAGGGGAGTCGAGAAAGGAAAAGAAAGGGCTTTTCCCCTTTCAGTGGGGCCAGGATTTCACCCTATATATTGCCCTTGCCTGCCATCTCCCCAAACCAAGATATCTTTTGGGCCTGATCCTTTGCTACTGAGGTCAGTGAGAACTTTACTATTGCCCTCAATGGGTGCTGATTCAGGCCCTTTGCTAGTGTCTGCCTTAGCATTGAGGTGGGATGAGTATTATCACTGTGTTTGTAGATGCCCCTTCCACCTTTCTTTTGCCCTCCCAGTTACACATATAATAATCCATGGAGTCTTGGTGAAGCACTAGTTGAATTGACACCTGTCTGATGTAATCAGTGACGGTCTCATTAGCCAATGGAACATTTGCGAGGCAGGATCACTGCAGGACAAGAGGCCCAGTTAAGTCCTATTGTGTGCTCCTTTCGGTTCCTGCGCATACATGCCAGCATTTCGAGAAATCTGTGCTTGTGTGCTTTGCCTAGCCAACCAGCAAATCTATATAGCTAGCCTAGAACAGTGATTTTTCAACCTTTTCTCATCCGTGGACCCCTAAAAAATTTCACATGGAGGTGCAGACCCCTTTGGAAATCTATAATATGTATATAGTTGAATTCTGTTCAGTCAGGTTTTAGTCTAAGTCTTTCGCAGACCCCTTAGACCTAGTTTGCAGACACCTCCCTCCCCCCATGAGTCTGTGAAGCATAGGTTGAGAACCACTGGCCTAAAGGATCCGTAACCCTGCAGGGCTCCATCACAATGAAATGGCAACCTTCCCACATGATATACTCCAGTGCTTTCTGTGGTGGGCAGAGATTAAGTGGGTTTCATTGGTGGAGTTCCAGTGGCAGAGGGAAACCCACTTGTGCTCAAGACCTTTCATATCTCCTTGTGGACATTTATTAGCGATCCCTTAGGACTTTATTTCTATATACAGTGTTCCCAACCATAGCCGTAGCAACGTCAAACATGCCAGCAAATGATATTGTATTTTTAGGCAACCTCCACAAGCCAATAGCAATTTTCTTGTCCAGAGGGTTTAGGCTGCCCTCTCTGTAGACTTTATAACATCAGGTCAAACTCTACTAGAGTTAGTAAAAAGTATCCTTCTCAAGTACTTTACATCAAGCTTCTGGCACTGCATCATTCCACCACTCAGTGAACTGGGTCCTGATCCAAAGTAGACATTCCACATGGGCAAGGGTTGTTATCATAAGGCTGGTAAGGCAAACGTTGATGTCAAGCCACTTGACCCCCTTCTCCTTCTAGAGCAGTGTCCAATGCACTGTGTCCTGTGGTGACAATCTGGGGTTCTGCTCACCGTATTAAGTTTTCCCACTGCTATTCAGCTCTCCCACATCATCCATTCTCTTATGAAATCAACCCCTGGTATAAAGAGCAGTCATATTGCCTCCATGATGAGGCTTTTGCTGGGGTACATGTTGGGAATGGGAGTGATGCCAATTGGACCTGGGGAATTCTGTGAAACTTGCACAAAACTATCCAAAAGCTGAAAAACTTCCTAGATGTTTCACTAGGTGTGGGCAGCCATTTTGGAATTTTACCTAATAGTCATTGTTCTCAGCTATTGTGCTGAGCGCTGTAGAATACGTGTTTCAGGAGTCCAGAATGCACCGTTACAACCTTGATTGTGTAGTTTCTGGACCTGACAAAATGTCTGTCATGATTTTAAATCAGTGTTGCCAAGTGGAGATGCTAAACTGTTGCCAAGACAACATGTAATGCAGTTGAACTTGTAACAACCAACCATTTAATGCAGTTAAGCATGTAACTGTTTGCTTCCTTAACATAGGCACACCCTAAAGGGATTTGGAATGAATGTGGAACAACTGACATCTGTGCTTCAGAACTAATTTTAGCCAGGAATATAACCTTATTAGTGTATTGGATTTCACTAGAAACTGAATGTATTAGAATACATAGTAGTGGAATAGTAAGACTTCTGCAAATATCCTTTCTTTCCTACATAAAAGATGCTCAGAACGTCTTTGGCTTGTCTAATTCTTGACTCTCCTATTCTATAACTTCACTGGTACATGGGAGTGGGGTTCATCGTCTAAACTCCTGCACAAGGCTGCTATTGTAATTGCAGCTCAGTACACAGTCCAGGAGAAGCTTATTAAAACCTCACCTAAGGAATGAAGTAGAAAGAAAAGTCTATTCCAAACAGCTGGGTGCTTGGTCTTTATCCAAAGCCAAGATTACAAAGTAGTGCTTTCAAAGGCTTTGAAATCAATTGTTATAGCATTGACAGAATTGCCCCGGTTCCTGTGATTTACTGTCTTTTGTTTGTATTAGGTGCACATCTCTTGTATAACTGCTAGGCCCTCTGTAGTGTGTCATTATTGAAAAGCAGAATGCCGTTACGACTCACTAGAGCAGATTTACACAGTAATGTAAATACTAAGAAATTCCTAGCTAGGTGCTACAGAAGTGCCAGCCAAATAAGGCCCCCAAGTGGCAACTTAATGTTTTTGTATTCTGCTAGGGTAGCAGATACTGCCTGAAAATATTCAGAACAATTTATTTAGATAAAAATCTTCTAATACTGTCTTTCTTGTCTCTCATTTTTAGTAATAAAGACTTTTGCATAAAAAGCAGGGCCTCTTATTCCATAAGCATTAATCATTTATGCCTCTTCTTATTCCCCACATGAAGTCATAATTCTCTATTTACGATATTGCAGTGGGTTGCTGTGGAAATTATTACAAATATTAACAGCCCAAAGAGGATGACTTCAGGTAGGGAATAAGCAGCAAGTGCAGATGACTGTTGACTTTTGTGTAAATGTAGCAATGAAGGATGAGCTTAGTGAAATAGAGAGAATAAAGCACAAACTGCTTCTAAATACAATTCTTTGGGGGGAAAAAATCTTTCCATGAGACATCTGCTATTCTAAACCTTGTTGATAGAATTTTGTGAATTCAGCCTAATTTTCTCTAGGACTTTCCTTTAGTTTAGAGCTGTTTACTCTGGACCTGATCCTACAAGGTAATATGCATCTTCAACTCTTATTGGTGTCCCATTGCTATGGGACGTGTGTGCATTCAGTGTCTCATAGGATTGGACTCTTCTTGTGTACCAGAATGCAAACTACTTTAAAAAATGACTAGTAGTTAAGGCAGTACAATATTTAGAATCTTTTTAAAATTGAGACATGTCTTTGAATTTTTTTAAAGTCCTGGACAAGGTAGGTGTGGGTCCCCATTAAATATGCACTTGTGACCAACAGGGAGCCTTTCAGCCTGAAAGAGTTAAGATAGAGGCTATAGTGATTGATGTAGTTGTCAGCTTGCCTTACGTAAATAGGAACTTTGTTTTGTTGTTTTTCTGCTCCTTTGCTTGCCTTTATTTTTCTGAACATCAGCTTCCCTTCTCCCCATGGGTTCCTGTTCCAAAAGACAGGATGTTAATCATCTAGATTCCTTTATTAAAAACAACAGCAAATCTAAGTAATTTCCTTTTCCCCTCCTTGAGGTGCTTGCCTTCTGCAGCAGCCCCTATGCAATGCTGATGGCATCACATCAGTGTGACCTCAGTACAAGGTTGTTTAAGGGAGATAGAGCAGCACAGGTGTGTTTTGAAGCAGTGCTTATGAGCATCAGATGTGACCAGTTAAATCTGTGATGATGTAAAGGCTTTCCTGATCTAAAAAAGCTTAGGAATGGAATGAACAGGAGGGACACTTCTTTAAAAACTAGACAATGTGCAATATGTGGCTGAAGGGATGCTGTAGGGAGAAAAAACAAAAGCCAGGCCCTTAAGAACGTTAAGTGTAGGAGATGATGGTTTGGTATTTGACAGTCTCACTATGGCCTTGTCTACTCTAGATGCTTGGCATATTACCCACTGTTTTGGTTCCACTACATTGTCTGTAACACACCATGTTTATCCAAGAATTATTCTTTTGTGAGGTCCAAACTACAATAGGCACTGCTCCCATGGAATCTTATCTGAGTCTTTGAAGAGTTTTAGTATTTTATTTCAAATCTCCAAGAGACATCTCAGCATCTAATGAAAATTTCTACTGCAGTTTATGCCATATGGGGCTACCAAGTCTTCCTGCTATTGAGCCAGCCTGGCCATCATATCTAGTACTATGTGTGAATCCTGGGACTCTCCAAATATCATGAAATCCAGGCAAGGTCTCTCTCTTTTCCTGGTCCCGCTCCTCATCCTTCTGTCTGTCTGGTAAATGGCACTGCTGTTTCCACCTTATTCTTCACCACTCCATTTCAAAGAGCTGCTGTGCTATTCGGTAGGACTTTGGTCTGTGCGGAAGGGCCAGTACCAAGGATTCAGTGCAGGTCATCATGGCACAGACCCAGATTCCTCCTTGCACCAGGCCCACTCTCATTGTCCCAAACATTCTTGTACTGAACCTTAATTCCCTTGATTTTTCACAGCACTGCTTGTTATTCCAAGTGCAGCCCTTCTCAGCTATTTGGTTGGACACTGGAGTCATAGACAAAAATGCCTTTTGGAGCTAGCATGCCATACCTGTCCACACTAGCACTTTACTGATGGAGATTGGTGCAGTGGAGGACAACACAGTAGTTAGCTTTGTTTGAAGCAAGTCTAAATCAACTGTCTACAGATAGATTGGCTGTGCACAGTTGAGAGAACGGGTAACTTTGTTTCTTCCGATCTCATTTATTGCTTCACTAGGAAGTCATGCAAGATTTCCTCTAAAATATTCAATCAGTTTTTAGAAACTTTAGAGTGAGTCTAGAGAGAGTCTGGATGAACATGCTAGAATGACAATTCCTTTAAATATGAGAAAATGTGACTCAAAGTCTTATGGTTTAGGGGTATAAATAATACTACTTCTCTGAAGCAATCATCCACAATGAAACAGTATTACAAATATGTCCTGTACTGAGATAGGGCTTAGAGCTCTACGCATCCATTTTAAAAAAAATCTAAGCTCCTTGGATTCCAATGTTCAAATCTCAGCTAGTTATTTTCATTGTCTGGGAATACATAAATGGAGTACTATGAAATCTGACACTGAGGTGTAGGAGGTTGGCAGCCTTTCAGATCAAACCTTAAAAAGCAAGGTCTTCCATACTGTCTGGACATAAAAGTCCATTGGTGCTTTTCATAAAAATAGACTTTTTCCAGGATGGTGATAGCCACAATTTTCCTCTTTCCCTCTTGTTCCTCCTCTTCCTGCACACCTATTATAATGCACTGGCCAATGGTCTTTTTCCCCCTCTCATGGTTTAACCATGTGAGAAGTTTATACGTCTGCTGTTGCCTCCAAGTTAATGTAACTGGTTCCTTCACTTCAAGCAGGGTCAAAGGTCCACTGGCGAGCCAGCCTGGATGATGTTGCCTATTGCTGAGCTTGCTGCATCTCCAGCTGTTAGTTACCATCCACCCCAAGAATGACCTAATTTTGATCATCAGAGACAGAATTCATAGTGACACGTATAGTTAAAGTTGTCCAATATTTTTCATTATGACCTATTCATTATTTTCACTATTTTTCATTATGACCCTTCATTCAGTTGCCAAACTTTAATGGTTTAGATGGAAATTTTCCATGCTTGCTTTCTGTCTCAGGCTGAATTCTTTTTGAAACTTTCAATGAAAACAATTTAGATGTTCCCAAGATGTTGGGGATGGCAAAAATACCAATCTTAAATATTTTCCTATAGAGTCTTTGAAGAATTCTATTACCTCCATGCTTTAGATCAGGAGCTTGAAAATTTGATAAGGGGATGACTCTGGGGACAGAGAAGTGCCTTTTGGTGTTCCATGAAAATCCACCCACATTTGGTTAAGGTCTAAGACTCTGAAAATCACCATTTCCAGATGCTCCATAGAGCTTGTGAGAGGCCTGCAGCTAAAGTTTTTGACCATTCAGCATGCTTTCAGACACATGGAGTCGCAAAGAGAGCTCCAGACAGTATGCAGATAAAGCAGCAACTGCAAAATACCCTTTGACCTAGGCCAGGGGAAGTTAGACTGGGACCAAGAAGGAGACGAGGAGTTCTAGAGTTGGCTTTTCCTCTGACCAGTTTCTGTTGTTTATTATTATGGGTACACCTTACTATTGAGTACAAGGCCTCTAGGTTATCTAACACTTCTGGAGTATCTGGGGGAAAAACAGTTGTTTTTGGCAGAGCTGGGTGTAGAAATCAGGTTTCTACTACAATAGACCCAAGCTTCATCCATTTCCCTACACAGCATTTTATAACAAATATGCCAAATCTGTGTGCATGGCTGTGCTGTATGTACCCCAGACCACATTCTGTTCAAGAGTGAGGAAAAGAAGAACCCAGAGATCCTGATTCCCAACATCCTGCTACTGTTTAGCAAACCTCCTTTCTAGTAGTGGGTCTACACAGAGGACAACACAGCAACTGCTACCAGTTATTTTTTCAGCACAAGTGATAGGTCTGTTTTGTGGATCCCTGTGGAGATCAGTATCATTCCACATTTCCATTTCTCATTGTTCTTTAAAAAAATAAAACTAAACTAAAATTACATTAAAAGAATAGTAAAGCTGCAAAATCAAGCACTGAAAATTTAGGAAATGCCAGTATTAATGTTATGTTGGCAATCTTCATTCATGCATTATGATGCTATATTTAATTACATTAACACATACAATTTGTTTGACAGAGTTCCTTTCTCATTCAAAGCACAGGATGGATAGGGTTACAGGAACAGGAAGGGTGATCTCTTGTGTTTAAGGTGCTGAACTGGGACCCAGAAGAGCCAGTTCCGTTCCTGCCTCTGCCATATACTTTTCTATGCAACATGAATGTATATGCGTATATTCTGTGCATGCATTCTGGGTGAGTTTGCCGTGGGGCTGATTTTGAGTTGGATGAGTAACCTTAATTCTGGCATTTCCTAACTCTTGGCTTTGCAGTCTTTTGTGTGTGTGTGTGAGTTTGTGAGCAAGAGAACTTGGCTTGTGAGGTCCAAACTAATTTGAAGTGATGAGTAAAGATAATACTGTATCTGACTCCAAAGCAGATCCAGAAAAACCTAGCCTGTATGCTGTGAGCTGTACAGATATTAGAGCTGGCTGTGAAATGATTTCTTTTGTCAGTTTAAAAATTTTGACGAAAACAAAAATGCCTGTCTAAATTTACTCTTCAGATTATTTTGGGTTTTTATGCTTTTAAAAAAAAAAAAAAAAAAAAACCCTGAAATATGTTCAGGCTTTTGACTAAAACATCTGTTTGGTGAAGTTTTGGCCAGCTCTTATCTATATATTTATTTACACCTATGCACTGTATACTGTGTGTGTCTGTGGGATCCTTTGGGATGGATGTTAAGGCACTTTAGATGTGACATTTCTGCTGACTATTGTGACAATCCTATCAGGAGTTCTACACAAGCAAAACCTTGACATCAGTGTCAAAATCTGCACAAGGGTGTGCCTGAATGCATCGGGTCTTACTATCATAAGAGAGCTAAGAAAACAACACATTGGTATCTTCTAAACTCATCTACATTTTTCTTTCACATGTATTGCTGTTTCACATTTAGGGTTATTTGGCTTACCCATTACCTCAGTTTGGCTGAGGACATGCTGTAAAACACTACAGAAAAGGCATTTTAGGCCATGTGAATGACTTCAATATAAGGAAAGCATGACTAAGGGCAGAGAGAATGTGCAGGGCATATTAACCTCTACAGGCTGGAGACAATTCCCAGAAAAACTAGGCATGCAGGAAATGCCTGGCTGCTAGTATAACTGGTCGTGCAAATGCTCATGGGCAGAAAGCCAGACTTCTATAAACTCACTTTGTGACTGCGACAATCGTGGTACATAATGCAGTTTTTAAAAGATCTTTCCAATCGGGTGTCTGATACACAAATTAGGTAAAATGACTGGTCTCTTTTTTCCAAATAGCCTAGTCTGATTAGGCACTTGTTGGTCTTGTTAGGCACTTGTTGGTCTTGTGTAACAGGAGTATGGTAGGAAGCCAATATCACCAATTTTGAAATGCTACTGATTAGGGGATAATAATTATAGTGAATGATTAATGAAAGATATCAATGTATTTTTGCTGAATTTGAAGGCTTAGACTTCTTTGTTTTATATGGGGTTGGCTTAGCGTGTTTAGCAGAGGACTGTTTACTGCTTATGTGTTCTCCATGAAATGAGATTTAAATTTGTTCTCAGCCTGCAGATCTAGATGTAGCAGGAATTGCATGGGGAGGAATAAGGGGGAGTAGTGGCACTCTTCTGAGCTCTACCCAAACGCGAGCTCCACTTAGCTGAAGTTCCAAGATGAGACACTGCTTGTAGTAGAATTGTGTGTATTTTCAAAACATGGTCATGCTGCTGGCTTCTCTGGTTTGGGTCTCCCTCGGTAGGGTTTGAATAACCATCGGCCGGATAGATTAAGGCATAGGCACAGTAGCCTTAGGGTCCTGTACTAAGGCTACTGTGACTATTAGGTGACTACTGCCACCCTCCAGGGACCTCCCATCTTCAGGCGACCAGCAGAGGGAGGGGAAGGCCCCAGCTGCTGCCCCTACTGCCTTTGGGTGGGTGGTGGAGGAGACAAGCCTTCCAATCCCCTTCTAGAAGATTTTATAGCCACGTGGGAGCAATGGTTTCCGTACCATCTCCTTGGAGCGGAGGGAAAAAGTGATAGCAATTTCCCCAGCACCATCCATTCTAGGCACCAGAATGAGCTGCTGCTCCCTGTATATTGCACATCTCCATAATAGGATTGTCCATCTTCTTTCTAACATGCTTATCAGCAGTGAAATAATTAAAAATGTTGACTTTTAAATTGTCTTTATTGGACATCAGAGTTAACAACTCACTGAGATTAAAGGGGAGACTCCCCCTCACAGAGCTATTTCAGGCCCTCTGCAGATTCAGGCAGACATCACTGCACCAATTACAGTTGCTTCACACTTTCATACTTTTACGTACACTTTTACTTTTACATACCCATACTTTTTTCTTTTAAATAGAAGCTGAGAACTTGGCAATCAAGGTGGATGCCTTAAAGCAACAGCATCTTGTCAACAACCTGACATCTTAATCAAGTTTTGAGTAGTAACGTAATCCTCTCTGAAATAAGTGGAGTACTCTTGATATTCCAGTGAGAGAGAATAAGACAAGAGGGAAGCCAGGCAAATTTTGCAGAGGGGAAAGACACACTTCCTTCCAAACCTTGAGACATTTGTAAATGTGATCTTTCCTGCCATCTTAAACAGTTGGAGGTAAAGGATTAATTTGTATACTAGAATGCATACGTCTCCAAAGGGCCAGGTAACTAATATGGAACATGATGTTGTCCTTCGTAGGAACTAGCTAACTAACATTCTTGCCTTCACAGCTGGATTCTTGGAAGCTTGCTCTTGTTATTTTTAGTTTTCATTTACTTTTCTTCTTCTTTGCTCACGTCGATCCCAAGTAGGTGTGCACGTGCTACCTGCACAGTCGCTGGAAGGTTTTTCCCCTAGTGGTGTCCGTAAGATCAGCTCTCAAGCCCCCCTGGAATCGTGCCTTCATGGCATTGTATATTGGGCCCTGTTGACCCCTCCGCCTCTTCAATTCTTTCTTATCGCCCATGACAGTCGCCGGAACATTGATCTTCTCTTGCTCTTCGAGCATTTTTCTAGTGGTTGTTGAATTGATACCTGTAAATAGTCCAATAGTTGGAGTTAGTTTGTAGTTATAGTTAGTTTAGTTAGATAGGACCCCACTTATTGGGGTCACCTTCCCTTCCCCAGGGGTGGGGCCTTCTCATTCCCCCAACTTTAAACCATGCGGGGCTTACAAAAAGCCCATGCCTAGGAGCAATCCCCATACCACTTGTCTAAAGGGATCACTGTAAGATCTGCAGGGGATTCTGCCCTAGGACAAAGAAGAAGAGTCAGAGATTGAAGCGCATCCTAAGGAGGCTGCTCTCCATCCACACTCAGTGCTGAGCCTGGCTGATCTGACACCTATTATGTCGGCTTCAGTGCAGAGCACACTGGCGTCTGTAAGAGAGATAGCACCGAGGAAGGACTCTGTATCTAGAGACCCTTGACACTATCACAGATCACCAGCACCAAGGGAAGCCTCCCAGATGCGGCACCGCTCACAATCCCCTATACCGGGTAAGAAGCAGAGAAAGATGAACAGGGGGCGCCCACTGACCCCCAAAACAATGAGACATAAGCGCTCGAGCAGAGTGCGACCCACTTCTGGCCACTCAAGAGCTGCCCCCTTGGCTGTGATTCCGTCAAATCTGGTGCCTTTGGATTCCCTGTCCAGGAAAATTCACTAGGCGGGCCTACAGCTCCCCTCCACGCCGGAGACTTTTGAAGTTGATAGAGAGTACAGTGCCACTGTCCCCTCCCAGGCACAAGCGTGCTCCAGACACCAGACCACCAGTGCCGAAAAAGCACCCACTGCCATCCAGGGGAAAGCCGGCTATGATGCTGTGGTCGCCATCTCTCCAGCACTGCTGGGAACTGCACTGCCCTGGTCTCCAGGAAGCGAGATGTCGGGATCTGACTATCAAACAAAGTCCTACTCCTCTAGAAGAAGCCAGCACCAGTCAGAGAGGTGGCACCAGAGGATTGAGGCTGGTCAGCCCTTCTCCATGCCTTGGCTGCCGCTGTAGCAAATGCCAGCTCAGTGGCCTTTTTGGACCTCCTTGGGTGTTCCAACAGGCTCGGGGGTCGCAATCTGGACGGTCACTATCACTGGTCTCCAGGAGCAGACATCGCCCACCTCAATCAGATGATGCACTGCTGCATGGTACTGGAACCAGCACTGAATACAATGCCGAGCCCAGCACCAAGCATGATGTCAGCACCGAGTTCAAGGAACTGGTGCCACGGAACCCTCTGGGAGCAGAAGGTCAAGGGACTGCCCCAATCAGAGTGTTGTCATCTTCATCTCCAGATGAAGCAGTAGCTCAGCAGTACCGATTGCAGATGACAGAAGGGCTCATCAGGAGCTCTTGAGGAGGATGGCACAGAATTTGGGGGGCCAGATTGAGGAGGTCTTCAACAACGCAGATTCTATGATAGACATTCTAGCCCAGCCAGGGTAGCATTGCCATTAATAAAGACCATTTGTGACACAACAAAGTCACTATGGCAGACCCCAGCTTCTCAGCCTCCAACTGCAAAGAGGGTAGAGAGAAAATATTTTGTATCCTTCAAGGACCACAGATGCTTGTATACTCATCCCCCACCATGGTCGCTCGTAGTTGCAGCAGCCAATGAGCATGAAAGGCAAGATCAGCAAGGCCCCATGCTAAAGGCATAGGATGCTAAAAAATTGGATCTCTTCGATAGAAAGGTGTATGCTACTGGGGGGCTCCAACTCTGTATTGCAAACCAGTAGGCGGTTTTGAGTAGATACAATTTTAACTCTTGAGGGTCTATGTCAAAGTTCTCGGAAGCTATACGATTAGACTCCAGGACGAAGTTCACAGCCCTAATAGAGGAAGGCAAGGTGTCTGCAAAGGCCTCACTTCAGGCGGGATGTGGCAGATGCCGCAGCTCACATCATGTCATCGGTGGTAGCGATGTGTCGGAGCTCATGGCTGCAAGCTTCAGGCCTCCCATGTGAGGTCCAGCAGATGATCCAGGACCTTCCCTACTATACGATCCATTGCTGTTCTCTGTGCAGACGAACTCAAAACTGCACAGCCTTAAGGACTCTCGGACTACATTAAAGTCCTTAGGCCTCCACACACCAGCATCGCAGAGAAGGCATTTCAGATCTCAACCCCTAACTCGGTTCTACCAATCCCAACCCAGACAGGAGTAGTACCATAAGAGGGGCAGGAACTACAGGAGGAGACCCTCTCAGCCTTCCACCTGCCAAAGTCCTGGACCAGCGAGGCAATCTTCTAGTTCCAAGCAAAACTGTTGAGGGTGTGCCCAAGGGCAGCCTATCAATTCAGGACTGGATCCTTCACCCCTATCAGCTATCCCACTTCTACCATGTATGGGCCCAGATCACGTTGGATCGCTGGGTGGTATGCATGGTAGAATTGGGATACTCCCTACAATTCAGTCCCCCCCCCCCAGCCCCCACCGTACCTGTCCCTCCTCAGGGACCCTTCTCACAAACTTCTAATCCAAGAAGTGTATGCATTCCTAAATATAGGAGAGGTGGAGGAGGTTCCTTGGGAGCTAAGGAGCAAAGGGTTCTAATCCTGAAGACCAAGGGCGGTCACAGACCCATGAAACCTCAACAAATTCATGAAGAAGTTGAGGTTCTGCAGGTGTCTTTGGGCCTCCATTATTCCCTTGGATCCGGGGCATTGGTATGCCACCCTCAACTTGAAGGGTGAGTGCTTTCACATGTCGATCATTCCAAGTCACAGAAGATTTCTCCAGTTCATAGTCAACCAGACACACTACCACTTCATGGTACTTCCGTTTGGCCTTTCTGTGGCCCCTCAAAAGTTTACCAAATGTATGTTGGTCATCACCACATTCCTAAGGAAGTGGAAGGTGCAAGTCTATCCGTACCTCAACAACTGGTTGATCGAAGGTTGCACTAAGGCATAGATGGAAGCAGACGTAAAATTGATAAGGTCAGCCTTCGCCTAGTTGGGTCTCCTGGTCGATGTGCAGAAGTTGACCTTGACACCCACTCAGAGGATAGAGTTCATAGGGGGAGTGCTAGATTTGAGCCAGCCAAGGGCTTTTCTTCAGGAATCTCAATTCCGGACAATATGCTCCGTCATAGAAGAGTTAAAATGGTACCCCACCACCATGACCCAAACTTCCTGAAACTGCTGGGGCATTTAGTGGCATGCACATATGTCATTCAGCATGCCAGGCTACGTCTCAGACACTCTAGGCGTGGTCTAGCCTCAGTGTATCCTCTGTCCTGAGACCCCACATAGACAGAGTAGTGTCATTCCCTTCCCCTATGTTAGAAACTCTCCACTGGTGGCTCAACCTGCAGTCGTTCTGCATGGGAGTCCCCTTCTCCACGTCTAACCCTTGGCTGCAGGGTGGATTGATTTAAATCAAGGTGATTTAAAACATTGATTTAAATCATGATTTAAATCAAGTTTCCCACTTCAAATATTTCTTAAACAATGGTGCAAATCTGATCACTAAAACATGTTAATTTACAACTCAGTACAGCATTTTACAGCATCTAGGAGGGTATACTTTGTATAATATTTTAGATAACTTGATTTTTATTAATTTAGGAAATAGTACATACTACTCATTACCTATGTCAAGCTGCAGATGCAACAGCCATACATTAGGAATGGTAAGAACTAAATCACAGACACAAACACAATAGCACTTATATTTTATTAAACTAAATCTTAAATGTTTCACATTTGCAATTGCAGCAGTCTTCTGAGTTATCAGCTGATGGCTGTCCTTAAACGTTTTTATTTTTAATTTTCAAATGTTATTAACTCTAACAGACAAGTCATCACAACACTAAATATACGCTGTCCTTAAAACTTCTACAACTAGCTCTCATCTTCCCCACTCCCACTCATTTTTATTCATAGACTGAAACAGAAATACAAGTTTTCCTGCTTTTTCAACTCTGTCAATTTCTTAGCTTTGAGTGAATAATGCCAAATGATGAAAATATTCTCTCTCCGTTAGGATTAACATAATCAGTACTTTTACACTCTTTCGTCTTGTGAGGAATCCACCCAAAATGTCCTCTTGTTTCATGTCCCATGCTTCTGGTGTCTGCCATCTGTTTGTTACTATTCTAGTTAGGGCCTTCCCTCGCATTGTGGTTATTGTGCAGTATTCATTATTTTCAAGAATTCAAAATAGTAGTGTATGAATGGTTTCTGTATCATTATGTATTACGTACTGTTTTGCAACTTCTTAAGCAACTGTTCTACAGTAAATCACAATATGTTCCTGAGAAGTGAACTATTGCTACAACACAGTAACAACCCTTTCCTTTTCCTCCAAGAATGGAAGAATACCCCTGTCTTAAACTTGTGCAGCGTCCAGGCACTGGTCCTTCCTGTACTGATACCAATAGTGCAATGCAGACCTAATAAAGAATATACTGCTTTAAATAAGACCTGTACAGATTCCTATTACTAGAGGAATTACTTACTACCATGAGTAGTCCCAATGACTACTTGTGATTATCAGCTTTACACCTAGTAGTGTTTGCAATATCAGTGAAAGATTAAAAAACAGATGAGAGCAACTTAAATACAAGCAAGTTAAGAACAGAATACGAAAGCAAAGACATTGACTGCAAGGATAAAAATGCATCAAGTGCAATAAAAGTGCTGTTTATTCCAACAAAACCTGTTAGCTCTTTTATTGAGGTAGATGGGACCTTGGAAGTAGAGAGGAATTTCCTAGCTTATGAAGAAACAAGAAGTGAGAATAAGATAAACACTTTCTGCAGAATGCCTGACATTCCTTACTTCAGTTTCATTTCTCCACAGGATATGTATGAGTCAGATTACTGTGTGGAGAATGTACCCAGACAAAGGATTAATTGGAGGTGTATGCAAGCATTAAGTGCTTTGTTACTTAACAGTGTGCTGTAAATCCTTGGGATATTTCACTTCATATGTCATTTGGTACTGACGATCAATAGCTCAGATGACCTCATAAATCATTCGGATGTAAATTCATTTAGACCTAACGGACCAAATTGTGCACTCAGCTACATTGGGGTAATTTTAAAGTCAGTGGGGTTTCCCTTTGATTTATATCAATGTGTTTAAGAGCAGAATATGTCCTAAGATCTTTGTTCATGGGATCTTGCAGGGAATAGTTTAAATAGATAGAGGGTTTTCCTTCTAAATGCATCACAAGTCCCCTGTGTATTTGGTGGTTTCTCCTTCATTAGGAGCTAATACATTCAGGCCAAAGGGATCCAGATTGTATGACGAAATATGATTGTATGGAGAACAAGGAAGGGGGCAAAGAGGTTTTGAAGTACATTAAAAAATTCAGAGCGGAGTGGTTAAGAGGATAACATATTTAGAATATTTGTGTGCTTAGGTTTTTTGGGTAAGGCCAGAGTTTGGGGCGTTTCTTTTGGCCTCATTCATCACTATGTTACTCTAGTTTTATGTTGGCATGATGCTAGTGTAAAGCTGGAGTAGTGCAGTGGTGAATCTGGCTCCTTGTTTTCAAATTGTTTTTTACATCTCTGATCATAGAGATGGGGCTTGATCCAAACCCCTCAAACCCTGTCTTTTAAATCCCAACCTAGATCCAAATTTTGCATATGAACCCAACATTAATAAGCAGCCAAACCAAACTGCTGAGCAATTGTTGCCCACTCTCCTGTTCTGACAGCGTCACTACAGATATGTCTACCCTATGGCTGGGGGCAGGCCTCCCAGCCCAGGTAGATGGACTCACACTAGCAGGGCTCAAGCTAGCTCACTAAAAACATTGTAGCTCCAGTGGAGACTTAGGCAGTGACCCAAGCTCAGACCCAGGGGGTCAGGTAGGCTTGAGGGCCCACACCGCAATGCCCACCCTGCTGTTTTTAGCACACTAGCTCAAGTTCCACTAGCATGAGTACCTGGACTAGAAAGCTCATTCCCAGCTGCAGTGTTGATACATCCTTTGTGGTCCCCTGGTGAACAAGGAGTTTAACCCAGGCTCACCTTCCACCTCGTCGGGCAGAGGTGCTCAGTGGAAGAGCTCCAGGAGGGGCTAGTTGAGAGAGAGAAGAGATGTCTTTGGGAAGAATTAGGAGTCTGCTGAACCCCAAGCTGGAGAGTGTTTCTTTTCTGATTACGTTCACTTCATTCACCTTCTCTTTATAGACCTTACCCATGGCCGGTTTTTTAAGGGATGCTGAGCACCTGTAGCTCCCATTGATGTGAACAAGGAGTTTTGGGTGCTCAACACCCCTGAAAATCAATCCATATCCCTGCCGACTACGGTTTTGTGGGTGGGGACTCAGCAGGAGCCTCCCCCTCCCACCATTATACAAGGGTTTTCAAAGACTGGATCTGAGTTTAGCAGTTTCTTGACTCCATTTCTACTTGATACCAATATGTCTGCACTTCAAGTACAGGGCTTAAAGAGGCCTTGCTTGTTATGTAGTGGAATTACTCCTGCGAAACTGTTAATCAGCTAGTTTTTCAAGGTTGGCATTTGTACCTTCATTTGGGAAAGCTAGTGCACTTCCTCTAAACAGCCGCGCTTCATTTCTGTCAACAGACCATGCAGCAGATGAGTGATCATCGCTATGACAAACTGACAGTGCCTGACGATGCTGCCGCAAACTGTGTATATCTAAACATTCCAGGCAAAGGCCACGTTTTGCTGCACCGAGCCCCTGAGGAATATCCCGAAAGTGCAAAGGTAAAGGGAGAGTTACAAACAAAGGGCTCTTCCTGCGCGGGTGCTGAGCATCATTGACTCCAATTGAAGTCAATGGGAGTTGAAAATTGTCAGTACCTCCTGGGATGGGGCCTCGGTACTGTATGCGCATGTGTGTGCGTGCACATGCATACACTCTTATACATCAGAAGGTTAAAGCACACAACTTGGAAAGCCAGGTAACCTAGGCTGTATTTCCGGCTCCACTACTGATTTTTGTCTGAATATGTTATTTAATGTCTTTCTGCTCCTGTTGTTCCCTTTGTGTAAAATGGGAACAGTTATACTTTCCTCACTGCAGTATTGATGGAGATAATTCATTAATGTTTGTAAACACTTGGAGATCCTCAGATAGAAGGTAACATATAGATGCAAAGTATTGCTATTTATTACCAACAACTAGCTAATCGTCAAGGTAACATGGGCAAGAAACAACTGTTGTTTCAAGTACGAAATGAAGATTATCCACAGGGAACCCAGCAAGAGAATGAGATACGCAATGGGTAGAGTTAAAAAGAGTAACTCTCCTGACTCCTTGCAGCACACGGGAATGGGCAGGGAGCAGGCTGAAGATTTTTCCCCTTTCCTCTTGTGACCCCTCCACAGACTTGTATTCTCCTACAGGGAAAGCAGAACCATTACAGTTCTGATGCCTTTAAAGTCTTGAGTGCCAAAACAAGGGTAGGGGTGGGATTTGGCAACACGACTTCAAACTTGTACGTGTTTTCATTATATTGTCTTTTCTATGCAGAGGGAAGGAAAAGACACTGAAGTGTAATGACTTTTTTTGACTTTTATTTTCTAACCAGGTTTTTGAAAAACTGAAGGACCACATGCTGATCCCTATAGCCAACACAGAAATGGAGAAAGTAGATGGGTTACTCACATGTTGTTCTGTCTTTATTAACAAAACTTCAGAATTATGAGATCTAGAATCCTTCCCTTGTAACTGGCAATAAAGTACGTGCAAGGTAGACAAATCTGTATCCACACTTTTATTGTTTTTATTGACAATCTACTGTACCACTGTGCTACTAACCCTTGTTTACAAATTTTTTGCTTTGTGTATTTTTATGTCCATGCAGATGGTATTTAAGGTGTATGTGTGCTTTTGCTGGGATGAATATAGTGCAACGAGCAAGCAAAAGACAACTATGATAGCGAAACCCCTAGCTTTAGTGATTTACATACTCAGTGTGAAAACTACATGAGAAAAAGTTAATTTCTAAGCATTTAAGCATCTTCGTTGTCCTGTCACCTTTCCCATCTGTTTTACCTTTTTTTCTCCCTTTCCTTTCTGCTTCTTATCTTCTCACTCTTTTTTCCCTTCAGTGTTTCCCCTATCTTCCTCTCCTTATTGTCAGGAATTCAAGATATTGGTAGCTAATGAAGGAAATTCAAGAGGACCATAAAGTTGGGCTTGTGTAGAAAGTAGACTTTCCCTCTGATAGCTGAAACAGTGTGAAATTGATTATATTCCTTATTCTGGCCAGTATCACATTGCCACTTCTGTTCAGAATCATGATTAGAATCAATTTCAAACTGCAGGTATCAACTTGGGAAAGCCTCTCTGTGCAGGAGCATTCAGGGGGTATATTTGTCTGGTATACTTGAATTACAGGAAAGGAGATTGGCTGATGGATAGTCTAGGTGTGCCCAGCAGTTCAGGCTCTCAGTTTGTTTACCCTTCTTTCAAATTGGATGGAATGGAAGAGCCTGGTACGTATGCCATATATCAGTCATCTTCTAAAAAGCCTGTATTTTTGTGATCATGTGGACCACAGAAATGAATGTTTTGGGGCACTTACTGAAATGTTACATTACAAAAGATATTTAGAAATATATTTTTCTTTTCATATGTATTTTCATTTCAGTCTATACTTATTGTTATGTTCTTTCCTCTTGTGAAATGAAGTTATTGTTCCCTCTATTTGATATAGTTCTTGACTTCTGTAATTACGCAGACAATTTTCTAGCAAACCTCAAAACAAAGGAATGGTGATACAATTAACCGATGGACATTATTCCTCTCGTATGTTTATGACTAAGGGAAACTATTATTTCCCCAAAAGCAGCTGGCATGTGTATTTGATCTGCCCTTGGGGATCTACTTGAAACAATGGCCATCTTATTTCTTTAAAATTGCATGAATATTTATTGTGGTATTCAGTTAAAACAAATATATTTGTTGTGGCAAATTCCACAACATGCTTGCCCACTGACTCATACATATTTTGCAACAGTAAAGTGAAGTATAGACAGTAGTATTCACATGAAGCTTTTTAATTCATTTGTAAACTAAGAACAGAGAAATTCCCAAACAGAAGCAGCAGCGGGAGTTCTCCAGGGGGCTGACGAATGGTCTGAACACTTTATCAACTTCCTAGTCATCACCACCTTTCCTGTACCACTTGTGGCTCGGTGCAGAGGTACAGTAAAAGGCAAGATGGGTGGGGGCTGCAGCCAATGTAGTCTGGAGGGAAGTAAAACTACTAATTAAATTTACACAATAATCACTTATCTCTTTTAGAAACCTACGTGTTTTTTACAGCCCTAAAAAGGGAAACACAGGTATTTGCATCCTGACACTTCCCTCTGCTTCCTCAGCATGGAGGATACAATACCATTCATCTCGCTTATATTATACACCTCACACCAGTGGCTAAACTAGATCAGATGAGGAGGGGATGCTTATCAATTCTGGCTGCTGCCACGATAGGTCACAGTGCATTGCATCTTGTGGTGACAGGACACACCACAAGGAAGACAGTGGTAACGAGTATAAAATTGTATGTGAAAGGAGTTTGTATCCCAAAGGAAGCCTCTCGCTAGCCAAATTAAAATGTGTATAGTGGAATTCCCTGTAGCTTTCCCTCCCTTTTCTCTCCAATCATCCCTCTAAGTGCTATAATTTAGACCAGACCGACAAGGATAATGTGTACAAATGGGCAATCTAAGAGGTCTCCCTCCTGCCAGGCCATTTTTCAATAATTGGTGTATTGTCCTACATTTTAGAAGAGTTTGACATTACAGAAAGAGGGTTTTATGTTTTGTTTTTTTTTTTTAAATAAATCTTGCCTAGTATTTAATTACGACTTGCCAGAGGCAAACTATATTCTCTTCAAATACTAGCTAACATGCACCAATGACCATTGGGGGTCCATCATATAAACAGATTCTCCCCCTCCTATCCATAAGGGTCCTGGGCAGCTTCCATCCATGGACATGTCTCTTAGATCCAGCCCCTATTGCACAATCGTGGCCCATGACATCTAACGCTAATATAATGGTAATAATTTAACACTAGAAATTTTATATAACTTACTATGTTTCCCAGGCTTTCAATTTTTTGCCTCATTTCCTCTCCCCACCTTTTTGTCTGCCTCTCTCTATTCCTTTGTCTGATTCTTCCTGATTGATACATTCCTGCTTCATCCATCTAAATCTCTTCATCTGTCCCTCTCTTCCTCTAGTCCCTTCATTGTTCTCCTCATCCCTTTCCACTCTCCCTTTTCTCTTCCCCTCCATTCATTCTCAAAGGCTCCATTCCATTCTTACCTTTCCTAATGTAACTCCCCCCTGATCTCTCTCAGGGATGCCAGGTGAGAACTGATAAGCCCACTTTGTTCCCCTTGACAAAGCCTGTCTTTTCTTTGCAGATGGAAGGGGGAGCCTGCAGCAGGAGCTGAGTCTTGGGGGGGGGGGGGGAGCTGTTGGACTGACTCCTATTTTGTCTTGCACCAGAGGAGAGGAGAAGAGTCAATAGTGGTGGAAGCCAGTGGTTTCTTATATTCTTTCTCCCCCTGAGGAGAATGGAGTAAGTGACAAGTGGTTTCCTTTTCACTCCGCCCTTTGAAGCGATGGAGAGTTAGTGAGTGGACAGATAGAGATTTGTGGCTGAGATGCCACTTATTCTCCTGTAGCTGGAAGACCAGCAGCACCTGACCGTTGAAAAGGGTGGGAGCCCCAGAAACTCCCCAGTCAGGCATTATTCTTCATTGTGCCCCCGCTCCTTATTCCGTCTGGCAAGTCCTTACTGCAGCAATCAGGAAGGAGGGGCAGCTGGGGGATCTGAGGCTCCTTCAAGCCAGGGAGAGCAGGGGAACCTCTCACTCTGCTCTTAGCATTCTCCTTTACTTGGCTGAAGCAAAACCAAAAACAATGGCTGCTCTTTGATGCAACATATATATGGCTATTGAGCATCCTGCATATCAAACATCCTTGTCACTGCAACATTTTTCAGATGCCTGATGTAGATCATCATCGACAACTAATAAAATCTCAAACCAAAAATGGAGATGCAACAAAGATTGCTAATACGCTGCACCATGTTAATCCTGTCATGCCAAAAGTAAGACTATGTGCCATGCCATTTCAGTGCAGAAGGTCTAATGGTAAATAGCTAGCACTGAGATTTGAATCTCTAATTGAAGTTTTTAAAGTAAAATAATTTCCCTTAGTACAAATGAAGGTGCTACAATGGGTGTGACAGATTTTACTCTTTCCTGTATGTTGTTTTCCATCATCATGAGTTTAGGAAGATCATGTGAAATGTAAGTTTCCCTCTTGAACAGAATGTAAATGAAGTGTCAGCGAGTACTCCCTTCTCTCTGTTGGTAAGAATGCATATGTTTATAAACTGCAGCTCCTCCAGCCTCACATTTCTCTTGCCTACACAAATATACACTTCTCTAAGTCTTGCACAGATACCACTATAAGAAAGTATTCTGAGGAGTTTTAAGACATATGTAACAGTGAATGGTTCATAGCTCATACGAAACACTATGTTCCGTTTCAAAAATAAAAGTTCAGTGGAATGTAGAACAGTGAAATTGTTTTCCCCTCTTATTGACAGCAGGTTTTGAGTGAAATGTAGAAAAATATGGTATCATTCAGCCATTAAAGTATTTAATTGTGGTCAAGACAGAATTAACTTTTTCCAAACGTTTCTATATGAATTTTAACTGTTACCATCAAGATATTTATTGGTTCAGATTCTCTGATTTGATGGATAATTATGGAGATGAATAGATAAGAGCATGTGAAAAGAATTATACTCTTTATATCGTGACAGTGAACAAAATATTATGGGCCTCACTTGAACTAATAAAAGTACTAATAATGTAACCTGCACAGAGTTGCATGTGAATCATGTACGTCACTGTTCTATGTTGTACTGGTCTGCAGAACACAAACTGCATAACTCAATCACCACAGTGTTCAATTATTACAGTATATTGTTGCCCACTTTTTGTGCCAAAAAATCAATGCATTTCATAGACTGTTATACTGGAAAAGATTTACTTTGATTTTTGTGTCTCTTGCAGTTTCTACACTATGTATCCCCATCACTATGGAATAAAGTGTCAGTTGTACTGTGAATTGTGGTTGTCTTATTTTGTGACTGACAGCATTTTTTTGTGATTGAGTCTGTGTTATTTCTCTCATGCTACCTTTTGATTTCAAGTGTTGCTTTATTTCAAATCTTAAAGGTTGTTACAGGTTTAGAAATAAAACCACAAGTAGATATGTCTGTACTAGGGATGTAAAAATTAGTTTAATTAAGAATCCGTTTAAACGTTCTAAAAATAGAACGTTTAAACTCTGGGGGGGGGAGCCGGGTTGGGCTCGGCTCCTCACTGCCAAGCGAGTGCTGGCTAGTGGGGGTGGTAGCTGGGTAGCTCTCACTCGCAGGGAGCTGAGCCGAGCCCAGCTGCAGCTCTTCCCCCAAGAGCTGCCCAGCTGCTCTCACTTGTGGGGAGCTGAGCCTAGCTGTGGCTCACCCCCTCTGTGCTGGGGTCTGTGCCGCCCTAGTGCGGCTCACCCCCCTCCACTGGGCTCCGCATCTCCCCACCTCTCGCGGGGAGCCAAGCTTAGCTGTGGCTGGCCCCCCCGCGTAGGGATCCGCGCCTCCCTGCCACAGCTCTCTCTCTCTCTCTCTCTCTCTCTCTCTCTCTCCCCCCTCCCCTCCCCCGCATGCTGGACTCCGCACCTCCCCCGCTGGTGGGGAGCCAAGACCAGCTGTGGCTACCCCTTTCTGGACTCTGCGCTTCCCCCAGCCAGCAGGAACTGCCCAGCTCCCATTCCCTTCCCCCCCGGCCAGTTTAAACAGTAATCAGCCGTTTAAAAGTTTAAATGGGTGATTACCGTTTGAAGGGTTAACCTTTTACATCCCTAGTTTGTACTAAAACTTTTAAGAAGAAATTCTGATTAAAGGTTAACATTTTAAAACCGTGAATAAAAGTGATATTGTCTTAATATTCCAGAGATAGTTGTTGCCCTTAAACCTCTTGATTGCCTTGGATAACCAAGTAATCCGTAATTTCAGTATTCCCTACCTCAGTGTTTCTCAACCTTTTAAGTAGCAAGTACCCCCTGATTTCTGAGCATTTTAATAAGTACCCCAACTCTCCGTTTTCCACTCTGAGAAATACACTCTTTTCCCCCTTTACCACTGGACGACTGTATTTCTCGTAAAGCAGGAGAGTTCTGAGTTCTGCAGTGCTGTGTGGCTCTGGCAGATCACAAAATCCCTGCTGTTTCTCCCCTCCTTCCTCCTCCCCTTCCTCCACATAGGAGCAAAGGTCAACACCAGCCAATCACTATCGCCTGATGGCGAGGTCATGTGGTGGTCTCCTCACACAAGCAGGAACTTGTGAGGTATGAGCAGGCACTAGCGGCCCACCAGAGTGGACAGCAGCGCTCCCCATGGCCGTCCGTAGCGAGGAGTGTGGGCCTGGGGCAAATCACACTGTGTGGGCCCCTCTGAACATTTTTATACTGGTAAAAGCTGGGGCTGTCATAGTTGTCAATTTCGCTGCTTAACTAGAGCAGTGAAATTGACAAGTAAGTCTGCGGGTGGAGCCCAGCTTCATAGCTGGGCAAGCTGCTGGGCTCTCCGCCTAGCTTTCTGGGCACCGGGCTTTGAGCTGGGGGGGAGGGAGCTGCCACGTGGGGAAGTTGCAGGTGGCTGCCGGCTGGCTGCCAGCCCAGGAGATGAGCTACTGCCACCTGCTCTGAGCTGGAGAGGAGGAGGCTTCTGTGCAGGCTGGGACCTGAGGATGTGGGCAGGCAGCTGCTGTGCATCTTCAAGCCAGGGGGCAGGAGGCTGTCTCTCTGCTCAGAGCCGGGGTGTGGGTGGCAGCCATTTAGGTGCGAGCCCAGCTCGCAGGGTGTAGGAGGCTGCTGCCAGGCTCCCACCTGGGAACTGGGACCAGGCGGGAGGTGGGCAGCTGCCACCTCGCTTCCCAAAAAGCCAGCGGCTGTCACCCAGCTTCCCAGGACTGGGGCGGCTGCCATCTACCTCCAAGCTCGGAGGTGAGACCGGGCGGGAAGCCGACAGCTACTGCCTGGCTTCCCTAGAAGTCAGCAGCTGCTGCCCTCCTCCCTTCACTGGGTTTTTCACTGCGTACCCCCTGCCTGTGTCTCGTGGTACGCATACCATAGGTTGAGAAACTATGCCCTAGATCAGTGGTTCTTAACCTTTCCAAACTACTGTACTCCTGAAGCCTGAGTCCCACCCCCACGGGGCTGAGGCATGTAACTTAGTTTCATGGCGCCCCTGTGGCGCCAGGCAATTGCCTTTCTTGCCACCCCCAATACCAGCTCTGCACTTACGACCCCTCTAAAACCCCAGGTTAAGAAACACTGCCCTAGATAGTCTCTACATTAAGCATAGGGAATGCTGGTAGAACAGAGCTAAAGTTTATCTAAGGCAAAACTGGAAAGTTTTCAGAGAATGACAACTGTGTACATTCCTTCAGATTAGCCTTCTCTCTTCTCCTTCCTACTCATTACGTTAAGATAGCAAATTATACAATTAGTGCTGACACTTCTCTTGCCTGGACATTGATTTCTGGAGGATGTATTTTGTGGCTGGAGAGTCTTTTATCAGAGCAACTAAAAGTTTTAATCCAAAGTGATTCATGCTGTGTGCTAATGTCTGGGTTTGCTGTATGTGCCTGATCTCTGGTGCCCCAGTCCTTGCTGTACTGCACTGATATCATGAGGATGCCTGAAATCTATTTTATGCATGCCAAGCAACGGTTACTTGTGGTTTAGCTGAGCATATGCAAATATGTTCACAGAAGCACAATGCCATCTAGCGGCAATGAGCCCTGCATGAAAATCTAAACTAGTTTTAATTGTCAGAGGTTCAGTGTTGCTGCTGCTTCTGTTACTTTAGGCTTCAGAAAATCACCATAAAAATAAATTAACAGTATTGTAGCAAAACAGTTATATCACTTCCAGGCTGCATGACTTGGCTAGTAATGGAATAGCTTTCAACATGCCATAGTCCAGGACTCCACTCCTCACGAGGGGGAGAGGGGAAATCTGACTGTGAAGGGAAGCTGAGTTAGTCCTGGGAGGTTAGTTAGTCCTTGTCTAAACACGGGTTTTTTGTACTGATTTAATTCTTCTTCGAGTAGTGTCGTTCTAGGCGCTCCCCTGTAAGCGTGTCTGCGTCTCTGTGCCTCTGATCAGAGATTTTAGATAGTGTCTGTTCGGCCCACGCATGCGCTCTCCCTGCCCCTCTGCCTTGAGGGTAAGTAGCACTGCACGGATGAATCACCCTCAGTTCCTTCTCAACCACCCCTGGCCTGAGATGGAGCCGATAGTAGTCTGCTTTTCTCTTTTTTTCCTCAGATTCAGAGAGTTCAGTTTTCTTAGCTCCTAATGTCTCCTACTAAGAATCAATAAGACGGTCTTCTTCAACCTCTGGATCCACAGCCCCTGAACCTCAAGAGCAAGCTTTTGAGGAGCAGGGGGCCTTACTAGAAAGGAGGTTACACCACCAATGAATAGCTCTTCCTCCTCCCCAGATGAGGTAGTGATGCCCCCTCCTGCCATCCATGGCGAATGATTTTAAACTGTTTCAGGCTCTCACAAAAAGGGTAGTAGACATACTACAATTTCCGCAAAGGAGGTGAAAGATACTCATCACAACTTACTAGATATATTGCACACATCCTCCCCTCAAGAATTGTCCTCCCAGGCAACAAGGTGCTTCTAGATCCTGCTAAGTTCATTTGGCAAACTCCAGCCTCTATCACACCAATACGTAAAAGAACTGATAAAAAGTACTATGTGCCCTCCAAGGATGTGGAATTCCTTTTTTCACCCCTTCCACCTAACGCCATCGTGGATGCTTTCAATTCCCATGGCCAACAGCATCATACTAAATCCACCCCTTATGACAGAGACTGGAGAAGACTTGATTTACGTGGTAGGAAGGCATACTCCTCGGCAACTTTACAATTCAGGATTGGAAATGACCAAGCCTTACTGGTGAAGTACGACCATATGAATTATGCTAAACTTAATGCATTTATTGACCACCTACCAGAAGCACAATGGGAACAGCCTCAAGCCATCATACACGAGGGACAGCTGGGAACAAGAACAGCACTCCAGACTGCACTAGATGCCGCAGATGCAGCAGCCCACTTGGTGATGTGATGGGTGTTGTGGTTACACCTCTCAGGACTGCCGAAGGAGGGCCGGATGATAGGTAAGGGCCTCCCTTTTGAGGACTCCAACTTTTTGCAGACAAGACTGATCCATCGCTCCATACTTTAAAGGACTCCAGAGACTTATTATGTTCACTAGAGATCTGCACACCAGGACAGAAAAGGAAATTCATTCCCAACCAGACCAGTCCTCGCCACCACAACATTGCTATGAGCCATAGCGAAAGAGGCCTAGGATTCAAAGGCATAAATCATCAGCCTCTCAATCCTCAATATCTCTTGACCTTGAAACACCAGTTTGGACACTTTGGTCGTGACCCCGAGAGACCACTCCCCACAACATCACCTGCAATCTACTGACCTTCCACATCCTATTAGATGTCGCCTCACTCTTTTCCTCTGAAATTGGCAAGACTCACTTCCAACAGATGGAGATCATTTCCAATGGGTACTCTATTCACGTCACCTCCCACCTTCCTCCCTGTCCCTTTTTGGGGACCTTTTTCACAAGAGACAGTTAAAACAGGAAATAGATCACCTGCTATGCCTTGGGGCCAGAGAACCCATTCCTGTGCACCTGAAAGGCAAAAGCTTTTATTTCCAATATTTCCTGATTCACAAGAAAAAAGCAAGTTGGAGACCCATACTAGATCTAAGAGCACTAAACAAATACATGAAGGTACAAAAATTCAAGATGGTCACACTAGCAGTGATTATTCCATTTCTAGAACAGGGAGATTGGTTCTCAGCCCTTGACCTCCAGGATGCCTACTTCCATATATCAATCCAGCCATCCCACAGATGATTCCTCATGTTTACCTTGGGTCAGGAGTATTACCAGTACAGAGTATTTCCCTTCGGCCTCTCTTACACACCCAGAGTATTCTACAAGGTCCTTTCTGTAGTAGCAGATCATCTACATACCTTGGAGATCATGATTTATCCATACTTAGATGACTATCTCCTCAGTGCCTGCTCCTTTGACAATGCCCTAGGGAAACCCAAAGGACTATGGATGTATTCACGCAACTGGGTTTGCAAATCAAAGCCTAAAAATTGACCTTCATTCCAGTACAGCATGTGGAGTTCATAGGGACTGATTGCAACACAATACAAGAGAGAGCATTCCTCCTACAACACAGATTCCACACCCTGACCACTCTAGAGACAGTTCAAGCCAGCCCACAAACACCAGCCAGACATTACCTCCAGCTTCTTGGGCACATGGTGGCATGCACATTTGTGGAATTTCATGCCAGACTACACATGAGGTATCTACAGGCAAGGCTCAGGTCTGTATACATACCAAACACAGACAGACGAGACAAACCACTATCTATACCCTCCAGGGTCAAACTTTCCCTGGAATGGTGGAAAGGCCTACTGAACGTCTGTGCGGGGGTCCCACCCAAGATTGCTTCTAACAATGGACACACCCCTAATAGGCTGGGGAACCCGTCTGAACAACAAGGTTCAGGGCAAATGGTCCCCCATGGAATCGACTCTCCGTATCAACTGCTTAGAACTACAAGTGGTCAGAAATACTTGTGCACACTTTCTTCCACTAATCAAGGACACTCGCATGAAAATCACAATAGACAACGTAGCATGCATGTTTTCTATCAATTGACAAGATCATCCAGATCATCCTTATGCCCAGAAGCACTAAAGCTATGGTGCTCCACAGTACAGTCATCCCTAATGGACTCTATTCTGAAGCCCCAACCCTCTGTCAGAGATACTGCTCAGGAATCACCTACTGTGGAGCACCTACAGGGATGCTACTCGAAGAAGAGGAGGAAGTTCGTCACCTAGTGCAGTAACAACAGTTGTTTGAGAGGTGTGTCCCTATGCGTGCTCCACAACCCACCCTCCTCCTCTCTACTTTGGAGTTCTCAGTGGGGGCTCTGTGCTGGAGAAGGAACTGAGGGTGGTTCACCTGCGCATCGCTAGTTAGCCTCGAAGCAGAGCACGAGTGGGCATAACGGACACCGCTATCTAAGATCTCCTATCAGAGGCACGAGAATGCAGACACACCTACAGTGGAGGACCCATAGGGGCCTCGTTAGGGATGTGATTTTTATACCGATATAGTTAAATCAATACAACCCCATATATGGGCACAGTTATACTGGTATAAGTATCTTTTTACCTATATAATTGTGTCTATACTGTGGTTTTTTACTGATTTAACTATTTGGTTTCTAAATTGATGTAGTTAAAGGATTACTAGAACTGAACCTAAGTTCACACTAGGAAGCATCATCTATGTGCTGCAGGAAAATGCTGAAAGCACAGCTAAAACAAAAGCAGGAAACAGAAAGTAACCAAAGAGCACTTATTTTTTTAGGCAGGTAAAAATACTATACTTAGGGAACATGAGCTTACTGTTTTCCTTTGCCACTGTCAATACAACCAATCAAAAATGTAATGTCAGTCACAACGTCCCTGATCACAACCCCAGACAGTCACACCATCTCCTACAAAAAATAAATTCTGCAAAAACAACTTATATTTTGCACCCCTCTTCTGTAGTTAGGAAGTTCTGACTAGCAGTTGCAGGTAAGACCAGATCCTCAAAGGTATTTAGGCTGCATAACTTGCTGATCTCAGTGGAAGTTAGAAGTTTAAATACCTTTGAGGATTGGGGTCTTAGAGACTAATTATTGAGGCTTTGGCTCTGGATCTGATTGTTATTGAGAAATGTACAGGCCCTTAGTTATCAAGCAGTTTGTACAGCTCTTTCTGTGCAGTTCTGAAATGTATAGTATATAGTTTTTGTATAGATGCAAAAAACACAAAAATCACTAAAAAGTCTAAATTCTTCCTTCCCTACTGCTCAGAGGGGAGAGGGGTAAAAGGCTATAATAACTTTGTTCTCAATATTCTCCAGACTCAACTGGTCCCAATGACCTTATTTGTTTGAGCTCCATATTGGAAGGACACTTTTTTCTTTTAGCTGCCTTGACCATTAATTCCAGCACTCTTGTTTATAGGTAGAACTTACTATAATAGATTTTTGAATAATATCTGTTTTTCTCTGATTATGGAAGTTCACACATTTCATGTCATCATCACATACCAGCTTACATCAGCCCAGAATCCAGAAATCTGAATCTCATCCAGAAATCACATGGTTTAGGACTGCACCTCTATCCCCAGACTGGTTTGTTAGTAGATGTCAAATAACCTGGATTTAAAACTTTTCTATTACCATAATTGTGCATAACAGCAAGAACTACAGCATGGTTAATTTTTAAAGGAAAGCTACACAATATATGCATATATAATAAAGGAAGGATGGATAGTCTTGTGGTTAAAGCACAAGCATGCAGAGCTTAGGTACTTTGAAACAAAGCCACTTACTTAGTTACCTAATGTGGATTTAGACACCTAAGTTTGAAAATTTTGGCCTTATCCTCTCTTTCAGTTCTCTACTCAATAAAATGTGCTAAATAATACTTGCCTACATCAAATTTGTGATGTTTAATCATTAATTTTTGCATATAACTTAGAGATAGGAGGCACTAGAGCAGTGTAAAATATGCCAGAGGTTGGAACAGTGCCCAGGGAGGGCTTCTGATGAGTTCCCCACACAAAGCCCCATTACGTGGGCTGTTGGATAGGAAGTGGTGAATTTCATCCTTGTGTTTTTAAGCTCCCCAGGGCAGGAACTTTGCCTTCCTACAAGTTTATTGGGCACCACACAGACCTGCAGTACTATATAAATAATGATAAAATATGATCTTTTCCATTTTAATTTTGTTTTTTGTAGTTTCTGTGGTGTCACTGTGGTTTGTTTTCAGGTACTAAAGTCAGTTACGTTTGATACAAAATAAACTAAAGCTGTTAAATGGAAACAATTTGTTATTATAAAAATAATGCAAAGTATTACATAATTAAATAAGATGCTTCTCGGATATAGTCTGTTGCAAAATGTTGTATAAAGCAGGTAGTTTTCTGTATGAGGAGAGTAATATGTAATGTTTATTGCTTCTCCTTTGTAGATGCCTTCCTTTATTTAGCTACCAGACATGAAAAAGTCTTCAAAACTGTCATTATCTTAACATGTTTTATTAATAAATATATTTCATCTTTAATTTGTCTACAGTAGACATTTTTTTAAATTTCTGCCATTGCACTACAATTTGTGCAGTACAACTGGTGGTAGCAACATGCTGATGTAGACAGGCTGCTTCTGATCGCCACTGTTTTAACCATCATGTGATTTAAACCTGCTCTGATCAAAGTTAGAAAACACAGTGGTTAAAATGCCAACTGAGCTATGCTAGCAACACTGGGAACCTAATGCAAAATGATTGTGGAGAAAGAGCCTAAGGGTGAGACAATAATGACCTCTGCTGGCCACTTCCTTCAATAAAAAGTAGTCCTTTGAATGCTTGCTCATGTCCATTCCATTATAGGGGGGTGCACGCCTCTGTGCATGGTTACCGGAACTTTTTTCTCCTTAGCAGACCCTGTAGGGCCGACTTCGGCGTCCCCTGGAGCCCTGCACACATGCCACGGTATATGAGGCACTGTCGGCCCTACACCCCCTCATTTCCTTCTTTATGCCTGGAACTGCCTCAGCTTGCATATCGCAAGTGCTCAATCTCCTTCATTTTAACTTAATCGTTTGTTGTTCGTCTTAGTTAGGTAGCTTAGGACCTTAAGTATGGTTAATAGTGGTAGTCAGTCACTTAGGATAGTCCCGGCTGGAACTTTGCCAGGAGCGGGGCATGCCCTGATCACTGGGCTTCAAACCATGTGCCTCCTGCGGGAAGGCTTTTCTGCTGAGTGACCCCCGTGATAGCTGCCTGAAGTGCTGGGGGAAGCTCATCGTAAGGATAAGTGTAAAATTTGACAAAAAGACAGAGAAAACCACCTGAAAGCCTTACTCATGGAGACAACACTTAGACCAGCCTCCGAGCCAACCCATTCCACCTCGGTACCGAGCATGGCATTGGTGCAGAGCGCGCCATCGGCACTGGCTCTGCCTCGGCACCGGACTTCATCTCTGCCGAGGAAGAAGTAGTGGAAACTGCACACAGAGCGCAGACACTCCCCCCACACATCTAGGAAGGCGGGGTTGAGCACCGGACCGCACCAAGGTCAGACTGCGGAGACCCATTCACCAGAGCCTGTCTCTCCAGCCAGGGAGCCACCTCCGACTCCTGGGTGTGGGGGGGCATCTCTGCACCTACCAGCGCTGTTGAAACCAGAGGTTTTTCAGGTGGCAAGGGCCTTATTGGCCTTGCCCATGCTGCCCCCACCCCGACCTCCACCCAGAGAGAAGGGGCCAGTGTTGCAGGGGAAGCCTGCGTTTGGACCCCCTGAGTGGATCAAGCGATCCCCGGTACGGGGAGGAAGATCTCCGGCAAGCCACTCGCCTTGTCACGGCACTGCTCCCCTAGAAGTCGCTCCAGGTCACGGTCGCCAGAGAGAAACATCGACAGGACAGGGAATGAGGTCACCCTCCTGATGCTGGTCACAATCTCCGGCACCGGGAGAAGTTAGTCCCAGAAGGTGGAGCCTGTCTGGGTTGACTGCAGGGGACCATTCCTTGGAGGGAACTCACACTGTTCCCGCTCCCTGGCACCGAACAGTTCGCCTGCACTGAGGCGGTGCAGAACCGGTTGCTGGATGCTGACTCGGCACTGAGAGGGAAGCAGTGCCACAAGTCATCGGTGCCCAGGCGATGCTCTGGACGTTGCAGCTCGCAGTCGGAGCATGATCCCATGTCTCGGCACCGGTCATGGTGCTGGCACTGGGTCTCGTCATCAAGGTTGTCGATGCCAAGAGGCTGCTCTCCAGAGCAGCAGAGCACCTGCAGATCGGGTCATCGCTCCCCTTCAGCTTGTTACCATGCAGCAGGAACCTCCAAGGCAGCCCCCCCATGGTCATCCAATAGTGACTTGGCATCCTCCCAGGAAGACGGCCACCGGGCAAGGCATCATCAGCGAAAGGTGCCGGAGCCCTTGGTGCAGGCAGCCCCTGGATGGTCTCAAGGACAGTGGCCACTCCAATGGCCATATTGGGAACTCTGGGGATTTTTGGTGGGGTCTGGCCTGCAGTCACTCAGGTTGTCGGGTGTGCAGTCCGTGGCACCAGAGAAGGGCCATCGTTCGCTCTCTAAAGACGATTCAGACCCACAGGAAGGGACCTCTGTTGGGACCTCTCGTCAGCGGGAGGGGTTGCCATCACCCACTGCATCCCTCCAATCCTCCTCATCTTGCCCAGATGAGGCAGTCTGCCAGGGATATTCTGCACCCCTCGATGATTTTAGGGCACACCAAGAGCTGCTCAGAAGGGTGGCTTCCAACTTGGGGTTGGAAGTGGAGGAGCTGAAAGACGCATCGGACAGTTTGTTCAATGTCCTGGCGGAGGCCGCCCCAGCCCTCGTGCATGAAGCGCTCCTCGTGCATGAAAGGGCTTTTAAAATAGTGAAGGCCCTGTGGCAGACCCCTTCATCAGTGGCCCTGATATCTAAGGGGGGCCAAGAAAAAATATTATGTCCCAGTCAAGGGATTCGAGTACCTGTTTACCCACCCACCCATCTCCCAGGACCCTGGTGGTGGATGCAGCCAACCAGAGGGATAGTGGGGCAGCCCAGTTCCACACCAAAAAACAAGGACAAGAAGAAATTGGACCTGTTTAGGAGAAAGGTTTATTCAACAGCAATCCTGCAGTTTAGAATTGCCAATCAGCAAGCTCTCCTGGACAGGTACAACTTCAACCTCTGGAACTCGCTGAAATGCTTCGCGGACGCTCTGCCCCAGGACCAGGCGCTGGACTTTAACACCATCGTGGAGGAGGGTACCACGGTGGCTAGCACAGCGCTGCAGGCATCCTTGGACGCAGCTGATTCAGCGGGCAGAGTCATGTAATTTTTTTCACGTTCCTCACCAACGTTAATCAGCCCAAAACCACAAAAATCTTTGGGGGGCAACTGCTTACTACTGAGTCCCAAACCCAAGAAGCTGTCTCTGGAGAAGATGCATATGCCATGACCTCTATTGGTGGCTGTGCAGATCTTTAGGGATAGCTACTTACAGGCCTTGTCTATACTGGAAATTTAGTCCTGATTTCAAACATTGTTATAACTGCACTGATGTATTTGCCAGTTTCAAGCAAGGAAAAGTGCAAAGAACAGCTTTGTTTTTGTATGTCAGAGTGCAGCTACACTCATGCCTGAATGTGGGGGCAGAGGTAGAGTTCTGTTTTCCTTGCCCTTCGACTCTCGTGCTAGTCTTTAAGGGCACTGTTTTATTCTTCAAACATAAACATTAGCCATAACATGAGAAGAAAGTAGTTTATTTGCCCACTTGCAACAGCTCACAGGGGCTTTTCCTCCTTGTCTGCCAATGCTGAAAAGAAGACACACCCTTCTCTTTAAGCTGCCTGCTTCAGAATCTCAGTCCCTTTACAGAGATCACTTGTGGGTCTGATAATCAGACAGGGCTGCCTGACCTCAGACCCTCTGCCCCTTAAAGGGGCAGGTCTCCCTTGATAGTCCAGATAATTCCTAATATAGAGTCTAGCTCTCATCTACCCCTTACCATCAACATTATATTTCCTATATCTTCTACTGGAACTGGTGTACAATTGGCAAATGTGACCCATATTTGGAATGAAAACAAAGTCCTCCTTAATAGGTTTAATGTCTTCTCTCTGCTTCGATTGTGTTTTGGGTTTTCAGGATTATTTGGTCTTTCTTTAGTTAAAAATAAAGCAAATTCATTTTGCAAAGATAGCTCCTGAAGGGATATTTGTGAGTCAAGGGGCGGGGGGAGCAGTGCACAGGAGATCTCACTGCTCATCTTTCTCCACGATGTGACAATTGTCCTGACTCCTGTTTCTCTGGCTCTGCTAAAAGGACTATGAATCAAGTTCTCATCCCAAAGGGCAGAGAGCTATTTTTCAAAACTATTATCCACTGCAGGTAGATGAGCCCCCCATTCCCAGCTGCATCTCCATTGCACATCTCTCCAGCATCACTGCCGCGGGTGACAAGCCCGCAGCTCCGTCCTGTCCAGCTCCACGCGGGCACGTGCCTATCATTTCAGCACCTGACGTGGGCTTCCCTATCCTCGACCGCCCGGCCCAGCCCCGGTCCCCGACTATCGCTGCGAGACCTTGCAGGGGCGGCTCGCTCGGGGTGTGCATTAAGACGAGATTTACCAGGGAGACAAACCAAAGGCCGGGCAGGAGCAGAAACAAATGGGAGGTGGGGGCTGCGCGTCGCGTGCTCCCTTCCCAGCGCAGCGCTACTTCCGCTCTCCTCCAGTCCCGGCCAGCGCCGCCCCCACTGACCAGCCAGGGCGGGCGGGAAGACGGGAAAGGAGGAGCCAGGAGGATGGGGCAGTGAAACCCACAAAAGGCCCTTCTGTCTCACCGAGCCACGCTGTGGCAAGCCTGGAGTCGCTTTGCGCGCCCGGCCGGGAAACCCTGTGCAACACTGCGCTGGGACGAAACGCTGTCAAGGCGGAGCCTGCTGGGGGAGCGGGAGGCGGATACGATACGATGGGAGGGAAGGGGAGTGAAAGGCTGTGCGGGGGGAGGGGATTTGGGATGTGATAAAGACTCGGGGTGGAGTAGGGCAGGGAGCCAGCAGGGAAGGGGAGAGGCCTGAAAAGCAGGCGCGCCACAGGGAGGCAGCGGCAGGGCTGTCTGAGGGGGAGGTTGGGGCGAAGGGCTCGGGGGACCACCCCAGGCAGGCAAGCTCCGAGCGCGTCCGCGCCTGCGACCGGCTTGTCAGTGATAATACGTTGCCAAACGTGCCATGCCCCGCCCTAGGAGAGCGAAACACGACCAGCCCCGCGCCCCGTCTTTTACCATAACAAAGATGGCGAGTTTTACATTTCCGGTTCAGGCGCCCCGCAAAATGGTGGATTGTATATTTCCTATTCCGGTCACGTAGCGCCAGGCGCCGAAATACCGGAAGTGACGGTAACGTGGGGCCGCATCAAGCCTGCTGGGAACAGGCCGCAAAAAGAGCGACCCGCGCCGCTCGTTGGCAGCGCGCGTCTCTGGTGGGCGGGCTGTTCCTCTAAGGGGGCGTGGCTTCCCCCGCGCGCCGCCGCCACTCCGGCAGCGGTGGGCGGAGCCGGAAGCGGCGTGGGTGCCGCTGCCTCGCTGCACTTGCGCTACTGGGCCCGCCCGCCGGGGGAGCAGCAGCGGTGCGGAGCTTCCGTTCCGCCATGGAGGGGCCCGGGCCTGGGGCTGCCGCGCGGCCGCTCACTGAGGACGAAATGGCGGAGGTGAAGAAGGAAGTAAGCGAGGCCGAGCTGGCGTCGGGGGTGGCCGGCGGAGGGGGTGCGAGGCTGGCAGGCCGCTGGGGCTGGGGCTGGGGCTGGGGCTGGGACTGGGACTAGGACTAGGACTAGGACTATCCTCGCCTCCTGCCGCTCCGGTCCTCTGCGGCTGGAGCGTCACGCTCCGTGCAGCTGCTCTCCCGCTCCCGTCTCGCTGGGGGGCCGGGACACGTGCCGGGAAACTCCCCTCTTCCCCCCCCGGCACTGGCGGGACTAGGCGCGGCTGTCTATGGCTCGGGGAGGCACCGGGGCCGCTGGCTCGGTTTGCAAGTATCGGGAGGAGACCCCTGGACGTGCGGCTGGCGGAGCCCCCTGAGCACCCCGGCAAACGAGCCCCGCACCGGCCCCTCAGTGCCTGCGCTTCCCTTCCGCGGTGTGTATCCGGCGGGGCGGGCGCTGACGGGACCCACGCAGGGGCCTCTGAAACAGTGAAACCGCCTTTCTCGAAGCGGGGTCGGTGGCTCGTTGCCTGCTGCCCAGGATCAGGTCTCGGGTGAGCCGCCCGTGGGCATCTCTGGCTCTGGTTTAACGCTCACACCGTCGAAAGGCTGAGAGGCCCACCGGGTGGGCGCTGTTTGTAGCGGGGAAAACGAAGTGGTTTCATTTGGAAGGAGCCGGGAGGCTTTGAACGACGGTCTTTTTAAAATGCGGAGTTTGGAGCCAGCTGCATGGCGATTTGTGTGTTGGTTTTTGTCTCTTGGCTTGGCGTTTGTGAAGTCAAAATAACATGAAGTCTGGTGTGGATTTGACTTAAGAAACCTAGCTCTTACATTACTTGGACTTAGGGCCATAACCTGGGTGGGGGGCGCAGGGCAGCTGTGGGGCAAAGTTGTGGGGGTGGAAAAACAGGGCCATGGAGGAGGCTTGTGGGGTAAGGTGTCTGTCCCGTTCCCCCCTCCCCCCCAGTTTTTTGGTTGTTGCCTCCCCTCCAACCCAGACAGGCTTGATAGCCTGTTAAGATGAGTCAAGGGGTGGAGATGGCACGTCTTCCCCAAGATCCACCATACAGGGCTGGCCCAAGTGAGCCTGGCATCACTTTTCACACACCCCCCCAATGTTCCTTCGCTCCCCCCCCCCGGGGGGGGCATGTCCCACAGGGTGGGGTGGTAGTGTGGCCCCCTATCAACAGCTGTGTTGCTTCTTATTGAGGCAGAAAAATGACAGGGAAAAACGATAAGGGGTGCAAATATGCTTGCTCACTTCGGGTGCTAAAATGCCTAGTTATGGCTCTCTTTGACCCCATAAGTGACTCCAAAGGCATCGAGAAGTTAGTGATAAAGACACACAAGGAATTAACAAAATACTAATATTTTAAGCTTAGTTTTTGTTCAAACACCACAGAAACCAAAAATAATCAGCTTCCAGCAGACAGTATTATTAATTTATTGCTTATTGTCTAACACTATGGATGTTTCATAAATACCAACCATCTATAAGTGTATCTCTATTCTACCAACATGGGGTGGGTCAAAGAGAGTGGGGGAAACCACTTCTTAATTTCTTTCAGGGTTTAGGTCACTTTACTGCTGTCATCTCTAAAACAGGAAAAAAGAAGCAAGCTTAAAAATGAATGAAAAGAAATAAATGTTAGAGGTGTCACAGTTAAGAGTTCAGTTAGTTACATTAGTGTGGAATGGAGCAAATAATTTGTGGCCCAATCCTGCAAATACATATGCACATGCATAAAGTTAAGCATGTGACTGTGTCTGCAACATCAGAGCCCAAAATGATTGAAGATATGCTAGTGGAGCCTAGATGTGAGGACCCAGACCATTTATTTTGTGAATATTTGCGTTCTGATGTATACATCTCTGCACTGTACATCACATAATGTTACATAGTACAGAGAAATTGAGTGGAGTGGAGACATTCAGCATATCAAGATTAAGACAATTTGGCCATAAACTGTAAAAGGAAGAGGAGAAATTTTGTGTGAGAAGCACATTATTTGTTTAGGACGGGGCCTAAGCAAAGATAAGATTTTATAGTTTTCCAGGATGAAAAATACACTTTATTATGTTGAGCAAAACTGAGTAGTTTAGCTAAATACAATCTAATTCTAGGCTAGACTGCAAAACCAGCCACTGGACTGAGTTGCTTCATGCACTACAGAAGTGAGTTTGGACCCTTAAATTATTGGTTCATTAATGATTTTTTGACAAAACCTTATATAACTTGTGAATGGGATCTTGCTCATTGATTTGTTTCTGTTTTCATACAGAGTGATTTCTAAAATCTTTTTTTCATGTTGGTGTTTACTGCTCCTTGTTGAAATTTGTTTCACTGAATCTCTGTGACTTACTGGATTGACTTTCTTCAGTAATTGTCAGTTATCCCACTTCCATCATTATATGCTTTTTGTTCAGTTCAATGAAGTATGTCAGTTTGACTTTGGTTTTGGTTTCTTAATAGTTGTTTTCACTGCTTATGTAATTTACCTGAAGTGCTTTGTCATAATTTGTGAATGTTTTTATGTTCTCGCTGGTAAAGAACAAGAGTGAGTAATATTGCAGTAGTTAACATCTGATTATTTAAAATTCTAGAACCCCCTTAATCTTCAACACATATATTCTGTCTTGAATGTAATGCTTAGTCTCAGATTTATTTGTTATTGTGACAACTATGATCATTTCACAATTTTTTTGTTTTTGCAAAAGGAAAAACTGCACCTATAAGACTTCAGTCTTGTCAGGCTTCAGAAGCTAAGCACAGTTGGTCCAGGTCAGTGCTTGGACCTGTAGAGAAACATAAGGGCTGCAGGAAGTAATGTGAGTCAGTAAAATACATCATTCTCAGAGTCAGTAGTGAACCAGTGTCCCAGTTTGATGACAGGAGCTGGAGAGGTGGTCTTTTAGATGAGTTGTAAAATAGATCACTTGTGCTTGTGATCACTAGAATTGCCTAAAAGCAGGAATGTTAGTTTTGGTGCCCTGACCAGACATAGTTTACTTACCTATGTTTTCCCATGGGGTTTTTGTTGTTTTTCTTACGTTCTTAACTGTTACAGCAAGTGTTTGTCATGTTGGTGATAGCTGCATTTGAACATGAAAATTAAATTAGTACAATTATTAAAGTTTTTGTTTGTGTTTTAGGATCCATCTAGATGAATCAGATAACAAATATCTGTATGACAAATAAGAAGCATCTGGTACTGGCCATTGTCAGAAGACAGGATACTGGGCTAGATGGACCACTGGTCTCACCCAGCATGGCCTTTCTTACATTATGTTCTAATATAAGAACAATTGTCTATTGACAGTCTCTCTCATGCATTTGCTTTATTACTAGGGAAAACAAACTCAGTCTCAAATCTTAACTTCTTCCCAAACATAAACTGTTAAAATGAAATGTTTGAGAGTACTTAATAATTTAGGGTAAAATACATTACAGGAATAGCATGATTATCCTAAAAACATGTTAAACCAGGAAATTCAGAATTAAAATTAAAAGAACTCTAACTACATTTTCATACCTTACCTGGAATAGTGTGTGCAGTCCTGGTACCCCATCTCAAAGGATATTACAAAACAGGATGGGGTTTAGAGAAGAGCATTGAGACTGATCAAAGGCCTGGCAAATTTGAGGAGAAATTTAAAAGATTGGGATTGTTTATTTTAGAAGGGAGATGAATAAGAGGGGACATGATAAAAGTAATAAAATAATTGATGGTATAGAGAAGGTAGATAGGGAGCTTCTGTTCTCCTTGTTTCAAAACACAAGAACAAGGAAACAGTCAATTAAAGTAAAAAGTGGGGAATTGATAACCAATTAAAGGAAATACTTTTTCATGCTGTGTGTGATTAAACTGTGGATCTTGTTGCCACAGAAAGTCATGGAGACCAAGAACTTTTCAAGATTCAAAAGGAACTGCAATGAACCACTCCATGGAAGACATTTTTCTCAGTCCCAAAGTTTCCTCTTATTCCAAACTCTCAGTAAGGCCAGCACACCTGATAATACACAATTATATTGCAAAAGAGAAATTTTAGTGTGACAGATACAGCAATTTCCTGCAATATCCTTATGACCTTATTTTATTAAGTTTATGGATTATTGTGGGCTGGGATTGTATATAATGTCTCTGGGCAGAGATGTGATAGATATGAAACTTAGGAGTTCAAAAGACTATATTGAAAATATGCCAGATACTTTAGACTTTTGGAACAATAAGTGTTAAGTTGATTTCTTGGAGAACTGCTAGGGAGAAGCTAATGCAAATTCACCAACTCCAGTTATGGTATGCCCTGAGAAGAGTGTCAGTGTCTGCTAATTACCTGTTTCAGAATGCCAAGATCAAGGCCTGAGCTATATAAAGTAACAGTTGACCTGCCCCGTTTGGGTTCAGGTTCTGGGTCTAAGAGGGATGAACTTGTAACCACAGGGAAAACCCAGTTGTGGGTTTTGAATCACTAAAACCTACCAGAGCCCTACATTGGAATTGGAGGGAGAGGTGACCATTGGTAAGCTTTTTAGCATGTGTGTAGGTTCTTTTATTGTTTTAGTATGTTTTCTCTTGCTTTTATCTTAAAATAAATGTGCTTGCTTGGAAGAAGTAGTGTGGTAACTTATAACCAATACACTGGTCATAGCTCTCAGAGAGAAAGCAAAGTGCTGGCACTGACCTTTTTAGGCAGTCTTACACTGTGATATTCCCGCAAGTCAGGCAGCTGTGTAGCCTTAAGATCCCCCATCCGGAGAGAATGAGATGAAGGTTTCTGCCCAAGAGAAGTGACATCTGGGAAATGCTAGTCTAAAGTGGGTGCCCTTGGTGAATGATGGCTGGGGAATACAGATACTGTTGTCCTGAATCTGTGACACCTAGCATTTCACTTCCACACCCAAACTTTAGAATTGTCTATAACAATTTAAAAGTACATTTTCTAGCATACACATTCAGTATTACTATAAAGGTTTACAGGATATTGTTAATTCCCATTGTATACAAACCTCATGAGATATATGTTGCCAGAATACAAATGTTTAGTAGCATTGGTGTTCCTTATGTTGTTGTGCTGTCCCTAGTGACAGATATTTGTTGATAAGCTGAGAGCAAATGAAATAAGATACTTTTCTGAATATTTATTTAAAAATTGATTTCCCTGTGGTCCCTTGTGTGGTGCTGTTCTTAGTTGCTCTATTTCTTGTACTTTCTTCCCCTTCAGGTACAACACTGATGGTGGCCATATAAGCAGCTAGATGAAGGTAGATAATATCTTAGAATACTTCTACACTTAAACATGGCCCTTCCTTCTGGTCTTGTACTTAATTATTGTTGTGCATCTTTCAGTGAATTCTTTCAGCTCAATGGTTCCTTTTCTGACCTTGTTAACATGAGAGCAACTTTGTAAAAACTGATTCTACCTGATTCCTTTATCACAACCCAGGGAAGCTTTGCTACCGGCAAGGGTAGACTTTTTTTTGTTTTGTAGAAGGTCCTTCCCCAATTCCTGTTAATCAAGAGTTATCATGGTGTGTTTAGAATCATAGTAAAATTTCAGCTGCCTTGTTTTCAGCAAGCCATCCTAAACCAGACCACTCACTTGTCTAGCCACTGTGTGAGCTTGAGGCTTAATTTTTAAAAATGTGTCTCAGGCTGAAGTTACCCAGTTCATGTGCTGTTAACTAGAATATTCCTGCCAGCGCCACCACTATCCATGGAAACTGATTTTCTTTTGGAATGAAATATCTAACTTTTAGCAAGTATCTTTTGTTCCCTTCTGTCTCTTCAAATCCCTATCCTAGTCCAAATTCCCCTCATAGTTCAGTGTATCTTGGTTTCTCCCTAATTCTTTCCCAGGGCACTTTCACTCTACTCCTGCAAGCACACCTGACCAGATGCTTTTTGAAGGAGTAACCGCACAGTACAGATGAGTACATTTGTCCTTGTTTTTGAAGGCTGGATAGTGGTTGGTGTAAAAACCAATGCTGAAATGAGACTGAGGGCTGGTCTACATTACAGTCTTTTGTCAACCAAAGTCAGCTTTTTGCTCAAAAACCATGGGTGTACACACCACAATCCCCCCCGCCATCGACCTAACTCCCCTGATTTTGTGACAAAATAAAACCACCTCGACAAGAGGCATAGAGCTTTTTGTGACAAACTTTTAGCGACAAAGCATCAGTGTAGATGCCGCTCTTAGTTATGTTGTGGTAAATGGCCTCCAGGAAGTATCCCACAATGCCCAACCTGACTGCTCTGGCCATCAGTTTGAACTCTGCTGCCACCCACCACTCCTCCCTTAAAGTTCCAGAAGTTTTTGAAATTCCACTTCCTGCTTGGTTGGTGTGGAGAGCTCACATCACATCTTCCCGTGCAAAAATCGAGCTGTGGAAGGGGTAACAAAAGGCTATGGAGTCAAACCATCTCTCTGGTGCAGAGCTAAAGACCTGCTTCTTCTATAAGGAGCTGGAAGCCATCCTCAGTGGTAACCCCCACCTCCACAGCCAGGAGACTCATGGATACCTGCAGACAGTGGACTCAACCCTGACAAAAAAGTCATGGATGAAGAGGTCGAGTTGGAGGAAGATGCGGAGCAGGGGACTAGCTTGTTTGGTGACATGAGGAGCCAGGACCTCTTCTCAATCCCAAAGGGTTCGAGCCAGTCCCAGCCCTCCAGCTCTGACATGCGGGATGAAGGAGAGGGGAGCTTGGGTAAGTGATTTCTTTTGAGCTGATGCTACTCGGTTACATGAGATATAGCTGTCCTTTGCTTTATTGCATTAAATAACTCATTGAAGGGATATAAATGCACAAGAGTAGCTGTGTTTGCATGTGCTTCCCCTTCCCCTATTCAGCTAGACAGTGCTGCAGAAAAGTGTGTTAATGCACACCGAGATTTCATGGGAATTCTCCAGAGAGATCTCTAGGAAACTTCCCTGGAGGTACTCGCCAACCCTCTGCTGGTGATTCCTCAGCAGAGCTGCTTTGTTTTTCCCCCGTTGTAGGAAACATTCCCGTGCCAATCAGCAATCTCTTGGGCAGAGACCAAAGCAGCACACAGGTGAGCAGCATAGGGACCCGGTTTGAAGCTACTTGCATGGAAGAGATGCCCCCTAGGATTCCTGCTTACTCTCAGGAATGAGATATCGGCTTCTGTAGCCCTCGCTTGTGGAAGATGGTGGCACAATTTGAAATTTTGTCCCTATCTACCTGCATCAATACCCCAAACCATCACCCAGAACCTTTTCCCCAGTTATACTGCCCCCTCCCCCAGCACAACTCACCATGCCCTGGGCAATCATTGAGCTGTGCACTTGCCAGGGGACGGTGAGAAAGAGGTGCATTTTACACTAATGAATCAATACTCTTAGTGCACTGACAATCATGCTTCTGTTTGTTGTTCTTCTACAGATGTGCCCTTGTGGGGAAACCCCTACATACCTGCCGAGTGTCTGTGGCTGATAAGAAAATGACCATAGAGAAGCAAAGAAGAGATGTTCCAAGAACTCTTCTAGTTCTCTGAGGTGGGGGAAAAAAAGAAAAGAAGGCATGGAGACAGTGTGACCGAAAATATAAAAATTGATAGGCAGGAGAAGAAGGAAAGCCAGGAGTGAGTGATAGCAGGTCATGAGCGCATGATAAAAGCCATGGAGGAGCAAACAGAGCTGCTTAAAGTCACTCCTAGTGCTGCAGATTGAATTCCTGTATGCTCCCCCTCCTGCAGCCAATACAGAACTGCTTTCCATCCCTTCCCCAAACTCCACCCACACATCCCTACCAAACTCCCAGTCCGTCGTGCTACCCTGTTCACTCTACCCCCCAGACAGCTTCCAGAATGATAGCTGGGCTTACACCCAGTTGTCATGGCTCTCACTGCCCCTCACTGCTTTCTCCCCTCCAGTACAGCTTTTTGTGTGTGTTGTGAATAATTGTTTAATAAAAACATACTCTGTGAAGGATAAGCAATCTTTATTTCTCTCTTGCACACAGTGGTTGCAGCTCGCATTGATACACAGTACAAGCTGACTAGCAGTCATAGCATGGCACAGTGCTGCTTAGAAAGACAACTTATTGGTCCTCATCAAAATGTTTTCTCAGTGTTTTCTCAAGGCTTCCCTAAGTTGAATGGCTCCCCGTTGTGCACCTCTAATAGCCCTGACATCTGGTTGTCCATAGTCAGCCACAAAGCGATCCGCCTCTGTGGTCCACCCAAGGGAAAACTTACCTTCACAAATATTATGGAGCACATAGCAAGTGGCTATAATCATGGGAATACTTTCCTCATTTAGGTCTAACTTGCCATAAAGGCATCGCCAGCATGCACATTCAACAATCATTCAGCACCTGCTCAGCCTGGTATTGAAGCGCTCCTTGCTGCTATCCACGTTGCCCGTGTAAGGCTTCATCAGCCATGGTAATAAGGGGTAGGCTGGGTCTTTCAGGGTTACTATGAGTATTTCAACATCCCCCAGTGAAATCTGTTGGTCTGGAAAGAAAGTACCTGCTTGCAGGTTTTGTATAGGCCAGTGTTCTTGAAGATACGTGCGTCATGCACCTTCCCTGACCAACCCGTTCTGATGTCAGGGCTATTAGAGGTGCACAACGGGGAGCCATTTGAATCAGGGAAGCCTTGAGGAAACTTTTCACTCTTAGCTTCACAAATATTATGGAACACACAGCACAGCTATTACCGTGGGAAAGTTTACCTGTTTTAGATCTAATCTGCTGTAAAGGCATTGCCAGCGAGCTTATAATCTGTCAAATGCACATTCAACATTCATTCAGCACCTGCTTAGCCTGTTATTGAAGTGCTCCTTGCTGCTATCCAGGTTGTCCATATAAGGCTTCATGAGCCATGGCAGTAAGGGGTAGGCTGGGTCTCCCAGGATCACTATGAGCATTTCAACATCCCCCACTGGAATCTTTTGGTCTGGAAAGAAAGTACCTGCTTGCAGGTTTTGTATAGGCCAGTGTTCCTGAAGATGTGTGCATCGTGTACCTTCCCTGAGCAACTCACATTGATGTCTGTGAAACACCCACAGTGATCCACAAGTGCCAGCAGCACCACAGAGAAGTACCCCTTTCTACTGATGTACTCCATTGCAAGTTCGTCTGGATCCAAAGCTGGGTTTTGGGTGCCATATATCACCCCACCACAGTTAGGGAATCCCATCGCTGTGAAGCCATCCATATTTCACGCACATTTCCAAGACTCTCAGTCCTTCGTAGTAAAATGCAATTAATGGCCTTGCACACTTGTGATAACAGTGCCAACGGTGGACTTCCCGATCCAAACTAGCGACCAACTGGTAGCAGTCTGGAGTTGCCAGCTTCCACACAGCGATCGTCACATGCTTCTCCACTGAGAGGACAGCTGTCATTCTGGTGTCCTTGCACCGCAGACCACGGGCAACCTCTGCACAGTTCCATGAAGGTGGCTTTGCGTATTTGAAAGTTCTGAAGCCACTGCTCGTCATCCCAGACCTGCATAACAATGTGATCCCACCACTCAGTGCTTGTCTCACGTGCCCAGAAATGGCAATGCACCCTGTGCAGGTGCTCCGTGAATACAAACAGTAATCCACTATTGCTTGTTTGCAAGGCACACAGCAGGTCGGGCGCCTCAGATTCCTATTCCAATTGGGAGCTCATGATATACTGCATGAGCAGACACGATGTGTTCACAATATTGTCAACAATGAAGCGCAGTGCAGGACCCATCATTTCAGATAGAGAGATGGCAGGCGCACTGAAAACGGGAGCCCTGTAAAAAATGCCATGAAATGAAGTTGGAAACCCATGGAGTGACAGGATGGAAATAAATCACTGCATCATGGGATGTTGAGCACTCGCCCATGATGCACTGTGATCCTTTCTGCCTTCCCACAACTCTTAGTGGCACAGAGGTGAGTTGCACAGTGGGATAGTTGCCCACAATGTACTGCTGTCTCTGTTGATGCTAGGGCACCAACTGTGGACGCTCTTCAGTGATACAGTGAGTGCTGTGTGAACAGGCACAAGCGTTGTAATGATAGCGCCTTTTGATCATTGCTGTAACTTGCGTCAACTACACTAACGCTTTGTAGGCAAGGCCTGAGACACCTGTCAGAAATGGGACTGGTAGTTGAGGGAATAGAGGATTGGAAAACTCCAAATTAGAATATTTTTTCACTTTTACTTTCTCCGAAACAATATATTTTTAAATATGTTCCATGAGTTTTCTATGAAAGAGGGCTCATTTGTATAAATCCATTGTGTGTGTGAGATATAATTATACATATGAAATGTGGGGTTCTTTTGGTTGAGAACAAGTTCACTTTTTTTTTTTTTTTTTTTTTTTTTTTTTTTTTTTTTTTAAAAAGCACATATCGGGCATCATTTTATACCCGTAGAGAAATAAACAATATATAAAGAGAGATAGTAAATGTGAAATCTTCTATGGAAATGTTTTGTCTGGCAATCTGATTAGGGCCTGACAGCAATGCAGTTTAACTGTACAATAAGATGGGTTACATTCTAAAAAGTGGCTTTGTAAAATGGCCTTGTGGAGGTTTCATACTTACTAACTTCTATGTTAAACTTGTGCAGTTTTCAGGTAAAAATATTTTTGTAACTGCCACATCCACAAACTCACTAGAAAAACAGGCAAGTTGAATTATTTCCATCTCCTGTATCATCATAGTGATAGGTTCTGCAGGCCAAATTCTTCAGTGTCATTTGTGCAAACTGCATTTTCTTATTACATTATGTCCCCTTATAACACCATTAGCTGTAGGTGGCTTTGCATAGATGTTGCTGGTGATAGGGTTCCACAGGTGTCACAGTAGACGTAAATTGGTTTGTAGAATTCTTAATCTCACACATTAATGGCAGTTACAGAATAACCTAGCTTGACTGCTAGAGCCCTGTGTGATATTGTGGGGGCTACAGTTTGCAGATTTTTAAAAAAAAATTCTGACTGAGAAATTGTCACTAATTTCCATATTAAATTTTCTTAGTCACTTTTTAGAGTAAATCTGTGCCTCATGCTCCTCTGTGCTCATTTGCTACTGCTTTATATGACAGCATTCTTGTTTTTTGAGACAGTAAGATTCTTGCATGTCTGCAGTTCTGCTCAGAGTGAAAGCCATTAAATGACTGAATAGTTATCAATATGTTAGAAAATAACATTACTAAAACCACTTTTTCTTTATTCAAACACTAGCCCACTTATTGTCAGTATTGGTACAATTTTCTTACCTCAATCTTGATGGCTGACTGAAACAGTTAAACACAACACTTGTTGAAGAACAAATGCATTAAAATTATCGGTGTACCTACTGATACGTTTTATTTTGTATATAAAGCATGTCCCAGACACCACCTCGCATATCTTTTCACTCTGCTGTATTTTAACAACAGTAAGCTTTGTATAAAATTGTGATGAATTGCCACATGGTGATCTGTTATGCTTTTTCTCACAAATGTCTTTGAAACTTTGCAAGTGGTAGCAACAATGGGAGATCTAGAGTGGATAAAATGAGTGGCTACCAGCATTTTTACTACTGTATCAACTTGTCTGAGCAAATTGAGACCACCAGTAGCTACCCTGTACTAGATCTCCCACTGGTAGTCATGCACTCTGAAATTTAAAAAAAGTTAGCTTAGTCATCAGCTCTGGTCATTAACAGCTGTTATTGTCACATTAGGAACTCACAATTTGGCTCCATAAAATGCATTCATCCACCTGATGAACCAAGGGTATATCTAGACTAAGATAAAAGGTGGGTTTTTAGAAAATGTTAGCTATCAGTGTTAGCTGATCAAGGGGAATTCTAGGGTTCAGTTTGATCAGTGAACGTGTGTGTATATAAGGCAAATTTTATTTTAACATGGATTTTTTAATGTGTTGGCTAATGGTTTTTTAAAATTCCTTTTATCCTAGTCTAGATGTATCCTAAAAGAGCTACCTCTTCTTTAGAGGGAACTAGTATCTACACAATCCAATAGAGGACAAATATATATGTACATTAAATATAATAATTACTTTATTGTATTGTACCCACTTTAGTTTTCATACCAGATAGGGCTATAGTTCTTTACTGTTTGAAGTGTTCCTTATAAGTCAGTTTAATGTTTAGGGTAAAGAATATATAAATAAAATGTTATTAGATTTATTATATACAATTTTTCCTTTTAATTTTCAAAAGTGCTTAAAATAGTAAAATAACATACTCTCAAGTTTCAGTCACCCTAGTCTACTTGCCAAAGATGCTGTAGGTAGATCTTGGAACTGTCTCTATAGAGGCATAGCTGTGCATAACACATTATGGATATGAAATACAAGATCCCTACCCCAAGAAAATTAGTCTAATAAAGATTAACATAAGGAAAGAGAAAAAGTCACTTTCGGTGGGTGCATCAACATACTAATGACTTATGCAACAATAGCTGACTACTGAACATCTGAACAGTAGCTATGCTGCTCAAGAACTAACAGTGCATTAAGTTTACTCAAATTGATAAAATCACTCTGTTGCTTTTAATCTTTAAATATTAGGCAAATCAAATAGTTGCTCAACCACTTATATATTGGGGCATTGGACAAATGTTTAAATGCTCAAGTACATTGCCAGTTTCTGTAGCAATTCTGCTTCATTCAGTACACAGGTCAGGCAGTGTACAGGAAACAGAGTGAGGCGTAATTGTATTATGCAGGGATCATGTGTGATTCTGCAGCTGTAACAGTGTAAATCAGGAGTAAATTATTAAAATAGTGAAATTACTCTGAAGTTTTACCAGTGTGACTGGGTAAAACTGGGTCCAGTATGCACAGGATGGATGATGTAGTGATGTTGCAAACCTTCCTCTTGCATGAAGAGCTGTCTAGCCTGCATGCTAAATGAGGCACAAATTATATGAAAATAAGATGATACATTTGAAGACATTCCTATCATAAGGAATATGCATGAGAGCAGAGTTAAGGGTGTCACACAACCTTAACTTTTGCATTTCTTGATTTTTTTTTAAATGCACCACTTGTTCCTTTAACATAGTTTTTTTTTTTTGTGTACACTTGAGATTGTCTGTATTCTCTCTACTTCCCCTCAAATTTTTCTTTGACTGAAACAGGATGTTGAACTGAATCTCTTAATAGCAATTCTCCCTCTAGCAACATGCATCATTTCAGCAGAAGCAGCCATTTCCTGTTGAAATGATGAATCACTGAAGTTATAATGGTGTTGCTAGAAGTTAACAATATTTAGCAGTTTTTCCAGCAATTCACGCTGGACTAATATTTAGTATGTAGTATTAAACACTGTCTTAATCAAGCATAAGATAATAAATTAAAAGCTTGACCATCCTTAATTCTTGCTATAGTGCGCTGTTAAACCACAACTATGTAGCCACATTACTACTAAATATTTAAAATATATTTATATTTAATTTCCTCTGGGACTTATTTAATGAAAGATTAATGTTTTCCTGAGAGAGATTTCACTTGGGTCATCCTTTTTTAAAAAGTCTTAAGTATATTATACAGACACACTGTGGGAATGGATCTCTGGCTGTTGGGTAATATTGCGGTGGGTCTCTAATTCATAAATGTAGGTTCATAATCCAGTACTGATATCATCTGAATTTTAGTTTTTCAATATATACCCCTAACCACATTGAAAATCAACTAATAATAATGTTTTGTCTTTGTTTTAGGCTTTAGAAAGGATGCGTCCCTATTTGTGTGACAAAATTATAGCCGAGAGACACTTTGATTACCTGCGTTCAAAGAAAATACTCACTAGAGAGGACACTGAAGAAATCTCTTGTCGACCCTCAAGTAGGAAGAAAACTGGGAAGTTATTGGACTACTTAGCAGAAAATCCAAAGGGACTAGATACTTTGATTGAGTCTATTAGACGAGAAAAAACACAGAACTTTCTGTTAGAAAGGATAACTGATGTAGTGTTGAAAGTCAAAAATGAAAAACTTGAAGCTCTCAAAGGTGAGATGTTTAAATTGTTAAATGGCAAAGTAGAAGTTTCTGTAAAAGTACATAAACCAAAAAACCTGTCTTACACATGTCTTACTGTAGATTTTAGCTTCAGAATTCCTTTGGTAATAGAGATACCAGTTTTGAAGAAGTCTCTTGCAGGACAAACAAACCACGTTAGATTTGGATTTAAGCCCCTAAGTACTAGATCTTCCTATGTTTTTTACCATGCTAAGCACAGTGATGCATAATAAATCACAACATTCATTATCACTACTTAAGATTTTAACAGAGTGTTTTTGCATCTTGGCCTAAATCTGTGAAATTTTGCTTCCCATGAGATTATACTGCAGAATTTGAGCTTGGTAGTAACCTTTCCTGATGGGTTTCCTCTTAGAATGCTTTTTTTAAAATTTACTGTGCACCTTAACATAAAATGAGCCATCAGTTTGTGTGTCAACATTAAACAAAGCAAAAAACCCCAAAACCTTATGCATGCCTCAGCCTAGCATACACAGACAAGGGTTTTTTATGTTGACACATAGAGAATTGAATCATAACTTCATGTCACAGTGTGTATTCAGAGTTGAAATTACATTGTAAATCATAGCTTAAAAAAAAAAAGAAAAATCCAACCACTATAGCAATTGGTTCTAAGAAATCCAAGTTGGGAAGATGAAACCTAGAAGAAAGTACATTGTAACAGATTCTTTTCTCCAGGGTTTACATCTTCCCTGTTTTGCCTGACTTCATTTACAAAAGTAAGCCCCTGTTCCCAGTGAATTAGACCCTTAGAGCTGCTAGCTGAAAAATAAGTTGAAATATTTCTCTTCACCCCAAAAAATGTCCTTTGTTCTTGGGAGTATGGTAAAGAGAAATTTTGCCCTGTGTTCTCCTGCCAGACTAACTTGAAACTGAAGCCTCATTTATCTCAAGGACAGTATTGTTTTCAAGAGGTACTTTGTCTTTACTGACCCAGAAAAACGTATTCAAGTTGATTAAGACAGATACGCATTGGTCTCCTACAAGGAGCTCTCTGCAAATCATACAGGCCAAAATTTTCAAACCTGAATGCCTAGACTAAGGCTTCTATATCCATATTTAGGCACCTAAATATAAGCAGCTTAGTTCTCACAAAACCTGGGCACTTGCAGCTCCTACTGACTGCACTGGGATTTGAGATTTTTCAGCATTTGTGAAATTTAAATATGGGTTTAGGAGCCTAATGATAGCCCTCAGTTTTGAAATGCCTCAATCAATTATAAAAGTCCCAAAATTACTTCTGTTGGTTAAAGTAACAATAAAGGGAAAGAGAAGGTAGAAGGGGATCAGTTTCTGCAGCTTTTGTATGTAAAAATATCTCATACTTGCATTTTCATAAGTTTCAGGGCATGAGAGAGATGACTGGATTCCTGACAGGAAGGAGGTGGAGATGAGAGGGAGAAAGGGATATTGGAGAAAATAGATGGAATGGGAATATGGGAATAGAATGGGAAGATGAAAAAGACAATGATTTTTGTGAAAGTTTAACAAATTTCACTCTAAATGTTAAATATACATTTATGTATTTGCCAAGTACTAAATTCACACTGGAATGGTGTGATTTCACATGAGATCGAAGTTGACAGGAGAGGTGGTCTACAAGACAAGTGATCAACACGGATAAAATTTAAGCATCTCTGCTCTAGCTTTTAGAACATTTAATAAATGTCATTAAAGTAATCTGAGGGAGAAGCTGCCTAGTTACATAACATATTGTAATAAAATTCAACCTGGTTTTGTTTAGGTCTGAGCTGCAGCAGCTGTATGACTTCAGTGTATGGAGGAACAAATAATCTCTCTAGGTCATTTTCTGATGAATCCAATTTCTATGAAAAAGTAGAAGACAGAAAATCCATCTGTAATCAACCAGAAGAACCATTTAGTACAGCTGCTTTTGTATCTGCTGCATCTCTTCGTTCAATGAATTTACCAATTGTGGAGATGGGAAGCACAGAAAATGCAGTCTTCTCAACCACCCTTCCAGGACCTGGGGATCCTGGAGCACCGCCTCTTCCACCAGAACTGCAGTCTGAGCAACAGGAAGCCAGTGGTAGTTCAAGTGACAATCTTTTTCTGCCTTTAAGATCACGGTCTCTTCTACCACAATGACCTTCAGTGAATTTCTTTCCTGTCTGTTCACTTAAAGGGTGGTGTGAAACTTCTACATATCTTTGCAGGCAGCATACAGAATGTTTCCAAACTGTTAAATCACAAATAGGGAGAAATAGCCTATATGATTTGCAAAAAAAATACTTGTTTTTAAATGGTAATTAGTTGATTCTGTATCTGACAGTTTCTTTAATTTCTGGAAGTCATTAGATGCCACCCAGTGCTGTACCTTGTTTGGATTTTTTAGGATTTCATGTTAAATGTTATTGTTACTTAAATATTTCCAATCAATGGAAATCCTTTGTTTATCCTCCTACTGTAGCAGATTCTATTTTCTAATATTTTAGCAAGTAGAGGGGAAATGGCTAACAAGAGAACACTTTAAAAGGACTTCCTTAGAACTTCTTCATTTGTATTATTAATCTGGCAAATTATTAGAAGTCTTTTACATGGCATAGAGTAAATTCTTCCCTCAAATTTATGCGCACACAACTCCTGTTGGGAGAGCAGAATTTGGCTCTTTGTAGCCATGCATCTTTTGTTAAAATGCTTATTGCCAAATAATTCTCAGTGTTAATTTTCTGAACCTTCTGCTCTTTTTGTCAAACACGAAAGGCACTCTGATGCCACACTGAGTAGAGTTAATATATAAATGTACTTTCACATACTATTTTAAATATAATATAGAAAATATTGGTTTGAGATGCATTTGTTTTAATTGAAATTTATATTAATGGAAAGGAATGTCAAGTACTCAGAGTTCAGAAAGGGACTGCTCAGTAGCTTATTTATGAAATGCCTTTTTTTAAGTAAGGGCATGCTTCTATAAGGAACAAAGGCTGCAGCTGACATCTGGGGTATTTAATGGGTGGACTTAGCAGGATCGTGTCTTTAACTGAAGCACTCAAGGAATATTGCACTGCAGGTATTTAATTTTTACACCCTACAGTAACACGTTTACATTGCAAGTGATTAAGAATCTAAACCAAGTTTTAATTTTAACATGGGAAAAGTTCTCATCTCCTGACATAATACAATATGCTTTACTCCTTTCATACTTTCCTTTTCATTCTAATCCTCTTTGTAAAATTGAATTTTAAAAGATTAAGTGTAGAAGTGCAAAATGGACCAATTTAAAAACTATTAAACTCAGGATTATGTACAGCTGACTTTACACTGCAGAGTATTTTTTGTTATTTTCTGTTTATCAAAAGGTAGACTGAACTTTATTTAAAATGTATAATTCTGACACTGACTGGTATATTAGCAAAACAAGTATTCTGTTCTGCCACACAAGAAACCCAGATTCCATTTTTAATCCTGATATTCCTGCTGCAGAAGCTATATGCTCACCTGTGGACTTCAGAGAATTAGCTGCCTTACATTGTTCATGAGTAACACCAGCCAAAAGGAGGCTGGTCCCATTTGGGGACTCAGAAAAGTAGTCAACAGAGTAACCTATAGCTATTTGTTTTTCATGTCTGACTAGTCCCTGGATGTAAACTCAGTTCACATAAACAGTCAAGTTTAATTGGACTATCCTGTTAGAAACATTTTTAGTATAAGAATTAGGTAGCTTACATATAACAAAAATACGGGCTGCTTTTTTTTAGTATATGACACACTGATCACTATGTTTTCAGGTATCTATCCATCTAAGGCACATTGAACCAGATTTTCAAAAAAGCAGATTACCCACACGTTCTGTTGATTACAGCTTTGAGTTGTGGGTGCTCAGCACTCTCAAAAATCAAATGTAATGTCTTAACTCCCCCACATTTTGAACATTTCAAACTTTTTTTTATAAACTCTGCAGGTATTAGGCTAATGTACTCTATCAGGGTCTGATCCAGAGAATTGCTGAGAGCCTTGCACTCAATGGGTCCCATCCACCTTCCACTCAAACTAATGCCAAGCATTTTGGGAGCAAGAGGAGGCCCACTGAGAGTTGAGGGGCTCAGCAATTTACAGGATGCATTTAATATCTCATGCGATTACAGGAGAGCCCCAAAAATTGGATGAATGTGAGAAGGGGGTTGATTCTATGCAAACCAAAAATATACAATGTACCAAATGTCTGTAGTGAATGTGTACTACAAACTCTACCTGTGCAGTAACTGCTCCATTGTATTAACCTGAGATCTTTGTGTGTAATCTTATCAAATGCTTGGAACCTGTGCATTTTTTTTAAAGGATGACTTTATATCACAAACTGTTGAAATAAACATTTTTGCATAATTACTTGCTTCCCTTGCTTCTCTCCTCCCCCAATATCTTTCTTTGTGGCTGCTGTCATCTTAAAACATCTCTGGACTCAGCTGCTTAAACTAAGAGGCTATTGATTACTGCAATATGCTAACCTACAACAATTCCATGGCATTGAATTCTGGAGCACTGTTAAAGAGGTGTGCTCATGGAAGAATGCTTCCCTAACTTCTCCACAACTCCTGATTCTTTTGAATGCCTATCCTCACTTGAGGCTTTAGCATTCCATTGAACTCTTCCTAGGTTGGGGAAACTCCCATGTGTGATTTCTAACCTAACTCCAATAGCATGATCTTTAAAAAATAAATGAGTACTGATCATCTGTCCATTTAGCAGAATGATAGAATTACCTTCCCTCTTCTGCTGTGTCTGGGGAGGAAGAGGGTGGGTGTCTAGGAATTGATTTAGGCCTTAGTGCTACTTCAGCTTTCCTGACTGATCTATAGAAGGTGCTGCAATGAGCATTTGGACACTAGTAAGGTGGAATTATCACTTGGGGAAAAAGAACACATCTTTAAAGTGATTGAGGGAACATGACTGGAAAAGGTAGCAGTCTGGAGAGCATCTGACCCAGGTTTGTGGGTGTAAGCTAGGGAAAAATGTTTGTTTTTAAAACAATTATTTAACATGATTTTTGATGCACCCCATAACATTAGGGTAGACAGTTTAACATTGCTACAATTGAGTTAGATGGTTCTGTAATTTAGGTATTCTATCCCCTCAGCTAACATGATAGTAATTGTTAAAGTGGGTGTTAAGGGTGTTTTTAAATTGTTAGCTTGCTCTAATTTAAAAAAAAAAAAAAAAAAAAAAGGAACTGGCCTTATCTACATGACTTTTTCAAACAAGTTATTAGAACAGGTTCCCATTCTAATATGTTTGAAAAGTTTAGTGTAGAGAAGGCACTGTATATTTTAAAACAGGCTAAGTGGTTGAATTAAAGCTTAAGCTCCTGCATAGGTGACCAATTTAGCATGTTTTAAGGCTTGTCCATACTAGACTTTTCAAAGGTATTAATTAGATTGTTAGCTAACACCCTTTGTATTCTTTAGATCTGGTCTGTGAGGGTGATGTTTTTAAAAAACAAATAGTTTTCTTAATATTACCTCCATTTGTATTCCTATGTAGGATCCAATCGTAAAATGCAAACTCCAATAAGTGTGTACAACAAAGTGTATACAACAATGTAGCCTGCTAGTGAATATAAAGATCAGACTTGTTATAATCCATACATCACATTGAGATCTCACTTGAGACAAACAGACTTCTTAATTTTTCCATCAAATATAGGACTACTGCAACTCCAAATTTGTGTCATAAATATTTGCCTGATGCAAATCCCAGTACACTAGAAAATAGAATAAACTTATTTGAATCCTCATGAAAATAAAGGGTTTGAGCTTTTTGTACTAGTTCAACTATTACAGAATAACCTAGTGGGCTGGATTTTTTTTTTAAACACTAATCCTTATCAGTTAGTGATTGTCCTACACCCTGAGGCATGAGAGGGTTGTGATTTCAAAGCAGTCCATCAAGGGTTTCTATCCCTACCCTTACTTGTGTGTGTGCTTATCCATGGAAATACCCACTACGCCTCTTTCATGAGTCCTACAGGTTAAGAGTGAAAAATCCTGTTTCCTTTGATCAGTTTTAAATTTGTTTTCTAACGCTTTATTTGAATGTCCCCTTTCCTCCTCTGCTACTATACTGAGGAGAGGAAAGGAAAGGAAAGCCCAGCCCGTCTGCGAGAAGGGGTCACCTTACCCGCCGCTGCCATGGGCTAGAAGGGGGGCGGGTGCAGCTACCCCGGGAAGGACAGCGGGCGTACGCGTTTCCGGCAGTTTGGCTCCCTGCGGGGTCGGACCGGACTGGCCCAAGGGGAGTTTCCTTTCCGGTTGGGCGAGGCCTAGCTCCGTCAGTCCCGACTCCCGGGCCCAGGCCAGCCCAGCCCGGCCCCTCTCGCTCCCGGAACATTTGGTTCCAGGCCGGGTTTCCGCGGCGGTGTGTCTCCGCCGCCGGACCCGGTGTGCCAGCCCCGCCATGATGGCGGCGGAGGGGAAGGACCCGCTCGGGTACTTCGCGGCCTACGGCAGTGACAGCAGCAGCTCCAGCTCGGACTCGGAGAGCGACGAGTCGCCTGCCGCGGCGGGGGAGGCGGCTGGGGCCGCTGGGGAGGCGGCCGGGGGCAGCCCAGGCCGGAAGCCGCGGCTCCCCGCCCCCGACGAGCTGTTCCGGAACGTGTCCCGGCCGCCGGCCTTTCTCTACAACCCGCTTAACAAGCAGATCGACTGGGAGCGCCGGGTCGTGCGGGCGCCCGAGGAGGTAAGGCCCCGGAACGGGCCCGCGGGGGTTGGCGGGTGCGCTGTGGGGGGAGCCACAGCCAGCGCCAGCCAGTACAAATGGGGAGGGGGGGATCTCTAGGGTAGCGCGCGCGGCTTGTGGGCCTCCCAGCGGTGCGACTCGAGGAGAGGCTCTCGGATAGAGCCCTGCCAGATTTCTGCGTGCGGCCCCCGCCCGGCCCCGTGCTGCTGGGCACAGTGTGGCTCTGGGCTCCCTACCCCTTGCTGCGCCGCACCGCCCTAGACGCTGAACTCCGCCCGCACCAGGGCGAACAGCAGCGTCTCTCCCGCCCTCTAGGATCCGGACGACGATGGAGTGAGGCCTCCGGAGTTATCAGGCTCCCACTAGACAAAGGCACTATGACCTTCTCGGGCAAGACCCTAGTGAAGCCCAACCCCTCTTCCCAGCAGGTGCTGAAAGGAAGGTCGGGATTCTTTTCCTCACAGAAGTTATTGAATCTTTTCTATCGTTTTTGGGCTGAGGGTGGGTGTGGTCTAGTTTTCCGGTTTTCCCCTTTGTTGTTTTAGGGGAAAAGCTCTTTCTGGTTCCGTCTCGCCAGGGCCCCACCAGTAACTGTTTTTTGTAAACCAGAGATCAGATCTCCTTGGGTTTGATGATGTAATGTGAGGCTCCTGCTTTCTGCTCCATTACTTTGTTGCAATGCATTGTTGTATACGTCCTTCTCTTCAATAGCCTCCTAAGGAATTCAAAGTGTGGAAGACTAATGCAGTACCCCCGCCTGAGACATACAGTATTAAAGAAAAGAAGCCTCCACCTCCTCCTGAGCTTGATATGGCAATAAAATGGTCAAACATATATGAAGACAATGGTGATGATGCACCACAGCAAACAAACAAAGTTAACTTTTTGCCAGAAGAGGAGCAAGAGCCTTCAGAATCAGGTGGGTAACTATCTAGTCTGGTGAAAGGTCTGAAAAAATAAGGAATGGTTCTTTTTGGGCGTGTATTATGTGATCATTTTTCAGTTTGGTCTTCCTAGGTTTCATCCCTTCCCCTCCTCTATAATAGGCAATATTTAACATATGTAAGGTAATTTGGTACTGTTCCATGGCTCAGGAAGGATTAGGTGTAAAATCCTGTTACAAAAAAATTCCTCTCACTGGGATGAAAATCATAATTATTTTAATTGGTTTTCTAAGCAGATATTAAGAAACTCTGCAGAAAGGGACAAATAAACCATTTTCCAAGCAACCATATGCTATAAAGTTAATGTATAGGTTGTTGCATGATGTAGTTCCAAGGAGCTTAGTTACATTAATTGGGTCTCTTGCTGGTGGGGTCCTTAAATGTTCTTCTGCTCATATTCTGCTGTTCCAAAATCCTGTTTGAAGCTTCTCCTTTAGTAAATGTTTGTTTTTTGTTATGTTGAACTTTTAATTTGGAAAAAGGGATGAAATTTATAATAAAGCAATACATATCTAATCATAAAGGCGCAAGATAAGATGCTCATAGGATTCCATGTGAAGTTAAGCATCCTAATTTCATAAATCAAAGCTTGAAACCATTGATGGCCTAATAGTTCAAGACCAGCACTATAATTACTAGGTCATTAAAAACGTACTATCTGTTCTAATTAACCAATAGCAAGTGCAGTTCCTCCATAAAGTGTTTCTCTGATTGCTATTTCCTCTCCAGGTAGTCATGACATAATATGACCATGCTTTTCAATTACATAGGTACTAAGCTTAACATGAATATGAGTAAAAAGTGGATTTGCTGAGTACTGCTACATATACCGGAGAGAAAGATCTTAATACAAAATACAGTTAAGGTGGTGCATGTCATCAGACTCTGCTGTAGAGATCTTTGGGGCAAGGCCCCTGCTGGCCTGCTGTTCCTCCTCTTCTTGTACCATTCTAAACCAGAGCAATACTATCTGGCCACCTCATTTTCTCTCTTCACAGAACTGTTGTCTGGTTCAGCGGCAAGGTTATACCCATTGTATCAAATCAGTATGCATCATGTCTTCCCTGGCATGAATTGATGCTGGCACTGAAATCCTCTGCTCCACTCCTCATAACATCAGTTGAATGATTCCAATCCCTGCCTCCAATCAAGAAGTGAGGCAGGGTCTGCAGAATTTTTTGAATGTTCAGTCTAGTTTTTAAAATCTTAACCATTTCAGGCAGGTTTTACATTCAAAACTTTAAAAGAGAATTTAGTTATGAGAACTACTGCTGTGTTTCACCCCAGAAGTAGCTGTATTTCAGTGGTAGGCCAAGCTATTTGTATTTATAATGTTTGCAAAGTATTTCAGGATAAAAGGGTAAATGATAGTTTTTTGTTTTTGTTTTTTTTTAATATAGAAGGGCATTTATAATAAATGCACCTAAACATGATACCATCTTGGCTATGTAGGTTGGAGAATTGGCCGTATAGTTCATTGAATGTTTTTTTTGTCAACTACATATTAAGTATGCTTGTGTGTGAGAATAACTCATGACAAACTGCAAAGATTGGAGCTAAAAGTAGAAAATTATTCTTTTGAAGTATCCAGTACTGTCTCGGATATCAATGAGGTACTTAAGCTTGCTCCCTGAGAAGTTTATTGACAAAGGGAGCATCATCATCTGAGGATGGCATCTGACTGCATTCTGAAGTTTCACTCTGAACATTCTCTCCCATGTATTGATCGGCTGTTTGTTCCTGCTCCTTTTTCCACTCCCTCTTCACTTCATCTGCCCTGCATGCCCTCCTTCTTCCTTCCTTCCTTCTTCACCACTGCCCTGTCATCCTTCCCTCCAAACAAAATCCCACCCAAAGAATAAAAAGAAATTGTACAAACATGAAATGTGTAGACCATCACTCTCTGCTTGCTTGTAATATCTTTGTTCCTACCTTTTATCCATCTTGTCTATATGACTGTAAGATCTTTGGGGCATGGACGGTCTACTGTTGTTTGTACAATTCCTAGCACAATGGGGCCACATTTTTGATTGGCCCCCAGTCATTACCATAATAAAAATAATAAATCTATTCTACTATCACTTTGATCCATTCCAAGAGTGAGGATGTTATCAGCCAATCCTAGTATGTGTAGTTCCAATAGATTTCCAGAAGTGGAAAATTCAGTGGTTTAGCAAGAGGCGAGGGTATGTGATAAAAGATCTGACTTTCCAGCTTGAGTCCCACATATTGTGTACTTGCATTAATTGATACCATCTTTAATTTAAAGATGATGAAAAGGATGAACCAGCTTCTGCTAAGAAACGCAAACTAGACACTGGAGAAGAAACTAAGAGGAAGAAGTAATAAGCAGGATGTACTGAATTTGGCCCAGTATGGACACCTCATGAACTTTTGATTCCTCTGTTGAAATGGAAAACACATACATTTTCACCTAACTTATATCACGTTGTTTAGAGATTTTTTTATTTCTGTAGAATATGTGCCACTTGGAAAGCACAAGAGTTCAGGGATCAGTATTGTGATAAAACTTGTATCCACTGAACAAAAATTAAGTCCATGTAATCAATTTATTTAAAACACAATCTTTAAGTATTGTGATGAATATTTGTGCTCATACAGGTTATGAGGCTCTGTGGTATTCTGTTTATCCGCAAACTTGTGAACTTTTCTCAGCTGACCTGCCATCGTGCTAAAACCTTTTATAAAGGAACGCATTTTTAAAAATGTTGAGTTTTAAGTAATGTACTGTGGTACATGTTTGAACAATGCTGTTTTGAAATGTATGTAAAGAGTGTAAATAGGTTATTTGAAATAAAACTACGTGTGAAAACATATATAACTTAGCTGTTTAGCATGCAGTGTAATAAGGGACAAATTCTATACTGTGCGCGGCTCAGCAGTATGTTCAGCAGAAGCTTGACAGATTCTTCAAGCTTTGATGTGTAATAAATGGAGAGTTACTGCTTCATTTAGGACACTCGCCTTCAAAAATGTATTTGAAAAGTGGAGTTTGCTGTGAAATCGATTGCTGGCTGCCACCATATTTTGCCTGCCTCAGGGGTTCATGAGGTTAAACGTCAGGAAAATTGTCACTATTGCTGAATGGGGTCAATTAATGTATTCTATATTTCTTAAAATGGAGGACAAAACAGTGAAGAGCATGCTAAAAACAAAACTTGTCATGACTCAACTTTAACATGCAATGATTATTGCCAAATGCACCCATTTCAATAGAAAAAAGCAAAATGGAGCTCAGGTGCATTTTATACACACCCAGAAATGAGGGAGTTCTGCAGCAAGTAAGCAATCTCTGCCTCTTTATTGCTCACATTGCAGAATTCAGTTAAGCAGTATGTGTGACTCTCCTTCCTCACATCTTCAGAGGGCTTTATGCATGTCTAAGAATCATGGTGCCTTGGATCTAATGCAATCAGAAGTGATTCAGGCCTAACTGCAGGAGTTGGACCATAATTAAGGCCCTACTTGAATTGCGGGATGATTGTCAAAAAAATTGCGGCTGAGTTGTGGACAAGCCATGGAAAATTGCAGAAAAGTAATAATGAACCTTAACTGCGGTAAGTCCATTATTACTTTTCTACTGTCAGCAGCCTGGGGCTGAAAGCGAGGGCACTGCTGTCTAATCTGGAGCCGTTAGAGTTCCTACTGACAGGCCTGGGGCAAGGCAGGAATGGAGTGTGGGTGGGGCTTTAGGAGGAAGAGGTAGGATGGGGAGGGGAAGTTTCCTTCAGCCGTTGGCCATGGTCGTAAACCTCAGCCTTTCCTTTCTAGGGGGGCCATTGACTGTTCCGCCCTGGGGAATTGCTGTCAGCGGGCCTGGCCTTAACCATATGGGCTCTGGTTCTGTGTAAGGGGAAGAAAACAAATCCCAGCAAAAAAGTATTGTGTGGTTTTTTGTTTTGTTCTTCTTTGTGAAATTTGAGCTTTTGCTTTCTTATATCAAAAAAGCTTCTGAAGAATGTGGGGAGGTTTATGTCATTAAATAACAACTAATGAACTTCATTCTGTGTTGAGGTTACTTAAATTTGGTAAAACAAACAAACTATAACTGTTCAGAAGTCTTAATATAGTATAGTATTCATGTTAAGTGATTTTTTTGAGGGGGAAAAAAATGCTGCTAGCTATTTCATTTTTTGTCTTACCAAGAAAGATGTGTAAATAGCAGCTATTTACACAGTATTTGTCAACTGTAGAACCCTAACTATTAAAATTGTAATCTTTTGATTGCTCTAGCACCTTTTTTCATCTTCCTGCATCCCAGTACTCTACTCACCATACCATACTACCACTGGCCTGCTGGGTGATCTTGGGCAAGTCACTTTACCTCTTTCTACTTCAGTTTCTCCATCTGTGATGTAGGATAATGGAGATAAATTATACTGACCTCCTTTGTAAAGAACTTTGATATCCATTGATAAAAAGTACTGTATAAGAGCTAGATATTAATATTTATTATGCATTGCCAGGGCCCTAGATCCTACTCTGGCCCTTTAGCCTCCTTGCAGCATTGTAGACCTACACTTATCAGTCACTATCTCAGAAATATGTTCCACCTGCTAAAGCCCCACAGCCAATTTTTTTCCTGGTTACTTCAGATACCTTGATACCCATAATCTTCCTCATAAAAATAACAAGGGAAGGCTGGATCTGTGGACCTGTCTTGTCTGAAGAGAGGGAACGTTTGAGTGAGCACAAATAAATGTTCTATTCCTCAAAAGATCCTGCAATGGGATTTTGGCAGGGAGAGCTGTGAAATAGGCAAGAATTCTGTGAATAAAGTCCTAAAAGGGATGAGGAAGATGATGATTTAAGAAGTTGTCTATGACTGTAGCCCCTCCATGATCTGTCACACCTAAGACTAGCTTCAATTATAAGGGTCCTGGATGTTTCCCATAGCCGATTTTTATTAGAGGCTATTATCTCTGTCACTAGGAGTGCTAAATTGGCATTTGTGTTTAACCCTCTGTGTTTTACTGCCATAAAATAGGACTAATTATCCATCAGGTGGGCCAGCAGTAGTTGCCTATTTCCTTTGTTAAATTGTACCTTCTAATGTCAGCTCCTAGTCTAGCTAGTTGTTTTTAGATGAGTTATGAAACAGGCATGGATTAATATAGAGAGACATAGGGTATTGTGCTGGGTTATCCAGCAGTTATCAGGAGAAGGTTACTTCTCTCTACTTGAGTAAATAACTATAGACCCTCAGAGAATCTGTCCATAATGGAAGTGGGCTGCGTCCAGTTTTGTTAAATACAGTAATTTTCCGAGTATACAATAGAAGGAGGTGCTTTGAGGAATTTGGCTAGATCAGTGTTTCTCAATTGGTGTTCTGTGGAACGGGAACACTGTTAGGGTTCCGCCAGCAGCTGTTCTCCGCGCCACCGAAAAAGGGAAGATGTCCTGGATTTTTCGGGGGGAGGGTATCGAGTGTAAGTGTAATTTAATTGAGAAACTCTGACATAGTCGTTTGTATATAATTTGCTTATTTCGACTTTTTTTTGGCCCCATATATAAAAATACTGTTGAGTTTGGGGGGTTCCACAATTATTTATTGAGTTCAAAAGGATTCCGTGGCCAAATTTAATTGAGAAACACTGGGCTACATGATATACAGGACTAGTTTCCCTTTTGGGGCTGGGGAGAGAAATGCTTGCAAGAGCTTGAAAACTCATTGCAGAGAGTTGTTCCTTGGGTAATTTAGAAACAAGCCTGAAAGAAGCTTTTTGAGCTTTCAGTTTAAATTTCTGCTATGAGCTCTGGAATACACCTGTGGAAAAGCCAATTTGATAGTTGGATGTCAAGAATCTGGTTCAGTGGTTTTTACACCCAAAAGGGGCTTTTGATCAAGGCACAAATGTTGTTTATGTAAAGGCTGTATGTAGCTAGCATGGTACAATGTCCTATGTATGGTAGCTGGGTTCAGACACTTCTAACCCAATTTAGTTCCAGCATCACTTTGCATCTTCTGTGTTGCTGATCTTAAGATGAATGCATAATAATATATAGCTGGCTCTTATTTAATGCTTTTCATCAGTAGATTTCAAAGCAATTAATTGTAAGGAGCCTCAAGCTATTTTACCATTGTGATTCCCCAGCGCCACACACAAAATGTGCACACTGAGTAGAGCTTTCTTAAAAATTATGGTTTTTAAGAAAGATTTCTAATTTTGGCCCATTCTTTCCTTGGTCCATGTCTTCTGTTAGCTCTTTAAGCTATAGAATTTACAGTAATGGCAGATTGGCTCTGTGAATTCTGTTGGCTAATTCTGTGGTCTGGGGGAATCAGACTAAAGTCTCCATGCATAAATGAGAAAACCTTGATCCATGAGCAAGTTTTAAATTTATTGTTGCACTGTTTTTCATGGTGCTATTTGTTTCAATGGGAAGGGGAGTTGTTCCACAAGCCACCCTTTACAAACAGAAAGGGATGTAGGATGAGGATGATGTAGACTCTAGGCCATGTAGACTCTGTAGGCCAAGAGGGCTTACATTTTAAATTGTTACGGTGTAGTAATAACGTCTTTGTCTTTAACATTCTGTGTCTTCTTTCAAGTTTCTGCTCTGGGAGAATAATAAATCTGATGTAATAAATCTGTCACTGAAGACAAATACACAAACTCTGTTGGGATTGATATACTGTGATCTTTAAAACTATAATTTCAGTGCTAATTCTTAGAAAGTCAGAAGAGGTTCTGCTGTTTTATATAGCTTATACCTTTGGTAATTGCTAAGGATGAGATGTAAAAAGTGTATTGATTTAATGGGTTATTAGGAAGATTAAAAAAATCAAAGGTTCTGTTGGCACTTAGCTGACAGATGTTCTCTTGGCAGTCTGTATGCACAGAGAACAATACTTGTAGTAAATAACCTAGGTTCCTATGTTGTTTTAAGCAGGAATGAAATACAGCATTCATCTTACAACATTTATTTTTTTGAAGAATTTAAATGAGGCAACGCACTGAATAGTATGCAACAGAATTCATTTTTAGTGGACATTTCTATATTCTCCTTGTATCACTGTCCCTTGCAGTAGTATAACACACAAACTGAAATATCAAGCATTTTGAGTTGTAATGCTGTAAACTGCACCCATATCACTACTTTAGGATGATGAAGAAATGGGACGGTTTAATAACTCTGAATCAGTTCATGCTCTAGTTCAGGGGTTTTCAACCTTTTTTAGAAGCTGTACCCCTATTGTCTGAAGGTTTCACCTGAAGTACCCCTTCATGGTTTTCACTCTAATGGATGCTACCATGGTTGCAATAAAAGGCATAATGGAGTTGTATGATGTATAATACAAGACAGTTTTCTATTTTATTTTTTTTACTTTTGCACTTCTGAGTCTTCTTGGGCAGGGCAGTTCCTAGGAGACTGTGGGGCCTGGGGCAAATCCCACTGTGTGGGGCCCTCTCCCGGCTCCACTGGTACCCAGGGGCCAAGCCTGCCTTTGCCACCCCAGGCTTCACACACACTCTCCTCCCTCCAGTGCAGGGCAGGAGGGGTCCCCTGCTCCCACGAGACAGCACCGCTCCCCAGCTTCGGGGGGGGGAGGGGGGGGAAGGACATGCCACTTACCTCCTGTGCAGGGCAGCAGAGCCGGCTGTGGCCGGGCTCCGCAGCCCCCTGCTCTTACCCTCCAAGCCCCCGCACTTACGTGCCGCACAGCGCCCAGTTCTCCTGCTCCAGCTCGGCCACCGGCTCACACAGGGAGGCTTCACCCCGCGGCGCTGGCCATTCGCGGCGTGAAGCGAAGACGGGGGGGGGCAGGAGGCTCCCAGCTGCGCAGCTTGACCCGGTGCCCCCCCCCGCAGGCCAGCGCCCGGGGGCCCGCTCAGTAAGTGACTGCCCACCTCCTACCCAGTCCAGCACGCAGCCGGGAGGCAGGCCGTGTAGTCACTCGCCTCCTGCCTAGTCTCAGCTTCTAGCCGGGAGGCGGGCTGCAGCTGCCCGATGCTGACGCGTCCCCCCTGCGGTACTCTGAAGTACCCCCGGTTGCAAACCTCTGCTCTAGTGAAAGGGAGGGTAGCTCTAAAGCGCTAGACTTGCTAACTTTCTCCCCAAGAGACTCCACGAGGTGGTGCTAAATTAAGTGTGCTAGCAAAATGGCTGGTCCCTAGCAGCTCGTTTTCCATTAATCCAGAACCCTACCAGTTCAGCAGCGTGTTTCTGGAAAAGGTACATGGCTGTCTTGGATGTTTCCTAGATTGTGGCCCACAGCTTCTGATTCTGTTAAACAGTCTGTGCTTTAGCTTTTGTCTCACTGCTGAGCTCTTTAAAGCTACTTTATTTTTTTTTAATTTGTTTTAATTCTGTCCAGAGGAAATTACTATAATATCCATAAAAATCAATTCATATTTAGAAAGATCCAAAAAACAGATTAGTGAGGCTAACACGGTTATAATTAAAACGGGTTTTATTCTTAGCAAACCAGCAACATACAAGGTTAAAAGTCATACAGAGCTAAGAAAAATATTTACTATTCTGAGGTAGGTCAGCCACTGAAATGCATCCAGTTTGGTAGTGCAGAGACATGCAAGTGGTTCAACTCCCTATTTTTGATACAATACACAAAGTAAAGGTGGGAATTTAAATCTCCAGGCTATTTCATTTCTGGCCTCAGTATTAGAATTTACATTTCACAAATATGCATTTGTTTATGGCTACCTGGAGAAAGGCGACAAGAGTCACTAAAAGTTGCAAATGTATATCAAATCATAGTCCCATTGACTGAACTTATGTTGTTTGGGCCAGATTTTCCAAGGTATTTAGGTGTCTAAAGATGCAGATAGGCTCCTAGTGGCATTTTTTAAAGCATCTAGATGCTTAGTCCCTTGGCACTTTTGTAAATCTCAGTAGGTACTTAGCTGCATCTTTAAATACCTTTATAAGGGCTGGTCTACATTTACCTCGCGATTCGGCAGCAGCCAACAGGAGTTACGCAAACTACTCTATGTAGTCTACACTGCGCTGTGCTTCTTGAGGGGGTGGATTTACTCAGTCAACTTCCTGATCGATTGAGCGGGTCTCTAATGACCGCTCAATAGATCCAGAAAGATCAATCTGGCGGTGGCAAATGCCACTGTCAGTATAGACATGACCTAAGTCTGGCCTTTTATGACAGTTTACAGAGTAACTTTCCAAGCTTCCAGTTTGGAAGGAAAAAAGCCGCAAATTAATTGTTAATATCCTGTAGTGAAAGCTGGTCTAGATTTGGCAAGAACACATTACACCTTATTTATGCAATATAAGCCATTGGGATAGGTCATTTCAGTTTCATAATTTGCCTTGAAAAGTTCCATTTATCTAATCCCCATTTTATCCCATAGAGGGGCTCTTCGGCCTTCGCTTTATTTTGAAAAAGCAGTCTATATTTCATATCCTAAACAAACATCTAAAACAATGCTCTAGTTGGATGAAACAGTAAAACAAATACTGCCAGCCCTGTGCTCAGCTACAGCAATTTAATGCATGGCTACAGATCAGCAGAAACATGTAGCTGAAGATGATTAATAAAAAATTTATTCTTGTTCATTCGCCGTCTGGAAACCACGTATGACTAAATTAACTCTAGGGACCAAATTGAGACCTGACGTGGTGTCTGCAGTGCCACTGACTTCCATGTGACCTTGGAGCACATCTTTTATCAATCTAAACAAATAAATGGATTTGGAGCCACTTATATTTACAATTGCCTGAATTAAGCCCTAGGTTCTCAGGTTGCATTATAGTGAGCCACAGAAGAATTTCCAGAACCCTCCATGATGTCAGGCTGGCAGAGAATCCAGACTGCTGCCTTACGTCTGAGTGCATTTGTATAATGTAATGTATAGTTCACTACACCCAGACTTCCTTCGAATGCAGTTTGCAAGTGCAAGGTATTTTGGGTGCACTGAGAATGACTTACAACAGGATTTAATGCAGTTAGATGCCACAGTTCCATTAAAGCTGACTCTAGGCCTATGACACGCTAACCCTTTTCTCCTCAGCACTCTATGTCTGTGTCCTCTTCAGAGGGACTGAAGATGAACTCTGCTCTCCAGAACTCAATGTGCCTGCAGTAATACAGTGAGAAGAAATGCAGGTGCCATCCTCTAGGACTGAACTCTGCCATGTATTCAGGCTTTTACCTTCAATAATTAAGTGGGATTTAATTTTTCACAGTGTGCAAAATTGTTCAGTGTGGTGAAATGGGTGAGGGAGAAAATAGTAAATGTAGTGCTATTTAAAGGGCAAAGGTTACCATAAACTGAGTGTGCCCTGGGGCAGGTGGAAACTCCTTTCCAGATGTGCTGAAAAATAGGCCTATGGTGTTTGCAATGGAAGTTTTAGTACTGGGTGTTACGGTACCTTCTTCATTTGTTGCTCTGTACTTGAAAGTGTTATTTTATGAAATTATCTTTAGAGGCTTAAACAAAGCAGTTGGACTTAGGGTTGGGAGTATTTCTAGGCATTTACTTTGTCCTCTATCTCCCCCCTTCCCTTCCTTAGGTCCTACAAAGTTTAATAGGCATGAATTCAATAATATTCCATAGAAATTACTCTAAGACGTATAGAATAACTGGAGATTTTATTTTACAGCAGGAATCTCATTCTCTATTAATTTCTATGGGACTTTCCCATTAGTGCTAGCTTTAGCTTTAAGACAACACACATACCTGAATTATATAAACCAGAACAATTGTTATTGGGAAGCTTGCTGTCTGGGTACCAGTTGGTCAATTTTAAAATGCTGCCAAACTGAGAGCTTCTTGAAAAGTTTAGTTTTACTAATTTCACATTCACCTATACTTCACCATTGTGTCTCAGTAATGCAACATAGAACCTAGTGGGTATTTATATTTACAGATTTTAAAGACCTCCTGGAAGACCTTGCTGCTGTTATATTTATTTTTTAACGTTCAAAAGTTACTGGGTACTTTACAAAAATGAGACACAAGTCCCCTTCTCCCCCGCAAGACACCTCACATTAAACTCAGATATGATATCGCAAGTGAGGATAACAACAAACAAAAGGTGAGTGGGGAGGAGGTAAGAGAAAGGTTACAATAATGCATGGTCACTTAAGTAATGCATGTGTATATCTCGGTAGTCCAATTAAATATATTTGGGGGGGGGGGGGATTTTTTCAGAATATATTAACTCACTTGCATGTAACACAGCAAAAGAGGTTTTTTCAGGAGGGATTTGAAGCAGGATATGGGGTGGTGGTTCAGTGAGCAGAGTCTGAGATGGCATTCATGGGGCAGTGTGGCAGAAGGCAGAGAGGCAACAGGGGGAGAAGGAAATGAAGGAAGCATAAAGACTTGCATGTTGCAGCAGAGCAGTGAGGATTAGAGAGACTGAAAAGAAACAAGGACCTCAGAGATACCAGCTGGTGCTGAGCGAGGTAGGACCTAACATGGTTACTGGGGGCTCCTGGAGAGAAAACTCTGAGGCTTGATACATTAGTACATATGTAACAGCTTTGCATGAATACATTCAAGCTGACTGAGATGCCTAGTCTAGTGCATGCTGGCTAAGACCTGGCATAGATTATTAGGGTGCAATCTCTTCTTAGGTTCTTAAAAATATGCATGGTCAGAAATATGGATGGTGATCTTTCCAGGAAATGAATTGCATCAGGACAGGTTTATCTACTTGAATATTCTTTAGTTGAAAGAAAAACATTGTGTGATTTTTAAAAGTTTTCCTTTCAAACTGCTGCTGGGATTCACCTCAAATACGAAATGCATTTCAAAATCACATAAGCTGTTTTGACATTTAAGAAATTTCCTTCTAATTGTTCAACTTTCTATTGACAGTAGTGTTCAGCTTTTCCATAAGGGTCTTATCTGCCTCCTGTAATAGATAGAGGCAGTTACAAAACGGGTTTAGTGGTTACAGCTGCCTGAGATGGCCTGTGAGTGTGTGGCTCCAAGATTTCTCCTTTCAAGGCATGCAGGCTTTGACTTGCTAATAGGTGCTTAAGCAGGGTCTGTTCTGTCACATAAGTACGCAACAACATCAAATCAAAAAGGCTGCAAAGTAGTAATAGCCTCTTATCACATAGTTTAGCCTATGATACCTGATTATGCTATATAGTTTATCAGAATATGGTCAGAATGTACTGTTTGGACATGTAAGTTCCAAAGAGACACTAAAGTTGGCAGACTTGCAGTTTGACCTGTTTTTTCCTTCTGAGGGTGTCCTGGTATGGTCTGTTTTTTGGGGTTATTTTTAGTTCTTCAGAACTGAAATAAGGACCAGATAAAATACTCTGGCAACTGCTCCAAGCAAATGAGCAACCTTATAATAAAGGGATGCTGTCAGCTGGAAATCTAGTCAGTTTCAAAAAGTGAATTAAAGTAGTTTCAGATACTACACCTGCCTCAGCCTGTCTGCCACACACCAATTTTGTTTTTACACTCGATATTTCCAATTTTTAGAAGTGTTTCTCTCCCACATAAGCAACAGGGGAAGATTCCAAATTACACAGCGAAAATGACTATGCATAGGATACTGTTAAACACACAACATAAACACAATGAAAAATGGAAAGAAAAATCTTAGGTATGACAGAAAACAGTAACAGTTAAAAAAAAGAATCATTCTTCTGATTATTTTTAAAGTTGGTGGTGTCCTTTTACATACCTGTACATGTGTGTCTGATGGAGGATTATTTAGTTTAGGAAAAAGATTTTGACAGGGAGGGGGAAATATTTGTAAACAGTAAGTGTTAAGAATTGTGTATCTAGTACTGAAATTTACACACCACTTTATAAAGTAGATTATTATACATTTGCCAACATCACACCATCCTTCCCAGTTTGGTTGTATTAAAATGTTGTGAGTCTTTTTGTTGTGGGTGAGTTATAAAGATTATGCTAAAGGATGGCTGGGAAATAAAGTAATTAGAAAAGAGATTGGTTAAGCCAGTGTTTCTATCCACTAAGGAATGTAAATATTTTGAATATCTTCAACAGCTAACCCTTCTCGATAACAATTCTAATCTGAAGAACATACTTATTGTGAGGACCCACTTGAGACTGTATAGAACTCTTAGTGCCCTTTACTGTGTATTTTAAGCACAATTAAGTGTCATAGATGGGCATTCCACACACACACACCACAAACAAACAACCCTAAAAGACAAAATAAATTGATTGAAAAGTATTTTAAGGCAAATATAAATTTGATTCAATAAATGTTTCATTGTGTAAGTAACTTTACTGGAAACTCAAAACTACCATTCAGACAGAACTACTGATGCAGGCCTGGTTCTCACTACCATTCTCTATACTGTTAGGTATTGTACATATAGCCCACTTATCCTACCTTGATTGATATGCCTCCATCATAAAACATATTAAGTAGTCTTAATTGCATAGCAGCTAGTGAAAGACAAACAACAGTAGCTACCCTGATGCTGAACTATGATGGAACTGTGTTTTCATTAACTCCTGGATTAAAGCTGTACATGAGTATACTTGTCTGCAGAAAATTGCACAGTAACATTGTGAATGAGTGGTTTCCCGAACCCAAAACCTGTCTCAGTAGAATAGCTGAACTCTGTACCTCATGACAAGTACCCCATCCCAACCCCCTTTCCACCAGCACATGGAAACTAGTCAATGTTCTAAGAGTTAATAAATGTAAGGTTGGACTTGTTTGACTAAATGATAAATTATTAATAAAAAGTTGGTATATATAAATTGTTTCTCTAATGTTGTAATTGCACATTGACTGTAATCCAGTGTTCCTTCTTCATAAGTTTTTTTGTTGTATTAATACCTTGTTTTACAGTATACATTTTCTACTATAGAGGACGTTGTGTCACTGTGGCATTACTCAGGGTATAATCTGGACTGCTGAATAAGTGTGTCCCCTCAATTCTGCAACCGTGGGTGCCTTTTACACACCTTCACTGTGAAAGCTCTCTCTCCTGGTCTGCTCTCACACAGCCTCTAGCATGAAAATTACTCCCAGCTATACTGTCTGACTGCTATGGCCAGCCGCTCTTGAATTACACTGCAGACCAACATCAGCAAATTCCCAGTCCCAGACTCTTCCCCAGAAATGTGCAATACCTTGTACTGTCCAACCCTCTCCTGGACAATACAAATTCATATAAAGTCTATCATTTTATTAATAGAAAATGATATGCACAAATCCTGTTATCTCAAATGGAATTTCCCAAACACTTCAGTCCAAGCACATTGGTTTAAATAAAACAATAAAACAAGTTAATTAGCAACAGAAAGATAGATTTAAGTGATTACAAATAATGAGGCATAAAACTCAGAATTGGTTACAAAAAAATAAAAGGTAAAAATGCAACTAATACCTAACTTAACAAGCTCAGTGAATTCAAATCAAAAGTCTTTCTCACCACATGCTTCAGCAATCTTACTGGCTGAATTCCTTTCATACAGGATTCCTCCCTCAGTCCTAAACAGTTTCTTTCTTCCTCAGGTGTTATGGCTGCCATGGGTACAGAGAAAAGGAAAGATATCTTGGGGCATCTGTTCCTCATTCTTATACCTTTCCTCCTCTTTGAGAATCATCTCCAGCTGGGGTTCGGGAGACAGACAGTCTGTGAGGACAGGAACCTCCAGATGTTTCTTTACCAAGATGTAAATTTCTCGCTGACACCCTTTTTCCTGCCAAAGAATGGCCACTTAACCAGGTGATGGTCCACTTGATTTAATTCACACCTGGTGGAGGCATCAGTTTGCCTTTTATCTCTGAGGAACTGGTTTGTGGCTGCTTCCCCAGATTTGGAATATTTCTTAGTAACATCATACAGTAGAGTTTTAAAACTCTACATACAAAAATATTGCCATACATATTTTACCAGGACAATAAAGCTCAGCAAATCATGAGTTTACAAATTATTCTTTACAAGACATAGTTTTTACAAAATTTATCATAGTCTTGAAAAGGGGATGGACATAGGGATACAGACTGTCACAGTCACTTCAACAGAGACAACATGGCATCTGAGATTCATGCCTCGAACTGCATTGTTTACATTATTATGGATAAGAATGAATGTCAACACTTGCATTCTAGGAATCTATTTTAACTGATCTATATAACTGGCTGCATGTGAAGCCAAAGAGGTTTAGGACTGACTTCTGTATTCAGTTACAAGTCAGGCAAACCCTTATGTCAATATCAGTACATCTTGTTCCCGCCACTAGAGCCTGTGATCCAGAAAAGGAAGATAAACTCCAGGAGAGGGCAGACTGCAACTAAAGAACATGTTCAGCCTGCCTGAAGTCAATGCATTGCATGAAGTGTAAATTGAGACAGAATTTGGCGTGAACACACGTTTGACTAAACCATGACAAAGTTTGGGGGAAGGGCAGTGTAGTTTTCTACAAATGTAAACACTACGGATGGGGAGGAAACGTGTAAGGTGCTGCTAGAAGGTATAACGATATATAATTAGATGAAATGAAGCAAAAGAAAACATAGGTTAAATATCAGGAAATGCTACTTAGCCGGCTGATCAGTTGCTGTGAAATAACCTCCTAAAGAAAAGTGGTAGGAGCCCTGTTATGTGAGACATTTAAAACTAGATTGGACTAAATGCTAGCAAATAGGGAGGTGCGTGATTGGGGAAAGATAGATAAGATGACCTACTAAATTATTTCCATTTCTTATTTCTAGGATTCCATTGTATCTGCCAGTTGGTGGCCAGGAAATAAAGTGAATATATCTAATTAACAAGGCGGTCCCCTGGCAGCAACACTGGCAGGTGAGCAAATAATGAAATTTCCCTATCTGATCCAATAGGAACTAGATCCTAGTTTCTTCTCAGCTGGAATGTTATTTGCATATCTTAGAGCCCCTCAGGTCAAAACACATGTGCATGATTGCCAGCCTAGCCAGGAGAAACCTTGTGTTTCTTCAAAACTCAGCTTTGATCTGTTGCACTTGATAGGTGCATTCTACAAGACACAAAAGACTCTTGGTATGTTCATTTGCATACCCCAGTACCCAGAATGCCTTTCTATTTTCAGCTATTTCATAGCAGTAATGGTGTCCAATCTGGGAACAAATAAGTTCCCAGATAAGAGTGAAAACATCAGTGCATGTGCTGATATCCTTTCCTTCAGTTTCTTTTAAGAAACTACTTTGTACTGTTTGTCTCAGTAGTATGTGTACATAGTGTAGCTGTGATTGATATGTGTTAAATATTAATTTATTTAACAGAAAGGCAAAGTAAACAGAAGTAGAACTCCACACACCTTCAGGCACTCTGAACTTATGCACTAGACTTTGTTTGGTGGTTTTAGGAGTATAATTATGAATTTACTCTATATGAATATGGTAAAGAAGTTTCCTGATTAGTAAATGGCATAATTTACACAGAAAGAGAAAGTATGTTACATGTTTTCCGCATTGGAAGTTCATGTGAAACAATCCATTTGTAATCTGATTTGCACCCATTGTACTCTGCTGTTGATAAAAGATTTCTCCAAGTAATGACACTGCTTAATTTTGGTTTTATCTTGTATGTTTAGTTATTGCTTGAAGTTCAAGATGATATAATTATATATCATTGTATATCCCTTTGATTATCCCAATGAGAGCCTATTCAATGCAACATAGTACATAATTTCTAGTAGAATAAAGCACTCCAATTAAGAACCTATACATGTTTCTGTTTTGAATATTAAACCGTTTTTTCAGGGATTGATAACTCTGGTGCAAAATTTTGCTCCATCCTGAAACTTTGCATAAGTTTTTAAATCTGTGTAAGATTTTTTTCCACTCATTTCTAAATCATAGAAGTGAAAACCGTATTTTAAAAATATAGATATTCCTGAGCATGTAGCTTTTAAAAAGTTTTTCTCCTTACCGATGTTGGTCATTAATTGATAACACAACTTGGAGCCTTTGGGATTTATTTTTAAGTGTAAAAGCAATGTGCTGATTTAAAAAAAATCTACTTTGCATAACCATCACTTTTATCCATACTGAGTTTTTACCCATACTCACTCACATTAACATCCCAGTAGTTCTTTGGTAGGGACTGACATAAAATGGAACTATTATGACTTATTTGATTTTAACATTATATACACTAGGATTTTAAGAGTCTTAACATGATTTGGTAGCAGGTTTGTTTCTACATCATACATATATTAAACTATGCTAGTAGAACAGAGCTACAGGACAGGGTTCAAACTCCCACTAGAGCAGCTGGCTAGAATATGACCTGAAATAGTGAACATCTAACAGTTCTGAGGGTTAATCTGGTTTGGATTAATACCCATAAATTCAGATGCTTTTCTAAACTATTGTAGCAACCTCTTGAAGTTAGGAAACTGAGGTGAAATGCTCATGAAAATAGGCTTTTCTAAGTATTTTCTTCTTTGAGTCAGACTAGAAACAGCAGGCAAAATCCTTTCTTGTGGCAATTTGGCACTTCTATCTCTGGTACTGACCAGAACCAGACAAAACAGGGATGCACAGAAATAATGGGAAGGAGGAGGGGAAACAGTTATTCTAATTTTTTTGAATCTCAGAAAAGGTTCTGTTCATGTTTTGAGTGAAGTTTGTTTGGAGTGAATCTTATTTTATCTGAACCCATTAAACCCTTAGTTCATGTCTACTTTCAGGTTGGATAAGGATTTGAGTGTTAGGGGCTGGGCCCTGCTGTTTCTGCTGGCCAGCCTCTTATACTCAACAAAGATGACAGTTGTGGTTACCATATTGTAGAATGATATGGACCATTTTCAGTCTTTGGGGTCATGCTTTGGTCACTCTTATTTTTTCAGTGTATCCTTTAGTAGGGTTTATATAGGGTCTGAGAATAAGGTCCTACAATAGCCCTGTAATTGCATCAGATAACTATAATCAAAGAAGGTAATGACAGTGTGTTATGAAAAGTTTGTTGAGATGTTAACGTGCATTCTATAATAGCAACAGAAACTTTTAAAAAAAAAAGCTCAAAATAGTAAAGGTAGTAAGTGCCACTGCTCTTATTTATATTTCAATCAAATGTAGAACACAGAGCCATAAATATACCTGCTAGTTAACTTAAACTGTGATGCTGAATGATGATTATTATTACAAGTGATCTATGTTATGCCTTTCACTGAAATATCTTGGTACACTTTACATAACTTGTGAAAACCCTTTCATGACCTTTTTTATTAGATTACTGGTCAGACAAGCAAATCATGCCAGTAGCCTGCCTCTGGAGCCAGCATTTAGTTTAAAGCCTAGGCAATGGTGCATCTTAAAGCATTTTCTGAAAGTGGCCAGGGTTAGACAAATTTTTAGCATGAGTGAATTCCAGAGAGGAGAGTCTGCTCCCCAAACTCTTCTGCTCCTGGATCCATTAATCCTTGCATTTGGAACACTTAGCTTAAGTATTCCTGATTCGGCTGGCAAGTTGGGTCAGAGGTAGGGAAGCTGGTGACTAAACCATTTAGGCTTTTTTTTTTTTTTTTGGTAACCAGCACCTTTAATTCCACCTGGAAAGTGACTAGCAACCAGTTCAGTGTATTATGCTCTTAGTCCCCATTTCTCAGAAAATATACTGCTGTATTCTGTGCTAGCTGAAGCTTTTGAGTCACTTTCCTGGTGAATCAAAATAGACTGGGTCTAGTTGTAACAAAGGTATGGATAACTGGAGTGAGGACTGCATCTAAGAGGAAAAGGATCAATATTTTGGCAAGCTGAAAAATAAGATTCTGAGCCTTATTTGTTGTCTGTGAAATGAGTTATAGGACTCTGATTTCAGGCCATGTTGACAGTGGGAAGGTAGAACCCTCTTGATAAAGGACATGCTTGTGTATTTCACTAGTCAGCATCATCTCCATATTATCTTTCAGCTTTCCTATTATTTCTCTTTCTTTGTCTGATCCAATGAAAAGGAGACTGAGGGTTCTTACTCAGATTCACTCAAGCCCCCTTTCCACGAACTTCAGGGGAATTACTCATGTGTAAAGTTTAGCATATGTTTGCAGGATTAGGGCCTACATTTGTGCATATACATTTAGATAGTATTTTAAGTGTTTATTATGGGGCTTTATAGAAGATGGGTGATGGAATTTTTCAAAATTATATGAGGGTAATTTCAAAAATTTCACTGAATTTTCATAAAACCAATGTTCACACGCTTCAGAAAATCTCAGCTTGTGAAACGTTAATTTTTGAGGCAGATCTGCTGTGCTGTCTAAAGCAGCAGCAAGGTTGTTAAAGGTCATTTGTCAATCTTCCATAATGAGGTATTCAGGCTTTTTATCAGTCATGACCTCTATTTCTGGTTTGTCACAAATGCTGCCTCACCTGACTTGAAATCTTTCAATCATCTCTCTCTCTCTCTCTCAGGTTCCTGGCTTCATTGTCACAGGCAGTTTACACATGTGAGTCCTTTTGTCAGTGACACTTTCCTTTCCAAGGATATCACCACACAATTCTTAAGTTTTATGCTTTTGGCAATCATTTGCAATTCTCACTGCAGTGGAGCCATATGAGATATTTGAGGAGCTCAACAGCTCAGGAAAGATTTTACTGGGTAAGAGATCTGCAAAATGGCAAAGCCCTACCTGTATGTTGTTAGACTAAACAAATTGATGATGCTACTTTATAAATTCTCCTGTGTACATACAGAAAAAATTATTTGTCTTCTCTCTATTTTTTAAGGTCACACATGAGAAACCATGTTAAAATAATGCTAAATGCCTGGCAGTCTCCCCAGAAGAATGTCAAACTTCAAACTGAGTCTTGTTTCCTAAACCCGGTTGGCTTGGAGTGTTCTTTTTTTAGAAGGCCTGATAACAATGGGTCACATTTTGTACTACATGTTTTGCAACACCTGAGCAGATTATGGTGAATTAAGGACAAAAACAGCCTTGACTTCTCTTTGCCTGGCTTGTCAGCTCAAGCCAAATCCTCAGTGTGGTTTTATCTGAGTTTTTGTGTGTGCAATCAACTGATGGAAATAAAGGATGCAATGAGATTTTTTTTAAATTTCTAGCTACCTACAAGAAAAAGTGTTTTGCAACCACAAGTTGGAATGGAAATAATTTTCTGAGATACAGATCAAACTGTGTTTATAGACACAATTATTGGCAGCTTTTCATTTAATTATTTCCTGTGTGGCTATTTCATGGGGGAATAATTTAAATGCTCCATTAAATGCCCTTGAGTCCATGAAGAAAATGCTGTGTGAAACAGCTGTGCAAGCAAAATTACATTGGAATTTCTTTCATGGCAATAAATAATACCCAGGGGAGCAAACTAAGGGCCCAGTACTGCAAACATGTATGTGAGTAGTCAAGCTGTTTCAGGATTGGGCTCTTAATAGCTAACACATTTTATCAATAAATGTTTTGCCTGTTAAATAATATAATATAAATATTATAATAATATAAAATATATAATAATGTAATATAAAAGATTCCAATCACTACATTTGAATACAAAGAACTTACTAACAATGTTTCTAAAAATATTTTAAGTATAAAGAAGGAAATTGCCATCTTAACAATTTGGCAATGCAAAGAATCTACCTTCCTATGATGGCATCTAGGAAATGTGCTAGTATGAAAATCTTTGATAGGGAAGGTCTATATTTTTATTTTTTTGTGTTTTTAAGTGTTAATTTGAGTTGGCTGAATTAACTTTTGTGTGTGTGTGTGGGTAGGTGGGTGGGGACAGATAGATAGATACAGAATTTACCTGCCAGCAACTTTGACTGTTTCCAGTGCTCTGTAATCAAAAAGTCCCCAAGTCTCTTCAGACTTGGACTCTAAACCTAATGGCCCTCCTGGCTGCATGGAGTCCCAATAGTGAAGTCAATGGCAGGCGGCATCCATTGAGTTAATACTTGATCATCAAACAAAGACTCTTTTAGGAAGTATAATTAAGATGGCAGCTTCAATAAGAGAGAAGTTTGCTCATTCTCTGAATAAATATACAGACATTAAGGTTTTTAAAAAATCGTTTAAAAAATTTCTTGTAATATATGCTTATCTACTAGCTTCCCAATCCTGCAGAGACCTAGACGTATATTTGACTTCATGCACTGGAAGTAGTCCCATTTAAGTCAATGGACCTGCTTCCAGTGAGTAAAGTTAAGCACATGCCTAAATCTTTACAAGATAAGGGATTAAATTTGTACTTGGCCTAAGTTGTATTACAGCTAGTCACTGGAATTTTTCTTTACGTGGATTCTACAGAACTGAAAATATGGAAAAAGCACTATCTAACATTAAGAACTGCACCATATCTGTAAATGAGCATAAGAAACACACAAGTATATAGTTTTTTTATTAATCCACCAGCAACTAGGAACATCAATGCTGAAATAGGGCCAATCGTATACTATCAGAAGACTTTTGTTTATTTTGTTTTTAGTCATTTCTTGTGTATAGATGTGGAGCTGAAGTTGGGACCAACATGCAGTCCTCAGTTCATCCAGCAGGGGTCAGTAGACAGACAGAAAGACGTGAACACACTACAAGTGAAGTTTATTTGTAAAAAGTAATAGCATTTTTTAGCTGACATATTTGGTCAGAAACATTTGTTATGGGTAATTAAATGTACATATGAAACACAAGGTTCCAAAATAAAAATAGTAAGACTATTATTAGAAAGACTTTAGTTTATCAAATTTATCATTATGTTCAATGTTTAGGATGTGACTCAATCACATCAGATCAACCTAAAATTTTTCTCCCAAAGGAAATTTAAGTAATTACAAAAATGTTATGCAATATTTTGTATACCTAGTTACAAAAACTACCATACTTATTTTCACATAATTTTCTTTTAAAAGGGAGGAAATGTATTTAAAAGGCAACAGGACAAAAGTGCCAGAAGTTCTTTTTTCAAGTTGCAAAGGTGTAGCAGAAGTGATAAACTATTGTGAAGTACGTATTGGACAGCAGTCATATGCTTTATCTTTAATTATCTTTAATAATCCATATCTTTAATTTCCTCATCGTTTAACTCATATATACACAAAATCTTATATTAATGGATTATTTGTGATATTATTGAATTGGTGCTATTTACACTTACATGCAATATTCTTTCAGCATTTTAATTTTAAAAACTTTTAAAAAGATATAGAAATCCCATAATAGTTTGTGAGTGGAAAGTTATAAATAAGTTATCTAAGCTCACAGGCAAACCTAAATTTTGTTTCCACAAATTATGAAGAACATATATTATGGCTTAATAGTGGAGAGTTTTGGGGTATTGTTATATGGGAGATTAACTGTTCTGTTTGTTAGTCATAATACTTAGAGAAAGATTGGAACCTCTACTTGGACTTTTGTGAAATGGCTTGTGTGACCCAGTTAAGACACATTAATAGCACATTGTTATCAGGTGATAATGGTGCCATATGCCATATTTCACCACTATACAGTTATGTTCTTGTTTCTAAGATATATAAATAGAGCTAAGATAAGCTTCCCTGGAGCTCTTTGCTATGAAAAAAAGATTAGCAAGGTCTTCCTGCTAATGCCAGGGAATATTTGTAGACGAGGATAAGATGAAGTCACTCTCTCAGCAAAAGATGCAACAATATTTCTATTGACAACCCTTTTAAAATGATTTGGTTTTAATGTAGGGACGCAGGATTGCTACTGAAGCCAGTATTCACATAGTGTATGGGTAACAAGTTTATAAAGTAAAAATTTCCCACCCAATAAACCTAAAACTAAGCACACTTTTTGGTATTTCAAAATGTCATGTGTACTATACCAACGTGGCATTTGTCTTGGAGACTATAATAGTTGGGGTCAAATTCAATCCTGGTGTAAACATGTTCAACTCTGATGCAAATCTTTAATGAGGTTCTGTAAATTGGCTCCTTTCCACGTGACTGGACATGTTATAAAACAATCCTCCCACCTTATAAAATCTGTAACATAGCTGGGGCTTTATCTGGTAGCTTAAAGGTGATGTGCAAAGTGAGGAACAATGGGAACTGTGGTCTATGGATGCCTCTGTTATTTTAGGATGTATGAAGGAGGCCTGGAAAGTAGGTGTATGTGGGGTGAGGGGAGGTTGAGAGAGAACATTAGAAATTCGGGTCTTTACATGTTCCATTGCCTAATAAGTTTGACATAAGAGACACCATGCAAGTGAAACATGAGTACCTGCGAGATAAATAGATTTGTAATCAAACTGACTAAAAGAAAAACTCCTCTTTTCCAGCTCACCCTTAGCGAGCTGGCACACAAGGCGAGGCAGGTTTCATTTCAAGGAGATCATTGAAGGAGTTTAAGCTCGACTTGTTAAATTAGTTCAAAACATTCAGCGAATAGGGCTTTGAGTGCAGTCCCGGCGCAGGGCTGCTGCTGCTGTTCAAAGCCAGCTGATGCACTTGTTTGCCTTTTCCCTTCGTTTTCTTACACAAATAAAGGCAAAACGCTCCTGGCAAGTTCAACGTCAGGAATCTCTGCACCCTCCTCGTGCTTCAGCCGCTTTGTTTTTGTTTTACAAGGCGGTGTGAAATGGGAGAGGAATAACTGGTATTCCTGCCCCCTTGCAAGTCGGGGAGCGGGGGTGGGGTGGGGTGGAGCATATTTCACTCCAAGCACTGGCTCGGTGCAGCTGGGGGAGAGCGCGTTCACTCTCCATCCCCGGTTTGGCCCCTCTGTGCTCAAAGCCTCTGGCCCAGGTGTTAGCACAGCTGGATGTAGCGGGCTGGGGCGGGGAGAGCAGAAGGGGATGTGACCCTAACAAGAGCTGGAGGGAGGGACTGGGGTCGCCCCCGCCCCGAGCGCGTGTGGGGACCGCAGGTAGTGCCCTGAGTCGGGCCGAGGGGTGGGGTCCACCTTCGCCTCCGAGCCGGCCTCGACCACCTTAGCCAGGAGCCCCGGCGGGCAGAGCCGGACGCGCGCTCCGCAGCGGGCAGCAAGGCATGCGCATTGCAGGGCGCCCTCTCACCCCGCTCAGCTATGCCAAGTATGTGAGCGGCGGCAGGAGTCGGGCTGCGGCGAGGGAGCGCGGCGCACACCGAGCCCGCCCGACCATGGGCCGCCGCCTCCAGCCGCCAGCGCCGCGCAGGGGGGCGCCCAGCACCCTGCTGCTGGGGGGCAGCCGCTACTGAGGCAGGTGGGGGGCAGGGCGGAGGCAGGCATGGCTGAGCCTCTGCGCAGGACCCTCTCCAAGCTGCGGGGCAGGAGGTCCCAGCGCGGGGCGGCGGCAGGCGCGCATCCCCGCGGGGGGACTGGCGCGCCTCAAGGTAAAGCCCAGCAGCGGCCACAGGCCGGGGGGGCGCCGTGGGCTCAGCCTAGGAGCCGGGAGGGCGGCGTGGGGATCGCGGCGCCCCTGGCGGGTGGGAGCCAGGAGGAGTCCGGACAGCGGGAGCCTAGCTGGCCCCGGCGGGGAAAGGCAGCGCGTGGCCCCGCAGATCCGGGCTCCTGCCCGGCAGAGGCGGCGGGCGGCACTGGGGAAGGGACACCTGGAGCCTCGGCCACCCCCGGCTGCTCTCCGGGGGACCCAGCCCCGCAGCCCGCGTCCGCCCCCGCGCGGCGTGCTCCTGACGGCGAGGAGGGCGATTACTACGATAATGACACTCTGCCCTGGGGCGGCTGCTCGGCCGCGGCGCGGGAGGAGGCGCAGGGGCTGCCGCCCGCCTGTGCCCGGCCCCGGGGCCGCGGGGAGGGCCGCGTGGCCGGGGCCCGGGAGAGCACGGGCAGGCTGCAGCACCAGCTGCAGGAGGCCTATTACCTGCTGCTCCATGCCATGAACGACCTGCCCCCGGCCAACCCCGCCTGTGCTGGGGGACTTCTCCTGCCCGCCGCCTCCTGGTCCTCCTCCGGGGAAGGCAGCCCGCAGCAGCAGGTGTCCGCCACCGCCTGGCCGCCACTTCTCAGCCAGGGCTCAGCGGCGCCCCCCGGCCAGCTGGCTCCTCCCGGGCGCTGGGGTGAGAGCCTCGGGAGCCTCCCCCTGCTGCTACCCTCCGGCCGCCCCGCGAAGCCACCGCCTCTGCGGCGGTGTCTGAGCGACAGCGCGATCCGTTGCCACCCGCTGGAGCTCGCCCGGGGGCACCTGCTGCCGGGCGAGCAGCCTGGCCCCGCCTGGGACGGGCCGCGGCTTGGCGGGAGAAGCGATGCTCCTGCAGCCGCGGGGCGCTCGGTCAGCTGCGGGGAGATCCCGAGCCCGCCTCAGTCCCAGCGGCCCAGTGGCGAGCGGCGGCTGCTCAGTGCCTCGGGTTCCGAGCCGCGAGAGGCAGCGGCCGAAGCCTGGGTCCCGGCACCGTGTCCCGGCAGCCGCCCATGTGCCAGCCAGGGCCCCTTCAGGTCGGCCGCGGTCAGCGTCGGGAAGCTGCCGAAGTGGATGTGTAAAGGGCGCCTGCTGCCCCTGGGAATGAAGGGGCGCGTCGAGGCAGGCGCCTCCTCCCCCCTCAGAGCCATTGGGACCGGTGCGGCGCTGCCTGCTCAGCCCGGCCTCGGAGAAGAGAGGCCAGCAACTCCATCGGTTTGGAGGGGGCACGGAAGCAAGGCCCTGGCAGCTCCCTCGGAGCAGAGTGTTCTCCTGACAGGTATGTTCGCTGGGGTGGCGACCAACTCCCCCTCTCCTCCCGCCTCTTGGGCCTGGCTTCATCCTCTGTCACGCTCAGCCAAGCATCTTGTGCTCTGGAAGACCCGCTGGGGCCAAAATAACCCGCCTTTGGTCTGGCTTACTCAGGGATAACTGAGTGGTGGAGGGTAGGCCGCAGTTTGGAGGCATGTTCAACCATTTCGTGGAGAGCAAAGATCAAATGCCAGTGTAATGCCCTGATTGTGGTATAGCAAGAGCAGGGAAGTGTGTGTGTAATTTAGTATAAGGCACCTAGTGTTCTTGGTTCTGGGGGTTGGCAGCAGCGATTTCATATGTTTATTGTTACACGTGGTTCATGCTCCTATAAAAGCAATATCCTTAAAAAGTCCAATTCTGTCTGCAAATTTAGACGTTAACAATGGAGCTAGATTTCCCTCTGAATACTCACTTTGGGCATTTTCTTGATTTGATGGAGGTAGATTGCTCTTGCTATTTCTGTCCCTGACAGCACTGGAGTTGTGAACATGGCAAAACATTGCCATTGGTGAAGTTATGACTTGCTCTAAGGGAAACATTTTCCATTTCTCCAATGAAATGGCTTTTTCATGGTGAAATAATATGTTTTCACTCATGGAAATTGGCTTTAATTTTAATGGAAAGCAGGGGGAAAATTGAGGTGAATCCACAAATTGGTACTTCCACAAAAATATAAGAACCGATGTTATTTATTAGTAGCTCTTAAAAATATACCCAGATGATCTATATTTGTTAGAATTTTGTAACACTTGTGTTACTGTAGACCAGAATAAAATTACTTGCATAAAGATTAACCACTGTAATATGTTGAAATCGTAAAGCAGTCCTTTTTTAATTAAAAAAACCCCAAACCCCGTATGTTTACTTGCAGTAAACTTAAGTAGGAAGTTAATTGAACAAATATAATACCAATCATTTGGGATTGTCCCTTTTATTACAGTATTGCGTATTTTAAGCAACATTCACATTTGGAAGTGATTTATTATTTTAATTATAAAGTTTATTTTTGTATATCTAATCTGTTCATTATTCTGGCCAATAAAACCCATCTCTTAAAACTGAAAAGGGCTTTAAATACAGCTACCAGCCTTCCAGTTGAACAAAATTAGCTTTGTGTAGGTTCTTAACAAATCTGCTGTTTTAACCCATCTTGTTTGCTTTATAATTTAAATGTAAATAAACACAGTGTGCTTTGGTATATCCAGACTTAGGGCTTGACCCCCCTGCAATCTCTTCGTGGAATGAGTAACCCTTGGAGTATATGCTGCTCATGTAAATAAGAAGTTGCAGAATTGGAGCCCCTACTTTCTTCAATATTTTATTTAAATGTTTTATAACTCCCAGGCTTTTTCTTTGTACTTCTGCTTGCTTCATAATTTGTTAATTTATTTTCCTAATTTACTTGAATATTTGCAATTTAATTGTTAGTTTGGTTTGAACAGAAATGTAGTGGAGTCTAAAGTCCGGTCATTTAAGAGTTTTAGGAGAGGACTTTGTGAAACTCTTAATTCAAAAGTCATTGTTGTAAACAGCAAAAATATGAATGACCTAATTTGATGGAGATGTGGAGGAACTGCAAAAACTCTCTTCCCAATTATTTGAAAGGTTGGTTGTCTACCCATCCTAACATCCAAAAAGTATGGCTTAAAAAGGTAGAGTTGATAGGGAAAATGTCAACCTTGGTCTCAATCAAGTTAAAACACTGAGGCTCTGATCTGCAAGTGCATGTTTATGGAATTGGGTCCTAATCTTTATTATAAAGAAGTATTTAGCTAGGGCTCAGTATGTTGCAAGGTAAATTGAACAGTTGCTTTGAAGAAAATGATATAAAACAAACATTGGACTGAAGCTCTTTGGGGAAAGAATGATCTTTTTGTTCTGTTTGTACAGCACCTGGCACACTGGGGTCCTGGTCTATGTCTGGGACTCCCATATGCTATGATAATATAAATAATTAAAAATAATTTTATCTAGAGTATGTTATAAATAAGACTGCCTTGGAACAAAGGGTAAGGAATATGCATGACCTGCATATTTCTAAAATCCTTCTACTTATTTAATGCCTAATCACTGCTAAAGTTAATAGGATTGGAAAATCTTCAAAATATGTCAGTGGGGCTTGCTGAACTAATTGTACTCTTAGAGATGTATTTCTGTCAAATGGTGCATACTTATTGTCCAGACCAGGCAATATTTACACATTGGGAGTTTAAAAAATGTACACTTCTCAGTAGGATCTATGTGAAGCTTTTACAGTAATGGCTAATAATATACTGACTTCTATTTCTGGTTGTTTTTTTGTTATAATAATTTAAACATATTGAATCTTAACTGCAAAAGTGGTTGAGTTAGCAAACTTCAGAGCTGACATTCAGAAATTTGATACTTTTGTAAAGTTTTAAAATATTTATGCATTACAGGTGTTTATAAAATGAATTGCTTTAATTATTTTCAAAAATACATTGAGCAATCCAGATAAATCAATACATGCATGAGTGCAGATATGCATGTGGTATACTGAAAGGTTTGTGTCTCCTTTCTCTGTGCTCCTTCCTGTTCTTTTGTGTGGGATGTGTGTGAATTTAAAGTAAAAATTCCTTTTGAAATCAAGGCTCTTGATCCTGCAATCTTTTATGCAAGTGCTTAACTTTACTACACCAAATAGTGCCATTGACTTAAGTGCCATTGACTGTTTGTGTTACTGAAGTTAAGCATGTGTGTAAAGGATTGCAGGATCAGGGTCTAAGACCATATAAAGGAGAAGTGCAGAGCTTACAAATACAGCTGTCTGTCACTTGATTGTAAGTGATGGACTTGACATTTAAATACAAGTATTCCATTTAGCTGATTCTGAATTTAAGCTAAGATTTTTTTTACAAAAAATTGTAAGACTAACAATGAATTTGGGCAATATCAAGCTTGCTTATTACTGTCTGCATATCATAAGAGTGAGAATAGTATTTCTGACATTCAGTTTGTGATACACAACAGTGAATCATGTCATGGAAAGTTATTCAAGAATCCTGAATATATTTTATCATTTATATTCCTTAGTAAGCCTTTACAAGGAAAGTTGGAATTGGAATATTGAACACTATCCTGGTATATGTTGTAAAATGTACTTTGTGCTTTTGCTGTTCTAGAAGTAAAAGGTAGCTCAGGCCCAGATTTCAGACATATGATGGTTTGTATATCTGGCATGTGTATAGTTTTTAAGAGTCTGCAGTTCTGAGGATTTGAAGCTTTCTTAACTAATGCTTAAGGATACACATTTCTATGCAATGCTGGCAGTAACAAAGATATTTTTGTTGTAGAAATAGAATGCTTGAGTGCTCCATTTATTTAAGTGGTTAGATAGGAACAATTCCTTGTGCTGTTACTGGAAAATTGAAGATTTTAATGCAGCAATCAGATGTAGAAAGCAGGCATTCCTAGCATATACTGTACTGGTTTAAATACATATTTCTGACAGTGTAATGTCTAATTGAAAATGATACATAATATTAAATATAAATGTTCAAAATGGCAAATTTAGTTAATTATTTGGAGCAAGAATAATAAGGAAAATAAAGGAGTAAAGAAAATAGTTAATTAAAAAGCAAGTTGAAATAATTGCCTTTTTATTATATTGTAGACAGAAATATGTCTCCGCATCAGAACCATTATTAAGATTTTCTTACTAAATAGGCAAAATCAATAAGCATTACAATAGCGCTTGTCTACAGTGGGCCTTTTAGTATGGGTGTAGCTATGCTACTGTATCTGCACCGATGCAGAGCATCTATATTGGGGTTTACACCAATACAGCAGCATCTGGACGAAACAAACCCTAGTGTAGACAAACCCAATATACTCAGTGTTAGGATGGCTGAATTGTTGTTCACAGTTAACACTAGTATTGAGTTCAAATGGAAAAATTGATGTGATCCTTGGGTTGTCCTTGAACAGTGTGTTTGTTTGTCATAAGCTGTAAACCATTTATATGTTAGTAATTTCTACAATATGTTTTTCCACAGTTTTTAAGCTACATGTCCAATGCACACTGAACAAGAGTACAGGAAAATGTAATTCAAGGGTTTTTTTGGCTACTTACACACTATTTTGTTGAAGTTTTGTTTTAGGAGTACGCCTAGTTAAATGTTCAACCCTTATAAATCCTCTAGATTTATTGCAAAACAATACTTCTTCAGAAAACATAATTGTTAAAGTAGTTAGCAAAAGTATTTTAAGTATTGGTTGTTCAAAAAGCATTAAATGCTGTCTGCATGCATTCTTTTCCAGGTATTCATGGGAAAATAAAATGACTTTAATTAGAAGGAATCTGTTAATTATACTGTACAGACTTGATGCATAGTTACAGTAGAAATAAAGTAGACTTGTTTTGCAAATGTGTGTGTTCATCTTGATCTTAGGTATAAGGTACTTCACATTTACTTATTAAAAGGTTGATATCTGAATTTTACATTAATATTATGTGCTGACAACTAGGTTAAAATAAATGCAATGAGCAATCGACTTTGTAGTATTATGTAATTTGTATGTCTGGTGCTATTCAGCAGAAGAACTGCGATCTATATCTATTTAATTCAGTGGAAAGCGCTAAACCTTCAGATTGTACATTAATAAAGGCACAAGTAAAATTTAAATGCCATGAATGTAAATAATATGATCAGCTTTTTTCATTTTATTGTACTTTGATAATAGGAATACTGTGCCATGTTAACATTTTTAGAACACTGCTTTTTGACTAAAGTTTTAAAAGTAATTTGTGTTAAAATGTATCTAGGAAACAGTGAAACCAGTCTTAACTGACTGTTGTCTCTTTTATTCCTTTCTTTATATTATGTTTTGTAATCTACAGCAGCCATCGAAGTACTGATAAAATTGGTTGTTTAATGGAATTTCTAATAAATAGAGCAGAATTGTACTTGATGCACTTATTTAGGGCAGTACCTTTATGACTATAGGTTGCCTGTAAAGTTGATCTGGGGTACTAATTGTACTATCAAAGCACTTTCATTTATGAAGTAGTGTGTTAAGACATTGAAATGCACAGAGCAACTTTACAACTTAACTTGATCAGTTTACATTTCAATTTCAGTGTTAGTCCTTCAGTATTTTACAAGTGACAACAATGTGGGCAAGATTTTAAAGGAGATGTAAATGTCAAATGGAAATAATACCTCAAATGTTTCTATACATGTGTTGTTAACATTAAACTCTGTTTGGGAGACGGAGCCTTGTTGTCTCAGGTGCTTTCTATAGACTTGGATGCTAGACAGTTTTTTGGCAGCTTGAAATTACATTTCACTTAGGGCCTGATCCTGTGATGTTGTTGTCTTTCTTTGCGAGTTGAGAACCTTCATCATCTTGCAGGCTCTATACCATAGTCAAGAATATCAGATATGTCATGAGATATATTAGCTTTAATATTGCACATCTGCTAAATGCTCATTATTGATAGGAATGTCAGATTGACTGCTTCCCCACATTCTGTTTTGTTATGTGTATTTTCTTGGAATGTAGAACAAGTACAAGCACGTTAGTACTATCACTTTCATTGCTATGTCAAAAGATTTTTTTTCTTTACTACATGCACACATGCGTTCTTTTGGTGGACTGAAATTAAGTTCACAATAGCACAGCATGTCTTTTGTCCTGTGGGACCAGGTCTAATGTGGATGGGACAGACAGCATGCGTCTGTGCTTTATCAAAACTGGAAAAAGTGTTCTAAGCTTCTTTTTCTCCTTTTTTAATAACAGATTTAATTGAAAATATTTACATATCCTCCACAAGTGAGAGAGAACTTAAAATTCTTGTGGCCAGTGAAGTCCTGGAGGACAGGCCACAGCCTGACAGCATCACAGTTTCTAAGAAACGTAACTGGCTACATCAGAGTACTCTAAAGGCCCCTAATCTGGAAGAAGAAAATATCTGTAAGACAATGCAAGGAAATACTATCCATGTACCCAAATCTCCCAGTCTGTTACCTGAACCTAAACTGCCACAGGTTCCTCCTAAATCACCTGTAGGACAGGAGTGTCCTGTAAGAACCTATAGTTCTATAAATGCTGTTCATCATTCTACAAGCCCTTCAATTTTGAGAAACTGTACTTTAGACTTCAGTGAGGATAATGATGCAGATGATGAAGGAGAAATATGGTACAATCCTATCCCTGAAGATGATGAGCCTGACTTCCCCACAGTCCATTGTTTTACTGGGAAAAACTCTGTTAATGTGGACTCCCATACCACCAGTTTCAAGATGTTGCCTGGGAGTGACTTGATTAAAGTAGCAGGGCACAATAAAGGCCTTCCGTGCTGCTCAGAATCTGCAGGAGACAATCAGATGGCTCAGTCCAGTGAAATTAATCAAGCAGATTCCATACATTCCATGGAGTATGTGCAGCTGCACAAGCAGAGGTTTGCATGCAAGACTCAGAACGGGACAGCAATAGAGCAGAACTCTGCAGTTAAATGTTGTTCAGCAGGTAAGAACGATATGGACTATATAAGTGTTACGCTCCTGTCTTTACAGCAAAGTTAAACAGCATTTTGTTTTTTTCTCTTCATTATGAACATTTCTATAAAATTGATGAAAAGTTGATTATAAAATATGTAGGGCATAACTTTCAAAGTTGGATACATAAAGTTAGGCACCTAAATAAGTGGCCTAATTTTCATAGGTGAACACCCACAGATCATTCATTTGAATAGGAAATGTGAGTACTCAGCCCCTTGCAAAATCAGGCCACTTATTTATATGTCTAAATATGAGTTTAGGTGCGTGACTTTAGACACTCAAGTTTGAAAATTGTGGCAATTATCTAAAGTATGAATTTTTTTGAGACTTTAAAACATCTCTGCTCTGAAAAGTGATTGTAAGAGTGATGTAAGAATGGGGTTCCATATTTTGTATGTATTGATGACTGGTGGATCAAACTTGCTCATCTCAGATATAAAAAGATGTCCTTTTTTTTTCCTCCTTGTTGCCAGCCCACTGAATGGAGCTGGAATCTGAAATGTAAACTGGGTTCACACCTTGCCAACAATAAGTTTCAAAGTGAGCTCAGTTAACAAGTCTGTTAATGATGCACAAACACAACATATTTCGTTTTCTATGTCTTAGCCGATTCTAATCCTAGGTTGAATTTTAACTGTTGCTCTGTAACTACTGAATTTCCTCCGAAGTCTCTTGTATGGAATTTTTATCAAAGGTTTTCTGAAAGTCTATATAAATGATATCCACCATGTCTCCTTTATCTGCTGTCTTGTCAACTCCCTCAAAGACCTCTAATAGATGGGAGAGGTATGGTTTTCTTTTAAGGAAGTTGTGCTGGCTTGTACCTGTTTATCGTGTTCGTCAGTGGGTATGTCTACACTGTGACAAAAGACCCATGGCTGTCCCAAGTCAGTACGCTCAGGCTGCGAGGCTATAAAATTGCAGTGGAGATGTTTGGGCTTGGGCTGAAGCCTGGGCTCCAGGACCCTCCCCACCTTGTGGGATCCCAGAGTCCAGGCTCCAGCCTGAACCTGAACATGTACGCTGCAGTTTTGTAGTCCTGACTCCCGCAGGCTGAGCCCTATGAGCTCAAGTCTAGCTGACTTAAGTCAGCTGCATATCTTTTATTGCAATGTAGACATACCTTAAGTGTGTTATACTCCAGTTTTAATTGTTTCAACTAATATGTGAATTCAATATTAGATTAAAGGTTGGAGTCAGCCCCTAAAATGAATAATTTCTCATTGACAAGGTCAAGCAACTTGCTGATCTTGACTTGTAATATATTGAGTAAGAGAGATGTGGTCTGAATACAGGAATGGGAGACGAGATACTCCTGAGTTTTAATTCTAGCTCTGGTTCTGATTAACTTTTTCCCCTTGGACAAATCACTTAGTTTGTTATCCTCAGTTTTCCTGTAGAAAATGGGTATATTAATATCCATGTTATGAAGATTAATTACTGGTTTTTGATAAACACTTTTTATCTGCAAAGTCTTAAGTGCTAAGTTATTTTGCCCAAGTCACTGTTGAAAATGGGACTTAGGAGACCGTCACCTAGGGTATGTCTACACTGTGCCAAAAAATATAAAAGCCCATGTCTGCAAGTCTCAGAGCCCTGCTTTATAGACTGGGGCTTGTGCTACAGTGCTAAAAATAGCACCGTAGACATTCCTGCTGGAGCTTGGGCTCTGAAACCCATCCTGTTGCCCCTGAGGTCACTTATACATTTTATCCTGTACAACAAGCCATTTGTGCTATGATGTGCTGTCACATCTAGGAACCCACATTTTGTGCTTTTCTTTGGAAATGCAGTAGTGTGTGCGTGTGCGCGCTGTAAGTGAGGTCTAGGGTTTTAAAATGTTTTCCTTTAAGAACTGTTTTGCTTTGTAGTTTGTATTAAATAACTGGTTCTATTGCATTTGTTTTCAAAATGCAAAAGAATAAACAGATCACTGTAGGAAAGCCAAGTGTCTACAAACTGTTTGACCCCTGCTTAGGAGATTAATCTCTCAATACATTTGTGACTCTCAGGAACATTAATAGGGGTCACTTACTCCTTTTGAAGGACTAAACCCCTTTATGTATTAGGCAAAACTGACTACAGTTTTTCATGTTGGAGAAACAAAGTTGTATCCCTTCAGATTATATTGTGCCTTGAATGTATGTCTATAATGAAGTCTGGTAAAATAGATTATGAATTTCTTCTGTGCAGTTTACTCTGTATTGTGTTAATTAAGCTATTTTAAAGCAGCTTTCTTTTTGTGTGCATTGAATAGTGATCACGTTGACTGGATTAATTGATGATGAAGTGGGTCCCTGCTGTTAAGTAATTGGCTTTATTGTGGAAGAGTAGTTAGTGCTTCTTTTAATCCAGTTAAGGTGTCTACAGTTATTTTCAGTCAAATTTAAAATGACAGCTCATCCAGACAAAATTACCACATGAAGGGCAGCACGGCCAATTTAACTTTATTTGTATTAGGGCAGAGTCTGAATTACACAAGCAATTGCTATGAAATGTCTATATTTTCGTAGACTCAAGTACATTAAGCAGTAACTCTTGTCAAATGGCTCATTATTGTTTAGCAAGTCTGCTTTTACCAGTAAGGAAGAGGTCAGAGCAAAGGGTGTACTCTAGGTTAAAATAGTACTTTTTAAAACAAAAATAATGTTTTTATCTCCTAATGTTCCTAATAACATTATAGGTTTTAAATTTTGGTTTGTTTTTTTTTATGGTTAGGATGTTTTTTTATTAGTGAGAGAATTGTTTTTATGACTGTTTTTTCAGTTTCCAGTGTTTCTGCAGTGGGATGCTCTGTAAATAAAGTTATTACTACAATTACGGTTTTTTTAATTGAAAGAAATTTAAAAATGTGGTTTTTATAATTTATTTTGGGTTATTTGCATTTCACTCAGCTATAACAATGAAACTAGGTTAGTATTTTATATACTGATTTTCTTGCTAACACAGTGCTCCCATCTTTGAGTTTCAGACTGTAGAGTGGAATGTTTAAATCTGTACTAGTTGTTCTGATTATTTTGTTTTGTTTTTAATTTCTTGATAACACTGCTGTTAGTAGTAGGTATTGACAACTATTTTTTAGTAAAACACAAACACTGGGATTTAATTACTACTTAGCAGCCCTTTCAAACAGCATACTGAATGGGTTTTTTCTTTAATTACTATACTAGTGTCTTGGGGGCCTAATCCTGCAGATTCTTGGTTGCTTTTAGTCCTTGCTCCCACAAGTAGTCCCAGAATTGCTAGAATTACCAATTTATGTACTACTCATGTGAATAAGAATTTGCAAGTTAATTTCCTTGATGCATAGTCCTGGCCATGCTTAGTATTTTAAAAGTTAGGCCTTGTCTACCCTAGAAAAATAAGTTGACTTTACTGCAGTGGCTCATGTCCACACTGCCCTCCTTGGGTTGGTGGAATGTGTCCTCGCCAGGAGCGCTTCCACTGACCTAAGAGGGTCAGTGTGGGGGAGCTGAGAGCCCAGTTTCTGAGCTTGGCTCCGTGGGTTGGCCCTCCCTCCCCATTCCTCGCTGGGAGCCTCGGGGGAAGCTGCCTGGTGCTTCCCCCTCTTTCCGTTCCCAGGGAGATGCCACCTGGGTCTTCTCACCCTGGGGGAATGGGGTCCAGCTACCCTAGAGTCTCGCCTTCTCTTCCTCCCCCCCCCCACTTTTTCCCTCTGAGCTGGGCAGCTTGGGGTGGCAAAGCACCTGGGCTTCTCACCCTGCTTCCAGCTGGGAGTGGAGACCAGCTGCTCAGCTCTCAGGGGGACTTTCTTGTCAATTTCACCACTCCAGCAGAGAATGATGGGGAACGTGAGGGATGCAGAGTCTACATTGACACTACATAGCCCTAACTAAGCTGACATAAGCAGTACACCTCTCATTGAGGTGGCTTTATTATGCTGGCATAGCAGGGGAGTTACTTTGGTGGGAGGAACATTGTAGTCTGTACACCTCCACTGTTTTGTCAAAAAAAGTTGACTTTTATCGACAAAACTCTCAAATGTAGACCAGCCCTTACTGAGAAATAGAATTAGATATAACTAGATCCAAATATTTAGTGTATTCCCCAAGCAAAATTGCAAATATAAAATTGTTATAAAATTTAAATTTTATATTAAATGAAATTAAAATTTAAATTCTTTATGACAAATAAATAAAATAATCCATTTAAAAATAAACTAGATTCCAAATGAGAAAATATAGATGGAAATCTTAGCTGATGCTTTGGAAACTGTAGGAGAGAAGTTTTAGTGGATGGAAATAGAAAGTATGCTGCTCTTTCTTTTTTTTTTTTGGCATGCATTTAAGGAGAAGTAGATGTAATTTTCAGCTGGTATATCGTATTTTTTCTAAACATTAGTATATACAAAATTGAAATGAAAGAACTGCATACAAATGAAACATAACCATACAGCTCACTCAGTGCTGACATAACCTGCAAATGCTGAAAAATGATGCCTCTTTATGGTTTGCATCACAGATTTGTGAAATGTTACTTTGGAAGACTTGTATACAATTTTCGGTGGTGTTTTTTAATGTACTAGTACAATTGGTGTTGGGTCTTGGTCTAAAATAAATTTAGAATAGCTATCTGTAAATTGTTTATTTGTAATGAGGGTCACAAGTCCATGACATTGGGTCTATGTCTATGCAGTTTTGGAGGCAGACCAAACCTGTCTGTTGTTGGAGCCACACCTGTCCCTCCACCTTTGAGAAACTGCCACATTTTTGTCTGCTGCATCAGTTACAGGCAGGCAGACCAGCTCCTCCTTCTGCAAAGCAATTAAAAAAAGGCGTTTATGTCTCCAGGCTATCACAATCTGCCTTTGTTGGCAGAGGGGATTCCCTTTCTCCCCATAGTCCAGGCCTCCTCTTCACCCAAAGTGCAGCGTGGCAGAGAAGGCTAAGAAGAGAGAAAGCTAGACATTGTGTCTCCTGCACCTCACTGCTGATTGAGTGCCTACAGGGAGATCTATGCCTGTTTTTCAAGTGCTTGCTCATGTCAATTCCATGTTAGGTGTATGCGTGCCCATGTGCATGGCTACTGGAGATTTTTGCCTTAGTGGTATCTGGCGCCCCCTGGAGCTCTGCACTCATAGCAGAATATGAGGCGCCACTGGCCTTGCGCCCCCTCAGTTCCTTCTTTCCGCCCATGACGGTTACTGGAACACCTCTCTCTTGCAATGCCAAGTGTTTCAGTAGGGATTGATCGTTGTTATAAATTCTTTTTCTTGTATACAGATAAGAGTTAGTTAATTTAGTGGTCCTGCTAGGTACATCCACCTCAGGATGGGACATGCCCCATTCCCCGGGCTTTAAGCAGTATTCTGTTTGCCATAATCCTTTCCTGCTTAATGACCGCCACAATAGTTGTTTGAAGTGTTTAGGGGAGACACAGAGAAGAGACAAGTGCAAGATCTGTAAGGGCTTCAGACCGCAAACTAAAAAAGACAGGAACACTCACCTGAAAATCCTCAGAACCATGGCAGTGGGTATCATAGACATGAGAAGGCTTAGCCTTCCCAAACAGCCAGGGGTGGACCCACCCATGCTCCGCCTTGAAGCCCCACCCCTTCCTGCTATGTCCCACTCTTCCCCCATTGCCCCAGCCCAGTTAGGCAGGCATGCAGCAGCTCTTCCAACCCTGGCTCAGCCTCACCCCTGAAGCAGGCCAGAGCTGGGGCTAGGGCGTGCCAGCCATTGGTTTGGACCAGCCGGCACTCTGGGGGCTGGGGCCACACCTGACTGGCACTCTGGGGGTTCGGGCTGCCCAGTGGCAGGGGTGTGCTGGGGCCAGCTACTCAGGTCACCTGGCAGGCTAGGACTAGGTGGGCAGGGGCGGGCGGGCTGGGACTTGGGCTGCCTGGCGTGGGGATCCTCCAGCTGTGGTAGTGGTTTTGGGGCTCCGGTGAGGGAGGGGTTGGAAAGGGCATGGCCTTAAGTGGAAGTGGCAAGGCCGTAGGCTAGCCTCCCCAAACAGGGTGTTCAGGCACTGGCCATGCTCAGAACTCTCCCGTTCAGACTTGGTGCTGAGTACTTCAGTGTTGGTGCAGAGCACACAGCCGGCACCAGGCCCCTTTTGATGCCATTTGCTTTTGCCAGTACTGAAGAAACTGAAGAAGAAACAACATACGGACAGAGGTTGTTTCCCCGTGTCTAAAGAGGACAAGAAGGTGGGTTCGGGCAAAGGACCCTCATCAAGCCCACATCATAGCCTGGCAGGAGCTAGCTTCCCCATCAAGGGCTTTGAGCCCACTGAGGGAACCACCTTGGAAGCAGAAGGGGGGCCCTCCGTTTGGTGGTACCTTCGACGTTGGAGGCCTTTCAAGCAGCCAGGGACCTCATGGCCTACCAGTGCCGCCCACTTCCTGGGACCTTCCCACAACAACAGCACCAGCCTCTAGAGGAAAACCCATGATGGGTCCATCACAGTGGTTGGCCAACTGGTGCTGCTCCTCTGAATCCCGGTACCAGTCAGTAATGCTTCGGCCCTGGTCTCCAACACCCCGGCGAAGGACTCAACAACAGTCTCGAGCCCCATGTGCCCGGTCCCTGGTTCCGAGGTGCAAGTCTCTGGCTGTGTGTCACCAGTCCCTGTCACCACAGCACCAGTCTTCATCATTCAGACACCGGTCACTAAACGGCGTGACGCCAGTCACAGGACCCCCGGTGTTGATCTTCATTGCCCATTCCCCGATGCCACACTATTCGCTGCCATCTTGTCGCTCTTCCCCTGTGCAGTATTGATCCCGGGAAGCCCAAAGCTAATCACATTCCCTTTGGCTCCATTCCCCAATGCCACGTTGCAGCGATCAGGTGGAAGCGCAGTCCACTCCATCATGCTTCCTGAGGGAACAACCATCCTTCTTGGAATCAGAAGGATAACCCAGCCACCAATCCCATAAGCACCAGTCATCGAGTGCACAGGCCTTGGATACGGGCCCCGTGGCAGGGAACTGGCCTAAGGGGCAATGGTTGGTCCAGTGGCTATACTGGAATCCATGGGGGATCCCCATGATGCCAGTACCTTATTCCTACCAATTATCCGCAGCTGCTTCTGAGAGGTGGTTCGTGGTACTGACTGGCCCGTTGATGGAGCAGGATTCAGGTTCTGACGCCAGCACCGAACCGCAAGATCTGGCACCGGGATCAGCTCCTGTGGAAGAGGAGGAAATGCTATCCCTTCCCACAACGATCCCGTCATCCTCCTCATCTCTGGTTGCTGGCCCTACTCCTCCAATTCCTCTAGATGACTTTCGGGCCCATCAGGATCTCCTCAAAAGGATCGCCACCTACCTGGGGTTAGAGTCAGGGGAACTCACAGAACCTGCGGGCAGCCTCTTCAATACTCTGGCAATAGCTGCACCAACCCAGGTCACATTGCCAATGCATGAGGGAGTGCTTAAGGTGGTCAGGGCCTCATGGCAGACCCTGTCCTTCCTGCCACCGATATCTAAAAGGGCCAAAAAGAAATACTATGTGCCAGCCAAGGGGTATGAAGCTATTTTCTTGCACGTGCCCCCATTATCCCTGGTGGTGGCAGACGTGAATGAGAAGAACAGGCAGGGGGCCAGGTGAGCTCGACCCCCAAAACAAAGGACGCAAAGAAGCTGGATCTGTACGGAAGAAAGATTTATTCCACAGCCAGCCTTCAGCTTAGAATCTGCAACCAGCAAGCATTGCTGGGGAGACCTAACTATAACTTGTTGGACTTGATGGCTAAATTCAGGGACTTGCTCCCACAAAAGGCTGGGCAGAAGTTCGCTTCCATCCAAGAGAAAGGCAAGGCTGTGGCTAGAACCTCCATACAAACAGCACTAGACACAGTGGCTTCAGCAGTGTCTATGCGCAGATGCTCCTGGCTGCAGTCATCAGGGTTATCCTAGGAGGTGCAGAAGTCCATGCAGAACCTCCCTTTTGAGAACAATGCCCTTTTTTTTTTTTTTTTTTTTTTGGAGCCGAGTGAGGCCAGGCTCCATGGCCCAAAAGATTCAAGGGCCACTCTACACTTTCTAGGGCTGTACACCTTGCAGGCCTCTCGGAAGCAATTCTGCCCTCTCCTGCAACAGCCTAGATTCTCAGGACTGCCACAATATGGTTCCTATAAGAGAGAGAGACAGATGCTTTAAATGTCCCTGCCCTGCACCAGCCTCCTCCTCCACAGTGCAACCCCCTGCGTGCCACCCAAGTGGGTCGCACCAGTCATTTTGAGGGTGCGCCCAAGCACATGATCCCAGTCTCCCTTCAAGATTCACGTCCCCATTTATTTCTTAACCACCTGTCTTCTTTTCTTCCTGCACAGCCCCAAGTTATTGGACCATTGGGTCCTCAACACTAAATCGAATGGTTACACCTTTCAATTCTCTTCAGTTCCCCCCTCCCACCCTCGTTCACCATCTCTTCAGGGAGCCTTCTCAGAAGTAACTTCTCGTCCAGGAGGTGGAAAACCTTCTTTGGGTGGGAGGCCATGGAGGAAGTCCCTCAAGACATGAGGGCAAAAGGGTTTTACTCCTGTTTACTTTCTTATCCTGAAGGCCAAGGGAGGCCTCAGACCTATCCTGGATCTACACTGTCTCAACAGATATCTCAAGAGGCTGAAGTTTCGCATGGTCTCCCTAGCCTCCATCATCCCTTGGATTCACGGGACTGGTATGCTGCCCTCAACATAAGAGATGTTTACTTCCGCCTCTCCATCTTCCCCGGTTACAGAAGATTCCTCTGGATCGTGGTGAACCAGCGCCATTATCAAGTCACAGCACTACCTTTTGGCCTTTCATCCGCCCCAAGGGTCTTCACAAAATGCATGGCAGATCTACTCCTAACTGGATGACTGGTTCATCAGAGGCAAGTTGCAAGCTCAGGGTCAGTGCAGCATCAGTCTGGTACAGGCCACCTGCTAATGTCTGGGCCTGCTCAAGAACAAGCAGAAATCAACTCTGTCTCTGGTCCAGTGGATAGGGTTTATAAGTGCAGTCTTGGACTCCACCCAGGCTGGGGCATTCCTCCCAGATCCCAGGTTCTGAGCCATTTCAGACCTCATCTCTCATGTTCGCACTCACCCTCTCACGACTGGCAGGACATGCTGCAAGCTGCTGCGCCACATGGTAGCCTGCACTTATGTTGTCCAGCATGTGTGTCTGAGTCTCAGACCACTGCATTCGTGGCTAGTGTCAGTCTATGCCCCCGGCAGACACAGTTTGGATTGGGTGGTCACTCCCACCGCTCATCCTATCATCCCTCACTTGGTGGACAGACCCTCAGGCAGTACTGACAGGAGTACCTTTTTGAAGGACCAACCCCTTGGTAATGCTGGTCTCTGACATCGGATTTGGGGTGGGGAGCCCATCTCTATTATATCAGCACACACGATCTCTAGTCACGGGCGGACTGCTTCCTCCATATAAATGTCAGAGAACTCAAGGCGATACCTTTGGCTTGTCAGGTTTTCCTTCGTTGCCTGACAGGCAGAACAGTTCAAGTTCTAACAGGCAGCACTGCCACAATGTTTTATATCAACAAGCAAGGCAGAGCCCATTCACGAGCCTCATGTCAAGAAACCCTCCACTTGTGGGACTTTTGTGTGCAGGGCGACATTCATATCATGGCTTCACATTTTCTGGGGACCAAGAATGCCCTAGCAGATCTCCTCAGCAGGTCCTTTTTGTCTTGTCATGAGTGGTCACTCCACCTGGAGGTTGCCACCATGATTTTCCAAAGGTGGGGGACTTTCCAAGTAGACCTGTTCATGTCCAGACAGAACAGGAAGTGCCACCAGTTCTGCTCCATCTGCGGACTTGCCAGAGGCTCTCTGTCAGACGCCTTCCTGCTCTCATGGCAGGGATGTTGTTGTACGCCTTCCCCCAGATAGCGTTGGTTCAGAGGGTCCTGCCGAAGATCAAACGAGACAGGGCAAACGTGATTCTGATAGCCTTGGCATGGCTGCAATAGCACTGGTTCAGCACTCTGCTGGAGCTCTTAATGGCAACCCCGCTGGAACTGCTACTTTGGTCGGACCTTCTGTTCCAGGACCACAGATGTCTGCTGCATCCGGACCTTGCATCCGTGTACCTGACAATGTGGCTGCTGCATGGCTGAACACGGGAGGAGCAGGCTTGCTCAGTGCAAGTTCAGCAGGTTCTGATGGGCAGCAGAAAACCTTCTACCAGAGCAACATACCTGGCCAAATGGGAAAGGTTTTCCTGTTGGGACTCGGACTGGAAACGTTCTCCTCACCAAACCTCAGTACAGTCTATATTAGACTACCCGTTTCATCTCAAGCATCAAGGCCTAGCCCTTTCGTCACTTACGGTTCACCTGGAGACTATTTCAGCCTTCCATCCTCTGGTCCATGGTAGATCAGTTTTCTCTCATGGTATGACGATCAGATTCTTAAAAGGCCTAGAGAGACTTTACCCATAAGTCAGAGATCCTATTCCTACCTGAGACCTGAATCTAGTCCTTTCAAGGCTCACGAGTCCCCCCTTCAAGCCATTAGCTTCCTGCTCTCTGCTGCTTCTCCCCTGGAAGGTGTCCTTCCTGGTGGCAATCACCTCTGCATGAAGGGTTTCTGAGATCAGACAAGGTCCAGCTCCGACCCCACTATTAAACACTGTTTTTTTTCCTCTAGTGAAATATTACTTAAGCTATCTGGTGCTCAGCAAAAATCATTATTGTAATGGAAGAGCAAGTAGTTCAATTGGCTTGCTTACGTTATGTGCCTCTGGAGGCTAATCTCTAGTCACCACCTCTTTAATTTGTGGACTACTTAAAATAATTGGCTCTTAGTCTATTGAGGCAGTGAGTAGCTATGATTGCTGAGTGGAGGGGTTTAATCACAGCATAGTTGCTGTCAGAACATGGCATCTCTTTTCAGGAAAGGTTTTTAATAAAAGCAGCAGGGGGAGATTTTTAATCCTATAACAACTTCTCTACTTCCACATTTTGGGTCATTAGCAGAGAGTGAGCCCAGAACCTTCAGTTAGATCTGATAGAAAAATGGGAGAGTGTCCATTCTCCACATGCTGCTTCCTCTTCTTCTTTTGCACTGGGGAAGCGGTGCGATGCCGATCACGGCTGGTGCCGGCGGTGCACTCTGTACCGACCCCATGCTTGGTACTGAGACGGAGCGGGTCGGATCAGAGACCGGGTGAAGCACTGCCTCCATGAGCAAGGCTTTCAAATGGATTTCTCTGTCCTTTTGAGTCCTTGGTTTGAAAGCCTTGCAGATCTTACACTTCTTCCGATGGGCTTTCCCCAAACACTTCAGACAGCTGTCGTGAGGATCGCTGAGTGGGAAAGCCTTTCTGCAGGAGGCACGTGGTTTGAAGCCTGGTGACTGGGGTCCGGTCTCAGCTAAGTCACATCCGGGATTACCTTAAGTCTCTAACTACCACTGTTAACGACTACTTAACTAAACTATCTAATGATACTAACAGAAACAGTAAAGTCCAGAACAAGGGGAATTAGCACTTGCGAAGCAAGCAAGGGTAGTTCCAGCAACCGTCACTGGCAGAAAGAAGGAACTGAGGGGGCATAGGGCTGGCAGCACTTCATATACCGCGGCATGTGCGCGGGGCTCCAGGAGGTGTCGGAGCCGGCCCTGGTAGCCGTGCATGGAGGTGTGCACACACCTGCAATTGAATGGAGATGAGCAACACATCTCGAAGAACAGCAGTTACTGGTAAGTAACCCTGTTTTGTCGTGGGTGGGGAAAAAACCTCCCAAAATAATTTTTAGTCCATCAGTTTAAAGAAGGAATAAATGAAAAATCATTTGAATTATTTGCCAATTTTTAATGAGCACTTCCTTTAAAAAATATTTGTTTTTTATATTTTGCCCCTTTTTCTCCTTTTTATTTTGCCAAAGTGGGTGGAAATTGCTATTTCTTAACTAGTGTTCAAATTTGGGGACGCACACATTCTTCATTAAAGACTGTTTATAATTCTACTTTGAAGTTTTACATCAAAACAGGTTTGGAGCTACCTGAGCACAGAAAGACTTAATGGGCCAAATCTTCAGCTTGTGTAAATCAGTATAGTTCTGTTGACTTCAGTGGCTCAGCTATGCCGCTTACAAGAGTAGATGATCTGACCCAACATTTTTATGTGGCTTTTGCCTTAAAAGAATACTGTATGGCTTTTCTTTTCCCCCCTGACTTGGATATCTTACAAAAACAATGCTGGGGCATGTGGATTTTTTTGTGTGGTTTGTTTATAAACATTCCAAAGTTCATCAGCGGGCTGAGACAAAGCATGAGAAATCCAGATGTAAAGGAAAATATGAAGTTGTCTCTTTTTTCTTTTTTTTTAAGAATGGAATGGTTTTAGCTGTAGTGTTTGTACCACAAACCTATATATGATCTTAAACAGATGTTTTCATACCTACTAAGATAAGTATTCCTGGAAAATGATAGGAAAAGGTTATACTGAACAGCAGTTTTAGTTCAGTAGTAGTTTCAGGTTTTCATTTGAGATATATGCTTGGATGTTTGTTTTAAAATTGTAACAGACTGTTAGAATTAGAGACTGACAAACATCTGTCAGGGATGGTCTCTAGATAATGGTTGGTCCTGCCATAAGTGCAGGGGTCTGGACTAGATGACCTCACAAGGTCCCTTCCAGTTCTATGATAATATCTGTGATGTCAAGTTGGTATGTATTTGTGTTGGCCAGTTATCCTTTTACCATAACTTGTAATTTTTTATAGGTATGTCTGGTAAATTTTAAAAGCAAATGTTAAACCTTTAAAACTTCTGAAAATGGAGGAAAATCTTACATGTAAGTCAGGACAATCAAATATTATGCCTTTTAAAATAATATTACTTGTTGGCAATCAGTGTGACAGAGATTTCTATAGAAAGGCAAGGTGGGTGAGGTAATATCTTTTATAGGACCAGATTCTGTTGGTGAAAGAGACAAGCTTTCGAGCTTCCAGAACCTGAAGAAGAGTTCTTTTCTCCAGGTAAATTGAGCTAACTTATTCCCTTGGGGCACAGTTAGCCTTCGGGCTAACCTAAAGGACTGGATGGACAATGATTCTAAATATAAAACTGAGATGAGAAGAAAAGTATCTGAATTTCTGAAGTACTGCAATTCCCGTGAGCTACTTGTCTCTTTTCAGTTATGAAAAAGGCTTTATAACTTTGTTCAGTCACATTATTGCACAAACATAAAAATTTGCTTTGTTAATCAGACTGAATAAATAACTCATTGAAGTAATCATGTGCATTTCCAAGTAATTTTTGTTCAATAGTGTCCTTCAAGGAAAACACACAACCAATCTAATATAAAACTACAAATCTCTGAATTGAGATATTCTGCAAAAACCCTCTCTTTCTTGCTCTTATATGCATGTTTATAAAGCCAAAAAATAAAACTGTGTAAAACTGATTTATATAGAAAATGTAAGTAATGACTGTCAATTAAGTTATTTTAACTTGATTGTTTTTTCAGTAAGTTTGAACTTTTGCAGTCCAGTGTGTTAGGGGTAGTACATTACATAGCATTTTGTTTTTGTTTTTTCATGGTGACTCCTTGGTAGTCATTGAAACAACAGGTGCTTCTTAGGTATCATTTCTTCCTGCCATCCTTCTGGCTGGATGTTTTTCAAGTGTAACAGATACGATCATAATATTCTGATTGAGTGGTGGTAGGAAATTAGGATTGTGTTTACATAACAACATGCTATGTTTGTCAGACTATATGTAACCAGAAGCAGTTTATTTCCTTAAGCAATATTATATGAAAGCTGTATAGAGTGGACTGTCTTGCAGAGTAAAAATTTGTTAGATTTAAAGTATAGTAAGGTTACATTTTGCAGATTGCTAAAAGCTGTTTAGTATGCTGTTTTGAAAATAATGTGCATGCCTTAGCAACTTTCTGGCTTTACTGGAACAACATGTGGCTTAATGCTCATGGAAATACTGACCTGCATAATAGTAGACTGTTAAAGTTTCACTCAGCCACATATTTCATTTTAACTGTTCGGTGCTGAATACAGCAGAAGTTGGACACACAAAAGTCAGAATGTTAGATTGACTCTTCAATTCTAATGAAACGGAGGGAAGTTTAATATGTTGGCTTGCTTTTCTAAGCCTGTGCCAGAGACTTCTGACAGGAAGGGAAGATTAATGTTAGCAGGCTAAAGCATGGTACTGATTACTATAGAATGCTTCAGGCCAGCCCACCAGTGGGACTGTGCTGTGATTTGCAGTACAAGGGAAGGCTTTGTCCAGATTTATCAAATGCCACATTTCTTACTAGCTGCTTGCCAGAAAAGCACAGCAGGCATGCTAGAAATGTCCTTTCCCTGTAAGGAAACTACTTCAATGGGATACAGCAACTTAGGAAACAAGAAAATTCATGTTTTCCTCTGGAAAACAGATCTTATACTCTATTTTTCAGAACTGGGATTTTTTTATTTTTGGGAACCTTTTGTAAAAAAGATGAAATTGTATTTGCAAAAATTATCTAAGTGATACTCAAGTTAGTCCCCAAAAGTTAGATTTTTGTAGCATCTGCAAAAACAAATTACAAATAAGGTTTTAATAAAATAATGAAAATGGCCTATATGATTTCACTGTTCAAGCTGAGTAAAGTGCAGAAAGTTAACTAAACTAATGGTGAAAAGTAAATCAGGTTAGCAGAGGGGAATTGTGATGATCAATTCATGTACAGTGATTTAATTATGTGAAATGCTGTGAATTAAAGCTAAAAGCATTTTAAAAATCTAAAGGTACTAACAAAGGTGCAGACATCTTATTAAATGTGACTGTGTGACTTACTGAGTATCCTTTGTAAGCAACACTTGTTGATTTGTAGATTCTCCCAGTCCCCTATTAGCTAAGGATTGTAATTTATGCTTGACATTTTCTCAGTGGTTATGACCAAGTAATAGGCCAACTGGAAAAGTATATTAAAGAGGTTCAGAATGCACAGAAGCTATGTAACATGTAATCTCATATGGATCATCATGCATTTTATTACCCAGATAGGAAAGTTTTGACTATCTATCTATCATCTATCTATCTATCTATCTTCAGTTGTAGAAAACAGAAGTTTGGGGACCTTTTTTTTTAGTATTCTGATCTTTTCCTGTTGTGGTGAGATAGGAAGAAGATGCGCTTTGTACAGTCCTTACAGTTGCTCATAGCTAGTGATCTCTGGTGAAGTGGTCTTAAATTCTCAGTGGTGACAGCTATATTGTCCAAACTGCAGAATGAATATGGCACTAACTGTTACCAAGGAGGAACATAAATATCACAAGGGAGAAAAAGATAACTCAAAATGAAGAGACTGTCAATAAATACTATGATCTTGCTCTTACTGATCAGTTTGGAATTACTGGGCCCAGTTCCCTTCCTGTGTATACCCCAGTTTTACCTTGATGTAACTCTGTTAGTTTAAGTGGGGTTACTCATGATAGACACTGGTGAAAAGAGAAGCCCATCACAGTAGCATTTAACTTCAGAAAAGGGAACTACACAAAAAAGAGGAAGCTAGTTAAAACAGAAACTAAAAGGTACAGTCTCAAAAGTGAAATGCCTGCAAGCTGCATGGAAACTTTTAAAAACACTGCAGTAGAGGCTTAGATTAAATGTATATCCCATATTAAAAAACACAGTAAGAGTATCAAAAAAGAGCCATCTTGGCTAAACAACAAAGTAAAAGAAGCAATGAGAGGCAAAAAGGCATCCTTTAAAAATTGGAAGCTAAATGCTATTTAGAAAAATAGAAAGGAGCATAATCTCAGGCAAGTCAAGTGTAAATGTATAATTTGGCAGGCTAAGAAAGAATTTGAAGAGCAACTAGCCAAAGACTCGAAAACTAACAACAAAATTTTTTTAAGTACATTAGAAGCGGAAAGACCAATAGACAATCAGTGGAGCCATTGGATGATCAAGGTGCTAAAGGACCACTTAAGGAAGATAAGGCCATTGCAGAGAAACTAAATGCATTCTTTGCATCATTCTTCACTGCAGAGGATGTGAGGGAGATTCCCACACCTGTGCCATTAGGTTACAAATCTGACAAACTATACCAGATTGAGGTGTCAATAGAGGAGGTTTGGAAACAAATTGATAAATTAAACAGTAATAAGTCACCAGGACCAGATGATATTCACCCAAGAGTTTGGAAGGAACTCATGAAATTGCAGAACTACTAACTGTGGTATGTAACCTATCATTTAAATCAGCTTCGGTACCAGATGACTGGATGATAGCTGATGTGATGCCAATTTTTTAAAAAAAGCTTCAGGGGCAATTCTGGTAATTAAGGCCAGTAAGCCTGATTTCAATGCCAGACAAATTGATTGATTGAAACTACAGTATAGTAAAGAATAGAATTATCAGACACATAGATGAACACGATTTGTTGGGGGAAGAGTCAAAGTGACTTTTGCAAAAGGGAAGTCATGCCTCACCAATCTATCAGTTGACTCCCTCTCAGAGAATTCTAACGTGGGTGATCCAGTGGATATAGTGTACTTAGACTTTGGCAGCCTTTGACAAGGTCCCTCAACAAAGGCTCTTAAGCAAAGTAAGCAATCATGGGATAAGATGGAAGATCCTGTCATGGATCAGTAACTGGCTAAAATATAGGAAACAACAGGTATGAATAAATGGTCCATTTTTATAATGGAGAAAGGTAAATAGTGGTGACCCTCAGGCAGGGTGGATTGATTTAAATCAAGGTGATTTAAATCACCAAGAGAAAATCACTGATTTAAATCAAGTTTCCTACTGATACTACTTCACATATTCCTTAAACAATGGTGCAAATCTGATCACTAAAACATGTTAATTTACAACTCAATACAGCATTTTACAACCTCTAGCAGGTGTTACTTTGTGTAATATTTTAGATAACTTGATTTTTATTAATTTAGGAAATAGTACATACTACTCATTACCTATGTCAAGCTGCAGATCGCAGCAGCCATACATTAGGAAGGGTAAGAACTAAATCACAGACACAAACACAATAGCACTTATGTTTTATTAAGCTAAATCTTAAATGTTACATAAATGTTTCACATTTGCAATTGCAGCAGTCTTCTGAGTTGCCGGGAGAAGAGGCGACTGAGGGGATATGAGAGGTCTATAAAATCTTGACTGGTGTGAAGAAAGTGAATAAGGAAATGTGATTTACTCCTTCACATAACACAAGTAATAGGGGTCACCCAATGAAATTAACAGGCAGCAGGTTTAAAACAAACAAAAGAAAGTACTCCTTCACACAACGCACAGTCAGCCTGTGGAACTCATTGCCAGGGGATGTTGTGAAGGCCAAAACTATGACAGGGTTCAAAAAAGAACTAGATAAGTTCATGGAGAATAGGGCCATCAATGGCTACTAGCCAGGCTGGGCAAGGATGCAATACCATGCTCTGAGTGTCCCTAGCCTCTGTTTGCCAGAAGCTGGGAGTGGGTGACAGAGGATGAATTACTCAATGATTGCCTGTTCTGTTCATTCCCTCTGAAGCACCTGGCATTGGCCACTGTCAGAAGACAGGATACTGGGCTAGATGAGCCATTGGTCTGACCCAGTATGGCTGTTCGTATGCGCATTCCATCTCCTTGCCATTGCAGTGTGAGGGGGACAGGGAAACTTCCAAGAGGTGGTGGGAGAAAGGATTGGGTAAGGTCATTTGCCTGTAGTGGAATAGTTTTCTGATACTCACTAAGAGGGAGCAGGAGACAATAGAACAGAGGGCTGAGCAGCAGTGGCAAGAGGGAGGGCTCTAATGAGAATAAGAAGAAAGATGAGTGTACTGAAGAGGATTCCTCTGTACTATTTAATTGTTCTATTCTTCCGTTAGAATTGTAAGAGCTGAGAAAGGAGTTAGTACTGCAGTAGCAGTGCTACCTTGGGGAAAAAGACATTATCTTAGAGGAGACAGTATCTGTAGTGTTCCACAGTCTAAACCCATAGCTGCCTGGCAACTGCAGCCTGGTGAAGCAGTCAAGTCAGCTCGTATGAGAACACAGTACAAACAGATGGAATAATACACAGCTGGGTGGGATGGGTGAATTGTTTATATGTAGTTTGCCCCTATTTTGTTTTGTTAGGCAAAGTCTCAACAGAATGGGAAGAATCAAGCTTCTGACTGCCCTCTGCCAACTTTTGGCCTGAACAAGTCAGTAAAATGCAGAAATGCTTATGTATGTCTAAGTGATGCACAATGTTTTTCTAAGTAGATCCCATATTTGCTGAGTATTGACAAACTAGTAACTTGTTCCCTAGTTCAGGAATTTTTATTGCTGCTAACTGCAGTTAATGGGCAGCTTTAAAAATGTATTCCTGTTTTTGTTTTGTTTTTTCTTTTAAAGGATCTGGAATCGTAGCTGCAAACAAGGCTGAGACAGGAGCAACAGAAATTTCTCCTCCAAGTCCTAATCCCTTGAAAAAAGGAGGATCGATTAATTGGCCTTTCCCTGATAAAATAAAATCTCCTAGAACTGTGAGAAAACTTTCAATAAAAATGAAAAAATTGCCAGAACTCAGCAGGAAACTGAGTGTCAAAGGAACCTCAGGCTCTAATAGTTCAGATAATCCTTTGCTGAAAGGTGTCTGTCGGGATGCAAGCCATGCCACATCTTTGTCATCTTCTGGAAACACAACAGCAGCTGCTAGCCGGAATGTTATAAGTCGGTACCATCTTGACAGCAGTGTATCTTCACAACACAGCTACAAAAAGAAAAGCACAGGGAGTTCCAAATCCTCCAGTAAAGGTGGTTACCTCAGTGATGGAGACTCTCCTGAACTTATAACAAAATCGGGTAAACACGGTTCTGTAAGCAGGTTTGGGAAAGGGAAAGAGGCACTTCCAAGTAACAACAATAAAACTGAAATAGACATTGATGCCTTTAGACACTACAGCTTTTCTGATCAACCTAAGTGTTCCCAATACATATCCGGACTTATGAGTGTTCACTTTTATGGTGCTGAAGATTTGAAACCACCTCGGATGGACTCGAAAGATGTCTTTTGTGCAATTCAGGTAGATTCAGTAAACAAAGCAAGAACAGCCTTGCTTACATGCAGGACGACTTTTTTAGATATGGACCACACTTTCAACATAGAAATTGAAAATGCCCAGCACTTAAAACTAGTAGTCTTCAGCTGGGAGCCTACCCCACGGAAAAATCGTGTTTGCTGTCATGGAACAGTGGCTCTCCCCACTCTTTTTCGAGTGACAAAGACTCATCAGCTGGCTGTCAAATTGGAGCCCAGAGGGCTTATTTATGTCAAACTGACTCTCATGGAACAGTGGGAGAATTCTCTTGATGGTCTAGTTGCAGATCGAGAGCCAGTGATATTTGGAGTAGATGCTCGAAAAGTTGTTGAGAAGGAAAATGTCGGCTTGATGGTACCGCTTCTGATGCAGAAATGTATTGTGGAGATTGAAAAGAGAGGCTGTCAGGTATTGTAAACTCTTTAAAAAAAATTCTCCTATATCACCTGGTTGGATTTCTTTTTGCACTGGTACGTTTAGAATTTGAACTGCGAACAAGGGAATACAGTAAGTATGTTTCTCACAGTGTTTCTCTTTTCTTTGCTTCTCCTCTTACTTGGTCTCATAACTTTGTTCAGTGTGCAAATTTCTCCCCTCTCTCATTGTAACATGGTAAGGAACAGTGAGGCTGGGTGAACCCAGCACTTTCAGCTTCTTCATAAGGGAGGCCTGTACTTAATGCCAATGGTGTGTTAGGACTATGGGAACATAAAACTGTAGATTATGGCACTTGGAGATTAGGATTCACCACTTCCTGACTTCCAATGGCTCATGCATAAGAGAGTGCTTCTGCATACATGTTGAAAAAATATAATGCAAAATTCTGAAACACCTAAAATTCAGGCATTGTGCCATCCAAAATAAAGTCATTCGCTGTCTTCCTGGCAAAACTTCAGTTTAGCAAACATATTCATAAACCAATTTGTGAAAGATCAACCCTGATTTGTCCCTTAGCCTTTTCTTTATTTATGCTGCTATGCATAATACGTCTGTCTACCTTTAAGCATAAGCAACTGCTTGGGAAGCCCAAGACTAAAAACTTCTCATGCCAAGTCTGATCTACCTTTCTGTCAGTTGGACAAAAAGGAGATGGAACTCTCATTGACTTCCCCCACACCCCTTTTCTTTTTCTGCCTGCCTGCCATCATGGGGGGGCCGGAATCCCAAGATTATAAGAAACTTTGCAGTCTAGTAGTGTCGAGCAGTGTCTTTTGTTCATTTTGTGTAGTTTCTGGTTGATAGGTCTAGCGGTCACAAAATGTGTGTGAAAAGGAGCATGATATCTTCATCTTCCAATAATACTTCTAATTATAGACAATGAAAAAAATTCTAAAGTAAGGAAGGTGCACAGTTCTGATGGCAGACTTCTTCTCTGGCCAATTTAATTGAAGTTAGCAGAACAGCTTTCACACTGTGCTCTATAACATGTGTGAGGCCTCTCTCATTCAGGGTGTGCCCTTCTGTTTTGCGAACCCTGCAATTCAGAAATAGCCATGCCCACTGGTTTGTTACATTTTTAAATTTTTGCCGTCTTTGCTGAATGGTTCTGAGCCATATGGTTTTACCACTCCCATTTTTTACTTTGGTCATGAGACTCCCATTTTAGCACAGCACTTGCAGACCATAGACTTCTGATAATCTTATATAATATGAATTCATCTTTTCTCCATTGAATGGGAGAGCCACCAATGCGTTTTGTAAATAACCCATGTGGTAGCCCTGCTAAATCTAGAATATCTTTTAGGTGTTTTTAATAATATTTAAAATGTAGACGTGAGTTCTCCTTAATTGTTTTGATGTTGAATATCACTGATAACTCTGTGCTTCAATTGATCTTTGCATTAAAGCTTTTCTCCATTTTGAAAGTGAATGTCAAAGGGCAGTCGTTAGAGCAAATACCCCTCACAGTTTTCAGTTCCAGTGCATTATATAGTATGTCCCACAACTTCAGCCTTTTATTTTTGTAGTTGCTAGCACCTAGTCATGCAGATGATATCGGGCAATCAAGACATTGCTGATCATTGAACAATTGGGATCTGAGTTGTCTTCAGGTTCCTGATGCGTCTAAGCATGAAATGTAATTTGTCTGCCTGCACAAACAAGACCGAGAACATTAAATGTACAGTGCATGTTAATTCCACATTTGACCGATACATTCGGATTTCTTACTGAACTACAGCAGGATGTAAGTTTGTGTTTCTGCTAATGTCACTGCTCTCTGGAGATTTAACAAGCTGTGATGGTAAAACCTTATGGCTAACAGTTGTGTTTGTCTAATATCGGCATAAACAGGGCTGATTGGTGCTTTCAGTTACATGGATGCAACATCCATTGCCTTCATTCCTCAACTCTTCATTTACATCAGTGGGCATTGGATCCAGGTGACTGAAGACTGAATTGGGATCATTAGCATATGGTCAAACAAATGCCCTTTTTTTAAGCCACCATATATAATATAACGGCGAGACTCCTGTGGCACCTTAAAGACTAACAAATTTATTTTGGCATAAGTTTTCGTGGGCAGAAACCCACTTTGTCAGATGCATGAAATGGAAACTTCAGTTTGGTAGGTATATATACACATGCAAGGATGGGTAAGTTACATCACAGTGAGGAGGGCAAGTGGTGTTAACAAGGTAAATCCTATCAGGGTGGATGAGGCCATTCACAACAGTTGATGAGAAGGTGTGAATGTCAAAAGAGGGAACATTATTTTTTGTAGTGGGCTAGCCACTCCCAGTCTCTATTCAGACCTTGTGTGTGTGTGTGTGTGTGTGTGTGTGTGTGTGTGTATAAAAATATATAATATAGGACTTCTGAGTTCTAGTCCCTGCTCTGCTCAGGAGTCACTGTGTAGCTTTAGACAATGAAATAGGGATCAAAATAGCTCACTCTTAAAGGTTCTTTTATGTTTAATTCTTTAATGTTGGAAAAGTGTTTGGAGAAAGGATGTTATCAAAATACAAAGTTATTTTTAATAAATATGGCAAATTAGAGCATGTAGGAGTATATGTGCTAAATGCCCTTCAGTGCATGATAGTCATATCTTTCCTATATACCTGACTGTGTTACTCCAGGAAATACAACCTCCTGCATTGTATAAAACTGTTCATGTAACAGGAAACAATGTGTATGTTGACATAATATCTTAACCAAGAAACAAATCTGTGAAGTGTTATCTGATGCTAGAGTACATCTGTTGTCTCGATACCACAATGGATATGATATCAAATATAATTAAATATTGGTAATGACATAGTTAACTGCTTGTGAAATAAATTATTTTGATTTTATTTTGTTAATTGATTTACAGCATATCCTTGTTTCTTAATACACATAATCTGTGGCCATGTTTCGCAGGTACAAAGCTTGTTTGTTGAAAGTCTTTTTAATCATCAGTAGACTAATATCTGTAGAATTACTTTACAAAGTCCAAGACAAATTTTCTAATCCAAATTATTTTCTGCTTAAACTCAAAGGAGTTACTGTGTTATGAATTAAACAGTTACACTAGCACAAAAGAGGTGAGCTGAACAAGTAGTAAGAGGGTTGCAGTTTCACCTGCACTACTTTGCATTATTCATTGAAATTATGCCCACTCATCAGTGGTTATAAAGAGTAAATGTGGTCAGAGTTCTAATTTGTGTATCACAACAGAAGAAAATGAGTTTGGAAGCTTTCTTTTTAAGAAGCCACTTGAAAGTGAGCAGCAAAGAGTACATAGATTAATGTAAAGACTTCATAATTTTTGTTTTTTCCATTTTGTGCTACTGTTTATTACTCTAGTGTTCCTTTACAAATTATTTTCCCCTTATAGAAAACATTCATTGAAGTTGATTAGGACATTATTCCCCTTCCTTGTCAATAAAAATAAATTTTGTGTGTATGTGTGTGTCTGTAGTCTTTAGGGGAAGGGTTTGTTTGCTTTACACTAATATTTAACACTAAGTCCAGCAATGTTTTATCAGATAGAGTTTTATTAAAACATTTACTCTTAAACAGAACATTACTAACATCTGGTATAGGTACATGGAAGCCTTTTTGTGCTCTTCCTGAGTAACTCAATGATAAACCAAGAGCTTAATAAAAATCACTTTCTGGAAGACATATTGGTTCAGTATGCGTGGCTGTGGACATTAGCTGCATCCATAGAAACAAGCTGATAAGAGACTGAGACCCAGTATTGTGGAGAACATTATTATTTATTTACTATTATAGCCCAGACTATGGACATTGTGCAATATTGATAACACATGTTGCTGTTTGATGTTAAAAGATTTTGCCATATGCTTTTGTTTTTTACTTCAGTTTTTGGGTATGAGTATTTTTTCATCTTTAACTGAAGACATTGTAAAACATCTCATTCTTTTCATGCCAGTTATCTAAGTAGCACTACTCAGTGCTCTGTTACAGGTAAAATGTCACAGTGTGGCCATGATTTCACTTCTAGGTTGTAGGCCTGTACCGATTATGTGGTTCAGCAGCTGTCAAGAAAGAGCTTCGAGAGGCGTTTGAGAGGGATAGCAAAGCTGTTACTCTCTGTGAAAACCAATACCCAGATATTAATGTGATAACAGGTAATGCGCTTGCTTTTGTTTTTAATGTATAACCATGAGAAACCTATATCTAACTAAAGAAAACTGTGCTTTAAAATGGCTCATTGCAATGTCACTCAAACAATCCCTTAACTACACTTTGCTGAAAAGAAAGTGAAGATGAATCCTAACTTTTGTCATGTAAAAATGAGATGTGCCAGTAATAGAGAAACAATGTAAAATTGGCGTATTTACAAGTTGTGGAGAAAGTGGGTAGAGATTTGAAGTGAATGGAGGTCTCCGTGGTATGCCAGACCTTTAAGACTATTTATTCTTTGTATTGTGATAGCCCTAGTCATGGACCAGGACCCTATTGGGTTAAGTGCTGTGCAAACACAGAATGAAAACACAATCCCTGTTCCAAATACCACACAATCTAAGAGAAGAGACAGCTGGTGGATATAGAGAGACGGGAGTACAAAGAAACCTGTCTTATTCACAAGGTTAGGCCCCAGTCCTTGTGCTAATTTTACAAATAGTTTCATTGACTTAATTGGGACTGCTCACAGTACTGAGAGTTAAGCATATCCATAAGGCCTTGCAGAACTGGGGCCTTAGAGTCGGATCCTGATCCCATTTAAGCCAATAGCAAAACTCCCATTGCTTTGTGGGCGGGGTGAGATTAGTGAATAGTGCATAGAAGTTCAAGGTGTACAGTGAGAAATAATTAGCCATTAACCTGATCACATGCATACTGTTTTGTTAGTCACTTACAGAAAATTAACTTGGGGCTCATATATCTAAAGTCTTCTCTTTTAAAAAATGTAAGTTACAGCTGAGGGATGGCTGAGGAGAAGAAAAACTTTATCAGAAGATTTTATGCAATTAACTTCACTGTGTTTTGCTTAATAATATCTTTGCAGAATAGAATTTGACCAACCCTATTTACTGTAGCTACCTCCTTGGCTAGTTTCATTGTTGGTTTTTGATTTCTTTAACAGTGCCAGGTACTGGCTACTCCCCAGAGGCAGGATACTGGATTTAATGATATATTCTTTATTTTGAGAGGTTGCACAATGAATACTCATAAAGCTCTTTTAAAAGATTCTTTTCTTTTAATGAGTTCACAAGAAAAAGTGATGATAATTCTTAGGAGCAGCTTCTTTCAGGACTTTGTTTTGGTCCTGTGTGGCTCTTGATCATTATAAATAAGCATTGGAAATGCAGATGACTGTTACTGCTTAGATTTGTGAATTAACTCCTAGAAACGAGTTTAAATGTGTCATACAGCAGAAACCAACTCCTAATAGTGGGCTGTAACTAAATAATGGCCAAACAGCTACACTGCTAAGGCAAGTTTTGGCTCAATAAAAAATAAAATAGCATCTCTCACCTTAATAAAAAGCCTCATATAGACTGTAAGCCTTTGGCATTTACAGAAGCAATTCAGACACATGGGAGGCTTATAATACAGTTCGTATCCAGAACAACTTGTTATATTTCACAAGCATTCCAATTGCCTATGCAATTCACTACTTCAGGTAACTCTTATAATTGAATTAAACTCAGGTTTGACTTGGGGTAGTACTAAGTGTAGAAAGAAAACCCTGATGTTGCAGCTGCACTAGTCTGGTCCTTCCAGCACAATCCCATAGAATTCAATCAAATAGAAAAGATCACTTCAATTTTGCAAAATACACTGGTGCATGCTTTTGTTGTTCTTTATTGTTAAGCTACATCTGTTTGAATGTGCAGGGTCTCCTGTACTCTCCTGATTTCTTGTTTTGAACTACTGCAGCTTCTTAAATTTTTTGCATTCAACTTCTGTTTTTGAATTTTGAGCTCTTTGGTTTTTAAGCAAGAATCAGATACGTTGCTTTATACATTATAAAATATATGCTGCTCTTTTTCTAAAGAAAAACATGTTTTAAAGAATCACATTTTAAAAAGCATTTGCTACAGCACCTCTCCAGCTCATCGGTTCTGTAACAGTTGGCAGGATTGCTATATGTGTCTGCACACTAAACTAGTAGCTTCCACAAACTGTAACCAGTTCTGTCACTGGTTACATTCTAAACAGGTCAGTCTTTGATGAACCTCTCTAATGCCTGCTCATATATCAGAGGCATCATGCATTCTTACAGAAAAGAATGGAAAGATGTCTGTTAATGTAGGTGAAATAAACATTATCTTTTTGTCGCTGAAGAACAGTTTTTTTTTTTTAAATGTTTTACTGTAGTGTTTGCAATGCTAAGACTGATGTGTATGATTAACACTTTTGTAAGCCAGATCATGTGTTCCCTAAAATATGAATCATGTGCATAAATCTTAGATCTTTTGAAAACTAGTTCTTTATTTGGGCCCATTTTGAAATTTAAGGAGCACTGATTTTCAAAAAGATTATGAAGATATGTTCTTCTTTTGACAGTTCTCCAAAGCCTAAGGAATGATCATATAATGATTAAGTCTTGACTGAGAAATGCTCTTGAGACTAGCACTGGCTTACACGCAATTAATTGTGCTCATGGCTCAAAATAAAGTGGACTGCCAGTTTTAGAAACTAGCCAGTAGTAATGTTGTTGCATCATGTCTGCTTCCATCCATGTGAATTCACATCTCTGAATAAAGCATGTAATACAGTTAACAGTTCAGTGGATCAGAAAAATGAGAAATTAATGAAGTGGATGGTAGTTTCTGCTTACTGCCTAAATTTGTTCTGTGTGCTGAGTGGTTGTGTGAAGGAGAATGCAGTAGTGAGCTGGCAGTCAGGAGAGCAAAGCTTAGATTCATAAAAATAACTGCAGCCTCTTACAGGGCTAATTCAGCAAAGGGAATAGCAAAAGGATTGAGAGGTCAAAGGGTACTCTGTGACTCCAAAACCATTCTGTTATTCGGGGATTAAGCAGGAGAAAGTATTTGAGGATGGGGAAGGAAACGGGACCCTGTGACTGTGGACTCTATTATGTGGAGTTCAACAGAGATGTTTTTAATAAATGGTTGTCAATATTCTTGCTGAATTATAAACTTCAGCTCGATTAGGACACTTCCCTGTTCCTACTGCAAAATAATTCTGATCTTGGATATCTCTCCGAAGAACAATTTGATCTGAAGCACAAAAGAAAAAATTATAGAAAGTTGCTGCTTCTTGCTGCTTCTGCATATGAATAATACCCTGAACCACAATATACAAACATTTTTTGCCAAGTTTATTACATAAATATCCAACACATGGAATACAGGCCTCTCAAATAAGGGAAAGGGGTAGAAATGTGGAATACAAGGCCACGATAAGTCATTTAACAAGGAGTACTGTGACCAAACCATCCACTTAACCACGTGCGGTATGATTTAACAAATAGTACAAATTCAGAGGGAATATGGGCATAGGAAAACATGAAAAATGAGAACACCATACATTTACCCAATGGAACATTAATATTTTTTAAACGTACTGTAAGACTGTTACATGTTGTGTGATGATCTCTAAAGACATGATGATGAATTCTCATCATCTGCTTCTGAGTACTCACTATACATGTTACCTGTCCCCATGTTCTCAAGTTATACTGAATTCAAACAAAAAAACCACCTGAATTCTGTATAATAGTGGGAACCTGGTAGCACATACTACAGTTAAGGTAACTATGTAGCCCTGTGGTTCACTCTCCCTTCTATGTGTCCAAAGTGTTAATTTTGTGGTGTTGGAAATTTCCTTTCTAGGCCTCTGCCCAAAGTGCAATTTTGTTTGTTAAATTTGCACACAATCTCTTCAGCTGTTCCTGGTTTTGGCATTAGTGGGAGGGAAAAGTACTTAGCATAGTGTACCAAAAAAGTACAAAACAAACCAACAAAAAAACTAGCCATGCTTTTTGAAGAGGAACACAGCAGTAAAAAAGCTCTAGTTTGAATCTTGAGATGGATCCTTGAAAGGACATGCCTTTATAGATTTAAATGAAGGGTACAAAGTTTTGATTTTAAAATATATGTTGAGTTGACTCCTGTGTAATCAGTGTGCATGGTATAACGTTTCTATAGGTTGGGAAGTGTGCACTTAAAGTTAGATGCATGTCAGGAATGCACACCCATTTAGCATGTCTGTGGATAAGAGCCTGCTCCTGTTGAAGAAAATTGTGAAATTTACATTGGTTTCAAGAGCAACCACTTTTAGCTTCAAGTGTTTTTCTCAAGGAGTTTATAATCTCAAGCTGAATAGCTCCAGATTTATTTTTTTCCTTTTTCCTCTGTTCTCTCTCTCTCTCTCTGCACTAGTCAACAAGGAAATCCATGGTCACACACTGATATGGCTAGAGCAGCCATTCCCATTCGTTGACATTTCCACGCATCATCTCTTTGGCAACTGTATCTCCAAGTCCAAGAAGTGCAGAACTCATGCAACTCACAAAACATTCCAAGAAATGATCAAGATCATGCCAGATCTTTGTGGTAGTGAATGCAAGGACCTGCTTCTGCAAATTTTCTTGTCAAAATGTGATCCCAGGAAACACTACCTAGTAGGGAATTATTGCTATAGTCCTGATATTAAGATACCTAAATGAGGGACAAACAGAAGACCATTTATAAAGGTCATTTTGGAAAGGGTGGGGGAAGAGAGGGAGGAGGAAAAGGAGAAGAGAAATGAGATTCTGTGGGATGCAGCAACCAGGAAACATTTTGCTATACCTGCTTCTCTATGAGATTCTCTGTCAGTCTGATACAGAATCCCGGGCGCCGGGGGAGTTAACCTCAGCACTTGAAAATTTTTGTCAATGGGTCTAAACTCCTAATACTTCAGGGTGAGCAGTGTTTCAATTATTTACAGTAAAAAAAAGAGCTCCAGGTATCTAGCAAAAAACCACACAGTCCTAGGAAAACAAAGAAACCTCCTAAAGATGTGCAGCTTTTACCTCCCCACTCTACCTGCTTTTATTACTCTCATTTCAAAAACTAAATTTAAAAAAGTCAGTCTCTGTGCCGCAGAATGTCTAAGCAAAGCGTCTTCTTGTGCAAACAGCCACTTTAATTAAATGACAGCTCAATTAAACATTTTAATCTGTTATTTCGTTTTAGCTAGAACTCCCTTTCATAAAATGTTACCATAATTAACCTAATAAATACAGCCTACCTTTGGTTTAGTGGCAACATCTAATGTAAAAAGAGCATGATAAAGCTGGAAGCAGGAAATAAAGAGGTATAATTTTAAATATCTGGCAAACACAGGACTTGTTACTCCCCAAACCATTACAGAAATACCATCATTTTGTGTTCTTTAACAAAGCAAGAGTTGTTATATAGCTCAGTGCAAAGCTTACCCTCTGAGCCAGCTGTAAAGTGAACTGTGCAACTAAAGGTTTTGTTAAGTTAATTTCACGTAATTACAGGAGTGGGGGATTTAATTTTTCTTCCTTAGATGGTCTTCATACCTGGAATATAACTATTGATAAGATGTCTATTTGTAATCTTTGTTTCTATTTCTTTGAAAGAAGATTAAAAAGAAAAATGTACTACATTAAAACAATGTTAAGAAAGAACAGTTAAAATTGTCACAAGTCAGGAAATGGAAAAGCTATGATTCCAAGAGCAACATTAACTCGCACCTATTACACAAATGTACTATTTTCTGTTCCTACTTTTCTGATTAATGCAACATGGCCAAATTAATGCTGCTGTTGAAAGCATAGCTGACTTGTTCCAGTTTTAGCTGTATAACTTTATCAGGGCATTAGTAGTTTTTAACATTAACTGTCTTAGGCTTTTTATTATAGTAGTAATTCTCTACTGGTTAGTGTTTTCTGGAATCACATTTTGACAAGAAAATGTGCAGAAGAGGCGACCGTTGCATTCACAACTGCAGATGTCTGTCGTGATCATAATAATTTCTTGCAATGTTTTGTGAGAGTTGCAGGAGTGCTGCGCTTCTTGGGCTTGGACATACAGCTGCCAAGGAGGTGTTGGGCGGAAATGTCCACAAATGGGAATGGCTGCTCTAGCCGTATCATTCTGTGACCCTGGATCTCCTTGTTGACTAGTATAGCAACTGTAAATGCTCCAGGTGGTTAGAAAGTGGGAGGCCGGGTGGGTTAATGATGTTGTTGAATGGCTGCTCTTTTCTGCTTTGGATTAGAATTAGTATGCAGTGCATGGCTTTCTATTGATCATCAGGCACATTTTATAAACTAAAATCAGAAACAACGAGATGAATAGAAAAAGAATTAATCACTGGGCACAAATGAAGCAATGTGTCACTAGGCTTTGGCAGAGCAGAGAGATTTAGGTCATTCCTAGTTATTGTAGCCCTCCCTTTCCTTTCCTGAGACAGCAGATGTGTGGGAAGGCTACTAGCAGCCTCTTTTCTGCCCCTCCCCTACTTCTTGTAAGTGGCAGGATCCTGGAGTGACACTTTCCAACCTATCCTTGAGAGAACTCTGGATGAGATCACTGGCGGCATGTAGTTTCCATGTGTGCATGTGTCTACCCATACATGCATTTTTCTTCTCTGGGTACCAGGCACCTTTCATATGTCTGGCATCACCTGAATAAGACACTGTAAGTGGGGGCCTCAGTTTAAGTTGATGTAAATACAAAAAAGTTATTCCAGTAATTGAGAACTTTTATTCTATTTTCTCTTTTGGCATTCAGGCTCTGAATAATGCTAGACAGAAGTACTGCACTGCTTTTGTTCTGAAAGGACAGAATCTTTTACAGGAGGTGATAGAGCCACCAACACAGAGGAGCTGGTGTAATAAATAGCACTATTAAGAGCCTAACAAAGGCTCTATTGCACTGTCATGCAGCAGAGCCAGCAAGTAGCATGGAGCAGAACAAAAGAAATTGGGGAGGTGCAAGAGAGCAATCTCACCACAGTGGGGGCAGGGTCCCAGTTTTGATTCAGTTGTAGACTTGCACTGAACACCAGTGAGAAACACTGGTTGCATATATCATCCTGTGTTCTGACGCTGCTGGAGTTCTGTCATTACTAGGTGTATTTAAGGTAGTTCAAAATTTTAGTGTGTCCTGGACCAGTTTCTCAACCTGTGGTACGCATACTCCTGGAGGTACACGAGACACAGGCAGGGGGGACCTGGGGAAAAACTGAGTGAAGGGGAGGTGGGCAGTAGCTGCTGACTTCTGGGGAAGCCGGGCGGCAGCAGCCTGTTTCCCACCTGGTCCCAGCTCCCAGCTGGGAAAAGAGTGGCAGCCTCTGGCTTTTGGGGGAGGCAGGCGGCAGCCGCCCGCTTCCTGCCAGGTCCCAGCTCCAAGGTCGGAGGCGGCAGCCTCCTGAGTCTCTCAGGTTGGGCTCACAGATGGGTGGCAGCCAACCGTGCCCTGGCTCTGAGCCAAGGGACAGCCTCCAGCGCCCCGGCTTGAAGACGGGCAGCAGCCGCCTGCCTACGTCCTTGGGTCCAAGCTGGAGCGGAAGCCTCTTCCACCCCAACTCGAATTGGGTGGCAGTCACCCATCTCCCGGGTTGGCAGCCAGGCGGCAGACGCCTGCAACTTGCCCAGGTGACAGCCCCCTCCCTGGCTCAAAGCCCAGTGCCCAGAAAACTTGCCAATTTCACTGCTGTGCCTGAACAGTGAAATTGACGACTATGACAGCCCCAGATTTTACCAGTTAACCTCTTTTCCAGTCTCTCTCTCTCTCACCCCTTCCTCTTCTCAAATCTATGTCAAAATATTTGGCGCGGCGCTTTATATTCCCCAGCATTGGCATGCCGCTCAAAGCCTCCTGGCTTTGGCCAGCATCACTTCTAGCCCGGGTACATACTTGGGTTGTGCATCCCTGATGTAAAGTGGTAACCCTACCCACACTAGATCTGACATCTGTCATATCACAGGGCTGAGTATATAAGGCTTTTTCCAACGTATGGCTCACATTAGTCTGTAAATATAAAATCTCATGGAATGTTAAGTGTTGGGGTACTTATTAAAATTTTCAGAAGTTAGGGGATACTTGCTACTTAAAAGGTTGAGGAACACTGTCCTGGACTATGAAAATGTCTGGGAAAGCTGTGATTCAAAACAAAGCAATTAATCTTCATTCTCATGTGTATTTTACACTAATATGAATTGCAGATGACAAGTTTTGGTGGAATGCATTTGTGACCTGTTAGAACTGGAGAGATTTTATCATGGACAAGAAAAATGCTCTCATGTTAGCAGTCATTACTGCGCCACCTACTGTGCACAACGTAGGCAGTTTCTAAAGTGCTCTGTAGGCCAGCCCTGCAAAAATAGAGGAAGGGATAGTTCAATAGATGGGGGACTATAGCTTGGGACTTTGGAGACCTGGATTCAATTCCTTGCTCTACCACAAATTTCCTGTGTGACCTGGGCAAATCACTAGGGTATGTCTACACTGCAGTCACAGACTGTGATTTAATCTGGCTAGCCACCTGGGTAATTACCCATGTTTCTGGACAAGGTTGTACAGCCTGTGCTAAAGGCTGTGATGCTGCAGCTGCATTGTTCCATTACCTGAGCTAGGTAGATTAAAGCTAAGGTGAGTATTTTTACACAAACTGCAATCGTACCTTGTGACTAAAAGGTGACAAAAGAGAGAGGTCTGAGGTGAGTCTAGTTCTATAGGCATATCGGAACAAGTTTTCAGAGTCCCAAAATGTTATGAAGTAAAGAAATTCCATCATCAAGCAATGACACTTTGAGTAATTCAAGCCCTTGGGAGCTTCCCAAGTAATATTATTTTAGTGTATTCTTTTTTCCCTCCTGCAAATGTAAGATGTATAAAACCTGCTTGGAGATTTCTCTAGTGGGATCGGTGCAAGCTATGTGCCTTACAACTCCCAAGAAATTCTGCAGCATGAGAGTCTGCAGCTTGTTAAATGAATCGATTCCTGTGTTTTTTGTGAAGGTGTCCTCAAGGATTATCTCAGAGAGCTGCCCTCTCCCCTGATAACCAAGCAGCTCTATGAAACAGTGTTAGATGCCATGGTGAAAAATCCCTTGAAAATGACAGCAAGTGGTTGTGAAAATGACCCAAGCGACTCTGAACATACGGTGGCCCTTCTGGATTGTCTACCAGATATTGAAAAGGTGAGTACTATCAGCCAGCAAAACCAATAATAAATCACCAGCTGCAGAAAGTAAAGAAACCCTTCTACATGACACACAAATGCCTCTCAATTCTTATGCTTTCTATTTGTAACTCAAATACCCACTTGATTGATAACACTTTCAACCTGTCTTTAACTTTAGGATCGGTATTGCTGGGTTTATCTTGTACTTTGTTTTACCTCTTCTGTTGTACAAAACTGAATTAAAAATGGCATATAGGCATTTTTTAAAATTGTTGGAAGGGAAATCTTGACTGAGCTGTATTAAAGTCCCATAGCTCTTTGTCTTGTCTTTGATATCCTGATCAATGCTTATCTGAGTAACTGCATTATTCTCCTCCAAACTTATGTGATAAGTCTATAAGCCACCATATATTGTGGTATAATAGCTGCCATGTTCCATCCCAGAGAATACTGCGATCAACATATTATTGACAGGAAAAACAAACTCTGTATATAGATTGTGTAAGCTTTGGGAGAATTCAATCTGAAAGGCACTTAGTAAATTTCTCTCGTTGAATGATTATTAGCAACAGTGCAATAAAACTTTAACCTGGTTTATTGTTGTCATAAATAGATTTTACAAGAACAAAAGTTAAAGGTTATTAACAAAAAAAATAAAAACTGACTTGATTAAATTTAATGTTTATTGTAAATGGACAAGCAAATGGCTTTTAAGCAAAGTAGAACATAGTAAATGATTAACTTTTAGCCAGCAAGCGTGCTTGTGTTAAGTATTTTATGACTTCAATTTAAAAGATGAATAAATGTTCCTTTAAGAAATTTTTATTGACTTGATTACCAGCCGTTTGTTGGTTTTTCACTTTTGTGTTTTAAAGTGCCCAGGATTCAGACTGGGTGTTTAAGTAATAAATAAAATAATCGCATGGACAGCAGCTTGTTTGTGCTGCGGAGATGAATGTTCATTCTCCATCAAGGAGGACTGCATTTGAGGTGGTGAAAGGAGCAGGTCCTACTTCTGTGTGTTTCTACAACTGTTCTGTTTTCTGATTGATAGTTCAAAAGACTTCTAACCTCTTGGTTCTACCATTTAACACACAACATTACAGTGCCATTGCTCTGAGAGGTGCATATCCTGTGGGTATGTGATGAATTGCCTGAGGTACCATTCTCTCTTTTTCATGCTCTGTGTTCTTCAGGAGAGATTAAAAGAGCAGCCTTGAACACTTTGAGCAGATGCTAACCTTTCATTGGGTAAATTGAGCCAGGCTGTTTTTGGGTTTGCACATTCATAAACAAAGCCCTTTTCTTCAAGATTAAAACCTTTCCTAGAAGTTGCCCTTCTAAGGGCTGTGATACATAGGACTTTAGTGCCCATAGCTGACAATTCAATTTTCAAGAGTACTCAGTTCATGTAGGGCCAGATTCAGCCATTCATACTCACTTTGAATAGTATTGTATTCTTCTAATCCCACTTGGTTCAGTGGAAGGAGCTAGACAATGTGAGTAAAAGCACCAGAATCTAGCCCTTAATATTAAATAAAACGCATTGCCCCTTTGCAAAAGAACCCTTGGAAGCTAAGCATTGTGAATGCTGAATAAGGTGTAATTTTCATAAATTATTTCCATTTAAGACAGACCTGGGTGGCTAGAGAATTGGACAGAGGCCAATTTTTTATCAAACCAGACTGACTTCTTGTGGCTAGTTCTGTTGCTGAAGCTCTACTAAGTGCCTATTTTTTCCCTAATGAATCTGGACATCTCTGCTTCTTCTGCAGCTTCTTTCCTTTCCCTGATGCCCTCTCTTCACTTTGAGAAAACCTATACACATAGATCAGAGATCATGTAAGAGACAAATTGGTTTTTACCCAAGAAGTCTGTCTAAATCAATATGCGCTGTAATGGAGTCCAATACAACTTGACATTGAGTGCTTAGATACTGCAGTGATTGTTTTATACAGAAGCCTTAGACATATGACAAGTACCCTTGAAAATACCCCTATTGAACACCAACCATAGGATAACATGCTGTATTTTTGCTGTATCTAGTTACCTGAAACTTAACCTTTCATTTTAGGCAACCCTAAAGATGCTGCTGGATCACCTGAAATTGGTGGCTTCTTATCATGAAGTAAATAAGATGACGTGCCAGAATTTAGCTGTGTGTTTTGGGCCTGTATTACTGAGCCAGAGGCAGGAGACCTCCAACCATAACAACAGAGTCTTCACAGATTCAGAAGAGCTTGCTAGTGCCCTGGACTTCAAAAAACACATAGAAGTTCTTCATTATTTACTGCAGCTATGGCCAGGTAACAATGTTTATGAAAAAGTTCTGTCTGATGAGAAGGCAATGTCAACAGATCCTAAAATAAAACTATCTTTTATTGTGTGACTGCAGAGTCTTGTTTACAGGATATACAAATGGTATCAGGACTCTCTTCAGCTGTAAGTTAATAGGTCCCAACATACAACTTGGTGATTAAAGACCACAGTAATCTTATCTATTCTATCCAACGGTTGTTTTGTCAAAATGTGTCATTCAGTGGGAGATCCTGTCCTTTGGTAATCTATCTACCAAGCGAAATTGAGAAGATTTAAAAGTGCGCATATAAAAAGCTGTTTTAGTGCATTTTGTGTGGTGTTCTCAAGCAACTGTGATAATCGAAACAGAAAAAGGCAAAACAAAAAACAAAAACCAAAACCAAAATCCCACCTAGTGATAATGCTCCTACACACGACCTTACTCAGGGTTCTGATGTGTTTGGCCGTTTTACCTGCTTTGTTCTGAACAAGTATAGATTCTTTTTGTTTCATGGGTTCTTAAATTGAACAGACAGATGTGCTGAATTACTGTGCTTTGTATTACAGTAGTGGCTAAAGTTCCAAGTCAGGATTTGGGACTCCAGCTGAACAACTGTGTAGCAGAAGGCTTTGGGGAGATAGGTAAAGAGCCAGGTTCTGAGAGGTGCAGAGCACCCGTAACTCCCATTCACTTCACTGGCGGTTTCATGTGTTTAGCAGCTCTTGGGAGCAGGTGGTAGTAGAAGGGAAGAGAAACTTGGATATTTTTAAGGAACCTGCCAGAGTGGAAGTGAGTCCTGTTTGGATCTGTGCTTCAAAGGTGGAAGGATGCTGCTAACTTCTCATTTCCTAAGGAGTTCAGAAACCTGATCCAAGCCCATTGTTGTCAATGGAAAGACTTGCATTAACTGCAGTGGGTTTTGGATTAGGCCCATTATGAATTATTTTTGTACTTTCTCTTCTGCTTAATAGCTAGCTATTGTACTGAATCCTTCTCTTATGAAAACACTGCAGTAATCCACAGTAACAGGCTCAGCTATTGCAGTCTCATGGTTGTAAACTGGAGTATTAGTATCTTTTTATAATAATTATTGAAATTTGTTGGAATATTCCCTGCTCAACAGAATCCAGCAATCACCTAGAGATACTTAAGTAGGAGGAAGATGAAGTCTTCTATGTCTCTGGTTCTTGAAATGGATGATCATAGTTTCATAGTAATCTATTCCATTACCCTACCTGCTTGTTAATATGTGTTTCTCAAATGTGATAAATATTTTTATTTTTGAGATTTTAAAGGTTAACTATAGTGCTTTTATGAAATATTTTCTTACCTGTTTTGCCTTTAGTACTAAAACCTCTTGGGAAACTATTTGATTTGCATTAAAGTATATATTGAAACATGGGATAAAATTAGTTTATATGAGGTTTAAACCAAATCCAAGTTTCAGAGATTAGTTTTTTAACTCAAACAGAAGAAATCCTTGTTCTTTTGGGTAAGATTAGCAGCAGATATATAGGAAATGTATGATGTAGTGTGTTTTGGGATGGCAAATGATGCAGGTATAAGTGAAGTATGAAGGCCATCATGTATTCTGTATATGCCACGCTCACTACAGAAAATCTGTTTCAGAAATGTTTGAGAATAAATATTTGTGTATCCTTTTGCTGATAAAGCCTTAGTACCAAGAGTCAAAATACAGGACCGGGAAGGAGAGGAAAATCATAATTATTACAGAACCTAAAAAATTACCTAAAATAGTTTTAATGTGACATCCTAATGTCACAATTGAATTTAAGGTTGATATCTATCATCTGCTTAGAATAGAATAAAAACACTGTACCTAATAGAAAATGGGGAATCTCCACTTTTCCAATGATGTATAACAGTGGTTCTTAAGCTCTTTCTCTCTGCAAACAACTCACAACAAAGAAAGCTACCCAATTCCTCACTGGATGGTTCTGAAAGTATTTAATTCCAGAAATCACCAAGAAGGATTCCTGGAACTCAGGACTGTGAGAATTAAATATTTCTCTGGCAAGTTGTGCAAGAATAAATGAATAAAAGTTAATTCCCATTTGAAACTGTTTTAAGTTTTGAAGTGTTTTTCCTGGAGGGAGAGATGCATTAACAGACAAAGTGCAGGTGAGGTATACATATGTACAATAAATGCAGTCTGCAGATTATTATATGATAAACACATAAGTGGGAATAAAGATAAACTTCAAAGGTTTATTAATATTTTTGGAGGTTTTTAAGATCATAAATATATTTACTAATATATTTTGAAGTAACAGTATTTGAAATCCAATTTTTTATATACCTTTGCTCTCATTTTTCTGCTGGGAGATCTCAAAATGGGCGCTGCTTTATCTAGCCAGTAACTCTGAGTATTCTCTGTTGAGATCTGTTGGAGAAGGTGTGTTCTGTCTTTGGGTGGAGCTGTGAAAGGCTAGGGGTATGATGAGGGAACAAGTAGAGGGAAAAACGAGGGTCTTCTGCAGGCCCATTTGAAATGATGAAAAAAATCCCTAATCTCTGAATAACCATGGAGAAGTATCTTTTAAAAAGTACCCTAAAGGTTTCCTGTGCTACATTAGATACTGATCAGTATAAATAATACTGTGGGACAGAGAGTGACTCCGCCTTCATGCGTACCTCTTTATCACTATCGCAAACAATAGTTTCCACCCTGGGAATATCACTAGGACGGGTGCTGCTGCAGTAGCAAAAATGTTTGGCACAAAATGACTGTGCACCAGGAGCTAATGCCATTTTCAGGTCTACAACAGCTGCAACAATCATCTGTCTGTGAGCACCTCCTTCTGCTTTATATCCTAGCAATGGAAAAGAGGAGTTTGATAGGAAATGTAATGCTGTAAAGGAAGAATAACCCAGTAGAAGTATGCAAACTCTCATCTGTTTGGTTTTGGGTGTTTTGTTTTGGATATTGAAATTTCTAATTCTCACTGCCAGTCAGATATTCTCAGCCATCAAACCAGCACTTTCTGGTGGGGGAGCCAGTGTTACTTCTGACTGCCACACAGCAATCTTGGGAAGCCAGTCAAATGCCCAGAGGGGATGTCCCCATCAGAAGAGCCTGTGGAACTGGAACAGCTGCTTATCAAAAAACAAAACAAAACAAAAAAAATGGCAGTGCCCATCTTCCATATTCTTCTGGTCTGACAATGATCATGTCATGGAACTGCCTCCACAGTCGGGGCCAGGATTCCTTTTCCTTGAAGATTTAACAAATGTACACTTGTTTCATTGTGGATGTGCTTTAGCACAAGGACTCAACAGTCGTTGACAAATAATGGAGCTACCTGCTGTAGGTTTGTCTAATTCGTCCTACAGAAATAAAAACCTGGATTGTATTTCTAATTGCAAATTAAGGTGGGATTTAAACAGGTTTGTTACTTAGTTCACGTCTTGATTGCTTCTGCTGGGAAAACAGGGTTACTTACCAGTAACTGTTGTTCTTCGAGATGTGTTGCTCATATCCATTCCAGTATCGGTGAGTGCGCACCACCGTGCACTGGTTCCTGGAACTTTTTTCCCCTTAGCAAGCCCTGTAGGGTCGGCTTAGGCGCCCCCTCGAGTGCCGCACTCATGCCGTGGTATATGGGGCGCTGCTGACACTGCGGGCCCTCAGTCCCTTCTTTTGCTGACTCCGACAGCGGGGACGGAGGGTGGGTGTGGAATGGATATGAGCGACACATCTCGAAGAACAACAGTTACTGGTAAGTAACCCTGTCTTCTACTTCAAGTGATTGCTCATATCCATTCCAATATAGGTGATTAAATAGCATACCCTGGAGGTGGGTAGGAGTCATCGTCGAGCTGCCCTCATCAGTACGGCCCTGCCGAAGCCCGCGTTCTCTCTCGCCTGCTGCACAATGGTGTAGTGGGATGTGAAGGTGTGCACCGATGACCAGGTAGCTGCTTTGCAGATATCCTGCAGGGGCACTCTTTCCAGGAAGGCCGCCAATGAGGCCTGGGCTCTGGTTGAGTGCGCTGAAACAGCTCCTGGAAGCGGCACCTTCGCCCGCTTGTAGCAGGTCCTGATGCAGGCGGTGATGCAGGTGGAGATGCATTGGGTGGAGATAAGTGAGCCTTTCATCCGGTCCGCCACTGCCACGAACAGCTGTGTCGACTTCCGGAACGGCTTGGTCCGCTCAATGTAGTAGGCCAGGGCTCATATCACGTCCAGCGAGTGCCATTTTCGCTCTTCCTCTGAACCGTGTGGTTTAGGAAAGAACACGGGGAGGAAGATATCCTGGTTATAATGAAACTGGGACACCACCTTAGGCAGGAAGGCTGGGTAGGGGTCTCAACCGCTTCCACTTGGCCCAGTACACCACTTAACACTAATTAAACAACTACAACAACAAGGTAGAGTCCAAATGGGGAGGCTACTTGCTAGAGAGCAAGAGGCAAACGTTCCAGCAACTGTCATGGGTGGAAAGAAGGAACTGAGGGCCCGCAGGGTCGGCAGCGCCCCATATAGTGCGGCACTCCAGGGGGCGCCTGAGCCGACCCTGTGGGGCTTGCTAAGGGGAAAAAAGTTCTGGGAACCAGTGCATGGTGGCGCGCACTCACCTATATTGGAATGGATATGAGCAATCACTCGAAGTAGAACCTGAAGCTGCTAAATGTAACTTTTTAGATGGGAGCAGGCAATAGATACCATAAATAGAGAACAGTTTTCATTCCTCCTGTAATAAAAGTGTACAAACCAATATAATGGTTTGCAAGAACTGTGCAGAACATTGACTACAGTGAAATTAAAGTAAGATAAATAAATCATTAAATACCCTGAGGATAAAAAAATCTGACTCGAAGGAAAGATCACAGTCTAGTCTCTTAAACTTAATTTGCCTGTAGATTTAGCAAATTTGATAATAAACGTGTTGTTGTGCAGTACTTCACTTTCCTTATTTTTCCAAGTGAAAACAAATGGTCCCTGTTCAGTGGAAGAGTGTAAAGCTGGCAAGTTATCATTAACCCAGGGACCCTTTGTCCTAAGGGAGCATAGTCCAAACAGAAAGGCTTTTGTTAATATAGAATAAAACAAAAAGCCAAGAGAGTTGTAGAAGATTATTGTGGTATACCCAAAGCAAGACTAATGTCTTACATAGAGACCAGTTATATGGGTCCAGCAAGGAGAACACTCAAGACCTACCCGGACTGCACCTTTTATGCTTAAAAATGGAGGACCTTAATTAAAGAGAGACAGAGTCTCAATCTTCCTGTTCTCTAAGTATTTGTGTATGCTACATTTCTAGCAGTGAAAGAAAATGCTCGTTTAATTTCAAGAGGTAATAGTCCACTGCACAGCAGAAAGATATATAGGAGGCATGGGTCAATAAAAATATTTGTACTGTTTACCATAGGAAGCGGATAACAGAGGAGGAGTCTTAGTAACTTATGCTGTATAATCATGAGTTCAGGTAACAAACCATCAAACCTGTTTGAGTGTATTTTATCTTTGACATGGAAATGGCTGCTTAGGTACATTAATACAAAAGAGCTTCTATTGGTAGTGCACAAAACTTGGGACAAAAGAGAAATGCAAGAGTTCAACTCTGATGTGCCTTCAGCTTCTCTAGGTGTTTCTCGGTGGTATTTTTATTGTGGTTTTAACCTCTACATTCTGTGTCTGCTTTTTATTACACCATTTAGTTTGGAAGAGGCCTGTGAGCTAAGCTGTTTGCTTTTATTTGACTATAACTAGATGGTGATTAACTCACAGTGTGAGTTAATCAGTGCTCTGGAATTTTTCTATAATAGACTTTTAAAATAGACTTTTTCAGTTGCAGTTTAAATATGGCATGAATCTTCAAAACTGAGCTTTCCATTAGATTTTCCTTCTAATCTAAGTTATAGCAGAAAAAATAATAGTGGAATGTGTTGGCCATAAGTTTGCATGTATTAATGCATGTCCTGAGTGTGTAAAGTAGAGTGAAATAAATGGACAACCTTTCATTGCTGGTCTCTTCTAGCAGTATGATTATGAATTTCATAAAACTTCTTCTTTGTTCTAGTGCAATGTTCAGCTGCCAAAGAATCAACATACTCAAACATGTTTCCAGGGAACCAGTCGTCTTTGAATTATCTGAGACCCAAGAAGCAGCGACCTCAGATGTTGAATTTGAGCAGTACTGAAATGTCAGGGGTACTTAGGCCCAGACCAGCCAGACTAGATAGTCCCTCAAGTAATCGCTATGCAGGAGACTGGAGCAGTTGTGGGGAAAACTACTTTTTAAACCCAAAGGAGAGCTTGAATGAAGCAGACTATGATGATGTTCCTTCAGAAGATACAGAAAGTGAGGAAGATTGCAGCAAAGTAGATCAATCAGATAGACTGATTGAACATCCAGAATCCATGTCCAAAGAACATACTTTTCAGACCTTTTTGACAATGCAAACAATAGATTCGGCGGTGGACCACAGAGTAAACCTCAAAGACCTTCAAGAAAGTATTGATATTCTGATAGGAAACCTGGAGCGGGAACTTAACAAAAACAAACTAAACATCACTTGCTAATCATTTCCCTACAAGATACCTGTTGTTGGTACCTTCCTGTCCCCCCACCTCCCCCTCCCCCCCCCCCCGCCTCCCAAAAAGGTCTGTTTATAAGGTTTTTTTAATGCATTGTGGAATAATCATGGCCTGCCTTGGATAAACAAATCCAGTTTAGCCATTCCATTACTGTGTATCGTTTTTCTTCTCCTTAGAAGAATACATTGGCTTCACGGTCTGTGATTTAAGTTGGCCTTTTAGACGATGTGAAATGATGTTAGAAAGTAGTGATCTCTTCCCTCCCCCACCAAGGTACTATGCACTTATGAAGCTTGGAAAGTATGTGACAGGGTGCCATCTTTGTCTGCTCTGTGTAGCAACAGCACTCTTCATTCTTGAAACTTTAGACCTGGTACGGATATTCCTCTTAGTAGAGGATTAGCGCTTCTTGACCTGTGATTTGCAGCATGAACTTTAGGTAGATCACATTCCACCATGTACGTCACCTTTTCGTTTGCTTTGCAAAGGCTGCTATGAAAAATGCTTTTTATACGTATATAAAAGTTTAACTGTACAAATATTATTGTATTCCTGTATTAACACTTTTCAGTAATTATTTAAACGTGCAAAAATTAAATATTTTTCTAACCTTGTTTGTATATATCTACGTGTGTGTGTGTGTGTGTGTGTGTGTGCGCGTGTGCTTGTGTAGTTATATTGGAAAGCAGAAATCTGAATTAGATAAGGGCACCATTTCTAAAGAGATCCCACATTGTGATGCCAAAATAAGAATTGACTTGAGCAATGTAACATTTGATTTTACACACAGAAATATGTGCCCCGAGAGAGGACATAGTGAATGATTAATATAAATGACCTTGTGTATCACATGATGAGCTTCAGTTCATAGCTGTTGACTATTAACTACATTAAGAAACCATCCAGTTTAGTTTTAAGCATTCCAGCATTTCCTAAATGTTTCCAATGAACATCTGTTCCCTTTAAAGGTTACCTCCAAGCAAAGAAGGGGGATGGAAGGGATTGTGCTATTTATTTTTAATCTTTTCTGATGTATAAAGAAGGTCTGGGAGGTTTTTTTGTTTTTAAAGATTTTGTTTGGGGTTTTTTTGTGCTTATTTCTTTTACCTTTAGAAATAGCAGAGGGCTTTAATGCCTTTGGAGGTCATCTTGCATGTTCATTGGGCACTCTCTCAGCCCTTACTTGAAGGCAGAGGTGATAAATACCTATTAAAGGCAGCCCCCCATTTCCTCCAAAGTGTTTTAGTTAAGTAGTGTTAACCCAAACAAACAAAATCCAGAGTTTTAAACAATCAGATTGAAAATCACATCCTCTATCAGTTAATCAGATTTCATTTCCTTGGTATCTGTTATCTTATAGTACAATTAGACTTCCCATCATCCATGGAGTTGTCCATGGCAGATAACTGAATTTCTAAAATAATAGAAGCAGGGAAAATATTTTTTGTTTAATTTTTTTTTTTTAAATCCCAAGCCACTTTTATAACATCATAACAAGCAAAAAGGACACAAACCCATTGTTTTTCCTTTGCAGGTCATAGCATTTTTACTGGGAATCCAAACATCCAGTCTTAATTAACTAGCAGTATAGGATTTAATTTTCTTCATTCCTTTCAGTATGTCAGCATCCCTCCATATCTTTCCTATTGCCCTGTGGTAAGTGCTTTTTAAGCTAGTCCATACTTCTCTATATTGCCAGGTTTTATAGTTATTTATATACAGTAGAATTTGATTGAGAATTAGGGTACAGTTTTGCCACCTTTTTCTAAAGGAATATCTTTGCATGGTTTTAAATGGTTTTATTCATCCTCATTAATTTATTTTTGTTTAAGTGTTAAAATATGCAATACAATACTACAATATTGTTTTAAAATGTAAATTTAACCTGAGACATTTATCAATAAATCAATGTATTTTTTTAAACTTTTATACAGAATGTGTATAATTTTTAAACTATAAATTTTAATTCTAAATAAAATTTGAATTGAGAACAAAATGTGATCAAGTCTAGTAAGTGGTTATCATTATTTAAAAACAGGTTAATTGTTCCATAGATATTCCCATGGTTTTCAGAAAACTTACTTTTTTTCAGTCATATCTTTTTTTTTGAATTCATATAGGATTTTTTTTAATTGACTACAAAAGCTATTGTGTTAATTTGTTTTTGTAAGCAACTTTGAAAACCAGTATTTTTGACAGCAGTTCTTGGTATATTACAAATAAATGTTGATGGTTTTGGACATAACCTGTTTCCATATTGTTTGTAGAAATATATTTAGCATCAAAATGTTTTTATATTAAATATTCTTTGGTAAACCAGAATATTTTTAAAATTATCTGTATACAGTATAGACTGAATGGATTCCGTTATGCAAAAATATTTGGTGAAATTCCTTTGTTTTTAAAATGTACAGACTTATTTCCTACTCTGAATATTGGGTTAACATTTTATGCAGCAACACATTGCTTTATCAAAATGAATTTAAACTTTTATATTTTAACAACATTAGAACACATTAGAACACAGTAACCAGATGACCTGTGATGAATTACTTAAATGAATGTCAAGCCTTGTGAGTTGTTTAATTATATTAAAGATTCCCTGTTCAGAGATCTTGTGTAAGGGATCTAACTGCAGGTAAGCAAACTTTATTTTGCAGTTGAATGAGTCCCATGGTTGTCACATTTTGTTTTTAAACTGCTTGTGGCAAGTTCAACATCCTGTAATACTATTGTGTACTGTAAACACCCCAAACATTTGGAGACACAATTCCTTCTGGTATTTTTTGTTCGTTATATACTGTGCCTGTTTACATAACTGTTTATATAATAGTATTTAGTCAAGTTGCATCCTTCTGTCAGATAGCTTTGTAAAAGATTCTTAAAGAGCAGGATTAGTATGTGAATTCCCCATGACCAGGGAAGTTAAATGCAGGGATTAGAAAAGCATAATTTTTAGCAAAGTGGAAATTAGCATTTCTTCTAACAGATAGGTCTTCACATGACGTACAAGAGATGAGCCTTTGGTTTTGCAGTCTTTATTTAGGCAAAACTCCCAATGAACTCCATAGATAAGGCCTGGAACCCTTATTTCGTAATAAACTGCAATTTCTTCAGTTATCCAACTGAAGGCAGTTGTGCAATGGCTTACACTCTGCAGGGCCTCTTACTACCAGAAGGGATTTAAAAACTAGGTTTTAGGGAACACAATATAATTAACAGGCAGACTATCTTTGGGCTATGTAGGCTTTCTTCTGTCCCAGATAATGAAGAAGTTAGATGCAAATGAACATGTCCAGAAACCTTACCCAACTCACATGTACACAAACTGTTTTCCCATAAGAAAAGTGTAGATGTTTATATATTTCTAGGTGTGTCCATTGATGCATGTGCACAGCATGCCTAGGGAAAGCACCAATCAAATGCCTTAATTTACAGCCCAGTGGAAATAGGAAAATGGCACCACTAATCTGTACTTCAGATCATTCTTAGCCACTGTCTTACAAAATAATCACAACACTTTTCATCAGTAGATCTCAAAGGTAAGAACCATTTTGCATATGGGGAAACTAAGACAGAGTTTAGATGATTTATCCTTGATCATACAGCAAGACAGTGGCAAAGCTGGGGCAGAACCCAGGTCTCCTGACTCCCTGTCAGTGATGTATCCACTCAACTTTTCTGCCTCTCTGGCAATATACCTCTGCTTTGTGAAGGAAACTTAAGTTGCATTCCTCAAATGGAAGGTGTTGTTTCTCATTGTTTACCGACACTCTTACCCTGGCTGACTACTGAATATCGGAGGCCTTGTCTACACTAGAAAGTTTTGTTGACACAAATTACAGCAATGATCAAAAAGCGCTGTAATGACCACGCTTGTGCTTGTCCACTCAGCACTCGTGTCGCCGAAGCGCATCCATGGTGCTCTAGTATCAACTATCCCATTGTGCAACGTGCTACCTCGTGCTGCTAGGAGCTGTGGGAAGGCAGAGAGGATCTCAGTGCATCAGAGTTGTGGGCGCAGTTCTCATGATGCAGTGATTTCCGTCCCGTCATTCCATGGCTTTCCAACTGTGTTTTGCAGCATTCTCCAACAGCCCCAGTTTCCTGAGCATCCACCATCTCTATCTGAAAGGATGGATCCTGCTCTGCTCTCCACTGTTGTTGTCAGTATTCTGAACATGTGGCAGCTGCTCATGCAGTATAGCATGAGCTCCCAATTGGAATAGAATCTGAGGCACCTGATTTGCTGTGTGCCATGCAAACGAACAAAGCTGGGTTACCGTTTGCATTCACAGAGCATCTGCACATGGTACACTGCTGCTTTTGGATATGTGAAACAAGCACTAAGTGGTGGGATCGCATCGTTAAGCAGGTCTGGGATGATGAGCAGTAGCTACAGAACTTTGGTAAGCAAAGCTACCTTCACAGAACTGTGTGTGGAGCTCACCCCTGCCCTGCGGTGCAAGGACACCAGAATGAGAGCTGCCCTGTCGGTGGAGAAGCACTTGGCGATCGCCGTGTGTAAGCTGGCAACTCCAGTTTGCTACCAGTCGGTTGCTAATCAGTTTGGAGACAGGAAGTCCACCGTTAGAGCTGTGTTATCACAAGTGTGCAAGGCCATTGATTGCATTCTGCAATGAAGGACCGTGAGTCTAGGAAATATGTGTGAAATAGTGGATGGCTTTGCAGCGATAGGATTCCCTAACTGTGGTGGGGCAATAGATGGCACGCATATCCCAATTTAGGCCCGAGACCATCTTGCAACGGAGTACATCAATAGAAAGAGATACTTCCTATGGGTACTGCAGGCACTTGTGGATCACCATGGGTGTTTCACAGACATCAGCACAAGTTGGTCAGGGAAGGTGCATGATGCACATATCTTCAGGAACACTGGCCTATACAAAAGGGACTTTCTTTCCAGACCAAAAGATTCCATTGGGGGATATTGAAATACTCATAGTGACGCTGAAAGACCCAGCCTACCCCTTATTACCATGGCTCATGAAGCCTTACACGGACAACCTGGATAGCAGCAAGGAGCGCTTCAATACCAGGCTGAGCAGGTGCAGAATGACTGTTGAATGTGCATGCTGGCGATGCCTTTATGGCAAGTTAAACCTAAATGAGGAAAGTATTCCCATGATTATAGCCACCTGCCATGTGCTCCATAATATTTATGAAGGTAAGGGTGAAAAGTTTTCCCCTGGGTGGACCACAGAGGTGGATCGCTTTGTGGCTGACTATGGACAACCAGATGTCAGAGCCATTAGAGGGACACAACGGGGAGCCGTTTAAATCAGGGAGGCCTTGAGGAACCATTTTGACAATGAGCACCAATAAGGTGTCTTTGTGAGCAGCACTGTGCCATGCTATGACTGCTATCCTGTTTGCACCGGGTATCAGGATGAGGTGCCACCAACGTGTGCTAGAGAGAAAGATTGCTTATTCTGCACAATGTATGTCTTCGTTAAATAACAATTATTCACAACACATGAGAAGCTGGACTGGAGGGGAGAAAACTGAGGAGCAGTGTGAGCTGTGATAGATGGATGTAATTTCCGCTATTGTTCTGGAAGCTGTCTCAAGGGGTGGAGAGAATGAGGTACCGAGACAGGCCAGGAGTTTGGTAGGGATGTGGGTGGAGTTTGAGGAGGGCATGGAAAGCAGGTTCTGTATTGGCTGCAATTGGGGGTAAGCACGCATGAATTCAGTCTGCAGCGTTATGAGTGACTTTAGCAGCTCTATTTGCTCCTCCATGGCTTTTATCACGCACTCTTTACCTGCTATCACTGGCTCCTAGTTTTCCCTCCTCTCCTGCCTATCAATTTTCTGATTTTCGGACGTATCTTCATGCCCTTCTTTCTTTTTTTTCCCCCATCTTAGAGGACTGGAGGAGTTTTTGGAACATCTCCTCTTTGTTTCTCCGTCGTCGTTTTCTTTTCAGCCACAGGCGCTTGGCAGGTGTGTAGGGGTTTCCCTGCAAGGGCACATCTGTAGAAACACAATGAACAATAAGCAGAGGCATGATTGTCAGTGCACTAAGTATTGATTCATTGCTGTAAAATACCTCTTTCTCACCGTCCTCTGGCAAGCGCACAGCTCAACGATTGCTCGGCATGGTGAGTTGTGCTGGGGGAGGGGGCAGTCAAGCTGGGGAAAAGGTTCTGCATAGTAGTTTGGGGTATTGATGCAGGTAGATAGGGACAAAATTTCAAATTGTGCCATCATTTTCCACAGGAGGGGGCCATAGAAGCCGATATCTCATTCCTGAAAGTAAACAGGGATATCATCTGCTCCATGCGAGTAGCTTCAAACCGGGTCCCTATGCTGCTTGCCTATGTGCTGCTTTGGTCCCTGTCTGAGTGATTGCTGATTGGTGTGGGAACGTTTCCTACAACGGGGGAAGAAACAAAGCAGCTCTGCTGAGGAATCTCCAGTAGAGGGTTGGCGAGTACCTCCAGGAAAGTTTCCTAGAGATCTCTCTGGAGAATTCCCATGAAATCTCGGTCTGCATTAACACACTTTTCTGCAGCACTGCCTAGCTGAACAGGGAAAGCACATGCAAACACAGCTACTCTTGTGCATTTCTATCTCTTCAACCAGCTGTATAATGCAATAAAGCAAAGGACAGCTGTACCCCATGTAACCGAGCAGCGTCAGCTCAAAAAAATCACCCAAGCTCCCCTCTCCTGCATCCCGCATGCCAGAGCTGGAGGGCTGGAACTGGCTCAAACCATTCAGGATTGAGAAGAGATCCTGGCTCCCCATGTCAGCAAATGACCCGGTCCCCTGCTCCGCATTGTCCTTCAACTCAACCTGCTCGTCCATGACTTCATCAGGGTTGAGTGAAGTATCCGCTGTCTTCAGGCCCATGGAGGTATCCAAGGGTCTCTTGGAGGTGGAGGTGGGTCACCACTGAGGAAGGCTTCCAGTTCCTTATAGAGGCACCAGGTCTTCGGCTTTTCATCAGAACAACAGTTTGACTGCCTTGCCTTGACTCCCCTTCCACAGCTCCTTGATTTTCACATGGCACCGCAGCATGTCCTGTTCATACCCCTTCGCTGCCATTAAATGAGAAATCTGACCTGTTGGTATCATAGTTCCTTTGACTGGAGCGGAGCTGGGACTGCACAGCCTCCCCTCTCCAAATGCTGAGCTGATCCAGAATCTCTGGTGAGCTCCAAGAGGGAGAGCATTTGGTGCATGGAGCTGCCCTGATCAGCTGGGAAGATGCGTTATGAGCTCTCCACACTAACCAATCAGGAAGTGGAATTTCAAACATTTTTGGGACTTTAAAGGGGGATGGATGGGCAGATGGTTATAGGGCAGCAGAGTTCAAACTGATGGCCAGGGTGGTCCAGATGGGCATTGTGGGACACTTTCTGAATGCCAATTACCATAACATAAGCGCATTGTCCTCACTGACACTTTGTTGCTAAAAGTTTGGTGCATAAAGCTCTATGCCTCTCATTGAGGTGGTTTTATTTTGTTTGTTTTGTTGCAAAATCAATGGAGTTGATTGCAGTGTGTACACCACCACTGTTTCGCCACAAAATGCTGACTTTGGTCAACAAAATTCTCTAGTGTAGACTAGGCCTCTGTCTGAACATGAGGCAGTTGGAGAAGTAAAGCTGGAATACTTCCCTTTAGACAAGTTAAAGTTGATCAGGAAGCCAGGCCTCTCTCTGGGCATTTATTTACCCCTGTTTTGAGGAATGGGTGAGGATAGGTCTAGTTGCCTTGAGATTTTTTGATGTGTGCTTCACATCACATGGAGCAATTACATATTTTTAAGCCAATAGTTCTCAACTTGTGTGGTGTACTTCTTCAGAGGGAGATCCTCCTGTGGATTGGCTCTCTTTCCAGTCTCCCTTTAGCAATCAGACTTCTTCCCAATAGCTGCCTGGTGATTTTTGGGACGACATGAAAACAAACTCATTTTAGTGGGGTGTGATTTGGCAGCATGTTACACCTCTACTCTGCAGACCCCAGTTCATATCTGTGCTGTAGATGTTGGCCATTACATAGCCTCTCCAATGCCACTTGGCACGTTAGTTCTGCGCTCTCGTGCGTTTGCTAACCCTCCAAGTCTGTGGTTATCTGCAGTTCTGATCCTCCTTGAATATGCTCTAAAAGAAAGACCTGACAAAGCTCTGCCCTTATTGCAGATTGTTTTTGTTTTTTTCTTTTTTCCTTCAGTTTAATTGGTCAAACAAGCTCTGGAGACCCAGAGTGCTCTGCTGGGCTACAACTGACAGAATGTGTTATTGCTTCAAGACTGTCAGATGTAGCTACAGAGACCCTTTGGAAGTTCCAGTTTGCGAACTACTCTTCTAAGCAATTTATGAAAGTCTGTATTAACTTTGCACAGCAACCATGTAGTAAATGCTGAGAGGATCAAATAAGTATGGAGCAAAATGTTGGGTGCCAGTTAAACCACAACTCACAAGACTGCTGAAGCAATGTTCTTCTAAATCTGGTCAACAGTTATTTGGAAATGGAAGACATCTGCTCCTCTTACTGGACATAATTTTCACTCTACAGTGGACCCTATAGTGTAATTCAGTTGGTATAATGGAAAATATCTTGCCTCGTAATTCTACTTCTTAGAAGCTACTATCTCACAGGAGTCTTGCCTGTGGGTCAAATAACAATAATGACTGCTGGCAGTGGAAGAAAGTGGATTCTAGTGCAGTTGTTTACTTTGTCTAAAATACCCTGGCAAAGCCAGCTTCCCCCCCTCTAAACAAGTACTATTGTGAGGTGGGTGACAGAACATCTATTATTGGACCAAGTTAGGAAGAGGATGGTGAGAATAGACAAAGTGATGGGGCACCAAGGCCCCCCAGCTCTGCTGCCAGCACCCTGGTCCCAGTGAGCATCAGGTCAATGGAGTGGGGAACCAGGGCACTGGCAAGAGAGCTGAGAGGGGCCCTTGCTGTCTCCATGGCTTTGTCTGCTCTCACGATCCTTTTCCTAACTTGGTCCAATAAAAGATGTTACCTCACCCATCTTGTCTCCCTTATATCCTGGGACCAGCATGGCTACACCAACACTGCAAACAAGTGCTATGGTGTAATTTTGCATGGCAGCTTTGGATATTAACACTGATCTTGCTTTAGTAAAAAATGCGGGGGGGGGGGGGGAAGTGTTTTTTAAAATAAATTATTGAAATTCCATTTGAATGTCAGAAGGATCAGAATTTCTTCTATGGCAGAGATGTCTTATTATAAAGCCTGGTAGTTGGGGCAAAATAGACCGAATGGAGCTGGTTCCAGACTCTTAACCCTGCTAGTACTTTAGAAGAAAGACTGCTTTTCAGCCTCAGAGTCACCATTGTGTAGGGCTTTTGCCTCTTTTTAGCAGTGTTTTGTCATGACACACAGAATAGGTCCATTTCTGCAGCCATGCAACTGTAGAAACAAAGGCACTGAATAAGTTAAATTCCATAGCTCTTTTGAGAACACAGTGGCTCTCTTAAATCATGAAAAGTCAGGCTCCTGGAATTCGGTGACTGAGTAGAATTCACGGTCGGGGCAGAACTGCTGCTGCCATGGTGTTACCACCGTCGGTGAACAGATTGCACTATGTTCCCCTCGCTCCTTTAGTTTGGAACTGACCCTGATGTTCTGTGGAATCCAGGGAGTCTGGCTTTCAAGTCCGGTTTACTTGCCTTGTGTAACCCTTTTTCTGATCTCTTTAAATGTTCCTGTCAAGTCAGTTTCCTAGATTACTGCATCAAAGCCATAGGAGCAAAGACATCTGTCTTTGTAGAAGCCAGGCCAAGGGAGCTATTTAGGAGGGTACTTTTACTAGAAATGGGCTGAACTCAGTGTGTGAGAGGGGCAGGTGTAGCAGTGCCCCTGGATTTCTCACTGGGACCAGGAAGGAGAGGCTTTGAGCAATATGTGCTGTTCTGGGGCAAGAACAGAGAGAATGAAGAGGCAGGGGAGTAGACAAGGCCCAGGGCCGAGCCAAAGCTTGTGTAAATGTGCATAGCTGCAATATCATCACAAATTGAGGATCTGGCCCCCAAGGGTTTAAAATTGTTATGCAGAGGGCCTAGGTTTTGTAGGCTGCTATGTGAAGTAAAATGTACAGGGCTCAGCTCAGTTCCTCCCAATGTGAGATTCATTCTTCACCATCCCCTCCACACTTTCTCCAAAGAAGCCACTGAGGACAGCTGGCATTTCATAGTTTATCTATTCGCACAGTAGGAACAATTGAGAGAATTGTATAATGGGATGATACTGAATTGTGTTGTCTGTAAGGACAGACTGTTATAAACAACTTTAGAATAATTTGAGGCCCACAGAAGCTTATATCAGTCATGCTAAATAGGACCTTTCCAACCTGAAAGGAAGTGGAATGTTTTCTTTTGATTGCACAAAAATTCCTAGTCACTAGAATGTGTGTTGTCAGATAACATGATACTTGTGTACTGACTGAGGCAGTAAGTGTTGGGATAGCTAGGTCTATAATTCACTGAGATCCACACCGCCTCTAGCCTGAGGTGACAAACCTATTACAAATAACTTTGTGAGGTTAGCTGTAGTTGTTCCTTTCTGCTATGCTGGAACTGTAGACAACATAAAATAACTTCAGGAGACTGTTACATTTTGCATTTTTCTTTAAACTTAATACCCATACATTTTCATTATTAATGAGACATGGGGAGAAGTCAGACTGAGCACTAGGTTTTGTGTATCTGATCCAAATATTATACTTCACAGTGTGCAGATCTCTGTTTTGGTTTAATGAATGAAAATCATATCCAAAAAATCACGTACATTTTTCCTTTAGAAAATTCTGGTTGTTGCATTAGCACAAGTGCCATGGATTGCAATTCAGCTCATGTTACTTGCCCAAAAGATTTTATGTGGATTACATGGACGATAAAAGATGCAGGACAGCAGTTTAAAAAAAAAAAAAAAAAAAGATGATCTAATACTTACAATATGTTTTAAGCTCTCCTAACCCTTTCTGGACAATGATTTTGCTTTTCAAATTAAGTTAGCACTGCCTTGTTTATTTGAAAAGCTCCCTCTAAAATATAACAATCAGCTCTGAACCTAGAGGATTGTGGGGGTTTTTTCTTTTTTTTTCTTTTTTTTTTTTTTTTAAGTGGAAGCTGATTGAGATGTTGGCCTCTCACTACAAGTAAACGGAGTGAGAGAGAAATTCCAGCTGTCTGTGCACTTAGCTTCATTATTTAGCAGTAAGGGCATATGTTTAAATTAGTAGATAGCCCCAAGATTGTGAGGAAGAATGAAGACAATGCAGCCAGACAGTGGTACTGCTAGATCATGGATGAATCTGCACTAATATAATTTAATCACTGTCTAATGAAAAAGCAGTAGCTGCCTCTTGGTTAACAGGGAATTGTTGCAGTAGGATAGCCTATGAACCCACAATAGAATGATAGGGCTGGTCATCGCTCCTGCTTATCGGAGCAGAGAATATATACCTTGGAGAAATGCAGAGGTAGTGCTGCCTCTGGAGATATGCTTTCCATCCACCCTTTCTGGGACCACTCTGTGAGGATCATCCTACCAAGGGATCTTGGGCATGGAAGGAAGTAGGGAACCAGTTATTTTCTACAGTATAATCCCCTGCAAACCTAGCAGATTTCTAGCTGGAACTCCGCGAGGGCTCCCATCAGCAATCTCTTATGGATCTCCTTCTAGGTGCTCATAGGATGAATTCTGAGCAGCTGTCCATGTAGAATGGATCTCACGTCCACTGATCCGGGCTTCCCTTCACTGCAGATCCCAAAGATCTGCAAGGAGAGACAGCCTTGTCCCCTCTTTACTCGCTGCTCTCCAGACTCTGTTCTCTTGAGGGGACACTTTCAGGTCACTCCACAAGGTTCACCATGTGGTGGTTTGGGCCTCTGCCTTTGGATTTTGGCTGAGTTGAGATGAAGGGGCTAATCTAGCCCATAGAAATTATGGATGGGAAAGACCTATGGCATCCTCCAGCCATTTTAGTTTGTCCAGTTGCTTTTCTTTTTAAATTAGCTGGGTGATCTTAGCTTCCATGAACTGTGCTAGCTAGACAATTCTTGCAACTAAAGCAGATCAGAACAACAGATCAGAACAGTGTGTGTGCAACTGTAGTGCAAACTGCACACCAGTGTGCCCCCAAACTGACTCTGGGGGGAGTTGCCCTTCAAGATGCTTTCATTCCTTGGCTTCTCACCTGAGCCTACCAGCAAGTGTGTTAATCAGTGCCAAGTATGATGATGATTTTTTGTGATGGTGGTAACTTGACCCCTAGAAATTGGACTCAAATGATCAATCCCTTTCACACGAGCTACGAAAGAGACCAGGTGCTAAGCACTTTGTTACTAATGATATGGACTGTGTTTGAACCACAGACGGAGAGATGAAAGGCTCCTACATGCCATTATCGATCCCCAGGCATCCACTTTCACTTTGTCCAGTCCAGTTTGAAATGCAATAGATTCCAAGGCCAGAAAGATCATCTTGTCTGACTTCCTGTACAGCACAAGTCCTAGAACGTCCCCAGAATAAAGCCTAGAGCGTATCTTTTAGAAAACTTCTTATCTTGATAGGAGTTGCAGCCCTCCTTTGGGAGGTGGTTCCACAGTCTAATTGACGATGCTGTATTAACATTTGCTTCAATAGCACAAACTTTCCTTTGCTCAGTATCATCTTGGCCTTTCAGTTGATAACCAGAATCACTGATTACTTTTCTCAGTCATTTCAAACTCTTCAGCAGCTGCAACTGCCTGCAGCACCAGCAACCTGCTTGTAGATCACATTTTAGTTTGTAAAATCCATTCTTCTAGGTGGCCGTATTTTCAGCAAGTTGTGTACTCCATGTGCTTCTCCAGGCGCCTCATTTTTAGGCTATGCCTTAGAGTTTGCCCTCTGGTGGGACAAGTTGCATGTTCTTGCTTGTCTTTAAACTCTCTTGCAATTTTTATAACTGTGTTGTAGCTATTCAAAGAGGCCCGCAAAATGTTAATGGTAGGTCAGGTTCTTGATGGAATTTGGATGAAGGTTTATTGAGTGAAGTGAATCATTTTTTTTTCCTGCCGTGCAACATGTTTGAACGTTTTATTGACATACCAGTACAGAAAGGTAGAGGAAGCTATTCCAAAGTGTTCTAGAAGTAGAGAGAAAAATCCCGCACAGAATTGGATACTCATTGTTTTTACTGGATAAATCTGTAAATCTGATAAACCAGGGACACATCTGGTCTCTGTTGCCAGGCCACAAACCTCTGACCCCAATATGTAGGGGTTTTTTTCACAGTAAAAACAATTTAGTGTTTGAAATAGTATGTCATGCTCCAGAACGGGTTTTTAAGTGAAAGATGATGGCTTCTCCCATCTACCAGCACCAGTGTGATTTTGGTGAAATCATTGTAGCTAGAAGTGGATGTAACTGTAGAAATCACTTTTTCTTAAATGATTCCCCCACAATTTGATGATACTTTTGTAACCATGAGTTGAAGCATGACATGTGCTGTACTTCCATTTATCCAGGATCCTCATTTTTAGGCTATCCGTTGGAGTTTGCCCTCTACACAACAACATTCTTATGCATAATTAAGCTGTGGAACTCACTGCTGCAAGATTGGTTTGGATTGGATCAGACTCGTACACAGGTAACAGAACATCCAGAGTTAAAATAGAGAGACTAAAACATGTATACAGGATGTAACCCTCATACCTCGGGCTATAAACCAACCACCAATTGACAGGTTTAGGAAGAAACTTACCCTATAGGCAGGTTATGTCATTTATGTCCATTCTGAAGATTGTTGTAGTTCCCCTTAAAAGATCTGGTACTGGCTGCTGAGACGGGATACTGGACTACATGGAATTGTAGTCTGATGATTCCTGTTTCTAATTACAGCGATATCATGGAACTTGGTTAAAATCTGGTGATTCTGTAATCTGATTACAAAACATGGTTCCAGTTTGTAGTGTAGCCTTGCCCTTAACCATGTTTCATAACCACTCAGAAACCGGTTTCTGGTTGGTCAGAATAATGTTTTGGATTCTGTTGAATAAGTTTAAGGTCCACTTTGTACCGAGAATTGGAAGCACAGCTGTAGCCAGGTGACGTGTGATTAGGTTTCCTGATGTTGTTGAGGTTGTAGTGTAGACAAAGTCCTAGCACTTGTTGATCCCACTCCACTGCTGCCTGCATACTCTTAGTAACAGATTTAGGTTATTTTAGATATTTTGTAGATAATGGCAAGATTTTTAACAGGGAAATCTCCTTTCTATCAAACGCTCAATAAAATGTATCTCTAGTGCCTGTGCGTGTTTAGTCCTTTTAACAATTTAAACAACAAATCAAAATAAGACTATCCAGCTTAGACAAGTTATTTCATCAATAATAACCCAGAAGTAAAATTACCCTACGTGGTCCTGATCCTTTTCCCAGTGAATCCAATGGGAGTTTTGCTGCTGATTTCAGTGGGAACAGTATCAGGCTTTGAAATCTGTACAGAATGTTCCCATCTATGAGTGAATGTCAAGGAGCACAAACATCATAATGGCAACTTTTTCTTGCATCCATGAGGTGTGGGTTATTATATACCGGTGCTGTCTTGCCCATGCTGAAGGATTAGCGGCAGAATGGAAGTGACTGATGCAGGTGGGAAGGTATGATCCCCTTTTAACCTGTGCTCCAAACATCAGGTCTTGTGAAAGAGCATGTGTCCAGCCCTGACTGCTTTCCAGCAGGTTCCTCTGAAGTGCTGGGGAGTATAGGGTATATGTAGAGACTGCCATGAAGAATAACTTTATAAAGTTTTTTTTTTTTTAAGTGGTTTGAGGAAGAGAATAGCTGTGACTTCCTTTTTTTTAAGTAAAGGAGACAAACATGATGGGGACTTTCCATGTACCTTCAATGATTACTTGATTGACTTTAGTGTATTTGTAGATTGCATTCCTGTTAGCTAAAGTTCTTTGAAAGCTGGTCTGAAAAGTCATATCATATGTTCCTCTAATAAAATATAGGCCTTACAACCAGGGGATACTTTTTAAGTTAGCTGGTGGTGGGATAGTTGCCGTATCTGTGCCCATCAATTTGTTTGTTAAATATTGATAATAAAGGCTGATAATTTTATGGATCTCATTTCTAAACACATGCACGCTCAGTTTTCCTTTTTAAATGTTACAGTATAACTACATCTAGGTTTAGTGGTATTGAATTTACATTTACTTTAAGCCTGACTGAAGCTTTAGCAAAAAGTAAATATACCTAATGGGAGAGGCCTTCAGACACTAGCCCTTGTAGGTTTATAGCATATTTTTACATTTTCTTACAACCTATTTATAATTTTTCTATTTCACTATAGACAGGAAGCTCGCAGCTATCTTGTTCCATGGTTTTTAAAATAGCCTTTGTTCTGATGAAATAGTGCACTGTAGTGAGGTATCATTGGTCTGCAGAAGTTTCTGTTGGCAAAGTTCGCCATGTGTCAGTTTTCTTTTGCGTGCTAGTTTCTACTGCGACGTTATGGACACTCGTTTGACAGGAGTCTGTGACCCTCAAAACAGCTCAGTGAGTCATGGAAAGAGTGAATTCACCCGTATAGAGTTTAATCTGTTCTTCTCTGATACATTTAATTTCCACTTGACAGGCTCTACTCAGTTACATGGTATCTGACCTGGCTTTGGAAACCTAGCAACAGACAGAACACTGCATTATGTAAAGAGTCATCCCTGCAGATAAAGGATGAACATTAATATTAATGAGGCTGTTATTCATTTACACTTGTGGATATTAAAGCTGTTGTATAAAACATGGTTCATCTCTCAGGAATAATTGCCTTTCATGGAAATGCATATAGCAACATCCACTGTGTGCTTAGTAAAAGCTGCTCTTTCTAATACAACATAATTTCCTTGGGGGAACAACATATTTTTATGGCTCAAATCTTCTATTTGTTAAGCATTTACTAATCTTAAATTAAGAATAATTTTATAATCTGATGAACAAATGATTATTTTACGCAGAGATGCTCCAGGTTGCAGAGTTCTGAAGTTTTCTAGACTTGAGGTGGTGGTGGCGGGGCTCTGGGTTAGATGTGTGATTTTTGGATCAGCACGCTACAATAGGAAAAGGACCAGCCTCAAAGTTAGAATACACATAAAATATATTACTGTTTAAAAGAAATTATATGGAGCTGTAAACTTACATGATACTTCTGCAAATATTAGCAGTGTTTGAATCCAGGGTTTAGGTGTGGACTCTGCTGCCATTTTAAGCATATCTAGTATCAAATGGAAGACTTTAAGATATAGGGGGTAGAATATAGAGCTTCCAAATAATTCATTCACTGATTTCTTATGAAGTGAATTTATATAGTTTGTGACAGGATCAGATTAGATGGCTACCAGAGAGTGCTAGAAGGCCAATATGTCAGTCCCAGTCTCAGCAAATCCCTTTTCCCCTGGTAGCTGAGCAGGAGTTACTCCAGTTTAATTAACACACCTGGAGCCAATCAAGGCCCCGCCTAGGACTTGTGAAAAGCATTCCCTCGAGAGAAAGGGTATAGCTGGAGTTATGAGAGTGAGATCAGCTACCAGAGTGTGTGAGCAGGCAAGACTCTGTCAAGAACCAGGAGGGTTTAGGAGAAGGAGCAGAACGTTGGCAGAAGAGAATCCCACAGGTACAAAGACTGGGGGAGGGAAAACCCTGCCTGAAGAGGGCAAAGGACCTTTTCCAGGCCTGGAGACCTAAGGGAAGAGACCCTGCCACAAGGGAAAGATTGAACTGGACATTTGGTTTGGGCACTGTCAGGGTGAAGAGCCTTCCCTGGAAAGGAGGCCAGGAAGGGCTCCTGTCCGAGCAGGGTATGGACATTAAGTCAAGGGGCACCGGGACGTAACCCAGGGAAGCTAGCTGCTTTCCTGAAGCCACAGTGCAAGGCTGCTACTTGTAAGGTCCCTGGGTTGGGGCCTGGAGTCGAGGGTGGGCACTGGGCCCCCCTCACCTCCTACCAGCCATTCACTGGAGGGGCAAGAGCCCCAGCAAAGAGGCAAGGGCCTGTGAGGACCAGAGACAGGACCAGGAGTCAGCAGGGAGTGGCCCTTTTAGAGAGGCTGCATTACCCTCCCCTGCCACTAGAGGCTGGAAGAAGGGTGAAGCAGTTCCTTAACCTACCACTAGAAGGAAGCGCTGGACCCACCAAGTTAGAGGAAGAGCTTTGCCCCAAGTTATATTACCATTAAGCATAGCTTCAGCAGAATAGGTTAAGAATTTGATTACTACTTTAAAGCAAAGGCATGGTGATGTTATTGTTTAAAGTTTACTGGCAGGTCAAACTTAGTCCAAATTTCAGGCCTATTAACAATAAGCTTTTACAAAAGCTAAGACAACATTTTTCTGTGGATTTTCCAATAGAAATGTTCTTCAAAATTGGTAAAGATTTCCCTGCAATGCTGGCAACCCCGATTGTCATTGCAAGCCTTAGAACCAGCAAGGAAAACTGACGAGAGACCAGAGGAACTGAGTAATCTATTTCCATTGCCTAAAATGAGAGAAATTAAAAACAAAACAAACAAAAAACCAAAGCATAAATCAGGAAAATTAGAAGGCAAACTATTATTTTGGTTTTAGTCAGAAGAAAATATGTTACATGTATGACTTTTAGGCCTTGTCTACACTAGAGTTTTATTGACACAAGTTATGCCGGCGTACAGCCATTGCTGTAATTAAACCATGTTGCATGTCCTCACTATGTTCTTTGTGTCAGTGTAGTGCATTCACACTGCCAGCACTTGCATTGACACAAGCAGTGCATTGTGGGTAGCTATTCCACTTTGCAACTGCCTGCAGGGTGCTTTGGGAAAGGTTTGCAATGCCTCAGGGGCAGGCACAGCGTTACATGATGGTTTCGGAATCCCATCATTCCATGGGCAGCCTACTAGATTGACAGCTGCTTTTCAACTGCCCTGTCAGCCACACTGACATTGTGAACACAAACACAAGAAGCTCACACAAATGTGTGTGTGTGGGCGGGGGGCAAAATGTGTGAAAGGGAGTGAGTGTGTATGTGAGAGAGAGAGCAAGAGAAAGAGACTGTGTGTGGCCGCACGCTGTCTCTTTAAATTCAGCTAGCAGCTGAAAGCAAACCAAACCTGAGGCAGAAGCTGGTGCCACCTGTCTCCTCCACCCCAGCTCAGTGGAGATCTGGACACCTGCGAGGGGAGGGGGACATCCTGCCATCAGCCCCCACTTATCTCCCCGGCTCTGCACAGTATATCAGGAGACAGGAGTCTCTCCCCCTTCCTCCCCTAGCAGCAGCCCGCATTGCCTACATGCCTGCCAGAGAAGAGCAGAATTGATTCCCTTAGAGCTCTCCCACAGCCTCGATTCCTCACAGACCCAGGAGCATGATCCACACCCACCCCTGTAGTCCAGGCAGGATTGCATTTGTTGCCAGCAGATGGCATGCTCAGCTGGGCAGTAGCTGTGTGAGCTCTCCGCACTGAGCAATTTCAAAATTTCCTGGGGCTTTGAAAAGGGAGGGATACATGTCTGTGTTGCTGGAATGCAAGGCAGTGCAGCAGAGTTCAAAACAGTGAGCAGAGCGGTCATGGTGGGCTTTGTGGGATAGCTCCTGGAGGCCAGTTACGACACAGTCTACACTGACACTTTGTCGCTCTAACTTTGCCGCAAAAAGCTCTATGTCTTTCATCAAGGTGGTTTTATTTTGTCGCCAAAGCAGGGGAGTGTTGTCAGTGGGGGGAGCACTGTGTTGTGTATACCACCACTTTTTGTCACCAAAAGCTGACTTTTGTCGACAAAACTCTGTAGTGTAGATCAACCCTCAATCTGCTGGTAGTCCTCTAATTCAAGCTTGATTAATTTAAATTTCAAGCTATGGCCATTGTTCCATCTTGCCCTTTGCAATTGGTGTGGAGTATATCCATAGTCCAGGGCTGTGATGTTTGTATTTAATTTCTGCCAAAGATCAGGTTTACTCCCACCCAGGGTTCTGGTTTGGGGCTTTCTCTAGTCAAGAAGGAATTCTTATTGCTCTTATGCAGCTAGGCTGGGCTCTGATACCCAGCTGTGACATCAGAGATCTGCGAAAAGGACCAAGGAAAAACTAGAATGCAGTTTTTAATCTCTCAGAAATATTGCTGGTTGAGAGCGCTGTTCATTCTGGTCATTAGGTTTTTAAGACGATTCCACACAATGTGTTTCACAAAATGTAACAGTATTTATTCGACTCCATAAAAATAGCTGAATCATTTCTTAGAAAAGTTCCTCCGCCCTCATCAGATGTGACCACTCTCTACAGATGAAAGCAATTAGGGCTCCATTTACAATCTTTAGTCCCTCCACTGTGACTGGCAATAAAATGGCCACTCGGTGCCAATTTTTATGTTTGTGACATCTACTCAAACTAATGACCTAGAGATGTAAGGCTTTATATCTCCATTGTTAATCTGGAACCACCCAGTTCTTCACAGAACAACTTTCACAAACTGCAGCATGGAAATAAAAAAAGTGTTATTAGGGGCTACGGTGCCTCTGTGAATATCCTCTTGCCTATCCTCCCATTGTTCATACTTAGCTTAAATCAAACCGTGAACTGAACCTTAAAATAACAAGTGAGACAGGAAGAAATAGAGCTATCCTGGATGGGATTTATAGAAATGCATTTTCTTTTTTAAAATCTTGTGCTTACCTTTAACTATGTGCAAAGTGTGGTAATCACAACACCGGAAAACTAACTAAGGAGCACACACCTCCAGGTTCTACAATCGTATCAAACCACTAGAGCTTCATTTGTGTAGTTACCAGAATTCAACAAAATCTCTTGATCAATGTTGAAAATCCTAGCTCATATCTTTGTTGTTTTCTCTCAGAAACATATCTAACATATGTAGGTCCCCTTGCTCACAGTCTTCTTCAACAGGAAATCCTGCCAACCACTTTGGAATCTTTGAAACTGAGATGGGACTCAAAGAAGCATTTGAATACTGAAGCGAAGTGACATCAGATAGAAACCTCAGATAGAATCAAAAGCATAACTCCCATAGGACAGTGCATTTCCTGCAGTTCTTTTTGTGGGTCTCCCGCACTCTGTATTTAACAGCAGAGTAAGTCTTGTACGAGCTGCCATGCTATACACCCTAATTACCTGAAGGTTAGAGTGTGTGCTCTGCTCTGTGTGGGGCTTCATTTTCAAATGATGTGGTTATTGCTGGTAGTGCAGAATACAGTGATCTCCTTAGGAGCTGGGCTTTCATGAAAAGAGCACAGGACACCAGTGCTTCATGATCAGACCAGGTGAAATGTAAGGTGGTGGTTGTGATGTTTAAAGCCCGTAAAAGCTTCAGTCCTAGATACTTGAGAGGCTACCTCTTTGTCTGTTACCAGGACAGTTGTGATCATCTGAGGTGCTGACAGGACCCTCCTGATATAAACCAAAGAAGGCTGGTGGCAGAGTGTTACTGGTTTTGGATCTCTCTTTCTCCCTTGGTTTATGACATGGCTAGATTTGGGACCTTCAGGCAGTCTGCAAAAGTAACCTTTTCTCTGAGTTTTTCCAGGTGAATTGAATGTTTTATGGCTGAAATACGATGAAATGGGGAGATGTTTATTGAGTTGAGTAGCCAGAATATGAATATCCTGCATTCTAGTCGAATGGGAGTAGGTTGCAGGGAAGGATGTTGGTATTATTTTGACTTACTAAATAGGTTTTTTCAATTAATATTTTTACAGCTGGCACAGCACTGGATAGGTGTACTATAACAATAAATAAGTAGGCCAATTTAAAATAATGCCATTAAACCAGGAGACTATTCACTTGTAACTATATTCATTAATGAATGACTAGGCAGGAATATGCACAAATCAAGTATTCTCTTACCTGCCGCCTGTGAGCAAACATCTTAATAAAGCTAGTGAGATGTTTCCTAGGTGTTAGATGATTTATATTTACAATTCTCATACTAAATGTGCTGTAATTAAATATAAATAAGTTTCCCAAGAAAGCAAAATAACCTATCCTGAAAAGAAGAAGGAAAAAAAAGCACATTCGCCAATATGCTATTTGTGTCCTGTTCTAGGGAAATCTGTCTGTCCCTTTCAGTAGCCCAAGTCCTGTTAGGATCTTCTTCTCGACATCCAGAAATTCTACATAATTCATATTCATCTGCTCTTCCATTTGTTCTCTTGATTTCTGTGCACCAGCCACTTTCTGAGAAAAGTAACCAATAGTTCATTATTAGCTGCTGTTAGCTTTGAAACATTAATACAATTCCATTACTTTTCAGTCAGTGATTTTCAGTGCAGGGTATTTCATCTCCATCTTTTTAGTTATATAACCAGGAACTGAGAACTTTACAGAGACGCCATTTCAGCTAGGTAACATCATTTATTAGTCAGGTTAACACAGAGCTATTGGATAGATTTAATTTTCCAAGCCCTTGCAACAGTACCTTCCATGGACATGCCTCACCTTCTATTCAAGGCTCACTTCCTTTCACATACCACATAGGACTCCAGGTATATAATGCTCTATATAATACTATGCTTCCCTCTCCCTGCAAGGGGAAATCATTGCGTTTGGCATATCCCATCGTCCTGTACTACTATCATTGGTGTTGTATGTAACACACCCAACAAGATGATATGGCGCGCACACAAACAAGAAAAAACAAATTTGATTAAAACATTAATTAAAATATCATAGGGCAAAACGTCTATATATGACTGTTGTAATTTAATAGCTCTAGCTTTAAACAAGTAGGGCTCAGCCCTGCAACCCTTATTCACACCAGTAATCATGACTTACAAGAACAATCCTACTGAGTCCAAGGACACTACTGCTCTATGTAAGGCACAAGTAACGGCTGAAGGTTTAGGGCCTCTGCCTGCTGACTTTAAAGCATAATACTTATGAAAAGAGCACCTAAATTAAGATTTCAAATGAACAGCTGGGAAAAGGGAAAAGCAAATTGATAAAAGTTCCTAAACTGGGTCCAATTGATCTCTGCTCTAACTCTAGTGCAGTCAAAGGGAGTGCTGCCTGAGTAAGGACTGAAGGGTTAAGCATGAACTAACACAGTATGTTCTTTTCCCCAAATGAAGGACCAGTCTGTAAATATGAAAGTGGCTAGTTTGATTTACTTAGAAAATGCTAAGCAAAAGCTATTTTTAATTTATAAAGCTAGTAGAAGGAAATATCAGAGGAAATTTTAGCTAGAGCAAATAGATAGGCATATTTTAAAAATTAAAATAAATAAATAGCTTTTCTACTTCCTGAACATAACTTACTATCTTCTTCCTTTGTGTTTCCAGCTCCAATTCCTTTCTTTCTTTGGCTCGGAATTCTTGCCTCTGTTCAAAATAATCCAGATGTTTGATCTCTCTCTCAAAGTAATGAAGAACACTGGCACGCTGTTAGCACAAAGGCAAGCATGGTTTGTGATTATCACAGGGAATCTTAATTATCGTACTTTTCAGCACATAATCCAGCCACAATAATATTACATTGCTTTAAAGCATCTTTTTAAATATACAGAATTAAATAAGAAATTCTATAATATAATATATTGATCATTTCCGGATGGACTTGACAATGCTTTTACCAATTTCCCTTTCCTAGTGTTGCTCTGTGCACTGGCTTGCAGCAAAATAACAAAAGGCATGGATTAAAACTGATTTATATATATTGGTGCAAGTCTGTGTCACTTTTATAGTCTCAATAACAAACTGACTTTACTCACACACATCCTGAAACAAAAGTATCCCTCGCAGACATGCATCAAAAAACTAAATTGGTTTTAGGACAATGATTTAGTTAAATCAATCCAGGTCTGTGTGTAGACCAACCCTGAGTTACCATTATGCACAAAGCCCTCATCCCAATGTTCCAGTACCACGGTTATTTCTGATACTGTGCACCAATTTCCCTAACACGTTCAAGATCCTAGAGTTTTAACAGAATGTCAAGATTTTAAAGTAAGTAGATAAATATTCATGAATGGTGCTGGATTGACACCTTCGTCCAGTAAAGCCCTCTACTCACAAAACAAATACAATATGGGCAGAAGCAGTGCAAGTTTCCCCACACTGTTCTGCTAATGTGTTCCTACCCTGAACTGGAGAGGTTTTCTTTACTGAGACAAGGGTACCAGTTAGCACCAGTATTCATATTGTTTCATTTTGGTTACATGCCCATAACTTCATAGTAAGTTTACAACATGCATGAGTGCATAAATGGTAAAAGTAAGGTTTGGGATAGTGAGTAGGAGTGATTTGGGGAAGGAAAGAGAATAGGGAGAACAGAATAAGCAGGAGAAAAAATTGCTAGAATGAGTGAGAATAGGGGCTCCTAACTTTTTTTTTTTTGATGGGGAGAAGGAGCTGGGAGAAACTGAATGAAAGAGGTAGAGAGAGAAGACATGCAAATTCTGCGGCTAATTTAACAAATTTATTTATTTATTTATTTATTTATTTATTTGTATTATAGCTCCTGGCCCTCATTGTGGTAGGCATTTTACAAACACAGAACTAGACAGTCTCTGCCCCTAAAGAGCTTACAATTGAATTGTTTTTACCCCACTGAGTTCATGGACGCTAGTTATGTGAGTAAGAGTTTGCAGGATCAGGTCCTATAAGATCTAAAGCTAGATCCTTAGAAGTCACTGACTTCCTTGGAGCTTTGCACAATTTATAAGAAAAAAATCAAGTCAAATGTATAGAACGTAGTCTTTGAAACCTAGTGCCATTTTATGCACATGGCAAAAAAATCATGTTCTACAGTTTGGACACTTTGTCTACATTTTTCCCATTGCCTGGTTATAATGACGGAGTTCTGCAAATTCTTACTTTTTGCAACAATTGGTTTTCCTCTGAGGTCTTCCCTCTGAGGACTTAAAGGTCCAGCTTTGGTTTATGAGATATTATGAGATCGTGGCTGTGGGTCATATCGACCACAAGTTAATCACCTTTAATTTGTAGGAATCCAATAATAACCTGGAAGGATGTGCTTTAAAAAAACCTTCATGAAACCTCACAAGATGTGTGGTCACTTAAATGATAAGTAGAAAATGTTACAAACCTCATTACTGGAAGGGTGACTTAATGCCCAAGAGATTTCTAAAATATGCAGTGTTCCAAAGTCATCAGATATAGCTAAAAAGTGCTGCTTTGCTGTAAGATTATAAAAATAAAAACAAACAACCATGCTATTACTAAGGATGCAGAAAGTAAATTAAAACGTTGCTGTGACCTCCAGACTGCAGGACACAAACCAGCCACTAACTGATAAGAAGAAAATTCCCTTACACATAGATTATTCCATGATTGTCCACTATGGGTATTCTTGCATCGTCCTCTGAGGCATGTAGTACTGGTCACTGTCAGATATTGCTTTAGATGGGCCAGTGGCCTGACCCAGTATGACAATTACTGTGTTGGCATCTTTTTAACCATGAATTCTAGTATTTACTGATAAACTTTTCAACTAAGGCCTCTATTCGTACAGAATTCCAAATATGGGTATTTGAGACATAGTGTATTGGTTTTATTGTGGTTGTGCCCAGAGAACTTAATCATGGATTGGGACTCCACTGTGTAAGGCATTGTACCCAAGGAAAAGATGGTTCCTGCCTCATAGTGCTTATGATCTAGGGCCATGGAGCTTGTCTGCAGTTTCCATGGTTTCTCAGGGAATAGGCAAGTACAATTTGAAAACTCTTATGCAAAGTTCCCGGTGTTTCTGTGTCTCTCTATTAAAAGTAATGTGAAAGATATTGATGCACAGCTTCAGCTTTAAAATACTTAAGCCTCATAAAGTTGTTCAGTTTTGGCAAAGTGCACAAGAAACTGTGCATATCTACCTATCTTTTTAACAGAGGCGTGAATTGCTCCAAAAGATTCATTTTTGTTAGTTTTTTTAGGTTTTTGTTTTTGCAGCAAAAATAGCCTTATTTTGTCTTATTTTTCTATGTCCCTTATTACATAGAAATATGTTTTTACCTTTTCAAATTTGCTTAAAAGAAATAATAGAATATTCTGTAATAGTATTAAAACAAAAGAAACTGTGCTTAATTTCTTGTCATGATACAAACTCGAAAGCCCCAATGCTGAAAAGATTTATGCATGTGTTTTACCTTATGTACTATGCATAGTCTCACTGACTTCAATGGAATTATGCACAGTGTGTAAAGTTAAGGATACGCATAAGACTTTGCAGGATCAGGGTATACAGTGTTATGGCAAAGTGTAATCACTGTCAACATACAAGAGACGATCCAGGGTTTGATGCAGGTGATCGTTGATATGGAGATGTTCTGGGTCTGGGATGGCTCATGAGTTTTCTCCAGTAGGTCCCAAATATCAATATTTCCATCTTCTCTACCAATGAAGAAAACGCCTGCTCTTGATAAGGACCAATGTCCTACAGTATATCTTTTTGATGAGCAGCATGATTGAAGGAGTGGGCCGCTCTTAATTTAAAAAAAAAAAAGCCAATGTAAAAGAAACCAAAACAATCACAAACAAAAAACAACCCAGTCAGAATTCTTTCCAGCCTCCTGCTTTTGTAATTTGAGTAATTTTGTAATTCACCATTTGAGTGATCCTACTACATAAATGACTATTGTCATATTGTTGACTGGTAAAGAGAAGTATTGTGGGGAAGTGGACAAGCTGATGCCCAGTCCCTCAGTTGAATGTGTATGTTTACCTGTTGACAAACAAGTCTACAGTCTCAGGATTTTGCTAGACGTAAATAAAGTTCTGGATTCCCAGATGGCAGCAATTGTGAGAAATACCGTTTTCCATATGTGGCTGGCCAAAAGACTGCACCCATTCCTCACTGATACAGATGCCACCATAGCCATCCTTGCCTTTGCTATCTCTAGGCTAGGATAGTGCATTTCCTTCTCCCTAGGACTAGTCACTTTGCCCCTTCAATGTGCTCTAATGCCAAAGGGCAAAAAGAGATTATGAATTACTGCTTGCTTTCTCTATTACACTGTTGTTCATATTACTTTTGTTTAATGGGGGTTCCTTAAGCCTGTAGCATTTTTTAGCACATCCTACTTCTGCTCTCAGGCGCCTCTGACTGACAACAAACTGCTTGAAATAGAAATAGCCTGGGCAGAAGCCACAACCGTCACAAAAGCTAGTATTAGAGAAAGTTGCTTCCTCTGTTGGAGCCAAGTTTACATAACTATTTTTAAAAGCTTAGCTCTGAAAGGAAAATAGGGTTTTTGTTTTTTTTACCTAATTTATTTTCAAACTGGCAGGCTCTGCCATCTACCATCATTTCCATAAATATTGTCCCTGAGGCTATACACTGTAGTTACTCTACTCTCTTCTCCATCTATTATAGTATGTCTGTTGCCAGAGTAACTTACTGTAACACCTTCTTTCCATATGGCAAAATTCCAGCCTCCAACACTAAGAATTATGTCTTTGAAAAATGGAGATCTTTGTATAGTATGGACAATTCCATCATGGATGGTGTATTTGTTAGCTGGTTTCTGACCTAATGGAATGAAAAGGACAAGTATTTACCTGTAACGCTCAAGTTTTCTGAAGGTAGTGAAATTGATCCTACAATCCTTATCACAGGGGGAGTTTTTCTGGAATAACAACTGCAGGATCAGATCCGTTATTTTTATAGATTCCCTCTCCTGGGTTTTGTGCCTTAGATCCATGTGATCTGAAGCTGACTAGCACAGATAAAGGAAAGTGGCCTTAACCCAGTCTCCAAATGTGTGCCTGCCGCAGTTTTGTCTAAGAAAATTATTGTGATGTCAAACTCTCATAGTGTGTCTGCCAATTGGTTAAAAGTAAAACACTTAAGGACCTGATTACAGGCCCTAGCATTCTGATTAGTATACTCTCTTCTCTTTAAGTCTCTCTTCTAATTTCTAATACCCCATTAGTCCCTGAGGAAAGAGATCCCAGTGGGGAGCTATAGAAGGCACTACGGTATTTGCCCTTAGAGAATTTTCATTAATTCAAATATCATTATTAGTGTTATGTTCAGTGTACATTTCTGTGAGATACTGACACCATTTGAGAAGTTTTTAAAATATGCTTTTGATTTATCTATAAAGTGAATATCTTTAGTCATCATCCTATAAACTACTGTATTAGAGTTCAACTAGCATTTCTTAGTTCATGATAGAAACAATAAGACAATAAATGCAACTTAAAACTTCCAGATTCTCACAATGTAACCCTCTTTATTGAATATCCCTCAGGTATAAACACTGGAATATTTTTAGTATCCATCAATTAATTGCAAAAGCAACATGCAGTTAAAATAAAATGCCAGGAAATACAGACATTTTGGTTCCTACAGCAACATTGTCATCCAAGTTGCATGACATACATAGTATTTGCTCTTTGTTTTTAAACTGTTAAATGCATGGTTTAATATTTAATATAGTATTGTTTTAGATTTTAATATATACCAAAAGCTAATCAGAATGTACAATGTGGCTTAGTTAATGTTACTGTAAGGACCTATTGGATTTGCAGACATTTTAATTTTAACTGAGCAGCCAGATGATGTATTAATATAGGTTTTCCCTTTAATTTTGTTTTAGAAAAACACATTTTTATATTTTAAATCATCCCAATTAAGCTTTAAAGTTCCCAAGACACTGATGTGAAAAGACTTGGGAAGGAGGGGATTTCTACCACTGCTACTTTTGCTGCTATTCTGTGGCTGGAAACAGTATTCTGCAAAACTGTTTAAGGGCATCAGCTTACATTTAAGCCCTATCTCCGTTAAGAAATTGACCCATTGCTGGCAATAGTTGCAACAGGTTCCACTGAACTGGTGTTAAAAATGTTTTAATAACTAGTGTAAACGGGACAGCTGCACTGTTTTCAGCATCACTGATCATGCATTTGGTAATGGTATGGAAAAGGGTTTTCTTCATTCTGCAGTAGCAGTCAAATCGTTTTCAACACCAGTTTGAGGGTTCTTTTTTGACACATGTTGTCAGCAATGAGTCAAATTCCTACTGCAGACAGGGCAAGAGTCCTACAAAGTTTACATTCCTGTGTAGTAAAACCAGGCTTAAATCTGTTATCTGTATCTTGTATATCAATATCCATCATCCATCCAATCAGTGTAAAAAGGTGGTTTTGATTGATGGTGAAAAACTTGAACTTACTAATCAGTCTTCCTGAGTCACTCTCTCTTTCCATCTTCCAGTCAGAATAAATAACTTCACCATCCTGTGATGTCAGAGAAATCAAATAAATGCAAACAGGGGAGCTGTGTGAAATATTTATAGCAAAGACTTTAGTCAAAATGTGCCTATTTTTAGTTTGTAAAATAGGAGTCTCTTTACTAAATGTAACAATTTTTATATACATTTAGTGTGAACATGTTTTACAGTTAGCATGACTGCAAAAATGGGGCAAATATTCACATTACTTCATCAGGTTTTGGGTTGGGCTGCTTTATTTTAAAATAGCTCCATAGTCTTCAGGAAAAACTCACTGATCAGCTCTTATGGGGTATTCTTTGTGTAGAGCTGGAGTAGTTCACATGTATGGTATGGACCTTGCCCCCTGATTTTAGGGAAGGGTGGCAGCAAGAGAAAAAAATATTTCAATGGGAACCCCAAAATGAAAAAAATATAGGACATTTTAAAAATACACTCTTTTCAATTGTTCAGTTTTGGCAGTTAGATCTAGTTTAAAGCAGGTAGAAGCTGGAACACTAGGCTCATTTTTATTACAGGACTAAATCAGGGGGGAAATTGAAAATATGATAAAGCTTTCATGAGACGTTCTGGGAAAACTGTGCAATAAATATTACAGTCCTAATGGTTCTGGCAATGGGAATAGCAACGTTTTGGGTGTTCCTGGATTTAAGAATTAAGTTCCACACCTTTTGGCTGGGAGTTCCACTGGAACCTAAGGGAATTAGCCACCCAACACCCACTGACTTTCAATCCCAGCCTTTAAGCATGAGTGTATGGCCCAGTAATCTTTTAAAGTACGTGTAAATAAATGTGTCAAAATGGGGTACAAAGGCAAGACAAATTCAGAAATGAAAAAATTACTGATGAATTCATAAAGAAAAACATGTACATGCACTAGTCTGTGTAAACTGTCCAGCATATCCTATCTATTTTTAAAATTATCAGTCAGATTATAATCAAAATGTTTGTTAACTTACTTCAGTTCCAACAAAAAAGTTGGTGGGGATATTTTCCAGTATCTTAAGAGCTTTGGCTGAAGGGATCCTTAACTGCTTATAAGGTTTTTCATCTCCGAACATTTCTGGTTTGATTTGAGATTGCATTTTATCTTGAAAAGAATATGGATACCATCATTTGATTATATAGGGAAATGTACTTGATCAAATGGTTTCTTTTCCTTATGAAAGTAGCTCAGGGGAGAGGGATTACAACTTTCAAGATGAAAGATAAAAAAGGGAAGAAAATTCCAGAGAAGAGTGAACCTAGTATGGTATGGCATGGAATGGAATATTACCTTAAATCTAGCAGGGGGGAAGAGGCTGATCATATACAAACTACTAGCAATAAGGGGCAGGCAAAGCAGTCTTCTTGTGGTGCCTACTCTTAGCTTTTTCATAAAATCTCCCACAGTTGCTCACCATTGGTACAGCTCCACTAATGACAGCCACAATGGGAGCATTACAGCAGGCTAGCCACCAGTGGTTTTCTCAGAGCAGGGCTACACAACACAGTGGTTAAAATGCCCATGACCAGTCTACACTAGTAGTCCCAGAGCTGTAACGCTGTGATAACCTCTCCCGAATTAGGCGGGACAGTCCCGAAATGCAGAATTCAAATCCCGGTCTTGGGTTGAATGACTCCAGCACAGCATCTGTCTCAGATTCCCTGCGGCGCTGCTCTGCACCTGCCCAAGGCTCAGGGGCAGTGCTAGCCCCTTCCTGGTGTGTGTGTGTGTGGGGGGGGGGGAGAGCGCTTAGCCTCCCTTCACCATGAGGCCTCGTCCCTGTTCCTCCTCTTCCCCCCAAGACTCTGCTCCTGGCCAGGCCGGAAGCTGGAGCTGGGTTGTGGTAAGAGCTGCCCAGGGAGCCCAGGTCGCTATGGGGAAGGGACACAACTCAGGCACCCCAGCACCCTGCCCAGGGTAGGTGGAGGGTCCGGGGTCCACACAGTGGCCCAGCTTCCAGCCTGGCCAGGGGGCAGGGCCTCAAGGGGAAGAGGAGGAAAGGGGCATGGTCTATGGGGAAGAGGAGGAGCAGGGGCAGGGCCATGGGGGGAATGGGGTGGGCTCCAGCGTGTGTTATACTTTTGCCTTTTGAAAAGGTGGTCACCCTAAATGGGAGAGGCTAAGAAAAACTCTCGGTAGAAGATACACTTGTGGAGACAGCTATGCTGCAACCATGTAAATGGGATAAGCCGGGTTGTAGGCCTGGAAAAATGGTCAGAAAATCGGTCACTTGAGAATCCTAGGCACTGCTGGATTATAACTGAGTCTGGGCCCATCTTGTGAACATTTATGCATGCAAGTGGTCTCATTGACTTGAATGGGACTATACAAATGAGTAAAATCTCTCAGGTATATATGTATTTGCTCTCTGGATTGAGCTCTTTGGCTGCTAACAGTGAATGTATATTTGTTTACATAAACGTTTCATTTGGAACTAAAAATTATAGCAATATTTCTCTCGGTCTTTCATTTAGACCAAACTTGACTAGACAAAATATCCCTTTTTCAACTTGATGGGAAAAACATGATCTCTAATTACGAAAATGTCAAACACTTGCTGGAGTCTGTGGTGTTCTTATAAAATGTTTCATGTATCTCCAGAACTTGGTACAGACAAATTGATAATGAATTCTGTTGCCCCAGAATTCTTACTTTCCTTCTTTTGACAAGGGCTCAGTAGGAGGTTAGAATTAGACAGCTGAAAGATTAATCTGTCTCTTGCACTCTCTCATTTTTTGGGAGATGGGGAGGAATTTGATTGTTTGCTATGTGACTATTTTAAGGTAGTGATCTTATAGAATTATTTATTAAACTTTTTTTACATCTACTTCAGTTAGTAGTGGACAGCACATAAATCTGATTCAGCACACCTTGGTAACAGAGTTGTAGTGCTTCAGGGTCAGCGTGGTTATGATTTCCAAAAGTATTTTTAAGGACACATGCTGTCCTATTGGTGCTAATTTGTTCCAAACCTTATAAGCCTGCCTGATGATCTTTCCTCCTTCCTAATCCCCCTTCTGTTGCCATCCCCAATCTACAAAGACTTCAGTGATTTTTTCAGTATTTTCATTTTGATTACTGCTTTACCAAAGCAGAGAGGAAGGATGGTCCATGGTTAGGACATTAGCATGGGACTCAGGAGAACTAGATTCAATTCCCTGCTCAGTCATTATTGACCTGTGGGACTTTGAGCAAATCACTTACCTTTCTGTACCTCAGTTACCCCTCTGTAAAATGGGAGTAATAGCACTTCTCTACCTTTGAGGGGCACATGAGGATAAATACATTAAAGATTGTGTGGCACTCAAATACTATGGTAAAGGGAGCTATACAAGTACCTAAGATAGCAAGATAGGTTTCCTCTTGAATACTTTCTCTAAAAGTATTATTGTACAGGGACTGATAAGGAGACACTATTTCTGATGCAAAGTGAGCAACTAGAAGACTTGCCGCAGGAGCAGAAAATGAGGAACAGCTTGCTAGTATAACTTCTAATGAGATCTGATAACCTCTGACCCACTGGTAAAGAATTCTGTTCTTCTCAATGCCATATACCAATACATTTAGGAAACATTTCTCTACAGATTCATTAGTTACAGTATATTTCTGTTGCTTCTCTTTTATTGTATATACTGAGAAAAATCATCTTACCAAAATACTTATCTCAAAAATACACACTATAATATTACCTGGCATTTTGTAATGGAAATGTTCTTCCACTAGGCTAATTTTGGTAGGACTATAGTCTCCACTTGTGTCGCTCTTGCTTAGGTTTACCTGTTTAATAGGAAGGGAGTATTTGATAACTTATTTTGTCAAACACTTGAGGCAAGCAGCTAAATTGCTTTCTGTTGTAATAGTGAAGACATTTCAGTCTGAAGTGCATTCTTCAAATTCCACAAACCCTGGCTTTTGACTCAGTGATCTACTCTACATTACACTTTTTCCTCTATCAACATTGCCATTTCAATGTCAGCTCCACTGGTGGTGGCCACTCATGTTTTAACATGTCATTTAGACCAGCTATGAGCAGAATAGACAACCTGGGGATAAAAATGCTCATATACACTACTACTTCCACTGCAGCTTGTGTTTATTCAGAAATTCTTAGAACATTTTAAAGTTCTTGTAAGCTAAGTTTGGAAAGTATCTGTTCTTTTCTGTTGATCTTATAGAGATAAAACATTGTCTTTCCCTACACGAATCATAACAAAATTCAAAGGAAAATCACAATACTGTGAAAATTTCCATGTTAAGATGGGGGAATGAAGGGTTGGAGAGCGAGCCCACATGCACTCACCTTACAGAAGTGGCTCCTGTCCTGAAGGTCTGGACCTGGCTCCCCACTCTGGGCACTATGACCTTGTGCATGGGGTCACAGTGCCACTCAGGTTTGACTAGTCCGAGATTAGGGTTGGGGCACCAGGGCAGAGGGTCTTATGCGGGTAGTTGGTGCTCTGTCAGTGGGGCAAGGAGGCAACAGCAGTGAAGGGATTTATGTGTATTGTCCCTGAAGAGGTCTAACTGAATTTTCATACCTGTGACTCTACACACCCTTTTCCCCTACCACCATAACTTTTACTAAATGTACCATGATTGATTTAAAAATGCCGTGACAAATCTGCAGGCCAATACATTGCATACAGTACCTTAATGAGAGGTCTCCAGGAGAGATCTAGATGTTTAAAAGTAGTTGGTACATCAGGGAGAGCCTCGATAGCCTTCTCATCTTTTACTTTCTCAGCTGAATTCTGGATAGTAGTTTTGGGGGCTCGAAGATCCCAAAAAAATATGGAGCTCCACAAAACCAGAGATTGTAGGTTATTGCTCTTCATATGCTTAAAATCATGTTAACTTTTCAATAAACTTTTGTTAAATAATAGTTTATCTTCTATTTTCAAAATCACTAAAGCAATAGATGCAAGAGTGGGGGGAGCAGAGAAATGGTGAACTGTATTAGTATTAGTATAGTATTATAGCTACTTTCATACTCTAGTTACTCCACATTTTGTCCTCAATCTGTTCATATAGCTAAATAAGCATCAAACAGTTTGCTTAAGAAAACTACATACTCAGTGGATGAAATCCACTCACTTGCATAGAGTTTAATTACCTGGTCTGGGAATGGGTCTGCTATGCAGGCCCACCACCCCTCCGCCTGCTATTCCAGCCTCTGGGTTTGGAATAGCATTCACAGCCCTGCCATCCAGCTGAGGAATATAAAAAATGTCCTACTGGATCAAACTCAAGGTCCAGCTAATCCAGCATCCTGTCTCTGACAATGGGCAGTAGTGGATGCTTCCTGAGCGAAATGAGCTGTACTGGCAAAAGGACTGCGTGCAGGTCTAATTGCATCTACACCACAGCTTTTGCCAGTATAGAAATGTCGTAAAAAAACACACACACTAATTGCTGTTACTATTCGAGCTGAAGTTTACAGTGTAGAGATGGCCTTAGCTTATTTAGCAGCCTCCTGTGCATTAATGCAGTTCTGTGGCCTTCCAGGTCAATCTACGTGGGCCAGCCTTTTCAGTGGCACAGAACGAGCATGAAAGTACCCCGTAAGGCTGTTCAGCTAGTGGACCCTAAACCCTGCCCTTATGCAGGGCTTAAATGGTGTGGTGGTCTGCTGGCCCTCTGCCACAGGATGAATTTCACCTATTCCACTCAGCTTTGCAGGAATTCAGAACCTGGTCAGTTACACCATGGAATATATGCTGAAACAGTTTGCAGAGAGAAGGAATAAGGCATATTTGAAAACCCTTTTAAAGGAATTTGGGAGATGTTTTGTGACTGTTTGTGCCTATGAAAACATTTGTAGAATGCAATACCAGTCAGGAGAGCAGGTTACAAGCTGCACACAAACTCCGATTCTGTTTTCAAAAGCAATGCCCATTCTGTTAACCTGTAATAATAATTAATAATACAGAGTGGGTGGGGATGGGAAATGGAAACAAATTATTATCAGCAAAGCTATTGCTTCACCACCTATAAAATGGGCATTAAGAAAGAGCACATCTCACGGTTGGCTGTACAGCTATCCTTTACAGCTGTGGAAGTTAGGGCTCACTAGCCGATTGATATGCAAATGAAACAAACACATTTTACCAAAACAAACGTACTTCAAGCAAATCAGTAGCACCCTGATAGTCAAATGCCAAGCACCTACAACTTAAAATGAGGTCAATGAGATCTTAAGTTGCTGGCACATCTGAAATCAGGCCCTCAATTATCAGATTGTGATTACGTAATAGCCCTCTTCTTGTAAGTTACATCCTACTTGAACAAATAGCAAATCAATGAAGAATTAATGGTAAACAACTACATAGTGAAATTATAATTCAAAAGGTGAATATCTCAAATGACACTTGCTTACAGTAATTATCAACAATTTAGTTTGTGTATGTTGGGGCTGTGTGTGTTTTTCCAGTAACTATTTTCTCCGAATTGATCACTCTTTATTTATTCCCTCCCTTTTTAGATCAAAACAGCAAATCAGATTTATGTTTAAACTTATTCAGAAAATAAAAAGAATAGAAAACAAAGTGCTGATGGAATAATGCATGTTATTGATCTCACTGATGTTTTCAGACCTATTTCTCAATCTCAAAAAAAATATATTTACACAATGAAATCTTTGTCTGGAAAAAGGTTTGCTTACTTCCTGCTCATTGGCTAAACCTGCATTTATCAGCTACTCAGCAAAGTTGTATCCATTCTTTTAACATTTTATAAGCCATATCCTACTCAACTTTCTCACACAAACACCGCCATTAAAATCAAAGGGTTATTTGCACGAGTAAGGAAGTCTGAATGAGAATCCAAATGTAGTTTTACTTTTTATCATGCAGTGCCAAGAAATGGCCAATACACATTCCGAATTTGTTTGTATAACAAAGAAACTATGTCCCATATTGCCAAATATAAGGCAAATAATGGAATTTCACTATCAGTATTCTTCATCAAGCACAGCCTGCCTATTTGCATCTTAGGGAGACCTAAATGCTGAACATTACAACAGCTTTCTGAGGCCTAAAGCTTAGGTGTTCAGGAGTGTGAAAAATTCTGAGAGACAGTTAAGCTGATTTGAGCCCTGGTGTAGACATCACTAAGTTGATAGAGAATTCTTCTGTCAATTTAGCTACTCTTGGGAGGGTGGATTTACTATAGTGACAGAAAAAAACCTTTCCATCATTCTAGTATCTACAGTACAGTGGCATAGCTGCAGCTGTGCCACTGTAGCATTTGTGCTGTGGACATTCCCTGAATCAAACCACTGGTAAATTTGTATGTACTCTTCTGGGGAGGTTTTGTCTTTATATACATAGGTACAGTACCAATAGGGGGTTGTGGGTACTATCATAATATAATTATTGATAAAGTACAAATGTATTAACCTTTCTTCCAATTATATATATGCATTGTCCTTTCCACACCCTTCACTCCACTGTAAATGCAGTAGCCACTGAGTCTTAAATTTTTTTTTAGGTGATCTATGAAGTTATTGCTTTAACATCTTGATGTCAGGCTAGAAATTCCCACAGTAGAGTGAATATATTTTGAAATCCCATCTGTAGTCATCAAAACATCAATAATGTAATTATAATTCTGAGTAGAGCTATAGAAACCTTACAGTATAGTCAGCTATGTAACTGAGTCAGCTATAATAAAAGGTAGGAGTGGAGTACCATCCTAAAGTACAGTGAGCATGAGAGGGACAGGACCCTGTTTGGTATTCTAGGATGCAGTCAGAAATATTGAGGCTAAGTACTACTGACATTATTATAAATAATTTCATCTTGTAACACCTGATCTGCAATTTACATTGATTTTTTATTAGTGGTTTGGAAAAAATATAAAGAAAAATAATAAAATATCAATTAAAACTCACCTCAAAGTAGTCTGGCAGCCAATGTATATCTGTGATTACTGTTTTATGGCCATATTCTATGGAAGAGACTGCACAATATCTCACAAAATGTGGTTCCTTACCACTTTGTTGTGCTTGTATAAATGTTGGCTAGAGAAGTTTTTAAAAGATACATTTTAAAAGGTATGTTTTGCAAAATACAACATTAGTTATCACGAAAAAAGAAAACTTCACATATTGTTAATGACAATGTCCCTTTACAGTATTTTAGTTCGGTCTAGAAACCTTTCTAGGGGTATGATGCAAAGCACATCAAAGTCAGTGGAAAGTCTGTAAGCTTTGAATCAGGCCCTGGCATACCATACTGTAAAAAGAATGTCCACAATGCTCCACTCCCTCCAAAATAGCATGATTTCTTCCACTGTGCTCTCAGGCCTTCCTTCTAATTACCCACTTCATATCCTCTTTCCATTCTCATCTTCATGCCTTCTTCCATACCACCCACTTTGCCTGTAACTCTCTCTCTCATCTCATGAGCCAAACTTCCTTCCATCTCTCTTTTAACTCTGGCCTTTAAAACACACTTCCATACACACTTTTAGCACTGAGCAGGGCAAAATTTCTATTCAGCTTTCAGTTTATACCCAATGTATTATATTGATTTGATCTATTCAGTAGCTTCCTTGGGTTTAGGGCTGAGTAAACTGTTGGTCCTCAATCACAGTGCCCTATTGAATCTCTGGTCTGTATAAATGACAATAGTATTATTGATCTGAGTTGATGATGTAGATATGAGACTTGGATGAAGATTTATTTTGTTGTCTCATGTATCTGAACACAAACAGTCTAGCTGGTACTTCGTTGGGCTGTCGTCATTTTAAGGCTGGATCCCCTTTCCCATATTTATTTCCTAATTTCCTCTCATTGTTCCTTTTTTAAATTCACAGTAGGGAGTTACTACAGCACTAAATACGTAACTCAAGTACTAACCATATTAACAGCAGTGTTCTTGCTTCCACCAGCACCAGTTTTAGCATTCTGCAGCTTCTCTTCATACTCAGAAATGTCCCACAGTACAACCTATTAGGAGAAATGAATGTCATTCTGAAGTATTTTTTCTGTTTAAATGATAGAGTAAAACATACTTCTGAAATGTAATCTTTAAGACTACAAGAAGAAGGAAGGCTACTAATTGTACCACAAATGGAAAGTGGTGGGTTCTTTTAAGGTATTGCTTCTGCAGAGCTACACTGTAGCAGACTTGTGCAACAGACTACAAGTCTGAGAACCATCTTAACTAGTTAACAATTAGGTGGTCTGTGCAGCTTGCCTTGATCAAGCATTTCAAAGTGCCACCTGATTGCTGAAGCTGTCGACTGAAAAACTGTTTCTATGACATCACATCCTCAGGACTCAAAAAGGATTCGATATTTCTATGAATGATGAAAACACTTACAGACAGGATAACACATTTATAGGGGATATGAACTTTCATATTTCACAGACCAAAACTAACTGATGAGATTTAGGAATAAAACTTCCCCTGTCCATAAAAAATGTCCAATCCTTTTTTGAATTGTTCTAATCTCCTGGGGTCGTAATACCTTATGGCTCCACAGATTAATTATGTCTTGTGTAAAGAAGGCATTTCTTTTTTATCAGTTTAAATGCTTTTATCAGATGTTTTTGTATTCTGAGAGAGTATAAACATGTATGCCCAACTGTATCTTTTGTACCATTTATCATTTTATATATCTATCATGTCTATATTTTATTTTTCCTCTTTAGAACTAAAAAACAGGAGAACTCTAAAGATGGGAAGTATTCCTTTTCTGAAGCCACAATGAAGTACAAACAGGGACATGGCCTGGTGCCAATGGTAATAGACATGCAGGTACTATTGGACCAAGGAAAGGCCCACAGTTCTGTCATATTGGAGATGAAGAATAAAGGCAGCATAGCCCCACCTAAAGACAAGCATCTACTGAAACCAACCATGAAGAAATTATAGACATTTATATCACAGACAGCTTTGGCATCGCCTATGGCAAGGAAGCTAGTCTGATCTGCTATACCAGATCCATCACAAGATCACAACTTATTTACATATCCTCCCCCAAGGTCCTTTACTGTACATGTGGTCTCTGACAAACTAAGGGAAAGTGTACAGCGCAACTCCACAGGACAGAGAGTCAGTTTGGAAAGAAGACATTTCTTAGTGGTACTATCTATGTGCACCATGAATTACAAGACTATGATGGCACACTCTGAGGTTTCTTGCACCTTCCTTTGCTGTGTCTGGTGCTGTCCCCTGGGAGACAGGATACTGAACTAGACAGACTACTGATCTAGTCAAGCATGGTAATGTCAGTGTTTTTTCAATGAACTGCAATCAGTGGATTAAAATGCTCAGTTTCTGGAACCAAGAGCCCTGGATGGGTCTAGCGTCTTCAGTTAGTCCAGCCACTTAGCTACAAAGAGTGGACATTTTTAGTCAACTCGGACTTGGGTCCTTTTAGTGGCTCTGGGACAGGAAGAATAGTGTGCAATACTTCTAAGAGTGGCAACGTGTAGAGGCAATTCTATGGAAGAGAAACTTGCAATACTCATTCCGATACATTTTTCTGTTTTGTTAAGTTATTTATTAAAGGACGAAAATGAGAGTAAATGAGGGTCACTGTCTAAGCAGTTGTCAACAGTATGAGGAATTTCCTCAGATAAGATAATGCCTATCCTATCAGCATTATTTGGTGTGGAATACTCTCTTGCGCTGTCAAACATCTCTCACAAGGGGGATTTAGACCCCGACACAGGTAGGGAACTACTAGGAATGTGGCTCCATAGGAAACTATGCTGCTATCAGAAAAAAGAGAAGGAAGAGGGAAGTAGAAAGTAAAGTGCATTCAATGGGATTTCCTTGATTATCCATGGGTTAAGAGATTTCATTCCCCATACCTGCACTGTAAAGGTACAAACCTGTTACACTACCATAGTAGGTTAATTTGTACAGAAGTTGAAACATGGGAATTTTCCCAAAACTGTTGTGATTTGGCCATGTCTATTTTGACTGTGCTTCATGAGTTTATACAAGCTATCAAGTTTGCTGCCATAGTGCATTTTTCATTTGTTCAAGAACACTTAGTAATTACTGAACACTCACTACTATTTAGTGCGGATACACTAATGTAGTAAACTAAAATTTAAAAATGAATATTGTTCTAGCCCGTCAATATAGAAATTAACAGAATTAAAAAGAAAGGAACCAACACCTGTCCATTTATACAGCCTCCAGCAATGATATTGGGATCAGATGGACAGAACTCAAAGCAATAGATGTCTTCAGGGCACTCCAGCATTAACTAAAAAAAAAAAAAAATCAATTGAGAAATACAGCCATGTTGGAAAGATTGTTCCTTTGTTGTTTGAACACTTTGAATATTTTAAAATCCTGTTTAAATACCTGAGGGTGAATAGGGTCAGAGAAACTCCAAAAAAGAATTGGTGACTTCCGCAACAGCAGTTTACCAGACTGGCTAATTCGTTCTTCATAAGAAAGCCGCTCTGTTACTGACACTGCTATGATCCCTGATTCAGGGGAAAATAAAAAAAACCTCACTGTCAATAAAGGGAAAATTTTACCACCCAAAAAAAAAGAAAAAGCCCATATCCACTTCAAATGTTAATGGCAGTGTTAATTATTGCTTTAAAGGTGACCTACAGTGGGAAAAATTGTCTGTCTCCTTTTTATATACATATCCATTTTTTTTAGGCTCTTTATAAATGAGTGATGGAAGCTCAAGACCAGAATAGAACTCAATATTTTTGCTAAGAGTCTTTAAATTATAATCTCCAAAATGGATCAATGTGCCAGACATGGTTATGCTCTTGGGCACCCATTGTGAAAACAATTCCTTTGTCATCATACTTAGAAAAAAGGCAGATTTCCTGTGTGTTGTGCAGAGTTGACTATTTGTGTGCTCACAGCTCAGCTAGAACACAGTTGTACCTTCAAACAATGGAATGTGGAGCTGCAATACCCCAAAGGGAGCATTGGGAGGCACTCAGAATGTCTCCTGGTGTTCTCTGTGCTCAGGTGGAGCCACTCCTCTTCATGGTGTGGCATTAGGCTTGCCACATAGCCAAGTGGTGGGGAGAAGGGGAAAGAGAAGCAGGGCCCCATGGAGCAGTGTGTACTTCTAGGAGAGTATCAGGAAGCAATTAGGCTCAGTTGGAGTCCCTTTAAATGGGTCTCACAAGGAAGAAATTTCCTTCCATTCTATCCTCCTACTATACATTTGCAAAATAAATCATCTGGCCCACAATGTTACCTCTGAGTTCTACACAATATCTCTCCATATCCCATACACTTCATCTCAAATCAGTACTAAATATGTTTTCCACTTAAAGGCCAATAAAACCTTTACAAATTTAAACTTTAAAGCTCTCAAACTATACCTCCGGATATTCCAGGCATGAACTGAATATTCTATAAGAATTACCATAAATGGTTGGGTGCCAGCAAACACAGCTAACTGTTCTATGCTTCAGATAGTGCAGGTCTGTAAACGATTGGTATTCCTTAAGGTAAGCATCTGACTTGCCACCAAAGGCACTTTCATCTTCTGCTAATGCTTTCCAGTCATCAAAAAAGGCATTCATAATTTCATTTTGCTGCAGTGCTATTTCCACTCTGTTATGAAAAAAAATAGTTAACATTTTCAAAAATGTCAGATGTGATTATTTAATGGGATAATTACCTACTAATTGAGTAAAGAGACATCTTTCATTTAAAAAATTATGACCACAACCCCAAAAGTGGTATACCCAATGGTTACCCAATGCTGGTCTCTACTTTCAAGAGAGCCCTTCACATTCAAAGACACTTATAAAAAAACAGACATACTATGCTATCACTTCACTTGTGTGTGCTCAGATAAATTTGACTTCAGTGGGTTGGGATTAGGCTCTTGGAATTTATTGCCCAGTCCTGAAGTCCTTACTTACGTGAGGAGCCCCAAAGACATCAGTGGTCTTCTCAAGTGAGCAAGAGCTGTAGGATTGGGCCCTCACAGTTTATAGCTCTTCCTTCTACTGAATCCAGTAGAGGAGTCATAGGGCCAGATCCTCAGGAGCGAGCTCCCCTGTCAGCATAATAAAATGACCGCCATGAGAGGCAGTAGCTGTGTCGGTGGGAGAAGCTCTCCTGCTGAGATAGTTCTGTCCACACCGGTGCTTAGGTCGGTGTAACTTATGTCATTCAGAGGGATGCCTTCTTCACACCCTGAAGCAACATAAGTTATACCAACATAAGTAGTAATGTATATAAGGCTTCCGTGGTATAAATAGATAGAGTTCCACTGACTTTAATAGAGCTACGTCCATTTACACCAGCTGAGGATCTGGCCCATAATCTTTTGTTTGCCCATGAAAGTGAATGTGTCATGGATGTATTACTTGTTCCTGTAAATGAATGTGATGTCAAAAACCTATTATAGTATCAAGTAAGAAGAAAAAATAGGCTAGGAAGATGCAAAATATAGAAACATAGGAAATGAATTACTGGACCAGATCACGGTCCATCTAGAGTAGTATTCTGTCTCTGACAGTGGCCAATGCCTGTTGCTTCAGAGAAAGGTGTTAAAGCCCCCTTACTGGATGGATATGCAATAACATTACCATGAGGGAAGTATTTCAATAATTAGCAAAAGTGACAGAGTATAAAAAAACACATGAAATGAATGAGACATATACTTTAAACTTCAGATGGTTCAAGGTTTCTGTCAGTAAGGAAATTTTTAATCAGTTTTTAACAGCTGACTAACATGTTTTAGAAATTTGAAACCACCTTCCACAAAGCACAGTATCAGAAAAGCATGGATGGGGAACATATACATCAGAGAATCCAGTTTTTTGTCTTTATTTTAAAACCAAGTTATAAACCTTAGTATGTAGTGACACCTCTTGTATAATTGTATACTGTATTACTTAAGGTAAACTTTAATGCATATTATTGCAACATTTTTACCTTAAAAACACTGAGATGATAAATTCTTTCAGCTCCTCAGATGACAAACACAGCTCTTTTTCTTCATCTGAGAACTCTCTAGGAAAATACTGTGTGGCTGCATTTCTTGGATAGGTCCTAAGCAATTTGGAATAAATTTTAACACAGGTAAAATTTATTAAAGATTTTTTAAAAGAAGCTTTATGAAGTACAAAAAATGGAAAGCTAACTGTTATTTTTTGCTAATGTTTGTAAGGTGATCTGGATTGATCCTACTTTGGTAGAGGGATAGAAGAGGGTAGGTGTACAGTATTTGAAAAGGTGCTCTCAGAAGACCTGATTCTGCTCTCACGCTGGATTTACAACTGTGTAACCCCATTGACTCCAATGAGTTAGTCCTAATTTACATTACTGCTCGAGAGCTCAGAATCAGGGCATAAATTAGTAAATAAGGGATTGTTTCCTCTTATAATTATCCAAAACTGGTAAATCCATCTCACACTTACCACTTTGTTTGAGTACTCATTTCCCTTACTTTTGGAACGACTTGTGCACCAACATCTTTTTCAAGCTTCTTAATGCTGAAATTTTTATCCTGGTAGGATGTACATTCAATGTAGCCATCTTTCACACTTGAAGCATTTCTATCAGTAAATTTGACCTTTGAACCAAACTCTCTGCGCACTCGAGAAATCATATATTTAATCTGAAATACACCCAAAATATGATATTTTCTGAAATAACCATAGGAAAACTATTCTTGAAGGCAAGTCCTTTGAAACAATGAGGTTCAGAGATCTGCAAGGTCACGTCTGCTGGTCACTTGTATAGAGAGTTCACAAACATTTCTAGGTTTTGAAATTCTGTTTCCCTCTCATGAGCCCAAATCACCAATTAGTGTGTGTTGTCATATCCTTTTATCTTTCAAAATTGTACAGGAGCCTCTGAATATTTTTTTCATTACTCTTAGCACTAAAAGGTCTAATTCTGTTACTCTAATGTATCAAAATTGTCCCTTTGCCTAAGTAACTACCTCAATTCTCTCTGGGTGAAATTTACCCCTGGTTTGAAAGCCACCACAAAACCTATACACCACTTAAATTCAATCCTATGTTGACAGAAGATTCCAGAACATACAGAAGAGAATACTGCATCCCATTTAAACTACATGGAGAATTTGGACTTCCCTGAGGTCAATGGGAGTTTTGCCATTGACTTCTTTGGAGCAGGATTGGGCCCTTAAGTAAGTAGAATATAATTACAATTATCCAAACTGAAGTTTGGCAAAGAGATCAAAACTACCACACCAAACCTTACAAATGGTGATGGGGATGCTTAATAACCACAAGTGCCATGACTTCTGTTTTACATCTCTAGCAGCAGAGTGCCTCCACTGCAGTCTAGGGCATTGGATCATGTATGGACTTAGATGGAAAGGAAAACATCAAATCTCTTCCTGCAGCACTTTCAGTTTTTCTTAGCTGCCTAGCTAATTCCAACTCTCCTTTGACAAAATCACAGTCAAAGCTGGGATGACCACAAGAATTTCAGGCATCACTCTAAATTTTCTGCATTTGGTTCATTTAAGGATCTTCTTTAATTTTATTTTAGAGAATTTGTGTGAGAATACTATTTTGATTGAATGAAATCTCTAAATTCTGACCTTGCTAAGAGATTCTGTAACTGATTCTTCTTCAATTTCCTTTTCACTGCCAAGAGAGACCCAAGGTTTGCGGACAGGAGGTTTATAAACGTATTCCTCCAGTGTTCCTTCTTTAGTCTCTCCTTCTTCTTCCACTGCCTCCGGAGGCTATAAAACAAAGTAATTGCAAAGAATAGGTTTATAGTTTTTCATATATAAATGTTATTTAAATGTAGGTACAAATTATAGGCTCAATCTTGTCAATTCTTATTCATACAAATACTCTCAATGTAGTCAATACCGCTGCTCACAGGAGTAAGGATTTGCAGGATTAGACCCTTTTAGCAATGAATTTTCCAATAAATACTAAAGAGACACTGTCAACTTGAAAGCAAGTCAGTTTTTAAAAACAAGTTTAAAATAGTTTCATGTATTCCACCTGCTCCTGAATCCCCTGTGCAATCATTATTTTATTTTCTACTAAAATGCTTTTTTCCCCTCACCTGCTGCTGTGTGACAGACCCACACAAACAAAAGAAGAAAATGACTAAGGCCCTGATCCTGCAGTGTGTACTGCACTTGGGAGCAGGGCCAGATTTAGGGGCATGCAACCCAGGCAACTGCTTGTGGTGCCGGGCTTGGGAGGGCATCAGGCTTGGGGTGCTGTTTTTGTTGTTAGTGACAAAAGAGAAAATAGAACGTTTGAAATAAAATGTTTCAGATATTCCATATGTGGATTCATTTTTCACTAACCTCCTAGAATGTTCTGGACCTTTATAGACTCTCATGGAACCTTCCAGACTTTCTGATAACTACATTTTCCTTGAACCTCCTAGAATGTTGTCAGCCATGCCCTCACAGGTATATAAGGAGCGGGGTGTCGCCAGTCAGTCAGTGAGATATAAGAATGAACTGAAGTGAACTGAGAGCCCAGCTGTGCTATTGTGAACCTTTTTTACTGTGTAAATGTGAAAATGTGCTTGTGTTTTAAGACTTGAAGAGTGTAAGTAACGAGTAATAAAGGACATATTTAATGAACTGCCAGAGATATCTATCGAACCCGTATCTACACAGCAATATAAAAAATACTGTTACTTCTTTTGCTATGCTTAACACGTAATGTTTGATGACTTTCTAAGACTGCAGAACACAGACTTTTGCTCTCCCTAATATTATTTGTTTTCCCCCATAGAAAATAAAAGATGCCCCCGAAGAAGCCTTCAGGAGCTCAGTATAGGAAGCAAAAAGCTCAATTGCAATCTAGTTTGCAGTAAGGGGCAATTTGATGAGAAAATATCTGAAACAGAACAACATAGACTGGGCTTTAGGCAGTAGTGATCGTCCCAGTGCAGAAGAAATTGAGGAGTGAAGTGTAAATGTGGAGATCCTATTCCTACGGAATTAGCAGATTTACCTGAAGATAAGGAATGGAAATAAGAGGAAAGTGATGGAGAATCATCCAGTTTTCGTGGTGGCATAAATGAGAGAAGAACGTGGCTCACATGGAAAGGAGAATAATGATCAAGAAAAATCTGTTTTACATGGAAATGAGAGAAATGATAAAGAAGAATCAACCTCGCATGATGACAGAAACAGCAGTGAGGAAAACTGCACACCACAAATTGATACATCAGATCCTGCTTTATGGTCAGCAATCCTAAACTCTGCTGATATTGATCGTACAATTTTGAACAGGCTGGGCAAAACTGAGAATATGACATTTCCAGTAAATGAGCAGAAATGACACTTCTCAAAGTCACATTGAAAAAAGAGCTTGAGAATGGTGAGAAACTGAATCAGCGTTGGTTAGTTTACTCGAATCCAACTGTCAAAGTGTTCTGTTTTTGTTGCAAAATACTTGACAGGAATGCCAAATAGTTGCTTGTGCTTTCTGGGTACAATAACTGGCATAACTTAGCTGATGCTCTGAAGCAACGTGAAAAGTCACCTGGCCATTTTACGGCCTACTCCAAATGGATGGAGGTCGAGTTCAGGCTCAACCTGAATAAATGCAGAGATGCAGAAAACCAGCGCATTAAATGTAGAAACCCAGCATTGGAGGCATGTGCTCGAGTGTCTGATCTCAATTACCCTCTTCTTTGCAAAAAATAATTTGGCTTTCTGAGACTCGTGAGATAAATTGTTCACTGAACATAAAGGTGATTTCTTTCAGTTTTTTTGGTAGAGCTCTTTGGGAAATAAGCTATGTCATGTGTGAGCACCTACGTTGAGTAGTTCATAAAGAAGCTATGGACCATTAATGCAGCAAAAGAATTAAAAACTAATTGATTGACCTTATGACAAGGAAGGTGCTTGATAACATATTGTTGCGACTCAGCAAAACGAAGTACTATGCCGTAATAATGGACAGTACTCCTGACATCAGTCACAGTGAAAAGATGTCATTTACAATACGATTTGTTGACGACAAGGATGGCTATATCCAACTAAAGAGACACTGTCTGTTTCCAGTCTGTGGATCACTCCCTGGAAAAGGCCTAACAGAACTGTTTATGAACATTTTGAATGAGAATAAAATACAATTTCAGGACTGCTGCAGCCAAGGCTACAACAGCAGCACAATGTGAAGGGAAGAAATGGCAGCATCCAAGCAAGGATCCTTGTGCTGAATCCAAGAGCTTTTTTCATGTTTTGTGGCTGCCATTCCTCAACCTGTCTGTGTCAGACACAGCGTCGTCTTCTTTAGGTTCGGTATCTCTCTTCCGAGTACTGCAGAGGTCCAAAGAATATACATCCTGTTTTCAGCATCAACCATCCCATGGAAGATCCTCATGGACAACGTTACAAATCTGACCATGAAGCTGCTATGTGACACTCACTAGGAGAGCTGCACTGACAGCGTGAGGCCAGTGAGGTACAAGTGACTGAGGTTTACGATGCCCTGATGGAAATGGTGCAATCAAGTAAAGCTAAGGCCAGAATCTGACACGAGGTGCAAAGCCTGGCAAACCAGAATATTGACTTCAAATTTATGATCTCAATTGTGATTTTGCACGATATCCTATTCCAGCAAATGTTGTAAGCAAGGCATTACAAACTCAGTCGATGGACATCATGACCGCTACTATTTAGATGAGAAGCTGCCTTGATTTCGTTGTGGACTACAGAGACAACAGATTTGAAGATGCCATCACTGCTGCCAAAGAAATGGTGGAAACTTTAGTAGTTGAGCCTGTCTTCAAGGAAACCATTATTCATCAAAAGAAGAGACAGTTTCGTTACAAGGGCAGAGATGAGGTGATGGGAAACTTGGAAGATAAATTCAAGAGGGAGGTTTTTTTGCTCGCTCGTTGACACTGCTTGAGTGTCCATCGAAGAAAGGTTTGAGCAAATGAAACACCACAAAAAGACCTGCAGGTTTTTGTATGATTTTAGTAAGCTGAGGGGGACAGGAAAACATTTTTGAACAATTGCATGAATTTTAACCAGACGCAGACACATGGGAAATATTTGGACATCAATGATAAAGACCTCGATGTCGAATTGGACAACATCCATCACATTTTGCCACACTCGAAGCACTCTCCACTCCAAATTCTCCGATTCATTCATGATGTAGAGCTGAAGGACCCTTTTTCTAATGTGTGGATAGCTCTGAGGACTGCCAGTCACAGTCGCGAGTGGTTAGTGCAACTTTTCGAAGCTCAGGCTCATTAAAACATAGCTTCCATAGACAATGGCTGACGAGAGACTGACATCGCTTGCTATTTTATTGGTTGAAAATGCCATTGACCAGTCTTTGGATCTCTCTGATGCTGTGCTGCAGTTTGCAAGGGCAAAGGTGAGAAAAGCAATCTTTTGAACTAAAGGACTAGGGTTAACATTCTTAGGCTGTCACCTACTGTAACACTGTTTAATACTGGTCCCACCCAATGTTGGTGCACAGTTCAATTTCTTGACGTTAGTATATTTCAGCTATTCTTAACATTAAAAAGTTTCTATAAGCTTAAAGGAAATGATTTTTTATTGCTTATATATGGCATGAATAAATACAGATTTACAGATCCTAGTGTGCAAATTTATTGTCTTATATGACAGGGATAAATCATGCATCAAGTCGTGAAATGGGCTAAAATGCAATAAAAATAGGGTATTACAAAGTTTTAACAAATGGATGGGGGAGGCATCATTTGGTCGAGGGCCAGTCCTGCTTAGAGGTCACAGGCGTACATACAGTGGTGCTCCTGTGCACAATGCATTGAAGAATTGAGACCTAACTAATTAAGGATCCAGTCCTGCAAACAATTAGGCATGTTAGTAAGCTTAGGGAAATAAAGCATCCTACTGTGTGTACACTCATGTGTACATATACTTGCAAAAACAGTGTCTAAAGGACTATACAAAAATTGTTTGTTTGCAAATGTACAAAATGAAAACAAGAAACATATTTGTCTCTAATCTTTCAGTTATAGTCATTTTAAGTGCTTCTTGTAACCACAGTAGAAAAAAAAATTAAAATCAAAAGTGACTTTCAGTTAACAGGTTAATGTTTTCCTTTAATGTTTACAAATATATGAACCTGGGGTTAATTTAGCATTCAAAATATATTTTCTAAGTACAATTTGTTGAATATAAATATTCTTCCTTTGAAGATCCATTAGCCCATTAATTATAATGTGCAAAACTAGAGATTTTGCACATGTGATTAGCAGTTATATAAGAAATAGTAATCTTAACACCAATCAAGTTAATGGCAAAAATCCCATTGACTTCAATGGAGTTGTGATTTCACCCAAACTTTTTCAGTATAAATTATAGATATATTTTGCATGTTAAGACTAACTTCAGTGTAAACTTTTTGAAAGTTGAGTGCTTTAAATACTTATTAGTGAGTACAATACAGATCTTCTTTTCATATAATTGAAGAAGATCCGTATCGATGACATTAAAAAAAAGACTCTGACTAGCCACTGTTGCATTCCTAAAACTATAAGATCTGGAAAGCTAAACTCATTTCAATAAAAATTAAAATCAGTATATGAGACAATTGTGCTGATAGTACAGTACAGGTTGAAATGTTGGAGTATGAGGAAAGCTGATGAACATATGATATTGATTCTAGAAATTAACTGGCTGAGGGGAATACTGAGAGTTTCAAGACTGCAGAAAATAAAAAATTACATAAGAACATGGCTACGGCAAGAAATAATGCTGAAGATCCAAGAAAGACAACTGCAATGGTTTGCATGTGTGTCAAGAATAGACTTAGAAAGGATACCAAACATGGTGATAGGTACCAGAGTGCAAGGAACTAGAAAGAGAGGAAAACCGAGGATGTATTGGATAGACATAGTGGAAAATGATATAGAACAAAATATTTAAAGATGAGAGAAGCTGTGAAGCTGATACAAAGTGGTGGAAAAGCTTCATTCGGCTCCATCGTCACTACTGAGCCGATGGATGGGAATCAAAGAGAGAGAAGAGAAGAGACTATACAGATGTCAGTGTGTGTGTATTTGTAGCACTCTGAGTTTTTTTTAAGTATGTAGAATAATGTGGAAGTGTGTTTGAATTTTCTTACATTTAAAAAGCTTTCCTTGGCCTCTTCAGTTGCAACAAGATAAAAATTCTGTCCATATTTGAACTCAGTATCTAAAACTAACAGAAGTTCTTCCCCTGGATAGTCCTGCATGAATAAGAACAAAAAAGTTTAATGCATTCAACTTTTACATCCAATTACAACTGACAAATTAATCTAAGATCTGTAAAATTATGAGCTAGATATTTAAGTAGTCAATATCAGAAAACCCAATCCTGAAGAAAAAAATTGTTAAATGCAAAGAACTGTAATTATGTATTGGAAAGCAGAAAGCAAGTAATGTGCAAAAAAGGATTGATCCTATGCTCATTGAAGTCAATGGCAAAATTACCATTGACTTTAGCAGTGCAGGATCAGGTCCAGAATTTGTAAAAATTTATAAGCACAGAGGGCTGTTTTGCCCTCATGTATGTGTGCAGTTCTCACGGATGTCAGTGAAAATTTCAAGGGCATAGTCAAAGGCATATCTAGATGTATTTCTACTTTGTAATATACTAATATTTATTCCTTTTTAAATTTATTTTTAAGGATTACATATGAATATGAAAAATAGAAGTGAAAATACATTTTCCTAGAGTATTCACAGATAGACAGATGAGGATGGGCCTTACCACTGAAAATACATGGTATGAGGGTTTTAAAGTTAGAATGAAGGGGGTTACGTACTAGGACAATTTTTTTGACCGGGTGGAAATCAGAGACTGCAGCTCTTGTCTTCATGTCCTGAATTATGTCCTCTTTTTTCAGAAGTTTGTAAGGTTTTTCTTCTGTGATATCTTCATTAATTCGACAATTAAAAATTTCCTGCGTTTTTTCGGTGAAAACTAATGGAAAGATCTCTGGGTGGCCTAGAAAAGATAGGGCAGAGTTGGAGGGTGAACAAAATGTTTTCCTTTGAAAGGCTGACAGTATAGGAGATACGTCCTTAACAGTTCTAAATCTTACTTACTGCTAGTAGCACAACTTTTGAACCGCTGTACTTATAGTTTTGGTACATTTGGTGGCATAGATTGTAAATTCAATATGGAAAGACAACATTGTATTCATGTTGTAAAAATCTCTACCTAACACATTTTGCATAATCAATATATATTATTTAAAATAAAATGTATCAAGAAAAAAGAAGAATGAATTAACAAGCATCCTGTGCTATGCTATGGCAGAAATTTTGTGCTAGAAGTTGGCTGTGTGGAGGGCAAAGAAACATTTATTTGCTGCAACTCTAGCATTCACAAAATAATGATCAGCTGATTTCTTTAAGGTGGTGGATAGCCTGGTAAATCTGAGTCATATCTATTCTTTGGCTGAAGAGAATCCTTCCTGGAGTATGGAAATGTTGTGTTACTGTGGATAAAATTTACAGTGTTCAGATTAAAACGCCTGCATCTATAAAAACCACAATAACATATGGAGAGGACAAATGCTCAGTATTTTCTGCTTCAGTTTTGTTCAGTGTTACTCACTAAGATGCTGGGGAAACTTCATTCCACAGTCTTCACTTATCCTTATTCCTAGCTTGTGTTGACCATTAGGGAAGTATTGGTCCTTTGCTAGGGGAGATGGCCAATGATACTTGAAAGAGAACAGAGAATCAACTGCTCTTAAAGTAGTTTGTGCACATCCTCTGCTCAGAAATCCAGCTCTGGATGCTGATAATATGTGCAGTTAGTGACTGTATTTGTTAATGTTTTGTTTGAGATTATGGAAAAGGTTGCAGTAAGACAATTTCTTGATGCCTCTGACTATCTTGATGCCTCTGACGTCCTAAATCTTTGTCATTCTGGGTTTTGACTATTATATTTGCATTGGTCAATGACCTTCTAGCAGTGGATAAAGACAGGATTCTTCCCGATATTGTCAAATTTGTCAGCTGTCTTTGCTATAGTTAATTATGAGGTTTTGTTAACTCACTGGAAGACCATACTGGTTTAGACAGAGCGGCCCTCTGATAGCTTTGTGTGTCCAGTGTTAGGCAATTGCTCTTCTATCTCATGGATTCTCTCACATGGGGTGCCGTAGGCTTCTTCTCTGTCACGTCACCCATCTTGTTCAGTGTGCATGAGGCCAGTAGAAGGATTAGTGAAGAGGCCTGGACTGAAATGCTTTATATATACTAATGACACCCAGCTCTGTGGCCCTGATTGAGGAAAGCCCTGAGTCCATCCCTATTCAGGACAGCAATTAAGCCCATGCCTAACTTTAAGCACAGGCTTATGTACTGTCCTGAACAGGGAAGCTTTTCTAAATTAAGACCCTCATCTCCATTTCATCCTGTCTAGGGTGCAGTTAAGTCTATTTCTCAATTACTGGATGGGACTGAAGCATGAATAAAAGCAAGCTGATTGAGACTCAAACAAGATGAAACTGAGGTGGCAATGGTTAGCTGAGAGGAGCAACCGGAGCATATGACAAAGATTATATCTGCCTCTTTGATTGAGATTATATATCCATTATTTGTTACTAAAGTGTGAATTTTGCTAGGTTCCTACCTGCTTTTCGATAATCAAAGAACATTCACTAGGACTGTGACTGTGTCTCCAAAGCCAACCTTGGCACCATAATCTATGGCTTTGTTGTTTCTACTTAGGATGACTGCAGTAAGTTCTAATGGGAAGGGACTACACCTTACATCTATTCAAAAGCTGAAGCTAATGTAGAAAGTGGTGGACCCACTTGTTAAGTGATGTAGCTCACCCTGAATATGTGATACCAGGGGCATCCCCAGAAATTGACATGGTATGCACCCGCAATCCCTGGGCAGCCATGCCCACTGCTGCCGCTGGCCCCAGTAGCTAGCCCACCAAGTCTGCACCATGCTCATTCCTCACCTGCCAGTCCAGCCCACGCAGGTGCAGTGTCATTCCCTATCTTTGAGAGGCGCAGAGGCTGCTGGAAATGGGGTGAGGCTGGACAGGTCCCTGGCGGGAGCCCTGGTGCAGGAGCCAGCCCAAATGCAGCAGCAAGAAGGAGCAGCACTGGCTGTCCCACTGCCAAGTGTACTCACTCAGGTTTGGCCACCTGACTGAGCACAGGTCATGGTACCAATCACTCAGTTTTGGCTCCATCACTCCACCTGTCATGACAGAGGGCCAGAGGAGACAAATCTGCTGCTCCTTGCTGCTGCCAATGGTATGCACTGTGCATAACATGTATATGGCTCCGGGTGCTTTTGTGTGACACTGGTGCTTCTTGAATTGCATTGTCTGCTTCTTGGCTTTGGATGGAATGTAAGTAGTTGGTTATGACCTAGGCAAGGCTCAAGCCAATAAAGCCTTTATATCTGAGAGACTGCCTTTTTGCTCTTCCAATGCTGCCATATTTACAGACTACAAAGGCATTCAAGCTGGATCTCTCATAGCTTATTAGAGTGGGAGCTGTTGAGAGGACATTCTTCATAAAGGATCCTAAGATTTGATCTGAAATAATGCGCATCAGCTGACCTTCAGGGCAAGCTGCAAAGCACTTCTTTTCAACTGGTTACTTAGGGAATGGAGAGGGTTCCTGGGGACCTGAGGGGCCATGTGGGTTTTGTTTTGTTCTCAGCTGCTGGGCTGGATTTTGTGAGATCTGCTGGTGTTCCATTGCTTTTGTATTTCTTATTGTTATAAGAACAATCCTGTATTTTGGCAGGATATCTGAAGCTTGGAGCAGGAATCTTTTTGTCTATTTTAAAGTGAAGTAGGTAAATCTAAAATGGGGATATTGATCAGCTTGGTAGACATGCTTTGAGAAGTCATTGCAAACCTAATCCTTTTAGAACTCACAAAACAATAAATCCTTTTTAATCTCTATCATCCAGGAAGCTAAATTTCTCAATCGGCCTATCACTTAACATGTAATGTTTGATAAATCTCACATTTATCCTTTAAACCCTTTCACGGCTGGTCCTCTACTGCATCCGTTCTGCTGCAGTCATCCACTAAAATCAATGGACTATTAAGTCATTCCTAATATATTCTGCAATATGTCCGGTGTGTTCTACCTGGACTTCCTATTACAGAACATTGTGTAGCATGCACACAATATACACACAGCATTCATGTATCTATTTGCATCACGAATGCTAACTAATATTGCACCGCTTTCCTTTTCTATATCACTTAGATTTCAAGGATTTTCATTTGTGTGACCTTGCAAGAGTCTGTATGTTCTCTCCGTCAGACATTTTATTACAACATCCCTTGGGATGAGGCGATCAGGACATGAATCCTTCTTTGGTCTAGCGTTTTGACTAGAAGAACTCACCATGAAGAATAGTTTGCACCAAAGCCACTTGAGGCATTTACTCCTAAAGAATTGAACATGTTGTTCTGCAGCATTCCCCGGCCCCTGCTGGCCCAGGGAGTGAAGGATGTGGTCAGGATACAGACAACTTTTACAAATTACAGTTCCTTTTGCAAAGCATCTCTCTGAGAAATAAAATTACCAACTGTTCTGCATGAGGACGGCAACAGTGCTAAAATCCCCAGTTCCTCTACTGGGGAACTTTCCAACTAACTACATCATGGGTAGGCATGTGCATGTCATGTCTTCCCTGCACGCCTCTTGCCATCTCTGTTCCTGTGAGCCAACAGGACAAAAATCCAAATCTCTGCAGTGCACAGACAGCAGGATTTTCATTTATTTCAGTTCCCAGTTGGCTCAAGAGAATGATTGGACAGGGGGAGCAGAGGAAAGCACAACATGCACATGTATCAGTCCTCAAGGATTTGCTGCTCCAGGGCTGTCCAGGGCTGGTGCCGAGGGTGCAACTAAGTGGACTCGTACCCAAAGTGAAATCAATATAACTTTCCCATCCCGACCCATAACATTTTTGGAATCTCCTTCTTGTGAAGTTATCAGAAAGGAAAGAAAATTCCTCCCACCTGACAGAAAAGTGAAATGAAACCCAAGCAATTAGTTAATTCTCTCTAAGTATCAAACAGTCCTAACTGAGAATAATAGTGATTTTCAAATAGCTTGTAAAATAAAACAGCTGTACTGCTCTCAAATGATAGCACATGATTTAAAAAAAAAAAAAAAAGCCTCAGCTAGCTGCATAAAATCTTGTCCTTCAATGTTAATATAAAATCATTTTCTCAACCTGATGCAGTTTCAGTATCGCATGGAACATAATGAATGCCCATTTAAAATTAATTAAAAGTACTCTAGACAAATCACATAGGGAATATACTGTAAGCAACTATCCTGCATCAGCAAAGCAGGTTAGATGACCTACAAGGTCTTTTCCATAACTTATTTCTATAAGACTAAGTTAAAAATTAAGAATATAAGAACATAAGTACAGCCACACTGGGTCAGACCAATGGTCCATCTAGCCCGGTATCCCATCTTCTGACAGTGGCCAATGCCAGGTGCTTCAGAAATAAAGAGAACAGGTAATCATCCAGTGATTCATCCCATCGGCCCTTCCCAGCCTCTGGAAAGCAGCAATCCCTGCCTTTCCTGGCTAATAGTCATTGATGGACCTATCCTCCATGAACTTATCTAATTTTTTTTTTTGGAACCCCGTTGTAATCTTGGCCTTCACAATATCTTCTGGAAAGGAGTTCCACAGGTTCTGTGCAATGTGTGAAGAAATACTTCCTTTTGTTTGTTTTAAACCTGCTGCCTATTAATTTCATTTGGTGACTCATAGTTTTGTGTTATGACGAGTAAATAACACTTTCTTATTTACTTTCTTCACACCAGTCATAATTTTATAGACCTCTATCATATCCCCCTTTAGTCATCTTTTTTCCAAACTGAAAAGTCCCAGTCTTATTAATTTCTTTTCATATGGAAGATTTTCCATACCCTTGATCATTTTAGTTGCCCTTTTCCAATTCCAATATATCTTTTTTCAGGTGGGGTGACTATATCTGCATGCAATCTTCAAAATATGGGCATACCATGGATTTATAAAGAGGCAATACAATATTTTTTGTCTTATTATCTATCCCTTTCCTAATGATTCCCAACGTTGTTAGCTTTTTTGACTGCCATTGCACATTGAGTGGATGTTTTCAGAGAACTATCCACAATGACTCCAAGATCTCTTTCTTGAATGGTAACAGCTATTTTAGACCCTATCACTTTAAATGTATAGTTGGGATTATGTTTTCCAATGTGCATTACTTTGCATTTATCAACACTGAATATTATCCGCCATTTTGTTGCCCAGTCCAGTAACATCTTTTTTTCCTGAAGGATTCCAAATCATAATACAAAACTTAGGGCTGACCCTGAAACTCATATCAGTAGTTTCGCCAACCGATGCTTTCCTGAATAAAAATTTTTAGCATCGAGTCAAAAATTTTCAGTTGTAAACTCTTCTGAGTACAGTATTCCTAAATGACTGTACAGTGCCTCACCCATTTTGGATGCTACTGAAATATAAATAATAAACAAAATAATGTATACAGACATATAAAATGGGTCGTAGTAGTAAACAGGTACTATCAGCATGACTTTGGGATGGTGACATTACTCATGAGTGGCAAAGATACAAGTGAACTATGCAGATCAACCCTAGTGAATGCCAATGAAACCTTTGTTACCCCACACAACCAATTTTGTGCCATTTGTTTGGAAAAGCCTTGCGTTTGTATTTGTGGACTTTTAGAAGAGTCTCGGTTAGAGAATAAGTGATTGACATCATGTGAATTCTTTTTAAAGTTTTTAAATGGCAGTTGGAATTTCTTTGCCTACTTCTGCAAGCCACTGCCTTGCTGAAACAGGTTCTTACTTGTGGTGCTGCTAACGGTAGACCCCAATGAATGGACTGTAAATCAGTTTCCAACCAGATTTAATAATGGTTTAAAAACGATTAAAGGAACTCTACCATTTAAATAAAATATTTAAAGTTTTTCTTTTGACTGCAGGTAATTTACAATAATATCATCCTGTGAATACACTTCACTTCCCCCTGACAATCACGTCCCCCCACTCGTCTTAGCACAAGCTGTCCTCTTCTCCTTTCAACTCCTGATAACATAGGCTCTTAGTTTAGGAAAGCTATTCTGATCCAACTCTCCTCACCAAACTGCCTGCTGATCAGACAGTTGTACTGTACTAGTTAGTTCAGGCAGATGTACTCTTTCATGGTTTCTAATTCTTTCCCATCCATAGCATTCATCTTTCTTTATTATTCCACATTATTGACCTCAATGATATGGTTGGTGTAAAATATTCTAAAATTATTACCATAAATCCTGATCAATAATGGAACTTACCTATGCTAGCCATAGATACGTCAACTTCCTCATCTTTTTTACCTGAAATACAATAACACGATGTTAAGTTGGCATTTTAAAAATCCTAATACACTAGTTATCCTGGTACATCTTTAACTTGGTAGGGTAATATACGACAAGTGGCAACACATTCTTTATAATGTATAAAATCTAACCTGTGAAGAAGAAGCACAACACACTTTCTACTCAATTTAGATGTTATGAAACTACCAAATCCTATTAGAATGAGAGTCTGTGTTCTAATGAGGCATTGATATTTCTTTGAGATAAATGTAAAATTCATGTTTATGGTGAACAGGTGCTCAACACGAAGAGGAAATCTCCCAACTTGTGGCACAAATGCAGCCACTGCATTCTCCTGAGCACAGGAACTGTTACCTGATAGCATCCCTTGGGGAACTTGCCACCCAGAAATGGTCATGACTGAAAGGGATGGTAAATGGCCAGGTACCCCTAAACACTTTGGTCAGTAAAGCTGGCTGATATGCAGAGGAGCAGATGTTACACCCTTTCTAAAAGGGTAGTGGAATGGGTAAGCTTCCTATGCATGCCACGGAGGTCCAGGAGTAATTGTGCATTTCTGAGCTCATGTGATGGGGTATACAAACCGTACAATGGAAGTCAGGGCAGGAAGAGATTAATGGTGTGGCCTGCTGTCTACTCTGCTGCGTAACACCCATTAGACCACTGGCCCCTAAACTGTGGGGTGTGCCCCCAAAGGCGGGCATGAAGGAACATTCAAGGGGGGGTGTGGCAGAGCCCGGGCCAGTGCCCATGGGAGGTGGGCATGGAGTGCCATCCGGCCCTGCTCTGCACCCAGTCACAGCTCCACTCCACTCCCAGCCCAGCTCTGGCCCCAACTGCAACTCCACTCTGGCCCCTACTCTGCCCCCAGCCCAGCTCTGCCCTCATTCCCTCTTCACCCCCAGGCCAGCTCCGCTTCTAGCCATAGCTCCTCCCATCCCCAGTTCTGCCCCAGATCCATCTTCAGCCCAAACTCCTCTGCTGAGTCAACTGTGCAGTACTGGAGGAGGGGGGGGAAGCCATGGACAGATTCCATTACTGGTAAGTGGGGGGGCACGCAACAGGAAAAGTACACTGCACTAAACATATCAACTGGGAGGGGAAGAAGTGATGAAAAGGAGGAATCAGTTTTCAGGGAACTGGCTGCCATGAAAAAGGGAAGGTTACTTTTATCAGCCTGGAAGAAATCTAGTCCTAGCAGTCTGGGAACTACAGCCTACTCAGAAGAGAGAAGAGCGGTGGGTCATTCCTGATGGGAAGAGCAGTGCAGGCTACCTGATGTTCATTCACTTGGTGAGTGGGAAGATTGGCCATGTGGTGAGGGACCAGCTTTACACTTGTTGTCGTTGTGCCCTCTGAGTTAGGTCACAACTATCTGAAAGCTCAGTAAGTGAAAGAGAGCTTCCATGAGGCTAAAGAAGACTCCGCGAGGGCTAAGGAAGGGATGAGAGCAGACTGAAGGCAAATGGGAGTCTTTTGTTTCACACTGTAACTGAGTGCTAGCCTTTAAGGTCAGCAAGCCCGGGGCCAGCCAGCCTTACTCTGAGGCTGAACCCCTTTAAGAACAAGTGTTTGGTCGTCTTAGATGGGATTACCTGATGCAGCTAGGCAGGGGGCTAGTGATTCCTATAAAGGCTGAATTAGCTCAGGGGAGAGAAAAACCTACAGAAAGGAGGTTGGCTCCAGTGCCAGACCCTCAAGCAAAGGACTCCCAGGCCTGATTTATGCCAATAAATGCCCCCGTGTAGACACAGTTATGCTGACAGAAGAGTGCTTGTGCTGGCATAGCTAATGTGGTTTGAGGAGGTGGTGTTCCTATTCCAGCAGAAAAACGCTTTCTGTTGGTGTATGCTGTGTCTGCACTGGGGACTATGCCAGCATGTGCTGACATAGTTGTGCTGGCATAGCCTCTGTAGTGTAAACACAGTCCCAGGCAGACAGCCAGAAGGACTGGAGAATAGCTTTCTTTAGCATTACTTTGTGAGTTTTGTGTTTGAATAATGTGAAGACCTGAGAAAACAAGCCCTGATCCAGACTCTGGCTGTGGTTTCAGACCTTCCTGGGCTGGGGACACAAGCCTGCAGTCTACATTCATGAACTGACCCTAGGATACTAGCCTATTGTTGATAGTGTTGATAATTGCTTTAATTAACGAGGTTTTTATTGATACCATTCACGGAGGTGTGTTTCCGTTCTGGTTTCTGCTGCGCTCAGTTGGCCCTCTCTAGACATGACTCTAGCACAGCTCCCCTTAGAACAGTGCAATTGCATGCTGACCTCAGTTTTGACACACACTTTGATAGCACATTGTGGCCTCTTTGGTGAATTTGCATAAACCATTGAAGAAACTCTTCCCTTACAATATACAGAAGAGCCTCACTAACCTGCACTTTGCTAACTGTCTCTTCCCACTTCTCAGCAAAGATTTAATAGAAGAGCAAAACAGTAAAGTTGCATGTTATTACAGTGAGACTTCATTATATTTTTAAAAATATTACAGTACATTTATGGTGTTAAATATTAAACACTTAACATTTTCTGCATAGTGGCACCAGAGCTACCTCATTATTTTCCTGTATGTAAACCTCTCTCTTCATAGTAAAGCAATAATAATCAATCATACTTAGCTCTCATTTGCTTTTCATTGATAGATCTCAAAATGCATTATAAAGGAGATAAGCATCATTATCCCCATTTTATAGTTGGGGAAACTTGAGTCACAGAGAGATAACATGACATGCCTAAGGTCACCCATCAGCCCAGTGGCAGAGAATAGAATCCAGGTCTGTCCAGTCCCAGTCCAGTGCTCTATCCATTAGGCCACACAGTAAGCATAAACTACATTTCTCTAAATTAATAAAAATAAATTGTGTGATGTAATGTTCATGTTACCTATGTTTTTGGTCACTTACCTGCTAATTCACAAAATTGTCATAATTCATAACAGGTCTCCCAGTCATTGGTGCAAAATTTGTGAGTTTTAAAGTACTTAGTATATTTGCAACATTTTAGGCCAAGCAATGTAAGTAGCTGCCATGTAAATCCAGGCAACATCTTTCTTTACCTCCATAGTATCATACATACCAAGCTGTTTTCGCTTGCCTTTGGCTGATCCTTTCGCTTTGGTGTCTCCTTTAATTTTCAGTTTCTTTGCTGAGCCTTTGGCACTTAGTACAGAGGACTTACTGGATTTTGGACTTTCTAACATTGTTCAGATTTCTGTCTGGAAAGATATTATATAGCATTAATAAATTGTAATCGAAGGCTCAAGTTTGCCACTGGCCAAAGTGAGAATTTTGGCCAAGGCTTGCATTTACGCAGCTTATTAAAGTAGTTTTCATCCATGTCCAAAGGGACTGTCTAAAAGTTTATGTTCCAAACTTAATGTACTTTTGAAGTGGCATCTTATAGTTGAAAAGTGCTTCTGCTTCTGTTTTAGGGCTTGTCTACACAGCCCAGCAATGCACATTAGAGGCATATGATTTCTAAAGTGCACCAATGTGCTGTGAACAAACTGGCATTAAAAGTTCCATAGTGCATTAACGGAGTGCAGTCACTAGGGAACTTTTAGTGAGTGCCAGCGGCATTTATATGGGCCAGTTAGCATGCAATGCAGTACGCTTTAGAAATCATACCCCTCTAGTGCACATTGCTGTGCCATGTGGACGAGCTCTTAGTAGACTAGTTATAACATTGACAGTTCCAGGGATGAATAATTAAAAAGGTAAGTAACATTGTTAGAGTAGGTTTAACACACTGACAAAGCTGTGTACTTTTGCTAGTCTTCATGAAACTTGTGAAGTACCATCGATGTAATTCTTTGTCCCAGTATTTCTAAACATAGACAGTAGCATAGCTGCGCACAGCATTTTTGTCAGTTAGAAGTGATGTACAGAGTATTACCAGAAGGGATATTTATCTGTGCTTTTACTCTAACTGGAATTTGTTGAAGCTACTGTCTCAACACAGCTCAACATGAACAAAACTGTGCTACCTACAATTTTCAGTGTCTCACTCCTTCCTCTCACCTAAACTTCTTGAAGACAGGTATCTACCACATTTGGATGGTAGATACCAGTACAGTGAAGATAAGATCAGAGAAGTATAGTTACAATTACCAGTTAATTGATATGCCATTCTGACCATGATTTTCTTTATCACAGGGGGAAATGAGGGATTTATAGATAGTTCAGTCAGGACTCACTGAGTCAAGCAAACCATGCTGTTCTTACTGTTCATCATTGTCAATTAACATTAGCATTTCAATTGCTGGACATTGCCAGCACTGTTTTCCTTCAATCTAGCCTGGAGCCTCAATATCCACAAATCACACATGAGGTAGAATGTGTGAAAAAACTGTAGGCCCAGATTCTGTTCTCATTCCCACCACTGTAAATCTACAGTAACTGACAACTTTTCACTATTTGACTTTTTTGTTTGACTCTGTTAAGGACAAACTTGAACAACTGTACAATTAGTTACAACATACAGGTCACACATATTTCTTCTTTGATTTCATTATTCTCTGCTCACATCTGGTGGCTCAACCAGTGGCCGTCCAGCTTATTTCATTCTCCTTCTTCTCTCCGATCAACCCCAAAAGATAGGAGACAGCATTTAGGAAAGAAGAATAGAGTCTCTTTTCTGCTTCAGAATGGCCACCATAGTCATAATACATAAAAAAATCAAAAGAAAACAGCTTTCTGATTCTGCCTTCTTTTCCATTGAAATAATCCAACATAGTTTTTCACATGTATAATGAAAATTATTTTAATATTAAAAATAATTAGAATGGCAGAGATAACAGGTTATAAGAACTGTCTATTCTGTGCAATATAAATGTAGATTCCTGCTAGCACTAAGAGCTGGGCAAGGCAAAACAAAAAACTATGAAACAGTTTCAGCACCATCATGTGGAAAACATACACATAGCATCCAATTAACTAGCAATTTTTACAACCAGTTTGGTCAGATATTATTAGTGAACAACCAGAAGATTTAAGTGTAAGTAACGAAGCCTGGAGTGGCAGTTTCATTGTGCCATAAAGTCTCTATCATGTGGGGATACAAATCTGAAATATCTTCATAAGTGGTTGTACAGCACCTAGTCTGTTTTGGATGTTACCACAATACTAATAGTAATAACAGAAAGGTAGTGCACTCATATCATGGGGCAGAGGAAGTGCCTTTCAATACTCTGTCATGTTACAACATTTATTACCAGAAAGTCACCGGTGAGCTCTAAAGGAAGCTCCATCCTATCTTTGGACAGATAGACAGCATGCTCACCACAAAGGACCTGAGGCTGAAGGTAGGTGAGGTTTAAATAAAATAAAATGATACTGGAGGCTTAGAGACTTCCCAGTGGAAAAACTGAAAGAGATGCCTACAATGGCTTGTACATTGCAAGATATAAGTCTAGATCTATGTGTTTGTATCTTAAAGGGTCATCCTATCTTTTAGTTTACTATCTTTCCTTCCCAAATTGAGAAACTTGGTGCTTCTCTTTTTTATGCCACTACTCTCAAATCATTATTGAAGGAACAAGAAATCAAATATATTCTGCTGTACATCATCCAGAACATGTAAAATTTTAGTTTGGAGACAACCACTATCGAAGAGAAGTAGAACTGGTGATCTGTTATTCTAGATATGGGGCCTAATTCAGCTCCCACTGAAATCAATATATATTTTGTCATTGACTTCAGTGGGAATCAGGTCATGCTCAAACATAATTCTCTCTCTCTCTCTCTCTCTTTTTTTTTAAACAGAACTTGGCTTCCCCCTCCCGTTTTCTGATTCACCATGAACAAGATAGAACACTATAATCTAGAAACAATCTGTTTTTCCTCTCTTGCCAGAGCATGGGAATGACAAGTGATGATGGGCAACACCTGTATTTAAGGCCAGTGACTACCACGAGAACCAAGAGGCTGGTAACTATAACATCTGTGAGACCCCTATGTATGTTTGTCTGTCTCCCTGTCTGTGTATGCCTGTCAGTGTGTGTGAGTGTAAATGAAAGTACCAATTGAAAAGTGTCAAGGAAGTATATTTTATTAACAAGAATCTCTGTAATTGTAGTATTGATACAATGTTGATACTGTTTTCCTAGTATTTACATTATTGATACTATTTCACTAAGTAAAGAACAATATTGATGTTGTTACAGTGTTGATACTTTTTTATTGATACTATTTACCAAATTTCTGTATTCACAATAAAGGCGGCTTGTTGCCTTATCCCCTGAAAAAGATCCTGTGATATTTGTTATTTGAATAACAATCCATATCCTTGTAAATTTAAAATAACTGTTGCCCACTGGCACTGCCTGTGGTCCTGATCCTACAAAGGGATCCTGTGGCTATTCTAACTTGAGCCAGAGGCTGGATGCTCCTGGATGAAAGAGACTATCTTCCAACACAAACAAAGAGGACAGTAATTCTGAAAATTAATTGGAGGACAAGATGAACCATTGAATATATAGTACAGTCACATTCCCTTACCTCACCACTTCCTTATTAGATATTGAAATAAATCCAGATAGGAAATTTTGATTAGTTTCTAGTGAGTAATTAAAACCATAAGTCACATGAATAGAGGAACTAGTGAAATATCTGAGATTAATCATATGGCTGTTTTTAGGATAGTTACTTACAAGGAATAATAGTGTATAAGACATCCCTGTGTTCCATTCTTTCACTTGAATTTAAAGTTACCACGCTGAGAAAGAGAGTTAACAAACAAATCTCTTTAAAATAAATTTAAAAATCTCTCCAGTTAACTTAATTCTTCCCCCTTTATCTTCTGTACAACTAAGAGGTCATAGAGACACATGGGGAGTCAGCAGGAATGTCACAAGGGGGAGTGGGAGTGTGAAAGGTAACTGAGATGCAAGGTGAGAGATCAAATCAGGATCCCATAGGGTCTGCTTAGTGTTCCATTGGTGATGCACAAGACCTCCCAGTACCAGCTGGGAGACAGATGAACATACACTTATTACAATACAGTTAGAAAAAAAATCTAATTAGCCTTTCTTTATAATATTGCAAACAATAGATCAGTTCTGACTCAGAATTTATCATTCTAAGGGCATGTGATTGTCTGTAGTTAGGACACTCTAGGGGCCTGATCTTACTCCTACTAAAGTCAACAGCATAACTTCTGTAGATTTCACTGAAAGCAGAATCAGGCCTCTGTCATTTACATCTGTCCAAAGTAAATGTCAAATGCTACCATTTTGATTTGGCAACATACTACGCAGCGGTATGTGACTATACACAGTGCAGTGAAGTGGTGAATCAAGCCCTTAACCTTTACGAGCCTCTGTGAGTAGCTGACATGAATCAAAGTCTCTAAAATATTATAACATTCATTTTGGTATTATGCTGGGATCTCCTATAAACTATTGGTCCTTAGTGTATAAGCTTAGGCCAACATTTTTAGGACTTGCCTCTACTTTGGACACCTCCATAATTTGATTCCCTAAGTTCAGATACAGTAGTGTCTCAAACAGAAAACTAAAAAAGTAAGGCACCCAAAATTAGAGGACACTTTTGAAAATGTGGCCCTCAGTGACTTGCCTCAGCTCACAAAGTTGAGCCAGTGGCAGAGTAAGGACTAAAAGTGAGGTCTTCTGATTCTCATTCCTGAACAGTAGCCACTAGACTATGCTGTCTCACCTTCTCTTAGAAAAATGCAGCAGAAACCATAAATAGGCCCTATCAGCCTTACCAAGTATCTATTCTGCCAAGTTAAGTACAACATTCACTAACAATTACTTGAATAAAATTTTTTAGTCACTTTTTGTTAAGCACTGAGAGTATAGTCAGCAATACACAAAACACAGGAAAATAAATGTCTCTGGCCCAGGGGAGCTTACAATCTAAATAAGAATCTTGCACTGTGCATTTTTCAGAAGAGGTCAAGAGTTTAATTTTTAATGTCAAGCAGAAATGCTTCATCCATGTTTAGTTCCTATCCTCACAGAGAGATCTCTCTGAGTTCTTATACTGCATAAGAGTAGGACACCATTGCGTATATCTGTCTATGAATACCCAAATGTAATACTTTCATAAGAGTCATGTTCATTTACAGTTTTGCATATTTACATGCTTCTCTATTTGAGAGCTGGGGTTAGTTAGAAGCAACATTTACTAAATACCTGAACACTGAACTTAAAAAAATAATTGGAGAGTGTATAAAACATGTATACAAAGAATAGTTATTGAAAACATAATATCATGCATAAACCCCTGTATTAAATAAACCAGACATTTTATCAGTTGGCTGTTATTGCCCAGATTTGCAAGTAATTTACTATCTAAAATCTTTCATAAACTATGAGGAGTTAGTTTTCAGCACAGATTGTCAGAACAAGATAATATATTAACTGGTAATGTCCAAGCAGACTTGTAAATATTTGACAACTTTGTGTTTGAAATTTTGCAGATTAATTGGCATCATGGAATTGACGTGTTGTCCTGAGCCTTAGACTCTCAGAAGAAAAATGAAGATCAGAATGTTCTCCTTGTTTAATGGACTGAAAAATGTAGAGTTATGAAACAAATCCACAAAATTGCTGGTGCCACAGAAGGAGAAAGGTGATTAGTTATCAGCAATGCAATGAATGCTGTCTAAACTGAGAAGGAAGAATGATTAATGAGTGACCTAATTGAACCATTTAAGGTCATGTTTGTGTGTATTACTAATTTAAAATTATGATTTATTACAATTTAAAAGAACTGAATCATCAAATGTACTTATACATAACAAAACAGTGCAAGCAACGGATCAAAAACTTACTTTGTTTTTTTGTTGTCTGTGTCACCAGATCCAAATGAAAGGGACACTGGCAATTTAAAAAGCACACTTCTGCCTAGAAAAAAAATAGCTTCTATTGTTAACAATAGTTAAGAATGATCAAATCTGTACAGAAGACCCGTGTTTATTTTGATTAACTTTATTTAACCTGCCTTACACTCAGTTTTCAATATGCCCCAGATATATGTATTGACAATGTACAACTGCATTATAGAAGTTGTTTGGCATGAAGCTAGAATTTTTGGCAATTGAGGCCCTCATCCAAGAAAGCACCTGAGCATGAGACTAGTTCCACAGCAGTCAAACACACACTAAAATACTTTCCTGAATCAGGGCCTGATTAGGTGCCAGATGGCCTTTGCCATTTGAAATGACATAAGGAGGCAGTTCGAGACTGTCAGAGATTGTGAAATATCATCTGAATATTTCTTCGATAAAATTATCAGCAATGTAATAGTACTGACATTTAAAATGTCATATTTAGGTGTCAGTCACTGCACTGGAAAGCAGGGAGCAGTGCAGACCTCTGAGAGAGAAGGTTTCTGGATGGCTATAGACTCAGGAAGATTGCAATGCATCAGTTTACACCAGATTGGCATTTTCAAGGTTTTTTTTTGCAACTACAGGGAGTAGAAAGATAATACTTTTAAAATAAAAACTTAGATCCTGGAGCACAATCCTGCAATAGTGTGTGGATTCCAAGGTAAATTCTAGAGAATGCAAGGAGTTCTGACTACAGGTTTCAGCATACTGTGCTCCATTTTGATCAGATTTTCAGCCACCTTCTAGGTGCTGTCTTTGCTAATACTGTCTTATTCTGAGCAGAGGTGCAGGTCCCAGAATGTTCATTTTGATACATGTGGACAGTGCATTCTGTCAGAGATCCAGCATGCAATGCATCATTTTGACCTAAGTGGAGGCTACACTGCACACTGGAATCTCTTTGCATACACTGCAATTAAAATAAAATAAAATAAAAAAATAAATAAAGAGGGTGATCGCTCCACCTGCCTATGTTAAAATGCAATAGTGTTTAAAGGGAGGCTAGGTCTGGGCCCCAGGGTCAGGACCATTTTCACATTGTGGTGTTTGTTGCTAGAAACCACCAAAACGAGATTAAATCACATACTCAGAATCGTGCCCAAAGCCATATTTTCTTTTCCTTTCTCCTCCTATTTCGTGCGCACACGCTGGGCGGGTGGGGGGGATTTCTGTGCCCCCCTGGCTCCCCGATGGGCACCCTGCGCTCGGCTGCTACCTCCACGCCCAGGGGCTGAGGCACAGAACGGTGCCCCAACTAAAGTGAGCCCCTCTTAGCCCCTGTGCGGCCCCCATTACCTGCCTGCAGGCTCAGCCGTCCGCTCCGGGGTCTGCGCTAAGAGGGCCGCAGGCCACGCTGCAGGCGTCGTTAGGATGATTCCGTTGCTAGGGCCCAGGGACAAAGCAGGACTGACGATCCTACCAGGCAATGGGCGCCTTAGAGTTCAACCCGCCCCCTGCGAGGGGAGCCGTGATTGGCTGAGCCCGACGGGGGCGGGGCTCTTTTAAAGGAGACACCGAGACTACAACTCCCAGCATGCTATGCGACGCTAGTTTCGTAGCTGCTGGAGAGAGACCGCGAGCAGAGCATGCTGGGGATTGCAGTCTCTTTACTGTGGAGGATGAAGGGTCTGGTCTGGCCGCGTCGTGGATTCCGCTCGCTGTTCAGTGGGGCAAAGGAGAGGCCTGCGTGGGGTGTCGGCTCAGCACCGGGCTGCGAGAAGGAGGATGGGTGTCAGACCCCTGCAGTCTGTTGCCAAGGTGACGGGATGGGGAGCAGACCTGCTGCCCCCAGTCTCATCCACAGAGAGGGAGACACCCGCCCCCCCAATTCACCCCGCTCCTGGAAGACCCTTGTTTTGTGCTGCTCCTCCCGCATAGCCTCTGCCGCCGTGCCAAGCTTCCCTCCCAGCTGCTGGAGCTGCCCCCCCACCCGCAAGCGGCTCGTCCACTTCCCTCCCCTGCCAGCCCTGGACCCCAAAGGCCGCCTTGTTTTGGGGTCCTGCTGGCTTAGGGGTCACTGGAAGGCCGGGTTGTGAGTCTCTCCGCACAGCGATGGGAAGGTAGCCGTGGCGCTGAGGCGGTTTGTCTGTAAATCTCCCTCACTCCCTGCAGCTCGTAGATATTTTTCGGAGGCGCAGGAGACTCGCTTAGATTGCCCTACTTGAGTGTTAGCTCTTCGGGGCTCAGCCACTTCTGTGTTGTGCAGTGAGTGCCTCGCTCCATGGGACCCTGGACCGAGCCTTCCAGCTGCTACTGCAACATCACCGCCTAGAGCCAGGCGTGCCCCTTCCTTCCATTCCCTTCCCCACACTCAGGAGGGTCCCACTCTTCTCCCCCTTTGTAATTATAAAGGAAAGGCTTTCTTGCCCCTGTTGAGTCTGCCACAGGCTGTGCCAGGGGGCAGCAGGCGGATCACTACTATCCACCTGTTCCTAGGGCAGCTTCTGTCTTTCTTGAAACTACCCTCACCTTAGGCAGCTGTACCGAAGTGATCTTTTGTAGTGTGGCTTGGGAGTGACTGAGCCTCAGGAAAGAGTCTTCTTGTCTCTTTGAAGTCCAGCTAATAACTTGAATAGGTTAATTATATTTGATGTTTATTATGACTGCTTGTGCAGGGCTGTAGTCAATGGAAGTCATTCAGCATAGCTCACCCCTCTGCAGGCTGCTCTTTGTAATTACGATTTTGTTACTGGAAGATGAAAGATTTTATTAAAGATCCAGCCGAAACTAATTGCAACCTAGTGTATTCTTTCTTCCAACTCAGGAACACTGGGAAAAAATCCAGTCGGACGCCGAATTAGTATTACTCTGTGTGTGTGTGTGTATATTCATTCCAAAACATCTTCTATAACAGTCTGTCTGTGACTTTACATTCAAAGAAATAGTATGTAATAGTGCATATATCAAAAGTTCATCAGTTGTTACAAGGCCTTTCTTCCAACAATTTCAAAGCACTTTGCAAACTGTAGGTAATTAAAGCTCACAATACTTCTGTGAGATAGGCCAGGATTACTAGCCCCATTTTCAGATGGGGAAGTTAGAACAGAGAGGGCAAGTGACTTATTCAAAGTCAAACAGGAATTTAGTGACAGTACCAAGAAAACAACCTACATCTATGTTTAACCCCTTCCACTAGACTCGAGTATGAAAAATAATATAATTACCATACTAAACATTATTTTTAACACGGTATATTTAAAGTAACATTTCAGTTCAAAGTTGGCCCCAAATTTAAACTGTATAAAAAACGTTATTAGAAACATTCCATTTTGTTTACAATTCTAGTGGGTGAATAATTTCCAATTCCAACCTAGTTTTTATACAAATAAACATTCCCCTGCTGTGCTTGCAACCCAAACATTACTGAAGTGAGACTCTGAAAGGGAAATGGCTGATCAACAAAAATGACAATGACTTAACTGATTCTGGATGTCCAAGCTGAAAGAAATGCAAAAAGTGAACATCATAATAATGACAAGTGAAATAGATGTTTGGAACTTTCCATGTTGATTACCAACGTGCTATTGGTAACACAAGCAGGGAAATAGGTTTGTTTTAAGCCTATGATTATGTCAACAGTGTCCTTTGTAAACTAAGTAAAAGATGGCTACATAGCGTTTTTAGACCAAAGCAGGAAGAGAAAGGATTAAAAGAGGCTCCTACTCCTCTAAAGTGACAGATAAGGAAGATGACTGTAAATGCTGCAGTAACTTGGTGTGTGGCTCAGATCACCATCTCACAGTAGTTTTAAGGACTATTGTATCCTGGTCGGGGAATCTGGTATGATGTAGATGAAGAGAGGAAGAATACTGGAGCAGAGGAGGACTCAGATCTCCATGAAATTCAGTCTGCCAGTGGGAGGAGGCTGCTGGAGAAGCTGAATGGCAATCACGTGCTGCTAGTGCTGCTGATGTATCAGTTAGTCCCCAAGATTAAGTTCTGCTGCTGCTGACAGACACCAACGTCTTCCTCTCTTGTCCCCTTCCACCACAAGTCAGGAGCGGGGCATGTGCAGCTAGGAAGCCAGTGCCTAACTGAGGTCTCCTTATCCTAGCAATTTGCACCTTCCCAGCTGCTGTAGGTACGTGGGTTGTTGCGCACGGGCTATTGGCATCAGGTGTCCTTGCACTTTGCAGAGATGCTAATAAGATCGCTCTCTGTAGTTTGTGGAGGGACAGGTTGTATGAATAATGTTTCAGGGGGGCTGTTATATAAGTAAATATATCAGTTTTTGTAGTTGGTGCTATTCTGGGGAAATAGCGTAACAATCATGGAGGAGAGAAGTACAGGAGCAGACTGCGAAATGCAGTTTTTTTACCGGTATCCTCCAAAAGGTCAGTTTGTGTGTAGTCCCTCTCTGGAATGTTTCATCCCAGAAGGTTGAGGGAAACTCTGCAGTGAAAGGCTTTGCAAAATCACCTTAGGGCTGTAGCGATCTTAGAACAGCTTATTTCCTTCATGTATTCGGACATTTTACAGCTTCTTTGGAGTGCTAGACTGTGACAAATTGAATGAAAATTTTGGAAAACATGTTAACTTTTTTTAACCATTTTAAACATAGATACCAACGCCTGTTGTCATATACTAGTGATCCCTTAAAATTATCTACGAATAGGTCTTAGTATGACCTTTTTTTGCTTTTAAGGAAAAGTTACAGCCACCCATGTAACACTGTTTCTAGGTAATAGTGTTGAAACTGCCTAAAACCCTACAATATTTCTTAATTGTCACAGGCTTGAAAAATAAGAAGGAAAGTAACTTTTTTTTTTATTTTTTTTTTTAAAGCCTGTAAATGCCTTTTCAATGCCTTAGCACATTGTCATCTCTAGTACAATTACTTGGTTGGTGAGACACACATACTTGGCATGGAAGAGCATTGTAGAAGACAAGACTATAGACTTTGCTCTTAAATTCTTTGGTGTACAAAGAATGAAAAAGTTACTATTTAAATACCCTGTCTGATGGTTGTGTTTTTGTTTTAAATACTTCATTAAGTGGAAACTGGAGTTAAACCCAACCCTATACAAAAGAGGTCCAAAGCTATATCAGAGTTTTAACTCTAATTGCTGCTTGTGTCTCTGGGCATTGTAGTACTGACTAGCTAGACCTGCTCCTTCTACCAATGCACAATTGTCATTGAAGTCAATGGTAGTATGTGTGGAATACTTGATTTTTTTTCCCAGACCTTATGTAAGATCTACCCCACTGCTTGATGACCCATGTAGCATTATCAAGACAATTTCAGTCCCTAGCATGTATTCCAAAGTCCTGGGGAGGATTCCATAATGATTAGGGGATATGATGGCTATGAGATGGAAGCCTGCAACATGTTCTTAAAATATCAACAATACAGTGACCTGTATCAATGGAAGCAGAGCTCTAACATCTGTGTGCTGGGAACTATTTCCACTTTCAGCTGTGTAGCCTAGAATATAACCAAGTGTGAATACTCTTCTAGCCACATTGTGTGTGCGTGCCTACAGTAGGTTTATGACCTCTAAAATCATATGTACTGTTCTTAAAAGAACTTCCTTTACTACTTATGATGGCAATGTGGGAACTGGGGAGACTATGCTAGTATTTGTTTATGAAGATGTGATTGTTTGAGCTAAAATATATGATGTATTGTCAATGCAACAAGCTTGTTAGTGTCAGTGCCATTGCTAGCTGCATGCAAGTTAATGGAGTTATTGAGTATGGCCTACACCATGTTCTGAAGATGTTGGGAGGGGGAGAGGATATATTTTTAACTTGACCACAGAAACCTGAAGTACTGTATCACAAGGAGGATGTATTAGCTTTCTTTAGGTCAATAAGTAAGATTTGATTTAATTTTAAAACTGTCAAAACTTGTTAAAGGACATTGGAGTCCATTGTGTACACTAAAACTCACAGCAACAAGAGACTTCAAAACAGGGATTTATAATGAGCGGTTTTAACTGGTGTTTTATTGACAGTCCTAATAATCATTTTTAACATTAAGAAACTCTGCTGAGTTTCAGGACATTAATCTTTTAAAAGTGCTTTCCTACTCTCTGGGGAATTAATACCATGCAGACCCTTATCTCACACACTGACTTGTGTTCAGCTGAGTACAATAACTTCACACAACAACTGAAGGCAAGATCAAATATAAGTAATGAAAAATTCAATATTCACTTGTGAATGAGAACTTTCTAGCATATGTTGCTTTAAAACTTGACTTTTTTTGTCTATTTAAAATGTCTTTCCAGTATATTCAAAACTACAGATAAGAATAGGGGAAGTAAATCTAATTTCACAATTTAACAGAAACAAAATTCTATTCCTTTGACCTATTAAATATAAAAATGTTTTTAGTGAAGCTCTTCACTTTGACTCCAAAACACCACAATAAGAAGCTTTTGTGAGGAAGAATGTAATAAAGAATTACTTTTTGTAACTTTTTTTAAAGTACAACTTGATTCTGGATTTGGTGCTCTAGAACACCAAATGTCAAAGACTCAAAGCCATGAGAGTTGAGAATACTGTAGCAGTACCTCAGTTTTGGATCAGTTGCTGCCTCTGTATCTGTTGTTGTGAAACTATTATCTGTATTGGTGAAAAGAAGAATTGACATTTGACAGTACTATGGGTCATTTAAACTCAGAAGGGTGAAGATTAGTCCTTGCCTTTGGCCTGATTCTACTGTTGAGACAGCAGGCTGGAAGATGTGGGGTAGATAAGTCCCCTTAAAAATGACACACTACTAATGTCCTTCTGAGTTATTTCCCTCTGTCTAAAATTTATTTTGTATTTGTGGTGTGTGTTTGTGGTTTTTATTTTTTTAATTTTTGGTGGGTGGGGGGAAACAGAGCTTTGGCAATCAGTTCGGTTATCCAAAGACAAAAATGTCACTTGTAAATCATGGTCCTGATATTTTAATCTCCAAATTCAATGGCTTCTCAAAACTTTAACTGAGACTAGTTATTGCTGCAGTTCTAAAGAATACATATAATACGTCTTGCTGTTTGAGCAATGTAGCATACAAATATCTTGAATCTGCTTGTAATCGGAAGACTAAAATCTTGAGTGTTGATTGTGTATAACAGAAGTGAACTGCTGTTTACTGTATTCCATGCCTGCATGTTTTTTCCATTGACTTACACAATGGTGGTTTTTCTTCCAGAGATGGAAAATGCTGAAGTGGCTGTAAGCAGCTGCAGCTCTCATGATGAAAATCTTTACAGCTACAAACGACAGCCATCCGTTTCACAGGAGCTGCTTTTGGAAGACCAGTTTAGAAGGAAACTTAAATTTTTTTTCATGAACCCATGTGAGAAATTCTGGGCCCGGGGCAGAAAACCTTGGAAACTTGGGATTCAACTTCTAAAAATAGTGATGGTTACCATCCAGGTGGGTTACTTTTGGAGCAGGGGCTTTTTTTACTTGCTCTGGCACAACATAATGGTACCAACTTAAGCGTCTCTTAATAAGCAACTTTGGAAGCATTGAAACTATAGTAGATGATGTGTGGTGTTGACTATGAATCTTGAATGAGGTATGTAAGCCCTCTGACATACATAGATGTGATTTAAAAAAAAAAAAAAAGAGTAGAACTGAAGTTCTCTCTCAATCCTTTCCTTCTTATCCAGCTTTGAAGATTAAATTGCTAGACCAAACCTTTGTTGCTAACTAAAATGTGATTCTCTGACTCCTTTCGTTGGGAGAAGAATTAGCGCATAAACTGTCTATCTTCAACCAATGATCTTCCATAATTTCTGCTTATGGAGTAGAGTACCTGGCAGCTTTCTGCTGTGAAAGCAAGAGTATGGAGGACAACGGTCTCACAGGCTGCAAGAGTAGTGGAGAGAGAATTCTAGGAATCTTAGTTTCCTTGATGAAAACCATGTGTGTGTATTCTACTTTTTCCATTTGATAAATGGATTGTTGTCGTCTTACAGTAGCTTAGAATTTGGGCATGGGAGAACCTAAATTGGAAGCAAACTAATGTTGAGACACTGTTTCCAGGGCAAATATGCCATGCCCATATATGAGTAACTTGAGATCTTTATGGTCGTCTTACTAGTGTCTTCGTGTGTGGCCCTAGGGTGATGAAATCTTAATGTCAGACTTACTGATAATCTAGTTATCCTCCTCTAGAAATTTCACTTCCTGGGAACATCAAGGCTGTAAAACTCTCCTTTAGTCCAGTGACTATTTTATTTCCTGGAAGTCCCTTTTCTCTGTTCATTGGCAGTAAAACTACTAAAGGGAATTCTGGGCACTTATTAATCCTATATAAAACTCTCCTACAAGTGTCTCTTCCTCCCCAGGGTAATACTTCTCAACAGGATCTTGTGCTATCCAATCAAAACCTTTTAATGAACAGTTAGAAGTGAATTAATGTCTGTTTAAAAACTGTTTTGTGTAATTGCAGAATGCTAGGCTAATGCAGCTTCTACCTGAATGCAAGAGGTTAGACAACTATATTTCCTCTCCCAGAGTGATTTTCTTTTTCCCCTGTGCTGGTGATAGCACGACTTGAAAGCTTGATCTGGCTATACCTTGTAGCTGTTTGAGTTGATTCACTCTGGTATTTCTTGCCTTCCAAAATAGCTCCAACCTCAGAGTATGACTATCAAAACATGTGTAGTGACTCATTTGTAGCTTGGATAGGAGATGGGATGGCATAATTTTTGTAAGCTGTTAGATCTGCCTCTATCTGGACAGTATAGAATACTGTAGGTATTTCCAAATACAGTAGGTGGTTTGAAGCTATGCTGAAGGAATAATCTTCTAGGTTATGTATTCTTCAGAGAGAAGCTGGAATTCCCAACATCTCTCTTACCTCTCCCCTCTTTCCCCCCGTAGAAAAGAAACAGTTGGCAGTAGGAGCTCCATTTCTAGCAATAGGCTAATCAAGCTATGGCTGTCCATAGGAAGCTTTTGTGAAGAAGAGGGAGGGTAGTTATACTTTTTTAAAGGGACCGCAAACATATTTTATCTCTTTTTCAGTTAGTAGTCTTTGGATTAAGCAATCAAATGGTGGTTGCCTTCAAGGAGGAGAACACTGTGGCATTCAAACACCTCTTCTTGAAAGGATATACAGAGAGAATGGATGATACCTATGCTGTATATACACAAACAGATGTCTATGATCAGATCTTCTTTGCAATAAACCAGGTAGAAGTTTCCATTGCAATATGTCTAATACATAAACCACTTCGAAAAGAACCAAATGGCCTGTAAAACTTGAGTAAGTTCTCACAAAAGTGCAAAATAGCTAAAGATGGTATCTCCTAACTCTTTCTGAGACTGAGATGAAACTGGTCGTCTTAGAAAGAAATTGAGCTTAAAAGCTGGAAGAGTTCCCTAGTTCCAAATTTCTTTGGGGGTGTGAGAGAGGGAAAATTTGAGAGGAGAGAAAATGCTGACTTTGCCTAAATTAAGAAAGCAGAGAGTTAGTGAACAGACGTGTATCCTTAACTTGAGTCATTAACAGAAGCATCTAGTAACTTTATAAATTCAAAGAGTTAGTAGATTTTTAAATAGTCTGTTGTGACTTTGCATTGTTACCTACTGCAGCTAGTAGATTGACATTATCTACAAATGTAGAGTCATAACTGGAGTCTGCCACTTCCGAATTATATGCTAGATTGTGTGCTATATAGTAATGCTACTGTCCTTGGTTGTAAATTCAACTAAATCAGTAAGTCTACAGCCATTGTTAAGATGCCCTGCTCCCTCACAGCTAGGGAATGATTTCATGATGAAGCTAAATTTAAAATGGGTATGAAGGAGAAGACTTCCTCAATTTAAAATTAGCATTCTCTCACTATTGTAGAAGAGACCAGAGTTCAATTTCATGACTAGTCTCTGGCTTGCTGGGCAGAGTACAAGTACTGGGGGAAGTGGTAAACTCAGTCTGGAGGAAGGGAGTTTGTCACTCAAACTCATCAGGATGAATGTTGACTCCATCTTTCTGATAGGTAACTGGATAAGACTCCACAAAGAAAATAAACAATGTGGAGCTGTATCTAGGGGAGAATCTGAGTTTTGGCAGATCTCTTAAAATTTTCAGGGATGAGTGAAGGTGGATAGAGAATCAAATAATTCTTTTTCTGTGAAACTAAAGGGAAAGCCTTTTTTTTATTGGGGTAGTGAGCTGGGGAAGAGAGTGGCTACATTCTCAAAGCCAGTGAGTTACCTCCAGTGATCTATTTCTTATTGCCTGAGAGCCTCCACTTGGTTCCCCCTCTCCCCCAAACACTAAGCAAATAGACCTATCACAACTTCTCTAATGGATTCAATAACTTAAAAAAAAAAAAAAAAAAGCACTTTTAGTAAAATGTGCTATATTTAAATGCTACAAGGATTGCTTGCCACTAAACATTTATTTTGGCATAATTGCCCTTTGGGATAACTAGACAGAAGGGGGCCACACTTTCATAGGGGAACTCTCCCTTTATCACATTTAAATATGTTTGCATTTTGCACGCAGAAGTGAATTGTCTATAAAGTCCTCATCTTGGTGGTGCTAAATGGGGATAGATCAACACAAATACTGACTTGCAGCTGCAATTTCTTTTGAAGGTGCAAATTGTGCCTGTAAAACAGTCAAGCTGGGTCCCTCACCATCTCAAAAGTGTACTACACCATGGGGGGCAGGGGGGTGGGATAGAGAGGGGGTGGGAGAACACGAATGAACAGGGTATTGGTCAGTGTCTCTCTAGTTTGAAGTTTGAGTATTATGGATTTAATTTTATTTGATCATGCTATGCAAAAGCAAATATTATAGTAAATAGATATTTTTGCCTTAGTCTTCCGGTTCTTACTTATGTAGTAATAAGTACCTCACTCCAACTCTATCCCTGTGATACAGTATCTGTAACTAACGTGGGGCCAGCCACTTCTGTAGGTCTAAAGAACAACACACAATCTGATTTCTACACTGGATGAACAAACATGATCTGTTTAAATTGTAAAGCCTGATATTAAGTAAGACTTTCTGATAGTCAGCTTGATATTATTCTAGAGACTTATGGTTAAAAGTACAGAATACCTGGTAGCAACAGTAGGTGGATCAGGATTACCTAGTTCAAGTTTTTTCTGTGTGAACACTTAGAGCGAGATTCACAAAGCAACTTAAGTATGGTCATGCAGAGCATCACCACACCTACCTTTTTTAGACTCCTAGAAAATCACTGGGATTCATAAAGCCTGGATTAGGCACCTAGGGTCCCTGTACCATGAATGGAGAGTGATAGGTGCCTCAGAATGGGATTCACTGAAGCTAGTGTGCTGGGAGGCTCCTCCGCTAAAGTAGCCAATGGGAGGTGCCAAGATGATAGGTGTGTGCTGAGCCCTGCCCCTCTTTTAGTGATAGGTGCCTCCATCTGTTTAGGATTTTCATCTGCAAACCATCTCTTTGTGTTAGGTGCCTATGCTGTTTTAGCAATGGAGTGGGGCTTGGAAGAGGACCAGCTGCCTCATCACTTTGAGCCCAGTGAGTAGGGTACTCACCTGAGATGCGGGAGACCCCTAGTTCAAACCCCCACTCCACCTTAAGGGAAGAGAGGATTTGAACAGGGGTTTCACCTCTGGTGATTGTTGTAGCCACTGAGCAATGGATATTCTGATGTGGGGCTTTTCCACTCTGGATAAATTAATTTTTTTAAAAGTCACAGGAGCAGGGGAATTGGTTCCAGGGTCTCCCACTTAGGTGAGTGCTCCGACCATCAGGCCACATAATTGCATTTTCTCTCCTCCTCCCTGCAATGATCCATTATTTATTTTATCCAAAATAGACGAGTTCCAACAGAGGAGACTGAGGGAGCCCCACATTAGACTATCCTATAGGCTGTAGCCCAGTGCACTCATATGAGAGGTGGCAGATCCCTGCTCAAATTCCTTGAGAGGAACTTGTGATGTGGCAGATCCCTACCCCACTTAAGTGAGCACCCTAACCACTGGGCTAAAAGTTATGAGGGAGCTTGTCTAATGTAAATTTGCCTATAGGAGCCCAATCTGGTAAGTGAGTGATTGTGTTACCTTTCACACAATCTGGCCTGCTGTATAGTGGATGGAGCCTCTTTTAAACTTAAACTGCCAAGGAACCAAAATGGCATCAGAGGATTGGCAGAACTATAGAAAAACCCTCATCACACCTCCTATGTGTCCAATGCTTCCTATGCTGGAAGCATAATATAAGAACTGGTGTCAACTGTAGGGCATCCCAAGGTCTTGTATCTTGAGTAGTCTTCCCAGAGTCAGATATGCTAAGTTTATGACCAGAATGTGCTAGTATGGCTGCTTTTTGTAGCACCACAACATCATGTGGGAGAATCTGTCCACTGTACCTCCAGGATCAAATGAGAGTCCAAATTTACATAAAAAAATGAGCTAAGCAACTAATTATAATATTGCCATGTGCCTGGGATAAAACCAATCCTGAATCAGATTGACAGATGAAGGCCTCCAATGACTACTTGGAAAAAGCTGGTACTTGTTATGTACTAGTGATCTTCATGCATCAGTATTCAGACTTGCTGGTAATGGCCTCAGAGGTTTGTCCAGTATACTTTACATGTCTCGTGGCTTTAATCCAAGGATTTCCAGGTTCCTCAAAAAATAATGCATTAGCCTCATCACTCTAGGGATTTGTAAGAGAACTTTAATAACAAATGCTTCTTGTTGAAGACCTAATCCTGAACTTTTTGTGCAGGCAAAATTCTCTTGAAGTTAGTGGACTCAAGTCTGGTTAAGGAGTTTGGTGTTGCCCTTCTGAATTATTTTAGGTGACCTTTTAAACAATTACATGGTTATAGTATACATTCAAACTGATCTTGATTAGCTTTTTCAGATGTAGCAGTCTAGGCACCATCAAATTCAGTTTGACTGACTATTGTTTTGATTTAGTACTTACTACTGCGCAACATATCGGTTGGAAATCATGCTTATGAGACGAGAGGAGCAGAACAGACACCTATGGAAATCTGTCAATATTTCTACAAGAGAGGAAGCATCTGTCCTGGAAACGACACCTTTGATATCGACCCAGACATTGAAACTGGTGAGACACCTACCTTATCTCTTTTTCTTAACTCTCTTTATTTATACTCAGTAAACTTTTTTGTTTTAAAGTTTTCCAAAACTACTCAGTATTTTGTAGTTGTATTAAACAGTCATGGAATTTACAAATCTAAAATGTTTCTCTTCTTGCATAATGTGTGCTGGATTCTCTGGTCAGATAGTTTCTTTAAACTTCTATTGTAACCTATCATTTGTGAAACATGTAAAGCCTTGTAATGTTTCTAAAACAATTACTTGTGATTCTAATACTTTTATGTTGAGGAAAATAGCACTAGCATTAGCCAATGCTTTTGGTATGGCATCCATCACCATATTATGTTAGCCTCTTGCATTTATTAATGCAATTACGAACATTCCTGTGAGGTAAGGAAGTAAATAACCAGTCTTAATTCTTTGAGTGCCTTAGGTCAAGAATGCATTGAGTTGGTGTGCAAGGAAGTCAATATTCTTGCAAACAGATCTCTAAAATGACTGACCCATTTGAGAGAGATTGCTATTTTGATTACTTCAGTAAATAGCTTTTATGCACGCTTAAGGAAAGGAGTTTAAAACAAATTAACCTGACACTTAATCCATCTGGTATCCGTTGTTTGTGCTGCTTTCTTCATGACAGACTGTTTCTATGTTGAGCCAATGATGCCTTTGGAAAACAGAACACTCGGAAAGCACAAGTTCAATTTCACACTGGATTTCCATAGGTGAGGTGGAATATCGGGGGGGGGGGGGGGTGTGTGTGTGTATGTGAGAGAGAAATTCCTCTATTATGAAAAGCTAATTCAAAATTTTGCCTTCCAGACTTGTAACAGTGCAGCTTAGCTTTAAACTGAAAGCAATCAATCTCCAGACAGTTCGTCACCATGAGCTCCCAGACTGTTATGACTTTACTTTGACAGTAAGTGGATGCCTCAATATATTTTCTATTTGCCATAGTAATTCTTATTGATTTGCATATGTTGATATATTCAGTATAATACACGCACTATGAAAACATCTTTAAAGATGGTTGGGCACTAGCAATTAGTTATTATGGGTGGGTGGGTGGAAGGTGGTGCTATAGCTTACAATAGCCTATAAATAGTTGAAGGTTGGTGTTGTGGGAGCCACAAAACATTTGCCAACCTAGGTTGATAGGCCTTCCTGTTAAACCATTAATCAGTGCTACCAGACAGCAAGTATAAGAAATTACACCTCTGCTTTTGAGCACACTAGAAGTGTATTCCCCTTCTCTCTAAATAGGCCCTTCTAAGAATGGTTCTGCGCAGTTCAGAGTACAATGGGATTGTAATTTAAATTGACTTAATTTATGTTCCAACAAATAGAATTGAGTAAATTCCTAGCAAATAACTAATCAGACTTTACCTTTTTCTGTTGCATATTTATGTACATAAATTTGAGTATTATCTTAATTGGAAATTATTTCCAAGCTTTGTAATTTTCATCCTATATGAATAAGATTATTCTTTTATGGGTCATTGTTAAATGTATGTAAAATTTCTAAGCTTTTTATGTAAGCACCTGTAACTTTATACAAAATCACTGTCCTTCACACAGATAGTATTTGATAACAAAGCACATAGTGGAAGAATTAAAATAAGTCTGGACAATGATATTGCCATCCGGGAATGTAAGGACTGGCATGTTTCTGGATCAAGTAAGTAACAATTAAGTTAAAATACTTAGACATTTCTGGGTGCCTTTAAAATCTTGTCATGTTAATACAAGGTTCATCCGCTCTGCACAGGGTTGTATTGCATCTTCTCACCCTCTTTCATTTTTGCTTGCCAACTAAGATGAGTTTATGTAAAAAGGTGTCAACAGAGTTGGTCTCAAATTTAGGTGTTATAGGGAATCTCTTTGCTCATAAATCTAACATTTGAACTTTCACCTGAAATTTTGAAAATCCAAACATGTAACTGTTCTTTAGGACCTTGATTGTCAAGGAGGAGCACTCAAGGAAGATAAGGCCATTGCGGAGAAGCTAAACGAATTATTTGCATTGGTCTTCAATGCAGAGGATGTGAGGGAGATTCCCATTCATTTTAGGTGACAAATCTGAGGAACTGTCCCAGATGGAGGTGTCCGTAAAGGAGGTTTTGGAACAAATTGATATATTAAACAATAAGTCATCAGAACCAGATGTTATTCATCCGAGAGTTCTGAAAGAACTCGGATGTGAAATTGAAGTACTAATAACTGCGGTATGTAACCTATTGTTTAAATCTGCTTCTGTACCAGATAACTGGAGGATTGCTAATGTGGTGCCAATCTTTTAAAAAAAGGCTTACTGACCTGTAATTGCCAGGATCGCCTCTAGAACCCAACTTCAGCACCAGGCAAACTGATTGAAACTATGGTACAGAACAGAATCATCAGACACACAGATGAACATGATTTGTTGGGGAAGAGTCAACACTGCTTTTGTAAAGGGAAATGTTGCCTCCCTTATCTATTAGAATTCATTGAGGGGTCAACAAACGTGATCCACTGAAAAAGGTGATCCACTGGATATAGTGTACTTGGTCTTTCAGAAAGCCATTGATAAGGATCCTCACCCAAGATTCTTAATTAAAGTAAGGAGTCATGGGGTAAGAGGGAAGGTCCTTTCATGGATCAGTAACTGGTTTAAGACTGGAAACAAGGGGTAGGAATAAATGGTCTGCTCTCCCGAATGGAGAGGTTAATGGTGAATATTGAGCTAAACATAGGATGAATGCTGTTCAACATCTTAGGGGGGAAAAAAGGCTAAATAATTTATAAAGAATGAGGTGGCAAAGTTTGCAAACTATACAAAATTACTTAAAGAGCAATCCAAAGCTGACTGTGGAGAGTTTCAAAGAGATCTCACAAAACTGGATGCCTGGACAACAACATGGCAGATAAAATCCAGTGTTGATTAATGCATATTGAAAAACATAATCCCAACTATACATATAAAATGATTGGTCTACTTTAGCGATTGCCACCCATGCAAGAGATTTTGGAGTCCTTAAATGTGTGTGTGTCTTCACACCACTACTGTCCAAAATGTGCAGTGGTGGTCAAAAAAGATGATGATTTTAGGAATCCTTAAGAAAGGGATAAATACGAAAAAATCACAGTCCCACTATATAAATCCCTGGTATGCCCACACCTTGAATACTGCATGCGGTTCTGGTTGTCCCATCTAAAAAAGATCCATTTAGAAATGGAAAAGGTACTGAGACAACAAAAATGATTAAGGGTAGGAAACAAATTCCATATGAGAATAGTTTAAAAAGACTGGGGCTGATCAGCTTAGAAAAGAGATGACCAGCAAGGGATATGATAGAGGTCTATAATGTTATGAATGGTGTGGAGAAAGTGATTAAGGAAATGATGGTGTTTACCCCTTTGCATAACACAAGACCTGAGGGTCACCCAATGAAAGTAATAGGCAGCAGATTTAAAACAAAGGAAGTACTTCACACAATGCATGGTCAACCTATGGATGCTGGGACAGGATGGATAACTTTACAATTGCCTTTGTTCCGAGGGAATGAATAGAAAATCTGGCATTGGCCACTGTCTGAAGACAAGATACTGGGCTAGATAGATCATTGATCTGACCCAGTATGGCCATTTTTATACACTGCTGGTCTTTACATTCTAAAAAAAAAGTATAAGTCTGCCAAAGCTGAATGATGGTGGTAATAAGTAAAGTTACATCACTTTAATTCTAAGATGTTCAAATGCAGCATCCAGTAAGTTTCCTCACCTGTGTTAATATGGAGTGGCTAGAAATACACCTACATGTTGTTAGCATTTGTAACTGACCATATGAAGGATTTGATTTCAACTGAAATCAAGTTGTGATGCACAGTACTATTCACACCAATGGTATTTGGACAACTATAATATAAGTACGTACTTCAGATAAACGACTTGGTACAGGGATTGTCTTGTACAGCATCCATCACAATTTAGAATTTAATGACTATTTCAAACCAATGTTAGGGTTAGTATATTTTGGAGCTGGTCAAAACATTGTTTTGAAACTGTTTGATCAGAAATCGCCTTTCTTGAAACCAGAAACTTTCAATCAATGGCTGCCTTGTCTATTTAATTTTTTTCTCCTCTCCCTCCTGCCCCATTTTTGTCACTAAGGACTAGTCTACATTTAAAACTTACAGCTGCACAACTGTTTTGGTACAGCTGTGCTGCTGTAAGGGCACTTGTGGAGCCATGTTATGTTGACAGGAGCGAGTGTCTGCTACCGACATAGCGCTGTCCATACAAGTGCTCATGCTGCCAAAACTTGTGTTGCTTGGGGGGGGGGAGGGGGAGTGGCTTTTTCTTCCCATCCCAAGCAACAACGTTTTGCCGGCATAAGTGCTAGTGTAGACAAGACCAAAGTCCAGTAGGATTAATGAGATCCAGGTTTTTCCTTTTCCACTTTCACTCTTTGGAAGAATTCCAAAATTTTAAAAAAAAAAAAAAAAAAAAAAAAAAAAAAAGTCAATGGCAAAAAGAGAAATTTGTGGGTGGGGTAGAAAATTGGGGGAAGGAGTGTTTTTAAAGGAGGGAGGAGAAAAACCCATCCTGGCCCTCAGTCTATTGCATTCAGTGGAAAAGAGGGAGTGCAGAGGACAATAAAACAAAATGGTTTTAAAAAACACTTCTGTTTTGTGAAACCCTTTTATTTTCACGTTTTTCCCCTCCTACCACTTGCCTTTCACCAGCTGTTCACTAGATGGCATGCTAGCCCCACTGGATTACTTGTGCAGTGCTAAAAAGAGGTGCTTTATATCAGACTTCTGTATGATAATCCATATTAGGATGTGTATATTTGTTTTTTACCACAATCTTCTGGATTGACCAATGTTCTTGTGATGCACATTTTAACAATCTCAAAACTGTGTTGAAACATACTAGCCAAATTACTTGTTTTACAAATCAAACAAAGTAATTTTGCAAAAATTGCTTAAATTGGAGCACATAGCCACCTATGTGGCAGAGACCTTTATATATGCAAAAGCTCAGCATGTATCTTTGAGAGGGTGCAGCTTGAGGTCAGATAGCACTTCAATACCATATTTTAGAGGTATAAATTGATAGCTTGTTTCAAAGCCTACTTGGATTAATAACCAGTTTTAGAGCCTTTTGTGTCTAAAAAACCAACTTCAAATACAAATGCAATTACTAGGATACCTTTTGTGAGAGACATGGGTTGTCTAAAGCAAGCACCGTGGTTTTTAGTACTAGAATTTTAACCAATCAGGAAAAGGCTTATCTGGCTTCAAATACATTTGCTTTATATGAAAACTGTAGGATAAAATGTCTTAACTCTTTAAAAAGCTAACCTAGTTCTGGTGCAAACCTTCACCTGCCTAAATCTGACTGTTTCAAATGGTTAATATAGCCTTTATTAAAGAGTGAACATTGGTGACTTAGAGTAACAGATGTCCAGCACAGCTTATAATACTTGGGTCTTGACTATCTGAGCAGCAGTCATCTGCATTGCTCTGGGAAAGGAAGGATGCCTGGTAATGATTTTGGGTTTTTGTTCTTGGTTTTGTGTTTTGCAGTACAAAAGAATACTCATTACATGATGATCTTTGATGCCTTTGTCATATTGACTTGTTTTGCCTCATTGATCCTCTGCACACGATCCGTGGTTAAAGGAATTCGGCTCCAAAGGGTGGGTATAACTCATCCTCAGGAACGCTTATGAACCTTTCAAACTTAAAGCTTGATTGTAGCCGCTTTTTCTTTTTTCCCCGCTAGGAATTTGTAAGTTTTTTCCTACATCATTATAAGAAAGAGGTATCTTTTACTGATCAAATGGAATTTGTCAATGGATGGTACATCCTGATTATTGTTAGTGATGTCTTAACAATTGTTGGATCAACACTAAAAATGGAAATACAGGCTAAGGTAAGATGTTCATCTACTAGATAGAAGAAGCAAAACTTTTTTTTTTTTTTTTTTTTTAAATTCCATCCCAGTCTGATTTCTTGAGTATAGCCAAACAATACCCCCTTAAGAAGTTTCAAACCAGTAGGGACCAAAAATAAACAGTTGTTAGGCATTTCATTTCAGGTGAGCGGTGATTGGCCATTAAGGATATTCATTGTTCCAAAACCTAGACACCCATCTGCCTATTCTCTTCACTCTTAATAAATTAACTCTGAAAATATATTTATTTTTATATTCACTGTCCACTCTCCTTTTTCCTCCCAGGTTAGTGCCAGCTATACTTGGTATATCTGGTTTTTTAGTTTAGGAGAGTGTGCATAATGTTCTGTGCACCATAGTACAGTACCTACAACTGTCTTGAGGAAAGGAGGTACTCCTTAAACACTTCACTGCAACTCCAGCTCCCACTCTCTAGCAACTAAGCAAGCATCAGCCATGGTAACCTTCAGCCTGAAAGAGTTATCTGGGATCATCTGTTCTACAATACAGATGGCAAAAGAGATTTGCATCTTCCCCACATCCAGTGTTAGATGTGACAGTCTCTGTTGTGTTTATCTGCTCTAACCAGTTCTTGGGCTACCACTTACTTTGGATCATGGTATTTCCATTTATATCTGAAACTATTTGCTTCCATATTAAAAATAATTTTAACAGATGTTAGAGACAAGGTGGATGAGGTAATATCTCTTATTGGACAACCAAAGTTGATACTTTTCTAATATTTCTTTTGGGGCTTTTTTTTTCCTTTTTTTAAATAGAGGTGCCTATCCCAGGATCTCAATTTCTTAAAAAAAAAAAAAAAAAAAAAAAAAAAAAAAGTGGAACCAAAAAATAGTGACTTTATAACCATGAGCTGTTATGCTTAAGGAGCAGATTTGAATAAGAACACAAATACATAGTTGCCTTTCAAAGTGGAACTGCAGTAAAGGAGAAACAGGAATAGTGAATATATTAACGTGGATGACTGTTGGCCAATGTGTGTAGGTCTTGATAGAATGGAAAACCAGTGAAACACAATGAAATATTAATCAAGGTGTGTGATCATTAGCTTCTAAAAACTGAAGTGTATTTCTCATTAGTAACTTCCTAGAACTGAGGCACTTGTCTGAGCTACTTGTTGATTAGACCTGATTTCTACATAAAGATCTATTTTGCTTGGTCAGAAAAATACACTTATTGGACATTATGGCGATATCTACAAAGTCATGTGTGTGAGATGCACTACACTTATTTAAATGCTTCCTTGTTTTTTCCCTGTATCTATATAATCTATTAGGACTTTGTCTACTAAACAGAATTGGTTTTGGTCGGCATTGAAATGAGAGATTGAGAATTTCAAGGAAAACCAAGCGTTTCTTGGCAGACTTCTGTAGCAATGACAAATCACAGGCTAGCACAAAAGGGGTGACTTCTAGTAACCTGTGTGACTTTAACATTTTGTTCTCTTCTATTTTTTTATATAGAGTCTGACAAGTTATGATGTCTGTAGTATTCTCCTAGGAACCTCCACCATGCTTGTCTGGCTTGGAGTTATTCGATACCTAGGTTTCTTTCAGAAGTATAATGTAAGGATCTCCCGGGATCTCCATGCTGTTGGTATTTATTTTGTTTGTTGTTACTGCACAACTGTAACACACGCCTGGCTGGATTCTAACTGTTAATATTGGTTTCTGCAGCTGCTTATTCTGACACTACGGTCAGCATTACCCAATGTCATTAGATTCTGTTGTTGTGCTGCTATGATCTATCTGGGTTATTGTTTCTGTGGATGGATTGTACTGGGGCCATACCATGTTAAGGTAATGTAATATTTCTGAAAAATTAAATGTAACAAATTAAACTGAATAGAATTCATTCCAAATAAGTGTCTAAAATATAAGCGCTACCTCTTAGCTTCACAATTTCAAAGCTTTTACTAATATGGAAGGCATTTAAAGAATCTAAAGCCTTACCCTTCATAGTCTGCAGGCTGACAAACTACAATGTTTACTTGATCAGACTTTCCTCTCCCCCATTATGAGGATCCTGAATCAGAAGTATGGCCAGACTGACTCCTCCTCACATGTTGGGGCTTTCTACGCAGTGTTTTGAGAAATAACTTGGTCTTGCACATGACAAAACTTCTATCTTTTTCAGATAGTTCTTATCCCCCTAAGAAAAACACAGGCACCAAAATCAGTCTCTCTTCTTGCTGTTAGTTCTCAGGTGAACCAATCTGAATTTGTGTTGAAGACAGAATATATCCAGGCAATAGCTGATTAGCTATCAGTCCATGTTGTCCTACCCCAGTTAGCAATGAGATGCCCTGCACACTCTCCCTTCTGTGCCAGGACCTGCTTGTAGCCCTACTTTTGCTCTGTAGGTCTCTACACAAGGAGTTGATTGGGTTACAGTGCATCATTCTTCTTGTAAAGGGTCTAAGACAGAGGAGGCAGCAATATTCAACTGCTTTGGTTTTAAAAAAAAAAAAAAGACTGCAGCAAACAGAGTAACTAGATGGTATTAAATAATGCGCTTATGTTTTGGTTCCCCCCTCTCCTCTAGTTCCGTTCTCTGAACATGGTTTCAGAATGCCTTTTCTCACTGATAAACGGAGATGACATGTTTGCCACATTTGCAAAAATGCAGCAGAAAAGTTACTTGGTTTGGTTATTTAGTCGACTCTACCTCTACTCCTTCATCAGCCTGTTTATCTATATGGTGCTAAGTCTTTTCATTGCACTGATCACAGATACATATGAAACAATTAAGGTAGGCATGATCTCTTTTTCTCTGGTTCAGAAGAAAAAATGCAAGAATGGTTTGCATGTTCAACTGTGATTACTACAAAACCCATAGAATAATACTTGTATTGGTCTTTTGACAGAAGGCACACGTGCTCTCATTGACATAAAATTGTCTGCTGTCCACGAGATGTATATATTGCTGTTAACATGATTAGCAAAGACTTGAGTACTTTAGTGCTGTTGTCAATAAATGTAACTGCCTTGTAATTAAAGTTGAAATATGAATAAAATTTACAGAAACTTTTTTTTTCTACTGAAAATTCTAATGGAACTTTCAGCAGACAGTTGATCTCACTGGCTAGACTTTTTATGATGTATTGCAAAGCATTGAGGCAGACAAAGTAATGTACAATAACTTAGAGCATAAATCTATAACTTTCTCTCCTGAAAATATTAGTGATCAAAGCTTTTGGAAACTAACACAAGGAAGAGTCTGACTAAAAGAATGAAAATAGTTTTTACAGATTCTCTATCCACCTTGCCCTAATTTTACACAACCCATCTGCTTTCCTATCCCAAACTTTCTATTTAAATGATGAACTCAGTATTTCTGTACAATGTCTACTGCACTTCAGAATGTCCAGTCTCCTAAACTCAGTTTTTACACAATTGTGTGCTGTGTTGTGAGAGGAAGGATTTAAATCTTAGCAAGATTATACACAACAATTCAGCTTTGTATTGTAACTAAGTGACCTAAATTTTCAGAATTACCAGCAAGATGGCTTTCCAGAGACGGAACTCCATGCATTTATATCACAATGTCAAGATTTACCAAACTCTGGCAGCTACAGATTAGAAGAGGAGAGTCCTGTGTCGATCTTCTGTTGCTGTAAAGGGTAGGCATCTGACTGAATTTGCCTGCCCCTTATTTATTAAGTATCCCAATAACTTAAAGTCTTCGTGAGGTATGGTATATCAGAAATACTTTTGCAGTAAAGAACTGAGTATCTATCTGGATTTCTAATGTTTTACAAGTCCTGCACTGTCATACAGATCAGCTATCCTCTTATTCAACTGGATTATGTTATGAAACTGCTTTTTGCAGTAAGATGTCTTGTCTTAAATTTGGAGCCTTGAATAACTTTGGAATCAAAGCAGCTATTCACACTAATGCAATAGATGACTGTCCTGCTCTAGTGGCCAGACCAGAGTTTGTCTGCTATTACCTCTAAATAATGGACCAAGCTCTTTAATTCAAAGAAGGGTGCCTGCTGTTTGGATTCAGAGATTACATGTTCCCCACAGATGTCCTGTCCAATGGAGGTGTTTAAAATTGGTGGCCCGTAGAGGAATTTGGATTGTAAAATCTGTAGTGTCATCTCAGGAATATTAATAGAATGTCTTACCTGTTCTGTGAAAAAGAAATCTCATATTTAAGTCTCTGTACCACCTTACTGAGTAATTCAGTCACTTGTATGTTATCTTTCTGCTTCCAGTAGTATCTCCCAAATCAGTCATTAAGGAATGGGTCTGATTTATTTTGAAGACTCCATGTTAACTACATCAAGTTTAAAATTACTTTCCTGCAAATAGCTGATCACTTTCTTTCTTGAAGGTCCTAAGGAAGATATTTACATTCCCACGTTCTTGTATGTGAGACTCTTTAAAACAGCACAATAATCTCAAGAACTGGATAGAACAAGTTGATGGAAAATTCCTGAACTTAAAGCTGAAACATCCTTCTCTCTAAGCCTGTTTTTACAAATTTCTGTAACTTGAACCTGTGACTAATCTCTAGTTTAGGTTGTATTTTTCTAAGTGTATAGCTCTAATTGTCTCAATAAACCTAGTTAGAATTGCACTGGAATGCAAAGGGCATTATGAAACTAGCTGTGCACAGCGATCTGGCTAGACTATCCAATAATATTTCTACAACAGAGTCTAAAGTTAAACAGCTGGACAATGGCAACTCCAAACACAGACTGGTCCTCAACACTACAGGCATTATGTAGGGATTAGCATCCATTTATTTTACTGAGTTACAGCACTCCTTCCCAAAGGCTTTTGATTCCTTCAGATTTTCTATTTACCTCTAGTATTAATAAAAACAAACCCAAAACTGAGTTTTAGTAAAACATATATTAGATAGACTGCAGCCGGAGAATGTGTAATGGATTAACATAAATGTTGCTGTTCAGATCGGGCTCGGAGCATCAACTAGCAGATATCTGTACAAACAAGTCATACCACCTGACATGGCTGGCAGTCTCTTCTCAGAGAGGCCAGAGTATATAGTCAGGGATCGGGCAAGTGTGGTTGAAGTGTGGTAGGGGAGCTGCAAGGGAAAACCTTACATATCTTATTACACACACACACAATGGGGTAGGACCAGGCACCTAGCCTTTCACTTTTCTTAACAGAATGCTGTTTGAAGTGGGTTTTTTGTTTTAAGAAGAAAAGTGAGGTAAGGAAGAAAATAAACATAATCAAAACAAAAGCACTTTCAAAATATCCATTTTTATTTAAATGTTTCCTCTAATACATAAGTCCTCAGACTATTTCTGGAGTCCTAAATTTGATTTGTGGGGATTTTGTCTCCCAAATATTGGCAAGTGGCTATTTGACTGACCTATTACGGGGCTGCTGCAGTCAGAAAGGTCCTCTGTGGAGTTGTGTTACAGTACTTCAAAGATTTCAATTCTGATCTACTAAGCAATCAAACCTCTTGCTTTGGAACCCCATTTTTATAGAAGCTTTATTCTCTATAACCTGTTCACCGAATAGAAAAATAGAGGAGCATATTTTAGATTGCATGTGTAAGCAATAATACTATACATGTAGTAAAAGGTGCAGTGAAATGTTTTTATATATTATGTACAAACTTGGAAGACACTAAACATTCTGTCTGAATGTTTACTTTTTGTAGGAATGTGCTGAAATAAATACTTGCAATTGAAGTGGGTCTTGAGTCAATAAGTACTAACTTTAAGATGTCAAGTTTTTAATCCATCTTTTTCATGAGTGGTATCCTACTTTTGGCAAGGATTAAATATTGGACTGTTTGAGATGAATATTTAAACTTTTGTTTGGAGCTAGTGTGGAGTCTGTACCAGATTAGTTTTCATTTATTTATTGCTCTTTCTCACTGAATTATTACATCATCTTCATCTTTCTTTGGTTTTCTGGTGTAAAAATCTTCTTGCAGAAGTGGTACTTCCAGTCTAACTCAGCATAGAGGCAAACCAAATGCAATGGGTAGCAGAAATGGGACAGACTGAAAAATTCTCATTAGAAATTTAGGAATTCTTTAGATTAAACAGGTGTTCTACTCACTATTTTAAGATAATAGCTTCTTTATTTCCTCCTAGCACGAACAGACTAGATGTCCCATTTAATAAGGCTTACTTTATCAGTAAGTTGGTACCTTGAATGCCTTGTGGGGAAAAAAGTTCAGGGCTATGCAGACTGCAACTCTTAGCTCCTTGTGGTAAGCACAGGCAAGCATGATGTATGCTTAAAAAGCACTCTCAGCTGGAAAAAAATTTGAAAGGAATGGCATCTGCCATCATAACCTATTGAAAGTGCACCACCTCTCCCAGGTGCTTATTTCCGATCTTTCATCATAAACCCAGATTACAATCTTCTCTTGACTTTAAACTGATCTGTTATACCTTACCCAATTCAGCAAAAAAGAAAAAAAAAAATCTGATTACAATGCAGAGCCCTGTTACTTGTGCTCCAATTATATTAGGGTAGTAAGTAGGGATACATAAATTGGGAGCAGCTCTGCATGATCAATTCTGCAAACAGGCATCCTAGGTTTTAGTATGGAGATGCTGTGTAGCTGTCTTAAAGTTCTGTAGAACCAGCCTCACCTCTTCTGTAAAACACACTGCCTAAAAATTAGCAACACTTTCTCCCAAAATAAAATAAACTCTTATCAAAGTTACCTTTTTAAAGGAGGCAGGGGTTACTAATCCTTACGTAAAGTATGTAGTGAAGCAAAGATTGCAGCAGCAGTGAGCTGGATGTTTTACTTTACAGTGGAGTCCTACTAGTGCTCTGCCTGTATCCACAACTCACTCTGATTAAAATATGAAGAGGACAATAAACTTAGTCCCGTGCCTCTGGAACCAGTGCTGAAAATATTAAAAACATTTGATGGGTTAGAGCCCAGATCCTCGATCCTATTTAGAGCCCAGATCCTATGTAGATGCCTAACTCCTGTTGCTTTCAGTGTAAGTTTGGGACCTAAAATATGTTTGAGGATCTGCGCCTTTATACACACATCAAAATGGTCCCTTTTTAAAAAGTTGAGGTATTAGCTTAGAGCTCTTTTGAAGAGAGAATCTTAAAGTCCTGGTGAAGTAGTTTAAAAACTCAGACTTCAAAAGGAAGCTGGGTCCTGCTCTTGGTCCACATCAGAAAGGCCCTCTAGCTCCTACTGTCTGTTTCCTGCTCTTCTCCTGCCCTCAGCTAAAGTTTGTGTAATCAATATTTACTTATTTCTTGTTGGCTGGTCAACTTCAACCAGGGCACTGTGAACTCGACCTGTTTTTTCCTTTCATGTGATTATTTGTGTAAGCTGTTTTGTTTTGTGTGGAGTACTGTAATGGAAAACTATAGTCAAATCAACTAACAACCAGAAGAATATCAAATAAAAATGTAATGGAGCTTGTACTATTCCAACTGCTGGAACCATTAAAATATATCATGAAACACCGTCTGCAATTTTTTCCTTTTAAAAAAAAACTTTGATTTATCAAATAACTTTAGACTAAGTAATGTTTTGATGTTCAAAAAGCTTGGGCTTGAACGTCTCTCACTGACAGCAACAGGGACTGCGAAGTTAATGGGAAACTATACTTAGAGTATTTTAATTGTTCCAGTGTAGCAACCAACAGCAAGACTTTTTTAAATAGGCAGCACCACTAGCTTGGTACTTATTTATAATTGTTTTTAAAAGTTACATAAACCCAAAGCAGGTAGCTTCCCCCTCCTTCTACCCCCCAAAAAAGGACAGAAGAATTAATGAAACAAAAACATAAAGGGCAAATTTGCAGCACATTTAATCTAAGTGAGGCAATAGCTCAAAAAGGATCTTTCATATTGAGACACTATTACACTGGGAGCTTACCATGACTAAAAATTTAGATGTTAGAAGATGGGTCAGACCTGAGTTAGATTCCTGTTACTAACTACTGTATGTTAAATAAACACAACAGGTGGGTTTAACGTTGTATGAACAAAATCATGTTTTTAACCGTAGGGTTATTCAAAACTACCTGACAACATTAAATATGGCATGTCCCCCTCTGCATTGACTGCAAAACTGTTAGTTAACAGGATTCCTCAAGGTCCTGTTTTAATGTGACCTTTATTATGTATATTGCAGCCAAGCCCGGGAGGCCTAGTCACAGACCACATCCCCCTGTGCTAGGCATAGCACCAACCCAGAACAAAACATGGACCCTGCCCCAAAGAGCTCACAATTGCAGTTTGTCTTTATTGAAGTATTTGCTCCTGGTTTTCCCCAAAACTGGACTCCTATCCATACATGCAACTGTCTAGCTCAAATTAAGTGGTACTTTGAACTGGACCTAGTTAGGCCAGCTCTACATTAAAAAGTTAGGTTGACCCAGCTATGCTGCTTGGGGGTGTGGATCACACCCCTAAGAGACTTAGTTAAACCCACCAAACCCTGGTCATGACAGTGCTAGGCCGCAGAAAAATCCTTCTCTCAAGCCAGCTCCCAGCTCTTGGGGAGGTGGATTAAACACCATGATAGAACCCCTCCTGTTGCTGCAAGGACTGTCTACACTCAAGTGCCACAGTGGTACAGCTGCTGCAGCATTTGCTAGTGAAGACATAGCTTTAGCCAATTAGCTCCACTGGAGACAGAGCCAGCAGCCGGAGTTACCACACTAAGGCCTTGTCTACACCTGATGTGGCTGATGTCCACACTACCCTCCTGGGGTCGGTGGAGTGTGTCCTCACCAGGAGCACTTCCACTGACCTAAGGGGCAGTGTGGGGAGCTGAGCTCCTGATCTAGCAGCCCACTGGCAGGAATCCCACAGACTCCCTGGCTCCTGGTGGGCTGCCTTCACCCTTCCCAAGCAGCCAGGAGTGGGGGTCCAGATGGCTGTGGCGACCAACTGCTCAGCGCAGGGGGGACGACGACACACTGTCAATTTCTCTGTGCCACTGGAGAAGGACAGTCCCACTGCAAAGGTAAGGAACACAGCTGCATTGCCCTAAGCCGCCATACATCCTACCTCTCCTTGAGGTGGTTTTATTAGAGCAGCACAGCAGAGTTACATTGTGGGAGCAGCATTTTAGACTGTGTCTTCACACTGAGGTAAGCTGACTTTTGTCAACAAAACGCTCTAGTGTAGATGGGCCCCTACTCCAAGGGCTCCATGTGGCCGCAGGGCTGGCTGCAGTGCGGTTACTCACCCTGCTCTCCTAGGGCACCCAGCTGCTTGGCTGGGCGGACCTTGCCACGGGGAGCCGCCGTTTTGAACCGCCAGTTGGCAGCCCCAGACCAGACCTAGTAGCGCCAACTCGACGGCTCTGCTGCGGGCAGTGGGGGGTTGAGCCTGTTTAAGGTGCAGGCAGCCCGCGCCGTGGGTCCTGGGGGTGGGGGAGCGGAAATGAACACACAGCGCCGCTCCCTCCTTCCCAATCCCGCCAGGCAGGTTTGCAATTTAGGAGCGGCACGTGGCTGCCCTGGGAAACAACGACCCCCCGCAGCCGCCCGCGGCGCCGACCCTTCGGTGCGCCGCCAGCCCCGGCGGAAAGGCCCTGCTTTAAAACCAACGCGCGCCCGGCCCGGGGCTGGGTGTCAGCGCCGCCGCCAGGCCAGGGGGACGCTCCGGCTCTGCAGCCCCGCTGCCCGGCCAATGCCCGCCAGGGCTGCAGCCGCCGCGCGTGTGCCGGGCGCCGGGGCTGCCGGGCTCGCTCCGCACCGGGCACCTCCTCCCCTCCCCGCCTCGCCCGCTCGGGGCGCCACGTGACGGCGGATCCGGCTGCGGCGCCTTAGCTCGGCGCTGCCCCCAGCCCGGCCGGCGGCGGCTGCATGATGGGTCCCGCGCCCCGCTGCCAGCGCGCAGCTCCGGGCAGCAGCGGCCACGGCGGGGCCCCGCGGCTGGCGTGCGCCATGGACCTGTCGGCGGGGTACCTGGCCAGGGGCCGGACGCTGGTGACCAGGTGAGCGCGGAGCGAGCGCTGCCCCCGTGCACCGCTGGGGGGGGCCGGGGGTGTCTCTGGCGGCGGGGGGGCAGGGTCACAGGAGCAAACTAGGAAGAGCCTCCTTGAAAACAGTCCCGTTCTTCAGAGGGCTGGTGGGCACCCATCGCCCCCCCCTGGCTCTCACCGAGGGGAGCCGCAGCAGCAGCAGCTTCTGTCGGGGGGGAGGGGGAGTCGGTTTCCTCTTCTGACTTTTACATACAAGGTCGGAGGTTCAGGCTTTAAAATCCCCCCCAGCCCCGCAGCTTCCCTCCTCCCCCTTCCCCGCCCAGTGCCTGGGGCTCGCGGAACAAACCCGAGCAGGCTGCTGGTGTTTGCTCTGGCGCTGCTCCCGGGACGTGGGAGCCCCTTGCAACGTCCCAAGTTTCGCTGTCACCAGCTGAACGTGCTGCTGCTAGTAAAGGAAACGCGAAAGGGAGGAGAAACGAAACCTGTGTGGCTTTTGTAACCCCAAGTAGTGCTAGTAGCGGGGATAAAGCAATTATCTTTAAGTGGATGTTTTGCGGGGTGGGTGGATATATTTTAATTGGCATTTTGCGGGACCGTGGGCCTGGCTTTTCTGTCACTTGTGCTGTTGTAAGGCAGTTTGGAACCAGCTCAAGAAACGTGCGCGAGAGATCGGAATCAAGCCCTCAGCCTGCAGATGACACAAGTCCCCTGGAGCTGGCTAGGTGCTCTGACATTTATTTCTCTGGGCAGCCCAAGGCATTTGAAATTCTCCGAAAGACAGAAAGTTAGGAGCAATGCAAAGGGCTTTTAATGGTCTAGGAATTGCAACTAAACGGCAGCAGTAACAACAACAAAAGTTTTCACCCCGTTTATTTTTAACCTAGTGTGTTAAATTTCTTTCCTTAAACAGTGTATGGCTTCTGCTAGAGCAGCTCTGCCCATTGCATTGTTTGCTTCCATATACTGCATCCATCCAGGCTCAGTCCCATGGCCCTTACCCATGGTTGTATTGCTGCAAGATTCAGCTCAAAGCAGCTTCTCATTTGTGGTTGAGAAGACCAGCCAGTGCTGTGTTAGGTACTTATTTGGGGCTTGGTGGAAACCACTGTTTTCTCTAACACTGAAGAACAGAGTTTGTGTCTTTGAGTGTAATATTTTCAGTCATGAGATAGGTGGCCACCTCTGTGTCTGTGTTGCTAATGCACAGCCACAGGAACCTTTGGATCCAGTAATTCCTCTTCCAGGAGGATGTTCACAGTAGTTCAGTTTTTTTCACTATTTAGGGTCAAATATACAGTGACAGAGGGTTAAAGCAAGCTAATTAAAGTGTGACAATGTGTCTCGAGACACTTCTGTTTTATTCTGCAGACATTAAAACTGCAATTAGCTTAGGCCCCATCTTCCCCAGGTTTTGTCACACTGTCTTTAAAACTTCCAGCTAACATTTTTGAAAAAGGTGAAACGTTCCTTATGTTCATGCAACACCGTTACGGACCATATTACAATTGTGTCCAAAACCCATTCTTGGATCCTGGCAAGGGTGATCTCAGATTGATACAGTTGTCTGCAACTGTCCAGGCTGAGCTTGTCTACATTGTAACATGTTATCGTGTTCAAACATGACTGAGAAAAGTTGAATTATTTGATACAATAGTGACTGACTGAGCGGCCTTCCTAGATCAGGGGAAATAGTGACTAGCTGCATTTAATCACAGTTATCTGTCATTGAACCTGATTTACCTTGGATGAAACTAACCATTCAGTCATGGACACTTCATCTCTGTGTGTCAATTTCCCCAGATGTATTGATGAAAAGTGCTATAGAAGAGGTAGGTGTAATCACTGTTGTTATAGTTAGCATCCTGTAAGCGTATCTACATTTTTCATAATTGTGTTTGAACATGGTAAAATTTTGTAATGTTGACAAATCTATTTGTGCTAGACTGACCCATGATATGTGTGTGTGTGGGGGGGGGGGGGGAGGAGGGTGTTAAAGTCACTAAGCACAGTACTTCTTAGCATGGCAGTATTTAATAACAAGAGGACAGTCATGTTGAAACATAAGGGTAGAAAACAGGAGACATGAGTTTTATTTCTGACTGAGGCCTTGTCTACATTAGCACTTATGTCAGCAAAACGTTTGTTGCTCAGGGCTGTACAAAAATCACACACCTCTGAGCAACATAAGTTTTGCCAGCATAAGAACTCATATAGCCACGTTATGTCAACAGGAGAGAGCTCTCCTGTCGACATATTAAAACCAGCTGAATTAATGGTGGTAGCTATGTCGGTGGGAGAATGTCTCCCACAGACGTAGTGCTGTGCATACGAGCACTTAGGCTGGCAGAAGTTATGTTGCTCAGGGGTGTATGTGGTTTTTCACACCCCAGAGCAACAAAGTTTTGCTGACATAAGTGCTACTGTAGACAAGGCCTGATGCAGAACTACCTGTGAGACTTTGAGCAAAATCTCTTTGTATGTAGATATGACCTTGATTTTGGCTGTATTAAAATGCATGTTGTTCAAATGAGACCACCTTAGCAAGCGATTGAGGCCAGTCTATATTTTTGACCTGTCCCCATCATTATTTACCATTCCATCAATTTTTGTGTCATGTACAAATTTCAGCAGTGATTTCATGTCTCCAACATAATTGATAAAGATATTGGATAATAGTGGGCTAAGAATGGAGATCCCTGTGAAACCTCATTAAAAGCACCCTCCATAGTATGATTAACCAATTTTAATCCATGGTCTTTACTGATTTTTGCATAGTGCTATTTTTTTATCTGTAATCATGTCGGACTAAGTCAAATGCCTTTCAGAAGTCTAAGTATATAATGTCAACATGGTTACTTTTATCAACCAAATTTGTGATCTTAAAAAAAAAATTAATTCTTTATTAATTGCATTCTGTATCTGTCATTCTAAGATTTTGCCTAGGATCAGCATCCATTCCCTTTGTAAATATTGGTATGAGATTAACTTTTTCCAGTTCTGTGGAATTTCCTCATTGCTTCTAAGCTCATTTAAAAAAAATTAACATTAATGTTTCAGTGAGCTCTTCAGCCAATTCTTTTAATACTCTTGGGTGCTAATTACCCAGTCATGAACACTTAAAAACATGTAATTATAACATCTACTGTATAACATCCTCCCTAGTAAGTATTTCACTAACACTGTAATATATGAATACTTCATCATGCTTTTTTCAAAATACAGAGTAGGAATGCATATTGAATATGTCTGCCTTTTCTTCATCATGATAGACAAATTTACCATCTTTATCTAGTATTGGACCTGTGCCATTGCTATGATTTCATCTGTTCCTGATGTATTTTGAAGACTTCCTTGTTATTTTCCTTAATGTTATAAACCAGCAGTTAGGAAATACTTTCAGCTTCCCTTATCAATTGTCTGTATCAGTAGAAATCTGTAATGATTAGGGCTAAGGATTATTGGGTGGAAAGGGCTGCAAAAGAGTGAAAGTGCTATTATTAGTCAGCCTGAATTTTTTTAAAAATAGGGTTTTTTGTTTTGTTTTACATTCAGCTATCTCCAAATAGTATGTCCTGAAGTTTTAAAGAAATATTAATTGAAAATATATCCTGTTGATGTTTATAAGGCTCTTTTTAATAACTGACTATATACAGAGTGCTGTCAAACTGAAAAAAACAATTTTTTCCCCTAATTACTATATCTAAAAGCAATCTTTAGGTGTTACTTGTAATTACACTAGGTATACTTTTTCAGGCAGAAATGTGTGTTTTCATGTTGATTTTTCCCTTTAACCACTTTTCTAACATGGTGAAAACTAGCCCAGTTTGATGCCTTGTTTTACTTAGGGAAACTTTAAAATTAGTTTTTCTGATTTTAATTTTTCACCCTGATTTTTCTGAAACTTTCTTGGCGTTTTTGTAATTCTATTGGACTTCTTCCCCTGTTCCTCCCACACACCTTTTTTATTGAACCATAAAAGCAGTCACTGTGTAATACACACAACCTTTGGGCTTCAGTGATTAAAAACTGTTTTTACGTACTTAGCTGGGAGTGGTACTGTACTGCTCTTCTAGGGTCTTGAAAATTACTTATGCACTCTTGTTTTTATGAGAAGAGGGTTGGTTCTGCAAATCACATGAGCTTCATGGGGTTACACTTCATGCAACATACAGTACATCGTAGAGTTCAGAACCGTAAGTACACTATATACTGAGCATAGACTAGGTCAAATGAATATCAGATATGAATGAATGCATGTTTGAAAACTTTAAATGTATATTTTCAAGTGTCAACCAAAACTGGGAAACTGCTATCCTGATATATAACTCTGGATATTGGAAATATTTTTCTGAAAGTCTAATGGAAGAAAGAGAACAAGTTACATTTTTATAACTATTTTCAAATGAAATTGTCTTAAATTAGGGAAAAGAATGTACAAGTTCAGTCCAGATCTTCAAGACTTGAACAGGAAATCAGCCCTTCTTCATTTGAAATACAGGCAAGAAAGTGTGAGAGGAGAAATAGAAGGAAAAGTTTCTAATTTTTTTTCACTCCACTTCTAGAAACTGACGTAAACTGAATATGTACATCCTGTTTGTTTAAACTTAAAACATGAGATGTTTGGTTTTTACAGTGAATTTATTGCTTGTCAAAAATGCCTCACTGATGGACCTGTACACTAAAAATACACTCATTTACAGGAAGTGAAAATGCAGGTTTTCCCACACTGCCTTGTCAGTGCGCTTCAAAGCCTAGATCTTTAGCCTCTGAGTACTTTTTTGTGGCATTTTAAGGGTAAAGGAAGAGTGTGGTTTTATATAAACAAAAGGCTTCAAAATGTTTAGATTTAATGAATAGATATTTCTAAAAACTGCTTATTGATATGTATAGTGGATACACATTCCTTTCATTGGGTGGAGGTATTTTGGAGAATAGTCATTTAAATGCTGTTTTGAGATGTTCAGTTGGGATAGCATAGTGTGATGAAATGGTTTGGTAACTACACTGTAATAGAAGAATGTTTCTTCTGTTTTACTAGTAAGAGGGCTGTACAAACTGGAATGAAATTTTTAAGTTAAACAGAGATCTGTGAGATGAATCTGTAATATATGGAAAGTTTCTGCCAAGACATCTTGTGAGTTTCAAATTAATATATTATTTATGGCAGAAGTATGATGGCTCAACCAGATTCAGACCTAGAAGAGGATGCCCTAAAGGAGGATTTGAAGTTTTACTTTATGAATCCATGTGAAAAATACAGAGCCAGACGTCAAATCCCATGGAAACTGGGTTTGCAGATTCTGAAGATAGTTATGGTTACCACGCAGGTAAGAATATAAAATATATAATGTAGGTGGAGCAACAAATCTACGGTCTTGATGTGTTGCTGTCCTTTGGTTATTCTTTTACTATCTAACCTTCCTTCCTGGAATAATTCAGATCAGAGGTGAGGAAAGAGCACTCTAAAACAGTAATTCCCAACCTTTTTTGGCTTGAGGGCCACAAATATCATTTTTACAACCCTGAAGGGCCACCTGTCTATCAACTCATAAAAAATGAACTGATGTATACACTATTAAGGACTACATATTAAAGTAAACATTTTGATGCTACTGTGCTCATTATTACATTAACTATTTTACACCTACAACTTACTCATAGTATGTCACACACTCACAGACAAAGCACTAGTGAAGGTGAGTGACTGTCACTACACACTGAAGCACATAGACTGGCGGCGAAGTCACGGTGGGTGGCCTGATAAGTGCAGGCCAAACCATGAGGCACTGATTTTTAGACTCCTGCCTCTCCTCAAGCATGGTAGGCCCTGGCTGCTCCAGCAGCAGTGTGTCTCCCTCACTCCCTCCATTCTCCCTATTGCAGCCAGATGAAAGAGTTCAGGGAAGAGCTGCCTCCTTACTCATCTCCTGTCCCCCTGGCTGCAGCAGGGAAACTGCAAATTTCCTGTAGCCTGTGCACTCCAACTGGGTCCCTAGGCAGTGGCTCCTTTCTGCAGTCAGGTGGATGGGAAATCAGTGCTCCCCTCCCTCTGGCTCCAGCAGGGACCCCAGCACCTATGGACCCAAGAGGAGCACTTTGCTGTGCTCCCTGCAGCAGCCAGGGAGAGGGGAACACTGCTTTCTTGTCCCCTTAGCTGTAGCAAGGAACCTGCACCCGGTCTTGTAGCCCTGCGTCAGTGTGCTCCACCTGGGTCCTTAGGCAGCAGCTCCCTTCTGCAGCCAGCAGGACGGGCACCGTGCGGCACTTTGAAAGACCCCACAGGCTACTTTTGGCTCCCAGGCCACAGGTTGGGAACCACTGCTCTAAAAAGAGTAGGAGTAGTTGTAGTGGGAGGAAATGATAATATAAACTAAACTCCTAAATGTTCTTTGATCACCACTTTGGTGCTAACTGGAGCAGTTTCAGTGAAAGATTAACAGTGAAATTGAAGGTCAGATACTGCCAAAAACAGTTGTTTCAAGACTGATTTAGGGGAAAAAAAAACTATCACCCCATCATAGATCATATGGTTCTGAAATACTTGGCTTTATTGACAGTGCTGCATTTGTGTCCTCTGTTTTCCTCTGCACATACGTCCCCCGTCTCCTCCAAGAGGCCAACATATTGGTATTGTCACCAGAGTTCCAGCAACTGCAGAGCCTGCATTATTAATGTAATCCACAACTCTGAATGTTTGGTTTGTATTTGCAAATACTCTTCTGATTGGCGAGCATATTGTTGACTGGGATATTAAAATCCTGAGCCACTCTCTGTCCCCAAGTGATGGATTACAGCCAGTGCATTAAATTGGATACACAGTCAAATCAGTGAAGAGTGCTAGAGCAGTGGTTGTTTTCAACTTTTTTTCATTTGCAGACCCCTAAAAAATTTCAAATGGAGGTGTGGACCCCTTTGGAAATCTTATTTAGTCTGTGGACCCCCCGATTGAAAAACACCACTCTAGAGTAATACTACTACTACTTGCATACAGTTGTTTGCTAGTAGTTTGTAGAAAGATGTATGAAGAAAAGCAGAAACGTAAAATGGAAATGCTGGTTTGTTTAGCTCTCTAGAATACAGGAATCTCAAGTGTGAGATTTAACTAAGTGCCGTTAAACATATAGCTCAGAAACATGCACTCAGCTGCAGAGGTCAATGTCTGCAATTAATAGACCTGCTGGAATTAAGCAGTATCCCCAGATATTACCTCTGGCTAATATCCTCCCAACCCGCTTCTAGCCAGAGAGGGTGATCTCAGCCTTTCTTAGAAAAAGTTTCTCAACCATTGCTGTTTTCATTAAGGAGTGCAGGAGTAGCAGTGGAGGAAGCACTAACGTAGCCAGAGCTCCAGACAATGGTTGGCCTTCTAACTACTATGTTGTCTAGACGAGACTGGCTAAAATGCCACTGGTAACTGAAGTCTTGTTTGCACCAGTGCTTCCACAATTGCTGTTGAAGCTTCACTGCTGTTGAGAACAGTGGGTAGGACTTCTTTGGGTGAGGTGGGGTGGGGAAGACCACTATGGGCACAGCCATGATGATACCAATTCCATCAGGGTTTCTTTCAGAATATTATCACAAGCTAAGAAGTTGCTAATATTGCTGGCTTGATTCTACTGAGCTGTTAGTGAAAGTTTTTTTTTCCTCCCCATTGTCCAGTTCTGGGAGACCCAGCTTATTACACTACCCTCTAGCTTTTGTACATAGGGGCTTAATGATGAGTGCAATGAGGGAACATAAGCTTCAAAGTTCATCCTAACCCATCCCATGCCCTTCACCACCACTCAAAGACCATCCATAGTGCCTGGGCTGGCGATTAAACTTCTGGATTGCTGTCCCAGTCTCTACTCTGCTTGGTCTGTGTGTTGGGCCTGACACTCCTTGGGCAGCAGAGATGCAGTACTGTTCTGCTTTCTGAGGCCACCAGCTAAGTCAGGTATCTGGGCTTTTTTGGTGCCTTTCTGCAATGCAATGGAATGGCTGTCACTTCTGGTCCTTGTTCAACAGCTGATTGTGTAGCCAGGGTGCAGAAGCAACAGAATCATTGAAGAGAAGTACATTGCTGTGTAAAGGGGGCCATCTTGAACTCTTGTAACAGGCATGTGGGCAGGTCCTAATGAGCATCCTTGAGTTTTGGAGTGAGGCCAAGCTCCCTACGGGTGACTGGTATACTTATTCTTACTGAATTGTCCCTGTCAGTTTGCTGTCTGTCTCTGATGTGAAACCACTGAGTTTCTGTATGTTAAGCCTGTTAATTGGTGTGCCTTCTTGCATATGGTAAAGTGAAGGCAATTTGTCCTTTCTCTCCTGGATTGCAGAACTGGCTTCTGTCTAAGTATATTTTAGTCCAAATTTGTGCTAGGGCCCCCGAATGATACCACATGGCTTTTCCCCTCCCTCCAGTCATTGCAAACTGACTAAGCCTTTCTTTCCTTGCAGTACTCAGGGAAAGGCTGTAATTTACTGATATTAGCTAGAAGTTGCCATGAATTCATTCATAAGACTTCATTAACAGCTTTGCACTCCAAAGAGCATCTAAGTAGCTGTTCTAAACTTCTGCTAAATCTCCTGAAGAATCTTGCAACCTTTTTGGCTAGAATTCAATGCTTGTTCTAAGGGCTGCGTAGATACAACCAGGCACTGATGACCTGGAATCCCCTATTCTGGTCATTGTGGCTGCAACCTGCCACATCACATAAATAGTTCACTGTGAATAGCATTGCTTTGTGTACTCATTTAGCACAGAGACAGCTAGTTTCTGTCTAGGAAAGACAAGAAAGTACTCACTAGAGAAAAAAAGAATAAATTTTATTTTTATATTTAAAGAGACCCTGCCAGGCAGTAATAAAGATTTCACATACCGTTAATGCTGGCAACAAGAATAGGGGTTTGCTTACCTTTTAGTGGGGATTTCTTTGTACTCTCTCTCTTCTGCCTAGTTCTATTGATTTCTTGCAGATCTTGAAAACTTATACATGGACTAGCCAAAGAACTAAACCTTTTAATTGGAGATGAGATGAAAACTAGGGAGGGAGAGACGATGCTCTGATGCGACCCGGGGTTTGGTGTTGGGTTTGCGGAGAGTGCTGGGAATCCTGTCACTTGGGATCTCTGCTTAGACCCATTTATGCTCCTCCATTTATGAATTGGCCTCTGAGTTATGGCAGGGATATGGGGAATCTCTGCTAGTCTACATAAATCCCAGTGAACAACTTCTGCACTTACCTTTGCTGCTAATCCCAGGTTTCCCAAGCAGCACCTGCATGGTATTAAGATCATTCTTGTCATTTTCAATGCTGCCCATGGGGTTCTAAATATTTTTGTTTCATTCTGGTGCAGTGTTCCACAGCAGACAAACTAGAGCTGTCTGTAAGCTCAGGAAGACAGCTTCCTTAATGCAGTTCTGTCTTCAGAAACATACAGGCTAGTACTTTTTTCAGTGAAAGGTTAGATAATGCAGAAAAAGATGGGTCCAAACACTTCTTATTTGCCACTAACAAGTAGGTGAGTTTATTTTTCAAGCTCCAGGTTCCTTCTCTTGTTGTCTCCTTTTTCTGCTCTTTCACTGTGAGCTATCAGTTACCTTACACTGTTCTTCTTTCATACCAAAATGTATGTGGAGGGAAACCACTTACATTTTTCTTATGAAAATTGTTTTTAAAGAGGATCTTAAAGTGTGATTGTAGTCAGGAAACTGGCACAGTAAAAATGGCTAGTTTTTGCTTTATTCACATGTGCATTCAGACTTTTCTTACATTCCAGACAAAAACAAATCTAATTTTACTTATAAAGGCTTTGCATTGCTATGGGTTAGTGGACTGGATTTTATTCTGCCTCTTACATCATCAACAAAACTGGCAGCTAAATTCTAATTACATGTAATAAAGTTTCTGCAATGTCAGAGACAGAAAGAACACAGCTTGACATTCAGCTCTCAGGATGAGTTGGCAGTTAGAAAAAACAAAGCAGATTTCATAAGGAAGTGTTTGTGTGATGAACTTCAGACCCCATTTTGTTCTTTGTAGTCAACTTTATTTACTGTAATTGTGCTTTAATAATTAAAGCTCTTAATTCAAAATGATTTCTTAAATTTGAATGACTTACTTCCTACTCAAGGAGAACATGAGGTCAATTCATTGCTTTTGCATTTTCAACAGAAAATTCTTAGCTTTGATGGTTCAAATAATTTTAAAAACTTGCATTACGAATAAAAATTACTGTTCATATAGTTCAGAGAAGTGAAAATGCTGTCCGGGGCTGTATTTGTTAATGATTATGACATCAAAAGGCTAAGCTCCAAAATAAAATAATAGGAGTTTCAGTATTTCATGGCCTGCATATCAGTGAAGTAAACTGTATTTTTCATTCCCTTGTTTTCAGCTTGCATCAGTTTATGGAAAATGGGATTTTGTTTTCCAGGCTTTGGCTAAAGAGATCCTTTATTCTGGCTTATTCTTTTGTGATCTTATGTTGTAATATTAACTTACATGGTGGGGGTGGGGGTGTTTTCTTTTATTTAAAAAAAAAACAAAAAACCTGATACTGACACAGGACTGAAACTTCTTACTTACTTATAACTCGAAGATATAAATCACTGCGTTACTATCATCAGTATGTTAATAATGGAACAGTATTCTGACTTGAATTTTTAACTTTTATTTTTAGCTTATCCTTTTTGGTTTGAGTAACCAGTTGGTGGTTTCCTTCAAAGAGGAGAACACTGTTGCTTTTAAGCACCTATTTCTGAAAGGCTATTCAGGGGTTGATGAAGATGATTATAGTTGCAGTGTATACACACAGCAGGATGTTTATGACAGTATTTTTTTCGCTATTAATCAGGTAAGTGTTTTGTGTGTGTGTCTATGTATAATAAACATTAGTACTACTTAAAAGTCCTAGCCAGTAAGATGTTTGGTTTTCATTTTCTGTTCTGGATAGTTTCATTCAGATTGCAAATATCCTAACTGGTCATCTGATAAAATAAACAGTCAAAGTTAAGTTTCACTCAATGTTTATTTTCATGTTTATGCTTAATCTTCATTTTTTTTTACTATTTATTAGTCACAGAACAAACACTAAAGTTGTTCATATTAGATTGACTTCCAAACTTTCTGTAGCAGATGACTTAGGTTTTACTTTCAGTAGAAATGGGCCTGAATATAGATACATTCCAAAAATTCATGCTTACAGCTGTAGTGAATCACAGCTTTGTAGCATGATTGCCAGAAATCTCAACATGGCAGGGCAGTATTTCCAGGAATATCAGGGCACCAGCCTTAAGTTTTTATATGGTATTTTAAAAGGAATTTGAATAATATGATAAACAACTCCCTTTAAAGAAATTTTCTAAAAAATTTAAAATAAAAAAACCGGAAGGAAAAAATTCCAGCAAAGAGTTTGTGTTCACAGGCACATAAAATAGAAAATGATGGAAAAAATGATTATACTTCTGTAGAAAATAAGAAATGGCAGTCTTTTCTTGTTTTAAAAAAATCACATCGGGGCCAAGTTTCTTCTATGGCCTAGTACAGCCCAGAAGTGTGGGGCTTTAGGTCACCCTTACTTGAGCCTTCCCAATTCTGAGACCTATAGGCATTTGTCTAATTGAAGCTCAATTTAGAGAAGCTTTAGGGCTGATCAGCATTTTGCAGTTTGATCATGGCTACATGCAGCCATTAAAGCAGTCAGGAATTGGTGGAATGCCCCCACAGCAGAGCTCTTAGCCGCCTGGCAAATCCCCCAAGCTGTGGAAAATTCTCAGCAGAGCAAATCCACGGTTTCTGCTGCACAGAGTAGGCAGAATGAGGCAGAGGATCTGGTCTGTACTGTGTAGAAGTGTGGCTGACTTGCACGTGTCTGTTCTTGGTTCTCCTTTAGAATTTTCTTCAATTGTGCTGCTATTTTACTTTTAATCTATTTTTCTTTGCTTTTTATCTCTCCTTCTTGGTTTACTACTTCCTTCCTTTCTTCCTTCTTTTGTAGGCATTAAGGCTGATTTGAAGCCCCAGCTAGAAGACTAGTGAAATGGTAGATTTATATCATCGAGCAGGAGTCAAGTATGCGATACTGGCATCATATATAAAGGTCTCTTTGCATGACGTCTATAGTCTGTAAATGTAGACATTTTATAGGGGAGCTTTTTCCAGTCACTGTAGCTTAGGTTTGTTAGGGATTTTCAGGTTTTCAGACTTTAGCCCTTTTGATTGAGTGACTTCAACTTGTTGGCTGGCATATATGTATATGGCCGAGATTATCAAAAAGAGGCCAATGATTGTGGGTGTCCAAACTGAGACCTTAAAAGGGGTTGGCTTAGCTTATCTTTCCCTCCCAGAGTCGTTCTGTTCTAGTGATCCAGCCTGTAGGTGATGAATTCATGGATCACCATGTCTGGGTATTCATCCCTAAGGAATACCCAGCCCGCTGAATACCACAGCCAGCTGTAGGGGTATGTGTGTGTGGGGGAAACCATTGCTAGAGATGATGTCCAGGTACAGTGAGGAGGGCAGAGGACCCCTAATCTGCATACCATTTTGACAACTGGAGGACAGAGGCCTTCGATAGGTAGAGATGTTATGGTGTTGAGTAATTTCTCATATCTTTCTCTTCCACTAGCATGGTTTTTGTTACCTAGACTTACCTTCATTCATCTGATCTTAATCTAGGCATTGGTCTCACATGGGTCCTGGGACTGCTGGCAAATGGTGCTGTCTGCATTTAACGTAAGGAAGATGCACAGCTGAGTAGTGTTAGTATGTTACTGGATTTTGAGTCCATGGTCTCTTCTGGTGGCTTTAATAGACATTGAATAGCAGGATGGAAAGAGCCTTGTGGAGAATGTTTAAAGGAGAGCTCTGCATGTAAATATTCAGTTGTCCATAACAACCATTTGAGGACTGAGTTATGCTGCAGCTGACACCCAACTGTCCAAGCACGTCAGCAGTATTCCGTGATAACCTGTGCGCAGTGTTGTCCGTGGCAAGGAGGAGGCTGGGACTCTCTGTGATACTTACTGTTCTAACATCAGGTTGGGAGGCATCTGGGCTGTTGTCAAAAGTCAGCTGAAATCTTAGTTGGTTCTTCAGCATCTCAATTGTCTTGTTCAGAAATGGAAGGTTGGATGGGGGTAATAATTATTAGGTGTGGGATTTTTTTTGGTTTGTTTTTTAGCTTTGGTTTGTCTGCTGCATGTTTACAGGAAGGAAGACTTTTTTCAAAGGATGTTGATTATTGCATTGGCTTATTGGCGAGGGGTCTAGGTGCTCTTTATTGTGGTTTTTGTCAGCCTTGGATGGACGTGAATTAGTGTTATATGGGAGTGTGGTTTTTCTTTACTGTTTAAGAGACTTCTTGTCTATTGAGAGTCTCTTGAGCAATGCCACTGTCGTTTAGTTGAGTTGGCAAACAGCTGCTTTCGAAGGTACTTGATAGTTCAGCTGTATGGATATTAAAGAATCATATGAAGTGCTGTGTCCCCAGTTACTCATCTCAGCAATGTTCTAGCTCCCTTACCAGCCTGGAAAGCATGACCCCAGATTCCATTAATGCTGAACCCAATAACTACTACAATAATAATAATTAATTAATACTTAGCTCTTGTATGGCACTGTTCATCAGTAGGTCTTAAAGGAGATCAGTATTGCTATCCCCATTTTACAGATGGATCAACTGTGGCACAGATAAGTGGAGTGCCCAAGGTCACTCAGCAGGCCAGTGGAAGAGCTAGGCATAGAAACCAGATCATCTGACTCCCAGTCAAGTGCACTGTCCTTTAGACTATACTGCTCTGTATTTCATCTCCTCTACCAGCATAAATCTCTTTGCTGTATTAATATTGAAAATTAAGATGAGCATAAAGACCACAAAACTAAGTGCCTAGATATTGCAATGAAGGATATCTTAAATGGGATAAATTCTGCCTAAACTTACTTCCTATGTAATCCTATTGAAAGTAATGGAGGTATATGGGAGTTAAGTCAGGACAGAATTTGACCCTGAGAGTGGGGTTTTCAATTGTCTTCTGTCATGGCCTAAGAGTTTATTAGGGAGAGTTTGTCTTTTATTGTAGCCTAGTAAACAAATTGTAATCCTAATTTGAGATTTTTAGTTTTAAAAATTATATTGGAACTCACTAGTGGCTGACTACAAGTCAAAAGCAGTTTTTCTTTTTTAATGTATAATTTTCCAGTTCCATCTCTCCGTGCCTGAAGAAATCAGCTCCCCTGCATTTGGTTTTATTGTGGCAGGAATCTGCCCGAGCTTTGTGCATGCTCCGTGGATGCTTGTTGTCTAGTGAATGTGTGGTTTTGCTATCTTGCAGTCAAAGCAGCAGCTCCTTCCCTCAGCCTTGTCCCACTAATGGGCAGAAAATAAATAAAATAATGTGATGTGAGTTGGGTCTGACTGGGTTATACTAGCCTGGCCTGCTATCAGTGTTGGCCAATGTTTGCATGACCCCTCCTCCCCCGTCCATCTCGTAGCAATACTTAGTCACAGAAAATCACAATAATACAAAAGACTAGGGAAAAAAACTGAACAGACTATTGCTCGTAATTAAAAAACAACTTTTCGTGCTTTGATTTCAGCGGAGGCAGAGGGGCCAGGAGGAGCAGTGGGAGCTCTTGGCCATCAGCAGGCTTGAGCCGGGGTCGGCGTGGCCGCCTGGGAGCTGCTGCAGTGGCTCAGTGAAACACGCACTATCACCCAGGAACATCCTGTCATTTAAAGCTCCCTTGTTTAGACTCCCGCAGCCTGGGAGTCCCACACACAGTGCTGCTGATCTGCAGCTTCGTTTCTCCCACGTCGCGTGATAGAAGTCTGAAGGGCCCAGTCGGCGTGCCCCTCCTCCCCCCCCCAGGCCAGTGCCCAGGAGCCATAGGTCCTTCCCTCCTCATCGGTCTGCTATTGGCCTGGGCTCTTGGAGTCTACTTCAGACCCTGCTACTGACTCACTGTGTGACCTTTGACATGTCCATGTACAGTATAATTGTATTCACCTACCTTGTAGGGATGTTGAGGCTTGACTAATTTTGAGATCCTTGAATCAAATTTGTTATACAAGTACAAAGTGTGTATGAAAAACTGATACTGAAGAGCATTAAATTGGTTACAGAAAAAAAGCAAATTTAAATGGGCGGGGGCAAAGAAAACATTTATGGGTATCTAATTCTTTGACCAGGCTGATGTGAACATAATTAAGTTAACTGAAAAAGTGTGTTTTATTTTTAAATTAGTACTGCCAATTAAAGAATGTATCCCTGGGTACACTTGGTTACGAACAAGATGAAGACGATATGTCAGGCTTACAGATCTGTAAACAACAGTACAAGAAAGGCACAATGCTTCCTTCCAATGATACGTTGAACATAGACATTGCCATTGAAACAGGTACAATACTGCTATATGTTTTGAAAAAATTAGGTTCCCATGGGCATTTTATATGTTACAATGGCAAATCATCAACAAGTTTGTATTGTATTTGTACGACAATCATACATTAATGTAGGGGTGTTAACCCACTTCTCTGTTTTATTCTTTAATGTCCACCTAGAAATTAGTACTTTACAACTGTTGACCTTCTGCCTGAGAGAAGCTGCTGATCAGAGACCACACATTGAGTGTTATTGAATGCGATCAACCTCCATTAACTTAGGTGCTAAATGATCCCACTGATCAGAATTGGGGCCCTACAGCCCTGACCCTATGAGCTGTTCCTTAGTCAGATGCCTGTGCCTTCTCAGGGTCCCATTAACCTCAGTGCGGCTCCAGACAGATACAAGGAGCTGCCCACATTGAGCCCTACATGTGTGTCCACCAGTATCCAGTTTACCTCCGGTTTCTTCCTTACTTGATTTGTAAAATAGCCATTTTGTATGAAACTTGTAAAATCTTGTTTTCCATAGATTGTATTCACCTAGAGCCACAGGTGCTAGGCACTAAGAAATCTGGTGACTTGAAGATGATAAATTCATCATTTTTCAACTTCGAATTTTATAGGTAAAGTGAGTTTTGAAGACCCATCCATTCACATGAAAATAATGGAAAATATTGTATGTAATTCACTGCCTTTATTTTTACTGTACAGGCTTATACAAGTTGAAATCTCCTTTAAACTTAAAGGCATTGATCTACAAACAATTCATGCCAGAGAACTGCCTGACTGCTACGCCTTTCAGAATACTGTAAGTGCATTTCAGATTTATACACATGGAAACACGTGTTCTAAAGTCCAGCAAATATCTTATTGGCATCCTGACTGCAAAATGGAAGAAATCCAGTGATTGCTTGGGTGTAAATGAAACAGAATGCCTAAGGAGGGCATTATTTTGGGACCTCTTGTAACAATAAGTAACTATTTACTTTCCTCAAACATGGTTCTCCTCTTCAAATTTTGTAAATGTTTTGTTCTTCATGAGAAGTAAAAAGTTTTTTTGGGGTTTTTTGCACTTGCATATTGTTTCAGATGTATTTTTCCAAGTATATTAATCTATGATGATAACTTTATTTAAAGGTTACCTAGATTAAGCAGTACTAGTGGGTATCAATCTGTTCTTTGACTCTGTATTTTTTTACTATTAATTTTGCTAGTTTTGCTTTCATCAAATGATAAATCTTTATGCTTGTGTTTGCAGATTACTTTCAACAATAGAGCCCACAGTGGTAAAGTAAAAATTTATTTTGATAGTGATGCTGATATTCAAGAATGCAAAGACTGGCATATATCTGGATCTAGTAAGTATGGTGCATATACACTCTCTGCATGGTGAAAATCTGATGTTTCCAGTAAATCTATATTCTGTTCTGCTTCTGAATATATATATATTCACATATGCAAATGTGAACTGTCTATACTCAGAAATAAATGGCTAAAGTGTCAACATTTAGTGTTACTGAAATGCCTGGACACTAGGACAGTACTGCCCATCGGATAATATAAGCTACAGATGGAAATGATGCGTAGGAGTACTCCTTGCAGTATGATGTTTAATGTATTATCTAATGTGCTTTTTAAATGGATCAAGCAGGGGCTTGTATCCCTGCCCTGATAGAGACATTAGCATTAGGAAATACTTTTTTATATGCTTCCAGATTTTGACTTCCTCCTAGTTACATTTCCATGTACCACATTTATATTTACACCTTTCAAATACACGTGAACATTTGTCCTATTTGTCCCTCACTGTTTGTATTTTTGGTAGCTGTAGCTCAGTGGGCTGGGAGTTGAGATCTGGCTTTTATTGCTGGCTCTGCCTTTGTCTCAACAAATCTCGTATTTTCTGCCTGTGTGTTACTGCCTTTGTAACTGCTGATTTTTCTGAGTATGCTAGTTTTCGCAGCATGTCCCAATTAGTTACCCTGTTCCTACGTGTAATATTGGTGTTTGCTGTTTGTTCCCTCTCCCATGTCAGTAACAAAATGCTAGACCTGCTTTTATTTAACACCAGTATAGTGAAAAGTAGCAGCCTAATAACCCCAAACCAGAACCTCCCCTGTAGCTGAGCTTAAGCCACTTTTATGGATCCTGTATTTTGAGGATGATCTGAAGAAGTCCACAGCTCCAGGAAATAGAGCAGTTTGCCTATGGTCCCAAGAAGCTGTTCCTACATATAGGCATCACAGGGGTGTAGAAAGACCCAGGCCATCCCCCTGCTCTCTGAGGAGGTTAGTCAAACAGTGCAGTGAAAATCCTTAAAGGACAGGTTTACGTTGTCTTTAGAGACGGATTGCACTAGGAGAAATGAGCCTGAGGATCTGTTTCAGACTAGGACTAAAGAACAGAACTATATTTGAAAAAACTGGCTTTACTTGACATTTAAATAAGTGTGTGATTCTTCCTTAGCTATTTCTAAGATCACAGATGCATAGATCAGGACATTGTATAAGATTTTTATTCCCTCTGTTATTTTCATCATTTCACTACTTCAGACAAGTGGATTGGGGCATACAGGTTAACACCTATGAATCTATTCTGTGTCCTCCTGTGTCCACATGTTGCAATAAGCAATTGACCCTGCTTGCTTGTGTAGTGATCTTGAAACACATGCAGACGCATTGCACAAAAGGAGTTAGGCCATGGTCTGTTGCTTCTCCGACAATAACAGATATGTTGGAGACTACTGACTCATTTTAACCACTGTGTCATGTCACGGGGTTCAAGGCAGCATAACACATAGCAATGTACATATTTTCAAACTGTCAGTAAACATTACTGTGTCGTCCGATCCCAAGACCTTGAGAACCTGTTTGGTTTTTGTTTCATATTTTTCTGAAGCTCGTCAACTTCCTATCTGGAGGGGTGAAAAGAGTTTAGAGGAGAAAGGCACAGATAGAAATACCTCTGTTTGGTTAAATCTTGTTGATACTGAGACTTGTGATGTGTGTTTTTATTATTATTAATGTCTAAGCAAATCATTGCTCTCTTCTAATGAAGAAACAGATATGCTTAACTCCCTTTTATAAAACTATCAAGATGACATAAATGTCCCTTGCTAACCTACATAGTGATGGATTTAATAAGACTCTGCCCAAAAGGGAAATTTAATTTTTTTTTGTAGGTTTTGACCCTTCTTATTGTGTTGAATGTGCTTTATACATTAAATTGAAATGCTAGTCTGGTCTTTTAACCCATAATACCCAGAACTCCAACACCTATGACACCTTTACTCCTATATTTCAAAATAATTCCTTTTTGACTTGGTGAAGCCTGTTGTTATGTCTTTAAAGACTTTATCAGAAACACAGCGATTCTTCCCTGCTTGTTCTTTTGACGATCCATACAAATAAAGAATGGCATCCACATTGTACTTCTATCATTTAAGCCTTTGTTTGATGGCTTTAGAAAGTGACAATAGTACTGAAGGCTTCCCTTCAGAGAGAGATTCAGTATGACAGAATAATACAAATCTATTTCTCAACCATTGGTGAATGTGGCCATCACAATTACTATAAAGGGCTGTGGCATAGTTGATAGAGCTTTGTGGGGTACTATGGAAGATCCTGGTTAAGGAACAATATGTTGTGTTCTCCTAGCCAAATCTTCACTGGTGACTTTTGTGTTTGTGTTGTGAGTTAACTCATATTTGTGTACTGTTCTACTGGAACCCAAATAATTGGGGCGGGGGGATGATCACTTCTTATAATGGTGTCTCAATTGGCCACTTTTTGTACCCTACCTGCATATTAAATAGTTAGTCAGAAAACACTGAGTTAAAGTACTCCTGCATTATAAATGACTGACTTGTTTTACTGTGAACTAAATACTATTACAAATGCTATTTTAAGGCTCTGAATTTACCGGAATACTTAGATTTTTGTAAAAATCTATTTTTAATTCTCTATATGGATACAGATATTGAAAATCAGTCCCTTCTTTTCTTACCTGTAAAGACCGAAGTTCAAAGAACTCAATATCCCTTTGGATCAGATGATGGTTGCCACTTAGGCTTGGTCTATACTTAGTGAAATTCTGCGGCAGTCAACAGGAGTTATGCAAGCTACTCCATGTAGCTTGCATAACTTATGTCAACTTCCTAAATCCTCTTCTGCACGCCGTCTCCACTACGTTGTGCTGACAGGAAATGCATACCTGTCAATGCAGTGCTGCACTTTTTGGGGAGGTGGCTTTACTGAATCGATTTCTGGATCGATTGAGCGGGTCTTCACTTCTGCTCAGTCAATCTGGAAAAATCGATCTGACAGCGGTGAATTTGCCGCCATCACTGTGTACATACCCTTAGCCCCAGTGCTGTGCATGGAATACTGTTCCCTTACATCTAATTGCTACAGCAGCTCTCAGTTGCAACAGGTGAAATGGAGGCTTCTAATTGCGGGTCTTCATTGGTGAAAAGACTTTTGGTTAACATTGTCAATGGGTCAAATTCTGCTCTTGCTTATGCAACTTCAATTAAGTCAATCAGATAGCAAGGTTACTCTTGGCGTGTGAGCAGAATTTGGCCTATACATCAATTGTTAATTTCAAATAGATTAAAAAGAAAAAATTCATTTCATTTTCAGGGCCCAGTCCCCCAAACCCTCTGCATGTAGTACCCCAGTGATTTGAATTAAAGATATACATGCAGCAGGCTCCTAGTATGCTTCATATGTATTTATTATATTTTATATAACTCATTTCTATAGTGAGATGATGGTATCGTGAGTTTTGGAAAATTTGTCATCATAAACTTGCAAAGAGCTTTTATTCTATCATTAGTCTTCAAATGCTTATGAAAAGAATTCTGTGCCAGAAGAAATATGTGAAGATCTAACTGTTTTTTATTGTACTTTTTTATAGTAGTTCAGAAAAACACTCAGTATATTTTGGTTTTTGATGGATTTGTCATCGTCAGTTGCTTTGCTTCCCTTATACTCTGCACACGATCCATTATTCTTGCTCTAAAATTGCAAAAAGTAAGTATAACATTGTTTGCCTTTTCTCTCTGCTTATATTTTCACTCACTTTCCCTATTTTAGTTCCACTAAGCAGTGATATGTTTTGGATTATCAGATAGTGAATCTTTTCCAGGAAAATGCCTCTTCAGAAGTATATTGTACCCGTGTTCTATCCAACTTGATACCTATGAAAGAGCCTAAATATATTGTATGCTTGTACAGTACACAATGAAGTCTCACTCCTGGTTGGAGTATCTGCCTGCTACTGTAATACAAATAAGTTCATTTCAGATCCATAAGTTGAAATTCTGGCCCCACTGAAGTCAATGTACTTTTGCCATTGACTTCATTTGGGCCGAATTTCATCCCAAATCTTCAAATCCTTGTTTGTTTGAAGATGCATAAATCATACATCCTCAAAATCCAAATGTGCTGAACTCTTTTCCTATAAGGCTGAAATATCCAGATATTTAAATGTTCACTGGGTAAAGTCCTAAGCACAGAGGGCCTGATGCTTTTTGTTTCTTGTTGTTGCCCCTTCCTTCCCCAACAAATGTGAGACACGCTGATATATTGCCACACATCGGGGAATCTGTTCCTAAATGTGAACACACGGGAGGGGAGAAGAGAGCACTGGATACATGATACACAGTTATCTTAATCAATAATATTGTCTTTGTAAAAAAGGACAAAGGTAATGGGACATAGTTCAGCAAAGGGTCTGTCAGGCTTTGATGAATAAAGAGAGCAGTGCTGACTCATCAGCAGGGGACACAAGAGAGTCTGTGCGTTGGCATGCAGGATGCAGAAAGTGAAGTTGGTAATAATGCAGTAATGATAGCAGTCGCCTTCTACAGAGTTGCATTTGAATGTCCCATAATTCTTTTCTATTGACTTTTTCTGTTGGTATTGCTAATACTGCCCACATATTACTTCTACAGTATTTGCTAGGGTCTATTCTTCCAACAGACCCAACTCAAGTACTGTACTTGAGCAGTACTCAAGAACTGGAGTTCCTGTATGTGCTTTCTTTTTCTGGAGAAAAGTAGGATCTGTAACCAAATCTCTAAATGTTTAATACAGAGATTTGTGAATTTCTTCCTGGAAAAGTACAAACGCCATGTCTGTCATGCTGATCGTCTGGAGTTTATAAATGGATGGTATGTCCTGGTGATTATCAGTGATGTGATGACAATCATTGGATCTATAATGAAAATGGAAATAAAAGCCAAGGTCAGAGTTAACCCATCTTAAAATTGTCTTCTTTGTTTTTAAGCATGCTTTTAATTAGACTAATGCAAGGAAAACCAAAGTTGTGACCAATTAATTGTGTTGTCACAGTGGTTTGGTTTGGTGTGTCTTCCTTTGATAGGATGGGTACAGGTGGAGGGGAATATACTTTCTAGTCTGTTACCACTAGAATATGAGTTTTCTCTCTGTCAGTGGCACCAACTTGGTTCAGTCAAACTCATGAGGGTCTTCTGCTCCTTCCTTCTGGGAACTCACATTTTCCTCTTGAGTACCAAACCCCCTTTTTTTTTTTTTTATATGGCCATAATTGTGGTGCTCAACAGCCAAAAAGGAAGGCATGTGAGCAGCATCCCTGAGTCAAATGCCAAGGGCAGGAAGGCACCTACGGTATGTTGTGTTGAATTGTCATCCTAGCATAACCCTCCACGCACGTGCACAGTGCTGACCCTGAGCACTTCTTTCACTACATTTACAGAAATAAGAACTACAGAAAAAAAACCAGTCTTCAAATTAAACCAAAAACCCATAATATTTTCTTTACATTATTTACATCCTCAGTGTTAACAGGAAACAAAATAAATCTTTTACAATGAATACAGTATAGGTCATAATCTTAAAAAATGACCTCCTTTATAATTTTAAGGAAAGTGAATTTACAAAACTTTTATACATATATTGCATCTGTAAAATTACATAAATAAGAATGCAGAAGCTATAATATTTGTCAATGGTGTGTGTATAACGAGCTATGCTCTTTAATATAAGCACACACAAAGAATCTGTCCTTAAGATACAGAATCATGCAGAAATAAAACTTGCCATATAAAACAGGATGGCAATGTAGAACACCCTTAAATGCAAGACACAGCAAATTAAGCCATCTAGTGTTAAGTACCAAACAGGTACAACAGAACTTGCTACCAAAGCTGAAGGAAAAAGCTACATGAATGGAGGAGTGGGGGGGAAACAGCATTCACTTGTGTTCTTTAAAAAGTGCTTAATCAAGATGTTGTAGTAGCCACAGAATGAGCCTCGTCAGTAATCTCTCGCCTACTGCAGTTTAGCAACAGCCCTCAGATTGGGAGGAAGGTAGAGGAAGAAATGGAGAGACCTGGTTCTGCTCCAGGAGAGTCTGATGGTGAGGCTTGAGGGAGACAGGGAGGGTAAACTCATGTGGTTAGAGGATATTCTCACAAGGTTGGAGCTGCTTTTTCAGGGAGAGAGGGATGGTTCAATGCATCTCATCGGGACAGAGAGAAGGGTTGCTCTTTGAACAGAGTGGGGCTCCAGTAGCATTCATCCAAAGGATCCTACGCTCTCTTGAGGAGAACTGGCCCCAACCTGCTGCTCCACAACATTCTTGCTACAGTAGAATCTGGAAGCTCATTCCATCTCATTTATTTGGCTTCTATTCCTGAGACTGCTGCTGTTTAGTAGTAGTTTTTGCAGTCATATGTACTGGTCCAGCTCATGGATCATGGGCTGAATGTGGTAGGCGCTGTACACACCCCATGTGCATGATAAGGCGGTTCCTGTCCCCAAAGGGTTTAGCTAATGAATGCTGTCCATAGTTCTTTCCTTTAAAATCTGATGGTCACACACTGCCTAGACTCTGCTCTGAATAAGGAAATCAAGGAACATTCAACAAACAGGAGTCTCCCCTAAACTGTCTGCAAATAGCAGCTTGTGGTGGGAATGTGTCTGCTGTAATCCACTTTCATATGGACTGTCAAAACTACAAGTGTAACAGTGTCAGTTGCCAATCTTTGATCCTCTAATCTGACTCTGTTACAATTAACACGGTTTTCTGTGCCCAGTCGCTTTTTTTCACAACCCAACCGTAGTTTGACAGAATTTGTGTAATCCCATGTACCCATCTGTGTGTATCAGGGCATTCAGGGAAAATATGGGCCAATGGCTCAGGTTTCCTACACTCTAGAACAGTGGTTCTCAACCTTTACAGACTATTGTACCCCTTTCAGGAGTCTGATTTGTTTTGCGTACTCCAAGTTTCACCTCACTTAAAAACTATTTGCTTACAAAATCAGACATAAAAATACAAAAGTGTCACAGCACACTGTTACTGAAAAATTGCTTAGTTTTTCATTTTTACCATGTAATTATAAAATAAATTGATTGGAATATAAATATTGTACTTACATTTCAGTGTATAACATATAGAACAGTATAAACAAGTAATTGTCTATGAAATTTTAGTTTGTACTGACTTCACTAGTGTTGTGGTTTTTTGGTAGCCTATTGTCAAACTAGGCAAATATCTAAATGAGTTGATGTACCCCCGGAAGACCTTTGTGTACCCTTGGTTGAGAAACACTGCTCTAGAATGTCCTACTGCACAGGGAGCTGGGAGGATTGAGTACAGGCCAAATCAATTACACATTGCTTGCAGACTTCATGCAAACTTTTTTATACCCTTGTGCACCTTTGTCCTTATCCACAATTCCAGTGCCTTTCTGTGTAAGGCACCTCTCCTGAGCAACCATGTTGGCTTGGTGTTCTCATTTGGCTATGCCAATTAGCCGCTTGAATTAAACTAAGGCTGCTGAAATTTAAAATCTATGACCTAAAAAATTTCAATGTACCGTCCTTTACCTGTATAGTCTTAAACTGAGATACCTATTAATAGGTGTTACTTCACTCACTTGTTCCTTTTTTTTGCATTCCTCAGAACCTCACAAGTTACGATGTTTGCAGCATCTTCCTTGGAACATCAACTTTATTTGTTTGGGTTGGAGTCATCAGATACTTAGGATATTTCCAGACATACAACGTGAGTCAAATAGTCAGTAGTTGCAATTTATTTTAGTTCTGTTGTTTTTATTCAAACTTCTTTAATGTATGTATTGTCCTCTTCTCTCCCCTTCCCCCCCTCCCTTTGCAGGTGCTCATTTTAACAATGCAAGCATCACTGCCCAAAGTACTAAGATTTTGTTGTTGTGCTGGGATGATTTATCTTGGCTATACATTCTGTGGCTGGATTGTGTTAGGGCCTTATCATGAAAAGGTATGTAGGTATTTCACCTTTAAACTCTTCTATATGTACATTTATAATCATCCCAAATTATAGCACTTACTCTGAGTATAGAAAGGATGTTCTGTATTCGTCACATTATACATGTTGTTATATACCTGCTTTTTAAGTTTAAAACATAACTCAACCTTCATTATGGAGCCGTAAGAATCGCTTTAAGTTTTATATGTTAAAATCTCACTGCGTTTCTAAACACTACTGCAAACAAACACTGAGGATTTTCAGAAATTCCGCCACTGTTGTTCTAGTGCTGGTGTGGTTGCAGCAATGCTGTCAATGGCGAGAGCTCTCACATAGCCCGGGCACAACACTTTTCACCCCCATGTTGCTGCAGCAGTGTTTTGCCATTATTCATAGTTTTCTCCAAATGTTCCCTTCAGGGTGAAACTTTGCACAGTTGATCTTGGCCCAAATGAAGGGTGACTTGGAAAGTTTAATCAAAATCATTTCTATTTTTTTCTTTTTTAATGTAGATGCAAAATATTACATATACTTTTCCCCTGTATTCCAAACCAAATTTTTGTGCCTGCATAACTCAAAAATGTGGGAAGCTAAGGGCTTTAGCTTGTCTTATAAAGCCCTTCATAAAGGAAAGAACAACAGTTCAAGTTTGGAGAAGAGAGACTTGGTGTTTATGAACATTTAGCATCAGCATATTTACTAATACTCATTAGTAGTAAGAAATGTGTACGCTAGTTTTCATTCTTGACTGGGAATATGTGCAAAGTGACCAAATTAATGCTGCAATACAAACATTTAACTTTGATTTTTCAAACATAAAAAGTTGCATTAATTTATCCTTTGCACTTAATGTATTCTGTCATCAATGAAAATGCATGCAGACTGAATACTTCCTAGAGCGTCTAGAACTTTCTGCAGATATTCTGCAGTGCTCTACACATCCCTTAGATTATACCATGGGGATCCATCCCTTTTATCTGACACATTGTAAATATCACTTTTACCCTGACTGTCAAGTAGCGAGCAGCTAATGATCTGAATAGGTGAAAGACTAGTCAATGAGATGCTTGACTATTTATGTTGTCAAAACTTTCAGTCTGGTATGATTTTTCTTGTCATTAAATGTTATGGCTTAGCTCATTTTGTTTAAGGCTCTAGCAAATTGCCCCATATCTCAGTAGATGGCAGTATTGTACTGCATTGACCAGCTTAATATAGACACTTGCTTTGCCATGTGTTCAGCGGAAGCTGGCTAACTGCACACTCAGTCAGTTGTACAGGATTGGAAGGAGGATACTTCCCCATTCTGTTCTGAATGTCCCCAACGGCAGCCTAAAGTAGGAATGACTTAATTCTCGGACATACTAACTAACCAAAAGGGTCACTGAAAGCTTTGTGCGCAAAATCTCTTACTGCTGTCTGATGGTGGTACTAGTTTGATGTCCCACCAGCTTGACATTCTCAGAAGCAGCACTCCCAGTTTATCAGTGAGATTGGCTGTCTCCTAAAATGTAGTTCAAAGGTAGGACACGTAGGCAAGTTGCATCACATGAAGCAGTGAATATCAGAGGATTATTTTTAAAATAGTGGAAGGACTGTTAAGTGGTAAAGAAACAGGACGGTCCTCTCACAAGTCCTCTTGAATCAACTACCATCTACTACATCAGTTTCAGACAATGCCACTTGGAATTGGGTGGGAAAAAGTACTCTACAGATTCCCACTTACTTTTTCTCATGGAGAGTTTCAGAGCCCCAAGGATTACCCTTATATTTCCACCCACCCTCTCTCAGGCCTCATGTAGTAGAGAATCTCTGTGCAGCAGAGAAGGAACTGGATTCTTCTTTCCATGTTATGACAACTACAAGGAGTAACAATGAGCAAAGTGTAGCTTCCTAGCTGTTTCTCTGCCTGCGTGGTTCACTGAGCTGGCCTGCCAGCTCAGAAGCAAGGGAGCTGAACATGGATCGCTAGATGGCAGTGCATTGCACCACCCATCGTGTTCTAACATCTTCACCCCCTCCTAATAGCCTTTACTATAAATTTGTCTGACTCCTTCCCCACACTTCATAGAATATATAATCATAGAAATGTAGGATTGGAAGGGATCTCAAGAGGTCATCTCATCCTCCCCTTGCCCCCACTTTCCTGAAGCAGGACCAGATATACATAGACCATTCCTGGCAGGTATTTGTCTAACCTGTTCTTAAAAACCTTCAGTGACATGGATACCACAACTTCCCTAGGTAACTTGTTCTACTGCTTAACTATCCTTCAGAGTTGGGAAGATTTTCCTAATAGCCAACCTAAATATCCTTTGCTGCAAATGAACCAAATTATTTCTTGTCTTACCTTTAGTGGACCTGGAGAATAATTGTTGACTCTATAACAGCTTTTCATATATTTGAAGGCAGTTATATCCACCTCATTCTTCTTTTCTGTACACCAAACATGCCCAATTCTATGAGAATCAGTTGAAAGGTCATTTAAGTGGGAATAACCCATATATGGCATTTGATCATCTCTGACGATGTTTTTGATATGGCATCTGCCACCCGTTCTGAATGCCTGACATAAATGCTATTTACTTTTCATTTCTGGCCTATCCAGCATTCTTTTTGGGCACAGAAAATGTAAAACTTCGGGGCGTGTTTGAGAGTAGATAGAGTTCGTTATGGCAGTGTGAAAAGGCAAAATAGAGATTGGCTAGTGGAGCTTGATATAGGCCCTGAACCTGCTCATGCTGGTCTTTGGTCTTTATCTATTGCTGTGGAGGGCCATTAGCACCCAAACCACTGAATTAAATCTTTAAAATTTGCCACAACTATTTTTCTTGCTGCTATATTTGGATTTAGAAAACCTTTTATCAGTAAAACCTAGATTTGGATTTAAATCTACCTGACAATTGCAAGATAAAACCATCTCCATCCTTCCCCAAATAATGGAATGATCACTTAATCTCTATATGCCTTAATTTCCTTATCTCTACATTGGGGATATTTTCCCACATGTGTAAAGGGAAAGCCTCTAATGAAAGTGTTGAACATTAGTGGTGGTTGGCTGTTAGATGTTTTAACCCCTTGGCACCTTTCCTACAATTGATGCCAATACAAAATGCTCAGGTACGTATGGAAAAGGAGTTCTCTCTGCCTCCCAAGTCAAATGATCATGCCAGTTTTAAATATATGAAATATGTAAAAGAGAGATTGTGGTTGTAGGAGGTTTTTTGATGGGGGTGGCGGTGATGCAAGGGGGTAGTTGCTGTGAGTAAAATATTTGTGGGAAAACTAAGGAGAAAAAAAAAGTCTCTCTACTTCCTTTAACCTGACTGTATGTGGTCTTCAGATCTAATGTTAGTCTCTTTCAATGCTGTCTAGTTTGAAGATCTGAACACAGTTGCTGAATGTCTGTTTTCTTTGGTCAATGGTGATGACATGTTTGCAACATTTGCTCAAATCCAGCAGAAGAGCACCTTGGTGTGGCTGTTCAGTCGATTATATCTGTATTCCTTCATAAGCCTGTTTATATACATGATCCTCAGCCTTTTTATTGCACTCATTACAGACTCCTATGACACCATAAAGGTAAATCATTGTCTTTAGTGGTATTTTTTTTTCTAATCAATTATTCAACATTCTTTCATGTTAGTTAAACCATAAAACTGGACAAATAGAGATGCTGACTGATGATGATGTATGGTAAAGATATTCAAATGTTTTAGCTTAAGATCTGGGGAAAAAAATGAAGAGAATTTCCCTCAAGTGATTTTCCACCCAAGCATCAGTTTGGAAAACTTACCTGTGTTCTGGCCCCTTTCCCCAATTTCCTACAATCTATTCTATTGCCTGTATTACATTTGGGTCAAAACAGTTGCTTGAGTGGGAAGGGAGGAGATAAATTATTGAATGCCAGTTATATACAGCTAGATAATTCTTTCCTGGAGTGTAAGTGTTCTTGCAGTATCGAACACTTGCACTCCTTGCTGAGGCCAGGAGAGAATGATGTCCGAAAGATGTCTGTTGACACTGCCGGGGGCAAAATGAGGGAAGGGGGTAGCCAGTTCAGTTGAAATTGTTTGTCAGTACAAATTTGAATACCTCTGTTCCCTGTGCTTCCCAGAAATTTACTGGTTCAGAGATTAGTAGAGTGCATGATATGAAGGAGACCCTCTGCGTCTGGTACTAATGAACTTCTAGCTAGAACTACTCTGTCCAGTTCAGGTGAAAGATGGGGTGGAAGAAGAAACATCCCCTTCTCCAGATCTCTCCCTGCATTCTTGCCCTCCATCAATATTTCCTTTATATTTGTATTTCTACATACTTAAATCCTGGTGGTTGGAGTGATTAGTGATCAGCCGTTGGCTGTTGTCCTTTTGTTTTAGTGTCATATAAATAGACTTGCAGCATAATGGTAAATTGCTAGTGGCAGTATGTGGACCACAACACCCCGGCTAACCCAGGATGCTGCGTTTTGCAAGTTCCTCTGTATAGGACTGTGGTAACTTTGTTGGTATATACAGTGAGATGTGGTCACTTCTATTTTCTTTTTCCCCTTGCCTAAGCATCTCATGTGGATCCAATGGAGTAAAGGAGAAGCAACTCAGTATTCAAGGATTCCAAGGCCAGAAGAGACCATTGTGATCATCTAATCTGACCTGCTGTATAACATATGCCATAGAACTTCCCCAAAATTCCTAGAGAAGAATGTTGATTTACTGTTTTTTATATAGCCCTTCCTCTCAATGAAAATCTTGACAAACTTCTAAGTTGCTGCTCAGTATCTCTGCTTCAAAGCTTTCAGACTTTAGAGTTTGGGATTTTTAATTTATGGAAGACTGCAACATATAAACCATTACACTTATTTATGGTAAATATGTAGGAGAAAAAAAATCAATATAAAGACTGTTAAATAGAACCACACAGAAATGAACTAGACGGCTATGCAAGTAAGGCGCAAAAAGGAATAACTGAACAGTATCTTTTCCTTTTTCAATATGGAGTTTCCTTTAGCTCATTCTTCAGTTCCCATGACCACATTCTCCTAGCCTTGCTTTGTTTGCCGCAGTAGTGACAGTTTGATTCATGTATTCATCTAGATTTTGGAGCTGATAATCGAGTGTGGGAGAGCAGTGTGGAATGAAGGCAGGTTTAGAGCAGTGACACAGAGAATGATTTCTCATGCACTGTAGTTAAGGTGTTTGTTCTGTTTTTCAGAAATACCAGCAAAACGGCTTTCCAGTCACAGATCTTCATGAATTCCTTAAAGAATGCAGTAGCACAGACTGTAGCAAAGAACCGCAGGCTTCCATGCCTTTCATCTGCTGTTGTAGGAGGTCAGTATGGCAGCGTGATTCCATGAGCTATGTAATTCTCATAAGTACCAATGAGGTTAGCTGTCTGTTGGAAAGTATTGGTTTCACTGTGGTAGGCACGCCCAGAAATCTAACTATAGCATGTTCAGACTCTTAAGTATACTTATCCCTTTCTGTTGTGTTTAGCATTAACAAATTAGCTATTTCCTAAGGGTGGAGCAGGGAGGTAAAGGGGAGAGGGCAGGGGAAGATATTGGATGATTGGCCAAAATTAGAACAGGGTTCAAAAAAGAACTAGATAAGTTCCTGGAGGATAGGTCCCTCAATGGTTACTAGCGAGGATGGGTAGGGATGCAACACCATGCTTGGAGTGTCCCTAGCCTCTGTTTGCCAGAAGCTGGGAGTGGATGACAGGGAATAAATGACTTGATGATTGCCTGTTCTGTTCACTCCCTCTGAAACATCTGTATACTGGGCTAGATGGACCATTGGTCTGACCCAGTATGGCCGTTCTCATACCATTTTGAGTTTAACTGTAATCTTTGTAAAGCCCTTTGAGACCTATGGATGAAAAACACTATAAAATAATTAAATAGTGTTATAAATATGTATGGAGAGCTAAAGGAGATCTAAAGCTAATGGAGAGAGCTGTGCTGATGAGGTCAGAGAAGCACAGAGAACTAAAAACCATGTTAGGGGCAAAGCTAGGCTCCAAGACCATCCTGACTCTCAGGTAGGAGACCTGTTGGCAGGGAGCTGTAGTAGGAAGCAAGAGAGCCTGCTCTTTTTATTTTAAGTGACCCATCCCGAACCTTGAGATTTATCAGGCAAAACTATTCCCAGCAATCTCTCCTTTAGTTGCCATGTAAACATTTCCCTGAGAACCTGGATCACCTCCACTGAGCTGCCTGGAGGTGCTCATCATTAATGAGCAGGGCTTGTGTTGGCACCATGGGGTGGGACTGGAAAGCATCTTATCTGGTTCCAACCCCTGTGGAGGTTAAGGGGACAGTAGCAGTCTGTCGTGTTCTTTCTCCTGGTGGGAAGAGGAGGAGTAGGGACCATTTATCCTATAGTACAGAGCTCACTCCCACCTGTTAATCCCTGCCAAAGTGGTAGGTAGATGGCTCTGGATTGCTGCCTACTGGCAAGGCTCTGGTGGCAATGGCATTGAGATTCATGCACAGCAGGGTTGGAGGCAGATGGAGCCTGAAGGAGTGATGCCATGGGAGGAATTGAATGATCAACTGACCCAAACTAGTGTGATAAATCCTGTGTTAATAAATAATGTGGAACAATAGATCTTACACAGTGAGGTTCTTGTGAACGGCCTCTGCTTTTGATGTGCCCCCTGCGGAGGCTGAAGAGTCTCTTAGTTGAAAAGGACTGCTGGCTTGAGAGGGAAATCAGGGGAGAAAGAACTTCTAAATCTCCAGATAGTTGCTGTGGAAACTTCAAAGGTAGGAGGTACAGTGAACATGTTAGTTAAGGGCAGCTTCAAACCTAGTCTCATGGGCTGCAGGCAGACTTAGAGATTCTTTTCTCCTTAGCTGACTGTTCGCTGACAGAAGGAAACAAGCTCAGCTTCTATGGCAGGGGACCTGCAGCTGACTTGAAACCTGGAGCTTCTTTTGGGCTCAGGGACTTAGGTTCCTTTGTTTCCCAGCATTTCCAGTGCGCTTGTTTTCTATTGGTCATCAGAAACTAGTTGGAGCTGGGCGATGAGGCCTTGAAGTAGGAAATTACAAAACACAACAGGGAACAAGGGGGATTATTATCTCCTGCCCTGGGGGTAGGAGCAAGGCATGTTGCTGCATTTACCAGGATGCGCAGGCTCACAGTACTGCTGCCCAGTGAAGGGCATATTTTCTTAAACTACATGCCTCCACACGTCCTCAACTGAGCATGTCAGTCAGGGGAACTTTCCCTAGATGGTAACAGGTTCTGACTGGTGGATCTGTTGTCTCAGTTGTACAGCTTAGTCATTGTTAGCTCTTTCTGTCGTCTTTAACATCCATCTTACTGTTAGATGAAAAAACAAGTTGCTTTGACTTCAGTCTGATCAGAGATTGCTGCTGACCATGGTAAATTACTGGAACCTAATTGATTTCGTGATTACTTAGCATATTAGGTTTTCTTTCAAAGGGGTCAATCCATAAAAAACCTGTTTCCTTTTTCTGAGAGTGTAATAGACAGGCAGCATAGGTAGATCTTTCTTAATTATCTAAGAGAGAGATGGGAAATTAAGTGTGGTTAATTGTAAATATGCCAATGATTTTATGTTGTCCTTAAGCACAGAATTTAAAGGTATCAACTTTTTTCTCTCCTTCCCCCCCTTTTTTACAGACAAGGAAGTGATGACAACCTGATACTTATTAACTGACAACCTGCTGCCAAAATATGCTGCTCAAGAATGTGCAGAAGGAGCAAACTGCTATGGAAAAACAACCCCCCAAGTTTCAAGAAGACTTGTCACTTGGGGCTATTTCCTTGTAAACATTCTGACCCTATTTAATTAGGTAGTTTGGTGGGGCGGGAGGGGAATGGGGGAGAGGAAGGTAAGCAGGGAGAAAAGCTGCTAATGGTTGGTGTCAGCTGGCTGACCACAATGGAAGCTCAAAAGCTACCTTTATTTGGACTAGAATTATGAAGAACTGATGACTAGTCCTACTCTTCTTAGGCCTGAACCTGAGACGCTGTCTGGGGGAGCTGGGGGAGCTCAGCCCCTCCTTTAGATCAGGCCCCAAACTGACCATCTGGTTCTTAAATATTTATATGAAGGAATATATTTAAAAAGAATTAAACACTTGTTTTTAAGTAGAAAGTTGAATGTTGCAATTCTTGGTAAGGGGCATTTCAGATCATTCATTTAAAGTGGTGTATTGGAAATGAAGACTGTAAATCCTATTTGGCATAAAACATGATTCAGTTGTTTGAAATAAATTTATGTATAATTCAGAGCTGCACAAAAATGCAAAATAATGTTTTCATGTTGTGCATTAAATGGATTTAAAATTGTTAAGCCATTTATATATTACTAAACTTATTTAACAGCTCTTGTAGAAAACAAAAGCAATTTGTAGTTGTCCACTTCCTTTGTCTTCTGGCAGTGGGCTTACTCTGCTATACCCAAAATCTTCAGTGTGTATAATAGGCAGTTCATATATTCATTTGGGCGCTTCATCACATTAATTAATTGGTAAATAAGTCACACTTGATGTGATGTGGATGGAAGGTTTCACCACAGGTATTGAGGGATAACTTTTTAATGAAAACCTACCTAATTTCTGCCTGGTTTACCCTTCAGGTATGATGTGGTAGTTCCATACTGAATAAAACCCTTTTAAAAGTAATTTAGTGGGACACTGACTTACTGATGTTTCTGTTCCAAGCACGTGTTGAGAGGAGATATATAGCGGCAGATTCAAAGACAGTTGTTTCATACATGCCAAGATTTTCAAGTGGTTAGTGATTTTGTGTTTGTGCGAGTGCCCAAGCTGAGACACCTTAAAGCAGCTGATTTTTTTTGAGGGGAAGGTGCTCAGTACTTTCTGCAAATCAGGCTTCTTAAGGTGTTTCAAGTCTGGTACCCAAAAATTGAGGCATTCAGAATCACTACTCGCTTTTGAAAATCTTGGCTGTAACTGCTGTCCCCAGATATGATGGATTACTGCTTCAAGCATCTTGATTAATCTGAACAAACATACACCGCCTAATGGCAAAGGTGGTTACTCACCATTTAGGAAGGCCATGTGCTCTGGTGATGAGAGCAACAAACTGGGGCTTGCCTTCTCTGCATTCTGTTCTTGTCTCTGCTACTGACCTTAGGTCCTTTTTCCCAATGGGAAGGAAAGTGCGTACATCTGATTTAGGGGAGTATTGAGAACTAAAAACATTTGTAAAACACTCTTTGAGAGCCTCGGATAAAAGATGCTATAAAAAAATGAAATGTTTTATAGGCAATGAGCACTTTACTATAAAGCTGTCTCTCCTAATTAGAAATATACCATCCTCTTTGCATTAAAAAGCTTTGTCCCTAAAATAGCTTCATAAAGAAGTACTAAAATCAGCATTCAGTGTATGGAACTTCTAGTCACTGTTAAAGTTCTCAAACACAATGCTTTTCCATGTTTTGTTTGACTGTAACTCATGTCTTGGTGAGAGCCATTAAATATGGTCTAGCGAGTTAGGAGGAAATTTTGGCCATGATTTATTTATAAATAGTTGTCATACCAAGAGTGAAACTCTGCTGAGACTGTTAAATGAGGAATACATTAATTTTTGGGGTTGAGCAGCCTAGACACCACATTTTCCAACAATAGCATTTTGATTAATGGGCTGACTGGTCAGCCCAAGCCAATTAACACTGGAGCAAGGACTTGGAATGAAACAATCCCTGAAAATATTTATTCCCTTGTACAAAGATGGTTTTACTGCTGGATGTGTTGCCAAAAAATCAAACCAAACATGTTTTCTTATTTCTTGAATACTGGTAACTCGCATAGCACTTGACAAACATAGCATGTGAAGCGGTACAGAGTAAAATTCTGTGGTCGGCTATGCTGTCTAACTGGAGTTAACTCCCTTGATGTCAGTGGAGTTGCACTGGATTTATGCCTGTGAACTGAATTTGAGCTACTGCCCCTTTCGGAAATAGCTTACAATCTAATTTTGGTAGAAAGTGAATGATAGCCATGATGGTCTGAGCCCAACTGACAGATGCTCCTATGGTACACCCATTACTGGAGTTAATAAATCAATCCATTTTTCTAACTTTATTCCTCATTCTACAAAGCACTTTAAGGAAACGATAAATATGGAATGTGCTACATAACGCTAAGTTCTATTCCTCCCAAGCTGTAGGCTGGCACTCCCATCTCACACCCTGAAGAACTCCTCTCTCAGGCACTGGAATATCATCCTGTTGCTACAGCACTCGCAGCTGGATGTTCCACTGAGCTACGTTGTCCATAAGTGCTGTGGAGCATCTCTGGGCTCTTGGTTGTGGGGAGGAAGGAGAGAGCAGCAAGGAAGGTTTGAAAATGAGCATAACCAAAATCCTGAATGCTTTGCTGGTCTGTTTCCTATAGGCTCTTATCCCACGCTCATCACCACAGAATGAGGGCCTTGCAGTAGTGCATTAAGCAACATTACTAGCATCTGTCACATGGTGGTTGTTTTCTCATCCTTTCCCAATGGAGAGCAGTGTGTGTGGTGGAGTGTTTTTGTTTTGGTAGGGTTTTGGGGTTTTTTAAATATATAGGTTGCTATGAATTTGTTAGAGAAAAAACAAGGTCAAATTATATATGATTTTCTAATATGTCCTCTGCATTTAAAGACCAAGTAGAAACACCTGATCCATTTTTTGTGCTACTGATGATAGTTGTTGCCATTATAAAATGAGTGAAGTGATCCTGATATGTGATAATTCTAGCCTCTGGTCTCCAAGCCCCCTCTTATCCCTCCTACTACATGCCTGCTTGTGCTCTACAACTCATCTGTCACACCAGACCCTTCTCCTACTCCTGCCTCTAGACCTTTTTCCAGTATGCACCCAATACTTGGATTGCCCTGGATGAGCTACTGTGCCACACCTCCTTGCTCTCCTTAAAGTGTCTCACTTCTCTTGGCTTCCTTCCATGCATCTCCTGTATGTAAATAAATATAACAAAGAGGGTTTTTTGGTTCTATGTCATGATGAACTGGGGAGACACCTAGGCTGGTGCTGGACATATTCTTGCCTCAGAGAGAAATTATCCCAATTAATAGTATTTCATACCTTACTTTTAAAGTGTCCTGAAAAGGAACAAAAAACTGGGCTTATGCCTGATCACTGTACATCTTAAGGCATCAAGCAATATCAAAAGGGTGAGGGTTTTTTTAAAGAGACTTTTTTCTGCTTGTTTTTTTATATCAGAAATTCAGATCCCGTCTCTGTTTGGCAGACTCTGATGGCTGGAGCAGTAGTGCAATAGTGACAGTGTAAGAAGAGCCATGAGAGTGAAAACTAAACTATTTGTAGGGGAAGGGATTGTTAGCCAGACCATGTAAAACTTTTGGTTTTTAACACCTATTTATCTGCCACGATTAGCACGTTGAATACAGGAAGCATAATACCTGCAGCCCTTTGATGAATGTGTTGAGAGTTCTCGGTAAACATCCTTTCTGCCTTCCAGTGGTCTACCAGCAAAGACCAGACTTGACATTCCTGAGTTTGCTAAGATAAGAGAACCACACAGAATCATAGTTTTGTTGTTTCATTATTGGTCTGCCTTTTTCTGTTATAAAGAATCAAAAACCACAGGCTGTCTGTCTGTCTGTCTGTCCTTAATTGCAGGGCAGCAGCCCTCAAGCTGATCTTACTGAGGCCAGACCTATGCTTGGAAGATCTTTGCCTGGATACTGGTATACTATGCCAGCAAAGTGCTTCCAGTGTCAGTTTGGGCTAAGGGTGTCAACACAGAGGGTTATACCAGAATAACAGTCAGTTTAAAGTCAAACCTTTAGATTATACTGCAAAAGTTTCCTTCACAGACAAGGTTTTATTCTCCAGCAATCCTGGGGTAACTACTGAAGCCATATTAACACTAACTTCTGCAGAGTCTCCAGTGCCCTTGGCTGGCAGGTGAGTACAATGATGGCTGAGAAGCAGGATGAAGCGCTGGTTTTCTCTTTGGATGTCTGTAGATGGTACGACGAGGTGGAGGTATGGTTTTCAATCATTCCAGGCAGGGGCTGGGGAGGGTGCAGGGCAGTGTGTAGCTAAGAAAAGTGGTGACTCTCTAAATTACTGGTTTAGTAGGAGTCTGCATTTGACATCTGATGATGTTGTTTGGCATTATTAGGGTTTTTTTAAGAGCACTTCTAGGAATAAAATATAATGGATGAGATCATCATAATGTAGAAGTAAAATGCTGATGATCCTAAAACAGCAAGAAAGTTGTTCTCTTCATTACCACGCAAGGTAACATTATCCTAAAGCTACTTGGCATATTCCTGGAGGGGGGGAAATTAATTAAAGCTAAAGAAATACACAGGGTTTGACAGACACTCAAAAGCAAGGAAGAGCAATGGCAGGAGTGAAAGCTAGCACCTAGACACCACGGTGATTGGTGGTCTACAAATATAAGCCAGGGAGAGTAAACTTTTTAGCTCACTGCATCATGCCTAGGTATTACACTATGTACAATGAAGTGTTGGATTCCTTGTCCACCAGGTCAATGTATCTGCCCAGATTCAGAGTCTTTACATGGTGTTTGCTGTATTACCTCATGTTCTGTGCTGATGGCACAGGTGTAAATGGAACCTTTGATTTAGAATTAATCTGTATTCATGTCTCAGTGGGGGTTGGTCACAAATCATGACGTTTTGGGAGCAGGTCACAATTTACATGGGCTGTAAACTGTCATTTTTCATGAAAATTTCCCCCATTCCTTGCCTTTCTGGGAATGAAGATGCCTTCATGCTGCAAATGAATGCTCTGCTCTTTTGTTTGGGCTTCAGTAGGGTGGACTATGGAACTGGCAGCTTTTGTGTAAACTTCCCCATTCATCTTTGTCTTGCGTTAGCAAACTCCCAGATTTCTATAGCCCCCAGGTCCTGCTTTTTAAATTTTAATTTAGACCTCTTCCTTTGCTGAGTCTGGAAAGAGAGACACATGCTGTTGGGGGGAGGTTGTGTGAACTTATTTGAATTGGAAGCTTTCTGGAGTAGGGACTGTCTCTTCGTTCTGTTTGTACAGCACCTGGCGCAGTGGGGCCCTGGTCCATGGCTGAGGCTCCTCAGTGCTATCATAATACAAAGAATAATAATAAATCCCCAAACCGCTGATAGAATTAATGACCAGAGCTTTGTGTTTTAAAAAATTATATTCTTTTAAAAAAAAAAAGGGGGGGGGGGCGGGGCATCTTTCATCAAACAAATGTTAAAAAAAACCAGTTTTCTCATAATAATGAAGTTAAATTTATCATATGGGAATTGCCAGGATCACTCCTCTTCTCTCTTCTTAAACATTTGTCTGTCTTGTATTTGCTCAGCCCTCTGGAACACTTCAGAAATAACTAATATTAATTACAATACTTGGTAATTTGTTAGTGGAGCCCTTTAGCCTATGCTGCATGAAATCTCCACCCACTCCTTTAGATATTCAATTTTTTCATGTGTTCCCTTCACTATCTTTTATCAATAGCTGTTTTTACAAGGTCTTTGCCCTTAGGTGCCCGAACTTGTCTCCGCTAACAAAAAATAAACAGTTCAGTATGTCAATCAATGTAGTTATGAACTGCATTCTCACTGACTGACCTACTTTCTCTCCCAGTATTTCTTTATCCCTAGATATATTTGCGAAAGCATTGATGTCTTTAGGTTGCAGCTGCCAGGGGGACGGGAGATCAGTGCTCCCCTCCCTCTGGCTCCAGCAAGGACCCCAGCGCCTAGGGACCTAGGCAGAGCGCTTTGCCCTGCTCCCTGCTACAGCCAGGGGGAGGGAAGCGCTGATCTCCCATCCCCTTGGCTGCAGCAAGGAGCCTGCACCGGTCTTGTAGCCCTGCAGCAACGCGCTCCGCCTGGGTCCTTAGGCAGCAGTTCACTTCTGCAGCCAGCGGGAGGGAGCAGTGGGCTACTTTGAAAGACCCTGCGGGCCACGGGTTGGGGACCACTGAAGTCACTTCTCAATTTTTTTTTGTGTGTGGATAAACTAAGCAGACTGAGTTCTTTAAGTCTCTCACTGTATGGCATTTTCTCCATCCCTGGAAATATTTTTGTGGCTCTTTCCTGCACCCTCTCCATTTTTTTTTTTCCAACATCCAATATGTGGACACCAGAACTATACACAGTACTCTGGCACCAGTCTCACCAGTGCCCATCTACAGAGAGCAGGTCTACACTTAAATTGCTGCAACAATGCAGCTGCGTTGCTGTAGCACTTAGTGAAGACGCTCCTGTACTGACAGGAGAGCTTCTTCTGTCAGCGGAGTTAATCCACCTCCTCAGGAGGCGGTGGCTATGTTGATGAGAGAAGCTCTCCTGCTGACACAGCACTGTCTTCATGGGAAGGTTAGATGAGATGAGCAGCGCAGTTATATTGATATAGGTCTGTAGTGTAGACCTGGCCGGAGGAGAAATGTGGGTGAAACAGGCAGCAAAAAAAGCAAGTTGGTCAGGGCATATTGATTGGCATGTTTGTTTGTTCCAAGGCATGTGGCTTTTGTTTAAATAATCTTAAACTATTCCTGATTGTCCCTCCATCTTGTCATTGCTGATTCCTTCATTTTACTGCCTTCTCCCTTTCACTGCTTTCCTCTGTCCAACTAACCTTTTTTCTGCATATCTACCCCAAGCAAAAGTTCCCTCTCTTTCCTTCACTCTCCTGCCCATCCCTTCCACACAAAAGGCCAAGTGTGAGCTAATAGAAAAATGCACACATCCCATTAAAAAAGTCAAGCAGAAGAGATCTGTAAGATTCCCAAATATAAGAAGTGGTCTCTGGTGCTTCCACAAAACAGGAGATCACAGCAAGTGCTTCTGGTGTTTTTCTATCATTTCTATCAAACTTGAATGTTTAGGACAAACCATCTTTTTCCTCATTTTTAATCAGGCTGTGTACCACTGACCCCATGGAGGGTTTGGAGAGGAAAGAACTTCAACTTCCCATTCCTCCACAATGATCTTGCATCCAGATGGTTATATGCCCCTGTGCAACATGCTGGGTTAGTAACTGGCGATATTATTTTGTAGCATTTGATCTGCTAGCTGTGTACCATGAAGGAGTTTTTATACCTGTGGCATGAGCATGCAAAACCCTTTGCAAACAGATAATTGTCCAAGGTGGTACAAGAGCTACTGAAATAATCATGCTCATGGTTCTATGAAAATATGAAGATGTGGTTTTTCAAAGCTAAAGCTTAGTGGAGGTTTTGATTCTTCATAAATGTAGCTGATACCCTTGTGAATAATCAGTGTATCACTGAGTTTTCTGGGCAAAAGGGTGATGCTTCTGTGCACTTCATGTTACCTCAGCATCACATGTGGGTTTCTGCTGCATCCTCTTTTGTGTTGTGCAGATATTCTCTATTGCTTGAGTTATTTTCTTCTGCATTCTCCTGTGTGGACTGCTTTGGAGAACTTCCTTACTGCAGTACTGGTAAGTTGAACATTAACTATCTTTAGTGTTCCTGATAAGTTTTGGCCTGACACATTGTCACGAACGGCTATACAGGATCAGACCAGTGGTTTGATATCCCGTCTTTGACAGTGACCAGTACTAGATGGCTTCAATAATGTAATGTGGCAATGAGTGCCACAGGTTAATTATAAGCCAGGCCTAAATAATAATGACTTCTTAATCTTGAAGTACCCACATCCAAAGTGTCTCAGGCCTCAAAACTTAAAGAAGGCAGTATTTTTTAAAGAATTCCTGAAATTCAGCCACTACCCCACACTTAACAATTCATAAACCATGCTGCCTCCTCTGAGTAGGCAGTGCCGCCTCCTCTTTTGAATCAAATACATTCTGATCATTACCTGCTGCTGTAAACTGGCTCAGAGTGCACACCTAAGTGTCATTTTCACCTAACAATTCAGATCACTTCAGCCTCCACCGCACATACACAATAGCAAATGGAACAGAAAAAAACCCTACCTCCTCATGCCCCAATGTGCCTCCATTTGGGGAATTACACAACATTTTAGGAAAAAAACCAGTGACTTCAATGCCAGAGTGAAGCCAACATTTATCAGACATTTATGAAACTGGACAGGGGAGGGACAAGCAACCTTTTAATTGACTTTTATTATTCTGTTATTTTGAAATTACAAATATAGGCATAAAGGATTGGACTTCTAACAAAAAAAATTCCCCACACACATCACGCCACCGGGATGCATTGTGACGCTGGGTGATGCACAGGGAATCTATTCCGACAGGAGCCCTTATAACAATATTTTGAAAATATATATTTATAAGAGGCCCTTATATCCACATTTGGAATGTTAATCTGATGTCCCTAGAAGGTTACTTACACTTCACTTCACAGTAGATGCATAACAGATTCGTAGGCTGGTTTAATTTTTGTGTTGTCCTATGAAAGCAGCACAGTGTTAAACATACCATCTAGCCACTGCCTTTCTTAGTCAAGCCAGTTTATGCCTGCAGTGTTTGTTTAATCCATGGAGAAACGATTAGAGAACAATAACTTTACCCACAATAATAGGTAATTCAAGTAGATAGCGTGATAAGTGTGATTCAGCAACTACAATAAGTGACTACTTAAAGGTTTACTTTCCCACTTACACATACTGCCACTATGTTCTGGGGAGATAGTCAATGGCACCACCATTCTGTCAGCCGTCCCTGAGTTTGGGCTCAGTGATTCTGACCCCTCTTGTGCAGACTCAAGGCCATTGATATTAATGGCTGTTCCAAGCAAATGTCCAAAAGCAGAATGTGGCCCTTCGTGCTATTTTCCATAGGCCAAATCCTGGAGCCTTTACTGAGGCAAACATCAATTGACATCAGTGGGTTTTGCTTGAGAAAGTTCCTGGGGCTTTGACTCTTTTATGCATTTTGGCCAGATTTAACAGCTGTAGAAGCAATTGCCGTTATTGAGAGACTATTTAAAGGGACACTGAGGTCAAATCCAGCCCCCGATTTCTACACACACACACACACAAAATACAGAACCAAGTGAAATGTTTCCATGAAATTGTACGTATGTATTTTTTTAAAGGGACACAGTGGTTGGAAACAGCTGTTCTAAGGCCACTTGGAAAACCAGTCTACCATGCAAATACACATGGTCCACAGGAATGCTCCACATTTGGCTATTGCTTCTGCTTGATTTCCTGCTGTGAACAAGAGGAGAAATTCCAGCAGAAGCCAGGGATGATTAGGATACCCCCAAGTTTGAATAAATTTCCAAGGGTATCCTCTGTGCCTGTAGCATCTTTGCTACTTTGGCTTTTGGACCTGAGTGAGGGGAGAAATCCAAGGTTTGGATGTATTTAAGGAAGGTGGGGTCTTGATCTGACTTTTTCCCCAAATGGCCACCATCTAGTGTTTAGGTGATTACTCAAACATTGGGTACAAATAGGCAGTTATAGGATCTTCATCCTCCTCTTATAGTGGGAGTAGACACTTTTTCTCTTTGCACATATCCTACTTTGTGTGCTCTAGCAGCAACCACTACACCACTCATCAATATTTGAGATCTAGAGAGGTGACAACATCTGTTGATGCTGTAGTTAATAGAAGACATGTGTAAGCAAGGTCTGAGTGTCTGAGTAAAGGGGGGCACATTATTTGCATGGGCTTTGTATCTGCATGAGTACAATTAAGTACTTAGCATAATTTACCTAGGTGCGGAGCATAATGGGAAATGGTTAGCAGGGCTGGGTTTGGGTTACAAACCACTTTTATGTTAACTGCTGGGGTTGTCCTTCAATTGTACAAACCACTTTTGTGTTAACTGCTGGGGTAATGAAATGTTGTTCTTCAATTGTATGAACAGATGTCAGCAAAACTGCGTTTAGTCTGTTAGGATAGAACACTTCACCCTAAACTAGACAGAGCTCCCCAAGGGTGGCAGGCCGATGGTTCAGCCTGGAAAAGGTGGAGGTGTCTCCTATTGGGATTGCAGGGGCCAAGTGAAAGGGCTGCCCCCAGGCAGGGAGTGACTCTCACCTCCCATTGTTAAAAGGTAGACTCAATGACTCACCTTGGAGTCTTTTGTCTCTTGAAAGCAGGTACATTTCCTGTATGACAGCAGAAGGTTTACCTATGAGCAGAAATCATTAGGAGCTGAAATCACTAAGAGCTCAACTTTGCCTGACCACTAACAGAGCTGAGTGGGCAACAGGCAACTCTGGCGGAGGGGCCGGCACAGTCGGTGCCAGTCCAGGGCGGTCGGCGGAGGGGGCCTGGACAAGACTGTGTTGGTCTGGTGCGGCCTACGGGGCAGAGTCGCACCTGAGAGGTGGATATTGCAACTACGACGGTCAGTACAGGGGCAAGAAGGAAGGGAGAGACAAAGGACATGCCCTGTACTCTGGGATGGGTTTGGGCTCATTGAGTTCATGAACTCTGTTTGCACTGTTTCCCAAACCAGTGCGGCGTTATCTCTGTTTTGCTATTAAAAGGTTTCTTTCTACACTCAGACTCTGTGCTTGCGAGAGGGGAAGTATTGCCCTTTGGAGGGCGCCTAGGGCAGCGGTTCTCAACCTTTTTTTCCTGAGTACCACTCCGGTCAGGTACAGTCAGGCCAAGTACCACTTCACCTGACTGTACCTGGCCAGAGTAATACTAGGAAAAAAAAGCGCTGTAGACACTTTGAATCAATGCCCTCCGCCGAAACCCTACAGCCACTTTGCCCATTTTCAGCGGCAGCAAGGGGGAAGGAAAGAACGGCAGCGGCGGCTTTTCTCAGCAGGGGGGGGGAGCAACGGTGGCGGGTTTTCTCAGCGGCGGTGAGAGCGGGGAATCGGCGGCGGTGGGGGAACGGTAGCGGGCGGGTTTCTCGGCCGTAGGGGGGATCAGCAGCAGCGTTTGTCGGCGGCGACGGGGGAGGGAATCGGCGGCAGCTGGGTTTCTCGGCTGCGGGAAGGGGGATTCGGCAGCGGGGGGAACGGAGTGGGCGGGTTTCCCGGCCGTGGGGGAGGATCAGCAGCAGCATTTGTCGGCGGGGGGGATCGGCGGCAGCGTTTGGCGGCGGAGGGGGGGGGAATCGGCGGCGGAATCGGCCGTACGCGTACCACCGGTTGAGAACCCCTGGCCTAGGGGATAGTGTATAATTTCCCAGGTGACTGGGTAGAGGCTCGAGCCAGTTTGGTATTGCATCATTTACAGGGACCCCTAGATATAGAACCCAGCCCTTGCTGCTGCCGACTTGGTCTGGCAGAAGGGTTACACATGCAACAAAAAACTGTACCCCAGTATGTTGTGTACTATGGTGAGATTACCTTAGGTCTGCCTCAATCTCCATTTTCCTTTTTGTTAGCCTGCCAAATCTTTGGCCTAGATAAATATTTCCTTTTGAAGGTCAAGAAATGTGGGATTGAATTGGCTTAAGGAATGCAGGATTTTCTAATGGTTCTTTTCAGAACTTGATTTCTATAATGTGGTAATAAAGCTTTTTCCTCCAGTATTGATTTGTTTAATTGAATTTACTACTTACTAGCCAGACTACTGTTGGACCCATAACACATTAGAGCAAGTCCCTATTGTATTGCAGAAACCAATTGGTGTCTTTCACCATCTGTCCTTTTTTGTTTTATGGAAAATATGGAATAGTCCTTTATTAATTAAGTTACAAAACTGGAGCTCAGCATCAGCTTTTTAATTTTCTAAAGTTAGAAACTAAACTTGAAACTTGGCACATGCAGCTCTTAATTCTAAACTTTAATATAAAAACTTTAAATCAGATGCTGTCCTATGAGTGAGTGCCCATGCTGAGTGCTGCAGAGGTGATGCACAGTATTGGGGGGAACTGAGACATTTAATATAACCATTTACCAAGGGCCTGGGAATGAGCTGTCATTTCCAGTTATCTTTTCATCCTCTGGAAACAATGGCTTCTGTTTATCATAGGTAAGAATTGGACAGGAGTGGGGAGAGAGAAAAATGGAAAGGAAGTGAGAAGATGGGCGAGGAGGAGATTGAGGAGGGCAAGAGAAAGAGAGGCAGAGATAAGAATGGGAAAGTGAGAAAGACCTGGGAAGTTGTGAGGGAGGAGGTAATGAGAGAGAATGAGGAGTCTGATGAATTAGCTCTGGAGTCCTTCTAATGATGGGTAGAACTTGAAATAGGCTGCTTAATGTTCAACCTTGATCGCTTTCACTGTGACAATCTGCCCTCAAGCTTCCACCAGATCTTTAACAAACTTTATAGGTTTTTATATTGTGCTCATCATCGTGTCTGAGCATCTGAATTCAGAAAAGACATTCTGCAAGATTTCCTTCTCTTCCCATGGCTGCTGCATAACAGAATTAAGGTCCCAGTCCTGCAAATGTGCATGTGAATAGCCCTACTTAGCTCACTGAGACTATTTGCATGCATAAATGTTTGCAGGATGGGGGAATAGGTCATTAATCCCTTAGTTTAAATCAGATTGTCTTTCACCTTCTGCCATTCAATCTTTGTCAATAGATGCTTCTGTTTTAGAATGCCAAAGCTTGTTCCTGTATTCAGTTTAGCTGTATGACTACTGCAGTTTGGATCTGATGGCTTCTCTAAATAAGTTTCTATGTTGTCATTTTCTCTTACTTTCCTTCCATGTAATGGTGTTACAGAGGTTGTTAGAAGGAAGCTATACACCAAAGTCTGAGCTGTACTGTAGCTTAGCTGCTCACAAAACTTTTTTACTTTGATTATAACTTCTGTTTCCATGGATCTAATGGTGTTTTCTGGAGGTGAACCTGTGGATTCTGGCTTTGCTCTGTTAGGTTCTTTGTTTAAATACAAGGTCTGCTTTTTTTTTTTTTTTTTTTTTTCAATTTCTCATGACTCAGCAGATTCAAAGATGAAAAACAAACACATTGTCTTTTGTCATTCGTCTTTCTTATGCAGACTTCAGTCATTGTTTATTGTGACTTTACTGTTGGTGTTTTGGTTTTTATAAAGTGGTATAAACCTGTGCTGCGCTCTTGCATTCCTCCTGCTGTCCTAGCCTGATGTTCAGAAAGTATTTCCAAGGGGTACAGCTTCAGTTATGTTGGGAGGAGGGTTGGGGCAGGACTCTATCAGCAGCCCCATAACAACTATTAATGCCTAGATGACAATCCAGGATCCACCCTAGAATTATTGCCTTAGAATCAGTAGTCTCAGAAAAGCTAGGTTATAACTGCATTGTTCTCTAGGAATGAAACTGAACCCAGTGCAGTAAGCTTGTGCAAGAATCTTTCACCCCTTGAGTCCTTAACCTTGGGTTTGGCTTTGTTTTCTTCACTCAATTTAAATGTAGAGTAGTATCGATGTGGTAGTTTTAAATGGCATAATGAGATGACAATTCTTAGCCCTTCATCTCTGCAAAGTGCTTTTCATGTTTGTATTCACTAACCAATTAAAAACAATACAAATATCTTTTACAGCAGGGGATCCTACATATTTTCAAAGGGTGCACCACACCTTGATACACTGTGCAGATAGCTCCCCTTCCGCGCCCCCCCCCCCCCTTCTGGAGCTCACATAACATCCCTGTAGACAACTACAGCCATTGCTGACAGGGAAAGCAATATTAGCAAAGTATTGAATGTAATTGTAGCATCTTTAAATGCAATTTAGCAGCTGGAAACAAGGAACAGGGCCAGTACCCTGTGACCAGCGACCACTGCAGACCACCAATTTTTTCAAAGGATAAATAAATCTCAACGTAAACCAGAACAATTTTTAATGTATAGTTCTTATTTGTTTAATTGCTAGCATACATGCATTTTCTCAGTCTCCTTGTGTCAGTGTAGTAATGGACTGGACAATATAAGGGAACAATCCTCTAGGAGCTGGGGTGATGGACTTTTCCATTGCTGTCCTATGTTTTCTGGTTTAGGCCTAAAGCTCAAAAACTGGTGGGTTACTTGGGGAAACATAGGCTTTTACCACAGTTGTAAAATTAATATACTGAGCAGCACCTACCTTTTTGAGATCTACACAGGAGTGTTATGGAGTGCACAGTATCTTCTCCTACCCCCCCTAAATGGAGACCAATTGTTCAGTATCCCAGTGGGCAGTCTTTGGTTACCTTTACATGCGGGAGAGACAAGGTGGGTGAGGTAATATTTTATTGAACCGACTTCTGTTGGCCCCAGAGACAAGCTCTTTCGTGTTTATATAGGACTCTTTCTTTACATCATTCCTTGGGGGGTTCATTTCCCTACACTGTGAGACCTCTTTTACTAAAGCCTCTTGCTGTCTTCTATTTTAGCAAAAATTAAATTCTCTCTCATCCTTATTAGTGAGAACAGTCATGCCATTGGGTTTATGCAACTAACTAGCTCCCCATACCTTACACATCTTACACTACAGGGCTCCCTGCTCTGCCTGGAAGATAGCTAGACCTAGCCCTGTTCCAGAAAGTGGGGTTCCTGCTCTGATCCATCAGGCTCAGCAGCACTTGGCAAAGCCTGAAGTCCCTGGCTACTTTTGCTCCCAGGGTGATGCTGGGCTGTGGGTACCTATGTTGGTTACTCTGCTCTCCTAAGGAACAGCCTGGCTGGACAAGTGGACAATGACTGAAAAGCATCCCCTCAGTCCCAGAGGAGGAGGCTGGAGGGGGGAGGGTAAGGGGTGTCAGGGAACCTACTAGTGGGCAAGGAGCTGGTGGAGGCCCATTAAACCTAGGGCCAGGATTGGTGTGGAAACCACCTCCATTGCTCCTGAGGGGACATCTGCCCTCTGCAGGGCCTGTCTAGGAGAGGAGGTGCAGCGCTTCCCGGATCCCAGACCTGCTAGCACGCCCGGCCTTCCACGTGCCACGCAGCGCCCGGGTCCTGCGCGCAGCCGGGCGCGCTTCCCGCGAGCTGGCTCGAGCCCAGCGCCCCCCCGCACGAGGCGTGGGCAGCGCGGCAAGAGTTAACTCCCCGTGCCTCCCGTGCGTGGGCGTGCAGCCAGCCCCTCAGGGGCCGGGCTGGGAGAGGGGAGCGCAGCCAGCCCCCGCCCCGGCCGGAGCCGGGCTCTACTGCAGCCAAACTTGCCGGCTCTGCGCTGGCAGGCGGCCCCGGCCGGTCCTGCCCCCGCCCCCTCAGCGGGATGCCCCTGGCCGGCAGAGGGGCGGGCAGATGCCGGGCTCCCTCCAGCGGGGCAGCCGCATGCGGGACGGCGACTGAACCCAGCAGGTGGCTGGCGGTGAGTAGCGGCCGTGGGGGGTGCCTGGGGTGGACTGCCGGGCTCGCGGGTCTAAGCGCGGAAAGTCCCTCTGGCCCGGCCGCAGGCGGGGGGCGCTGCCTGGCCTGGGGGCCGGAGCTGGCCGGAGCGCGTCGCCCCGGCAGCTGCTCCGCGGGCGGGCCGGGGCTGCGGTCGCCGGGGCTGCAGCTGGATCGGCTCCGAGGCGCCGGGGATGTGCTTTGTACCCCTCCGCCGGGGTAAGTCGCAGCACGGCGGGGAACAAGGTAAGGGGGGAATCGTGCCCCCACCCCAGGGAAGTCGACGGCAAAGCGCCCATTGGCTTCAGTTCCATTGTCCCTGTGGCTGAAACTTTTGAACGAGGGCAGGGGTCTAAACCCTCCTCTGCTATTTACACGGGCAGGGGAGCGGTGGACCTGCCCCCCCGGCACTGCTTTGGAAAGCCCAGCCTTTGTCGGTTGTGCCTTGACTGTCAAACTCAGGCGGTGGCTGATCTGTCCGCGCGAAATTGCCTGCCAACATCTCAGCCTCTGCGAAGTGCGGTGCTGTGTTCGTCAACGTGATACCCTCAGCGATCGCTGCAGCATGAGAACCTGGATAGCCGGAACAATCAAACAGCTCGAGCAGTGCCGGGCGTAATCAGTACCGGCTCTGAATAACTTGAATATCTGCGCTCAGAAATCTAATCACCTGTAATCCTAACCACATTGTTCTGCAGCTTTTAGCATGTCAGGATAGATAAGCATTATCTCACTAGGAGGAGGAAATACTTCCCACCTTATTTCAAAACTAACTTTCTGAAAAACTTGTCCTGATACTGGCACCTAGGGTGGCACATTACAAGAGTACCTTTAAGATAAACTTATTAAAGCTGTGACTATGAAATAAATGGCTTAGTGTAAGCACTCAATTAAGCCATATTAGCAAAATGAGTGCTTCCTGTGTTGACCTGGTGTTAAGACTAAATGAATAATTTAAAAGATGATGTGAACTAATGTACTGTGAAATCTATACCACTTACTGGTGAACGGAAGGGCAAGTCACTTATGAGACTTATTGTTTTAAAGACTTATGATCACTAGCAGTGTTATGAAATTGCAGTTTTTGTTTACAAATTACTGCATGAAATTAGCACAAATAACTGTTGCAACACTCTTACCATTGCTGATGACAGTGATTAGTTTACACAAGGGAACATAAATATGATTGTATGTTTTGGTTGTCTATTATGCAGATTTTTGAATTTACACACTTCTACAGCAGACCAGTCACTACATAATTGTTAATTTTTTTTTAAAAAATGCTATTTTACTCTAAATAAAATGTATTGGCTCTTTTGGATACATTGCTGCTTCAAGTTTGGTCTTCATAAAAGAATGTGGCAACTTTGCACAAATGAAAAGTAAACTGAAAAATAGCAATACCATTAATTTGTTATATGTGTTTGTCATGGGTGTACTTGAGAAAACATTGCTGCTTTGTGTTTTATTTTTCTCTGTCACAGAGAGTCAGGCAAGTAGGCATATTATCCATCCTGCTGTAATGTAAATTTAGAAGAGAACATTGTATGGGCTGTAATACATTGCTATTACTCCTTACATTTGGAACACTGTTTAATCCAAAATGGCCATGTGTAGCCAGACGTGTAACTTTTGTGTTGGAGCACTGAGAAAATGACTAGTGCAGGTTTTGGTTTTTTACCTCCTTTATGCAGTTCTCAGAAGTACGACAGAAAATACTGCAAAGCAAAACCCTATCATATGATACAAAAATGAAAAGTCACTAGGTCACCCTCAATGTTTTTAATTTCAGTCCAATTTAATCAGGAATATTCAGCAACAATGAATTTAATCAGGAGCAGTATCAGCATGAAGGGATTACACGCTTACTGGTTTCTTTCAGTAACGTGGGAGACCTGTGTGTTTAAAAACCAGAGTGTGTATGCCTACCTTCTTCATGCTATTGTGAAGTTCAGTCATTTCTGTACACCACCACTCCACATGCACAGAATTGTACATTATCAGCTACCCAAATACAACTTCTTAGATTGATCAGTGCTGTACAGGACACAGATATCAAGACAATATCTTCCTTGGCATGCATATGGTCTAGAACAGCAGCCTGTGCACCCTCAGGAACCGGGGTCAGGTGCTGCAGCCTGGGCTGGGAGCAGGGATGGGGCCTGGGTTGAGGAGTGCAGCTGGGAGCGGGCGTGGGGCCAGGAGCTGGGGGCTGGGGCTGAGCTGGGGCAGAGCAGTGCTCCTTCTCTGCCCGCCTGGGGGCTGGCCCAGGCCTTGCTGCACTATCTTGAACGTTATTCCATTACCCTCCCTCCCCCCGGGGGGTGTCCGATCCACCACAGTTCGGGGACCACTGGTCTAGAAGATAGACACAGTAGGACAAAATCCACTGAGAGTTTTCTTTGAAAAACAGTTTGCATATTTTATCTTTCTGTTTTTGTTTTTGGCATGTAAGGAAAAGTTAATATTTCTCCCTGCAACATGGAGAAGCAATGTTTTCTCAAGTACACCCATGACAAACACATATAACAAATTAATGGTATTGCTGTTTTTCAGTTTACTTTTCATTTGTGGAAAGTTGCCACATTCTTTTATGAAGACCAAACTTGAAGCAGCAATTTATCTAAAAGATCTAAAACATTTTATTTAGAGTAAAATAGCATTTTAAAAAATTAACATAATTATGTCGTGACTAGTTTGTTGTAGAAGTGTGATACACCCGTAAATTAAAAAATCTGCATAATCGACAACCAAGTTAATGTTTCTCCATATAGTGATGCTCAAGAGTCAGATTAATGGCCATGTATCTTCTGATTCAGATGATTCTGAGCAAAAGCCAGAGCTGAGTAGCCATGCATGTCATGTCACCTACAATTATGTACCTACCCATAGATTAGAGTCTGAATCATATTCATTTAATCGTACTGATTAAATTTTTTTTTAAGGGAGGCTTTGTTACTGGCTGAGTTGGGTGTTCCATTACACACTTCTTCTGCACAAAACAGTAAACAACTGATTAATTTAGAAAGTAGAATTGTTGGTCATCAGTAAGTTGGGAATAAAGTTCTGAAGGATACAAGAACAGAATGGTATGTGTGCTCTGCAGCTTGACAGGTATTTGTGAAACGTACCTGAAAAAATGTAACAAAAATATAAAAGCTGTCTGATTGACTTTTAAATATTTAAAATGGTGTGATTGTTTTCACATTATGGGATAGCCTGCCAGCTCCTTTTAGAGCCCCAGTCGGGAAGACTTTAAATGAAAGCTTTGCTATGAAGTTTTTATTTTGGACTCCATATGTAGACTTCCTGAACCATAATTTCAGAAGATCTTAAATTACCAAAGCCTGGAACCTAGCCTTGTGGTAACTAGTGAGTTACTGGGTTTCTGCCCTTAGCAGCTTTCTGTAGTGGATCAGGGCATTGCAAAGGACTGTATGATAAGGTAGCTTTAAACTAGAAAGTAATAAAGTTTAAAAGATCAAAGAGCCTAAACTTCAGACTAGCTCTGCCTTGGCAATATTTTAAATGTGCTTTGCAGCTCTAGACCTTCCATCATATTCTGCAACTTCCTATAAAGGAACAGAAGTATATCATTCAAACAGAATAGCACTTTCCACTTGCGTCTCAATAATGTTGCTACCAGAATTAATTACTTATGTCTATCAGTCTTCTATACAAGTTGCTGTCGGTGGCTGGTACCATTTCTCTGATGGCCTGTGCAATTACATATTTAGGTTTAGATCTTTAATCTCTCCTGGGAGAGAACAGGGCATAAAAACCCCATAATCTTTTCTTAAACCCTTTGTTCACTCCACATATCTTGAATAGATACAAGGCTGTTTGGTAAATAATAAAACCTCAGATGTTTCAGTATATAGGAGGCACCAAAGGCAGCAACTCAAGGACTATGCTGCTGATACACACAAATCCATATGGCACCATAACTTAAACTAAAAAAAAAGAAAAGAAAGAAAAGACTATCCTTTTAGAAACTGCATTACTCCAGAAAAGCATAGGGTTGTTACAGAAATCTAGGGCTCTCTAATTAGAGAGGGATTCCAAATTAATATTATATGGATGAAACATTTTAATGGAAACAGCAATAAAGCTAATCAAAATTGGACATAAAAAGATTACGTGATCAGTCAGTAAAAGCTTTAAATATGATATGGTTACACTTTTTACAGCCATTTTGTTTTCTGATTTGTACAAGCAGGGTTTTTAAAATGTTTTTTAATAAGCATATTGCCAGTTCCATGAAAAATGGACTAAGTATCACAAAATCCCAACCACAGGGGATTCTAAGGGCATCAACTAAGATGCTAAACATGAATTTTCTGAGATCCTAGGCTTCTCTCTGGACTCTTCCAACAAAGATCTTGTCAACTCCCAGGGATAGTAACATTGAAAAGCTGTTATCATTGCTTCTGAGACATTTTGGGATGAGCTCGCATGTTTTCTAATTCCGAATAGATAGGCTATGATTTCTGTAAACTGAAACTTGTGTTTTGAGACTGTTTCTCTCAGTTGTATTTGTAATCTATCTATTGATTATTTTAAAAAGATCAGATTAATTTAAAAAAAAAAACCCAAAGTGTTTACCTCTTTAAATTCCCAGTTATGGTTACATATTAACATTTTTGGCTTCTGCTGCATTACACACCCTTCTTTGTTCTTTGAGCTGAATGCATTTCTTGGGTTATTGGTGCAATCACACTGCTGGGTTATTTCATATGCAATTTCAAATGTGTGCGGGGGGAGTTTAGAAAACACACTAGCTCATGCTTATTTGGGTAAATTGATATTGTTTTTATATGTAGATTGAACAGTGTGGTCCCTACCAATCTGCATTTCTCCAAACTTTGAAACCAATCTCAGGAAGAGGGCATTCTATAATGTATTTGCAACATTAGAAAGTAAAGGAAGTAAGGCCTGGTCTACACTGCCATGCTGGGTCGATGGGAGATATGCAAGGTACGTATTGTAGAATGCAGATCTCCCGTCGACTTACTTATGGTCCCTTACCGTGGCGTCTTCACTGTGCTGCTCCGATGGGAAATGCCCTCCAGTTGTCGCAACGTTACTCTTTTCCGGGGGATGGAGTTACTGTGTTGTACGGAGAGCATTTCCAGGATCGATTGAACGGGTCTCCATTGGCTGCTCAATTGATCCTGCTGCATCGATCTCTGGAGCCCGAAGCAAGGGAGTCAATATAGACATACCCTTAGTCGTCCATTTTCTAATCAGAAAAATGAAGGGCAGCTTAAAGACGTTAAATCTCTGGGTATGTCTACATTAGAAATGTAAATCGACCCATATCAGGTCGACTTACAGCCACTGCAGTAATTACTGAAGTGGTGCATGTCCTCATCAGAAGCACTTCCACTGACCTAAGAGGGGCAATGTGGGGAGCTGAGAGTCCAGTCTCTCTCAGCTCTGCTGGCAGTTCCCTACTGGGAGCCCAGCTGCCTCCTCCCCTCCGCTCCCCGTTCCCCGGGAGGAGCTGGGGGAAGACATCAAAACTTCTTGAGGAGCAAGTTCCAGCTGCCCCGGCTTCTCTCACCAAGTCGTGAAACTGAAAAGGCTGCCCCACTTCTCAGCGGGGAGCACGTGGGGGTGGAGGGGGAACTGCCTGGGCTTCTTGCCCCAGTGCCCAGCTGAGAGCAGGGTCCAAAGCTGTCCGGGCTTCTCACCCCAGTGCCCAGCTTGGGGGGAAAAGGGGGTCCAAAGCTGCCGGGGCTTCTTGCACCAGCTCCTAGCCCAGAGCAGGATCCAGCTGCCCAGCTCTCCAGGGGAGCAGGAGGCAGCTGGGCTCCAGCTGAGTGCTTTCTTGTCAATTTCATGGCTCCTGCCCTGAAATTGACAAGACAGTCAACAGCTGATGTAAGGGATACAGTGTCTACACAGATACCATAAGTCTTACCTCTCTTGTGGAGTTGTAAGTGCCCTACTATACTGACGACATAACTCCATCAGTGGGAGAATGGCTCTAGTGTAGACACTGAGATAATTAGGTCAATATAAGCTGCTTTATGTCAGCCTAACTGTGTAGTGGAGACCAGCCCTTTGTGAAGTAGAAGAGGCAGAAAGCTTTTTTTTCTGGGAATGACTATGCAATTTAAGGTCTCTCACTGAGGAAGCACTCCCTGAGGCATAACCTGAAGTTCTGAAAATGCCTAGACGATCGTTGTCCAAACTGTTAATCTCTTCAGTAATAATGTTCTGGGTTCCATCTAGAGCACCCTTTTAACATTTTTCTCAGACAGTTTTACCTTTGTCCACATATTTTGCTGGATATCCTTGGTGCTCAGCACGGCTTTGCCAACTCCAATGACAGCTTAATTAGAAGAACTTTGAGGTATGAGAGTTCAAGGGACTTATCAAGGGACTGGGCCAAAATAAAGACACAACTCAGTACGGTAAATAATAGTCTGTATTTGTGAAGCACATTTCTTTAATGGATTTCAAGGTGCTTTAAATGTATGATCTTCATTGCCCACCTAAAGCAGGAAACGTCCCAGGAGCAAAATCAGGACCTGTATATGCCCTTCATCAATTTAAGAAAGGCCTTTGACTCTGTTAATTGTGAAGACCTGTGGAAAGTGCTGGCCAGATTTGGTTGTCCCCCAAAATTTATTAAGGTCTTAAGGCTGCTTCATGATCAGATGACTGCTACTGTTCTTTGTAATGGCTTGGAGACTGACTCTTTTGTCATCAAAACTAAGCAAGGTTGTGTTATTGCCCCAACTCTATTCTTCAACTATTTAGCAGTCATTCTGGTCCTCGTTAAAGACCGTCTTTCCATTGGAGTTGACATTCAATATAGAATGGATATGTGGCTTTTTAATATTCGACGCGTCTACTCGAAGTCTAAAATCCTCAGGGCATCCATTATTGATCGTCAGTATGCTGAGTAGTGTGCTATCCTTGCCCAGACTGAGACTGACCTTCAGTCCACACTGGATGTTTTTTACATAAGCGTACCAAAGCCTAGGACTTTCACTTAATATTGAGAAGACTAAAGTGTTCTATCAGTCTGCCTCGGGTCTTGCACATGATCCACCACAAATTACTGTTGAGGGACAGACTTCGAGCATTTCTGCTACCTTGATAGCCAACTCTCTCAAAATGTAAAAACTGACAGTGAGATTCAGCACAGGATCCAGTGCGCAAGTGCTTCCTTTGGGAAATTGCTCTGACACTTTTTCACAGATCATGACCTACGGAAGGACATCAAGATTCAGGTCTATAAGATAATTGTCAGCCCTACACTCCTTTATAGATTCAAAACCTGGGTGACCTACCGACAACACGTTAAAAGTTTGGAGAGGTATCGTCAACGATGCCTCCAGAAGATCCTTCGCATCAAGCGGGAAGATCACTGCACTAATACCAGCACCCTCATTGGAGCCAATGTCACCAGCATCAAAGCAATGATCCTTATGCACCAACTACGCTGGGTTGGGCAGTGTGTGTGGATGCCAGATTTTCACCTCCCAAAACAAGTTCTCTACTCTCAGCTCACCCATGGTCAGTGATTTTGTGGCTGTCAGCAGAAACTGACAACTAAACTACAAAGATACACTGAAAGCCTATCTTAAGAAAACTGATGTGAACATGATAAATTGGGAGGAGCAAACCACCAACTGACCTCAGTGATGCTATAACCTCCATCAGGCATTGGCCCGCTTCGAAGAGAAGCGTCTTGCCCTTGAAGATGAAAAGAGAGAGAAGGAAGGAAAAAGAAAGAGCTTTCTACCAGCAGGCAGCTGACCTGCTAGGAAATGTTGGTACCTATTGCGGGTAGATCTGTGGTTCCAGGATTGAACTCCTGAGACATCTCTGGACCCATATGTAAATCCATGGTAGAGATCATTCTCGGATCAAGGGATTGCCGACTATGGTATATCTCTGTATTTTTTATATAGGTATCCTTCTATTATCCCCACTTTACTGATGGTGAAACAGAGGCATAGAGAGGTTAAGTCACTTGACCAAGGACAGAATGAGTCCGTTGCAATTGGGAATAAAACAGTCTCCCAACTCCTACTCTGGTGTTCTAACCATTTAACCATACTGACGCCTTACAATTGCTCTTAAATATACTGGGACAAATTCCCCCTACATTTATTCTGTTGATTTAAATGGGATTACACTGATGTAAATGGGATGAGAATTTTGGCTAAATGTGCACGAGAAGCTGATTTGGGCACTCAGTATTTATCCAAACTATTATGGTAATAAAATTATTCAAAGTTACATTACATAGGAAAAAGAAAAGGGTCATGCTTCTGGTCATAAGCCAAGGTCTAGCTGATGGCGGTTAGGAAGAAACCTCCTTAAGGGGCTGGTTATTCCATAACTGTGTCCTGTGAGGTTTCTTGCACTTTCCTTTGAAGCATCTGATATTAGTGTCCATCGGAAACAGGATACTGAAATGGATGGACCTCTGCTCTTATCTGCCCTGTTCCTGTTAGCTAATTGAAAATTTATAGTTCTCTTTTGTCTTGCATGCTTGCTATGTTGCTGTGTTATGGTCCTTCCAACATGGGCAAAAAATCCTACTGAGCAACATGTACTACTGTTGACGGTAATTGTCAATCTGGAAAAAAAGAGTGAAGGTATGAATGAACTCTATAAATTGATGGATTGACCCCAAAATATGATATGCTCTAATGATCTTCCTGCTTCCAACCTTTTTCTGAGCTAGTTGCCATGGAAAGAGGGTGTAGAGATGGCATAATTCTCAACTCATGACTGCTTACCGGTGTAGACCTAATGCTTCCCCTTGCCAGAAATTGAGAACATCCTCAAATTAAGAGCTCTAAGAAGGAGACCCTCTATCTTGAGAAGTTGAGAGAGACTGATTGAGAACTAGCACAAGAAGGCAGATTTCTAGGCACGTAAACATGACCTTCTGCACTTTTTGTGTGTTACCAAGGGTTGGAAATTCTCCATCCTTCTGAGATTAAAATAAAAGGCTGTAAAATATCAAATGCTCAAGGGCATAAATGTTCAATAACATCATAACGCACTGTTGTCATGTTAAACCAGCCTTGCCAAAAATTACCTGCAACTAGACAAGCCAGAGCCACAACCTCTCACCTTTTCAGCCTACTGTCACCTAAATATCTTAACTGGTAAAATAGCTTAATAGCTTAACTGGTAAAAGTGTTAAGCAAGTAAGTTAGAGGCCACACCTACACTAAGTAAAAAGGTGCATTTTAAGCACATTAGCTAACATGTTAACCAGCATATTAAAATCCTGTGAAGACAAGTAAGTTGTTGTTTTAACACTTGTTAGCTGGTCCAAGTAAACCCTAGTGGGGAAATCAATTGGAGTCAAAGAATTCAATTTTCTTTATATTCACCTGGCTCCCAGGCTGGGTGTTCCTTTTCTCTACCCATTCTTGTCAGTAGGCCTCTCCTGCCATGTTGTTCAGCCTGGAAAGGCAGTTGAGATGTTCCCGCTAACCCATCCTTTGTTCATTCTCAATCTCCCCTCTGCAGTTACCACCTGCCTACTTGTTAACAAAGTTCCCTGCTTTTCAAATCTTCAGCCTCTCCCTCACATTGACCTCTTTTTCTCCTGGTTCCTGCTTGTGGTGTGTGTATGGGAGATGGGAAGGGGGAGTGGGAATGTGATGTGTAGGGAGAACAGGAGCAGACTGGCAGTGTCATTGCAACATGCATGTGACCATCGCAATAATAGGCAGAGCGGAAGAGGGTGAAAGAGAGAGGAGGGACACGACTCCGCATAAAGGTATGGTTTGGTGAAAGGGGAAAGGGCAGGCCTTAGTTTGATTTTTTTTTTTTTTTTTTTTTTGGTTACTCAGGCTAGGTTACCACTTTCCGATTTCACTAGTTTACAGCCTCTGGGTGTGGGGTACCTTTACTTACAAACTGCTGAATAAACCACTTAGTGGGAAGTGCTGTGGAGTGATGTCTGCCCTGTGCCCTTGTGAGCTCGGCAAAGTTCCACTCCCCGCGCACTCTTTGTGCCTGACATCTCTGGTGGTTTAAACCCAAGTCCAGAATGGAGCATTGTTCTCCAGCTCTGCTGCATAGTAGTGAATTATTGCATTTAACTTATTTAGCTTAGGACAGTGTTATAAAGAGGATGATGATCCATTGTTCTCCATGTCCACTGGAGGAAAGGAAGTAGTACTGTAATCAGATTAATCTGCAGCAAGGGGGATTTAGATATTAGGAAACTCTTCCTAACTATAAAGGTAATTAAGTACTGGAACATGTTACCAAGGGAGGGTGTTACCCCCATCACTGGAGAATCAGAAATTACCGAAAGTGTCTGCAGATCCCTTTGACTCTTGTTGTCATACAATAAGTTGGTAGCTAAAAGAGATATAACCGTTTCCTGGAATGATGATTACACAGTATTTAAGGTAAAATGTGCTCCAAAAAAAAAAAAGGGGGGGGGGAAGCTTCCCTATAACTTCCCCAGATTTTTCTGCTGTCCCTGCCTATAACATTTTTCTAGTTTGGATCATCCTGTAAATGTTCCCTGTGAAGTTGGCAAATATTGTGCCAGGTCGAGAAGATTCTGATCCTATATTGCCTTTGCGAGCAGTGTTCCCTGCACATCACTGTTTTATGCATGGCTGTTGTCCTCAAACTGCAGAAGTCTTTTTGTCACTTTCTAGCCTTTATTGTAGCATTTAGAGCATTCTTGCATTTGAGTCTGCTGACTGTCCAGTTACACTCTACTGCATTGGGGACATATGGGGGTATGGGGGCTAACTCCAGTTGACTTTTCTTCATTGTAGACCTGAGTCACCCTTGATGGTGGAGGTGTTTATGTGCAAAACATGAGTTGGTTGTTTCCTTCCCTATGTTCTCCCTTCTGAAGATGTACTTGATTTTGATGCAAAGAAATATGTTCTATGACAAGGAATTGACTATTGTCTGGATTCTGGATGACAGTAAAACAGACGGTACCAGAAAAGTTCCATGCTATTTGATGTGCTTTCATGTACTAATGTAATTATTTAAAAATGTCAGAGGAGTAAGGGAGAAGAAAATTAACAATATTTAAAAAATTAAAGATGTTTGGAATATTCAAGGATTGGTGCTGGAATGTGGAGCTTTTCATCCCTGGTCATTGGTTCAAATCCAGCAGCGGTGATTAGTTTAATAGACTCATAGACTTTAAGACCAGAAGGGACCATCCTGATCATCTAGTCTGACCTCCTGCACATCGCAGGCCACAGATCCTCACCCACCCACTCATATAATAGGTCCATAACCTCTGGCTGAGTTACTGAAGTATTCAAATCTTGATTTTAAAGATTTCAAGTTACAGAGAATTCATCATTTACTATAGTTCAAACCAGCAAGTGACCTGTGCCCATGTTGCAGAGGAAGGAGAAAAAGCTCTAGGGTCTCTGCCAATCTGACCTCAGGGAAAATTCTTTCCCAACCCCAAATATATCAGTTAGATCCTGAGCATCCTAGACCCACCAGGCAGACACTTGGGAAAGAATTCAGTGTAGTAACTGAGAGCCCTCCCCTCTAGCATCCCATCTCTGGCCGTTAATGATATTTGTTAATAGCAGTCACAGATTGGCTTGTGGCCAATGGCATGTGGCCCATCTCATCATACCATCCCCTCCATAAACTTTCCAAGCTCAGTCTTGAAATAAGTTCACTTTTTTGACTCCACTATACCACTTAGAAGGCTGTTCCAGACTTCGTGCCTCTTATGGTTAGATCTTTCTCAAATTTCATACCTAAACTTATTGGTGACCAGCTTATATTCATTTGTTCTTGTGCCAACATTGGCCCTTTAATGTAAATAATTCCTCTCCCACTCCAGTATTTATCCCTCTGATGTATTTATAGATAGCAATCAGATTTCCCCTCAGCCTTTGTTTTGTTAGGCTAAGCAAGCCAAGGTCTTTGAGCCTCCTTTCATAAGGAAGGTTCTCCATGCCTCTGTTCATCCAAGTAGCCCTTCTCCGCACCTGTTACAGTTTGAATTAATCTTTCTTAAATGGAAGACCAGGATTGCACGTAGTATTTCAGATGAGATCTCACCAGTGCCTTGTATAATGACAATACCACTTCCCTCTCTCTACTGAAAGTATCTTGCCTGATGCGCATCCTAGGAGTGCATTAGCCTTTTTCATAACTGCAAGCATCACATTAATGGCTCATAGATCTTGGTGTATTGGTCGATCACAGGATGACTTTCTCCTCCTCTGTTGCTTCCAATGGATATGACCCCAGCTTATAGCATAAATTCTTGTTGTTAGTCCCTAAGTGCACGACCTTTCATTTGCACTATTAAATTTCATCCTATTTCTGTTACTCCAGATTTCAAGGTCATCCAGATCTTCTTGTATGAAATTCGACTCCTCTTCCGTATTAGCAATACCTCCCAATTTTGTGTCATCTGCAGATTTTATTAGTACACTCCCACTTTCTGTGCCAAGGTTATTGATAGTCATTACCATCGGATGGCTGTTTAATCTTCTGCATTAAATGATTTTGATCTCAGTACAGTTCCTAGTGAACACATCGTAACAATTCTATTCTGGCTGATGTTGACAGTCAGCCCAGACATGTCGAAGTGTGAAGTAAGATGGAGAATAAACCATCTCTTCCTTTATCTGTAGTAGCGGTCTGTCCAAAATAGTGTTGACAGTGTATGAAAGCTCACGCTGCTGCTGTTGCTTATGCTTGACCTTTCTTGTGAATGAATAGGAGACTTTACTCTATAAGGCTGTCAATCCAGAATCAGTGGCTGACACTTCATTTTTATATGCACAAACCAGTGCCCCCTCCTCCACCTGTTTTCTATCCTCTGCACCCTTGGGCCTCATTATTCTAAAGTGTAATATAACATATATTTTCACCTTTCAATCCATTCATTTAAACTAATTTATTATTGATAGGAGTTATGTGCATGCATTGAGACTACATGCCTTAAACAGTGTATGTTTACGTAGTGTATCTAGTAACATGCTTCAGAAACAGGAAAATACTTCACAAGTAAAAGCTTTATATCATTAGGTTAGTAAATTGGAAAAGATGCAGGATTTCTGAGGGGGTTTCGCTCTCTTAACTGGGTATCAGGAGAAATGATGGGCTTGTGGTTCAAACACAGGACTGGGAATAAGATGACCAGGGTTCTGGTTGTGGCTCTGCCTCATATTTTCTGAATAACCTCTGGCAAATCACTTAAACTCTGAGCTTCAGCTTCATCATCTGCAAAATGCTTGTTAATGTTTAAGTCCCAGATTCAACAAAGCACTTCAGCACATTCTTAACTTTAAGCATCTGCTTAAGTTCCATTTGACATCAAGATCAAGCATGTGATTAATTTTTTTAAATTGGGACATAATGAGACACTATATTGGAGCAGCTTTTCCTTCAGACAGCATTTCCTTTTGCACTAGTTCTGATGTGAAAATTATTGTCCAGGAACATTTACACGCGAAGCAATTGTAGTGTAGTGCTTCAAGCAAAGACAAGGTCTGAATTTTAATCCATGTTGTTTTCTTTTCCCCTCTAGGATGTAAGGCTCTGATCCAGGATGAACGAGTGCCACTATGATAAACGTATGGACTTTTTTTATAACATGAGCAACACTGACACTGTAGATGAGTGGTCAGGGACAAAGCTTGTTATTGTTTTGTGTTTTGGGACGTTCTTCTGCCTGTTTATTTTTATTTCAAATTCACTGGTCATAGCAGCTGTGGTCAAAAACAAAAGATTTCATTTTCCCTTCTACTATCTGCTGGCCAATCTAGCTGCGGCAGACTTTTTTGCTGGCATTGCCTATGTATACTTGATGTTCAACACTGGCCCAGTGTCTAAAACATTAACTGTTAACCGATGGTTTTTGCGTCAGGGGCTTCTGGACACCAGCCTGACAGCGTCTCTGACTAATTTATTGGTGATAGCTGTTGAGCGACACATGTCAGTAGTGCGGATGAGGGTTCACAGTAACCTCACAAAGAAAAGAGTCACCTTTTTAATTTTATTGATCTGGGCCATTGCTATTTTTATGGGGGCTGTGCCTACTTTGGGTTGGAACTGCCTTTGCAATATCTCAACCTGTTCTTCCCTGGCTCCTATTTATAGCAGAAGTTATCTGATATTCTGGACTGTCTCAAATCTAGTTGTTTTCTTCATTATGGTGGTGGTTTACCTAAGAATCTACATGTACGTCCAGAGGAAAACTAATGTCTTATCTCCACACACTAGTGGATCCATCAGCCGTAGGAGGACACCGATGAAGCTTATGAAGACCGTCATGACTGTCTTAGGTAAGACAATATTGAAAATTATGTATAAGAATCAGTGTGGCTGTCAAAAATAACTGTAAATCTCTTGGATATTGAAGTGCCGGTGCCTGCTCACCCACTTCGTTAATAGAACCAAGAAAAATTACAAAAGCATAGGTCCAGTCAAACGATAGACCAAATGTCTCCTCATCTGGTAGCTGCTTAAACGGTTTGGTTGTAGACAGAACGTGGTTTTTTTTCTATAGTTAAAAAAAAATATAGAAAGGTCTCTGGAAGGAAGAGGTTTGATTAAAATTCACAGCAGCATTACCAGAGCATTTGTCGAGATTAAAATAATAAAATATGGGGGTTTTAAAGGAGTCTAAGGGAGTTAGGTGCCTAAATCCCATTGAATTTGAAAATCTGAGCCAGAGATTAAATTCTGTGGGTGTTTAACCTGTAGGTGTAGGATTTGATCAATGAAACACTAAAGTTGTTTCAGACCTGCCTATCTCGCTGTGTCGTATTGCTACAGCTGTAGCCCACAGAGGTAACTAGAACTTCCTTCCGTATCAGAGAGGGAGCTGTCTGCAATGTATTCTCAATGGGGTAGTGCTCAACCTTGGATTCATTTCCCTTCCGTTAATCTGTAAAAGCTCAGTTTTGCTGACGTTCTGGATACACAGGTTGGTCCATCTTTTCACCCAAGCTTTTGGAGAGGGGGAGTTGTGATAAAGGCTGATGCTGGAGTGCATGTTGGAGTGTTTGCAGGTTGGTTGTTCCTCTTTGGGAAAACTGCTGGGTTTTATGCTGTATATTTACAATACTGTAATAGTCGCCTAGAGCCCTGAATGAGCTTTACATTTTCTTATCACTTTAAACAGATAAATAGTGAAAGTCTGCAATGTTGAACAGGGCCCAAATATTACATCTTCCGATACTCCCATTACAGATGTACTGTTCTGCCCTTTCATTGCCCTCACTAGGGATAATTTAGTATAATTTGCTCCCCCTGTGTAATGACTTTGATAGTCAGCGTGAAACTACTGCAACAAAGAGCCATAACACCAAAGAATAATCAGACAAGAGCTCCCATTTAATGAGAACTGTGTACCCATTGCCATTTCTGGGAGTACTTTCTTCAGAGCAAGATTTACTTGATTTTACAATTTCTTAATATCCAAATAGGGTTGGAAGTTTTACAGGACCACATGCTGCAAACTCGCTTGCTTTTCTAATAGCAGAGGGTGTGCTTTTTGGTATGTAATTGTAAATTTGGTATGTGAAAAACACCCAGTTAACAGCCATACAGACTGAAATCCTCCATCTCAGTATTGCCAATCCCAAAGGTATGAAAATCATGAGCCAAAGTTCCTAAAATTTTGAGATTGGTCTAAAAATCATGATTTTTAAAAATATATATTGTGTGTTGATCTGTCTTCTGATTTTTGAACTCCTCCTGCCCATTCCCAGTGTGTGTGAGACAATTTGGGTTGGCAAATCTTGCAAATGTATTGGGTAAGGTGATTTTAGCCTCAGCTGTGGGAGCGTTCACTCCCTACATCTGCCTGTCCCATGCCCTGCAATCAATCCTGGCCCTCCTTTGCCCCAGACCCCATATTTGCCCAGCCCTCACATCAGTTCTCCTCCTGCAACTTCGTGGGTTCTTCACCACTCCCCTGGGGCGGGATAGGGGTGCTGCAGAAGGGTCCTCTTCTCCCCCTTTCCAGGCTGGGTATTGTAGGAAGGGAGGCATCGACACACGCCTCACAGGGAGGGAGGATGGAACAGGGCCGCCCTGATCTGCAGGATTCTTTCTGCTTCCCCCCACCCTCCTGTGAGAATGGTGTCTCCTTTCTTCTACCCCAAAACTCCACTCAGCTCTGAGTCCTGGGCAGTCAGAGGGCAGAGCTCTGCAAACCTCCGACAGCAGCCCTCATTGGATGCTCATTCCCAGGAGATGAGCAAGTAGGGAAGGCAGCCAATCAGAGGAGGCTCCCTCCCCACGCCAAGCAGGGCTGAAATTCACTGGAACTGCTGGCATCCTGGCGAGATGGCTCCAGCTCTACCAGACACATGGAGAAATCAGGAGAGTTGGTGACACTGCATCCATTTGGCCACAGAAGAGGGGGACTGACAAGAGGGTGTCTGTACTAGGAGGAGCCCCCATCCCACCAGTATATCTGGGCCCTGTTCCACTTCTGGGGGTGAGAGAGAGAAAGAGAGATGCTGCCGATTGGGACCTCTGCTTCTGTAATTACACTGTCCAAAGGGCCAAGCAGCTTCAATGGTGATGGTGCTTTTGCAGTGTAATTAGGAAGTGGTCAGAGACCCTGCTTCTCGAAGCTGTGTATGGAGGAAGTGAAGGAGTTGGGGAGTCAGTTGCAGTTCTCTGAGTCAGAGCTGCCCGTCCCAGCGCCAGTCTGGGCTGCACGGGTTCTGCCCTGAGGGACCTTATGCCCAATGGAGGCTAGAGCTCAGCTCTCCCACCCCTAACACAATTGGTGCAGGCAGTGGAATCACCTTCTGCAGCTTTCCACTGGCTAAGATTGTCAGTTATCTCCAGTTAGCTGCTTACATACTGCAAAGTGGCCTTAGCAGACTGGGGAATCCAGTCCAAGATCTCTAACTCATTTCAAATGCTCCACTAACTCCATCAATTTTTAACGTTTAGTTCCTATAAACTGGAGCCAGGTTTTATCTAGTGAGCCAGAAACAAAAGGCCTCAGAATCTCGTTACGAGTCCCCTGTATCCTCCAGTTTCTGTGTCACTTAATCAACAATTGTTTTTTCTAAAAGGATATTGATAATCATAACCAGCTGAGGATAAGCTGTCAGTTAAAGCCAGATAAATTCAAGTGAGAAATAAGGCACAAATATTTAATAGTGAGGGTGATTAACCATTAGAAGAAACTATGGAGGGACGTGGTGGATTCTGTATCTTCTTTAAGACTTCAGATTCAGACTGGGCACCTCCTGGAAGATAATCTTTAGTCAAATGAAAGTTATTGGGCTCAATGCAGGAGTAACTGGATGAAATTTTGTGGCCTATGCTATATAGGAGGTCAAAGTAGATGATCTAAAGGTCCCTTCTGGCCTTAAAATCTATGAATGAGGTCTATGTTTCTTTGGGGCTGATTTAGTAAAGATTTTGTCTGGCTCTGGTCCCATAAAAGACAGCACAAGAACATTTGGTTTTGGGGGGCATGGGATGTGGTTTTGTGACTCGGAAGTGGCTGTAGCAGTGCAAAAGCCAGATTTATGTTTTGTTTAACTCGACTCTTCAGTTTTCAAATAGAAATCTGCTCCCAGGATTTTAAAAGTTGCAAATACAAGCTTTGCAGTAAGTCTTAAGAATGCTAAGGAAAACAAGATGACCCTGAGCATCCCGCTTTACTCGCTGGTAGAGATTTATCTTATCTGTCCAACAATGAATAGTTTCTTTCATAACCATCCTGCACATATAATGGTATTTAGTACATTGGTCTTGTAGCAGCTATTAAGAAGGAATAGCTTTGTTGTAAGGAAGGCAGTTTCTGTCTGTACTATATGATTCTGAGATAGCAGTACTAAGGAGGAGGCATGTGTCTCCAGCACAAGAAGTTCACAAACTAAGTACAGTTATCTTTCGTATGCTGTGTCCAAGGACATTGTTTACAGAGTCTAGCAGTCTGATTTTTCACTAGCATCTCTGGTCCTAGTGGAAGCACCAAATGGAAGGTGATAAGTGTTAAAGGACCATTTGTTGTAAATACCACGGATTATGCATATGTGGAATTAAATCTAAATAGCACCTGATTTTCAGATCTACCACAGGACTTTTCTAAAATGCAGTTCTTTTGTTATCTGAAGCAAATATTATTGTATCGTTCCAATCATGTTGTTAAAATTAATTCATCCTTTCCTCGTTTAGATTAATTAGTCATTAATACACTGTTGCCATCCTATTAATGTATTGATGGTTTGTGTTTGAGCTTTGAAAAATCATAACACTGTGCTATAAATGGCATGGTGACAAAGCTTCCAACCCCTTAATGTCATGCACACACACTAACTCTTCAGGGGGAGATTTTTTTCACCAGAAGCTACTCAGCATGTGCTCACCGTCACTTTTAGTTTGTAGTAAGAAAATATATTTTCCCCTCTTACTCAGATGGTTAATATCAGTTTAAAAAAAAATTACAAGAAGTCTAAATGAACTGAACCACTGTTTTGAAAGGGACTGGGGAAAACTGCATGGTTGTCTACACTTCACTTGGACAGGTCTGTGCTGCTTTTTTTCTGACCAGAGCAAGAGAGCATGCAACACAAAGGTACCACATTTAGTTTTAAATTTCCTGTGGCTACTTTATCAGCATCTCTTTGGATGGGTAGAAAATAGCATTACTGTAAGCTGCAGATACAAACTGCTGTCCTTTCTAGGGGATATGCATGCAGATTGCGGTAGCCAGCTTTTAAGATAAATGGAAGGGAGGAATTTAGATATTTGAGAATGAATGATTGTGGAATAAAGAATCCTCTGATTCCACCCATACGCCCTGCAGCTCACTTTATCTCTGTTTAATGTTTAACCAAAAATCAACCAATATTTATCTATAAATCCATGTCAGAATAATAGAAAAGAAGTTAAAATTTAAATGTTTAACTTTCCTTGTATCCATCTGAAAAATTCCTGAACCATTGTAATCCTTGTCATCCTTGTAAAAGTCTTCTCTATACATGCTGGGGTAAAAAACATCAGGAATGCTTCTTCTTTCTTTACTCACTGAACTCCCAAAGTAACGCCCTGATCCAGCTCTAAGAATCGCCAGGGTGTAGGGATCACATTGTGCAACTCACGGTGCCTGCAGTGGTCACTTGGTTACTGAGTTGTCTTGGCATTTTTAAGGCAAATTCATCTGGTGATCATGGCGAAAATGGCAAAATAATATTGAGCACTTCTGAGTATGTCACCTTTCATCAAAGCACATCGAAGTACTTTAGAAACCGTAAGTAAGTAAGCCTTACAACACAGGGCTTTGTCAGGAGCAGCATGAGCTAGTGATTAAAGCAAAGAGTAATGTCTTTTTGATGTGAAACTTCATGTTTTTTCAAAGATTCACTCGTCCATTGTTAGAGCATTTCCTCCTCTGTTACTTTCCCATTTCTCTTTCATGTTACAACGTGTTGGGAGAGATGGCATGAAATGCTGGATTTTGTTCCTATGAAAGTCCATAGGATTCTTGTTGTGGGAACAGTGGGAAGTCTTTGTCCCAGAGAAAACAAGAGAGTACTTATGAAGTGAAGCTCCGCTTAGAAAACCCTCCCATTTGGAAGGAGAAAATTGCCATCATAGGATTCTAAAACATGTGCCAAACATGATCTTGATTAGATGCTTAAAGGTGCAGTAGACTGTAATTGAGTGCTGCTTTTAAAAAACAAAACTAAAAAACACTCATAATAAGCAATTATCTGAGCATTTCTTCCCAGGCCACAGTTGCATGTTTCGTTCTGAGAAGCCACACACAAATAAATACGCACTTGACGCTTGTCATTTATATTAAGTCTTTTGACAACACAAAAACAAAATATGTCAGCAGTGTGTGTTTAATCCTGAAATTATGACTGTTAGTTTTTTATGCCACCTGTCTGCTGTGTAGTACACAGCAAAAAATATAGGACCAGATTCTTCAAAGCTCAGACTGATTGCTTGGTACAAGACTTGGGAGTGGGGGCACAGTTGCCCTCCCACCACCAGTCCTCAACTGGCACTGGGCAGGGGTCCTGGCACAGATTACTGCTGAAGGGGATCATAATTTGAAGTGGATGGGGGACTGGACTGGGACTCAGGAGACCTGGGTTAAATAACTGGTTCTGCCACATGCTTCCTCTGTGATCTTGGGTAAATCACTTCATCTACCCAGTGACTCAGTTCTACCTCAGTAAGTGTTAATAAAGCTTGGGGGTTATGGTGATAAAATCCATTAATGATTGAGAGGTGCTCAGATACTATGGTGACAAGCACCATATAAAATAGGTAGTTAGGTAGACACATGCATAAGTGCAGCCTGTAGGATCAGGCTCCAGGAACAGAAAAAGGGACTCAAAATGTATTTAAATGTCTGTCTCTTGTGTCAGGGTGAATTTTCTCCTATTTCTGTCTAGTCCCATTGATTGATTTAATTATTTTAGCTTCTCACTCTTTCTTTAAAACACACAGCAAATTGTACTGCACAATGAAATACTCCTTCACATTAGCAATTAACGAATAACTTCATAAATTAAAATTTTGTAGACTAGCTTGGAAATAATTTTTTAAGATGCTTTCTAACATGCGTTCTCTGGGAGTGGGTGAAGCACTGACCACTTTTTTTCTAGCACAAAAAAAGCTATAAGGATGGTGGTGGGGAGGCAGCGAGTATACATCCTTAATTTTCTGTAGCTAAGATTACTCACAAGATACGGCTCTGTAGCTGTCCATTTGAACTGTAATCAGGCCAGAGCTGTGGATCATATTTGTCTGACTCAGCACGGAACTGTTCCTGAAGTTTCAGGAAGGCTGCACAGTAATTTTAGAGAGTACCATTTCACATGTTTGCTTCACTAATCCCTTAAGTAAAACAGATTCTGCTCCCATTGAAATCAATAGCAAGTTGGCATTAACTTCAGCTGGTGCACCATCAGCCCCAACTAATGTCATAGGAAATAGACATCAGCCTATTGTAGTGAGCATATTGTACTGCACTCCTTCAAATCAACCATTAAAATTTTAGCTTAGTTCACAACGAATAGTTTTCTATCTTGGAAAGAATTTTTTAGGATGCTCTGAGACATGCATTCATAACCAGACAGGCTATTGTTTAATTGCGCTGTGCAAAAAGTGTTGGAAACTAAACCATGAACTTATTTCCTGTTTTTTTCACATGCAAAATAATCTACCCAACTAATCTTTTAAATATTGCTATTTCAAACAGTGTGGAACTGACACGTCGTCATGCTTAGTGCTGATTTTAGCCCAGGGGAGTTATTTTTGATGCCATGTGCTTAAATCCCTGAAGATATTCTGAAATAGAAAGAGTGCCTGAGACCGCTTTAACTAAAAGCGGTTCAAATAAGCACTGTTTATAATAATTATATATGTATCATTGCCATAAAACTAATTGTTCTGGCTAAGGCTTTACTGCATGTCTTTGCATTCTTTCCAGTGTGTTTCATTACCTAACAAAAACAGATAATTCCTAGCAACGCTGCATTTTGTGTGCTGGTACAAGTTACTTAAACTAGAGACAGTTTAATGGCTTGATCCAGCTCACCCTGAAGTCGGTGTCAGAACTGCCATTCATTTGAGTGTGAGCAAGTTGAAGGCCTATGTCAAGACTGCTTGGCAAAACAAGGAGAGTGGATTTCTTATTAATAGGACTCCTTATGCTGGGTAACCTTCAGGGATGTTTGACTTAGATATAATAAACCCTTCACGTTCACGTTTTCTGATGTCTTTGCTTAGTCTGTTTGCCACTTACAAAGCTGCTTGTGTTTTTTAAACACTGATTTCCATTCACAGGCTCCCTGTCCTATTTAACCCCCTGCGAAACCATAGTGCTGCACCTGTGACGTCACAGTGCTGCTAGCTGTGATACCTGAAACATGCTTTGCTGCAGGAGGAAGCATAATAAGCAGCTGTCAGCATCAGTGTTATGGGAGGTTGGGTGAAATCCTGCTGGCACCTTCTTCTGTGTAGAAGAGTACCAAAGAGCAGAAGATACGCAGAGGGAAGACGGTGTGGCCATGTGTGCCATTGGCACGCTGCTCTCCCTCTCCTGCCATGGGCTCAGCTGCCCCTTCTGTGGGGTAAGGTGGCCTCTGCTATCCTTTCTGTGTTGAGTTCTGCAGGATGGATCCTGCAGTGTAAATTGTAGTAGGTTGGGCTTTGAACTGGCTGGGTGGCTGCTAGGCCCACAGTAGTCTGAACAGCAGGCCCTTCTCCTTCAAGGGTTCAAACTGCCCCCTTCCAAAACCCTCCCACCCTGTTTCCTTCCTGTCCTGTTGCATTCACTACTCAGCATTCTCTTCCTGCAGCCCCCGCTCTGATACTGGCCATCTGCACTTGTCCCTATCCTGCGGTGAAAATCCCTTTCTCTGCTTATGGAAAAAGAGCCTCCGTAGCCATCCCAGTTTCTGCTCCTCTCCCAACTTAGTTAGACACCTAATCTGCCCTCCTTCAGTCCAGGCTGCTGTCCCTCAACCTGACCAAACCCCACAAGTGGACGTGGGCAGACTTGTCCTTTAAAGATATGTCTCTTGGGCTACACTCATATCTTCCACCCAGGCAGATGCTCCACGTGGAGAACCCCAGTTCTCTTCTCCAGCGAACAGTTGCACTCTGCAGCTCAGATCAGTGCCTGGGTCATGGCCCAGAGGGTCACTGTGCCCTCTATGTGCAAATCAACAGCAGGACATGACTCTTGTTTCCCATTTAAGAGGAAACACTATTTTTTCAGAGGGGTAGGTAGCCGTGTTAGTCTGTATACAGCAAAAACAACGAGACTCCTCATCACAAGAAGTAATTGTCACTGTTCTCACATTCTCACCTTCTAATCAACAGTTGTGAATAGGCCTCATCTACCCTAACTGAATTGACTTTGTTAGCACTTGCCCTGTTTCGTTTCTTACCCTGGTATGAATATATATATACCTCCTATCTGTGGTTTCCATTTCATGCATCTGACGAAGTGGGTTGCAGGCCACGAAAGCTTATGCCTGCAGAAATTTGTTAGTCTTTAAGGCACTGCAGGACTCTTGTTACTATCTTTTCAGGCCTAATGAAGCATTTGTATTTTTATAACATTATAGCTGCTCATTGTTTAATGATTAATTTAAAGATTTATTTTTCATCTGACTGAGTCACATGCTGTAGGATTGCCTTCAGTGGGTGGGTGGGCTTCATGTGAGAGCCCAGATTTGAAAACCTTCAAGGCACCAGATTTTTTGTAGCTGTCCCTGTCTCTTGGGAAAGAGGAATATTACTGGGTTTAATTTGGGGTAACTTCTATCTGGTAGGCTTTTTAGTGGTAGATCTGTTCAGTGATGAGGTACAGTATGGGGACTTTGGTAGGAGCAGCTGAAATGATTCTATCTCTGATCTACCGAGATTTGGAAAATGTCTGGTTTACGTAGACTGGAAGATGGAAGGTCTATGAAAGAGGCTTAATCTCTCACTGATTCATTTTGTGGCATCATCCTAACTAAACATATAAATATGCTGAAAGGGAAGATCATGACTGCCATGCAAGTCAAAACATGATTTTTCAGTTTGTTCAGGTGAATGCACACACAAGCTTGCCAGTATTTCAGCATAAACATTCATGACTTTGAAGTTAAGGGTTTTCTGTCTAACGAATTTAGAGTTTTTAAATTTATAACTTCTACCATTGTAATCAAAAGTGCACATGTGTTTAAGGCAGTTGTTTAAAAAGCTTGACCACCCTTTCCTTGTCTTAAACCAATGTCCTGAAACGCAGTGCTAGTATATGGAGAGCTTTGTGGCAGGGCACATCAGAACTATCAAAAATGCAGATCTTCCAGATGTATAGGAATTCAGTGCAACTGGAAATGATGCAATATACAGGAAACTTACTGAAGCCTTAGTGTAAAAATCTCCTAATTGACCTGGGGGCACAACTAATGACACATCGTAACTAGGTGTCAATCTTGTATATCCTCTGTGAGATGCAGAGCTATTCTTCCGACTCACCCTGGCATCCAGACCAGATGTCTCTTCAGTCCAACTAAGTAGTATGAAAACCTGAAAGTTGCTCTGAGGCATGATACACTTAAGGCAGGTCTGCACTGGAAATGATACATCAACCAAGCTGTAGCGCGTCTGGTGAAGACACTGTGTGCTCACGAGAGAGCGTCTCCCACTGACATAGCACGAGTGTGGACAGCACTTAGGTCCCTGTAACTTGTGTCGCTCAGGGGGTTGTCTTTTTCACACCCCATAGTGACGTGAGTTAGATTGACTTAAGTGGTAGTGTAGACCTGCCCTTAAAGTGAATGACAGGAGATCCTGCAGGGTGAAAACCATAAGAACAGACAAATAAATAGGGAGTCAAGGCTCCAGTCCTACCTGAGAGCTTTGTTGCATAAGGTAAAAATAGAGACTGATCCTAGAAAGGAAGTGAGTTTGGACCAGAGCCCATTGTGTGTGCGATGTTAAGGATAGGGTGTGACACTAACCTTGTTCGTATACATGATTAAATATATTTTGGTGGCAGTGGATCCAAAGTAAGAGAGCCTCTTGAAAGAGCCGCCCAGTAATTGTGATGGTGTCCCTTACCGTGTACTGCCCTACAGCCTTTATTATCCTTAGTTATGTAAGGCTGTGTCCACACTGCAAGCTAGAGGTGTGATTCCCCTTCTCACATGCACATTCTCTCACTAGCTGTCATTGAGCTCACGCAAGTATAAATAGCAGCATGGCTATGGTAGCAAATCTGCCTGAAACTGGAGGGTACGTACTTTAGCACAGCTGCTGCAGCTATGCTGCCGTTTCTACTCACGCTAGCTTGATGAGAGTGAGCACAAGTACAGGTATGTGGGCAGGATAATCACACCCCTCACTCATAGTGTAGACCTCGTCTAAATGTCTAGAGTTCCAACTTCCCACCAGGGGAAGTGAGGGGATGTTGTATATCTCACAGTAGATACTAGAGAAATGTCTGCAAAGGACATTTTGCGAAGTCCAGTGGCTGCCATTAAATTCTTCACAATTTTGTCTGTGCAAGCAGATGTATTTCCTAAAGCTTGTCATGTGTTGTCTGCACAAAATTACTAGCTGACACTTCTTAAAAAATACATTTATTCACTAATTTGGGGCCTGCTCCTGCTCCCGTTCACCTCCGTGGAAGCAGGACTGGGTTCGGCAATCTGCAGTGTGGTAAAGAATAAGTTCTGTGATAAACTGCTTCTTCTGTTTTTTACTCGTACGCGGAGATGGTTTGTGTGCTGTACTGTTCCATTGAAAGGAGCTGGAGAGTTGGCATCCTCCTTTAACCCTTGATGTTTAATAAAGAGTTGCAGTGAGTCCCTAGAGGCCCAGAAATATTCAGTGACAGTTGATGTCAATGTAGAATGTGTGTCTCTCCTAATTGGGGCCTATTCTAATACCCATTGAAGTCAATCAGAGTCTTTCCATTGACATCAATGAGTTTTGGGTAAGTCTTGGTGCAATGAACCTCTACAGTGTTTCTACACTGCATACTCTGTGAGAGTTGGTGTCTCAACGATTTATGCAATGTTCTGGATCTGAACCATAATCCATGGTGCAGAGTTGATTACCAGAATTAATGTTCTGAGGTACAGTTCTGAACACCCTGTTTAGAGAGAGACTCATAACTCACTGGCATCAGGATTATAATAATTGATACTGACCACTAATTCAAAATTAACCCATGAAATAAGTATTTAGGGTCACAAAAATCCTGACTCAAGCTAGAGTAGGGTTAAATGCATCTTTTATGAAAGTTCCAGCCTTTAATCTTTCCATTCTATGGCATGTTATTAAAAAAGAATATAAATCTGGGTGGGTGAAATTTGTTTGCTTACTTTACGAAGCGGTTTACAATGGAAGGACAATTTAGGAATTATTTTGCAATCTCCTAACAGGCAGTAAAGTCTATATAACGTTTTTGTCTTCTGTATGTTTTTTCATAAACTGTAACACTTATTAAAGCTTTTGAATTCATTTCTAAGTTCATGTGGCTTGCTCTTGGAAGGTGCTGAGTCGTCTCTTTCCCTTGAAAACAATAGAAGCAGTGGCTGCTCATCATTTCTGAAATTAGGCCATGTATTTCTTTGTGTAGCTTGTTGGGGGGAGGGGAGAGGGGATGTATTAGATGTACAATGCAGTAAACTTGATGTTACTGTTAGAATCTTAACTCTAGCATTTCCCAGTTCTTTGATATTAACTGTGCATTCACTGATGTATTTACACAATTTATATCTACGAAAACTAAACAGTATTATGAAAATGAATGTGACTTCCTTTTTTAATATCAAAGCTGTGGAATGGATACCAAGACCACCAAAAGAGTATTTCAGTAGGGACATGTGCATAAATGCCAAGAGAATTCTTATTTGTTTGCTGATTTTTAAAGCTCAAAAAAGGGAAACTATATCTTTATACATGAGCAGAGTTTCCTCAGTGTATCATCCACAATGTGACTTGTGCAGAGTTGTAATTTTCTATTTTTGCAAGTCAGGCAGCAATTGTGGCTTGTGCTAAGTTAGTATTATTGTACACACAACTGCATTTCCTTGGGCTCGAAAGCAAAGAATGACAAGCTGGCAGTGTTCATGCTGGGATGGAGGGAGATGGCTGGTTTGATGCCCCTCTCCCTTCCACTGTGGCCCACAATCAGTCTGAAGATTCTTGCCCCTTCCCCTGTAGAAGTATGATTCCCCCCCCGCGCCCCCCCCCGTTCTGACAAGGATTGCAGTAACATGTAGGCATGTAAACAAGTCTTAAATCTTCCTTTCTCTTTCTCTCCTGTTTTTATCCTTCCTGGATGTTGCCACTTTTCTCCTCCTTTCTGTGACACGTCTCCCCACTGTACTGGCTTTGCATGTTTGTGTAGAGTTGCAGTGAGTGTGGGTTTGTGGTTCTTCCCTCCTCTTCCACTCAGAGGCTCCCACCCCTCTTGCTCCTATTGAGGGCCTTGCTGCTGCCCCTCATGCAGTGAGATTCCTGCCATTCTGACCACCTTCCTGTCTGAACGAGGAAAACCCTGCCTTTCTTACTGCTGTGCTCGGTTCCATCGCTTTGGGTACCGAGGAGGTGCCTCACCCTCTGCCCTTCACTTCCTTTTGTTGCCTTTTTCCCTTCAATACAATAACTCATCATTCCCCCCCCCCACTTTCCTCTTTTAGTTTCCCATTCCCAGTTCTCTTGTTCTTCCTCGATCTCCCCTGTGTCGGGATCCATCTGTGTCTCTTCCTCTGCTACTCCTGAGTTGTCTTCTTTCCAGTGTCCCTTGTCCTCTAGCCAGCCCATTTCTTACTTCCCTTTATCTCCTCTAGCTCTTCTGTTTTTCCCTCCTCCCCCCCCCCCCATAGATCTTAATTGCTCCCCTCACAGCCCCCCTCTCTCCACTCTTCCCCCAGGAGCCCTCTCTCAAAATCTCCTTCTTTTCTTAAGGCCTTTGCCTCCCATGCACCCAAGAACCTGGTTTTCCCTTATGCAGGGGAACTGGCCAGGAAAACTAACTCCCTCTTGGCTCAGTAGCTGCCTGGCCCCTCTACCTCAGTGCACTGAGTCCTGCGGAGGAGACTAGATGGGGAGCTGAGGGGGGGGAACTTGGCAGGTACCTCATCCCTCAGGGAAATATTCCCTTAGCCTTGACGCCCATCGCACAAGATCCATAGAATGGGCTGTGAAGAGAGAGGACAGACAGTTGCCAATAGGGAATGGTGTGACAGGGTACCCAAAAATATGCCAGACTGAGCACCGCAGCCTGGGGTAGTCGGGTCATTTTGAACCTTAGCGTATTCAAAGCACATGCTTTCCTACTGGATGAAATTAGCAGCATGCTTGTGGCTTTGCAAAACAGTCAGTTGTAGTCTGCTTAACAGGCAGGAGATTTGCTGTCTCCTTGGGGTGTGTAGCATGGCGATCTCTTTCCCTGCAGCATACTGAGTAGAGAAGTGATTAACGGAGGAGTTCCTTCTACTTGCCAAAGCATCAGTTGCATCAGCTCAGCTGTATTTGCGTCAAAGAATTCTTCTTAGCCCCATGTGTGTCTTCTAGTTAGAGTGGCCAAATTAGTGTTTTAAGGGCCTGATCCAGCTTCCATTCAAGGCCGTGGAGAACTCTTAGCACCCTAGCTCATGCTTTCTTTGATCTTCCAAATGCTTATCTATTACCTTTTCAGTGCTTTCCAGGGATTTGGTTAATGGATGTGATTTTTGTTGATGTTTCCCTGTACAATTTGGTGTATATTGTTCTTAATGAATCTAATACTCTTGGAGGGGAAAAGAACTTGTGTGCCCAAAACCAGGATTTATCGAAGTCTGAAACCATTTTTCTTTCTTTCTCTCTCTCTCTAGGCGCATTTGTGGTCTGTTGGACCCCTGGGCTGGTGGTTCTGCTTCTTGATGGTCTGAACTGCACTCATTGTGGGGTTCAGCATGTAAAAAGGTGGTTCCTCCTCCTGGCCTTGCTCAACTCTGTCATGAATCCAGTCATTTACTCTTACAAAGATGATGAAATGTCCAACACCATGAGACGCATCATGTGCTGCTCTTCTGATGATAAAAGCCAGGATAGACGATCTTCAAGGATTCCTTCAACAGTGCTCAGCAGAAGCACAGATACTACTGGGCAGTTTGAAAACAGCATTATTCAAGGGACTATCAGTGGCAAAGGAAATGCGTGAGCTCTCCAGGGATATGCTTTCCCGAAGAGATACGGAGTGCGAGGGGAGTGGCTCAGAACTGGAGAGCACTGAATGTGTTCACTCTGTTCCAAAGCCCAAACACTACACTATTACCCTGAAGTCCTTGTAAATAATTACCCAAAGGAAAAATACATTGTATTGAAGAAAAAACTTTCTGTGCTGGTTTTTTTTTTTTTTTTTTTTTAAAGTACATGAGATTGTTTTCCCTATAAGAGGAATAAACTTGTTGAAAGAGACTTTCTATGCATGGAAACAAAATACAAACACTCTAGTGGAACCCTCCTTGCTAAACACCTGCAGGAAGAATTAATTGCTAAACAATACGTTTGTGACTCTCTGAATTTATGCGTTTGATCAGGTTTTATGTATCTCAAAGGGAAACTTTTGGGGCCAGTAGGCCAGAAATATGCCTTGTTTGCTGCCTCTGTTTACAAAGTGCATATACTCATACATGCCCCTCCTCCCACTTCAACACAAATTCTATTCCTTAAAACAAGTTAGTACCAGCAACATGGCAGTCAAGGGCAAGCCTATAATAACAACCCATGGTGTGCATATGCAACTGTACCCACCATGCGTTGTCAGCAGAGGCTGAACGCTACCAAAAGCACAAGCCACTACTACTTGAGTGCCAGGAGTGATTGCATTAGCTGGAAGTAATAAGTCCTGTCTCCTCCTCTCCCTCCCCACCCCCCCATTATCTGGGCCAACTATTTCAAGGAGGCAGAATCACATGCACTTTTCCAATGTGTTATATGTAAACTCTGGATGTGGTTGAGTGGGAAATGTGGCTGAAAACAGATTTCAGTTTTGAAGTTTTACAGGATTATTAAAACAAAAAACCATGAGCGAAGTCTGTTAAAAATATGAATGAATTTACATTTTTGCTCTTTTTTTAAAAAGTCAAGTGTGTTGGAAAGATACAAATCAGAATATGAATGGATCTCTCACACACTGTACAAAAACTAGACTGGACCAGATTTAATCTTTTGATTAGGGCTGGGGATCTTGAGCCCATGAAACTGCAGCCAATGAAGACTTCAATAACCAAGTTCTTATTTTTAATCCGTGACTAATCAAATGTAAAATATGGATGGAATAACTTCCATTCTTTGTGTTTTTAAAAGTGGCTGTATTACCTGTGGACTGTGTTTAGATCAGGGACAGATTTAAAGTTCTAGGGCAACTGTTTCAAAGGTGGTCCCTAATTTTGGGGGGGCCCTCAGTGTTTGGGAGCCCAACTTTTGAAGCCGCTTGGGCTTGAGTTTCAGAAGTACTGAACCCTGCTCAGCACTACAGAAAATCATGCCCAAAGTATCTCAAATTGGTCATTCAAAATCCGAGTTCCTTCAGAGAACAAACTCAATAGCAAATGTCATGTTGAAATATGATGTAGCATATTAATGATGTGCTCAGATTCTGCTTTTGATTCCACCTATGCATTGACATCAGTGGGTTATATTGGTGGATGTGAAAGTAGAATTTGGCTCGGAGGATATAGTAACTATTTTAGGTAAGATATTAAAGTTCTTTATGTTACATAAGGGCCAGATCCTACAAACCCTGTCTAGAATGGGCAGTTCTTAGTCCCTGGGGTTGTCCTATTACTAACATGAGTCAGGAGTTGTATGTGTGGCCCCTAACGTTTCAAGGTAAATATTGTATTTATATAACTTGCTGAAAATGTTGACACTTTTTTTGCCATTATAATGAACATTTTTGTGCAAAGACTACTTCTGTGGTTGGTAGTTTGGAAGGTTTGAAAAGCGGTGGATGTTATTTTTAGAGGTGATGGCACTATAAAGACACGAGATGCAAATATTAATGTCTGTAGACTTACTTTCTACACACAGTTTATAATAATGAGGCTGAAGCTCATATACAAAGCTACCCAAAAATAAAATGCTTCTTTAAAATGAAGTATGCATTTTGTTTCATGTTTGGTTAGCAGTGAAATGTGAGTGGGCTGCATGGAAGACAGCACTTTCTTACTACAACAGATATGACCACTCTTGATATTTTGTATTCCTCTGGGTCCTTCAGAGTGAAGATTGGTCAAAGCTTGACATAAGAGTGGAAAATGGAAATGAATTCCTATCCCTGAGTAACCATAAGGAATATTTGTTTTATTTCAGTGGAATTCTCATAGTTATTAACAGAAGTGTCTACAGTCATAGGTGGGTCAGAGCCTAAAAAGGATTCAGTTTATAGTCCAGAGAATCCCTGTGGTGTTTAAAGCTCTAGGCCAGGCTTTTCAAAAATAGTTTTTAATATTGGGTGCCTCAGTTCTTGCGAACCCAACTTTTGAAACACCCTGAGGAAAAATCCATGTAGGGGACTAGAATAGCCTTGCAGAGTTTCCTCTCTCTTCTTCCATTGGGAACATGGGAGTATTTGGACACTTTTTTAGGTAAGCAGGACTAGATTGCAAGCTCTCTGGGGAAGGGGCTCTCTTACTTCGTGTTTGTACAGCATCTACATCATACAATGCACAACCAAGAAAGATCAAGTTCGGAGTCAGATCAAAATGCAAATAATAAATAATACCCTCAGTGGAAGGAGTCCAAAGGTTGTATATCCACTTTCCCAACCAAGAAAAAAGTGGTTTGAAAACTGTAATATCACCAACCCTCTCAGCTGTATGTTGTACCCTCCATTTTAGCATTACATTTCCCACACAGAGCTGCCGTTATTCTGTTACACTTCTTTACTAAAAAAAAAAAATTTACATTAGATTCCCTGGGATGGTAAACTAACACTATACAAAACCTTCTAGCCCCATTTCATGTCTTTTCCTCGATACCCTTTTGCTGTCCTTCTTTCTGGACTTCACCATACTCAAAGCTCTGAGGTTAATCCATATTCATGGAACCATAGAAATATGAGGCTAGACGGGCTCTTGAGGGGTCATCAAGTCCAGCCCCTTGCACTGAGGCAGGACCAAGTAAACCTAGACGATCACTGACAGTTTGTCCAACCTGTTCTTAAAAAACTCCAATGTTGGAGATTCCACAACCTCCTTTGGAAGCCTATTCCAGAGTTTAACTAACCTTATAACTAGAAAGCTTTTTCTAGTATGTAATTTAAATCTCTTTTACTGCAGATTTAATCTGATTCTTCATATTCTGCTTTCAGGAGACATGGCAAACAACTGAATACACTCCTGTTTATGATGGCCCTCAAGACATTTGAAGACTGTTATCAGGCCTGTGCCTCAGTTGTCTGTTCTCAAGCCTAAACATGCGTATTTTTTTTTAACTTTTCTTATAGACCAGGTTTTCTAAACCTGTTATCATTTTTATTGCTCTCTTCTGGGACTCTCTCTGGTTTGTCCACATTTTTCCTGAAGTGTGGTGCCCAGAATTGGATACAGTACTCCAGCTGAGGCCTCCCTAGTGGTGAGTAGAGTGGGACAATTACCTTCTACATATGACACTCCTGATAACACACCCCAGAATATTAGTCTTTTTCACAGCTGCATTACATTGGTGAGAGACAAGGCAGGTTTGGTAATATCTTTTTTTCAACCTACTTCTGTTGGTGAGAGAGACAAGCTTTCAAGTTACACAGAAAAAGAGCTCTGTATTGCATTGACTCATATTCAGTGTGTGACCCACTGTAACCCCCAGATCTTTTCAGCCGTACTACCACCTAGACAGTTATTCCCCATTTTGTAGTTATGTATTTGAGTTTTCCTTCCTAAGTAACATACTTCACACTTGTCTTTATTTAATTTCATCTTGTTGATTTCAGACCCAGTGTCCTCCAAAGTACTAGCAACCTTTCCCAGCTTCGTGTCATCCACAAGGATACTCTCCACTCCATTAGCTAAGACATTAATGAAACTATTTAATTTTACTGGACCCTAGAACAGACCCCAGTAGGACCCCGGGAGTTATGGACTCCCAGTTTGACAGCGAACCATTTATAACTATTTAACATTTACTTTCAAAATCAGACAAGCACTATAGCTTTCTGGTACACTAAGATGCTGACCTCTGTAGGAAAGGATATTTCTGAGCATTTCAGATGAGAATTGGTCTACAAGCCTTTATTTTTTTTTTAAATGTAAGGTTAAAATGCAAGAAAAGCAATTCAAAGAAGTCAGGGATCAAATACTAATTTCTCAGTATTTCTCATGAGTTCCTCCCTACAAATTGTGAAATGTTTTCTATACTATAATATGTAACATTGCAGTTGTTCATCCAGAAGCTGTCTTACTGCATTTAGTTCCACAGATACTGCAGCAGGTCTGTAAAATTTGCCCACGGACAAAACAGTCACCATATCCAAGTAAGAGGAGCCTTTGGAATGATAAGTTTTGCAAATGTTTACCCCTCTGGAATGTCAGTGATTTCTCTCAAGCAATCAGAATATTGATTGATAGCATATGGCTCTATCAACATTGTGTGCCCTTAAATGTCTATGCTAGCAATGTTCTGCTTCCTTACAGAGTGAAATTCACCATTTTGGGGGAAAGCCCTTGGATGAACCTCCATGCTATGGAAGTCCTGTGATACACATTCATGGGAGTCAGGGGAAGGCACTGGGAGAGTGACTATGCACAGGTGCCCCTCTATGTTCCCTGTGTATCAAAAGGTCCAATTTGGGAAATTACTGGAGGAGCAGCTATTAGATCCCATTTACACAGATCCACTGGCTAGGAGAAGGAGCAGAATGCTATAGGAAATTTCTCTCAATATTTACTGCCTTTGTCATTAGATGTGGGCTGTACAAGATAGAAGCTATGTAGCAAGGCATAGGATGGGCCAGGGGGTAGGTCTGATTCCCTGCTCTGTCACAGACTTCTGTGTGATCTTGGCAAGTCAATCTCTGTTTCCCATCTCTCTCATTCTTTCTTTTCTTTTTTGTAGACAGCAAGGTCAAATTTCCCTATCCCACAGATGGGCTGTCAGGAACAAAAAGGTGGGGAAACCACAGCTATTCCATCCTAGCCATGGCCATGGAAGTAGTGGCACTGTAGCTCTGCAGCCTGCTCGAAGGTAGGCTGTGTATTCTGTACCCTGGTTAGTTCCCAGGTAAAGCCTGTATGGCCATGATTTTCCCTGGTTTTTTTACAAAATCCAGGATTATGATGACCTCTGAAGAACAATGGGCTTTTATTTTAAGTGCTAGATCTTGCATAAGCAAATAGACTAATTGATGTTCCTAGTAACTTTGTGTCTTTTTCCCCTCTCTAATAGGATGTGTATTGTTGGCGTGACCTGGGTTAATGCTGATTATGACTGCTTGCCAATAGAGAGCCAGATGAATACAACCTAAATGACTATAGTGCTCAGTGCTTTTATTTACCACTACATTGTGCTCTTGCCTTTGTGTGTCTGTGTCCCACACACTCTATTGAATGGCAACTGTGATTTGAAACGCACACTCTACAACTATGTGAACCAACACAGTGCCTTTACTTATATATTATTCATTGTAGTGTTTGCTGAACTGGGCCCTAAGGTTGAAAAGGTAAAATCACCAGAAGACCTGAAATGCAGCTGTTAATTCAGTTACTATCTTAAGGATTTATATGCCTTTGCCATTACTATAATTGCTGAGCACCTCACATGTTTAATATGAGGTAGTCAGGGTCCTGTATGTTTTAAAAAAAAAAAATCCCAAAAAAACAGATGGGGAAACTGAGGTACATGGAGACTGCCTTTTCCAAGGTCACACAGGAAGTCTGTGGAAGGAAGTCCTGTGTCACACAGGAAGTCTGTGGAATTGAATGCAGGTCTCCCAAACCAGGGACAAGTGCCCTAGCCACTAGACCATCCTGCCTCTTGTTAATTAGACTGTATGTGTTATAGCCTATACTACAAGGCAGTACACTAACAAGACAATTTATATATATAAAAGAGGAGTAAAAATATGATCTATGTGCAGGGAGGCCAAACTAATATTGTTGGATGATACTTATTTGTATTTCTTGATTTTTTTTTTTAATTGTACAGATTTAACTTAGAATTAATATAGTTTTTAGCATTTAATTTTCTTGTTTTTCTTGAGATTCTTTCACTGGGAAGCTAAGATTCTGGATCACAGTGCTGTGATCCCTGTTTATATTACTAAAATCTAGAGAGGATTTTCTGCTTCCCTCAAAATAAAATAAGAGTTATTGCCTTCTGTGAGTTGGAAAGAATCATGCCAATGGTTTGCTTTCTGGGATTCTTTGTAAAATAAAAGCTTGAAAATGTTAGGAAACCTTGCAATGAAAATACATGCCTCTCAGAAAAAATACTTCTTGAAACACAGAACCTGGTCAAACTGGGGTTTTTTTTTTCTCCCCAAGATCTTTTTGGAAGATGAATGTGAATACTGTTATGCTTTGATCCATTTTTTTCAAATCATCCTGCTTATCTTTGAAATAATAGTTAGTCCCTGGGCTTCTTTTTTTAAATAGTTCTTCCAAGAGGTTTTTCCACTGCATCAGATGAAATACCATCTTCTATTTTTTTAAACCTATTCAGACATTCTATTACATTCTTCTCCCCCGCACTTTCATTGTGTCCTGTACTCCTATATATACTTCAGTACATTCTTTTATGGTGTATCTTATACTCAAGCTGATTTTATGTACTGGCATATATGAATACTAAGACCCAACATCTAACATGTTTATCTGAGAAGCATGTGTAGGAACTTGCTTCTTTGAATAGGCTTCTTTGAATTGACTTCCATACTCTTGCATTCCCTCTTGCTGTCATGCATAACTTGATAGGAAAATCATCACATATAATGCACATACACAACAAAATAAAACACATGTTCATTTGTTATTGCCCTTATTGTCTGTCATTGCTACTCACTGTCTTTTATGTCTAATGTAACTTGTAACCTCCTTTGAGAATCTGGGCCTTGGTTTTATATTGCTGTAAAGATCTTCTACACAGCTATGGGACTGGCTAAATAATTGTCTTCCCTGAAATAGCCCTTTGTTTTAACTGTTTACCTTTTCTATTGGACTAGGTAGCTAACTGGTCTGATCAAATACAGCCCTTCTTATATTGTATTTTATCACTTAAAAGGGAGTCTTCTTTCTAGCTTGTGACCCTAATCATTAAGAGTCTCCAAAATATTATAAACTCTTGCAGGAAGGTGAAGCTCATTTTACCTTCAACTTCTGTTTATATTTGTAAGTATTATTGATTGTGAGCTTTAATCAACTTTGTCCCTTGACAAGCCTCTCCAACAGTAGTACATTCATTTGAATGGATGGCATCAGAATATAAAGGAGTAGAAGGGACTGACCTCTGTAGATGAAAATGTTATGAATGCTGAGTGATGCTATTTAGATTCTGATTAACACATCAGTTGTTAGGAATGTTCATTTGCACTCTGTGATGTTAGCCCATCATTATTCCACAAGATATAAATAAGTTAATTTAATTACAAATATGCAGCTTTTGTGCTTAGTAGGGTAAAAAGAATACATAAGCCTTCATCTTGTGAATGCTTAGACCCATACTTAATTTTATTCTTGTGAGTAGTCCCAATGACTTCAATAAGCCTAATGAGGTAAATAAACTTATACATGTGTGTTAGGGTTTGTGAAGTCAGGGCTTTGGGAATCAGCTAGTTTCAGAATTAATATTTCTGGTGTACGTGGAAACCCTCCTTTAAAAAGTTTACTGAGTCAGGACACAGAGAAGCAATCATTTAGCGTCTAATTTTGCTCCCACTGAAATCAGACTCAGAACCCTCACATTGACTGTAGTAGGAGCAGGATTTGGCCCAAAATAGAAACTCTCACAAGGCTGGGTGATGCCCAAATTTTGACTGACTTTGTTTTGTTTTTTTCCTTCCTTTATACTCTCTTTGCACAATCCATGTAATTTTTTCATGTTTTGTTTTGCTCTTCAAAGCACAGTTTAAATTTTGCTTTTCTCTAAACACAGAAATGCCAGCAGTACAGGACTTGACAGCAACCCTACAATTTTACAAACCAGAGAGCTACAAAGTGAAATAAATATGGATAAGCAAACATTTTGACCTCAGGCTTTCCAAAGGTAAGAATAATTACAATAATAGAGAGGCATTTTTTTAGTTAAAAAAAATAGGAAAAATACCTTGACAATATCCTTGTAAAAATATATAGCCTGCGCGCCCCCTCCCCCCGTCCCCGTGATCCTGCAAATGGATCTGTGCAGTCAAACTAGTTCCAGGGTCTCGGAATGTTCAAAAATGGTTTCAGGTTCAGCCTATATAAATAACGTATGTGGGGTGGTGGTGTGTGTTTTTTTTTTTAAGTGTTACCAAAGTCAGCAGGGACTTCATGTAAAAGATGAGAAAACTGTCTTGAAGCTTGGTTCATCTGCAATCCCTGTACCCCAACTCCTTTCCCTTTGCATATGGCCTGAAAGGAGAGGAAAAGGGAAATACCAATGTCTTAGTAACATCCATGTTTGTCTCATATTATTGCACATATAATTTAAAGAGAATCCTAAAGGTTGAGTTTTATACTTCAGTCACCTCTGTCTGCTTTGGTGTGAACACCATCATCATGTCGGTTTTTTTTGTGCTCCAAAGGACACCAGGCTCTTTAGAGAACAAGCAGAAGACAAATGTGAAAACTCAAGTTTTATACCTGCTGTGATAGTTGAGTGTAACCAAAAAACCAGAGAGGAAAGAATATGCTAAGCAGGACAAGGATTATGAAAATAGTATCGCGTGGTTACTCACTTTAGGTATATGCACATCTTGGGGGTTTTGTGTATGTGTTCTTAGGGATTGTGTGTGTGCGTGTGCACGTGTGTTAACTCACTTATAAGCGATGTAAGGGATTTGAATGAGCAGAGTGCAGAGACCTGGCTAAGATGAACAAACCCTACAAAGATGTAATGAATCATAGAACAGGTTTTAGATTCATTGTATTGCTTTTGTTACCAGCACATTCTGACTATATTTGCCTTTCAAGCAAATGTTGCCTTTCAAGCAAATGTTGCTGTTGGTGGCTTTCAGCTGCTGGGCTTAGAAACAGCAGTGTCACCTCTATTACCGAACCTGCATTTAATTAAAGTGCCTAGATACTATGATAACAGATGCTAAAGAAATCTCTAAGACAGATTGCTGGATAAATCTCTATATTAAGATGAACATCTATTTAAGGTGCTTCTATGGCCCCCATTATTGCATTATATGAGTTACTTATACTTCACACAACACCCCTGTGAGGGAGGGAAATACTGATCTCTCAATTTTTTTAATCTGATGGGAGAAGTGAGGTGGACAGACTATGTGACTTAGACTTTATCTACACTTGCCGCCAAATTCGGCGCCAGTCAACAGGAGATATGCAAGCTACATAGAGTAGTTTGTGTATCTCCCATCAACTTCCTAACTCCTACTTGCTGCGGTGTCTTCAGTTCACTGCGCCAACGGGAAATGCTCTCCTGTCGACGCAGCGTTACTCCACCTGGTGGAGATGGATTAACAGCGTTGATTTCTGGGTCGATTGAGCGAGTCTCCACTTCCGCTCAATCGATCCGGATACATCGATCTGATGGCGGCGAATTTGCCGCCATCAGTCTAGACATAGCCTTAGCTATGGTCACACAGGAAGTCTGTGGCAGACCAGGAAATTGCAACCCAATCACCAGCCCCCCAACCACTGGGACCATCTTCTCTCACACCAACTTGCACTTCAGATTCTAACATGAAAGCAATTTTCAGCAAAGAAGGTTGGGGGAAGAGGAAGATTGTTTTTTGACTAGAAGAGGTGCCACAGAAGAAACAATACTATATATTCTATATGAACAGTCATTCATGCTCCTCAGCATTCATGGTGAGTATGACTATGATTTACTAGAATAATTTCTCGTGGGCTGCTGTCCATTGATTTGGTACAATTGGCAGCAGTAGCCTGAATCAGGAATTGCCCTGAGGGCCTGTTGATTCATTAGTAACACAAAGAAGACTGAATGAGCTGTTATTTAAAAAGGCAGACAGGATCCAGCCTGCATTTGTATCAACATGCTGAAAGGTGACACAAGCAATGCTAATTCAATAAATAAATCTGGTTTCTTTAATGCTTTATGTGATCTTTGTATTTGGCTAGAAGAAAAGACTTTTCTAGTGATTTGTTATCCTATGAATATAGAACAGTAAACTCGAAATATACCCTGTCAGAAGGGAGTGGTGTAAGTGGACACGGGGTGGGATGTGCATCTGTCTGTCAACTCTGGTTAGGCTGAAGAGGGTGAGGTGAAAGGATGTGCATGGTGGCAAAATGGTGTAATCTCAAACACATTATATGTGAGATGCCAGTGAAATCTCAGGAATTTTGCCAGCCTAAAAAACTGCAAGATCTGACCTAGAATTTAGAGCAGTTGAATGTACCTCCTCAACGATGAGTTAACTTTTTGTACTGTAATACAAAGACTAAATTACTACGGCTAATTAGATAATGCTAGGCTATACGTCCGCTCCACATTTCTTTCCATTCTATGTACTATAGTGGCCCACTTTTATTTATCTAGTTCTATTAAATGTTTTTGCTGTGGTTAGTTATCAACATACCATATTTCTAAAAATGTGTGTATTTTGGTCATATTATGCACTATTTAAGTACCTAAGTCTTCCAGTTTTGCATACTCAGGGAATACAGCAGCAGGCATGCTATTGGTATTGTGGTATATTTTTTCCACTCTACTTTTGTAAACCTTATCTTACTAACTTCTTTCAGGTTGTCATAGTTCATGTGGGATGATGTCTTCCGTTGCATGAGTTTAAAATTGGACAGATGCAGAGTTAGGAGGTGCCAATGACTGTCCTCAGCATCAAAGGTATTTTTAGATTCAATTTCTGTCACAGGTGCCTTTGTAACTTGAAAACCTTCAAGGGTTTCTCAACAGGCAATTGGAAAATATACTTTCAAAGTGGATATATTTCAATTGTTTTGTCATGTGTTAGGAATGATAGCAGAGCTCCTGAAGGAAAATGTTTCATCAGATGCAATGATTAGGTCATAGTAAAGGATTTGGAAGAGATCTTTTCATTTCATCATGAGTCTACACTCATACTGTGAATGAGTACAGCTGCACTAGCAAATAGGAAGGATGGTGCAATGGCTTAGGGGGCTAATAGAGAACTTGGAAGATGCAGGTTCAATTCTCTCCTCTGCCCCAAACTTCCTGCATGATCTAGAGCAAGTCACTTAGTTTCTGTGCACCTCCCTTCTCCAGTGTAAAATAAATGGGGAGAATAGGACTTCCTATCTCACCAGGAGGTTGTGAGGGTAAATACATTAAAGAAGAGCTCAGATACTGCATTGATGAGGACCACCTACATACCATAGATAGAAGAATCCTTAAATTCAGATCTACTGTGAACAGTGATGCTAAAAATAACATTGTGGCGGTCTCAAGTGGATTGGGTTTCAGTGGTGCTCTATCACTATTCACATGTAATTTCAAATGGCCATTCAGAGGGCTCCAACAAATTCTGCACCAAATCCCCTGTTATCTATCTATGGCAGACTGGAAATTCAGCAGCAGCTTCATTTGCATCTCAAAATGTTAAAATAAACAATGCAAGCAGCGTAGTAGCTGCTGTGCTGTTTGTTACCAAATTAAATTTATTTTGCACTGTCTCATATTGTCTATTTTCAATGTGCTTCAAATTTTTGTACTGACAGTGTCTGAGTGCATTGTGGAAGTTGTCAGGGGAAAGCCGTGGTTTTTAGTAACTGGGGAAGTTAGATAGACACCACTGTACTTATGTCAGTCCAATTTGATTTAAAGATCAGGACTGAAACTTACGAAATATTATGTGTGAATGTTGTATTACATTCAGCTATATTGTCTGATTAATGCACTTTTTCATCCACTAAATACCATGGTTCCAGGAACAAAAAAGTCATTGATTGATGCGGTAGCAGCTGTGAAATGAGTCCGACTTAGTCTGATTATACAAAACATTCAAAGTTATAAAACCTGATTGATACCAATAACGATAAGGAAAGTTTTTGTTACAATAAAACTTTATTTGGATACAAGCAGAGGAATGCTGCTGTTCATGCCAGCTGTGTATTTTTACTGCTGGCGAATAGGGAAACAGTATGCACTTCTGTATTTGTAAATATAATTATTTGGTTATTGTTCATATAAACAGTAGCATAGCCCTTGTTTAGGTACAAAACCCAAATATATATATTCCCTGTCTAAATCTGGCCTGAGATTTTTGTCCAAATCTCAGCAAATGTATCACCTATGAAGAGACTGTTTCATAAGGAATAAAAAATGCAGATTGTGCTAAATCCATTCTTGATGTAACTCCATTGACTTCAATAGAATTACACCCAGGACAAATATAACCCAGTCTCTGCACTTTTTATAAACCATACAAGATAAGTTATTTTTGTATAATAGTTATTTCTAGTTTCTTACATTGTTCACAGAATCTATGTTCTAAAAACCTTCAGAACTTTGGTGAAACTTTATATCCTTTCAGAAATTAAATGGTAAATATAACTAATGAACCAGGAAAAGCTCACAGCATGGTTTGTAGTAATTTTGTGGCAAAAACACTCAGTCCTTAATTATACTACTACTAATACACATTGAAATGAGACAATTAAATAAAACCTTGTTTATATTAAGTGGGTCACTATGAAAACTTTCTTGGGGCTGGATGTTAAATTAATAAAGAGAGTTATTTAATTGTATTTCACTAGTGATCATCTTAGGCATGGTCTGACATCATAGAACAATTGAAATGATATAATGCATCAGTGTACTGTGCATTTCTAAGAAATATATTATTGATATCACTTCACTAACTCCTCCCAGCTGTAGCAGCTCTCTAGTTTCCAACTGATTGCAGAGGCTTGGGCACATACTATCCTTTAAACACATTAAGAAAATTGCTGAAGAGAGGAATTTATCTAAATGCAGCCCTGGCAGAGCAGGTGCAACTCCATTGTCTTCAGTTATGTTGGGACTTGCTTTCATCAGGGCTATATTTGATCCACACTGAGCTGAGGTAATGAGATAACTGTTTAAATATGAATTCTCTGCATTAGGCATTCAGTTCTGTGAGCTAAGGATGCTGAGCATGCTGTGTCTTCAAGACTGTACTGTGGTTTCCATACACCTGAGTGTGGAGTAACTCAAGGACCTCTGTCCAAATCCAGGGAGAATGCATAGAGTAACCATTTAGAAGTTAAGAGAGAACTGAGAGAACTCAGGATCAAGCCACAAATCATTTATTTCTAACCCTGCAACTGTTCCTCATACAAGTAGTCCTATTGACTTCTGTGAATAATCTGCCTATCAGTGCATAGGGCCCTCCTTCTTTCAGTCTCTTAGCACCTCACAAACATGAATGAATTTCTCCCCAAAACACCAGTGTGAGGTGGAGATGTAAGCATAGCTCCACTTTGCAAATAGGGACCTGAGGTGCTAAGGGATTCAATGACTCTTGACCAGGTGTCACAGAAGGACTGTAGCAGAGCTGGTAATTGAACCCAATCTTCTGAACCCAGGCTGGGCTGTAGCCCTAATGCTACATAATCAAAAATTTAGAGGATTCCATCCTAAAGGACTACACTGGGGGAAGATCCTGGGCTGGTGTAAATTGTCATAGCTTAATTAAAGTCAATGGAGCTATGACAATTAATACCTGCTGAGGAGCTGTCCGTGAGTATTTGACTTCTACTTTATTGCTTTAATGCTAAGGAATAACTTGTTCATTGAACTAAAATAAGTGATTTATCACAGTGTAAAGAGACACAAGTGTTGTTTCGGTTCACAGTCCTTGGTCTCTTAGAAAGTACTAGCATTTGGGGCCAGGCCTTCCTAAACTGACAATTTTTGCCAGTACTGTATGTCTAAAAGTGTGAGGGAAATTGTGTATTAAAACATTACAACTCTAACTGGAGAAAATTATTCTTACTCTGAGCTGATGCTAATAGTTTGAAGTACGGTGATTGTTTTATAATAACAATTGTATCTGCCCCCAGTGTAATACTTTTAGTCCAAAGGATTCCCAATCAATTTACAAATTACAGGTCTAATTTCAAAATGGCTCCCTATCTTGCTAGCACAAATTTGTGGGGCACATTTTTGTGCTTGCAAAACCAGCATTTGAATGCACTGCCTGCAGCAGCATTTGCAGGTGAAAATGGGACAGTTACATCTGCAGTTGCCAAACTCAGCTGGGCAAATGTATGTTTCAGTAACAGGTCTGAAGATGAAAGCAGCATGCTTATTTGAGCCTCAACAGGGACCTCTCCAGTGGATTAGAGATTGTTGAGGGTCAGCTTTTAAGGTAGCCCACTTTAGTACCCTCAGCTAGAAAGAAAGCAACTACCCCACTGTGGGTGGCTTCATGACCCTATAGGTTCCAGGAGGATTGCAGAGGCCCTCTGCCCCTCTACCTTGAATAACCAAGTACAAAATAAAACTGTAATTGTTAGGGGATTTTTTGCTGATGTTAACGTCCTGGACCTCAAATGGTACAAAAATTTTAATGCTGAGTGGCGCACCCTGAAGATAGGCGAAATGATTGTAGAAATTAATAGCAATGGTTAATACCTTGCCTGTTAGAAAACAAATTTTAGAGCACTTGAGAAGGTGAGAACTGTGAGGGAGTGGAGAAGTATGTGCTCACTCAGGGGAGGCCAGTGGGACTGGTCTTCCTTTGCCAGTAATGCTAACACAGAATGTTCTCTTTACAGTACACTGAGTACATTATGGTTCCCACAGCCCCACTTCAGTGAGCATCTTTCTGATTGAGCCCTTGCCTTTTCAAAGGCCAGGAGCCATCATTGTTCCTTCAGAGACTCTGTGCAGGCCCAGCACTGAAGGTGTGTGTTGCCCCCTGCTGCTCTTTCATGCACATTACAGTGTTGGTATCCTTCCAATAATCACCTTAGAGCAGTGGCTCTAAACCTTTCCCGACTACTGTACCCCTTTCAGGAGTCTGATTTGTCTTGCGAACCCCAAGTTTCACCTCACTTAAAAACTACTTGCTTACAAAATCAGACATAAACACAAAAAAGTGTCACAGCACACTATTACTGAAAAATTGCTTACTTTCTCATTTTTACCATATAATGATAAAATAAATCGATCGGATAAATATTGTACTTACATTTCAGTGTATGGTATATAGAGCAGTATAAACAAACCATTGTCTGTATGAAATTTTAGTCTGTACTGACTTCGCTAGTGCTTTTTATGTAGCCTGTTGTAAAAAGAAGCAACTATCTAGAGGAGTTATGTACCCCCTGGAAGACGTCTGTGTACTACCTCCAGGGGTACACGTAGCCCTGGTTGAGAACCACTTAGAGCTTTTACGAGCGGGGCAGATCTTTGTCGGTCTTCATGGGTCCCTTTCACTGAGCCTCTCCTCTTTGGGAGCTGCCAACGGGAGGGGTAACAGAAGCCTTTAATGGGGGAGGTGTGGTTGTTGATAGGCTTCAACAACAAAACCAGCCTAAAACCTTGTGATCTGGCAAAACAGATTAGCCCTGCTAACAACACAAAAGATGAAAAATTACAGGTCACAGCATTTATTCTACTAATTTAAAAATGATTAAGCTTTGTTTCGGCAGGCAGTTGCAGGTTTGTGCCGCTTTTGCATTCACGGCGATAGTTAATGAACCACCGATGGTCCCAAGGAGAACTGGAAAAACATTCAGTTGAAAAATGGTTCTGCCTGTTTGTCTTGCATGTTCTTTTCTTCTAGTCCTAGTGACATTTGCACAGCAACAGGATTTCTGTTCTACTCTGCAGTGCTTCTTTACACAAGTCCAACTGATTCATTTCAGGGGGTGTTTCATGTGTGACACGTATCCAAGACTGAGCCCATGTTAGAAAAACCTATCACCTCCAGCTGCTCATTTCTTCAGTTGCCTTAACCATGTAGGGGGTGTAGGGCTACAGCGCAGTGGTAAGTTGAAGCCGCTCCAAATGTTTACCTCAATGAGATGTTGACTGATAACAGGTGAAATAAGAGGGTAAGAGGGCATATGTGGAGAGGGACCACTATGAATATTTATTTTTGTAACCCATCATAAAGACAGTGTATACAATCCTGTTCTCAGTTACATCTGTGTGCAGTCAGCAAAGTCACATGAATGGAACTGCAAGCAATATTTGGGCCACTTTCTGCATCTCTGCTGCAGTCTTTTCATACCTGAAGTCAGAAACCTCTGTTTGTCACATCATGTTAATAAGATCCTCAGGAGCCCTTTGTCATGTCACAAGCAGAAGGCCCACCCACCCTGCAACATGGTGTGAGTTTGGGTGTGTTTACTTCAATATAGCAGCGGTGGTGCAGGAGTTTTGAAATGGGCTGTGGGTGCTTTCTGACAAGGTCTGGATGCAAATGGATGTTAGAAAAATGCAGTGTCATAGGCAGTTAGGGCCAGTTTTTTTTATGGTGGTTAGGTACCTAAATACCTCTCAAAGTCTGAGCCTTAGTCTTGGTATTTGCTTTTGTAAAATAGAATAATAGAAAATTATTGACCTCAGGAGGTCATCTAATCCAACCCCCTGCTCAAAGCAGGACCAACTCCCACTAAATCATCCCAGCCATGGCTTTGTCAAGCAAGGCCTTAGAAACCTCTTAGGATGGAGATTCCACCACCTCCCTAGGTAACCCATTCCAGTGCTTCACCATCCTCCTAGTGAAAATATTTTTCCTAATAACCAACCTAGACCTCCCGCACTGCAATTTGAGATCATTGCTCCTTCTTCTGTCATCTGCCATCACTTGGAACAGCCTAGCTCCATCCTCTTTGGAACCCTTCTTCAGGTAGTTGAAGGCTGCTATCACATCCCCCCTCACTCTTCTCTTCTGCAGACTAAATAAGCCCAGTTCCCTCAGCCTCTCCTCATAAGTCATGTGCGCCAACCCCCTAATCATTTTCATTGCCTACCCCACTGGACTCTCTCCAATTTGTCCACATCCTTCTTGTATGGGGGGCCCAAATCTGTACACAATATTTCAGATGTAACCTCATCAGTGCCAAATAGAGGGGAATAATAACTTCCCTCAATCTGCTGGCAGTGCTCCCACTAAAGCAGTCCATTATGCCATTAGCTTTCTTGGCAACAAGGGCACACTGTTTACTCATATCTAGCTTCTTGTCCACTGTAATTCCCATGTTCTTTTCTGCAGAACTGCTGCTTCGCCAGTCGGTCCCTAGTCTGTAGCTGTGCATGGGATTCTTCCATCCTAAGTGGAGGACTCTGCATTTGTTCTTTTTGAACCTCATCAGATTTATTTTGGCCCAATTCTTCAATTTGTCTAAGTCTCTCTGTATCTTATCCCTACCTTCCAGCGTATCTACTACTCCCTCCAACTTAGAGTCAATTTGCTGAGGGTGCAATCCACCCTCTCATCCAGATCATTAATGAAGATGTTGAACAAAACCAGCCCCAGGATTGACACCTGGGGCTCTCCGCTTGATGCTTGCTACCAATAGCAGAGATATTTAATTAAAAATAAAATAGCTTCTGAGCCTGAGCAATAGCTTGTGGGTCTTTAATTGAAGCATCCTGTAAAAATTAAAGAGAGTAAACATCCACTTAAAACAATATGTTTTATAGTGACATTACTCTGTGTAATTTATACAGCCATCTGCAATGTTTTAAGGTGTCAATACCCTTGGTACCTGCTTTCATAAAACCAAAAAAACAATGCAATAGTCACCATTAAAAAGCCAGCAGTTATCACACAGGTCTATGAAATACCATGCAATTTCATATACTTAGAATAGGAAATTCTGGGTTGCTTCAGACACTGAGTAGTTCCTGTATGTCAATATTGACTTGATAATGACACCTACTGTAAATTTTGAGTTATGGGTGCCATTTTCCCTGTCATTGTCTGGTAGATGCTGCATTTTGTTTAGCTTGTTAACAGGACACCTCAGAACATCAATCCCAGAAGCAGAAATGCCTACTCAAAATGGGAGGGTAACGCTAAATTTCCTGACTTCTGTGGGTTTTAGTAAGTTAGTCCCTTCCCACTTTGAGGCAGAGACTTTCACTGATTCCTGTTGCCAGAAGTAGGAGGGACTAGGTGGTATTGTTGGCTGTAAAGAGTTAATTCCTCTTCTCTTGTGGGGTGTCCAGATGCGTCTTTAATAGGTGACTGAGTTCTCTCACTTTATAAAACAAGGCTCTCAGTTGGTCACCTGCTGTGGTGCTTCCTTTAACAGAAATCAGCAGCAAAGCTTGGAGAGGGCCCCCATAACCCTCCCCCTACTGCCTCCATCTCATCATTTATAGCAAGAAGAGATGCAATGTTATTGGTGTGGGTTTTTAATAGTGGCAGTGCTGGTACTAGGGGAAAGGATCACTATAACAAGCAGAGCATTGTCTTGCTAAATACACGATGCTAGATGGGGACTTGATAGTGCTCAGAGTACAGGTTTCCAGTGAATAAATAGTAAATAGGGAGATGCAGGCTGGGAGGAATGGTCTTCCCAGGCCTGGAGAAGAAGAAGGACTCAGACTTCTCTGTAGTGCCCATCCCTTGAACCCGAGAGGAGGAGTGAGGCATACGTCATCCCCACCACCACCCCAGCAACATATCGTGAAGTCTGCCCCATTGTTAGCACTGCACTGATTAACTTGTGTGGTCCTTCTTCTATGCTGGAGCACCACCCCCTCCGGAGAGAGGTTTGGGAACATCTGCCAGCAGGGAGCCCAGGCAGTGCCGTGGCAGTGTGCACGTGGAGGAAATGTGTGGTGCCCCAGGACCACTGCACAGATGGTTCTTGGCCTCAAGCAGAGCTGTGTGATTTGGAGGCTGAAGCTGCTGGGCATTCCATTAGGGATGCAAGTACAAACATTGTCTCCTCCAGCCTAGGGACCTAAGGGAAACTATGCAAAGGGAACCTTAGAGTTTTCAGCCCTTCCTGGGCCCCCTTCCCCAGCTGCTTCCACAGGAGGGGGTGGTTTTCTCAGTAACTAACACCTCTATACAGTAGCTGTGGAGCGAGAGCTCATTTGATATTATATAAACATTTATAAAGAAGCTAATTCAAACTTAAACTGGCTATAAACCTTCATGACCAGGCTGCCCTATGGGCCATCTCTCCCTCTGTGTGCAAGTGGGGACATACAGCTTCTGAGTACTGTTGATGAGCAACTCTTGTGCACTTCAGCTCAGAAAAGCCAAGTGTGGTCCCCTACTTCATTTACAGGGGGGAAAAAAAAACAACAGAAATCATTTTGAAACTTTCTTGGCCTCTCAAGTGTTTTCACTGTGCAGTGTCAGTCCAGCTTGTTAACACCCCATCAGTATCTTTTCTCAGTTGCTGAGAGGTCACAGTATTATCCTGCTTAGAAAAGCATGCCAGCATTGACTATGGATCCCTGATGAATTGTGATTCCTGTCTGTGCATAGAAAACATTCCTGTTTTGCCTAATAGAGAGACCATAAATGCACAAGGCCTCAGGAAATGAACTTTGTTTAATCTTGTAGAGAAAGCAGTCCCTCCCTTCCAAGAGATTCATTTGTTTAATACAGAAAAGTGCTTATGGGTCACTTAATTGTGTCATCCAAAGGGACTGATAACTACCCTTCTGTAGAACAAGGAGGATTTGACTTGTTTATTATTTAAGTTTAGAAATTCAGAGTTGAGAGCTTGAAAGTTATAAACTTCCTATTTTCCTGTTCTTTTAAAACAATGAAAGACCTCTTTGGGTTCATTGATTCGTAATTTGTTACTGCAGCATAGGTTTTCTTCTGTCATTGCTTGAAAATTTTTCCCAGCAGCTATTAGTCTGGGGACTAAATCTTCTAGGCCCGGGCAGAAAATACCAAGGCTGGGTCTACAATGCCATTCCCTACAAAAGGAGCAAAACAGTTGGGTGCTGTGGAGGGCGCTATATTTAATTGTAACACTCAACTTTCTGCTGAATGTAATTTTTAAAATGCAGCTTACTGTCTCTTGCTTTTGTCAGACTTTCCTTTCTTTTCCTGATTTCACTCAATCTCCTGTATCATGGTGTATCTTTTCCTGCACTGTTTTCAGTGTCTCTTGTTCCTGCTTTCTTTTTCACTTGACCTTCTCCATCCTTTCCTTTTTCTTTCCCTCTGGTGTGTTTTCTACACTTCCTTGTCCCATTTCTTCCTATGAAATTGCTCTCCTTCTCAGTCTTCTACTTCTCTTTTTAAACTAATCCTCTCAATTTCTCCCTCCCACATCCATCCACTCATTGCTCACCATCTCCTTCAGAGAAGGAGCCAGTAGCAACCTGGCCTTCTGTTTCTTGAACAACCACTTGACCTGCTCTCTGGTCCAAATGCTCCACTCATGGCTGGCTAGTGGATGAATGAGTTGATCAAGCTCAGTCTACCATTAATAGTGATTATCACCGTGAGTGAAGTTGGGGCCACAGAATTACACACATACAAAGCTGCTTATTGAAAGATGTTCAACAAGGTGTAACAATTTGCAGTATAATATAAAGGACATTTTCCATTAGGGGAGTGCTTGCTACAGGATCACTTGAAAGCCAGGAAGAAGATGTGAGTGTATTGGGGGCATAACCTAGTTCTCAAAGCTATTAGGCCCAGATTTTCAAGTATGGGTCCCTCACCATCATCATTTTGTGCTTTTTGTTGGTCCTGTCTATTTATATCTAGTGTGTTGTCATTTTTATTTCCTGATTGTTTGTGTAGTTTTAGATTTACTATCATAAAACAATTTAACCCCCTTTTAAAGAGAAATAGCAATACCATTGGTAATTTACTTTACTCAGGACATTTATGAATTCCTTGAACTATGGCCTTGATATTTGCATGGTGAATTAAAGCTCTCTCCATCAGCATCCAGCTTCTCCTGTTCTTGCATTCTTCAGGACCTAATGGGAGAAAAAGAGGCTGGGAATGATGTCACTGGCTCTTAGAGCCACAATTCTTAGCTTCTATTCCCAACTTTGCCATTGACTTGGTCATCTTGAGCGCAAGTCATTCAGCTTCCGTTTCCTTTTCTGCAAAATAGGTATTATAATACCTGCCCCATAGGAGTTAAAGGCTAAATTAACTATTTTTTGTGAAGCTGTAGAACTGCAAAGTATTTGTAGATGTTATTAAGAAGTCCACATGAGGGCAAAACAACCTTGGTTTAAATATATATATTTGTGATTAGCAACTGGAGCAAGGATAACTCTGGAAAAACACATGAAAGTGTCATAGATTTATGCTGCACATTATAGTTTGCTTTGGTGTGACAGTATCTTTTTAAAGTAGTTCTAACAGCAACTGCAAAATTGTAGCAAATAGCCCATAACACAGCTATCATGACCACCATTAAAATATTCAGTGGCAATTGGCTATCAAGTGTCATGGTAGCAGCTGACATTTTAATAAAAGAAGTCACCAGCAATATGTTCCACATGATTGCTTTGTTCAAAATAAAAAGCTTTATGGAAATGAGCACCATGCAATTACTGGAATGAAATGTGGAAATTTATTTATTGTTGGTTTATTCAAATTTTTAAAAAACATCTATAGATGCTCATATAGTGCTCTAGGCACCTATCCCATACATTAAGAATCACACCAGGAACATAAGAGACTGCCCATAAATATACCTACCTCAGCCAACAACGTCCTCAACAGCCTTTATGGAGAGGGTTAGTAATATATAGCAAACATATGCTTAATGATAATCAAACCTCTTATCTTTATGTACCTGAATTTGCTTATCTTCAGCCCCTCCCTGTCAGATGTGCAATAAAAGGTTGCTCATTTTATAAGCTTCTCATCTCTAATGTTCACCAAGTTACCAATGCAAGTTCTGCCTAAGAGATCTAAGGTGTAGTTATGATACCAGTAGCAAATAAAGCATGAAAGTAAGGGCAGAATCTTTAAAACAGAAGTACATGGTTCATCCCTACAGGGCTGGAACACTAATGGAATAACCTGTTACTTGTGTTTCCACCGCTCCTTGCTATGTGGTGTGGAATAAGGCAAAACGACAGAGTCACAGAGGGGAAAGGTGGTTATGCAAGATATTCTTCCTCCTCTGTAGCCACCATCGGCCCCTCTGTAGAAAATCATGTGGCTTGGCCCTGAAGGCATAGCCAGGAAAGAGAGGAATCACACTCTGCATAAAAAACAAGGATCTGATGCCTAGCACAATAGGATCCTGGTCCATGATTGGGGTTCCTAGATGCTATGAGAATACAAAATAAAATAATAAACAACCTATCTTAGAACAGCACTAACTACCCCTCTGCACTCTGACTCCCCTAGGAGGGTCAGATATTGCAACCTGACTGGCTGTCAAGCTGTCATTTTTTGAGGGACTGCCTGGAAAGTGAGCAGAGGATACAGCTTTTCGCATCTGGCCAAAGGTTACTATGCAATTATGGCTTTAGCTGTCCAGATCCCCATTCCTTGCTCATTTTCATGGCCTTGACAGAAGGCCTCTCCCCACCAGTCAATTGGTTCAGGGGTTCAAATGCAACCCTGTTGAATCACTTGAGGCTATTTTGTTCCCCTTTATTCATTTTTGTACAGCTCAGGGAAATTAGAGTTGGAAAAGAGTTATTAGGTCATCGTCTTTTTCCTTTCCCTAATGCAGAGTTGTTCCCAGCAGTATATTCCTGGGCACTTTGTCCAGTCTAGTTTTAAATGACCCTGTCAAAGCAGCTTCCCTTACTTCTTTCTCCTGGGAGACTTGGTTCATTAGGTCCATTAGCGCTATTAAGGATTCCATATAGCACAGTTTGAAAAACATTAGTCCAAAGGGCAGCTGATCCAGCTTCTATGTTACTTTCCAATTCCACTGGGAGAGACGTTCTAGTGAAAAATGAATCCTAGAAAAAATAGATGATGATCCTGAAGGAGCTTTCATGTGCCCTTTGGTAGTAAAACTGTATGTACCAAAATGGCCATATGCTTTGAAAATCACTTCACTAAATATATTTTCAAGGGTTTATTTTATGCAGGAAATTTTCACCAGTGAAAGCAGAAGTCTTAAACGAAAAACACTGTTTTGTATAAAATCAAGTCTGGTATGGGTTTGCATTCAATTTATTGAATTTAAAAGGAGCAGAAGTAGACCCTTTATTTATAAAGGGCCAGATTGTGACTGGCCCCAATATAGAGCTCCTATCGCATGACCTGTGATCACTTACAATCCCTGCACTTGAGTGAGTGCAGCTGTTGCTCTCTCAGTGAACCTAGGATGCACAATATATAAAAGGAGAAGGGGGAAGAGAAATGGAGGCTCTCCCACCACTCCCTGCACTGCCAGACCAGAGGGGAGTATATGCTGCCCATTCCTAAGACTCCTTACTGCTGAGTGGGAAGTTGCAAAGGGTTGTGGGTTTTTTGCATTATTACAAGGAGAAAAATGGTCAGAATATTTTATATCGTGGGCAAAGTGCATTTTAATTCAGGACCTCCTAACTCAGCCAAAGCTGAAAGGATTTTGCGTCATCTTTCAAAATGAACAGTCTTCAGCCTCAAGCAAAGATAAATCATGGAAAATACAGCCCAACACACGAAAAATGTTGGAAAGTTACAAGTATTTAAAACACAGAAAAGTGTGCACGATCCTGAACCATGTAGGTTAATGTTAGCCAGACTGGGCCAATAATACAAACTGTTTTGAAACCTGACCACACGGCTTGCTAGCAGAGACTGCTATAATAATATTTGGTCATTTATATCTTTGATATGCTATCCAAATAGTAACTGAAGGTCTGCTTCTGCTAACACTGCCAGACACAGTGCTTATTACCTATTGGGATCAATGGGACTACTGGTTAATTATCAGCCACTATCAAATCTCCCATAAGGTAAGATTATATTGTGGCGAGATGAATAACATGATTAGAAGTGTCCCAGATACACCAAAATATCATCACAATTGGTCCTCAGGTTTGCAATCTCAGGAGAGGGGCCCGTGATTGAGTGGCCATGGAGACAGAACAGCTGTCTGACCTCTAGAAAGGATACCTCCAGGATGGGGTTGAGGCATATTGGCAAGGGTATATGGGGAAGTTTGTACTACTACAGTCCAGACTGCATCTGGTCTGTAGAGACAAAGAGAATTTCAGCATCTAGTTTGACACCTTTCAGTAGCAATAAAAGAACCAAACTGTATTACATAAAGTCTGTATTGCTGGCGAACAGCTCTGGGACCCAGCAGAATATTTCCTCATGCGCGTGGGTGCTATATATACAAATGAGTCACTTTGTGGGCAGTATCACATTATTAGAGTATCATTTGTTGTAGTAATCCCCTGCTATGACATGTTTGGCTTTTTCTGCTGAAGTTAACAGTATAGTTGATTCATTTCTTAAAATACTTTGTCTTTTACATTTTTGTGGCTTAAGAGTTTGTGTCTTGGGGATTTTTTTTAGGTTTTGGTTAGGGTTTTATTTTTAATTATTAAAGCTCACATTTTCAAAAGAGTTCACTAATTCTGGGTGCCTCCATTTTTGGGTGCCCAACTTAAATACCAATGGCCTGATGTTCAGAGGTTCTGCGTACTCACAGCTCTCAGCTTCAGCTGGAATTGTGTGTGTTAATCACCTTTGAAAGTCCGGTTCTAGGTGTCTCAAAAGGGGCAACCAGGAAATGAAGAGACCCAAAATTACAGGCCACTTTTGAAAATGTGGGCTTATTTCTCTAGCTCTGTTTCCAGCTGACTGTTGTTTGTTGGCTCTGATGCTGTCTCTGGAGGCAAGAAAATTATATATATCATTTATGAGTAATGGACAAGAGTTTAAAAGGAAACTAGTGATTTTGGGGCCTTCCATCTTAAAGGTGTCTGATTTTCAGAAACTGAAAAGCCTTTGACCTCTGAAATACAGGCCCCTTTAAGATGTCTCAAGTTGAGCACACAAAAATTGAGGCACTCCAGATTACCAACCATTTTGAGACTTTGGCTGAAATATAGCCCTGGAAACACATGTGTTAGAGTGTGTTAGAGACAAGAATAGAACCTCGCTCTAACAACCACCCTCTAAAATACTGCTCCTTTTAATGTGTCTGACGTTGAATACCAAAAAATAAGGTACCCAAAAATCACTGACTTTTGAAAGTCTTGGGTATTGGTTCCATAATATGACTATATAATGTACATATTTATAAGATGGGTATGTATTGATTTTTATATTTTAATTCAAACACCATCTGAAACATCTGTTTTTGTATTTTTCTTATAAAACATTAAAAATGGAAACAATGACTGCCTGACCCACCACAAATACATCTCCCTGCTCAACCCACTAGCTAGTGGCCTATCTGCTTATTTACCTTTCATAGCCTATTTACCACCCTTTTGAGGAAAGCCTGGTAAAACATGTAAGCCTTCCAGCTTAAACTGAACACTGACACACCTGGGCTGTGTCGGACCAAGACAGGAGGTGAGTTCTAGCTGAGAGCCCATCAGTGAGAAAACCCCTTAGAAAAAGAATATGATAAGAACTTTCACTGACTGAACATGGTTTCTTTGTATAACTGCACATGATGGGATTTGCTGGCTAATAAAACCTTCTTAAAAGTTTTCTTATTAAATAGCTTAAAAAAAAACCAAAACACCTATATCCCATTATTAGGGTATTTTCCTTCGCAATTTGTTCAGAATTAAAAACATTGCTGGTGAGACTGGTTCCTAAAAATCTGTGGGTTTCTTTTGTTAAAATGCCACTGGCAACACTCAGTCATAGGCACTGAACATTACAAACGTTCTGACAACTTTGCCAGCGGCTGCATTTCCTGTTGCCATGGAAATGGACAGGCGATCAGTGAAAGCTGGGTAATGGGTTTTAAAAACAAGTTTATTTAAAAAAAAAATCAGATGTATTAGGTAAAAATAGCTGTTCAGTACTGTTATGTTCCCTGTGATGTTATTTTGTAACAGTGGGTCCTTCTCTATCATTGAACTCTATGTAATCTAATCTATTTAAGCATGTATACTGCACTCATCACCATGACATTGCTGTGGAGGAGGGTTTTTTTTCATGTAGCTCCTGTAATGCTAATGACAGAGAATCACTGGTTTGATGGTTTCAACTGTCTAAAAAGATAACATTATTTTGACTGTCTAAAATGGCACATGAACACAACTGATCATTTCCTTTATTTCATCTGACATTCATAAAGGAATCTATTACTACAGCCATTTTTCGTTAGCCAGGGATTTATAGGGAACTTTTCCTAGTGCCATTCTAGGTTTGTCTGGTGGGTCATATGTCCAATATATAGCTAGCAAATGAATTATGTTCTTCATCAATGCCTCTTTATTATGCTGTATTTAGACTTCATCTGTCTTGGTCCCATATTTCCAGGTTTGCAGATGCTTGACTACAGCACCATTGTAACATTTTACTAATCAAATCATCAGAATTATGCTGGTGAGGCAAATTATGTTATGCAGATAAACCAACCTATGAGAATTAATTAGTGTTTTAAAAAATAAAGTACTTGGTAGAAAACTGGTTGTGTTCATGGGGTGAGACGCAGAGATGCAGATAACTAAGAAAATAAGTACTAATCGGAAGCTATCTGCTTCTTCATCCTCTCTTTGTTAAAAACATCTTCTGTATTGACCTGTGATTTCTGGATAATAGTGCTCATATGCATTTCCTAACAGTTTATTAAATTTGGAATATCTAATATCTGCAAAGGCTGTCCACTACATTACTTGCCCCTTTCCCCAAAAAAATCAGTATAAGTGCACTGTAAGCAAAATGATTTAGATTTTTGCACTTAATCTCAGGTGTTGGGCAACAATATTATACACAACACTTTTCTGATTGCTGTAACATCTTAGGGCCTGATCCTGAAAACATGTATGCATGTGAGTAATGAGTGGCTCCACTCATATTGGCAAAATTACTCGTATGTATGAGTGCTGACCCTTAAACAGTGTCTGGAAATGTTTTACTGTGAACTGATGCTGTAAAATTACGTGTGGTAACTGTTCACCTTAATTCATAGACCATGTAACCATGTGTACTTTGCAGTGTTCTCATTTTAATTGCCATTCAGCAGTTTGGTGTGCAGCCAAAAGAGTCCTCCAGGCTATTTCCTTAAACATGTCTTTTATGAGTCCTATGTAGAATTATGGTGCAAATTCTGTCATCATTTTAACACTCTCACCTTAGCCTGACTCATCTCCTCATACAGCCTTATGGCATTATCTGGAATTGATTCCAAGTATATTCAACAAAAAAATGGTTCCTGCTACATTTATTTAAAAATCATTTTCTTTTGCCTTGGCATTTATAGAGAACAAGCTGAAACTGGCTTAGTATGTTCAGAAGGGGTCCTGGGAATGAAGATGGTTGCTGCTCTTCTAGCTGAAGTCATTAGGCATGCAGCTCAATTCAATAGCTGAGTGTTTCTCAAGGCTATACTTTTGAGGCTTAGGATTAGTCTAATTATACAGTCTCTTTCAGGTAGGTTATACAGATACAGCATTGGGCTGTTTTCCTCTAATAATTCCTTTGCCATGCTTGGATGCCAAGTGTTAGATTACTGATGTGTAATCGATTTCTGTATATCCTTCGACTGCCTGCCTACTTGATGCTTTCTATTGTTTTTGCATACAAGTGTTTCAGGATGATAAGGCAGAAAGGTGAGGAGCTACAAAATCTCCATTTGGAGAATGGAGTTCAAATTTTTGCTTAGGTCAGTCACTCCTAATATAATGAATAAAGCCCCACACATTCCAGGCCCCATTCACAAGCATCACCAAATCACCACACACTTTCAGTCTCTGCTCAAGAGAGGTTCAGGACTGGACTAGAGAGGGACCATTGTAAGTCATGAATGAAAGCCATTAGTAGAGGTATGGGAAGAGTGTTGTATAACACCTTCCTGCACTCTGAATGGTTTTAAACCTTTGCTGGTTATCCCTTTCATGAGTTTACAGATTCAGGGCCAAACTGAAGTTGGTGCTAAAACTCCCCTTGACTTCATCAAAACAAGGATTTGGCACTTACAGGAAACAGTATTGTGTGGAATAATTATATGCTCTAAACACTTGGTTATGACTGTGACATATAAACAACACTCATATCTATTACTTAAGTCCCCAGCACTGTGCACAATAGATGTCCAAATAATTTAGATAGTTTGGCTCATTAAATTATCAGTCTTTACAAATATTGGTTGCATTTCAAAGGATGCTTTTTTAAGTGGGTAGTAAAATGCAAACAGACATGTAACTGCTGCTTATTCAACACTTATTGAAGTCAGTGGGAATTGGGTCTGGACCTCAGACATGAAATGTGGGTATATCATTTGGGAACAGACAAACCAATCCAATAGATCTGTGCAAAAATCACAACTCTGAATTCTTGCATAGATCTACAATGAAAAACATTATTACAATCTAACTCCTACTGGTATACACACAAAATGACTGGGGAGTGATTCTCTTAGGGGGTAGAAAGAGTCTAATGATTTTCACAGAACCTGAAGAAACCTTTCCATCCACTATTATGCCTGTTCAGATCATCTACAAAAATTTGACATATCCAAAGATTTAAACTGAGAGGCACAAAGATCTAAATATCATAAATTTGAATTCAAGATTGAAAAACATTTCTCATTCACTAATCCTCTTGGTTGACTGGCAAATACACAATTAATGGGAATAAATGCACTTCAAAACTATTTTTATTCCATGACCCTAACCTACCAGATAAGTCTTTAAAACATTGTTAATATGAGTATCTGAATGCAAGTTAGTTCATGTCGCTTCCTGCTAAATTTATGTAGTATGATTTGCTGATCTATTTTTCCTGATGTGTAACAGTATGAAATTTCTCTTACCTCCAATAGAACTGAGACTGTTACAGCTGCCTTTTTCTCTATCACACCAAAGTTGAAATCTAATAAATATAACAGTAGAGGACAGAAGCAAATGATCAATTTTTATGGGCTGCTAAAGTAAGTACATCTATTCTGATTTCTTTTAAATTTTTCTGTTCTTCAGTTCAGCAATGGTGACCAGCAAAAAAAACCAAACCCCAAACAAACAAAAAAACCCCAACCAGGCAGGTGCAGCAGGCAATCCGTGTCATTCGTCTCTTATTGATGTACACAGGCAGCTAAATTCATCAATCTGTTTGTGCATACAAATTCTAGCTGCAGACTTGAAGGGCCAGACTGATATTTTCGAGGTCAAAAACAGCTTAATATTAAAGACCAACTCTGCTTTTTTTAAAAATTACATTTTGATTAGGCATGAATTGTATATTCACTATATGCTGCATACTGAGGAATCACAAAGCAACCCACTTCAATTGCACGTTGAAAGGTTTCCAAGGAGTAATAGCAATCAAAATAGTACTTTCATCACTTTTCAAGCCAGTGAACAGCTTTTCAGCACTGCTAGGGCCAAACTAATCAATCATACGTGCAAATTACAATGCTAATTGCAACCATGTATAACATTTTGACTATTTTCATGCACTTCTAATTAACAGGAAGGCAAGAGGGATGTTGGACCATATGGATTTACTCCAGGAATGAATCTGAATTCCCTATAATCTAATTAATTAATCTGAAGTAGACTCAAAGATAATTACCCTTTAGTTACTGGATTAACATACCTCTGTGCAAGGTATATACCTAAAATTAAAGGAAAATTAATAATTCCTTAGTATAGCATGTGTTTTGCCCTTTTATGTCAGGATCACAAAGCCATTTACAAGCATTAATTAATTAAATCTCACAAGAGCTTGGCCTGAGCTGCCAAACAACTGGATATTTGCCTGGTGGAGTGATCCCTCCAATGGCCAGTTTGTTCCCTCCAGTAAGCTTGTATGTGAACTGCACTGGCAGCACCTCTCTTCCTTACATAAGGCTATGAGTGAAGGAGGCCTCACCTCATAGCTGCCTAACCTCAGGCTTTTGATATAATATTCAGGCTGTTGAGAGATTTCTAAGACCTTGATGATTGTCTCCAAAATCTCGGGCTGTTCAGTTGCACTAGAGCATGAGGGCTGCAGGAGATGCAAGCACAGAAGTGACCTTGAATTAATTAGAGGAGAAATAGAGAAATGTTTCAGCAGGCTTCAAGGAAAATAGTTCTGGTAGAATTTTGTATGGCCCAGCTTCCTAAGTCACCCATTCTGACTCTCACTGTACAACATATGCATTTTACAGATAGGTAGATGACCTTGAGCCAATTTCAAGGACGACACCCAAAAACTGAGACAACCCAAGTCGGACACTAGAGAAGTTGGACTGAGGTTTTGTGCAACAGTTTTTGCTGTAATTAATAAAAAGCCCCATAGCAGCTACATGAGCCCTAGCAACACTAGATGCCTTGTTTAGGAAATATACTGGCCCACAACACATGCAGTTTTCAAGGAGAAATCTGTTTTTTTCCTGAAGCAGAACTGAAGAAGTAAAGGTAAAAAAAATAATGTGGGTGACTGCCATCTTTCCTATGAAAAGAAACAGAATAAAATGTAATTTCCTGTAAATCACTTGGGAATTAAAGTTTTGAATTATGGTAACTGACCACTGGATGCCACTAGTGTTCCACCAAAATAAGCTAGCAGGTGTCTTCTTTTTTCTGGCTTGTTTGCAAGGATCTCCTCAAAGGCAGAAGTGTGAATATAGCTGTGTCAGTAATTCAGATCTTCACTATAAAATAAGACCCAAATCTAGAATTGTTAATGTTTTGCTTTACTTGAGTATTTGACAATTTCTATCGCAGAAAGCCCTCTCACCAGTTATCAGAGCACAGGGGGAAAATATCCCCCCCTTCAAATTCCCTGCAGGGCTGACCCGGCTTTTGGCTAAAGATAACTTTTGTCTTCTCCTTCATCTCACTAAAGCCAATGCTGGGTGGGGTTGGCCACAGAATTGTGAGCTGCTTGCTATAGTATTCTCAGATCCTGCTGGCCCTGTGAGAGAGAGACAATAAACTGTGTTCCAATCCGGCTCCCACCTCCACTTAGCCACAGTATCTCCTCCCCCAACCTATCTTCTATGTGTGACCCCATCCCTCCAGGATGTTTGTGGCAATCCCTTCTCACTTGCCTTTCAAGCTCCACCACCTCTGAGGAGGCCTCTGCACAAATCAAGAAGCTAAAAAGGTAGTCAAAGCTCAATTTACTTTCCAACTTGGGAATGAGGGCAGTTGGGGATTTAACTTCTGTTGTAAATTGCTGTGTGTCCCTATGAGAACTTCTGGCAAAACCATGAAAACATATGCTTCTATGTTATGATTAATATTCTGACAGGAAAATTTGAGGTAATATCTTTCATTCCTGAAAGCAGGCTAGTAAAAGCAGCTGGTACGGGGAAGTCTGTGAGGGATGAATGAAGTAAGGCTAAAAAAGTGCACAAATGGCACAGGGAATTACACTGCAACATGTTTAGAAGTAAATGATGTGAGTATGAAGCAAACTGGATGGTAGAAATTAAAGCTATTTCGCCCCCAAAGGTGAATTTCTAAATCATTATTTGAGAAGGGGAAACATTCATTGACTGAAACAGACTGGTATTATTCTCTAGCATCTATGATTAGAAGAGAATGCTGGTATAGCTATAACGACAGCCCCCTAGCGTCGATGCCTGGTACACCAACATGAGGATCTTTTCTCAGTGTAAGAACACCCCCTCCCTGAATGATATTAACTATGCTGACACTTCTGTCTGCATAGCTGCATTTCACTGGGTTTTAGTTGGCATAGCTATATCAGTATTTGTGGTTTTTTCATACCCCTGACTAACATAGCTATGCCAGTATAAGTATTAAGAGTAGACCAAGCCTTTCTTTGTTTGCCCCTCTGTAATACAATAACTTTTGAAAACCCCATCAAATCAATTCCAGAATATCAGGGAACATGGTGATAAAGTTGCCCAGAGGTATCCGTTTCCATGCATTCTTGTGGCAGTGAATTCCACAGATTCCACTATGTATTGTTTTTAAATCAATTTATCACAAATCCTCATTGTTATTTTTTATTATTTGTATTACCATAGTGCCCCAGTCATGGACCAAGACCACACTGTGCTAGGTGCTGTATATGCTACATGAGTATGCAGAGAAAAATAAAGGAATCTGGGACTAAAGGCAATCCAATCCGCTCCTTCATTGAAAACAGGCCTATTGTAAATACTTATTCCAAACAAAAATTCCTAATAGCACATAGCTAGTAGCTTGTAAGTGTAGCTGGAAGAAATGTATAATCCAGATGTTACCATAGTCACAAAGTAGTCTTAGGCTTTGATTCTGTAAGCACGTGTATGCGTAACTATAAGCTTTGAGTAACCTGTTCACATGTTTGTAGGACTGGGGCTCTGATAAGAATTCTCCATAAAAATTGTTTTGCTAAGGCATGTTTTTAAAGATCTACATGTTTGTCTTACAAAAATCTTTTTTTTTGTTTTTTGTTTGTTTTTGGGGGGGGGGGGGGGCGGGCAACAGTTAGCTCATTATCAAATACTGTGAAACCTGTCTTATACTGCTAATGGGACCGGCAAAGTTGATTGCTTATTAATACTTTTCTTTCTAACAAAAGATTGAACATTATTGTACTAGAAATATTAATGATAATTTAAATAGGAAATTAGGAGATTCTTCATGCAGGTTTCAATATCAGGTCAAAATATTGAAGATATTCTGATCAGCAAAGGAAAATTAGTTATAGTAAATTACTAAGACTGTCTGAATATTAAAGCATTTTTTAAGAAGTCTTTGTAGTTTCTGCAATGCATGTGAAAAGTGAAGCAGGCATGTAGTTTTCTCTTTTGGAAAAGGTATTTATCTTGCTGATCATGACAAAAACCCACTTATTTATATGTTGTCTTGTCTCACTTTTTAAAATAAATTTGCAAATGGCTCATCATACTATTAAAACAGTCATTTGAATTTGGCATTTTTCCAAAAAGTTACCTTTTGGCTGCAATGTGTTTCTGTTTTTCTTAACTAAGAGGAAAACGTAAATTAGGGCTCCATTCAATTTGTGTGTATAAGGTTACAGATGTGCATTATTAGTGTTTGCAGGACTGATGTATAAGATGGAATCATAGATCTAATTTTATTTCTCAAATGCTTAAGTTGAGGTCAACCTTAGGTTAAAAAAAAGGGATTCTTATCTGATTAGGCATTCTTAGCGATACACTCACTCCATTTCAGGCTATACTCAGGTGGTCTGACATGAGGCACCTCTCTTGGAGGAGGCAACATTTCTACTTGCAGCTGAGAACACTTTAAAAACAGAAGCACCAGCTGTGTTCACAGTGGATAGTTTCAATTTAATTACTCTGTGAGTTAGTCACAGGATGGCTTGTGTTAAGCTGTCCCTGGGCTGAAGTAAATTTGTCACATTGTTTTATTTTCCTTACTATTATTCTGTGGGTGTCACAATAAAAGGACTGTACTTTGGTGAACTACCGTTTAGAAACTTCATGGGAGTATGTGGTGTTTTTCCCACTTGTTTTCTCAGTCTGGTTGATATTGACCACTGAGTAAAGGTTTAAAGCCTGACTTCCATCCTGATACATGAATAATTGTTTTTACCTACAGGAAGTGATCCTACAGTAGATTTCTTCATACAAACGGAACTTATCTACACACACCCTCTTGATGGTGGCATTTTAACTGCAAATAGTTACTACTCCCATCCCACTGCATGTCATGTGGAGAATGGTGGGAACCCATGCTGTGGAGCTAGAGGCACATTTCTCCTGAAACTAGATTTTTCGAAAGTGTATAAGACCTAATGATCAGGAATGGGAGTCAAGAGATCCGAGTTCAATTCTTGGCTTGGGCTAGGACTGCCTGGGGAACCTTGGAAAAGTTCTTAAAACATTTGGTGCCTCAGTTTCTCCATTTGTAAAATTGTGTTAATATTCTACAGCAGCAGTGTGAGATTAATTAATGTTTGTAAAACTCTTTCAGATCCTACTATGAAAGATGTTATAGACATACAACAAATTAACATGTTTCCCTGTCCACATTTTATATTCTAAATGGGGAATGGGAAGTACTAATTTAATCTTTCATGTCCCAATTTGTTATGCCCATAAGGATTTAGCTTTTTCCTGCATACGCTGTAGACCTTTGAAACCTTTTACAGCTACTAGTCTCATTAGTGAGAACTGGACTGTTTGTCTGTGCTGCTCCTAATGAACTTAATCCTCCAGCTCTATCACTTGTGATTAGTGCTGTTGATTTTTAATTAAACTGAAAGTAGCCCGAAGGGCTTTAGTGGGACTCATTTAAAAACTGCAGAAGTGGGCCCTTAATGGCTGAAGGCATGCAGTCAGCCAACATTTTTATATTCCTTCAAGAGACTTGGGCCCCAATCCTACAGTAAGCTCAGCATAGGCACAGAGATTTGTCTGTAGGAAGCTCATTTTACATCTTGGGGCTTTAGTGTGCTGACTGAAACAGGGAGCAGTAATTGAACATTGGCCACTTACCAGTGGAAAGCACAACTAGTAGGTGGTGTTATTTTTATCTATGTCCCAGGATGTATATAACTCAACCCATAAACCAAATGGGTGTGGCTTTATTGAACATGCTTATATTCAGAGACTCTAAAAAGGTTGTTGGACTTAGAAAAAAATCCAGTAGCCTATTGCAGAGGTTCTCAAACTAGGGGGCATGGAATGTATTCGAGGAGGGGGGATGAGACGCTTTAAGGGGGAAAAAAAACTTGTTACTGCACACATGCAGAGCTGGCTCTGCTGCCAGCTGCAGTAGAGAAGGGTGGTAATATCATGCAAGTAAGTTTGAGAACGACTGGCCTATTGCATGACAGGATCAGACATGAGCTTGTTCTGCTAGTCAACACGTTGTTCATCAGTCCTACTGATTTATAAGGAAGAAGAATGAAGCTAAAGAAAACTTATTCACCTTGAAAGTGAGCATTTCTTGAATGCAAATTTATAAGAGGAGTCTTGACCCCCCACCTATCTATATAACAGTTTAATACTATTTTAACTTGAGTTTTTTCAAGAGGTACTTCCTTCCCATTTCCCAGAACATCAACAGCTTTCCTCACTTATTAATGTTTATTTTGTTGGATTTCTTAATCCCCTTTCTAACTACAGGATTTCAAGAAAAATAGAACAGGGGTGGGAGGGAATCCCAAAACAACAACAAAACTTTGAATTTCTTTAATCATCATTTGTATAGAATATGAAATATTAAAATAAATCAAAGTTAACATTACCAAGCAAGTGATGATCATTCCTATCAGGAAATAAATATCTGTCATAGGGTAATGGAGAAATCACAATGAATTGACCCAAGTATTTTTGGTTTACTACTAAATTATAAATAAAAGCTAACAGTCTCCAAATAGTTCTTTCAATTAGATACAAGCAAGTACAAAGAAAAACTACTTTACATTAAACTGTTGATAATTTTGTTCATATGTAGATTAAATTCAGAGAGAGAAATGTATATGAGAAATGTATATGTTTACTTGCTAAAGGACAAGAAGTATCTGATGTGTTCCTCCAGTGTATCCTATGACAACAGAAATTTCCAGTGAGACTTTCCTTCCCCGCCCATTCCTAAATATATCATCCCATTTCTTAGAGCCAGGAGGCTCAGAAGTATATTTTAATTGTTCTCAGTGGGGTTTCATGAAGATTATAAAATTGAATTGATCCTTTATAAATTAATAGTGTATGGTATACATAACTTTCCATGAGATAAAATATAATTCTCTCTATATATTTCCTGCCCAAGAGCTTGCCCAAAAGACTTCTGCTCCCTTCCTCACAGTCTATTTAAAAAAAAAAAAAACATGATCCATAGCAAAGTGCTTGGGGAGCTCTCTTCTGAATAACATCAACTTTAGGAACAGCTGCTAAGATCAAATAGACAAAAGAGAATTCAGCACCAGCATGTGGTATCTCTTAAAGATACAGGAGCATAAACCTCCCCAGTGCTCAAAGTCAGTCATCCAACTTGCCACCGTCATTAGTATATGCACTCTGTACAATCCTGCTTTCTAGTTTCCTCCAATCAACCACATCTGCAGCAAATAAAGACTCTGCAGTATAAAGTCTTCACAGTGAATCTGAGTCATAAAAATAAGGCATGTCTTGCTATACTATGAGGAATGATCACCAGGTTCCAAACACCTTTAATAAATATATGTATTTTTTTAAAGAACATCTACCACTAGATTGCAAAGGTATTCAAAACCAAAAAGTCAGTATTTCTGCAAGATCTACACAAAATCGGGGTTTGCTTCTTCCCTGGCAAGAATTAACTCCAGTTTCTAATCTTGCAAAATTCTGCTTGTCCACTTACTCTTTGACAAACAAGAAAAATACCTAGTGCTTTCCATCTTGATGGTAATAGGTAAAGTTTGTTTTCACAAAGTTTTCATGACAATTTTGTAAATCTGACCTTGACCTTTTCCATGGTTTTACCATCCTCCAACTGATATTTGGGTATGTTGTATTGAGCTAAAAAGGGAATCCAAACACTGTATATATAGTGGATCACAGATGTGATGAGGTATAGTGCAGCCAAATCTGCAGCAGGAAAGCCAAGAAGACTCATTTTCTTCAGGGATTCCTTTCTTTGTGACTGTTGAGCCTCACCCTGCACTCTCTGAATAAATCCTCCTCAGAGCTGTGCAGACTGTTGTTGAAAATTCTAGTTTATAAACAACATAAAAACAGCATGTCGCCTTGGTCTTCATTAGAAACATAGAAAAAGAATCAGTGTTTGCCAAACTGGGAGAATAAACTCTAATTTACAGACTTGTAAAACGACATTGTGAACAAAGCAGTATAAGATACTCTGTGTTAATTTTTTCATTTTTATTTTATGCTGTTGCTTTCACATCTCTGATACCAAAGTTTTCTTAGTGGTATGATCAAGCCTGTCTACTGTACACTAGGCCTATTTTTTCCTCTTAAAATTGACCCCTCCTGTACCCATCTGTGCTCCTGAAGGCTAGCTTTTGACTAATTGATTAGACTCTTCCCCATCAACCTGTCCCCTTATTTATTTATTTTTTTGAGTCAGTTAACTATTTGTGTTGGTCCTTTGACAGAAATGTTTCCCTAAAAGCTATATATAAAGGGAGTGGAGTACTGAACACAGTAGGTATAGTTTAAGGATAGACGATTTAAACTGCCAAAGACAAAGTTTAAGAGTAATTAGAAATGAAGACATCTGCCAAAAAATGGTTGGGTGTATTAAAAAGAGAAAGAAAATGGTACCTTCTCAGCTGAAATAGTGTCTAGATTTGGTCACCTCATTTTAAGAAAACAATAGCAGAATCATGAAAAATGCATCAAAGATCATTAGAGGCTACAGCAGGATTTATATAAAATGAGTATAAAAATGAAGATTATTTAACCTGGAAAGAGGTAAGGAGAAGGTAAATTAAGTATTTAAAATTATAAAAGACATCATAGTAAAAACTGATTAGTTTCTCTTGTTTACTCAAAAATATTAGGACAAGGAGACTTCAGATGAAATTAAAGGAAGTGGCGTACCAAGGGGGAGGGCCTGCCTGCGACGGGGCGCTGGCCTGGCCCTTCACCTTGCGCAGGAGGCTCTGAGGGCCCCACGCCCTCCATGAAGGGCTGGCCCAGAGTGCACTTACCTGCCGCTCCAGCCCAATGCCGGCTGGGATGGGGCGGCCTCACCCACCCAGCCTGGGGGCTGGGCAGGCCCTTCACGACACACGGGGGAGGAAGAGGGATGCAGGAGTGGAAGCGGGAGCAGCCGCCCCTCAGCTTCCTGCGCCCCCAGCCCGTTGTGAAGGGCTGACCTGGCGCCCACCTGCAGGCTGGGTGGAGTGAGGCCTCCCAGTCCCAGCTGGCGCCGGGCTGTGAGGCTGCCCCTGCAGCGGGAGAGGCGGGTGCCGTGCAGCTGGTAAGTGCGGGGAGGAGGGAGGTGGTGGAGCCAAGCCTACATTTGTGCCCCCCCTGCAAGTACAGACCCCCCCTTCTTGGGACGGTTGGGGGACAGCGCCAGGACCCCTCCTGCCCTGTGTGAGGGGAGGTGTGAGATGTGGGGTGTGTGTGTATGCAAATGTAGGCATAGCCCCCAGGCGCCGGAGACCCTCAGTACGCCACTGATTAAAGGACAGCAAATTTAGAAAAAATTAAATTCAGAATTAAGATATTACTTAACATACACATGACCTGCAGAATTCAATATTCTTAGCTATCAAGATAATTATCTTATAAATATATCTTTAAGAGATTAATTAGGAGGTCCTTGAATCAAATACTGTTGGCTAGATTTTATAATTACCAGTAGCATGTTTAGTTTTGCAAGCAATGACAACAAAAGTAACCAAAACATGCATCAGGATACAAGATAATTACTGAAGTCTGGAAGGAATGCCTCGTCCTGCTATGTACAGCACTGCACAACTGGCAAGATACATTTTAGGTAAGTTATAGCTTCTTCTGACCTATCAGGTATGGGTCTCTGCTGGAAGCAAGATACCTGACTAGCAGGACCAATTAACTGATCTGGGAAAGCCTGTTTAAATACGACTTCTGAAACAGGTCTGTAAGAGACATTAGGATAGCTATCGCTGTTGTACTCAAAAAATTGAAGGGCAGATTTAAAAAAAATTAAATTTGGTGAGTATTCCATCAGATTAGTGTAGTGTTAAAGAAGATAAAATTTTGGATTAATGACTACTTGAGGTTGCTTATAGGTCAGGAATGGACAAAGAACAGTTTGTGAGCCACGTGTGGCCCTCCAGACATATGTAATGGTAACATAGGATTTCATTATATTACACTGACATAGAAACCGTTTCTTGGATTTGATCTCTCTCCTATTGTATTGATGGATTGCGGGGGAGGACATAGATTACTATCTTGATTGTAGTAAGGCTTTTCACATATACCCACATGACATCTCATAAGCAAACTAAAAAAATGTAGTCTAGATGAAATTACTATAAAGTGGGTGAAAACTCTTTGAGTATGGTCTTTCAACCAGTTTATCAATGGTTTGCTAACACAGTGGAAAGAGATAGCTAGTAGGGTCCCGTAGGAGTCTGTCCTGGGTCCAGTATTAGTCAATATTTTCATTAATGACATGGATAATGGAGGGGACAATATTTATAAAATTTGGAGATGACACCAAGCAGGAAGGGGGACAGGATTAAAATTAAAAATGACCTGGACAAATTGAAGAATTGGTCAGAAAAAACATGATGAAATTCAATAAAGACAAGTGCAAAGTACTTTACTTAGAAAGAAAAACGACAGAATAGGGAATATTTGGTTAGGCAGTAGTACTTCAGAAAAGGATCTGGAGGTTAGAGTGTGGATCACAAACTGAACATGAGCCAACAATGTGTTGCAGATGTGAAAAAAGCTAATACCCTCTTGGCATAGGTGGTGGGTATAATAGGCTGGCAGAAGGTCCTATGCCTCTCTGCTCTGCCCACGCTCCACCCACGCTCTCCACATACGACTGTGGGAGAATTTGGCCCGGCCCGCTCCCGGCAGTTGCTTGTGTGTGTGGCAGACCCAGCGCTGCAGCTATCCCCCTCCTCCAACGCTGCAGGGAATGCAGCATGGGACCAGTGTGATGTGGCCAGGGCTGTGCCCTGGAAAGCAAAGGGCACCTGCTCTCCCTGCTTGGTGGCACGGAGCCCAGCTGGCATGGGGAATCCAGGCAGATTCTGCTCCCTCTCAGCCCCTCCCCGCACACCACTTGTGCCTCTTCACTCTCTCCCCTGAGAGGCATGAGTGGCAGGCAAGGGAGCAGGCCAAGAGCAAGCAGGACCTGGACCCCCTGGGCTCCATGCCACTAGGCAGGGTGGGCAGGTGCCCTTTGCTTTCTGGGGGTGCAGCCCACGCCCCATCTGCACTGGGCCCCACACTGTTCCCTGTGGCACTGGAGGGTGGTAGCTGCAGTGCTGGGGGCAGGCTGGGCTAACTCTTTCCGTGGCAGCATGTGGAGTGTGTGTGGTGGGGCCACAAGGGGGGGGCCAGTTCCCCCCCAATGGCAGGCATCATTTCATGCGCTGTCCATGCCTCCTGCGGTGTATTAAAAGGAGTGTCATGTGTAAGACATAGGAGGTAATTATCCTGTTGTACTTGGCACTGGTGAGGCCTCAGCTGGAGTATTGTGTCCAGTTCTGGGTGCCACACTTTAAGAAAGATGTGGACAAGGTGGAGAAAGTCCAGAGGAGAGCAACAAAAATGATAAAAAGATTAGAAAACCAGACCTATGAGAAAGTCAAAAAAAAACTGGGCATGTTTACACTTGAGAAAAGAAGACAAAGGGGAACAGAATAAGTCTTCAGCTATTAAGGGGTATTATAAAGAGGAGATTGATCAGTTGTTCTCCATGTCCAGTGAAGGTAGGACAGAAGTAATTGGATTAAGCTGCAGCAAGGGAGATTTAGGTTAGACATTTGGAAAAACTTTTGAACTATAAGGATAGTTAAGCAGGGGACTAGGCTGCAAAGGCTGTGAAATCCCAGCTTTGTAAGGTTCTAAGAACAGGCTCAGTGGTCCTCAAACTTTTGAACCCTGCACACCCCCCACAGCCCTGTCCATGTCCCTCCCGCCCAGCTGCTGCTGGGAGCCAGGCCACACTTGGGCTGGGGCTGAGGCTGTCCTGGGTCTGGGTGCAGAGACTGGGAGCAGGTGCCAGGGCCAGAGGGGGCCAAGGCTAGCCGGGCACTGCAGCCAGGAAAGAGGAGGGGGGCTAGAAGAGGCGCTGTGGTTGTGGCTAGGCTGGATGTTGCAGCTGTTCTGAGGCAGGGCCTGGAGCAGCGCTGGGGGCAGAGTGGGGCTGGGTGACGCTCCCTCCCCTGCCCCTGTGGGGGTGGGCCCGGGCCTGGCCACACCCCCACGTGTTCCTTCTCTCTCTCTCTCTCTCTCTCTCACACAGACACACACACCTCCCGGGGGGAGGAATGCCCCACACCGATTGAAGAGCTCTGGCTTAGACAAACAGCTGCCGGCGCTGGTCACGCTTTACGCGTTGCTCCCTCAGTGCAGAGGGCGGGACTCGGTGACTTCGCCAAGCCCTGCCGTGCTGCCCTTCTCCGAGCCCCCGGTGCGCACGGAGTCTGTATTTGCGCGTGGTCTGCCTGTACCTTCATCGTGCTCCCCGCTGTGAGCAGGGCCGAGGCGCCCCGCGCGGTGGAGCCGTTGCAGGATTTCTTGCCCTTTGCCTGACCGAGCCCTGCCGCTGACAGGGAACGCGGGCGAGGAGCTCAGCTTTCCCGGGCGCGCCTGCACCTCTGAACGCCAGCCGCGCTCGGTTCTGCGGGGCCTCGGCCAGCGGGGCTGCTCTCGCTCCCCTACACCAACCTCCCTCCCTCCCAGCGCTTCTGGTCCCTAGGCAGGGACGCCGGCACCTTTCCACTGCCCCGTGGCGCCTTCCGCCTGCAGAGCTCAGAGCACGCGCCCGGCACCGGGGGGCGGCGGGCCTGGCTGCTGCTGCCGCAGGGGGAGAGGCGATGCGAGCCGGCCCCGAGTCCGAATCCTCACCACGCCGGCGCAGGCCCTTGTTGAAGGTCGCCTAGCAACAGCCCGGCCAATGGGAGTGTCCGGGAGGGGGTGGGGGCGATTAACCCTGCGGGGCCCGGGCAGGGCTGGGCTGCAGTGCGGAGCGGTGGCGGGGCTCGCCCGGTAGCCGGCTCTCTTCCTTCGGCCGGCGGCAGCAGCAGGTGGTGTTGCCATGCGGGTGAGTGACGCAGCCAGCGAGCGGCCCGAGGGGAAGCCCGTACCTGACTGGCCCGCTGCCTGGGGCCCGGCGGCTCCCTCGCCTCCAGCGGGGCCAGCCGGCTCGGGGACCAGGCAGAGGCTGCGGGGGGGAGATACTCGCGCGCGTGCACACACACACACACACACACGGGGCAGCTGGAGCGGAAGACGCTCGCGCACACACGGAGCAGGGTTGGGGGGAGGGAGAGAAGCTCGCGCGCACACACTGGGGAGTTGGGGGGGAGGCGCTCGCACTCGCACAGGGGGGAGAAGTTTGCGGGGGGGGCGCTTGCTCGCGCACACGCTCTCGGCTGCCAGTTTTGGTGGAGGGATTTCTGACGGTTTCATCACATGACCTAATCCTTAATTAAAGATTAATCTTGTAATTCCTGGAGAGTCCAGGACAATCCCGTAGGGTTAACAACTCCCCCGGGGGAGTTGGCAGATGGTGGGTGGGGGCGGGGGAACATGTGTGCACACACTGGCAGGCAGACGGCGCGGGGAGGGGCTTGCACTCCCATGGGGGGAGTTTGTGGGGAGTGCGAGGCACGCTTGCAACGAAGGGCTGGAGTTGGGGGGCAGGGGAACCCTCGTGCCCACACGGGACGCTTGTGCAGACGTAGTGTGGTGTGGGGGATACTCGTGCACATATGCGGGGATTTGCAGGTCGTAGTGTGGTGTGGGGGATACTCGTGCACATATGCGGGGATTTGCAGGAGGAAGGGGCTGCTGATATGCATACCAGAGAGTGAGTTGCAGGCAGTGGGGGAGAGGCACTGTCACACGGGGGGGGGGAGCTTGCAGATGGTGAGGGGGCTGGGGCAATGTCGTATACATAACGGGGAGAGATTGCAGATGGGGTATGGGAGATGCACGTCCCTACATACGGGAGATTGCAGGTGGTGGGAGTGCTGCACGTGGGTACACACGGAGTAGTTTGCAGGCAGTGCAGGGGATGCACCTGCATAGATGGGGACCTTTGCAGGTGGCGGGGGTAGTTTGTATGTGGTGGCAGCTTGGGAGGAAGCCCACACACACAGGGAGGGGAGTTTGCATGCAGTGGGGATGTATACATATGGTGGGGGGCAGTTTGGAGCGGGGATGCGCATACAACTGGTGGGGGCCTTGCTAGTAATGGGCGATGCACATGCACATGCAGTGTGTCAGTTTGCAGGCATTGGGGGGCACATGGTGTGTGCTGGGGGAGGGCCCTGCAAACTTCAAACTCCATATTGTGTTTGCTTTGGGAATTAGGGTAGTTAGTCTGTGTGGGTGACTGAACTGCATAACCTCCCAGCAGTATAGCTGAATGTATCAGAGCAGCATCTGGTTTTTGTCTTTTTTTTTTTCTTTTCTTTTTTTTAAGATGAGGGTTAGATGGGAGGCTGGTAAGTGTGTGTGAGAATGTTGTTGTTTGTATTGTGGGGTTTTCTTGCAGTTCCACGCTTTATAAGTGCTATATGCCAACCTCTGTATCTCTCTCTGTCAGTCATTTTTGGAAGCAGGGTGGAGTGGTAAAGATATGTTCCATGGTGTCCAATTTCACAGGGGCAACATTTTGTTGATACCTTAGGACTCTAACTATACCAACTGTCAATGATGGTTTTGTAAATCCTGATGTGCACTCCCTGTCAGATTCAGGGTAATCCTGCAGGAAGATGCTGTACTGGATTATCCATTCTGTGTACAGTTTCCATGTTGCTAGCTGGACCCCTGCTGTCAGACCCACTGTGTTGCTGATGTGTGTGAAGCTCAAAGTAGCAGATGCTTCTAGGGGGGATGAAGGTCTTAAATCTTTTTAATAGTGCTGTGAATTTGCAAAATTATTCTAGGTTTTGCTGCTAAATTGGTTTAACAGTGGAAATCAGGGGTTGTAGGAGGTTAGAGGCCATGGTGTTTATATTACATTATCTTGACCCTTGTTTTGCATTTTAAAAATAATCATTGTTAATCAAGATTTTCCTTTATTTATAGCAAGATACAGAGTAAATTAAGATCAAATTACAATGCAAGACCATTTTAATATTACATATTTTTGTGTATCTTTATTCATATATGGCACTTCATAGTTTACCAGGCTACTATGCAACTATAAGTAACTTTGTAGCATCCAATATGCCATTCCTGTATGTATGATATGGACACTTTGCTCAAGTTGCAGAGGAATAGTTTGGATTTGAATAGAATTGGAGGTCCAGGAAGTAGAATTTGACTTTATTAGGTGGCAGATTCTCAGTAGTAAACCAGGAAGAAAGGTGGTTTTGAGCAGGGGACTTAATACCATTTGAAGCCATCATCAAATGATAAAGAATAGCATGGAAGCAGGATTTTTTTCCACTCTGGAGAAATGGGGGAGTAAGAGACAGACCCCTGGTATTTGAGTAGAACTTGAGCTGGAGAATAGAAAGACCTTTGTAGATTAAAAGGAAAAGCCCCAAAACTTTGTTTAAAGTTGAACTCCGAACGAAGGCTCAGGGAGTATGTGTGGGCTAAATGGAAAAGTACCAATGCTAAAATCTTGGGCATCATTAAAATGAGGTGTAGTGGAAGAAGAATGTTTTGTGCTAGTCACTATAGTAGGTGTTTTGAATACAGAGAAACAAAAGAACTAGGTACTCAAGAGCTCCACAAAGAACATTTGGTGGTTGGATTTTGTTATGGTCAAATGCAGCATTGAAGGTGAGGTAGAAGTCAGGAGAGAAGATTAACTAAACTTATCGTATCAGTTTTGATACCATAAAGCCCATTGTAAACTATTAAATATGGCAGACAGAGCTGTCTAAAGGACTAGAAAGTGATACCTAATAGGAAGATGGCAATGCTCTCATAGTAGAGGGATGCTAGCATGAAGATGGATTGGGTATGTTCAAGGCAGAATGGGAATTTGGGAGCTGGATGGAATATTTTTCCAGTGGCTGAGTGAAAAGAAAAGATCAGTCATCTGTAAATGGCAGAAGACCTGGTTGAATCTTGGGATAGTAGATGATGCTGTATGAAAAGAGGACTGTATGAACTTGATGAAGGTGGGTGTGGGGGGTAACTTTGCAGCTCAGCATTTAATGTTGTTCTATTTTCATTCTGTCAGGAGGGAGGAACATGATAGAGCAGTTGTCTAACATTCAGGCATATCAGTAATTTTACCAGATGTACGTGTTTGTGTTTCTGTTTCTGTTTGATTGTGGGTATTTAGCTGATCAAGTTCAAATAAACATTTTACTTGTTAGATTGCAAGTTGTCTTAAAATGTAAATGAAATTGAGAAATGCAAAATAAGAACATAAGAATGGACCTACTGCGTCCTACCAATGGTCCATCTAGCCCAGTATCCTGTCTTCTGACAGTGGCCGATGCCAGATGGAATAAACAGAACTGAGGGAATGAACAGAACAGGGCAATTTATCAAGTGATCCATCCCCCATCATCCAGTCCCAGCTTCTGGCAGTCACAGGTTTGGTGATATCCAGAGCATGGGGTTACGTTCCTGTCCTAATAGCCATTGATGGACTTATCCTCCATAAACTTATCTATATCTTTTTTGAACCCAGTTATGTTTTTGGCCTTCACAACATCCCTGGCAATGAGTTCCACAGGTTGACTGTGTGTTGTGTGAAGAAGTACTGTACTTCCTTTTATTTGTTTTAAAGTTGCTGCCTGTTAATTTCATTGTGTGACCCCTCCCCAAGTTTTTGTATTATGTGAAGGTGTAAATAACACTTCCTAATTCACTTTTGCCATGCCATTCGTGATTTTATAGACCTCTATCATATCTTCTCATAGTTTCTTTTTTGAGCTGAGCAGTTCCAGCCTTGTTAATGTCTCTTCATATGGAAGTTGTTCAATACCCCTAATCATTTTTGTTGCCCTTCTCTGTACTTTTTCCAGTTCTAATATATCTTTTTTGAGATGGGGTGACCAGAACTGCAAACAGTATTCAAATTGTGGGTATACTATGGGTTTACATAGGTGCATTATTGTATGGGTTCCCAAGCCCCGAAATGGGGCTTTCTGGCAAGAGTATTCACTGAGTGAAGACTGCAGGCTGAACAATTTGTGATGTGTTTTTTTTTCAAATTAACTTTGATGGGTTTGAATAGCTTAGACTGACACATGTAAATCCTTAATTAAAAATACTCAAGAGTGTAGAAAAATGTTGGCAAAATATGAGCCGTGCATATTTCTATGATTAATATAACTGGCAGCACTAAAATAGGTTAAATAGTTACAAACTAGTAGTGTATGAAACTAGTAGTGTATGAAATTCTGGGAGTCCATTTTTTACTATCCGGTAGTAACTTTTAATAAAACTATAGTGAAAGTAGACTTAAATACTTTAAAAATAGAGTTAGCACTAATTGCAAACTAGATTATTAAAATCTGCAGTAAAATTATCAGCAGCTGTCAAATTTAAAGGGGGGGGAAAACTAGGATTTTCAAAAAATAAAGCAAGTGTCTTATGACATTTTGATGGATAGGCATAAAGTTGTAGTTTAATGACTTCTCTGTGCCCTGAATTTGCATAGGCTTATACTTTTTTGTTATATCTGGGTAGCAGCCATCTGTGGATGGGATTACTTACTAGGGAAATGTAAAAGCTTTAAGCAGCTTCACAGCTCCTTTTGGAATTTAATCTTAGCAGAAGGAATAGTGTTGTATTTTAAGTAAATTTGTCATTCTGTCCTGTAAACAGCTTTCTGTGTTTTCCGTGAGGCAACTTATAAGTTGTAACGTAACTGCATTCTGCAAAATGTAGTGACTAAAATTCGGGGAATGAATATTTATATTTGTGATATTTGTTGGCTGGCTGAAGTTGAGTATTTTCTTTTTGAGGAGTAGTTCTGACATCCGGAAAAATTAAAACTTTCTGAGAGAGAAGAGAACTAATTTTGGAGACGAATATTCTGGACAATCTTATATTTTATTTCACTTTTGTGAAATTGCCCATCTGGTGTTGAACAACCAGATGGTGTAATGTGATTACACTGCAGTACTATGAAAAGCTGTTATCTTCTGACACTTGTTTGCCTGAACTAGTTCTTAAAACTCAGTTGAGTAGGAGTAGCTGTCTACATAAGTTCAAACTTGACATTCAAAATCTGTATGTACTTCAGACTAGCGTTAAATGTTGTATATGGTGAGACCTGTAATCTAGCTATTATATATAATTTTAAATTGTACCACAAATTGAACTTGTAAAACTAATTTATGACTATAGATCTGATTTCCATTTTAAATCGTTATGTATAAAAACGTAAGAACAGCCATACTGGATCAGACCAATGGTCCATCTAGTCCAGTATTCTGTCTTCCGAGTGGCCAGTGCCAGATGCTTCAGAGGGAATGAACAGTACAAGGCAATTTATCGAGCGATCCATCCTGTCATCCGCTCCCAGCTTCTGGCATTCAGAGGCTAGGAACACCGAGAGCATGGGGTTGCCTCTCTGACCATCTTGGCTAATAGCCATTGATGGACCTATCTTCCACAGACTGATCACATTCTTTTTTGAACCCCTTATACTTTTGGCCTTCACGACATGCCCTGGCAACAAGTTCCACAGGTTGACTGTGCGTTGTGTGAAGTAGTATTTCCTTTTGTTTGTTTTAAAGCTGCTGTCTATTCATTTCATTGGGTGACCCCTGGTTCTTGTGTTATGTGAAGAAGTAAATAACACTTCACTTTCTCTGCAACGTTCAAGATTTTATAGATTTCTATTGTATCCCCCCCCTTAGTTGTCTCCTTTCCAAGCTAAAACGTCCCAGCCTTGTTAACCTCTCCTCGTATGGAAGCTGTTCCATACCCTTAATCATTTTTGTTGCGCTTCTCTACCTTTTCCAATTCTAATGTATCTTTTTTAGAGATGGGGGCAACCAGAACTGCATGCAGTATTCAAGGTGTGGGCATACCAGGGATTTATATAGTGGCATTATGATATTTGCTGTCTTATTATCTATCCTGTTCCTAACATTCTGTTAGGAATGTATTAGCAAGCAAACAAGAAATAGTTTTATGAATTGTTTGTGAAAGAAAACTCATATATCCAATGCGCCTTTGACATTTTTGGGTTCAACCCAAACCAGTGAGAGGTTGTCATCGCCTGCCCTGTAACTCTGAGTGCCTTAAATGCTCTGCTGCGGTGACTCACAGCCTGGACACCAACAACCAGCAGACAAGTATGCAGTTCCTTGAGTGTCTGTGTGCTATGCAGCTATGGTTCAGTGCTCTGATTCCAGCAACTTACCTACAACACAACAGCCCATCCTGGTCTCCAACAGCCTTGGCTACTATTTGCAGGATGACCACAACACCCTTCCAGTCTCAGATTTCCCCCAACCCTCTGCCCTGAAGTGTCCAGCCTGCTCTTGGAACACTCAGAGAAGTAATAAGGTTCGTTGTTCCTATTAAGAGAGAAAAGCACAGTTTATTACTTTAACTGTTGCTAACAATCATGTCAATTCAAACATAGCACTTGGTTGGTTTAGATTAAAAGTAAAAAGTTTTTTTTAATCAAAAAGAGAGTGGTTTTAAGTGAGTTCAAGTACATGGGTAAAAATAAAAATGGTTACAAGCAAATAAATTCTACTTATTTCTTAACCTAAGCCATTCTATAGGCTAAAGAGGGGGACCTGGCTTGTAGGAGTGGTAGACTGGGTGGACCTGGGGCATGGCTGGGGAAGCCTGGATGAAGCAGGGGCAGGAGTCCCAGCTGTTGGTGGCTAGTGGGGCTGCAGTTCAGGCTACATAACCAAGGCAGCATGCAGCCCTGCAGTAAGCTGCTGTCTGTGATATCCAGCAGAATAGAGCAGGAAACAGCAAGGAGCAGCTTTTTACATGTTAATGGTTTCTGCATCGCCAAATAATGGCTTGGGGAGCTGATAATGTCTGTGAAGGGTGGGGTACATACTGCAGGGACTGGTGGGGCAGGGAGTGGAGAAAGTGAGAGACACACCAGTCTTCTCTCACATGCTTAAAGTTACTGTAACAACCATGTAATAAAACTGTCACCGTTTTGGGAAATAGGTTATCCATGAGATTTCTGTTACTGGCCCTGTTGGCAACTACATACTGCAAACATTTCAAAGCACAACAATGATCCCTCATTCCATTATAACAAAATATACGGAAGGGCAAAGGAGCACTGAGGAATTACACAGCAACCATATGGCCTAATGGAAAGACCACTGAACTAGAACTATTCCTAGATCTGCCACTGGCCTTGGGTGACCTTGCACAAGTCATTTTTTCTCTATGCCTCCGTTTTCCATCTGTAAAATAGGGATAATGATGTAAAGTTATTTGAGACCTGCTGCTGGAAAGCCCTGTGTAAAAGATATGTCTTTTTATTATTACCTAGCCACAGTAGCATATCAAGTGCATTCCACAACTAAGCCACCTCGACCAAGAATGTTTATCTTTGGCTCTTGTATTTCATCTTGGTGCTATTGTGAGCTGCACTGTCCTAGAAGAGCATAGCTGCCCAGGAGGGTCATAGATGGAGATATGTTTTCTGGGTCTCAATCTGTTGATGGCTTTGAAAATGAAGACCAAGGTCTTGAACTGGCAGTGGGAGCCAATGAAAGGATGCCACAAGCACACTATTCATGTGCTCACATCTTCTCCTGTGCATAGGGTGGACTGCTACATTCTACTCTTTTGCATTTGGCTCCAAATCCAGTAGAAAGATGAAACTTGTGTACAATGAAGATAATTCTAGTGGGAAAACACTGGCCATTTTCAGAGATGGTTACTTCATGAAGACTTGTAAGGTCTCCTGATGCCACACAACAATTTAAGATGCCTTTTGCTGGTGGTTTAGCAATTCTAGAACCTTGGGGTTAGACTGGTCTCTGGTGGGTCTTCAAGTTGCTATTTTTAATCTTGTTTGTTATATGCTTCTGATGGCTTTCCAAGACACAAGGCTCTAACTTCTGTTTTGGACATGGGGGGAAAGCCATCAGATTCTCAGGACTTCAGTGTACCGCTCCTTTTCCATTCCCACATCATCTTCCTGGTACCCCCCTCCATCCTGAAGTCCAGGAATAGGAACTCTTGGACGTGGCTTCCTCCTGATCCCACTGGGTTATGTTTCCTGGGTCTTCTTTTCAGTGTAGCTATAAGCAATAACAAGAGAATGACTAGAATGCACTGCATGGCTGAAGCCACCAATTTCCTTCAGCCACCCCAAAAAAGCATCTTTAGCCTACTGATGCACACTGTGACATAATGTATTAGTGTTAATTATAACTCCTTAACTTTAAATTTGAATGTTAAGAAAACATAAAATTGTGTATGATGGTATGGGATACATCCTTCCACCGCAACGTAATTTTTCTCCTAGAAAGTCCGTTATAGTTACAAACTGCTGCTGAAAGGGAATATTGGCACTTTGAAGAGGAGAGGCATGTTAAACCTTTATTCCTTCTCCCAAGCTGCCTTTGCAGCTGAAGTCTCTGTATTCTTACATATCACTTAAAAATAGAGGTAAAGGTTAGGAAAAAAAAAAAGGGCGCAGGGAAGGATTTTTGTTGTTGATGAAATCCTTCTTGTGAACCATTGGGAGTTGATGCACAGATATGACATCAGAAAGGCTCAGTTGGCCAATCATTGTTCATTGCTGTACTCAATATTAATTATCCAAGCTAAATCTCTCCTGCAGGCTGACTTTTGGACTCTTCAGGACTTCTGTGAGTGTGTGCATTCCCTTCTCATGAATGAGAGGATCTGGTATAACTTCTTGATTTTTTTACATAGGTAAGGATTACATAGAATTAAAGGAATTTGATCTTTGTTCATTGCAGATATGCAAATAAAATAGCTTTTAGAGCTATTTGTAGTAGAATGATTTATGCTGGTATTAAGGAGACTGCCTTTGAAGTAGAAAGAGTAGGAATTTTTTTAGGTCCTGTTTTGGTCAGAGATCATGATAGACATGTCTGCCTTTTGAGCAAAGCGGGAAAACTGATTTGGTAAATGAAATTGGTTGTGCTGTGACTTGGATTATAGTCTCTTCTATTAGAGAGAGAAGGTAAGGTGGATGAGATAATATATTTTATTGGACCAACTTTTGATGGTGAAAGAAACAAGATTTTTGGACTACATAGCACTTTTCTTCAGGTCACATTGGAAATATTACAAGGTTGCCCTTTGATTCTAAGGTCTAGGGGCTTCTTTTATTAGGACCAAAGTCCAGTGCTATTTCCATTTTTGCTGAAACTTTACTGTTTGGACTGGGAGTCCAAGTATCAGGAAGGAACAAGTTCGCCATTGCAATTTTGCATCACTAGTGTGGAGAAACTCCTGGGTTTGTAAAAATCTGTCTGGAAGGGCTCTGGATGATATGATTTCATAGTAGGATTTTGGCTTTTTAAGAAATAAAGGCCAGATTTGAACTGTATGTAAGGCCTTAAAGATATGGACCTCTAAATACCTTCAGAAATTGCCCTAACTTATTAAGGCAGAGGAATAAAGTGGTTGGAATGACAGTAATGAGAAAATGTCCGTAGTTTGATTTGCCTTTTATGTTTTATTAACAGGACTGCCATGGGTAATACTCCTCATCCGAATTGATGGATCCAACAGAAGCTAAATTAACATGTAAGAAATTTTTTGTGTAGTCTTTGTATTATGCTTGATTCTGGGTTTACTTGGTAAAGATATAGTTGATTTGGGTGGGAGAGAGGGAAGAGATGACTCTCTTCTTAAACATTGAAATCATGGGGTTACATGAGAATCTCAGCTTTCATTGAATGTTTCTATTCCTCATGGTTTCAAAGAGAAGCTGGAAACAGGAATCCTAACAACTCAAAAACAGAAGATATAAAAGACCCAATTTTTTAAAAATCTCTTGACTTTTTTGGAGGCCTGGCTCATGCCTTTTGAACATCTGGGGTTGGCACTGCTGCAGTACCTCATTTTCTCTTTCTTTGTAGTATTGTCACTACCACTGCTCCCTTACACCTAAGTTTTCTGATGGATACATTTGCATCAGTTGGAATGTGTTAATTTGCTGCAGCTACTGAGTAGAAATTCTGTACCTTTTTACCTTGGTGAATCTGTGGAGCATTCTCCCAGTAATATGTCCTGTTTCCCAGGCATTGGGCCTGTCATTATATGGTTGCACCATAAGGCCCTAGAACTAGAGCAAAGTCAAAAAGGTGTAAGGAGCTGGGTATGAGGCACTCTTACTCTGTCCTTTGAATTTCCTGACTAATTTGGGGTTTAAATCTCAACCATAACACTATGCTTCCTTTCTTTTTTTAAAATAAAACTTCAGTTTATAATACTCCGAATTCTTTAGTGCTTGCCATGCAAGGATCTCAACGCACTTTACAAATACTAATGATTGAACTGAGTCTCATAAAACGCCTGTGAAGTGGTGGTATTTATTATTTTATAAATCAGGAAATGAAGAGAGCCTGAATAACTTGTCCAGGGTCATACAGGAAGTCTGTGGCATAGCAGAAGGAGAAGCTAGGACTCCTGAGGGTCAGTCCTGAACCTTAACCATGTCTTAAGTTTGGGGGCAAGGAGGGCTATAGCATATCTCCACATCTCTCAAGTTCCATTTTGAACTCTTGAATATAAGCCCTTTAACACAAACCAGAGGAGAAAAACCCTCTATACCTCAGTTCCCCCTCTGGAAAATAATGAAAATAATCCCCAGGGATGTTGCAAGGATAAACTCACTGCTGTAGTATCTAGTGCCCACACATTTGAGTACCATAGAAAGACCTATACATAAATACTAGCTCCAGTCATATCCCAAGGATGGGCTTATGGGTCACAGACCATCTACAGTAAGCCTCTGCGTTAAGTATGCATCAAGCAATCATTTTGGAAGTATAGGTTTTAATTGCTGTAGACAACTGAAATCTAAAGTCTTGACTGCTCTGCTTCAAGTGGTTTATTGCAAGAATATCTGACCACAATATACCTGTGTTGTAAAAATCCATAGAAGAAAATATGACCTTCATTTGAAGGTCTCATCCAAATTGTTCGTCAGAAAGGTAGATCTGCTTCACTGTGGAGTGGAAAGTGGGTCTGTTCCCTTAAAGCTGCAGATATCCGTGGATCTGTGTAGCTCTCAGCACAGCTGCTAGAGGCAGTGGCAATCCTTGTGGAGGCCTTATGTTTCCATGCCGGTTTTTAGATCCATGGCAGCATGGCATTTGTGGGTCTAATGCAGTTTTCTCTTTCTCTTGGAAGACCCAGTCAGCTTAACTTACGAATGCAAGTTCTTTTGGTTTTCAGAAGACCAGTGCTGTGGTCAGTGACCAAGCCAATAGGCCTGATCCATTCAGTATATTTGGGATCTCTCTCACCCTATTTTGTTCTGACAATTATTTCAAATTTTAAAATGCAAAATTAGGAAAAGAACTGAACTGATTACCACGTAGTGGGACTTTTTTTTAAACTTCAAACCTATAAGAATTTTTCTCATCAGGTTGATGCTCCTCCTTTGTTTCTTCTGAATTACATGTATTAATTTCATAGCTTGGAAGACATTTATTTTTCTCTTACAAAATAAGCCCACATAGATGAGTTTATGATGAAACTGCACTTAATTTTATTTATAGCAGAGACACTACTTGGTTTTGTTGCTTAGTTATAAAGCCCTTACTACTTAAGAGAAACCTTCTTACAGCTTCTCTAATGATGTACACCACTATACAAAAAATTGGATTAGTTTATCTGCATCATGATTCTTTATCCTCTTTAATGGGTGCTAGGTGACTTAATTTGTAGTTTAAGGTTATCTAAATACTGGGCACCAAAAATTGCCTTGTCTGGCTACCTGTATTTAAATATTGGTTCTATTTATTGTGCAGTAATCATTGGGTTTCATAGATTTGTTTGTATATAGAAAGTTCATATGGCTTGAGTCTAGCGGTGTCTCTTGTATGCCTGCTTTAATCTTTTAGCTGTGTTAGATACTATTGTTAATCTAAAATGTTCCTGCTATTTTAGGAGATGCCTATGTAGGAGATTTTACCAGCAATTGTACTAAATACTTCACTGCTGAACCACTTGCTCACGTATCTTGGCTGTCTTTGTTGCTATGGGAGATTGGAAAACTATTACAGTGCCAGCACTGTCATCAGGTAACTATTGTAGTTAGAAGACAAAACTAGGAACAGTTTTAATTTAGGGGGTTGGAGAATCACTAGTGGTACAATATTTTGCAGGCTGCTAAACAGCTAGATTGGCGTTTCATGCATAAAATATCTGACTTCTTAAGTGAAAATGTCAAAAATATAATTGTTTTTTTACTACAATTTCTACCAGATAAGGTTGTTTTACAGAATTGTTACCACTAAAAATTGCTCTACCATATGTGAGAGAATTCTAAACGTTCATGCTTTTTATCGTCCGTGGATGTCTTATATTGCTGTAGCTTTCCTTTTGTGTTCAGTTTCTCTTTTGTCCCGTGTTTTGATTAACTGCATTAAAGGCAAGATTTTTTTTTATGTATGTGGGGTGGTGAGGGAGTAGGTTAAAATGTATGATGAAACAGTATGTAAGAATCAGTACAAATCTTAGGCATGTATGAGAAATAGTAATCTAAATAAGCAAATTAACTAGTAATTGGAATGATTTTTGTGAGAATCTTTTTTTGGGAGGGGAGATTTTTTTTCATGAAAATGACTTATTTAAAATCTTGTTGATGCTTTATTTTTTGATAGAATCTCGGATTCCTAGCATTTTGTTTACAATATTTTTTTTTCAAACTCTTAATAGTTCTAAATTTCATTCTAAAGTTCATAAACAATGATGAGTAATCTTGTTTTAGTCTCTTGGATTGATGTAAAAAATTAGTCCTAACTTTTTTAATAATATTTTGAATTGTAGCTAGCAAAAACACTTCTCAGAATACCTCAGAAAAAAAGATGTCCCCCTCAAGTTTAAACATGCAACAAGTGCTACGCTCACCACTGCCTTCGTCAAAAAGTACACACAACTTTTTCAGTGCCTTCTGCACAGAAGAGAATGTTGAACAGAGTATCTCCTATCTTAACAGGGTAAGCCATTTTCTCATGTGGGGTCATTTAATATAACTGTCAATCAGGTGTGGAAATGAGTGGGAGTGTTGGTGAGAGAGTTTATTCCCATGAAGTAGACTTTTTTCTTTAGTTACTACTTGAAAGCCAGAGGGTTTTTTTGGTGCAAAAATAAATGTCTTTGAGAATTTGTCAAGTATAGAAAGAAATTGTCCAATTATTGCTCTTTCTGTCTCTTACTAGGAGTTGACAACATTAGGTTTCCCTTCTCTTTATGCGGAGTACAAAGATAAAGAATTAAATGTAGTATCAGTCTTAAATTGTATGAATGAACTGCTTGTACTCCAACGCAAGAACCTCCGAGCTCAGGAAGAGGTGGAAACGCAGCATCTGAAGTTGGGTAGTGATATGGACCACTTGCAGAACTGCTATGCTAAAGTAAAGGTAGAAAACCAGTTCTCTCTAGCTTCTGTCATAATGCAGTGTGGCACTTTCAGTTAACAAATGTTATAAATTCTCAATGTTATTATGCTGATTTATCAAGTCTTAATTGTCCTACAAGTTCTTTTTTTCTGGGGTGTGTTTTCCAGCTGATTGAAAACTCATTAAATGTAATGAAAAATGAATTAATGAGTGGAAGAAATAGCTTCTGAATTGTAAGCTCTCTAATGAAGACATATATACTTTGTGAACAGTTTAGTGATCATCTGTACCTGAGGAAGATAGATTAGATTAAAGAGTGGTAATTCATTATGCAAATGAAAAGCTTGGAAGGTTTGACGGGTTTATCTTTAAATAGGATATTGTAAATGTTGCTAGATTTTTCAACGCTAGAAAATAAATGATTTCATGTCGTCACAACAAGTATAGCAAGCTGTACCATATGGCTCTTCTAACGTGCCTCCTCCTGACTCCATCTCCAAAGGCTAGCATATAGCTCATTCTCCATATCCATTCAGTTCTTGTCTTCCCTGAGAGGCCTGAGGACAACTGTCCTGTCACAATGTCTACTCAAAAGTCAGCAACACTTTTGGTTACCAAACTGGTAGATGAGGCTCCATACATAATCTGTTAAAATCCAGCCTCTCCCAACATTTTAGGCTACACTGTAAGTGACAGTCAGTTATTGCTAGTGACTTAGATGGCATGAACTGAATAGAAAAATTGTATTTGAAAGTAGGTGGATGCTTTCTTAGCAAATTCTGAGTTGCTGCTCAGCTCTAAAACAAGCTTCTTTCCCGTGGTAACATCTTAACAAGACATCTGTTGTTTTCAGTGCTGTACTCAGCCCCTCTTAGTTCTACTTTGCAAGAGGACCTTCACTATTATTTGTATTGCAGTAGCACCCAGAGGTCACAGTTTTTGAATCAGGATGCCATTTTTCTAGACGTTGTGCATGAGCCCACAGGAAGACAACAGTCCTATACTGAGGAGTATATGATCTGCATGGAAACAATGCTAGCATGTGACATTAAAATGTTGTTGTACAACAGCACTCCTGCTTTTTAAAAACTTAACCTCCAGCAAAGTCAGCCAAATTACTTACTTCATGTGCAGCTGTGTTCAAGGAGAGAAAATCTACATCTTACTTCCACAGTGCTTTTGTGTTGAAGCACCCCTAATTTGGCCCTTAATATGTAACTTGTGTGTATACTTTCCTGCCCCTTCCAAAACTGGTATGATGGAGTGATCCGTTGTTACAGAGGTGGTATTGTGCAAGATGTTATCCATATTCAGTTATGGTTTTGTGAGCTATTCCTGCATGTTTTTATCACTTCCACGTATTTTTTAATTCATAGCCCTTAACGTATGCAAAGAAAAGGTCCCTGTGAACTCTGCTGTTCCATGGCTACAGAATTTACTGCAAAACTCACCCCTAGATGCAGCATTTCTTTTTAAAGCACAAAAGTAATTTCGGCACATAAGTAATTATGGTTGTTAAGAAAACATTCAAAATATGAACCTACAGGGATGTCTGTTTGAATGTGCACTGAAACAATATCTGTAAGGATGGTGTGAGCTGCCCCATTCACTTCTATAACGACAATTCAAAAATCAACATTATTTTATTGGTCATTTTAGCAGAAACATCCAGCCAGTGTACTTATCCAAACAAAAATCCCAGCTGTCAAAATATCTAACTTCTGTGAATTCTACAGAGAAGGCATGCATTGCATTATAGTGAATACTTAAAAATTTAATGGCAGTGAAAGTAATTGGATTCAGTATCAAACTAAAAGTAGTAATGCTATGCTGCTTAGATTCATTTCTGTAGTTAAATCAGTAAAAATCTCCATGAAGTGAAGCTGCTCCAGAACTAGTGATCTGTTGCATGGGGGTAACAATACTATCCAGGCAGGCCTCTTGCTGTGAAGATTAAGGTTAATTTGCCATGGAGGGGCCTTGCCTGTATATTGGGCTTTTGATATTTCAGCAAGAACAAACTTGTCTCAAATTATTTTTTTTTCTTTTGTAAATTTTAATTGAGATTGAATTATGGGTCCTTTTTTAGGAACAACTGGAAGCTTCTAGAAGGGAAATAGTGGGACTTCAAGAAAGAGACAGACAACAGCAAAGTAAGAACAGAAATCTGCACCAGTTACTTAAAAATGAAAAAGATGAGGTGAGTCAACCTTCTCACCTACACAAATCATTCAAACAGTTTTGACTAATTTTACAGAAACCTTCAGGTTTTAGTAGCATTTTATTTTAAAATAATACATAAATCAGGCTTCTGTAGAGAGAGAAAGTTAGCAAATTTCATGTGTGGTCACAGAAGTTTGTCACACTAGCATCTAATGGGATGCAATTCACGTGCAAATGGGTAGATGGGTTCAGATGATAAAAATGGCAGTGGTCTTATTGAACAAGTACATGTGCAGTATTGTGATGCCTTTTCTGATGCCTTTTTTAATGTATCATTCTGAGATAAGTCAGGTAAAGCCTGGCCTCTAGGTTCTGGGACCCAGCTATTCTATTACTGTAAAACAAAACCAAAGCAGCACTTAAGATATCTGTAAAAGAGGAAATCAACAAAACAAAAAACGCAGCCAAAACCCTGGAATAGCTCCTTAAACCTGGAAGAGGGAAAGACTAGAATCTACTTGGAAGTTTACTGTAGCCAATGCTTTGTCTAAATTAACTGTATAATGTTTAGGAAAAGCCTGAGGGAATTCTATGTTCACACACACGTAAATACATTTATAATTATTATTTATATTACCACAGTGCCTAGGAGCACTAATCATGGATCAGGACCATTTAGAGAATTAGCTTTTCCTGCAGTGCCTATCCTAGTATTATCTATGTGTAACTAGCATCTTTGTGTTCAGCTAAAAATATTGGACAGGCACTGAAAGTTACTCGGCCTTAAAATTAATATTTTATACAAATATTCATACCAAGGTCTTGTATTTTTTATTTTTTTTATTTTTAAAGGAATGTATGTGAATGAACTTTAGTTGAAAATTTATGGGGGCTTTGGGTTTTTAGGTACAAAAATTACAAAATATTATTGCAAGTCGTGCTACTCAGTACAATCATGATATGAAGAGGAAAGAAAGAGAATACAACAAACTAAAAGAGCGTTTACATCAACTAGTTATGAACAAAAAGGATAAAAAAATAGGTAAGTGGATTTGTAAAGTCTTCTGCATCATAGTGATATGATAAAGCTGCATGTTCAAGATATTTACTTTAGCTTCTAGCATTAACAAATGTGCCAAGCTCCTTATTTAGAATGCACTTTGGTATCCAAAATAGTAGGTCACAAAGAAGGTATTACATAAAATATGTAGCATTTAATTAAATGTAACTGTTGGCCGAGTTAAAGAAAATTTTGATCTTATATTTTGCTAATGTAAGAGTGCCATGTAAGAGTTTTTGAGTATCTCCCCTTGCTTTGATAGGCACAAACCAAAGACGACCAATTGACTACCTGATGAGAATCATGATCAGTACCTAAATTAAAACATTTTCCTCCCCTTATAATTTCTGCCTTTGCTAGTACTACTTCAGCTCTGATGGTGGTAGGAACAACTCTGTGTGCTAATGTAGACTGGGCTGTAAGGAGCACTCTAAGCCAGGGGTTCCCAAACTTTCTGCCGGCATGACCCCATTTTAATGAAGTCTCCCCTGCCGGGACCCCAGACAGCATGGAGAATACCATTTTGAAGAGCAAAATGTCATCCTCCCCACACTGGCTTTGCATGCACCCTATGTGTGAGGTCACAGCACGTGGAGGATGCCATTTTGCTCTACAAAATGGTGTCCTCTGCACAGGGTGACCTCATGTGTGGTGTGTACGAGTTCATGCTATGCAGAGAATGCCAGTTATTAGGGCAAAATGATGTCCTCTGAGCACGAGGTCATGCTCTGCAAGCAAACTGATGTCCTCCAAATAGGAGGGATCGCCACGATCTCATCTGCTGTGTGTGTGACCCCAGCTGGGGTTGTGACCCACACTTTGGGAACTGCTGCTCTAACCATTATATTGTGTCCACCAGCTACAAGGAGGGTAGGTAAAACTGCTTAAAATTTTGCTTGAGGCCTGGAACTGCACTAATGTTAGTAAAGATGGGAGATTCTAGAGAGGAAATAAAACTAGTGTAGGCACAGCCTGTGAAGGGGAAAGAAGAAGCAGTTCTGTGTCACTTCACTGCAACTTTTATTAAATAATCTTAGGGAGCTCTGCCACTTCTGAATACACAAAACAAGAAATGGTCACTATGCTCCTCTCTCACAGAATGTGAATGTTTCTTCCAAAATAAATGTCTACAGCATGAGACTGCAAAAGCTCCATGCACGGCGCAGTTTATGCTGTGCATTGGGCCTGAGATATTAGTACTGCTCTTTTAGTGTTCCAAAACTACTCGTAGTGAGCATATGGGAGTAAGGGCAGTGAAGTATCCAACATTACATGGTTTATCCTGTCTAAAAGAGACACCGTCATCTTAGAAATCATGTTTGTGTCTAAAAATTATTTACTGATAGAGCCATAAGTAACATCTAAAATTAATAAATAAATATTGGAGACTAAAGATGTTCTCTCCCTTTTTTCTAGTTTCTTTCTTTTGAGCCAGCAATTTATATAAAGTAAATTTCACTGTTTCCCCTGCTTGTAGTGGGTTTTGCATACAGCAGCAGGGATTTTTCTTTTTTAAAAAGATGATGATGATGATGATGTTATAAAACCACAAATTGTAAAGGGGACTTGAAGGTAGATGTAGTATTTGAAATTAATTCTTTTTTTAAATTGACAGGATTTAATGCTGGACAACGTCTTCCGTTCCGTAAAACTTCCTTGACTTGCAGCTTAAAGAACCATAGATTCACTTCAGATATTTGCTAACTGACACACCTCTTCTGTCGTGTTACTAGCTCCGAAAACTAGAGTTGGCCTTTGAAATTCAGTTAATTCCTGACCTTGCTGAGCTTGCAAACTGCTGGTGGTTAAAAAAAACAAAAAATTTTGTGTGTGCGCACACATATTAGGAATTAATTTTGAAAGCTTAATAAATTCTTATGAAAAGTAGCTATTGTTCATATATAGGAACAACTTTTAAATCTGAACTTGGATGGTATATTTAATTTGTTTACCTCCCGTATCTATAGCTTTGCAGTATAATCTGTTTTTAATATTATTAGTATGGTTTATTATTTGTGTTGTGGTAACACTTATGGATCCCCAGTCATAGATTGGAGCCCCACTGAGGTGGCATTGTACAAACACAGAACAAAAGGACATCCCTACCCCAAAGACCTTGCAATCCAAGTATGACAGACAATACTTGAATACAGACAGTGGGAACACAAGGCAACAATGAGACACTGCTAATCAGCATGATAAGCAGTGATTATGGCATGCCAGCTTCCTATCCATTGTTGAGCTTTCTGTAGGCATAATGACTGAGGAGAATTTTTACAGAGGGAGTTGAAGGAGAACTAAGAGGCATCTTTGCGAATATTTGCAGGAATATTTACATTTTTTTCTGTAATATTTTTCTGTAATATGTACAGTTTTTTCCATGTAAGAGGAGCAGCTTGAGGGAAATCACTAAGGTGCTTATATTTTAAATTTCAGCAAATGGGCGATGGGGTCTGGCATTAGTGACTGCAGAGTTGGGAGTGGACATCTCGGTGGCGTACAAGAGATGTCGGGTAGGTGGGATTAGGCCGTGAAGAAAAGTAATTTGTGTCTGAGGTGGAGAAGGGGAGCCAGTGGAAAGTCACGAAGAGAGAGGTGACACAGTTGAAGTAACAGCCAGGGAAATGACCTCTGTAGCAGAGTTTTAAATGAAGATAAGTGGGGCAAGAGGGGATATGTCAAGTGTAGTGCTTCTCTCATGCTAACAAAATTTCCCTTCTTTCTTCCATTTTCTCCCTTTCTTGTTTTGTTTTCAGAAGAATTTGGTCTCATGCGAGTCCAAAGATTGGTTTTTATATCCAGTCCTGTAAGGCTCTTAACAGTACCTTAATGTAAAAGCAAATGTAGGGTCACCTGAATATTTAGATACACTTTTGGGCTTCTTACTTCATTCTGAAATGTCTTTAATTTCCCTTCTCATTTGTAGCTATGGATGTTCTAAATTACGTAGGTAGAGTTGATGGGAAGAGAGGTGCTTGGAGAACTGGTAAAACGGAAGCCAGGTAAGTTGGTAGCTATATAAATAAATATATACATTAATCAAAGTGTATTTTGTAATATAAGGCTTCTGCTTTTAGGAATGAAGAAGAAATGTACAAAGTTTTATTAGGTGGCTATGAACAACGCCAAAAACAACTTCTAATGGAAAATGCTGAGCTCAAGAAAGTCCTTCAGCAAATGAAGAAAGAGATGATTTCACTTCTCCCACCACAGAAACCAAAACCTAAGGAAAGAGCTGAAGATGGCATTGGGCCTGTAAGTGTGTGGTTTTTGTTTTTTTAAATCTATATACTGAACTAGTACTTTGCACAGTCATACAAAAATATTACCATAGCTTCTTAAGGCATGACACCAGCACTAGTCACTGTGCCTCATGAGCCCATTGGACTGAAGTAGGTTGTCCAAATCCTGCATTTTGCTCATATCAGTACTTAGGTATGCAAAATGGACTTAGGTGCTGATTTTCTGTGCCATAATGTGGTGGTTGGACAATCTCTTAAGGTGCTTATGTTGGAAAATTGGACTTCCACTATGTATCTAGAAATGGCGGTTATCAGTAGGGTGGGCTCTAAGTCTACAGGTTAGATGAATTGATGTTTCTGCTAAAGATCTGCAGCTAGTATCAAGAAAATAGATAGAATAGAATGGTTTTCAGTTCTGCTAGTAATTCCTTTCTATTGTTCCCAGTGGGGCCATCATGCATATAAGCAAGCCTGATTGCTTATAGACGTTGTGGTAGAAGTGGGCATGAAAATTAGTAATGTCACGTGTCTGACTCCTTCCTTAGGGAAGAATGACTGTAGGTTGAGATTCCACTTTATAATGTCATATTGCAATTCGGTATTGTGGAACTGTTCCACTGCTAAGGGCCCGTTTACACAGAGAATATATGTTGCATATCGTGGCTACAGTCATAGAATCATAGAGTTGGAAGGGACCTCAGGAGGTCATCTAGTCCAACCCCCTGCTCAGAGTAGGACTAACCTCAGCTAAATAATCCCAGCGAGGGTTTTGTCAAGCTGCAGCTTAAAAACCTTTAAAGATGGAGATTCCACCACCTCCGTAGGTAACCCATTCCAGTGCTTCACCACCCTCTTAGTGAAAAACTTTTTCCTAATGTCCAACCTAGACCTCCACCCCTGCAACTTGAGACCGTTGCTCCTTGTTCTGTCATCTGCCACCACTGAGAACAGCCTAGTTCAGGTAGTTAAAGGCTGCTATCAAATCTCCCCTCATTCTTCTCTTCTGCAGACTAAACAAGCCTAGTTCCTTCAGCCTCTCTCATAAGTCTTGTGCTCCAGCCCCCTAATCATTTTTGTTGCCCTCCGCTGGACTCTCTCTAACTTCTCCACATCCTTGTTGTAGTGGGGGGCCCAAAACTGGACACAGTATTCCAAATGCGGCCTCACCAATGCTGAATAGAGGGGAATGATCACTTCCCGTGATCTGCTGGCAATGCTCCTACTAATGCAGCCCAATATGCTATTAGCCTTCTTGGCAACCAGGCCACACTGCTGACTCATATCCAGCTTTTTATCCACTGTTACCCCCAGGTCCTTTTCTGCAGAACTGCTGCCTAGCTCGTCGGTCCCCAGTCTGTAGCTGTGCATGGGATTCTTCCGTCCTAGGTGCAGGACTCTGCACTTGTCCTTGTTGCACCTCATTAGATTTCTTTTGGCCCAATCCTCCAGTTTGTTTAGGTCCTTCTGTATCCTATCCCTATCTTCCAGGGTACTTACCACTTCCCCCAGCTTAGCGTCATCTGCAAACTTGCTGAGGGTGCAATCTACCCCATCCTCCAAATCGTTGATGAAGATGTTGAACAAAACCGGCCCCAGGACCGACCCCTATAAATGGACATGCCCAGTGGACTCCCATGACAGTGGGGCTCAGCACATGCTCTGTGGTCCACCTATGCAGATCCAGCTGCAGGACTGAGGCATGTGTGTGCTTGCTTTCTAAGACAAACTGGAGAAATAACAGGACTTTATGCTTTGCAATGAAATGTTCTTAGGTGACTGGATCAAATTTCTACAGTTCTTTGTTGATCTCTTGGAGTATAACTTGTTTTTATAGTAGACTTAAAAAAAACCCCAAAACACTCATTTAATTTATTGGAGGGCTGTTAAATACATTGCAAAATGAATAACCAGCAAAGTCTAAATAGTGACTGTTAAGTACTTACAGGGCAAATGCATTAGCTGCTCCCCAAATGCAAATATCGCTGCAATTTTTTTACTTCTATATATTCTAAAAATCTAGTTGGTCTAGTGCACTGGCTCTAAACTTCCCAGACTACTGTATTCTTTTCAGGAGTCTGATTTGTCGTGCGTATGTCAAGTTTCACCTCACTTAACTACTTGCTTACAAAATCAGACATAAAAATACAAGTGTCACAGCAGGCTATTACTGAAAAATTGCTTACTTTCTCATTTTTACCATATAATTATAAGATAAATCAATTGGAATATAAATATTGTACTTAGATTTCAGAGTATAGTATATAAAGCAGTATAAACAAGTCATTGTCTGTCTGTACGTCTGTTAGTGCTTTTTAACGTGGCCTGTTATAAAACTAGGCAAATACCTAGATGAGTTGACGTACCCCCTGGAAGACCTCTGCATGCCTCCAAGCATACACGTAACTCTGGTTGAGAACTACTGAAATAATGGATTAACTACTTGCAAATGCTCAATGTCAAAAGCAGCCCTGAATTCATTTTTGACATAGGCTATTGGCACAAAGTATTAGGTAAATGTTTTTTCCCTTCTCTAATAAACTCAATAATATTCAAAATATCTGATTAAAAAATCTTTAACTTTATGGGGGGAAAATAAATGTGTATCTATACTGGGCAAAGCTAACTTGTGCTCCTAAGCAAAGACCTTTTAATGTAAAACATGCTTGTTTTGGGGTGAAATTTTAGTAAACCTCTGAAAATGGAATTATAATAACCTCCTGGTAGGCTTCCAACTAAAGTAAGTGGTAGTGACTGATACTTTCATACAGTAATCTAATGATCACAAGTAGCCATGGAAACTTGCTTAAATGATATCTGTAAAAAAGGAAAACATAAGTATTTGCGGGTCTTTGTTTTGTTTGTTTTTGAAGCAGTTACTACTGATTCAAAACAAGCTTGCCTAAATGAACTTTGGTTTTAAAACAAATAACCCTGAACCTGTTTTGCTGCTCCAGTGTTCACACCATTGGCTGGCATCTTGTTACTTAGCAACTTTATACTGACTCATGTGAGGTTATTGGCCTGGAATGTAGATCTTTAGTCTAGGGTACTACTGATATCCTATCAATAAAAATAGTAATATTTATTACTGCAGTAGCAGCCAGAGGCCCAGTCAGAATTGGGCCTTCATTGTGCTAGGTACTATACACCTAGGAACACCATGAAAAAACGTCTTTATGGAATGGGGTAGAATGTTACTCTCTCTCTAATCCCTCTTTTGCTGATATTGCAGTTTCCAAAGCCCCCAGAAGCACTACCATTCATTTAGTGAGTAAAATGTTGCTGCATATGTAGACGAACCCTTTTTTCCACCCGTGAATACATCAGTATTTTTGTCTGAATTAATTTAGGATCCAGTCTTTTCTGTCTGCTTCCGTGTAGAGATTTACATTGGGTGCATGTGATGCAAAAGGGAAGTGGGTCAAGAGAGTTCTGGCTCCACAGCTTTGGTCCCTGTCCTTCTCCACCTCTTCTCACTCATCTTGCACTTCGTCCCCACTGGTGCACTATGGATAAGAATGAGGCAGGGCCAGTTACTTGCTCTCCACAGCATAATACTTTGCCTTGGTCTGGATGAGTAATGCCACATAAAAGATTATGCAGCCCCCGCCCTTGTGTTCTTAAAACGTTATATGCTGCTTATTGAGTTCCTCACCTCCTGAATTGGTGTTTCAGTGCTCTTACCCTTGAGTCCCAACCAGGAGACTGACTAGCTTCCAGCTGCCCAGCCTGCTGCCCCACCTCAGTGCTTTGTCTTTTTCCTAGGTAAACGAGTCACTTGGTCTCTACCTCTCTCTCTTTTGTTCTCCAACACCTTCAGCTGGCTCCTTGCAGAGCATGGTCCCCGGTCATTGGTTGCCAGGATGCAGAGTGATTACACACTCTTATCCCACCACCGAGATACTTGAGTAATACATAGGGGAACCTGGGGCACGCACACAGTATTCAGAGGAAATGTTAAGAACATCCCCAGTTTGTCACATCAGTGCAGCTGCCAGGCAGAAAGTTTGGCAGCATGAGTCCTCGGAACCTTTAAACTCTATTTCAGGAAAGGGATGTGTGTGTTTGTATTGTCATTATCTTGCTGCCTGATATTCATTCTGCATACTGGGGGACAAGGGCAGCTAGGAAATAATATGGAAGATATGCCCTTCAGACCCCCTGAAATCCATGCATTTAGGGAGCCAAACTTCCTGCCAGGTCCAAACTGGGCAAATGCACTTCAGTGGAAACTCTCAGAATTTCCTGTTCCCTCATTCAGTTAATTAGGCCCATAGAAAAATAGAGAGGACTGTTTCAGCAGACTCTTGTTTTTGCTTTTACAGGTGCTGTCAGACACGGAGGAAGATGCTGTGGAATTAAATAAAGAGAATATGTGGGAACTCTCTTGTGAAACTGTGCGAGAACAACTTACCAACAGCATTAGAAAGCAGTGGAGAATGCTAAAAAATCATGTTGAAAAACTGGATAACCAAGGTGAGTATCATCATCAAACCTATATTCTGCATAATCATGCTGTCTGTGGCAGCTCCATTTCCACTGTGTTATTTATTATATTCTGACCCATTTGATATAACAGAGCTCAAACTAGAAGGAGTTTTTAAAATTAACATTTTAAAAAAAATTGACACAGTAGATTACCTGAAGTGCAAGGCAACCAAAATAGAAATATGAAAGATTTAATTGCAGGAGGGCTGGAAGATGCTTATGTAGCAACACTGTTATCCCCGACTGAGGAGGCACTTAAATTGTAAGCCCCCATTCTCTGTATCAAGTTTTCATTTGTTGAAGGAACATATTTCTTATAGTTGGTTTCAGCAGAAAGGTGGCCTGTGTCAAATTTGACTTCTATTGTCCGTCATCCCAGCTGTTTGAGTTAGCAAAGTAGTGAAAATTAAAACAACTTGAAATAGTTAAGCACAAAAAATATCTAAATCATTTAAAAAGTTTTTGGGTTTAGCATTCTGTAAATTTTGCTGCTGCAGGTGGCTTTCGAGACAAAACTGGCTGGTGGCACAGTGCTAGTTTCTCTTAATTTTCAGCTGCTAAATAGCATTAAAAACCAGCTAAAATACATAAATATTTTTACTTTTCCATTAGCACCCAGAGGGATGTCATTTTATGCCATGGAGGAAAAAGGCAAATATTTTTCAGATAAAATGTTAATCCTGTCTTGAAAAGATCTAAAACCTTGAATCTTTCAGTTTGAGTCATTATAGTATTATTTTTCCCTTGCTTTGAGACTCTGGTCTAAGCATGGCATTAAATAAATGCTTAACATTTGGAGCACTTTATATTTAAGTTATATTTTTTACCTTTCTACTCATCTACCTCTAATAACATTTTTTTGGGCTGGGGAACAGGAGCCTATTTTTTTCCTCTCTCATGGGATTTGCATCCTTGTATGCAGAGGACCTGAGCTTCCTTGGCCAAAATATTGCTATAACAATGAGCTTTGTATATAAGGCTTAGCACAAGTCCAGCTTTTGATCTCGTATTGAGATCTGTGTAGGCATATGTCATACTAGTCATTTTATTGTGGTTAAAATCTCTGAAATCTGATTAAAGAGGCATATATGTTGTGAGCTACAATACATTCTCTGAAATTGTAATGGCAGGTGCCATAGAATCTTCTGGCGCTTACATGCGGTTTCTGTGGAAATGTAGGATGTGAACTGCATAAGCTCTCTTAAAGAGACTTTATTAGACGGCAGGGGTAGTCTGCTTGTGGCCTAGGCAAAGGCTGCCACCAAAGTCTAAGGCTTCTCTTACTACCTAGCCTAAAAGGACTCTCTCCCTTTCCCAGAGAGAGAATAGCAGAACAAGATGCACTTTTAACTATGTCAGTGATTCTGAACCTTTTTACCTCTGTGGGCCGCATGTGCAGCTCTGTGTGTAACGTAGGCCACATCCACACAATATATAGACTACATGTACATCTACCAAGAAAAAAAAAGATCAGTATTTGTTATATTACATCAATACGATTCGAGTCATATAATATCTTTCATTTCGACCCTGGCAAGTGTCTACCAAGAGCATTTTAAGCTAGCAAAATAAGTCAGAACATTAACTTACCACCCTTACAATCAATTTGTGTTATGGCAAGGTGTATTGCCACCCTCACTTCTCTGCTACTGCTGGTGGCATGGCTGGACTGAGCACCTGGAGAGCGCGGCTCTGGAGCCTGCCTTCAAAGATGGGGAGCCTGCCTCATGTGGGGTGCCCTCCCAGCCAGGGACTCTCCCCCCAGCATCCAGACCCACCCAACGCTGGGCTGGCACATGTGCCTGCCCTGCAGAAACAGAGTGTCCTGTCCAGGGCAGAACGCCCCTCCTCCCGCCCTGGGACTGCTCCCTCCAGCATCCCCCAGCAGCTGCCCCCACGGTTATGGCCCTGAGGATGTCAGATGGGCTATAGCTGTGTGCTGATTGGGCCACGAGTGGGCCGCGGGTTGAGACCCACTGATCTATATGCTACCAAATGTTGACCTCTTTTACGCCAAGAGTGCGTAGTAGTTTCCTGTTATAGCTGAACCTAAATTTATTTTTTTGTTGTTTTCTTAATATTTGTTTTTATTTTGTTCAGAACCTTTTAAACTTTCTTTTCTTGACTATATCTTTAAATAGCTCAGTAATAAGGTTTATACTAAAAGTATTATCTTTTTGTTCTTCCCTATACCATATGGAGTCTGTTTTTATTTTAAATGGGATCTTCCCCCACTCTCAGCATGTGACTTTGTCTAGCCTGTTTGCCTTCAAAGCACACTGCTTGTCAAAACATAAGAACAGCTATACTGGATCAGACCAATGGTCCATCTAGCCCAGTATCCTGTCTTCCAACAGTGGCCAATGCCAGGAGTTTCAGAGGGAATGAATAGAACAGGTAATCATCAAGTGATGATTTTGTTTTTCAAGGACTCCTAGGTCCAGAGAGACCATATTTAACCCCAGAAATTATAAAATAGTTAAGAGGCAATTCAGTGACATTTTTTCCTATAATAAAATGATCCACTGAATTGTATTTTTTATCTGGCTGATTGTGTTGAGATCCAGGATTGTATATCTCTGCTAGAATTTATTCAGAAGTGCCCGTGGTTATGCAGACATAGCCAGGGTCTTTCAAATTCCAAGGTTGGACAGATACATATATTAAAGGTCTTTTAAATTATTTTGTAAACATTTTTTATCTTAAATTAGCGTCTTTATTGAAATATGTTACCAGTGGTTGCCTCGACTTAAAAAATATATAATATTTTTTTTTCTTTTTAAAATTTTTAGTGTCACGTGCGCATTCAGGGGCTTTGAATGACAAAGATGTAATTTCAAGAGAGGACCATGAACTGGAAACTGAAAAGCTAGAATTAGAAATTCATCAGTGCAAAGAAATGATCAAAACTCAGCAACAACTATTACAGGTAAGGATATTTTGATTTATTTTTTTTTTAACCATGCTTTCTTCTCTTCCTCCTTTCTTGGGGTAGGAATTGAAGCATCACTCTAACGAAGCCTTCTTTTATTTGGGTGTTCCTGCTGGAGTTAGGGATGTGATTCTCAGTTTAGCAAACAGTATTTTGTTGTGAAGTTAGGGCATATAGAGGGAGAAACTGCAGAAGACAAACAGAAGTTTATCACCCTATTCAGAAAGCTTAACTCCTCTACTTTCCACAGCTTTCTGAATAGGCTGCTAAACTTCTTTGTTCACCTTCTGCAGTTTTTCCTTCCACATTTCCTAATTCCCTGTGCTAGTAGCTCATTTATGACCAAGACTGTTTGTCTTTCATGTCATAAAATAAACTTTTGCTGGCATCTAAACTTAAACTTGTAGAAATATATTTTAAGTCTGAATAATGATTTCCAAATAATATTTCTGACTTTTGTTCCTTATATCTGCAGCAGCAGCTTATGTCTCCATGTGATGATGATACCTCTGTGTTACTACAGGACTGTTATTTGTTGGAAGAAAGAGAGCGTCTCCAGGAAGAATGGAAACTATTTAGAGAACAAAAAAAGAACTTTGAGAGAGAGCGAAGAAGTTTTACAGAAGCTGCTATTAGACTAGGACTTGAGGTATTCAAAGGGGAGATCCTTTGATCTTTAAAACTGAAGATTAGCCAGTCTTGTAACCTTAGTAAGCCAAAAACCTAGCCAATGTTGAAAGTATGCATTTGTGTGTACTGTTAGCCCTTTGCTTTTGTCTTCCTGTAGGAAGGTCTCTCCTTCCTCTGCCTGTATCTTATAAACTATGCGATGCAGGACTAGTGACAATGTAATGGATCACTCTGTTTTGCAATATGAGAATACTACATTTTGCATGCAGATATTGGAATATACAGTTCATTGACCTGGGATAACTAATTTTCTTTTTCTTTATATAAGAATAGGCCAAGATTTCCAAATAGCTGCATATGTGCCTTTGAAAATAAGGGCATTTATTTAGGTAGCTAAATAGAGACTAAGGAACCTAACTGGAGGCACCCCTTTTGTTTTTTAAACACATTTTGGCCTTAGACTTTATCTATAGGTACACTATAACACCTCGCATTGTATCACAATCTTTCAGTTCCAGTAAGATGTTGTTTATAAAATTTGCTACATTTTCATTTTACTTCAAAAAATATTTTTAATAAGATTATGAGAGAATATAAGATATATCAGAAGCATATTGCTCAATTTAACCAGAAGTGTCTAAACCTATAGACCAGATTGCAGCATAACTGTAATCCCCTGTATCAGTTTGTTACTGCTTCTCCTCTTACGCTTTAATATTCTATCTGTACTGTGATCTATGTAGATCTTTTTGAAAAAATTGCAGCAGTCCTTGAGCCTAGAGTCGGGGTTTGCTATGTCTCCTTTGAATGTAGGAGGAAGAATTTTGAACAGTGGGGAAATTTGCTTCCTCGCTACCTTACTTGGTATACTCCCTGTTTTGTCTTATCTCTTTACGAGGTAGAGTAGCTGTCTCCTCCCCATCCTGCTGCTACCTGGATTTTTGAGGACTTCCTGACATTGACATAACTTTGCCCCTTCCCTGTGAAAGGGAAACCCTCATTCTTCCCTCTCATGGCTCAGATTTGGTTGGGAATAATCAGGACTACTTTCCAGTTCTTTTTTCCCTTCCCAGAAGGCACTCGGGGCATAGGGTTGATCAGTACAGCGGTAGTGTAGTTGAGGGTAAATGTGGGTAAACAGTTTACCCACTTCTCATTGGGGTAATGTAGAGTTCAGTTTAGGTTAGTTTACAATTTATTTATTTTACCATTACACCACTGAGCAGTAATCCTTCCTGGCAGCTGCATAGAAGGTGTGTTTAGCATCTGAGTAGTAGTTTCCCACCCAGAAGCTCTAATGTAAAGTGAGAGACACACTTGAAAGGACCTTCATTAGCACATCCTTGTGAGCCAAACAATGAGGTTCGGTTTGCAAACACTCTTGCCATTTGATCCTTTCAGGGCTCGCACAATTGTAGGTCTATGTTAAACTGCCCATTTTGTCAATATAAATGAACTTCACTTTATGACTTTACATGCAAAACACATCAGTCAGTATAAACTTACCTTCTGTATGGAATACAAGTTGGCATGTCTCTTTTCAGAGAAAGGCATTTGAAGAAGATAGAGGAGCTTGGCTGAAGCAACAGTTTTTGAGTATGACTTCTGATCACAAGAACTCTGAACATGTGAAAACTCAAAGTGCCTTCTCAGGAAGCAAGTATTTAATTCACTAACTATTGTAAATTTCATAAGACTGCCTTGTAATGTTTATTTTGTCTCTCTCAGCTGGAAGATACATACACAAGGAAATGGAGACTTGCTAAGTTTAGAGAGAATTCATCATATCATTTCAGAAACATTAAAATTCTATGTGAAAGTCAGGACAGCTAGGGTCTCTTAGGTTCACCAAAGAAGGGAATGGTGATAATCCAGTCATGGTTACATGATAACCTTTTTGAGAAGGGACCTGTTGAATGTTAAATATATAACATAACTCTTAGCAATAAATAGCATATTTAATTAGTGAATCAGATGGGAGGCCTTTTGAACACTGATAAGGATAGAAAAATAAGGTGACATACTGACAGCTGAAGAGATTAGAAATAAAGGTAGGAAGAAAGCATCATCCTGGAAACATTTAGCTATTGCATGTAAGAGAGAACCTAAAACAGCTATTCAATGGAAAAGAAGCAACTTGGAAAACCGTAACAGTGAAAGGGATGCTAGTGATGGTAATAAAAAGGAAATTGGCTGTGTGCTGCCATCATTTCAATGGCAGATTGTATCTAGTGTGATTTGGGATGATTATCACTTCCTTTAGAAACCTTTTGAAAATATTTGTGGCTATTATAGGTAAGATTTTTTTCTAGCATATTCATAATTTAGAATACATATTTTTCATATCACATTATCATTAAACATAAAATTAACATTTAAAACTTTTTTGCTTGGTTTCCTATGACTTCTCAGTCTTTTATCAGTGTAGGATACATTTTTTTTTTCACTACCAAGTTTGCACATGCACAGTTTAGTTTGCACCCTGGAGCACAAGATACTTTTTTAAAAAAAAGAGAGAGAAAAGCAATCATTGTTAAATGAATCCTTGTCCTGGGAGCCAACATTAAACATAAACATGAGATAACAACTGGCATGTAAAGATACTTAGGTAAATATGCTCAGAAGATAAAGTGACTTTGCTCTCTCACACCATACCTCTCTGCCACTTCTTTCAATGTGCAGCACCCCATGTCTTCCTATAAATCTCTCTGTACATGGAATTATTTTTGCTGGTATGAATCATTTATGTTTAGGGACAGAATTATTTGGGTGCTATTCATTAAAAAATATTTGTTTGATTGGTGTCAAACTTGTGTGCTATAGGATTTAATTGTGATTTTTTTCATACTCTCTTTTTTTTTTTTTAGTGCCTATGGATTTTATTTTGTGTGGATGTGTTAAGTGAATTTTAAGAGAAAATGTAGCATTAAACAGCTCTCCCTGTAGCTTAGATTTGAGGGTATGTAATAATAATAAAACTAAAGGATTCCTTTGCCTCTTAAAGGTTCACTATCTTGACATAATGCCATTTGGATACCTTTACTTAACTGTTATCACTAGAATAATTTTTAAAAATTATTTTTTATTTTAGTTTTAAGTCTTTATTATGTTAAACTTCAAAATACTATAACCCTTTCGGAAGTGCCATGTAAAACAAATTCCGCTTGCCTGTCTTTGTGAAGCACTTTGAAATGTCAAAATTAAAAGGAGTTACTCTGGCTCGAACTTCCATTGTAGTTAATGCAGGTCTTTTCATTCACTTAAATGGGGGACTAGATTAGAAAGTGCTAAATAATGTTATCTATTCAGTTTAATTTGTTTTGGACTTTGGGCTAGTTTATGAGCTGTCCTGTTGACATAAGTGATTTTTGCATGGATGTTGCCAGGTATCCTAGACTCTAGAGAGAGCCTTATATCAGTTGAAATAAGATTTGCTAAACAAGAAGTAAAAACCTGATTCAAAAAATGCTAATATGAGTGAGTATCTTTGAACACGAGTAGTCCCATTGACTTCAGTGTGACTGTTTATATGAGAAGAGTTATTCAGACATGTGATACCATTCCTGTTTTTCTTGTTTTAAAGTTAAATGTTTACAAAACAAAATAATGCTGTGTGCAATGTGCCTATACTGATTTCAACATCATTTGAGTCCAATGCATCCAATAATAATGAATGTACATATTTATTATTTTATTATAATTCACAGAAAATAAGAGCCATGAAAGAATTCCTCTCTCTTGATACTTTTATAACTACATCGTTGTTTAATAACTTACTTGTATAACTTGCAGGTTCTGACACAGACAATCAGTTAATGAACTTCAGATCTCGGCAGAAGAAACCTCACTGTTTGACTAGTGTACCTACTTCAGAGGAATTTTGCCAGACAATTCAGCATATCCCACACAACAGGTATCTGAAATTATATAAACCGGTCATTACTTTTATAGTGAGTGAAAACTGTTCAGCTGGAGTAATAGTGATTAGAGAAAGTGACCATAGCTCAGGGAAGTTCTGAACTAGACATTGTGACAAGAATTGCAGTGGAATATATTATTTAGTGTAATTATAATATAACTTTCAAACCACTATCAGAACAATTTTTTACTTATATTTGTAAAGGAATATATTAGTTACATTTTTATTGTCTCTTTCCAGCAGTTCAAATGCTGTATTCAATAAAACTACTGAAGACAGCAAGCCAAAGCAATGGAAAGGAATAAACAGATCAGAAACTGAATAATGCATCAAGACCTTGGTCACAAGATTTCTAAAGTTCATGTTCTCTGTTGTATAGATTAACTGCCTTAGACTTTCTAGAGTTGTCTCCTGTCTTATGTTAAAGAAATGTGTCCATAAACTTTTCTTTCTAAGGTGAAACAGGGTGTTATGAGTTTGATCATCCTTTCAGAGGTGATCCAAGTTGTGGTGTGTGGGTGTGGCTTTTTAATTTTTAAAAACAATTCCCCCCCCCCCCTTTTTTTTTAAAAAGCTTTGAATATTTTAGTAACAAAAGCTCAGATTCTGTGACTTGAAGGAATGTATGAGATTTTATTTCAGTTGTAAATGAAACACTGTAACTAGTGTTTCCTTTCATCACAGACAAAGCTAGCACTTTTAGAAATTGTTTAATTATCATAAATATACATTTATATCAAGTGTAACTAGCATTAAAATTATTGTCTCAACTTGAATGTACAGTATACTGTAGATTTTTAACAGAACAGGTTATATATTTATTAAGTCGTGTGACTTGAAAGTACCTCTTTCATAGCTTTCCAATGATTAACGTGCAAGATCTTTGTTTGTAAATAGACAATATAAATGATTCTGCTAAGATGCCATGAAATGAAACACATGCATCTATAATCATAGTATTTTACATGCCAATTTAATCTGTTTTTATAGTGATATTCTGTTTACAAATGTGTTAGGACTGTAATTGTTTCAGTCAAGAATCAAATTCTTTGAAACATATCTGGACAATAAATGTGCAAAGTATATTCTATGAAATGTAGTCTCATATTTTATGTGCATTCAATTTTTGCAGTCCAGCATAATCTTTTTGTATTAAGCAGTTATAAACTGTCATGGTCCTACATCAACAGATCTGCATGATATGTTTTCCTTTTTAATGGATGCCAGTTACTTTGGCCTTGACTTAGGGAAATCCATTTTGATCATAACTCCATGAAGTGGCCATACATAAGGGAGTGGTCTTAGTGAAAGGGAGGCAGAGATAAAAAAGAAAAATTTGCAGTACAGAAGGGAGGGGAAAAGAATAGAGCGTGACAGAATTCTGAAACTGTAAGAGATAAAAGGGATGGGTTTCAACTTGACGGACAGTGTGGTACCAGTAGCAAAACATTTAGTGTCTTCTGTGATTACTTTTCATTTCATGACCTCACTTCTCCATTTAGTGCTTCCATAGCTCTTTCATATTGAGGTACTTTACTGATGCATATGCCATAAATACTGCTACAGATCCACAACAGTTATGACCACAGAAAAAAAGTTTTATGAGTTAACTGTGATTTATTCTGAAGGGATAAACTGAGGCCGTCAAGGTCGTTATTGGGTAAAAATGTTTCCATTCCTTCAGTAAAGTAGTTTAGAGCAGGATAGTATTGTTAAGATGCTAATGGCAGTTAGTCAGCTATGAATAGTTTACCAGTAGCATATTTTGCTTCTCGTCCTGTGCTATAGGTTCCTATGCCTAAAAGCAGAATCTAATGAAACAGAACTGTAGACTGTAGCTGTTTTGTGAAGGCACTGCTGCTTTGCAGAGTTCAATTGCAGAGGCTTCCTTTTCCTTGCCAAGGAAGCTCTGGGGTCCTGAATAGCAACCCTTAATTCTCATTGGCCATGGGCATCTCTTCTCTGGACATGGGTCTCTGAAATTTTATTTATTTTGTTTTATTAAAATGTTCCTCTTCTTTGTTCCAAGTGAAACTAATATATTATAGCACCAGATGATTTATCTATGTAAAAATTAAAAACCTTGCACCCCCAAACTAGTATGAATGTAACTCACTTTCTGTCACTGCCCAACCCCTTCAGAGGGAGCCTGAGAAAACTCTGCTTCTGTCAGAATAAAGGAAGGGAAATGAACTCCAGCATTAAGAGCCCTCAGTGCCACCAGATCCCTCTCCTTCAAACCTGGGTGCAGCTGGTTTAGGTGTCTTAGCTGATCTCAACTGCTGTGGAATCACATGGGATGAGAGAAGAAGAAGAGGTCACTAAAGGAGCCAAGATGGAAACCATTGGAATGTCACTGGTCACTCCAACACCTCGAGTTCAACCAGAAATGAATTGGAAGCCAGTGTAAACTCCAGAGCACAGGTATAATATCTCCTGCATGAAGCACTCTTAAGGAAGCAGGCAGTCACATGCATGTGAATTTTGATCTGCCTAGAGTAGGCTCAAGGCCTGTCAGCCATCCTTTTCTAGAGGTTAATCATCCGGATTATTTTAATGCCATAGGTTTTTCAAAATCACAGCATTTTTTACAAAATAGTTCTTTTCTATTTCATCTGTGAGAGTTTGAGCCATTTCCTCTACTGAAATTGCATAACAGTACCCAAATGCCACTGAGTTCAGATCTACCCTCATATGTCAATAGGCAGGACTTGGCCCAGTGAATTTATGCTCTCAGGCTTTCCATTAAATAAGGAATATATTCAGAGCTGTAAAAATCTCAACAAGGAGGCAGGAATATGCTAGGAGTTTAAAGTCGCATAGAGAATTCTTGCTTTCTAAACCCTAACTAGCTGATTATTCAAGCTTTATAATATGATTGTGGTGATTCTAGTATGCCACTAGGTGTTGCACTTGTTTTAATTAAGTGGTGGTGTGTATGTGTGCATGCCTGTGTGTATATATGTATGGTGATATACTGGGAAGCTTGGTCAGTTTCCTGTTAAAGAACTTAATTGGACTCCCATACTTGACACTTTCTCCTCATTACAGAGTTTTTAGGGTAATAAAAGGATTTTGAAGGACTAAAGAAGTGTTGCTTATTCATCAAATTTCTTGTTTATGGAATAGTAGCAACTGAGGCTGTCTAATAATTTGCTTATAATTCTGCAATCTACATGCATTTTAGTTGTAGGGAAAACCTCTGAGGAGTCACACAAACTTATAAATGTCATTTTAATGCCTCCATGAAAAAGCAGCTTGTGTTGCAAACAGGTATGAAACTGAGGCACATGGTGAACTGGTAGGTCAATTTTTGAGTTCTGCCATCCTGGACAGTATCCTGTAACTGTCAGCTATAATCAGTTGTGTTGTGTAGTGTCTGGGCTAGTGTGTGATGGTCATAGACCTGCTATGTGTTCATGTACAAATACTGGTATGTGACAAGGGTATGAATATTTGCAGTGACCTGGTCAGTAAGGTAAAGTTGCTCTATATCTGTGGTGGCTTATTATACTTTCCTCTATGACTATATTGAGGTAATGTGAGGGCTTTGGGAAGAGCAAACAGGAAAGCAACACAGTAGATCCTGCTAAGGACACCCCAGCTCACAATTGAAAGACAATGGGGCAAGCGCTTAGTTTCAAGGACTCTGCCTATAGTTTCCAAGAAACTGCCAGCCTCATTTTGCCAAAGGCAGGAGCCTGGAGATGAAAAGAGTGCTAAACAGTAAGAAGCCCTTCTCGGGACAGGAAGGGTTGACTTGTCAAAAGCAGTCGAGGGAGACGGGCTGACACAGAGACCCAGCAGAGAGAGTCGGAAGAAGTTGGGCCTTCCCAGATCCAGGGAATGGTAAGCTTTAGAGGAAAGATAGCTACAAGTACAGCCTGCTTTGTTGTTTTTAAGGCGGTACCTTTCTCTGAAATACTTCTGTTCTAAATAGATAACTTTGCTTTAAGGAGCTGTCTGGTTGTTGTATTAGCCACTGTCATTGCTCTCAGAGGGAACAGAACTGGAAGATGTGAGCTTGGGTCAGACCTGCTGAGGTAATTGCAGTTAGTACCAGGGGACTGCAACCTGAGTCCTGGTCAGAGAGTGGGAGAAGCATGAGGTGATTGACAGATTGAGTCCTAAGAACTGAAGGGTTTGATCTCCGAGACCTTGGGGGGGCTAAGGGTGGAGTTCACCCATTAAGTGTAATCAGTATATAATTTAGATCTGCAGGTGGTATACAAATACCACTACTACCAGATAAAGTAATGTTGCACATGTACAATACGAAGGTGGCCATTTCTCTGAGTTTAATACAAACAGTGTGGTGACATAAGATTGCTGCACAATCTTTAATCTGCAGCAAGTAACACTACGGCTGCTAGGCTACCTTTTCAGTCTCCTTGATAAAAGTGATGCTGCTTTTTCCAAACATGGGAGGCTGACCAGATACAAGATTATTTGCTTGGATTTAGTTATTCATGATTCTTGATCTGTTAAGAGTTTAGCAGTGAAGGGTCATAAAATGGCTAACTACAAGAAGAAGCAGTGAAATGTACCATGCTCAAAAAAATTAAGCATTCAATACCTAGAAGCCCATCTACTTTCCAAATGTGGTGGGATACAATATAGTATATCCACTACAGCATGATAGAAATAGGAATTTCACTATTGTATGCTTGACTTTTGTTAAGTCCTGAAATACGTTCAGGTCAACCTGCCCATTTAATGTAATGAAGGATTTCTGGTGACTTTAATAGCAATTGGATTTGGCCCAAAGTGAGGAAATAAATACTTTTACCTTTGAAGAAAGGTTTCTCCTTATCCACTATTGATTTGGAAAGCACCCAGAAGAGATTAGCCCAAACTTTTAGTATTTCAAGACTCCAGCTCCTTGCCCCTGTTCTTATTTTACTAACCCATCTTGCAAGGTAACTTCATTTGTTCCTGTACTTCATGATTCACCAGAACTCTGTAAAATACCATAATTATCACATTAGTCTGGAAGGTGAACCAACACCAGCCAGCAAGATATAGGGTCAGGTTTTCAAAGGTATTTGGACACCTAAATATGCAGATGAATTGTGTGATTTTTTTTTTCTTTCTTTCCCCCTCAAAAGCATCTACACAAGTAAGGTGCCTTTCTCCCTGGGAGTTACATAGGTGCTTTTGAAAATCCCACAAGGTGCCTCTTTGCATCTGTTAGTTGCCTACTTACCTTTGAAATTCTGTCCTATAATCTTTCAATAGAAGCAATTATTTTCTCCAAAGTAAGCTATCAGCATTTTAGGGAGAAATTTAAACTCATGCTCTAAGCTGACCCCTTGCAAACTCAACAAACCTGACATCATTTGTAAACCACCTTCAGGTTAATGCACCATAGAACCGTTCTACTTACAGACCTGAAAAACGCCCCCAACAAAATATCTGCTGAAGCTGCACTTGCAGTAATGGGAGAAAATCATATAAGAGAATCATATATAAAATCTGTTTATAACAAGATCAGAGATACTAAAAATCACTCTCTGCTATGGACCGCTTTATCTGATGACCAGGATCCCCTCAACTATTCTAGGTCAAAATGTCCACAATGTAAATCAAATATGCATTAAATTCAGCTGGGAAGGGGAAACCTTCACAAACTTCCCACGTGTGCTCTTGGCAAATGGGCAGGCAGAGTTTCCCAGGTTTTGAGCCAAGTCCTGAACTGCATTAGGACAGTTTTGGCTGGGGGACCAGGACAAAGCTGCCCTACAGCTAGCATGATCAGCTGCAACTGGATCTTTTGCCTGTGCACTCCTGTAAACGGGGGTGTCACTTGCTATGGGGCAAGTGGGGACATTGCTTCCCCCATTTTTCATAGGTCTGTATGCTCCATTATGTCTTCCACTCCCTCCCCCTGGGCTTTGCAGGATATAATCTATACATTGACACAACTTTCTCCCTGGATGTTTGAGAAGGTGACCTGCCCATAAAGGAGTTCTCAGTCTACTAGAACCTTCAAAGTCACACTGACACTACCTTCTGATCCTCATAGCATGGCAATCTGTGGATTCCATACCAGCCCCCTGGGTCCAATAGCAACCAACACAATTCAGAGCACCTCTCAGGCTTCTCCAATTTGTGCATGGGAAATGGACTGGTGTAGAGCAGCCCCAGGACTGGGGCTTACATGCATAGTTTAAATTGTCCACTCCTGGGCTGTGTTAAGTGCTTCTTCACTTCAGCTCAGGCCTCTGGAAACATTTACTACATGAATTAGACTGCAGAGAGCTTATCTGAAAAAAACAAAATAAAAAAATCCAAAACCTTTACCAGTATCTGGCTTGCCATTTGAATGGAAAAAGCCTGACCATGCTATTTTGTACATGGAACTCCCTTCCTTACGCTATAATCTTCCTTTTCCTTAATTAAGTTTTTGGTTCCTTCCTCCCCAATTTTAAACTCAGCCTAGGCCTTACTAAAAGGAACATTATTTGTTGGTGTATGCCTTTATGTGAAGCAACGCTGTCCTTCAAACTGGAAGCGCTCACAACAGCTTTTATGGACTGTCACTCTGCCTCAGTTAAGATGCATCAGAAATAGTTGTGAATTTCTCCATGGATTATACTGGAAGAAATGTGGATGCTTCTCCAAGCTATTATCAGAAGTATTCCATGTACACTTTAACTGGGCCTCGATACCTAATCTAAAAAGCTTGCTGATAAGATCAGTATAAAAGATTTATTATTGAAAGGAAAATAAGTAATTTACAGAATAACCAGAATGCTCAGCATTTCAGTCCTTAGGCAGACTGGAAAGCTGCAGCCTTAAAAATGTCCATCTGAATTATAACCAGTCATCGCTGTTTGTAGGCACTATTTGGAATTTACAGCAAAAGCAGTGATTTTATTATGTTATATATGTAGGAGAAAATTACCAACATTTATGACATCTGACTTTTTTCTTCTCTCCGTCCTGCAGCCCCCAATTTAGATGACCAGAATTCAAGGCCAGAAGGGCGCATTAAGATCATCTAGACTGATGAGTCTAGATGGTACAGGTGAGAGCTTTTCACCAAGTGGGCACTGCATTGAGCCCAAATCTTGTGGGTGGGCCAGAGCATACCTGATAGAAAGGCATCCAGTCTTGATTTAAAGACTTCAAGTCCTACAGAATCCACCAATGGTGGTTAATTACTGTCACATCAAATTGTGTGCCTTACGCCTAATCTGAATGTAACTGACTCCAGCTTCCAGCCATTGGATCTTGTTATGCCTTTTTCTGCTAGATTACAGAACCTTCTACTATCATGTTTTTTCCTTTATAGGTACTTACAGACTGTGACCAAGTCACCTCTTTAACCTTCTCTTCAACAAGCTAAATAGGCAGAGCTTCTTAAGTCTCTTGCTGTAAGCCAGTCTTTGAATCATTCTAGTAGCTGCTTTCTGAACCTTCTCCAGTATGTCAACATCCTTTTTAAAGTGTGGATACTAGAAGTGGCCACAACATTCTAGTGATGGTCTAACTAATGTTATTACCACTGCATACAACATCTCTCTACTTCTTTGCAGTATTATTCCCTTATTTATACATCCAAGAATGCATGTGTGCTCTTAGCACTGCATTGCACTGAAAATGTATGTTCAGTGCATTATCCACGATGACCCCTAAGTCCTTTGCTGAGTTATTGCTTTCTAAAAGAGTCCCGTTTTATAAGTGTGACCCTATATTATTGGTTCCTAAAATGTGTGACCTTGCCTTTGGCGTTAAGTGAGCCCAGCTTGTCATGCTGTCCAGATCACTCTGTAGAACTGACCTATCCTTATCATTTTTTACTACTCCACCAATTTTTGTGGTGTCTGGAAGCTTTGCCAGTAATGTTCATATGTTTTCTTCCAGTTCATTGATAAAGTTATTGAATAGCATTGGGCCGAGAACAGATCCCAGCAGGACCCGATTAGAAATATCCCCATTGAATGATGATTCTTCATTTACAATTACTCGTGGAGAATATATTTCATCTTTCATGTCACCTTCTATTCCCAGCAAGGCACTTTTCTAGCAGCCCTACTCCTCTTCTTCCCCTTCCCATCTTCACAGTATTCCCGGGATAGGGAACCCAGAGTGCAATCTCTTGCAGGAGTCTGGCTATTCAAGTCACAAGTTTACTGAAACAGCACCCAGACTTATGCACTGAACTGGCCATTCGGAAAAAGCGGTGACAAAACCTGTGACTGAACTATTTTTTAAAATGTTCACATTCATGAGATTTGTCATGGAAATCACAGCTGTAACAAAACCACTACCTTGTTGTAGAAATAACAGGGTCTTGTTTTCAATTAAAATATAGTATGGACTCAGGAATGATTGTTAATGATTTTACCTTTTTCTTCTACTTTGGTTATTCTGTCTGCTTTGAAGTTTTGGGAAATACACTGAACAGGTTTATCTTTTATACATTTATTAAAGTATTACGCTAGCTAAGTTATAAAACAAATATGAATTTAAGCAAAATATGTCACTAGCTACGTTAACTTATAGTTCTCCTAAGTTAATTTATAAAAGTACAATACAATGATCAAAGTGGGGTTATAACTAAGATATAACCAATAGGTTATCTGGCTTGCTGACTACTACAATTAGTAAATCATTAAATCAAATTCTGATGAGCAAGTTAAGAAAAACAATCCTCTTAGAATTTTACAGGAGGGCCCAGGGAAGAAGTGTTCCCTTCGATCTGAGCGGTGCGCTTGGGGTCTGCTACTGGCAAGGGCTTTTCCTTGCCTTGAGTTTAGGAAAGTGCAGCTCATATAATAATTTCCTCTTAGCTTCCTTTCTAGCTGCTCTTTTCTCCTGTTAGCCTCACTGTTCATACAGATTACATTAAGCTTGGTTTTTCTAATATATCTTCCTTCCCACTTTAACACAATACCTGTATCTGTCTGGCAGCCTGACACAGACTCAGAATGATTTCTAAAATCCTACACTTAGAGCAGTTTTAGAGCAATACGGGTTTAACCTAAAGTCACTTACTGATTTGATAACAGGCTTAGGCTTTTAGTATCTACTTTGGGGAACAGTTAAGAACACACCAAGAGACACATACATACATTCACATGCACACACACTGGTGGGTGCTGGAGTGATTTTGAGCCACCTTGAATTGCTCTAGTTTCTGGAAGTCTTTAGCTCATGTGATTGGTCTTAGTTCAGACCTAGCCTGATATTTACTGATATCTTCTTGGATGATGAAATGTACTTTTGAGTGCTTTCACATGGGAGTGGGGTGTGGTGGGAAATGCAGTTGATCTTGTTCTCTTTGTTGTACTTCGTTGTACTTGGCTCAGTCAGCATTCAGAGTATTTTACTACTGTGTCTCTGCGTGGCCAATCTAGAGAAGGAAACAGGATACAATTTGAGATGTTGTATTATTTCAAGAAAGCCCACCCCCACCCTTTTCTCCACATGATTGGTGTCTTTTGCAGGGATTAGTGACTCCTCTACTCCGCCCCACCTGACACTCTTGTCCAATTAGGGGTTCTGTCATGTTGGGTGTAGGTCATATGGGACACCTGGCTTTTTGAGTCGCATAAAAAATTCTAGTCTGGGGAGTGTGCATCATAAACCAATCTGTTACTAACCGCAAACAGATGGTGCCACGTGATCAAGAGCTGCTAGGCAAACTTCTGCTTAGACCCAGGCATAAGTGCCTTGATTATTTTAAATTTAATTAATGACTAATCAGCATTAAGCATTTGCTCATTTCCACACATTTTCATGATAGAGGGTTAGTTCTGGCACTGGAAAAGTAGTCTGAAAGGGAGAGGTGGTGTCTAAAGCAAATGAGTGATCTTACCCTAGCAACCTCTGGCCTGCAGACCAAGAAAGCAGCTTCAAGCATCTCTTAATAATGGCAACTTAAACATCTGATCAACCAAAGTTACTCAGGTCAAGTCCAAATATGGCTTGTGTTCTCCATGAACAATGGTTCATGGCAGTATGCTCTGTGTATGCTAGCTAAATGGTCTACCAAACTAAACGTTTCTATATATCGCCCTGAATTCTGATAGGCACAGAAACATAATCCAAAAATAATGCTTGAGCCTATAAACCCTTCTTCACATGAGGATTTCCCTGAATCAAGGACACTGTTTGCATGAGGAAGGTGTACATGTGTAAGAAAAGGTTTGTAAAATCAGGCCTATGTCCAAGTAATCCTCTCACTCCAAGGCCATTCCGTTCACTGTGAGTTTTTCTGAGAAGTGATATTCATTTGCCATATCATAGTTTATTTCTGTGAAGTCAAATGCTGGTTGAAACACATGGAACTTAATTATTTTAATACATTATCTAAGGCATTCTTCAGTGAGGAATGACTCCGATACCTGGTTATTACATTAAATGTGGAACACTGACTTTGCCCTGTGCACATCCAAATTTTATACTGCCTCTCTTAATTGGGAGAGTAATTCCCAACTGCCTGAGAGTTGTACAAGGCTTACAAATAACTACATTATTACGTTACAAGGCTTACTACATAACTACTACAGCTGATCAAATAAGGGAAAATCTTGGAAAAGTTCAATCAATTGTAAAGGACATTTCAATTCAGCCATAGTCAACTTAAGTTCTTTCCCCTACTGATGTTCAAGCTTTACTAGTGCAGTTACCAAAAGTGAATTTTTCACTTGTCTATTCAAATGAACTGTATACTACAGTCTTCCGCTATTATCATGAAAAATTTACCAGCACTGGCACAAAATCCACTCATCCACCCTTTATTATGATGATTGACAGTAATAAAAAGTGAATGAGATTCTATTTGCCAGTCCAAAATAAAAAGGACGCTCCCAAGAGAGTAAACTTTTGTAAGGGTGACGGCACCTTTCATGGTAAAATAAATGCTTTGCTTTTCATTTGAACCAACAGAGTATGAATTGCCAATCTTTGTATCAAATACACAATCTGAAATGTGTGCTTTGGCTAGTCCAATCAGGAAACAGAAATTAAACCATGTGATTGATATGAGGAATCAGCAATGAGAAAATGGCAAATTGTATATTTAATTGTAGAGTAAACTTCCAGTATTTGCAAATTGAGGTCTGCAGACCATTACACTCCTTAAAAATTACTTTTCAAACAACACTCCGCTCCTCAAAACTCTCTAGAAGTTGTTTGTATGCCTTTTGTTTATTTTATTTTATTTTATTTATTTCCATCTTCCATTTCTTTGTCTCATTTTCTCTCCTATGTCTGACCCATATCTCCATCTCCACAACATTTTAAGACTATAATGTGTTGTTGTGATATGAATGTGAGTAATTATATTGATGAATAGGACCATCTGAAAAGCTAGCTCAGTTCAAGAATGTGGTTGCACTGGCAAATTGATATTTATTAGGGACCTGGAAGGTTCTAGATGACCTATAATTGTACTTGCCCCCTCTTTTACTAAGAATCGCTGTAGTTTTTAATTATTCCCATTTAAACTGACCTTTACTTTGGAAGGTACAATATTTACACGTTGCTGGTGAAATCTTTGTATGTTTCAAAAAAATTCCTGGTCATAGTGACCGGAGCTTAGAGGGCACTTTATACACACACACTACAACCTTTGCCAAGAATAAGCTTTTTAAATTTAGAAGAACAAAATGTTTTTATGTATATGTAATACATGCAGACACAGACGCACACTCTTTGGATAGCATAAATTATCTGGGTATCTATTAGAATGTTCCCAACTCTTATAATTTTATCGTGAGTCTTAGATAGTTAGCATTTTTCCTAAGCTTCAACTGGTGTAATCAGGTTATTACCTAAGAACCTCACATTTCATTGAAAATAAAGTAAATATCTAGTCCTCTCGTGGCTGAAAAAAGCTGGAAAATGTGAACTTTAGACACTCCAACCCAGGAGGGGCAAATAAAAATAACTTTCTTTTAGAATCTCATGATTTGGGGGGGGGGCCTGACGCATGCTTTTTGAATGCTTGTGATTGGCAATGCTGCTATTCTGGAATGCTGCTTGATTTTCATATATGCTGAGCCCCTGTGGCTCCCGTGTGCTGCAGCTACATGGAATGCTCAGCACTTCTGAAAATCAAGGCCCAATGTCTCACTAGTGTGTGTAAATACTAGTGTTTAACTGGTGACACTCTAATGTTACTTTCATTCTAAGTCACTAGCTTCAGGTGTTTGTATTTGTGAAAATAGTTCTTGGTGGGTCAAGATTTCTCATGTTTAAGCTCAGTCTGACAGTGAATGTTATGGAACATTCTGGTGAAATTCCAGTTGGCTCCTTTTCTGATGCCTGAGTATTTTAAAAATAATCGGACATGGTTTTTTTTACACTGGGCCAGCTAAAAATGCTTTTTTTTAAAAACTTGACTGAGAATTATTGCTTACTGAGAACAGTTGCCTGTGACATGACTGAATAAAGTTGTCCTAGGAATAATGAAGTTAAAAGAATTAGAAAATCTCTGGCTGTGTATAGCAATTACAGGCTAGGCTGGGGCACTTAGCCAGTGCCTGTAGTAAAGAGCAGTGTGGAGGCAAATCACTGGAAGGGGAACACAGGAGGAGTGCTGCCTCAAAATCAAGCTCCCTGCTTTCATGGGGAGGAGTAAATTTTGCAATGCTTCTTCTAAGGGGTGCAGCATCTTCTTCTCACACCAGTGTGTGGCCAGTTGGCTCTCTCTCCCTGGTATGCTGTTTCCAGTTGAGGGCAGTTTGATAGCAGGCCCTTTGCTCCTCCATAGGACAGTCAGAGGCCTGTGATTCTGGCCAGACCTTACAGAGACTGAGCAAATACTCTCTACTCCCTCACCATAAGGCAATGTAAGGGCTGGCCACAGAGGAGCTCTATATGTTCTCCACTTGCTGGTTAACAAAGCACTGAGTTGCAGAGCTCCAGTGTATGCACGTGAAAATACGTAGGATGGAGCGCTGAATATTGAACTGCTGTATAAACTGATTGCAACAATTCAGTAGGATTGGTCAGTACCGTCTGATGTTGACGACCTGGGATCTTCCACCCCGGCTGGCCAACCTCACCAGCCAACTTCTTCCATATTTGATCATTATACTGCATATTGATTTTAAATTTTCTGCCATCTGGGACTTAGTCCCTGAATGCAGGCCTGGAGGGGAGGCCATGACACGTTGTGTGTAGGTAGGATGTGAATCTGCTTTGGCGATTGTCCAGTGCAAAAAGTGGATCCAGTCACCAATCCACCCAGCTGTTCTAGAAAACTATTGGCCACCTCTGTGTATTCCCTTGTGCCATAATTGGCTGGTTGGCATGATCTATTTTCTCTTGATGTTGCTTGGCAAAAACACTTTAGACTTAATGGCTGGAAATAATTTTAAATGCTAAAGCAGCCACCTTTAGGTTAACTGAGAAATCACCTTGAGAGACAGGGCAAATTTATTATAGCTAAAAACAAGGACAAGCTTGTTTGTAATCTGACTAGAAAGAAACAAGCTAATCTTGTATTCCAGCTGCAAACTTGCAGAGTTGGTTTGTTGTGGTTGGTGATATCATGAACACATCAAATGTACTGAGAAAAGAAAAAGAAAAGAAAAAGAAGATAGTCATTAAAATGATATATAATTCTGAATACTGAGAGGTCTGAGGGCTGCAGCTTTAAAAAGTAGAAGCCAAGGTCATGCCCCAAAAATTTGCAAGCACATATATGTTTGTTCTGCTGTTGAAGTATGGTTTTGTGATTAAAGCACTGGACAATTCTCAGCTCTGTCACAGATTTCAGGTATAACCTCGGCAAATCACTTAATCTCGCTGAATAAAACGCTGGCTCCTTTGAAGTTGATGGAATTTTTGCCATTGACTTTAGTGGGACCAGGATTTCATGCCTGGAGTTTTCCCATGTGTAAAATGGGGATTATCATCCCATCCATTGTCTGTTTTAGCTATTTAGATTGTAAATTCTTCTGGGTGGAGACTGTGTCTTCGTATGTGTTTATAGCTCTGACACAATGAGCATCTCAGGTACTAACAGAACAAATAATATGTTTTTAAAGTTGCACTTCAGCCTCCATATTTCCATAGCCATAATAATTTACAAATTAACTATATTAATGTGGGAAAATGTCCATCACTTTAATCTATAAATTGCCTGGTACCCTAATTCTATCGCTTTTACACAAAATTCCAGTCAGAATCCAGAACCTGACTCTAACAGGATTAAGAACTTCAAAAATTCATGTGACGCAGAGACATAGAGAATAATCTAGGAACTGGGCTTTTAACTGAGATCCAAAACATGGTTATATTATTTTAACATTTTGGTAAATCAAGAAATAAGAGAGAGACAGTTGTCACGCTTTTCATATTGCTTGGTCACTGAGTCGTTATCAGTTAGATAACATTTTGTATCATATGCCAGGTCAGAATAACCAGGGCACAGTCATCCTAATCTGTGGTAGAATCAAAAACAGGCAAGCAGCCATGAACAAATCTAGCAAATAAAGTAACATATTATATTTATTTTTAATTTGTTTTAAAGAACTTTAGGAAAAGCAAGAGATACTCTTAAGCATTCTGTCAAAGGTCTAAATAAGATGATTTCAATTATCCTGGCACAGTCTGCCTGTGATTCCTTCCCTTCAAAAGTCAATATGGTTGCAAAAAGAAAAGTGTTTGCATAAACTGATAACAAATTGAAAAATCAGCAAAATAAAGTCTAGCAGTGGCCATGTGTTAGTGATGGTTCTTCTATAAAAGCCTCATAATACCTGAAGAGGTCTTCATTCACCTTCATCATGAGGGGAATTATACTAGCACTAGTATTCACCCTTGTGGGTAAGTTTACATAGTTCTTCTTTCTTAGTCTTTACTGGATTTTTGTAGTGGAGTCAAAACATTAAATTAAAAGTTAATTGTTTTGGGCCATTATTCATGTGTCCATTTGATTTCTTTTCACAGGGGGTGAGAAGTATAACCCGGGTACGTATACTGTTCATTTCTTAAGCTTCATTCAATGCCTTTGTCGTGATTGACCATGAAGAAGCATGTCTTTAGAACTATTACTGAAAGTGAATATTTGTATCATTTCCCACAGAGCCTTTGTTTAGTAGCAGCAAGACCTACTTGTACAACTATGAGGGCCTTACTCTGAATGGGCTGCAAGAACCAGGTTTGGCAAGAGCTGGGCTGAGACTATCTTGCAAAGTAGAGCTCAGTGGATGGTCCCAGGGGGCATACCTCCTCAAGGTAGACTGCACTATTTCCAAAGTAGATCAAACAAAAACAGCATTGAATAGCAAGTCAGCTTAAAGGGATTGTACTTGGGCTACTGGGTGTTCTAAGCAGCCACAGGAAAAAAGGAATGTAGAAAAGAGCTTTGAAGATTTTAGGGAATGGGAAATGACTTATGAGTTATGGTCAAGGTTTTCAAAAGTGGTTAGTGATTTGGGGTGCCTCAACTGTGGCGTGCTCAATTTGAGACATCTTCATGGCATCTGATTTTCAGCGGTCAGGTGACAACATTCAAAAATGGTGGCATCAAAAATCACTAGTCATTTCTGAGAACCTCGGCCTACAACACAAGGGGTTCGATCCTGATCTCATTTAAGGTTTCAATATGGCAATCCAGACACATTCCAAATTCTCATGGAAGTCAGTAGGAGCAGAGGCAAGCCCTTAATTTATACACAATAAAGCACTATCTGATTTTCACTTCTTTTCTTGGTTTGTAAGAGCGGTATTCAGCACTCTTACTTACTCAACACTCAGGCAACGCTGAAGCTCGTATTGATTCAATGGGAGGATTGCCTAAACAAAGACGGAGGAACGAGGGTCCTAATATTTATTCTTCTCCTGACTTTGTATTGACTTATTATGTAAAAATAAACATTTGTGTTGGGTTTTCTCTTCAACTTTATGCTAAAAATGGTTTATTCAATGCCTTTGTCGTGATTAACCATGAAACAGAATGGAGACAAATGCATTTTCTGAATTTCGTTTGCAGATCCGATCTCCACAGCTGGAAGAATACAATGGAATCTGGCCCAGAGATCCATTCATTCGAGCTTCCAAACTCACTCAGCTGGTCGCTTCGTGTCTCATCCAACCATTTAAATTTGAATACAGTCATGGGCGGGTTGGAAACATTTATGCCCCAGAAAATACCCCCATTACGTGTGTTAACCTAGTGAGAGGGATGCTGAACCTGCTGCAGATAACTGTCAAAAAGTCACAGAACGTGTATGACTTGCAAGAGGTTTGTTTCTTCAGTTTCAAAGCTAGTTTGTTACATAAGCCCAACGATCATTTGTTGTTATTAAATGCTTTTCAGTCAATTTAAATGCTTGTTTAGAGTTTATTTGTATTTATTTTTCAATAGCAATCAACAAGCACAAAAATATTAAAACACTTTCATTTGGACAAAAGAAAATGTACACCTATCTATGAAAATGATAGTTCCGGGCAGTTTGTCTTTTAAATACGCTGTATGTGCTCACTATAAAATGTAATGATCAGACATTGAGATATTTATTGTACATCTTCCACGTTTAGCCTATTTTACCTAATGTTCATTGGATTGGTTATTTTAATTAGTTGATTACTTCCTAAATTGAATCTCTATCCTGCGGCCCTTACTCATCTGAGGATTCCTGCTTACTTCAGTGGTACTAGTCATATTAGTAATGAGAGCAGGCTTTGACACTTAATTAAGAAATGGTTTTCATATAGTCTTACTAATCTTTATTTTCACTTTAAACCTCAGTTCAGGGGAACGTTCTTCCTCTCATGCAGGCCTGATGTAATTAAAAAGCCTAATTATTTTCTATCATTCTCTATAGGCTGGGATTGGAGGTGTCTGCCTTACAAGGTACGTTATCCAAGAAGACAGGAAGAATAACCGAGTTTCTATTACCAGAACCAAAGACCTCAACAACTGTCAGGATGAAGTGGTGAAAGATATTGGAATGGCTTTCATCCGCCATTATCCTGATTGCCCATTGGTATGAAGAATATAAACAGCTCCACTCTAAAAATGAGTAAAACCACTGTCTTTTGCTCTATTCTCATTCCTTACATGAGTTTCTTTGCCCTTTTAGAAAGAAAGGATGGTAAAAGGAACTGCTGCATTCACCTACAAATTGAAATACGAAGATGCTGGTGCCCTGATCACAGAAGCTGTGTCCCAGCAGGTCTATCAGATCTCCCCTTTCAATGAACCTGCTGGTGTTGCTGTCATGGAAGCAAGGTAGGCCTCAAGAGGCTAAAGTGAAAATAAGTTAAGGGCATCAGTCTGATTTTACTCCCAAGTGAAGTAAATGGGAGTTGTCTTAAATGGCAACTGTATAAAATTGCAGATGTTCATATGCCCTTCCCCTTCCTCACCTACCAAAAAAAATTTTGGGCTAACAATAATTTTTTGCTCCATCTAAATTGAACCTTGAATTATAATTAAATGAGAAAAAAGAGGAAAAATAATTCTGCTTCCAAACCCATTGGAGCGCACCTATTCAACTACAATACCACTGAGAAAGTGCCACTTTATAGCACCAGCATCCCCTGAGTTAAAGTGAATATAAGGGGCACACATGGATTATTTGGAATAATATCACTATTAATAGTATGTTCTCATAAGATCAGTATTTCTTGCATTGGAAAATAACAATTCAGCTCTACTTCAGCAGTTATTCCATTGCAGATATCCATTATCCTCTAACAGTGTTATGAAAAGACCATAACCATGAGAAATTGTAAAGTCTTTTTGTGTTAGGAAAAACAAATAAAGAACTATCCTTATCCTGTACAAACAAAGCGGTGAAGTCAGATGGATGCAATCAGAAGGTTTATTCCTCCAAATGACACATGTTGATTCCTTCCAGACAAGAACTTACCTTGGTTGAAGTGAAAAATGAACATGTGAGCCCTCCAGGAATGCAGCTGCAGAACCATGGAAGCCTACGGTATCATTTCCCACCAGCACTGATCCAGATGCCAATTCAGCTAGTCAAGACGGAAAACCCTGAGCGACGGGTATAGAATGCTTGGTTTATTAAGCTGTTTTGTCATCTGTAAGATTTAGAAAAGATCAGTATATTATTACAAACTCAAAGGAGAAGCAACTAATTATTATATTCCCTCTGCCTTCTGTCAACAGATAGTGGAAACACTCCAACAATTAATCCAGAACAACCAGCAAGAGTTCCATGGAGATGCTCCATACAAATACTTAGAGCTTGTCCAACTGTGTCGGGTAGCAAGCCCTAATAACTTCGAGTCTGTCTTTAAGCAATTTTCAGATAAACCTCGTCACAGGTAATGACTGACTTTGTCACTCACAACTGACATGTCTTGTCCAAAGAGCATAGAGAGCTAAAGTTATGGATTTTGTACCTTGGCTGCAGGCACTGGCTGCTGAGTGCAATTACTATGGCAGGCACCGTTGATTCACTGAAGTTCATTAGTCTGGGAATTCGCAATGATGTCTTTAACTACTTTGAGGCACTTCTGATTGTTCCTTTTGCCCTCCTTTCAACAAAAGCTGATGGTCAGACAATTCCAGTAGCAGCAGTGAGTACAATATACAGAATCCTTTCCTGGTCACATAATAATAATAATTAATAAACAATTGATGACAACTAGCAATTATAGAGCATTTTAGAGGCCAGATTCTTCTCTCACTTACACTTGTTTTGTATCAGGCACTACCACTGACACTACCTATGTGAGAAGAGAAGTGGGTCCTCTATCCTCAATTTATTATGCAGGATTAAAAAATGAACTCCCACAAATACCCTGTATTGTTATCCTTATTTTGGTTTTCTTGGACCATACATTCTCTCTTCTACCATCAAACTTCAGTTCATTTTTTCCTATTAATTCTAAAGCATTAATGGTGATAGATGTGTCAAATAATTTGAATAGCTCTTTTAAGCATTACATTTTCCAATACAGAGTAATTACATAACATTCTAGACACTGGAATAAAGTAAAAGTATTGTATGTGAAGTATTATCCAGTTGAAAACATCAGACTTTTTGCAGTGCAGTTAGTGCAATCATTTATTATATAGTAGACTTTCTTCTGTGAATATTCCTATTTTTTAACACAAGAAAACACAGAATATGAAGTGAGCATGATTCTTTAATATAATAGTTACAGACTCTTCCAGAAAAATTCTGTTTATAGATTGGCTCCTGTCCATATCCTTTGTACTATCCTGCCTTTCTTAGGCCAGATCTTCAGCTGATGTAAATCAGCATCGCTCTATTAAAGTTAATGGAGATATGTCGATTTACATTAGCTGTTTATCTGGCTCAAACTGGTGTGTAAAATATTTTACTGGCTTGATTTAATTTTATTGAAAGTGAATGATATTCAATCTTAGATAGTTTTCCTAGACAAACCCTAAGTAATTGTCTTTATCTGAAAGGTAAGGCAAACATAACCCTGATTTATAGACGTGCCTCTTTTCCTTCTGCAGGATCTAGTGACCAGCTCCCGACTTCAGAGAAATCCCGTGCTTCGCAAGCTTGCTTATTTAACATATGGTTCCCTGATAAACAAATACTGTTCTGAGTCTTCATCTTGCCCTGTTGAAGCTCTTCAAGTAGGTGTTTTTCTTTTCAGACTGTTTTTAACATCTTAAAAAGTTGAGAGATAAAACGGCAATGAGATCTGATTATTTTTATTTTAGAAAACGTAATCCAGGCTATACAGAGTGATTTAGTTCACAAATGTTCATTCTAGAAGCTTCCTTAGTAGCCAAGGGATACCAGTGTAAAAGTCTTCATCATCCTTGAATATATAATTAATTTAGAGTAATTTGGAGGTTACTGAATATTTGTAATATTATCAGCTGCATTTTATGATCAAAGGAGTTTAAGTGGGTGAGGATAACAGTATGTCCATGCATGAATTTTGTAAGAAATTTGTGTCTGAAAGTAAGAAAGCATTGAACTGTGCTTTTTTTGCAGCCCCTCCATGAACTTGCAGCTGAGGCAGCCAGCAAGGGCCATGAAGATGACATGGGTTTAGCTCTGAAAGCTATTGGCAATGCAGGGGAACCAGCCAGTATCAAGCGCATTCTGAAGTTCTTGACACTATTTTCATCGGGTGCTTCTGATTTCCCAGTCCATATTCAGGTGGATGCTGTGATGGCCTTGAGACAGATAGGCTTAAAGGACTCCAGAAAGGTAAGCAGAATCAGTGAAAGACTAGTTTACCTAAATAATAAGATATGAAGACTATACGCTATGAAGAAAGTGAATTCAGTTGTGCAACGTTTGTGAATTCCGTACAATTATTTATTGTTATTAGTATTACAATACTAGAAGCCCCAAGTGATATCAGTGTCTGATTTGCTAGGCACTGTAATTGTTGGGAGATGGAGTTTTCAAAAGGATGTAATGGTGTTTCTTTAGCCACTTGTCATAATCACTGATGCCATACTATGTGTCATCTTTTCATGTAATATGTGGGGGAGTGAAGACAAGTGATGATGTCGCTTCCCCCCGTTTTATAGTTTTTCCAGCTTGTTGGAAAGATCCTTTGCATGTGACATGGGAGATGGCACTCATTGGTCAAGCAGTCTTCATTGCCCAGCAGTCTTCATTGCCTACCTGCTTTCTCTGTGAAGTCTTCCTTGTAAACAATTTCTTAGATAGTGAATTCTTTCTTTGTTGGGTGATGGTGAGCCATTATTGCTGCCTGGCTACTCCATTGTTCTATCCGTAAAGCTGGTTGTGGGTGTTCCCAACCTCACAACATGTTTCAGTAACATGTACAGCAATATTTCATAACTTTACATACAATGATAGCACATAGAATTCAACTGGATATTAATGTTTAGCAGGTCAAGACTTTTAAAATGATACCTCACAAGGCATATTTTGTACAAAACATATCATAAATATATGACAGTTGTGAATATGGGGGTTTCAGGGTGCTGCTTTGAGTCACAGAGAGTCACAAACATCCTTTGCTAAAGGTGTCTAAAAGACTGTGAAACAAGGGATCAAATTCATGAAGCCAATGGAGTTACACCACAGATAAATTTGTCTTGCTAGTCATGGCATTTTCTTAAGAGCTATTCATTATGTCCCAATGCTTTTCTTTAATGTTTGTGCATCAACTCATGCAGTGGAAAAAAAGAATACACCTGGGGTTCTATTCTCCCCTCATTATGGGTGTGTGATTTGTTGGTGCAAATTATACATTGAATCTAATTGGGAGAATACCCACCTTAGATGTTATCAAACACTTATGAAATGTATGTTTTCCTTCTTCAGGTGCAGGACATTCTTCTCCAGATCTTTGTGGATCATTCACTTCCTCCTGAAGTCCGAATGATGGCTTGTGTTGTCATATTTGAAACTAGGCCTGCACTTCCTCTGGTGGTAACTATGGCTAATGTGATACTGAAAGAGACCAATATGCAAGTTGCCAGTTTTGTATATTCCCACATGAAAGCTTTGTCAAGAATCAGATTCCCACGCTTCTATAACGTGTAAGTAGAAAGAGAAGTAAAACTCTCCATTATCTGTGAAGTATGATTTCTATTACATTGTTGTAAGAAAGAATTATGCACGTATGCACACGTGCACATACTGACTAAAATTACTCTGGTAAAATTTCGCTTACTTTTATATATTGTTATTGTTATCCATTTTTTTAAAAGATCTGCTGCTTGCAACATTGCCATTAAACTACTGAGCCCCAGACTTGACAGACTGAGCTATCGTTACAGTAAAGTTATTCGTCTTGGTGGTTACTACAGTGAGTAAAAAAAATTTAATTTACTGGGAGGTTCCATTATTGAAACCCCATTTTCCAGTTATTTGGAGAACTAATGTAAGCCATTCTGAATCCAACCTGGAATCTATCTGTAAGGGTTCTTTGCTTTTGGAATGGCTAGAAGGTTTTAAAGAGTTATCAAATCATTATTTAATGGATTCTATAAGATATTTTCTGTCTGAAAACTGAAAAGTTTAGTGTATTTCTTCTTTATGAAGAATTATTAGAGTATATTTGTCTTTACAAATTATTTTACCAGCTCTCTAACTTTCTTGCAGAATGCCCTTTACTGCAATAAAGTGTACTTAGAATATTTAAGTTTGACCATATAGTTTCACTGCATTTGTTAGTACAAAATTTCACCCCAATCCTGCAATCAATAATGCTTTTGAGCATCTCATTGATTTCAGTGGGATGCTCATGTATAAAGATACTCACTCATAAACATTTGCTAGATCAGGACCTAAATGTTGAAAATCTTTATGAGAATATATTTTAGGTAAAATAGGATTATCAGCTACATTGACATTCCCAGAAGTTAGTAGAACAACAACAAATCACTGCCTTGTTTTCAATTTCTGCTATAGGTGGATATCAGGCTGGTGCAGTTGGAAAGATCTTTCTTATGAATGGTCCAAAAACAATGTTCCCATCAGCTTTAATTTCCAGTGTGATTGTAAACTATGCAGGTGCAGTTGCGGGTTTGCTAGAGGTACATATTATATTGAAGCCAATAACAGATCGCATTGAAGTTTTATTTTTGACTATTGTATTTCTTCACAATCAGTATGTTTTAACTGTATTGTAGTGTAACCTTTCATGCACAGTGTTGTTTTTTTATTAGGTTGGTGTCCGTGCAGAAGGTCTTACAGATATTATAAGGAAACAAAACATCCCATTTGCAGAATATTCCACATACAGAAAGATAAAGGAGCTTGGGAAAACAGTATGTGTTCTCATTCTTTGTTTTTTGTGATTCATAGTGAGTGGAATCCATCCAGGGTAGAAGAGTTTAGTAAGACTTTAAGCACCAGTTCAGCCCTGCACTCAGAGGCAAATTAACTTACCTGCACCCAGCCTTTGAGTGTCTTAGCTAAGCACTAAGAATATCTACATTGGGATCGCAGGGAAAGGATTTTCCTGTGGAGAAGGTCGAGAATTTTCAAACAAAATGGATTTTCGTTGGAAAATGCCAATTCACTGATACTTAAATGTGTCAGTGAAATGTGGTAGATGAGGTAATATCTTTTATTGGACCAACTTCTGTTGGTGAGAGAGACAAGCTTTTGAGCCACTCACAGCTCTTCTTTGAAAACAGACCCTAACAGAGTTAGGCTCCATAGCATGAAGTGAATGTCCAGCCTAGGCTTGTCCTCCCCAGATCCTGCCCCACTCCCTTTCCTTGCCAACTGTTCTGTTTTCAAGAGGACTTTAAGTGAAAGATTGATTAGGTGCTATGGTGTTAAATTGGCTTTTAGTGGTGTGGAGGGCCTTGAGCTGACCCTCTGCATTGGGTGTAATGTTATCCTGTCAGAATACAAGACATTATATATGAAGCCACTTGTGGACATTTGGATTGCATGGAATTCTGAAAAGCAAGACTATGATATTAGCAAAGAAACACAAATGGGAAAGAAATGGTATAGCTTAGTCAGGAGCAATTTTTGTTGTCTTGTTAAATGTTTATTTGCAAATTCACTGTATTAAGCACCTTTTTGTTTGTTTGTTTCCTAGCTGCTAGGATGGAAGGAGCTGCCTTCAGAAAACCCTGTGCTATCAGCCTACTTTAAACTATTTGGTCAAGAGCTGGCCTTTGTTGACATCAACAAGGATTTCATTCAGCAGGCTGTGAAGGTACTGACCCCCCTAATTTTGTCTGAAGTATTTGGTGATTTTATCTCTTCATCTCCTAACCTGCTGTATCTCTGTTCCATTATAGATTGTGACTGAATCAGCAGATAGACACACACTGGTGAAGAAAGTGACCCATCAAATCCAAAATGGCATTGCAGGACAATGGACTCAACCATTATTTACAGGAGAATTTCGGCACATTGTCCCTACCATTGTTGGTCTGCCATTGGAATACAGTCTATATAGTATTGCTCTAGCACGAGCTACAGCCAGTGGTAAGCTTGAGAACGTAAGATTTGCTATATTGTATCAGACCATGGGATGGGACACAAATTAGGAGGAAGTGGAGTGAAAAGTTATGAGAACAGAAAGGTAGGAAGGGACTAATTTATGCAGGGCCTTGAAAGCCAGGAAACAAAGAGAGGAAGGAGAGCTAGTGAAAATATTTTAAGGTGGGTGAGACATACTTACAGCAGCTGGCAAGATAGATGATTTCGGCTGCAGCATTTTGATGGACTTAAAAGAGGGGAGTGAGGTAAGAATCTGAAAAACCAAAGAGAAGAAGGTTACAGTAGTCAAAGTCAGGAATAGCCAAAACCTGGACCAGAGATTTTGTTATTGGAATGGGGAGGAATGGGTGGATTCTGAAGGTGATGTATAGAAAAAAACAGCAGATTTAGTACCAACGTGGAGAGAGAGGAACTGAAGATGGCCCAGTCATCACTGTGTGGAATTGCCAGTAATGATAAAGCAGGAGCAGTAGAGGGCTTGTGCAGGGACATGAGGAGTTCCATTTTAGACACGTTACATTTGAACTGGCAGTGGGATATTTAGTGATCACAAAATTATGCAGCAGAGTTTTAAATTAGCCGATATTATTTGACTCTCTCTCTCTCTCCTTGCAGCAGCGAATCTCACAAACTGACTACACTATGGGGGAAGAGATATTTTCTTGTGTTTTAAACTTGCCTATCATTAACTTCATTGAGTGGTTCTTTTTGTCCCATATTACGGTAACATGTCAAAGGGAGGGACCATACCCTTGAGTAACAGTCAATTTAAATACCTCTCTACAGTCCCCTCTAATTCCTCTCTTTTCAAGACCTAGTTTTTGCAGCCTCTCACTGTATGTAAGTCATCTTATATCATTTGCTAGCTATGTTGCTCTTCTCTGGATATTTTCAGTCTCTCTTAAAGTGAGTAGGCTAAAACTGAACGCATGGCTCCAACAGGGAGCACGTATCATTGTTCAATATCATATCACTAATTTTTGCAATAACTTCTATCTCTCAATATCCCATTTGCTGCCCGCTGGTCCAATTTCTTCACTGAGGTATCCAAATGAGCTTCTTTATTTCTTTCCCTCAATGAGAGTTCAGGGCGGACCAGCACATGATGCTTTTGATTCTTATCCCACTTACACTAGTTACTCTATTGATTTCAGTGGAGTTGTTTCTGGTTTACACTGGTGTAACTGAGAGCAGAATCAGGACCTATATTTACCAATGTTCATCACCTTACATTTATCCAATCTTGCATATTATCTGCCATCTAATCCACCAACACATATAAATCTTCCTGGATTTTCTCAGAATCTTTTATGATTTCTACACATAGAAACAACTTAGTGACCTCAGCACAAGACACCAGCTTGCACATCACTTCCTTTGCAAATCATTAATATAATAAATTAGCTCGCCTTAATTCTAGCACATACCCTGGGTGTTTCTGACTGCTAATGTGTCTTTACTCTGAGGAGTAGCTATTCACTACATCTCTGAATATCTTATTAATGATCCAGTTTTTAATTCAGGATAAGACTGCTCTTTACATCATGGTTTTTATTTTCATTAATAATCTGTTATGAGAACCTTTTTTCTATACTCAAGTTTCTCATTTATTTTTACTTTTACCATCTTTTATTTTTGTTCTCTGTCTCTTGTAGTTAATGTAAAGCTGTCCCCTCCTTTATCTGGTGATTTTAAACCTTCAGAGTTGTTTGACTCCAGCTTGCAACTTCGTGCTGACCTCAGCCCAAGGTAAGGAAGGTGTTATCACTTTTATGGCTCTGGGATTTACAGAGGCTTCTATGGAAAGGGAGTTCTACATTTTAAAAAGCAGTGGCTAAATACAGAGTTGGCTTATCTGTGGCAATTTCACTCTCTTTCAGTATCTACTCTCAAACAGTGGCAATGATGGGAATCAACACAGAATATTTTCAGTCTTCAATTGAAATTCATGCCAAGCTCCGTGTACAAGTTCCATTGAAATTTGATGCCAAGATAGATATGAAGGAAAAAAGTTTTAAGTTTGGAACAACCCCAATCAGCGAGGAGACTGAGATAGCGATGGGAAGGTAGAGTAGTTCAATTTCTTTAATTTAAAATACATTTTTTGTGATCTATTGCTTTATGAAACCTTCCAACATCATAAACAGCACAATCATTTCACAAGATTAGGGACAGCGGGTCTCAAAGTTACACTGCATCTTCTTTATGCAATGTAATTCATTATTCCTTTTGTTTTGGTTTTAGGTTTTTTTTTGGGTAATATGGGATAAAATTTTCAAAAAGCACCTAAATCACTTGGGAACCCAATTCCCATTTTCAAAAGTGTCTTAGGGCTTGGCTGTACAAATACTTAGTTCACGACAAGCTAGGCTGCAAATCTACCTTGCACCAGTCTGCTGCACACTAACTGTGTGCGGGGATTCTGCTGCTGCGCACTGAAAGAGCACTGCAGCGGGGCCACACAGACGCTTAGCATGCAGCGAGATACAGTGTACACCCCTGCTTGCTGAACACTCATTGTTCACACAGACGAGTCCTTAGGCACTCAGGAACCTGAGTCCAATGGGTTTTGAAAATCTTACCCATTGTCTTTATACCAACGTGCAGAAACCCCAGTAACTGCTGTTCATCTAGGACTGAATGATTTCTTAGTCATATTATTAGGCTGCAAAAATGCATTGATAAATATTTATTTGGCTCTTACAATTTCAGTGTTCAAAACTGTCTGACCCTTAAAAGAGAGACATTAATAGAGATTATCAAATCCATCTGAAAGGCTTTTGATGCTACTCACTCATGCATAATCCCACAGGCATAAGGCTTTTGCTGTGTCAAGAAATATAGGAGAACCAAGCACAGTGAAGAAGATTCCAGTACTCCCAGAAGGTCCTGGATCAAATATTCTGAAGGAGCATTTCAAATCATCTGAAAGAACTTCAAGAGAAGGTGCCCTGAGGGTAACTAACTCTTCTGTGTTTATATATTAATATTTACTTTCTCTGTACTATATACTTGACTTTATATGCACTTCTTGTTTGTGAAATGCTTCCAGTGTACTAACATGCTCATGTTTAATGCAGCAAAAAGGGGCTTCTGACCTGGTGCCTAAGAAGTATTCCTATGGTCCCGAAGAGGAACTTCACCACAGTGCAGGAGGAAAAACATATACACAAGCCATTTGTGTCAAATTGCCTCGTTTTGGTAGTCAGGCCTGCTTTTACAGGAGAGCGCGAGATGCCTCTGTCTTAAAAAATACATATTTTCACCGATTAATTGGAGAACATGAAGCTAAAATAGTTTTGAAACCAGGTATAGTATTGAATGCAAGATTTTCAGTTTATCCATGTCAGTACAGTTGAAGCAGTATATCCCCTAATGGATGTATCTGGTGTGTAGCCCGTACAGATTCAGCTATAGACAAAATACAGCTGGAGATTCAGGCAGGATCTAGAGCAGCTTCCAAAATAATCCGGCTGGTAACCCTAGAGTCTGAGGAAGAAGATGATTCATCTCCAGATGACGAGGTTCAAACTAAACTGAAGAAGATCCTAGGAATTGAAAATGTGTTTAAGGTAATTGACTTTGAGATTTTGAGGGTGTATGGTGCAGGAACCCTATTCGAACAAACAGAAAGCAGTGGTTTTAAAATATATTACGGACTATCTGCATGGAAAATGGAGAATAAAGTTAGTGAGAAGGGAACAATTTCAAATGAAAGGCGTGTGTGTAAGTCAGCATCAAGGGCTTAAGTGGAACTTGAGTGGTGCATAGACCTTGGGTTGGCCGTCTGCACATGGATGAATTTCAGCCTAAGTAAGTGGGCAGTTATTATTCCACCGCATCTTAATAATCATAGCAAAGAAGTTTTGTGTCTTTAAAGGAAAAGAACAAGTAAGTCGTTTGAAATCCAATGAGATTTCACTGAATAAGACTGAAAAAATTGTTTCTTCTGATGTGTCTAATCACCGGCATCGTTCTCTGAAATCCTGTTGCAGGTTGCAAATAGAACTCAACGGCACAAGAAGCAGTCTGTCAAGAAAGGAAAGATGCAGATTACAGAGCTCCGTGTAGCCCCCAGTGCTAAATATCCAACTAGGTCATCATCTTCATCCTCTGACACTTCCTCCTCCTCTTCTTCCTCCTCTTCTTCCTCTTCTGCTGGTATAACGAGGAAAAATCGAGATCAGAAAGACAAAACTTTACAACCTAGAAACAGAGATGAAAGCAGTAGCAGCAGCAGCAAAAGCAGCAGCAGTGGTGACAGCAGCAAAAGCAGCAAAAGCAGCAGCAGCAGCAGCAAAAGCAGCAGCAGCAGCAGTGGTGACAGCAGTGACAGCAGCAGCAACAGCCGGAGCAGCAGCAGTGACAGTGGCAGCAGCAGCAGCGACAGTGGCAGCAGTGACAGCACCAGCAGCAGCAGCAGCAGCAGCAGGAGCAGTAAAGCAGCTCAACCTGGAAGTAGGCATCAACTCGTCAGAGATCAGAACAGCAGTAGCAGTAGCAGCGGCAGCAGCAGCAGCAGCAGCAGCAGCAGCAGTAGCAGTGATAGCGAGTATTCTAAAAGACAGGTAACTTACGCTTGTCACTAGAACGAATGGTGATGATGTTGACAATGAAGTCAGTGTGAGTTACGTTTCTGATAGCAGGTGGCTTTGTGTGGTATATCAGGAAATCATGAATTGATACAATAGAATACACGGGTCCAATAATCTGCACTAAGGAACCCACTTCCACCAGGCAACCACAGTTGACCGCTCTAAAGATGCTCCAGGGTTTCCACTACTTTGTTTGAAGTATTGTTAAAGGCCACCAGAACTATGACCAATTTTTGCTGGGTCATTGGTTGCTCTCAACAGGTTGCATGTTTTAAATCTTAATTCTCTGGTGGAATTTCCAAGGACTGCTAATTTAGAAGCATTAATTTTTCTATTTAAACATTTCAAGATTTATACTGTATGTGGGTGTTGTTTTTAGTCTGAAATCCTTACTTACTTCCAGTGCTGCACATTTCAGTGCAATTACAGAAAGCAGTTTCTTCTATGTAAGGCTCTTCAACTTCCTACTTTTATCATTTTCAAAGGGAACTCCAGAGATCTATCAGTATCACTTCAAGTCAGCACATAGACAGGAGGTAAGTTTTCTTCACTCGTGCTGCTGACCTGCGTAGAATAAAATCCTGAAAGAACGCATATGGAAATGACGATCATTGTGAAGCAAAATAAATTGTATTACAATCTTTATAATTTTTACAGCTTCTAAATATGTGCCAGTGTTTTGCAGACATATTAAAAGACAAAGAGCAATATTTTCCACTGCATTGCCAGCTTGTGAAGTCATTTGTGCCCGTGCAAAGTGGGTATAAAACTCTACCTAAGCAGAATGTCTACACAAGGTGCAAGGCAGTGGAGACTCAGGCATAAAAGTTAGATCAACAAAGAGACTTAGGTGTCTAAGGGTATGTCTATACTGCAATTAAACAACCAGGCTGCCCCATGTCAGCTGACTCAGGCTTGTGGGGATCAGGTTAGGGGGCTGTTTAATTGCAGTGTAACAGCCCCCATGGCCAAGCTTAATTGCAGTGTAGACATACCCTAACTGTCACTTTAGGTCTTAAGTGCAACATTTAGTGCCACTGAAATCCCCAAAACCCCCACTCAGCAGCTGCCTTACCCTGTAAGTGCCTAAATTTAAATCAGTGGGCGTGCACAAGCCTGCCTAAATCCTGACACCGCTGAGCTGCTCCATGTCCTAGCTCATACCTAAGACCCAGCAAGGTTCTCAGACTAGGCATCCCCTCATCTATCTCCCCAGCAGGGCCTGATCTGATAAGTGTACTCTGCACACCTACCCCATACAAAGATAGCTGGGGTGACCACATGTGGGAAGAGGAGCGAGAGTGTGTGTGTCCCCCAGAATACCCCATAGCCCAATAGTTAGGGCACTCCCCTAGGAAGTGGGAGACCTATTTCAAATCCCTGCTCTATCTGATTTGGAGTAAAATCTGGTCTCCCACCTCCCAGGAGCATGTCCTGACCGCCAGCATGTTAGGTATTCTGGGTGGATGGTGGTTAGGGCACTCTCGGGTATGTGGGGGACCCAAGTTGAAGTCACTGCTCCCATGTGTTCATTTAATTATTTATACAGTTGGAGCAGCTCCAACAGGAGAGACTGCGAGAGGCAACCTCAGAATATCCTGTAGCCCGGCTTTCACGGTGCTCAGCTGGGATGTAGGAGACACAAGTTCAGATCTCTGCTTCAGATCAGGCAGAGCAGGAATTTGAAAGCAGGTCTCCTCCCCCATCCCAGCGAGTGTCTGAGCTACAGGGCTATTTGCTATAATGGGGGCTTTCTCTCTCTGGTTTGTTGTGAGAAGGAGCTGAGCTGGCTTAGATGCCTGTCTCCAGGTGAGGGCCCATGGCTGTGAATCCAAAGTGAAGTTAGGCACCTACCTCTCTTTGAGGGGCAGGGCTTCGGACATACCCTCTCCCTGACATTTCCAATGAACTGTTTTAGATGGCTCACCCCTCAGCTTGCTGGTTTCTGTGAATCCCTTTCTGTGAATCCCTTTCAGGCTATGCAAGCATTGTAGGGGAGCCTGGGTGCCTAATTTAAGCTTAAGGAGTCCACTAGGTGACATGGTGCCTAAAAGTTAGGTGTTGCAGCACTCACTGTTACCACGCTTACCTTCATGGCTCTCGCCCCAAATCCCTACCATCAAGAACTTAAATAATTTGACGTGCTCTGATAACTTGGCATCTTGGGCTCACTTCCCTTCTAGTATAAATTGGCATAGCCTCATTGACAAACACGGTCGGATATACTGCTTAGTGTTACTTCAAATCAGTGGAGGATGCCTATTAAAGGCCTGATCCAGAAAGGAGTTAATCACAGCAATTTTCATTGCAATCAGTGTTTCCTTGAAAGTAAGGCAATCAGTAGGAAAGTAGGATGAAAAGTGGCTGTTCATTTGCTCATGGAATCATGCCCGAAATTCCTAAAGAGCAATGGACTGAATCACTGCTGCTCTTTTATATCAACCAACGCTTTGCTGTGTTGCAACTGTTTTGGTATAATTTTATACCCAGCCATAGGAAGCACTTGTGAAGCAGAAGTGCTATCTGAATATACTGTTCCTGTGTAAAGTTCCAGAGGGGTAGCCGTGTTAGTCTGTATACAGCAAAAACAACAAGAGTCCTGTAGCACCTTAAAGACTAACAAATTTGACAAACAGCTGGCGAAGTGCATTGCAGCCCACGAAAGCTTATGCCCACAGAAATTTGTTAGTCTTTAAGGTGCTACAGGACTCTCATTGTCCCTGTGTAAATATTCTTAAATAAACAGAAAGCAAAAATAAAACCTGACTTAAGGTTGACTTGATCCTGACAAGCCTTACCCCATACAAGTAATTTTTACTCATGCAAGTAACCCTATTAAAGTCAATGGGTATACTCAGATGTGTAAGAACTACTTGAGTGAGAAGATCCTTGGATAATCAACAATGTGTAGTGCTAGACCCAAAAATATTAAAAAGGAATATGATGTAATATCTTGAAATCATTTAGCTACTCAAGTAAAGGTGATTGACAATAAGCTGGTAATTAGAACATTCTTTAGTAGAACATTGGAAAAGAATATTCTGCACTGTCATTTAGAACAACTTCCTATGAACTACCTTGTTAAATTGCTCTACTAAGGATATTTTGTATTGTTGCAGTTCCCCAAAAAGAAAGTCCCAGGCAGCAGCAGCGCCAGGAGCAGCAGCAGCAGCAGCAGCTCCTCTTCCTCCAGCTCTAGTTCTAGTTCCAGTAGCAGTGAAGACACCAACAGAGCAAGTTCCCAGGTCAGTTTCTTAGTCTTCAAGAAATGCAGTATGCAGTGTGTTAGCATGGCAGCATTGCCATGGATTTACAATTATTGTCCAGCTAATGGGTAAAGAAAAGTAGGCACCATATTAAATCACATGAGGTCAGATTGTGCTGCCTCTTGTTTGCAAGCACAAGAGGAAGATGTCTACGCAAGAAACCTTCCCTCCTTCTCCCATGGTACACAACTGTGCAGGAGCCACCAGCAGTAGCAGGCCACATGCTTCTCACACGGTGCAAAACAGGACTGCTTGCTCCTATTTCACTTGGGGAGCAAGACCACAAACTGGGTGAACTGGGAGTACTGTGTGTGCCCCCATGTGCCTGTGGACGTCCCAGAGAGATCATACCTCTCAGCCCTAATGCTGCTCCTTGGGAGTTGTGATTCAACACTGCCCTGTATGCGGGCATGTCACATGAATGCCATAGTCAAATACATGATTCACTGCAAGGCTCTCAGTCTCATGTACCTGCATCTAATATGAAATTATGTATTTTGGCTCTCAGCTGCTATATATTCAATTGCAGTAGAACATCTCTAAATAATATGCCTAATGCTTATTATAATAGTATTACTATTATATTACCCAACCATAGCACCTAGGAACCCTGGTCATGGAGCAGGACCCCACTGTGCCAGGCGCTGTACAAACACAGAACAAAAAGGTGATTCCTGCCCCAAGGAGCTTACAATCTCAGTATAAAACAAAAGAAAACAGGTGGATATAGGCAGGTGGGCACAAAGAAACAGCTTGTCTCCAAAGCTCAGTGCTGAGTATTAACAACAAACAGCATATCTAAAACATGCTGATTTAATATATTCAGATATTAGACACTTTTTTTTTTAATTTCCAGAAAAATGCTTGTTCTAATAATTTGGGCTAAATACCACAGTTTTTACTCAATGTTCACTTTGTGAAAACTCCCATTGATATCAACTGGAGTTTTGTCTGAATAAGCATTGCAAGTTTTGGCCCATTACGTTTGTATGCTATATTATTGTATATCTCTAATGTGTAAAATTACATGCATTTGTCAACTTCTTACTTCCTATTTATATTATTTGTATCATAAATAAAAGTTAACATGATATAGTAATTTCTTAGTAATATTGTTCTGAGGCCTTTTTTTTCCCTCCCTTTCCTTTAGCCTAAATTTTTGGGAGACAGTAAATCACCAGCACTGGCTGTTATTCTTCGTTCTTTTCAAAATGATAAAATGCTGGCAGGCTTCCAGCTCGTGCTATACACAGATTTATACTCTACCAGACCCAGGATACAAGCATTTGTGTCAAACATCACAGATTCGAGCAGATGGAAAGTCTGCGCTGATGCTTCAATCATTAATGCTCACAAAGCAGTGGTAAGGCTCAAAAATAACACCACACAGCTGTAAACACAATACAGCGATCTCAAATATGTTTTACTTGTTAAAAAATGGAATGTTTTTGTCTCCATTATAGAGTTATCTGAAGTGGGGCCAAGATTGCCAGGACTACAGGCTTTCTTCAGAGATTGTAACTGGCTGGTTTTCTGATCATCCAGCCGTGCAAGCGAAACTGGAATGGCCTAGAGTTCCTTCAAGAGTCAAATCAGTTGCAAGATGGTGAGGTTTTGCACTTTCCTTTCAGTAATTGATTTTACAGTGTACAAGTCAAATTGGGAAAATCCCATATTCAGCAGTGTGCTTCCAGCAATTGACTGCCAATCCGTGGTCTCTTTATTTTCTCATATCTAATTTGCTTGTGTTTGGAAACAGCAAACGACACCTAAGGAGTATAAGATACCCTCTACTATACAAGCCTACCATTCTGTACAAGTGGAAAGCAATCCCCTTATACCAGACGGAAGTTACTGAAAACTTGGGGCCTGATTTTCTACGTCATTAAGCTTTTGTTCAGTAAAGCAGGGAGTGGGGATGGGGCCTGTCAGGGAGTGCAATATGGCTCACTATTTCTCAAGGAGTACCTGTGTTACCCTGGGGACTGCTCTAATTTATGCCAGTTTTTGTGTATGCTGGCTCTGTGCCACATAAGAACTCCTCCACACCAGAGGAGTCTTTAGCCATCCAAATCATCTGCTTTCTGGCCCCTTGCCCCTCTGAGCCACAGTAAAGCGGCTGGTCCTTAATATTTCCTCTAGTTTAGGGACAGATGGAAAATGCCTCAGATATCCAATACCTGAGTGTCTGAGGGATCTGAGTAAACGGATACAGTTAAATCATGTTTCTCTTTTTCAAGGCTTTACACATTCATCCCGGGAGCTGCATATATACTAGGCTACTCTGGAATAGAGCACAAAAATCCTTCTCAACAGGCCAAGTTGATTGTGGCTCTAACTTCTTCAAGGACTTTTGATGTTGTCACCAAAATACCTGATGTAAATATACAGCATAATCATCACCTTCACATATTTCACCTGATAGAATACTTTGATACTTTTTTTTCATTAGAGCTGGGTCAACATTCCAAAAAAGTATTTGAGATTATTAGTTCAGATTAAAACCATGATATTGATTTACGGTTGTCTCTGGTCCTTTTACTTTCTTTCCAAGAACATTCATATGGTAATATTTGTTCAGAGGAAGTGCCATGAGTACTTATGCTAATATGTGTTTGACCAGCTTCTTGGAAGCTCTTTTTGAGTTTGGAAGTTATCCATTCAGAAAGCAGAAACAATACCATATGATTTTAGATGGCCAATCACATAGCAGGAATGAATACTAGCAGTAGTTATGGTGAATAGTTCATGAGCAGTGAATAGGCTGAATTATGTTCACTTAAACCATTTGTTGAATAATTTAAAAAAATATAAAAATCTAAGTCTTCCTGCAGATAATTCACGAACAGAAAAAGAGGCTGAAATCAGCAGACAAATTATTTGCTGTGAATAGCTTGCCCAGCTGTATTTTTAATCTGTTTCCTGGTTCCTTTACAGATGACCATTTACAGCAGAGCCCTCAGGCTTCCACTCTCATTGCCTGTAGGACCATCTATACCAGCCTCAGAAACGCAGTCCCCAGTCTGGAATTTCTTTTCTGAAGCACCATCCGCAGTTCTGGAGCATCTTAAAGGTCAGCAATTCACCCTCTTCAGAGACACAAGCTCTGGAGGCTTTGCCACTATTCTCCAAGAATACATGGAATTGTCTTTCTCTTATTAAGAAATAAATAGCCCTCTAGTGGTTTTTTCACTATGATAATGTTAAATCATTTCCACCTGTAGAGAACATAATGTATGAGGCACAGAAGCCCCGAAGTATTTATTTCCAGGTTGGAAGTCAGAGGCATTATTAAACTTTCCAAAGAACTCCTCACATAGGTGCATGTACTGCCATTGTACATCTGGTCCATCTGCAAGAGTCAAGATAAATTTATACAGGAATCCATGACTTCACTTTAATCTATTTATTCTGGAAAATCTGAACTGATAAATTTTTTAATTGTCAGACAACTCATTTGTTGTTAAAATGTGAGGAATATATTTTTCATGCCTTGATTAGAGATTATGGACACTGAATAGCCTAAATCCCAAGTAATCCTATAGAAAAAAAATCATCTGTTGTCTCACTGAAATTTAGAGCCAAAATAAAATATTATGTTTAAATAACTGTCTCTTATGGAAACGAAAATATTCACTTGTTTCTATGGCATGATTTTTTTTTTACCAGCTCGTTGCTCAGTTTCCGTAGACAACATCACAAGCTTCAATGATGTACAGTTTAACTATTCAATGCCCACAAACTGTTACCACATCTTGGTCCAGGATTGTAGTCCAGAACTGAAGTTCTTGGTAATGATGAAGAATGCTGAAGAATCTGCTGATCTCAAAGCAATCAATGTCAAGCTTGGCAGTCAGTAAGTAATTGTAAAACTCATTGCAATAATCCAATCCTGAAGTGACAAAGGTGAAAAGAAAGATTGCAACCTCCCTACTCAGGTGAATAAAACACTCTTGGATCCTGCTGTCACCTGGGAATTCAGAAGCAGCCACAGATGTATCAGATTGCAAGTCACTAAAAAAAATGGGCATTTCTCACTACACCTTCCTCAGAGGGAGCAGATGTTACCTCTGCCACATACTCTGAAACTCATCAGTCCCACATCCATTTTATCTGGACTGTGATTTTGTCAGTTTTCTCCTCTTTTGGCCTGACACTGTAAATGTAAAGGTATCACACCATCCAGATGTCAAGCAGAGGAGGCTTTCGGCTAAGCATTTCATTGGTGGTATTGCAGCTTGAATTGTGTCAGGGTTTCCCTTTATAAGCTCACATCCACTTTGAATAAGATGGATGGCATAACAGAACCTGATGTTACCCCCACAAAAGGTGGGATGAGCATCTATGATGTGCATTTATGATAAGTGGGAGGTTGAAACAAGATAATGCTAAAATAGTGATAGTTAGCGAAAGAGGTTGTAGTCTGGTCACAGTGTGCTCATAAACATGATCAGAGTAGAATATAAATTCATTTTTTCTCTTTTAAAAGTGAAATTGACATGTATCCTGCAAATGGACTTCTTAACCTCATGATCAATGGTGTTGAAACTCCAGTGCAGAATCTCACATATACGTCTGACTTGGGTAGGTGTCCATTTTAGTCCTTTTTCATAGGTTGTATCAGGAGAGAGAGAAATTAACTCCAGTAAAAGCATTTCCATCAGTTTGGCAGTGGTATTGCTTGAAATAAATATTTTTACCTTTGTATTTAGGGCTAAAGAATAATTTTTAGGGTTGTGCAGTCTACATCTTTTCAGATCAGCTTTTATAAAGACAGACTAGTATTGGGGACTTTTGAAAAGCTAAGCAAGGGACAACTGAGTTTAATTTACTCACCTACTCCCTTTCTAAAATGCATAGGCACATAGGCACACAGAGTTCTGACTCTCCAAAGTTCTGAACTGGAGAAGCGTATCAAGTAAGCCCAAATATCTTATATGATGAAAATTTTCCAAATATAGCTTGTTTTATGGTTGCCATATCTATATGGTGGGACTTTTTTGCCAACTTGATTTATATGTAACATTTTGGGATTTTATTTGTATATGTAATATATAATATATATACATGCATTTTGAAATCTGCTATAAAGCTATAATCACTGGGAAAAAATCAATAGAAATATTGATAAAAAACAGAACACTAGTAAAAATTATGGAGAACTGTGGTTTAAAATCAGCCACCAGCCATTGTGTTCTCTCAGTGCATACACATTTTGTTCTATGAATAGACATATTAAGACATTGTCTACAGTCAAGGGAGCTGGATATGATACAGTTGTGCCACGACTTGGTTATAATAACAACTCAATTAAAAGTTGTAGGACACAGAAGGAACCAAGCCTCCCACAAACTAGATTAATACTCTGGCAATCCAGTGTTTTATCCCATTGTCATTGACTTGGGTACAAGTAACTGTACTATAAATCTACAAAATCTACTAATCTATAAATCTACAAAAATTTAACACTTTATACTGGAGGGCTACATTATTGTTCCATGAAATAAATAGGAACATGTTGATTTTTACAAAGGAAAATGAATAAAAAAGTGATTATTAGGGCTCTAGAGTTAAAATTGTGTTTCCATAGTTCTGCCAACAACTAAATTCCACATTTGCAAACTTTAAGGAAAGTAGTTAATATACAGTGTTTTGCTTCTTCAACAACAACAAAATGCTTGAAGAAAAACAAGGCGTTGGTTATATTTTTACATAATTATTATAAAGACTATAAAAGATCATTTGTATTTTTATTACAGATGCTTCTCTGATGATCAGCAATGAGAAGGAAGGTCTATCACTTATGGCCCCAGACTATGGCATTGATAAACTATATTTTGATGGACGTACATTCAAGGTATTTTTCTATCCTCTATTAGTGTTTTCATTTTCATAATCTTCCCAGGAAATCCATGAAATTCCATATTTACAAGAGAATCTCTGTTAATCAGATTACAAGATTAGTTTACCCTCATTTACCAATAAAGGCCCCAATTCTGCACTCAGACTTCAGTAACCATACTGATTTCTATTAATTAAAGTAGATGAAACTTTGCATGAGTGCAAGGGTCTGCATTAGCAAAGCCAACTTCAAGATAGGGTAAAAGAGTTTACAGAAAGAACAGCATCCAGCCAGTTGTAATAATAATCTGCTCTTATATAGCATCTCTCATCTGAGGTCTCAAAATGCTTCACAGACACTGAGGAATTAAACCTCATAACATGCCTGTGTGTTAGATAAACTAAAGCATGGGTAGGTTAAGTGAGTCAATGGCATAACTGCAAAGAGAACACAGGATTTCTGAATCCCTGTCCCTTGTTCTTATCATTATATAATCTTCAACCAGTTAAAACTCAGATTTTAAAAAAAACTCTAATAGAAGAATTGTTTGCTAGGATTGTAGGAGATCAATAAATGGGGTGGGTGTGTGTGTGTGTGTGTGTGTGTGTGTGTGTGTGTGTGTGTGTGTGTGTGTGTGTGTGTGTGTGTGTGTGTGTGTGTGTGTGTGTGTGTGTGTGTGTCAAGTGCTGACTGATCTGTTAAAAAAACACCCATCAGACAAAATGTTTACATCTTCAGCATCAATCATTTAATAGGTTAGACATGGATACAGGGATTTTCAAAAGAACCTAATGGAGCTAAACACTCAAATAACTCTCACTCAGACTCCTTTGAAAATCTCAGCCAGCGTGATTATTACGGAAAGCACAGAATCAACATCTTGTTCTTTAAAAACAAGTATCTTGACTTTGCCTTAACTTTTATTTTTCTCTGCAGTTACGTTACCTTAGGGGATCATTCTGTATCAAAATCCTGTTTCATTGACATTATCTCTTAAATATAAACTTGAGTTAACTTTTGCTTTGTTTTCACAAAGGTTCAAGTTGCTTTCTGGATGGCAGGGAAAACATGTGGCATTTGTGGAAAATACGATGCCGAACATGAACAGGAATTTCAAATGCCCAGTGGATATGTAGCTAAAGATGCAGTGAGCTTTGCTCAATCTTGGATTTTGTCAGAAAAGCCTTGTGCTGGCGGTATGAAGACTTTACTATACATAATGTATGATTACTATGGCTGGTCAGAAAATTGAATTTCCATCTTGTGGGAAATTGACATTTTGGGGACAAAAAAATCATGCCAAATAAGTATGAAAAGTTGAAATATTTCTCAGAACAGAAATGCCAACATAATTTGATTCAGAAACATTAAACATACCTTACTGAAATGTTTCATTTTGATAATGTTGAAACATTATAAAATATTAACTATAACATATTAATAGTAAATATAATATATATAATATGGAAATTAATAAAAAATATAAAAAACTTAAAAATTGAAATGCAACAATGAAACTGCAATGGGGGAAAAAAAAAAAAAAAAAAAGAAAACCCCAGGAAGTCAAAAGGAAATGAAAAAAGAGAGTTGAAACAAAATACTCCATTTCAATTTCAAATAGTTTCAAAAGTTTTCCACTGAGAATTTCATCAGAATCAACACATTCCTGCAAAAAAATTGTATTTCGATGAAACAGCATCGTCTGAGAGAGAACTTTTCCATCACAATTTTTTTTGACCAGCTCTCGTTATTACTTTAAATTTAAATTGTTGGATCAGTGCAACATATTTTTGGCCTGATCCAACAAAGCACTTAAGCACATTCTTAACTTTAAGCATGTGAGTATTCCCTTGGATTTCACTGGGACTACTCATGTGCTTAAAGTAAAGTGCATGCTTAAGTGGTTTGGTGAATTGGGGCCCTTGTAGTTTATTCAGTTACCTCAGTTTAGATTATTATGCAGTTCAGCATATATAGTGCAGCTGCTGTACATGAGGTGTGTGTGTTCACGTGATCCATACAGAATTTTGGATGGTGTCAATTCATTTCCAAAATATCACTAGCAGATGGAGAAATCTGGGGAAAATGTAAAGTCTTTCACACAAGGTTTTGATATATCAGTGATTGTTTTATTACAGCCTGTAAACTGCAGCGCTCACTTGTGAAACTTGAGAAAACAATTCGACTGGACGGTGAAGACTCAAAATGCTATTCTGTTGAGCCTGTGCTGCGCTGTGTGAGAGGATGTTCAGCAACCGAGACCACCCCAATTTCTGTTGGCTTCCATTGTCTGCCAGCTGGTAAGTCAACAAAAATCCTCTTATGGACACTATCCAAATATTTATTGCTTTAGGTCCTGATTCAGCCAGGTGCTTAACTATAAGCAGGTCAGTAATCTCAGTGATTTCACTAAGGCTACTCTCATGCATAAAGATAGGCATGTGCTTAAGAACATCACTAACATTTGGTGTGCAACACTCACTTTAATGGAGGTAAAAATAAATACATTTTCGGTCAGCATTTTATGAGGTTTTTCATGGTAATGACTTTTTAAATCAGTATCTAAATGGAGGTCCCTTATAATCTATTGTTTATTCATCACTGTCCAATCATTGGAGCTTTGTCAATGACTTAGTGGGGGTAGGGCCAGATTCCAGGATAGTAATGGAAATTTCACAAATATAGGTATCTACAATGCGTTTTTCTTTGTTTTCAAAGTTTGACATTTAAAAACCATAGATTCAAAATGAAGTAGTATAATTGCTGTCTTTTAATTTAATGATTAGTTGGATCTGGGTTTGTTGTGGTGGCTGTTTTCCAATCTAGTTAGTCAAATGAAATTTGCTAATTAGGAGAATCCAAGTCCACTGTGAATGAATTCCGTATGACAAATCCCTCATGTTACAAATTGACTAGGTTTTTTTTCATTCTTCTTATCTGTCATTTTTTCTTCACTTCCAGATTCAGCTGCCAGCTTAGTAGAGGGACAGATGAAGCTTGATCTGAAGTCAGAAGATACAGAAGACACAATTGATGCCCATACAGCATGTTCATGTGAGGAACTACAGTGCATTGCATGAAGCTACAGTTCAGCAGATTAGAAACTTGGAGTGTTGTTTTTGCACTGTGATGCCAGAAAATTCCTCCTAGGCAATCACAGATATATTAATTTAAGTGTTTAAAGTCCTACTGGATCTTCTTAGAGAAAACTGGTCTTTTAAGGAAATGTTAAACTTTATCACTATAGAAACAATACTGAATATTCATACATATGTGATTTCCTAATAAATCTGTGCATTTAAAAAGAAATTGTGAAGGATTCCTTATTTCACATATGTAGAAAGGAAGAGATCTGTTCTGCTTCATGTCACACACATCTACTTCCCACCTTAATGGGAATGTTCAATGGAGTAAAGAATTATTGTTGTTGTTATTTATTCACATTACTGTAGCACCTAGGAGTCCTAGTCATGGACCAATACATATTGTGCTAAGTGCAATAGAAACACAGAACAAAAAGATGTTTTCCTGTCCCAAGCAGTTTACAATTATAAACACAAGACAAAAGACAACAGATGGATACAAACAGACAGGGGAAGACAAGAAGTCAGTGTGAGAGGTGTGGTCTCAACACATTGTGACCTAAACATTGACAAGTTTTTTGTGTGAATCGTGGCCAAGAAGAGTTTTGAGGAGAGATTTAAAGGTGGATAATGAGGTAGGTTTGGGGACATTTATGGGCTGCACCTCCCAAATGTGAAGGGCAGCATGGGAGAAGGCATGAAGGTGCATGATAGAAAATTTAACTAAGTACTTTAAACTACTTACTTCAATGTACAAAGAGCCCAATTTTGCTCTTACACCAGTGTGAAGCAAGAGTTTTTTTAAATGCAGTCAATAGAATTATATCCATGTAAAACTAGGGTGAATGAGGTCAAAATCAAGCCAAAAATATCATGTCCTTTCAGAGTGAAATTCTGGTGCTAATGGAGTCAATGGGAGTTTCACCCTTCAACTGGCCTTCACCCTTTGGTTTTACTCCCGTTGGTTAGTCAGCATCCTGCTAAGAAATATTGCCACCTCACCATTTCATTACTGACACCTGTTTATTTTTTACATGACACTCTGTTGATGCAAAGCAGAAGACAGTTTAACTGGCATTGTGAGGCTTAGTTAATGTTTGCAGCGCACTTTGGGATGAAAAAGTTCTATATAAGTGATAAATATTATAATTACTTGTAATTATCACTTATACAGCATCTTCTGTGTAAGAAATTCAAGCCTTAATTGATTAAACTCACAACACACCAGCGAGTTTACTATAATTATGCTCATAATACTGTTGGGGGAACTGAGGCATCAAATTGTTAAATGACTTACTTATGGTCATGAAATGAGACAGTATTAGCTTTGGTACTCAAACCCAGATCCACTTGAATTCAAGTTCTGTGATCCCCTTTGTCTCATTCGATCATGGTGTATTACTTTTTGTAATAACTATTATTATTTTATTAATATTCACTTATACAGAAAACATTGTGGGAGTTTTGTACAGGTTAGAATGATCATAATTGTGACCTAGCTCCTTCCCCATGACGCTGACACTTTCAGCATCTGTGAATGTGTGTGAGGTTTATTGTTTGAAAAATAGGCATCCATTGCACCGAAGTTAGTGCTTTTGGAGGATTAGGGAGGTAATACTAATTAAATTTTCAATTACTTCATGGTTACCCTGTGATACAAATAGTGTGACATACACAGTGCTTGTTTAACACTTGGAATTATCTCAATATTGCCCACCTTAACTGCATTGTACTCAGTGGAATTGCTATTCTGTAGAATGTAGATCATCTTGAAGTCAACTAATTTCTGCTATGCACTTTTCTTTCTGAACAAAGCAATATTAAGACAGTTATGCTATAGAGGATTTGGTCTGGCATGAATCTTTCAGCATTAAGGATAGCTTAATACCAAACATGCAAACACCTTGCACTCTGGAGCCGTAATGGAAAGTGCAGATTTTATGGATACCTCGCAGTGCGCTATTGTAACAGAACTTACCAGAACACAGAGCCTGGCATAAATATGCGCCATGAACCCAGCAGAATCCAAGGGATGTGCTGACATTAGAGTCCTGCCCAACTCTCTTTCTGATCAATGATGGTCATTCTTTGATTGCAGCTGCCTGTCCCTTTCTGCAGCTCAACTCATTCCCTCACACTCACTCTGACCTTCAGGAGGCGCCTCAGCATGGGCTGGATGCCAAACCCTGCTCTTCTTCCTGTTATGTTCACAACACTACAGAGATGCTAGATAAAATACGCTTGCGGGAACATTGTAATGTAACACTACTTCATTTCTTAGAATTCAGAACAGTTACTCTTAAGAACCTAAAAACAAAAACGGAGAGAGAGAAAACAAGCTGCTTCCTAAGGCATTGAGGCACAATTCACCCCACCTTGCTTGAAGTTGGCTTTTTCCAGATTGGCTGGCTACTGACTGACTGACTCAGACAACCTAGACCACAGGGCTTTGCGCAAAGATCCCTAGTCTGTCAGCAGAGCCAGGAAATCCTTCATGCTTGAAGTGATGGCTGGTCATTTGAACAAGTTTCCACTATACCCCACTTCCCAGGCTTGGTGCCAGTCTTTGGGAGACTCTCCCTGTTCAAACTCAACGAAGGAGAAATTAGAACTTAATGGGTAAGTTACTGAGGCAAAAAGATCCTGAAAGGAAAGGGACAGCGAATGCTGCAGGGCAGGAGAGCTGCCCTGAGGAAATTCACCTGACCACAGTGGGAACCGCAAGCCAATCAACAATCTTCCCCGCCCCACTGGTAGAAGCAGCTGCTGAGCTGAGAGGAGAGCAATGAGCTCAATAACCTCCTGCTTCAGAACAGCGCTAGAAATCTTTTTTTGTCCCTTCCCATTGCCACTGCAGCAAATTATCCCATCTAGTAGGGCTGTAAGCCAATGTCCTTCCTGGGCTCATGTGTCCTGGATGGACACATGTCAGAGAGGATGATTGTCTTGTAATTTCTGTCTTGTATTTATTTATTTAAAGCCTCCAGAAGGCTCTAGGCAACCCCAATGTCTCATTAAATACGCAATAAAATCCAAGTAGCATTAATGCATTCATTTCAATAGCCTGCCAGTCATCTACAGAGATTCCTTTCTGCTCCAACATCGTGGGAAGTAAGTACAGCCTCAGCCCCTCCACAAACCCTCTCAGACAGATGTTTCTTGCAGTGTACCTGGAAAATCAACACATTTGCACATATTTTGGACCAAGGAACAAATTCCAAAGTCCTACACTCCTCACAGAAAACACCATGCCAGCCTCTTTCACTTGCGATGCTGAATAGGATGCAAACCTCTCCAAAATGTGGAGTGTTCTGAATGGGGTCTTTGGGCTCTGTAGCAAGACACCAGCATGGAAATTCAAACCCAAATTTAGTCAAAATTTGGTGCTGTTCAGAGCCAGGGATGTGGTTTGGGCTCATTTCTAATGAATGACACTCATGCTATCACCCCTAAAAGCACAATTGAATATTAACCTGCATCATTCAAATGCTGACAAGCAGCTTAGCCCCTGAACTCCCTAAAGCGCCAGGCCTAGAGAGCACAGGACTGAAATAGTGCTACTATAAACGGACGGGCAGGATGAGGGTTAGTGTTGATCGCAGACGTTTCTCAACTCCAACAGAGCGAAGGAGGGATCGCTACCTGATGCAGCTGTTTTGTGAAACACTGATTTGATTGTCTGACTGGTTCGCGCTGCCAGCCCATTAGACTGGGGGCAATATCAGCCTGTGTGTAGAGCTTGTTGGGACACCTACGTATGCGTGTGAGAGACTAAATATGATTTGTGACCACAGCAAATCCATAACAGCCCGCTATGGTTTTGCTGTGTTCATGATTAATGTTTAGGAGCAGGCCATGCTGCTCCTGTGGCACAGGTGCAGACTGCGTGGCCAAGGTCTGACAGGAAGTGAAGCCGTGGCAATTTTCAGTGAGGTTTGCAGTGCTGGGCTCACTGCCCAAGCCACAGTCTGCGGTGACTGGTGAGTGTGGTGACATGGTGCACTCCAAATGGCCTGTATAGCCCTTGCTGGCGCACTCTAAAAGGTACGTTTGCGCAGATGTCATCCAGTTTCAAACAGGACTCCATTAATGTGCTCTGGGTACCTTGTAGAGTGCACCAGAAGGGAATGCAGAGGGCAGTCAGAGAGAAACACTCTACTGTTTACAACCCTCCAATCCAACCACCGACTCGTGGGGGGGTTGCTAAAGGTGAGCAGAGCGTGGGTATTGCTAGGGAGTTTCCTGGCTGGGTGTGGCAGGTGCTATGGGGGAGCGTCTTAGCGGTGTGTCAAGGACGCAGCAGGCGCTAGGATTGGCTTGAGTGGTGGGCTGTTGCACTCTCTCCTGCTCTCTGACGCTGCTGGCTGGGGCAATGCAGTGAAGGCCACAGAGCTGCTGGTGGAGGCCTCACCAGGCAGGGAAGAAACACAACAGAAGGAGCCTGGGAAGGAGATCAAGGCCGGGGACTGGCCTAGGTAAGGAAGGGCTCTAGGCAGCGTAGGAAGGCAACTTGTCTTGCTTGGCCTAATCCTTCTAATCCCTGTGTTTGGGGCTGGTGGCAGTGCCATAGGGGCAAGCGGGCATGATTTGTTTTCTGCTATGCCGCACTTACCCTAAAGTTCATCAGCTGCCATTGACTGTGGCTCTCCAGTACTGGAGTGAGTGAGTTTCATTCCCCGAGATCACTCAGCGGTACCCATTACTCTGCTTGCAAACAGCACATGCTCACTAACTTTTGGGATGCCATGTCTCGCAAATACAGCTCTCAGATGGGCATTAACGTAATGTGCTGAGTGAAGGGGAGGCGGATGGCATCTGCTGACTTCTGGGGAAGCCAGGCGGCAACAACCTGCTTCCCACCTGGTCCCAGCTCCCAGCTGGGAGGTGGGTGGTAGCTGCTACAGTCCCAGGAAGCCGGGCTGCAGCCTCCTGCTTCCCGCCTGGTCCCAGCTGGGAGGCAGGCGGCAGCCGTCTGCTTTTGGGGAAGGCACGCGGCTGCCCACTGCTTCCTGCTGGGTCCCAGCTCCCAGGTGGGATCCCAGTGGGAGCCTCCTGCATCTCACGAGCTGGGCTTGCAGCTGGGTGGCAGCCACCTGTGCCCTGGCTCCGAGCCGAGCGACAGCATCCAGTGCCCCGGCTTGAAGACGGGCAGCAGCCACCTGCCCACATCCCTGGGTCCCAGCTGGCGCAGAAGCCTCCGCTGCCCCAGCTCGGAGTGGGTGGCAGTCACCCACCTCCTTGGCTGACAGCCAGGCAGCAGCCGCCTGCAACTTGCCCAGGTGACAGCCCCCCCTCCCTGGCTCAAAGCCCAGTGCCCAGAAAACTTGTCAATTTCACTGCTCTAGCTGAGTAGCGATATTGACAACTATGACAGCCCTAGATTTCACCAGTTACCCTCTTTTCCTGTCTCTCTCTCTCTCTCGCCCTCCTTCCCTGTCTCTCTCTCACCCCTTCCTCCTCTCAAATCTATGGCAAAAAATTTGGCACGGTGCTTTATATTCCCCAGCATCACCTCTAGCCCAGGTGCATCCCTGGTGTAAAGGTGGTAACCCTACCCACACTAGATCTGACATCTGTCATATCACGACCTTATATACTCATCCCTTCTTGCAACATATGGCTCACATTAGTCTGTAAATATAAAATCCTGTGTAAAATTGAGTGTTGGGGTACTTATTAAAATTTTCAGAAGTTAGGGGGTACTTGCTATTTAAAAGGTTGAGAAACACTGGCATAGGGACCGGTCACTTGCAGTTTAAATGATGAATGCTGTGTAACTTGAAATCGTTAAATCATGACTTGAGGACTTCAGTAGCTCAGGCAGAGGTTATGGGTCTATTACAGGACTGGGTGGGTGGGGTTCTATGGCCTGCAATGTGCGGGCGGTCAGACTAGATGATCATGATGGGCCTTTCTGGCCTTAAAGTCCATGAATCTAGGGTGAATTTCACCTTTCAAATCTATTCAGTTCAGATACAAACACTCTTAGTTCTGAAAGACAAGGCTGGCTTTTCTCTCTTTCTTTTTATAGAGTGAAATATTACTTTTTCTTATTAATTATTTAATAGGAAGGAAAAACAGATTTGGGTTTAAGGCTATCATTACGAATGACTACTGGTGAAATAGTTATTATGTGCTTTTTAGAAAAATCTTTGCTCTTCAGAAGAAACCTCTGATCAAGGAGCAACATCTGCATTTCGTGGGATCTTATAAAAAAAGAAAAAAATGTGAGGCGCTAAAAATAATCCCCACCATTCAGTTATATCAGAAATTAAACCAGTGACCAAAAAACTTAATTAGTAAAACTAAACCACCTGACTTGGTTAGGACTGACAGCTCAATTTATGTAAAATTCAGTGAATTATCTCTCCATTTTGAAAGAAACTGTATTCTGGATTTGCTAAGAATAATAAATTAGATATAGATGTTTTGCCTGAAAACAAAGGAAGAGAGACACTTGAAATGTGAAAATTACAGCCCTGTTGCTAATGGGTCAGCTTCTTTGCCCTGTACTCACACAAGTAATCCCATTGACATAATAATTCTGACAGTGTGGTTAGAATCAGACATTCAAATATGAATAATTCATCCATCAGAATGGGCCAGATTCTGTATGATCCAGCAATATTCCTACTGGGGTAAAGCTGCTTTCCCCTCTCTCCCCCGCCTTCACTTATTCTGTAACCCTGTTCACCTGAGTGGAGAGGAACATTGGGCCCTATGGGTATGCCTACACTGCATTATAAATCCTGGTCTGTGGGATCTGCACTTGTGGACTTGATGTTTCCAAGCCCATGCTTGAATGTCCACACTGCATTGTAAACCTGGATCTACAGTTGCTGGCTCTGGGTCTCACAATTGTGTTAATGCGTCTGTACTGCACCACATAGACCTTCTGACTCAGGTCTGCCGCTTGAGCTGCGTCCACACTGCAAAATGACATGGCTTGGACCTGAGTCAGTGGGACCCGGGTTTGGACCAATCCTGGGGTGGGGGAGGCGGTCTGTGGGGCAGGGCTGATAAGAGGAAAGGAGAGGACAATTGTACTGGGGCCCCAAGCTCAGGTGCCCTCCCGCCCAAGTCTGTAAATCTGTGTTAATAAAGTGAAATGGGATGGGGCGAGGCCCTAGTGAACATACTGTTCTCTCAGCTGGTCTGGACGTGGGTCCTGACGGCTCATTAACCCAAATCAGAAAGGGTTGTGTGTGGCCAACGGGGAGGTAGGAGTGGTTGGGCTTAAATCTGCAGCTGAACTCAGGTTTACAACGCAGTATAGACATATACCCTAAGTTATTAACACCCGTTTCTCATTGTAAATAGAGATGAAAAAAAAATGTGTTTCTTTTTTCTGGTCGTAGCCTTTGTAACAATTAGGTGAGTTTAATCTCTCTATGTTAATTTAGTATATTCACAAATAGTAGTTCAAATGAAACTTGTTTGTATGGTTACTAAGGTAATGACAACCTTGTGTCACTGATTGCCTGGTGTTTTTGCACAATTCTTCTGAGCCATTATCAGTTAGATAAGCCCTTATGTCAGGTCAGCATAACCAGGACAAAGTTAGCGTAAACATTACAGCACCAGAAACTTCCAGAAAATAAGGATCATCAATAATTTTCCTTATGAGTTAAATATTTTGTTTAAAAATGATTCTTTAAAACAAGTCTAAAAAAGCAGCTCTGGTTTGAAAGTTATTTTCAAAAGATATAAATGGCTAGGGGGGACAATCAGAGTGCGAATATGCCAACAATACCTTCAGTTCAGAATAAAAAAAGTCAACATCATCGAGGGAAAAAAATTGTTTGAGTAACTTGATAAAAAGTTGATAACTCAACAAAATTCACCCCAGCAGTGACCACCAGTTAATAATTCTTCTTCTATAAAAGCGGCATGTTCTCCTGAGGTCTTCGTTCACCTTCATTATGAGGAGAATTATACTGGCACTGGTGTTCACCTTTGTGGGTAAGTTCCCTTTTTCCAATAATGCTAGGCTGGGATGTTCAGAGGGGGGCCTGAGGAAAGTAGGCACCCAAATCTCATTGACTTTCATGTGAGTTGGCACTGAACTCCACTGGACACTTTTAAAAACCCTAAGTGTTATGGATAATTCAGTAGATTACATGTGAAGTCAAAAGAGTTGTTTTCAGTGTCTCACATGGCCATTTTATTTTTTTCCCACAGGGAGTCAGAAATATGACGTTGGTAAGTCTACTGTTCATTTTTAATTAGTGGACCTAACTCTGCCATCAGATATACTGATACAGCTCCCCTGACCTCTATTTTTCTGATGGTAGAATTGGGCATGAGACTTTTTGTTGTGATGATGATGAACTATAATGTCACAAAAATGTTAGTACAAGCAACTATTTCTACTACATTTTTTTTTATTAGAACCTGGCTTTAGCAATGGCAAGACCTACATTTACAGCTATGAAGGCCTCATTCTGCATGGTCTGCACAACAGAGGTTTGGCAAAAGCTGGGCTGAGACTGACATGCAAAGTAGAGATCGGTGGATTGTCACAAAACTATCACATTCTTAAGGTAAATTACAATGCATATGAAAGAAGGCACGGACTGGGCAACCAGAGAACAACCACATTAGAATCCTAGGGTCATGTGCTTAGTTTTGATATGACCACATACAAAAGGCTTGTAAAGCTGGTGTAAGCAACCAGTCAAAGATTTCCCCTGGCAAGAAGGAATCCCCGGGTAGGGCAGAATCAATGTGTTCACTCCCAGTTCCAAGTGTAGGTGCTATGCTGGGGCGGTGGCTGGGGAAAAAGAGCATGACTGAAGTGTTGTAGTGCTGCTATCTTTGGCTGTCACAAGGCAGAGCTTTTGCAGACCATTTCAAATTAGAGCAGCACTGAGGCTGCTCTTAGTTGTTAGGAGATGAATGGTCTTTGGGTGGCCCCAGGAGATGGTGGTGAAAGTGATATAAAGCTTTCTTCCTCCCCACCCCTCCCACATCCAAACCCCAGTACAGCTCAACCAGACCGAAGAATTGGCCTCATAGCTGATCCTGCAAGTTGGTGAATGCCCCCATCTCCTGTTGGCTTTGCTGGAAGTTGAGGAGTTCAGAGCACTCAGCACTCCACAGCAGTAGGCCCCCAAAAAGTTTTGAAGAACTCAGATTGCTTGTGGAAAATTACAGAGCAGGGCCAGATCCTACTTCTATTGAGGCCAATAGCAAAACTACCACTGATTTAATGGAAGCAGGAGCAGGCACCAGATTTATAAATGCTATCCAAAACTAAGTTACACAATTTGCTTGAAGGCTGTATTCACATAATTACCCTGCATGCTTGAAAAATGGCAGAGGCATTTATTAAAACAACTGTCCTTGCAAACATGAAGCTTTAAAAAGAAAGTTAATAAAAATTCAAGAATGAAATAACCCCATTTTGTCATATCTTTTCCATAGCTTGAGAAAAGTTGACTGCGGTAGATAAAATGTCACGCCTAGTGTTATTTCCTGTTTCTATATTTTTCATGTTTTTCAATATTATTTTGTTTAATTTTTATTCAGAACCAGAGAATTACAATAATAATATCCCAGCTCTAAGCTGCTAACACTGTAATTAGCTCACCACCTCAAGAGGGAAGAGCATGAGATCTGTGCTGGTAGGAACCAGAGATCCTTCTTGCTCCCCTATTAAAAACAATGGTCTTCTGACTCTCCCAAGCAATGCTGTTGTTGTGTTTCTGTATAGCACAGCAGGCCAGCACCTGTCATTCTAAGCATTTGTTTATGGAGGCACACGTAAGCAGTGTTTTGGCAGTGTTTCCGAGAATGCTTTGTGTAAAAACTGACTGAAGCTTTGGGGCTAGGGAAGGTATTTCCCTCCTCAGCAGATAGTCTGTGTAATCAGGGGTTTCACTCTCCACTTGCACATTCAGATGGCACTACGAGGTTTGTGGGACTAATGAAGGTTGTATGGCTGGTTTTATTCTCTCTCAGAACTTTGGGTGGGCAGAAATCCTTTGTGGAAATTGTGTCTTGACGGCCTCATCCCAGACCCAAGTACAGGGTCGAGGAAAGGAGATCATTTTATGCAATGTTTGGACAAGTGACCTTCTGACTAGCTCAGATTATTTTCTTGGGGAAATATTTTTAATTGACAACAATTTTGACAGGTGCATTTTCTGAATTTTGTTCTCAGATCCGTTCTCCACAGCTGGAGGAATACAATGGAATCTGGCCCAGAGATCCATTCACTCGATCTTCCAAACTCACCCAGACGATCGCTTCATGTCTCACCCAGCTCTTTAAGTTTGAGTACAACACTGGGTGGGTTGGTAACATTTATGCCCCAGAAAATACCCCTGTCATGTGTATTAACCTAGTGAGAGGGATTTTGAACCTGCTGCAGATAACCATCAAAAAGTCACAGAATGTGTATGACTTGCAAGAGGTTTGTTTTGCCTTTTTAATTCTACTCTGTTGTGAAGACATTCTTATTAAATTATTTTGATTCAGTTACAATTTCCGGGCAGGTTACTTGCTCACCTGCTCCTTGTCCTGGAATGAAAGCCTATTTCAAATGAGAAATGCAATTGAGCTCTCTCAATCTCTATAGGCCGGGATTGGAGGTATCTGCCATACAAGGTATATTATCCAGGAAGACAGGAAGAGTAACCGAGTCACAGTATCCAAGACCAAAGACCTCAACAACTGCCAAGATAAAGTGGTGAAGAACATTGGAATGGCTTACATTCGCCCTTGTGCTACCTGCCCACAGGTATGGAAGATAGGAACATATAATGCCAAGTTAACTGTAGGCATATATGCATATCACTGAGCTGATTTAAATAGAGATGTGGAATGCTCATTCCAGTGGTGAATTTGGCCCTATATGATAAATCTGGAACTAAACCATGGTCTGTTCTCATTTACTGTTTGAGTTTCTTTGCCTTTTTAGAAAGAAAAGATCATAAAAGGAACTGCTGCATTCACCTACAAAATGAAATACACAGATGCTGGTGCCCTGATCACACAAGCCATGTCCCAGCAGGTCTATCAGATCTCCCCTTTCAATGAACCTGTTGGTGTTGCTGTCATGGAAGCAAGGTAGGCCTCAGTCATTAAACTATAAATGAGTGTAATGACCAGCACTGGGAGAATACATCTAAAATACATTCACCAAGAGTTTGGGAATAAAACAAAAATTGGTTTGTTTTGCTGCAACTGGATGATTCTTTTGTTAGTTTTTGGCATTCAGAGGAGTGATCTGGCCCTATATGTCTCTGCCTGTATCTAAGATTCATCTCTGTAATTAATTAAGCCCAAATTGCTGTATGTGGCATTTATCTTTTGCATAGGGCACATGCCATGGGTAAGTAAAAGGAAACATCTGAGAAATGTAAATATCAATAATATGCTGTTAATACTATCTTCTCCTCAGTTTGCCTTGTTAAAATGATAGAGAAGTTGTGAGATTTAAATCTGAACGTTTTACTGTAAAAATGTTCATGTTGTTGAAAGTTTCATACAAGTTCAAATTTTGCACTTGATATTTTCATCCAGAGATCTCAATATGGTTGCAAACTTCAGTTAGCCTCCCAATACAATGGTGGTTTATGTAAATAACCAACCTAGAGTGACTTGTTAATATTCTTACTGAGGAGTTTGTAAAATGCTATCCTTGAGAATTTTTCATATGATTTTGAATAATGAATACATTTGAGAATTTTCTGATTCATTTGCAGACAATGTGAATTTATTATTGGGAATCACTCATTCAGCTTTAATATCCACTGGATCTAGCTTAGGCAAAGGGAGCAGCCAAAGTCAAATGTTATGGATACATTTCACTTTTTTCCTTGCAGACAAGAACTTACTTTGAATGACATTAGAAGCAGTGAAGCAAGCACACCAGAAATTCAGCTGCAAAACTATGGAAGTCTTCGTTACCATTTTGCAAAAGAACTTCTCCAGATGCCAATTCATCTAATAAAGATGACAAATCCTGAATCACGGGTATGAGATACTTAATTTTGAGGCTCTTTCATTATTTATATAACTAATGAAAGATCAGCAAATTATTTCAGACATTTCAGAAAAGAATCTTGTAATCCCTTCTGCCTTCTGTTTTTGTATCAGATAGTAGAAATATTGCAACAATTAATTCAGCATAATCAACAAGAGTTTAATAAAGAAGCTCCAGCCAAATTCTTAGAACTTATCCAGCTTTGTCGCGTGATGACCCCTAAAAATCTTGAGTCTCTTTGGAAACAATTTGCTAATAAACCTCAATACAGGTAATTGATTTTGTCACTCTCAATTAATATTTCTGAATAGAGTAATTCTGAAAATGAAAATAATAGATGCCTCCTCTTGTTTACAGGCAGTGGCTGTTGAGTGCAATCTGTGCGGCAGGAACTACTGAGACATTCATGTTCCTTACACAAAAAATTCGTAATGAGAATATCAGCTATTTGGAATCAGCTCTGACTATAGCTCTTGCCTTCCATTTATCCAAAGCTGATGACCACAGTTTACAAACTGTAGCAGTGAGTATAATACATAGGATCACATCTCATTCTGCCGTCTTGTAATTCTTCTACTAGAGAGACAAGGTGGATGAGGTAATATCTTTTACTGAACTAACTTCTGTTGGTGAAAGAGAGAAGCTTTCGAACTAGACGGCACCCTTCTAAAGGCCGAGGAGAGGTACTCAGGGCAAGTCTACACTTAAACGCTGCATCGGTGCAGCTGCACCACTCTAGTGCTTTAATGAAGACGCTTTATGCCGATGGAAGAGAGTTCTCCAGTTGGTGTAGTTAATCCAGGAGAAGTCCTCCCACTGACATAGCGCTGGCTACACTGGCGCTTAGATTGGTATAACTTTGTCGCTCAGGGGGGTGGATTTTTGACACCCCTGAGAGATGTAGTTATACCGAAATAATTCTGTGGTGTAGATCTGCCCTCAGAGTGTCACAGCTAACCACAGGATGGAACAGATTGTTTAGCATATGTAGTTAACACATATTCTAAGAGACCATTCAAAGTGAAGTGGCCTGTTAACACCACTGCAGCCATAAGACAAAAAACAGAGTGGTTGGTGGGTTACAGATTATTGTAATAAGCCATAAATCCAGTGTCTTTATTAAGACCATGATTTTTAGTGTTTAACAAAAGTTATGAATTTAAGCTCTCAAGCCTGTCTTTTGAAGATGTTGTGCAGGTTTCTTTTGAGGACAAGGACTGAGGGGTCAGATATGGAGTGATCATTTTGTGAAATGTGTTCACCCATGTGTGATGTGATTTTATCTTTTATCTTTTTTCTGTGTGAGTTCATTTGAGAGCGTAGTGATTGTCTGGTTTCACCCGCATAGTTGTATTGGAGCATTTAGTGCATTGGATGAGATACACCACATGTTGTGATAGGCATGTGTAAGACCCCATTGATCTTGAAAGGTGTGTTGTGGGGAGTATTGATCATTGTAGCAGTGGAGATATGTCTGCAGGTTTTGCATCTGTTGTTAGGACAGGGTCTGGTGCCATTTTGAGTTGGTGGGTCCTGGTTTATGTGGAGTTTGCTTCTGATGATCTTGGAGCAGCTGGGCAGTTGTTTGAAGGCCAGAAGAGGGGGTTTGGGAAATATTTCTTTACAGATGTGGACCCCATTGAGTATGGGCTGTAATTGTTTAATGATACCCTGTATGGGCTCCAGTGTGAGATGGTAGGAGAAAAGTAGGGGTGTTCAGATAGAGGGGGTGGCTTTTCTGTATTGAAGCAGATTCTCTGGGGATATTTGGATGGCCCATTCCATGATGCAATCTACTTCTCTAGTGAGGGTCCTTGTTTGGTGAAGGGGGTTTTAAGTGAGCTAAGGTCTGTATCCCTGACTTTCTCCTTGGAGAATATTGTGTGGTATCTGAGTGCTTGGCTGTAGAGAACAGATTTCTGGGTGTGTTTGGGGTGGTTACTGGATCTGAGAAGGTAGGTGTGGTGATCCATGGATTTCTTGTATATGGTTGTCTGTTGAAGCTGATCATGGTGTCCAGGATATCGGGGTGTCATGAAGTGTCCATGTGGGGGGTCCTCCTTCTACTAGCAGACCACAGTCCACATTTATTAGTGAATGTACACAATTATATGCGGTGGGAGTGATGTATTTCCTCTTTAAAGTGCTTCATTGTAAAGTTTAGGGTAATTAGAAAAATGTTGACATTTTGATTAAATTTTTCAATCATTAAAAACTTTTAAACACTTTGGGTACTTGATTATAGCTGGTCAAACTCCCCAAAATTTCTATGAAAATTTTCATCAATTTTCTTCTGCCAAAAAAAGAAATTTGGAAAATTTAGACCCACTCTGATCATTAATATAATGTGAGAAAAATTAGTTATGGTCAGTAATATCACAGAAACTCCACATCCTGGTCCTATGTCTGAAATTATTACAAGTCTGATTTCATTTTACTGAAAATACCTAGGAAAATCCAAGATAGTTTCTATTTGGTTCTTATAGGTAAGGTGAATGTTCAGCTAAATATGGTCTCTACTGTATACTAATATTAAGATGTGCTGCTTCTCACTTCTGCAGGATCTAGTGACCAGCTTCCGAATTCAGAGAGTTCCTATGCTTCGCAAGCTTGCTTACCTGGCATATGGTTCCATGGTAAACAGATATTGTTCTGTGTCTTCATCTTGTCCTAATAAAATTCTTCAGGTGAGTGGGTTTTATTTCAGGTTTTTTAAAATGTGAAGAAATTTCAGAAACTGCCTTTAATTTTGTTCCCACCAAGTTATGTGTAAATCAGGTCAAAGGAGGTTTAAAGTCCATCATTTGCAGATGTGATCAACTGCAAAATTGCGAACACAAAATTAGAAGGTGAGCTGAAGCTCTTTGAAAAATACGTTCTTAATAGTTCCGAATTTTGAATGCAAGTGGTGATAGTCTCTAGGGAAAAATAATTCTGTAAACAAGTTGAAACTGAATTTAAAATGCGTGGCAACTTGTAGGATTAAAATAAGAGTACTATGGTATATGTTCCTGTATATAGTACATGCTATTTTACATTAGTACCATTACTCCTCAATACCAGTATAAAAGAAGCTCCAGACATATCACAAGTCATGGCTCCTAAAGTGACCATTTTAAGAAGAAACATCATGACAGCACACTAGTCCCAGGTTTTCTTTGGTCATTGTCTTCAGACTATGGGGATCTATTCCTATGTACATAAGTACCAGAGTACTGAGATGGTCTGTTGACATCAGAATGTGTTTAAACTTGAAAAACAGCACAGCAGAGTTAAACAAAGCAAAGCCTGCACAAAAGTAATCTGTCCTTGTCATGTGGACAAACCTGTTAGGTAAATCCTACCCCATCAATCTGGGCAGCTGAAAACATTCAGATGAGGTTCTGAGAATATAGGGGAATGCATTTAGCAGTGCCTAATGGAATCCAATGGCCATAGCAGGAGGTGTTGTAAGTACTGAATTTGGTGCATGTTTGGGACTATGGGAGCTGCACTAGAATCACGGAGAGAGGCACCTTCTTTGTGAATTCCCTCAGGGCTCAGCGGCTAGGCTTGTGTGGGGAGGTGCAATTTGTGCAAAGTGAACAGGGATGAACTTGGCCCAGCTATAATGCAAGCAAAGTTACATTAGTCCAAACCAGTGAGTGCTACTTGCTCTTTTCTGTATTTGGCACTATGGTAATGGGAGCCTGGGAGTAAAATGTGCAAAGTTCAGTTTAAAGAAGAAAGCAAGTTCTTGGAGCGAAAGGCTCTTTATTCACTGTAGGCAAGGATGGCAACGTGTATGTGCAAGATTATTATCTGAATTAACAAAGCTACACATTCTTTCTTTGTTTGCAGCCCCTCCATGATGTTGCAGCTGCGGCAACCAGCAAAAACCATGAAGATGACATGGTCTTGGCTCTGAAAGCCATTGGCAATGCAGGAGAACCAGCCAGTATCAAGCACATCCTGAAGTTCTTGCCAATATTTTCACCTGCTGCGAAGGCTTTTCCAGTTAGAATTTATATTGATGCGGTTTTGGCCTTGAGAAAAATAGCCAGGAAAAACCCTGCAAAAGTAAGTGAAACCATTATTTAAACAATCGCATTGGACATAAAGAATACAGGATGTGATGGAGGTGATGTCAGTGGCACAATGTTTGTGAAGTCAGTATGTTATATTAGATCCTCAGGACCAAATTCTCAGCTGGTGTAAATCAGCATAGCTCCATTGACTTCAGTGGAACTACACTGATTTATCCCAACTGAGGATCTGGTTTGCATTGCTTATTGTACCTCCTAGACCTGTAAGGCTATTTATGTACACAGTTAAAGGCTGCTCCCTTTGACCTTGTTCTCATTGAAATCAAGAAGAATTTGGCCATTGACTGCAGTAAGTTTGAGGCAAAAATAATTTGCGGCAGAGGTTCATAGCCGTAGAATCAATGGTACAATGTACCATATTGTGGCTATATGAGACTTTAAAATTAAGACAAGCGGTCTTATTTTAATTCAGAAGGAGTAAAATACTGTTAAATCATTTTAGCATGGCTCATTACATGGGTTTTCAAAAATGGCTCCATTCACCATGTACATTGATTGTTTTGTCTCTTAACACTGCTGGGGAATGCATTAGGGGCAGATCCCCAGCTGGTGACAAGTAGCATAGGCCCACTGAGGCCAATAGGCCTATTTATAGCATTTGATACTAGCTGAGGATGTGCCCTTAGCTCTTCACATATATAAGGCTGGACATAGACAATAGATCAATGCATGAGCTGAAAGTTGATCAGGGTGAGGGTATTATAAAAAAAATCAATTAAATTTGTATAATCAGTATTATGGGCATTCCGGATCCTGCAGTTGCTGTCCACTCAAAGCTCACACTGACATCTGTGGGAGTTTTAAGTAGAAAAGGACTGCAGGATCTCATTCTAAAAAGTAAAACTATAATAAAAAGTAATAAGCATAGGCACTTTCTTGTTTTTTAGGATTTTTTTATCAGAATTATAAACAGCAGATAAAAAATAATACTGTTTTCTATACCACGTGTTGTGATCTCTTATTAACTTAAGTAATATGAGAAAGAGAGAGAGACAATCCATTGTCAGTTTGTTTGTCTATGCCTTTATACCATGCTCATTACTGTAGTACCTGAGTGACTGCAATCTATGTATGGAAGTCCCACTGATATCAAGCAGTGTAAGCAATGGTGAATACAAATTACTTTGACACTTCTCTAATTGCACACAACACACTCCTCCCAGTGTCGCTGAGAATTAGGTGGTCCTAATGGCTGCAAAACTGGACACATTATTAATGGTAATTCCCCCCCACGTCTGTTCATTGTGCCCCAATAATATTTATCTTCATGCATCGTCTCCTGTATTGCAAAAAAGGCTATACTTTCTGTTTTATTCTCCCCTCAATATGTGTGGGTGATTCACCAGTGCAAACTGCATTCTTTTAAAAGGAGAATACACTCCTAAGAAGTTGCCAGGAACTGGAATTGTGTTTTCTTCCTTCAGGTACAGGAAATTCTTCTCCAGATCTTTGTGGACCAGTCACTTGCTCCTACTGTCCGAATGATGGCTTGTGTTGTCATCTTTGAAACTAAGCCTGATCTTCCTCTTGTAACAACTATGGCCAATGCTCTGCTAAAGGAGAGCAATTTACAGGTTGCCAGTTTCACATATTCCCACATGAAGGCTTTGACAATAAGCAGGATCCCACAGCTCTATAATTTGTAAGTAAAAGGAGAAATAGAATTTTTCACTGTAAGTAATGATTTCCATTACGGTTTTCTAAGTATGAATGCAATGCGAATTCAGTTACTATGGAGAATTATTATCCATTTTACTTAGATCTGCTGCTTGCAACATTGCCATTAAACTACTGAGCCCAAAACTTGACAGGCTGAGCTATCGTTACAGCAAGGTTATTCATGTTGGTGGTTATTACTGTGAGTACCAGATATGCTGTTGAACTGCTTTGGCTAATACTGTATTCTTAGAAAGTTCCCATAAAAAAGCCATGAAATACCAGGAATTTCTACTGAAATCTTGCCACTGACAGTGGGATTTGTCCACTCCTGGAGTAGGAAAAGCAAAACTGCAGATGTCTCAGGATCTATGGGGAATTCTATGGATCTCTGGACTTCAGCTGTGGACTGAGGTATTTGTGTAGAGACCCAGTACTCCTCAGACCTGCCACCTCACCCGCCAGGGAGGGCATGGTCCCAAATTCTCCCCTGAGAGAGACTTTGCATATGAAGATTGGGCAACACATAGAAATCAGTGCTGACAGACTAATTTATGTAATTACACACAGCAGGTGACTATACCTTATATGCACAAGATACCATTGGACACTATAACAAAAACCAAATCTCTACTGTACTTTGATTTCTGCTACAGTGGAACATAGGGCTGGCGCAATTGGAAGAGTCTATCTCATGAACAGTCCAAGCAGTATGTTGCCATCTGTGATAATGATGAAACTAAGAGGATACTATGCAAATACTGCAACTGATTTTGTTGAGGTAAATATTACATTTAGAACAACTATCTGAGCTATGCAAATACTTCTCATTTAAGCCTTCTGGATGGATTGGGGGTATTTAACCACAGCCCTGAGTAGGGGCGAGTGCAGAGAGAAAAGCTTAAGAAGGGAGTCTGATTGCAATTGTCCTTGGCCCTCTTGGCTATAGACTCTGATGAGAAAGGCTATGAAAGCATTCAGTTTGGAAATAAAATATAACAAAAGTAAAGGAAATCTCAGAAGGCTAATTGAATATCTGTCTGTAAACCTGAACTGTAACTGCCTAACACATATATGGGTAAAGGTTATACTAGGGATTTTCCTATACTCTTTGAGCCAAATCCATTACTAGATATACAGATGCCATTTTATTGACTTTAATGGAGTCATGACTGCTCATGACAGTGGTTAAATCTGGCCCGCCATGTTTTCTCTCTCCATCATTAATAGTTTTCTCATGGTTTTCACCTAGCATAGACTAACTTTTGATACTCGTCCACCCTCTCTATTTTAATTGTGTCATATTCTGGTCTGCCTAATCGTATTTGTTTTGCATAGGTGGCTCTGCAATCACAAGGCCTAACAGATCTTGTCAGGAAACAGAACATCCCATTCGCTGAATATGACACATACAAAAAATTGAAGGCACTTGGGAAAATGGTATGTATATTCATTCTTCACATTTGTTTAAAATATATTATTCCTTACCCAGCCAAAACTCCCACTGAAGTGTCAGTGAGTGAGGTGTACAAGAATAAATCCTACATGACATATCTAGCCACAGGTGGATATACTTACACTGCAAACTCTTTGGCACAGACACTATCTTTTCACTGTCTATGTGTCAGTGCCTAGCACAATGGTGCCCTTATCCCTGATGGGGCCAATACAGATGATGATGATGATGAATACAAAATATAAAGTGCATGTAAAAATACAATATATCAATTTTCTTTTAAAAATGATTGCTCCATAGGATTTTTTGTGTTCATTAGCATTTCCGTGGGTGTAGCCCATTGTTTACCATGGTGAATCTTGCGGTCCTTGCCCAAGTGCTATATGAGCAAATTCACATTGTTTTGTATGTTTTGTGAATTTGTTTGCAAATTCAGGCACTGTTTTGCCTGAATAAGCCTAGGTAACATCCTCAGGATTTAACCCAGTATTTTTTAATACAGTCCTATATATTATGTAACATTTTTGCCCTAGCTTCTGGGATGGAAGGAACTGCCTCCTGAAAACCCACTTGTATCAGTCTACATCAAAGTATTTGGCCATGAGCTCACCTTTGCTGATGTCAACAAGGAACTCATTCAGCAGACAGTGAGGGTATGAATTTCCCCTGTTTTTTTGTTTTGTCTGAAGGGCTTCACAGTTTCCTTCTCCGCTGCTCCCTCCACTTAATCTTCTGGATCTTTGTTCCTGTGTAGGCTCTGACTGAATCATCAGATAGACACATGTCAATGAAGAAAATGATCAATCAAATCCAAGGAGGCATTGCAGGACAATGGACACTGCCAATATTGGCAGGAGAAGTTCGGCACATTATCCCTACCTGTGTTGGCCTACCACTGGAACTCAGTTTATACAGTACTGGTCTGATACATGCTGCAGCCAATGGTGAGCTTTGAAAAGCATCATTTAAAGATTTCATTTTAACTCCTAGGAATTCCAGAGCTCTGATTTCTGCTCTAAAATTAAATCCCTTGTAGTCCTGGCAAGTCACCTAACTTCTTTGTCTCAGATTCCTCATTTCTAAGATGGAGGTAGTAATGTATAACTACGTCGAAGTGGTGTGAGAATTAATTAGCTGGGGATAAATGCTGCCCTTTTGGATACAGGTGTGTAACTCTGATTCATTTCAGTAGGCACTACAAGGGTAAAACTGGGCCCTTAATAAATCTGTAAAGCATTCTGAAGATGAAAAGGCACCACCTACGTGCTAATTATTATTATTTTAACAAACCTGTCAATTTTGAAGCCCCTTAATTTATTGTTTTGCCATTGCTATAATTCTTTTCTATCTCTTGCAGTTGATGTAAAGTTGTCCCCCTCTTTATCTGGCAATTTTAAACCTTTGCAATTGTTTGAAACCAGTGTGCAACTTCGTGCTGATATCAACCCAAGGTGAGAGAGAGGCAGAGAGAGAGATAGATATGGAGAATGATGGTATGGTATCATTTTATTGTCCGGGATTTGGGATAGCTGAATTATTCACATGGGTGAAGCGATGTGTAAGTTATTTAGGTCAATCCAGACAGGTGATGTTAAACCTTTTATTCCACACTACATCATCATGTTCTGTACTTGCCACATACCTTGCAAAGAGTTTTTAAAAAATATACTGGAATTATGTTTTGTGCTTCTACACTGCTGGGTGACTTAGTCATCATGAATCCAGTTGTACAGGGCTCAGGGGGAACCGTATAAATATTGCTAAACAAGACATAAAAAAGCTTTTCTGTACCTAAAAATGCCATGATAGTGAAGTATGTTATCCCAGGACTTCACAATGCTAGTGGTGTGTGCTGGATCCAAATTGGGAAGCTGGGATTCTACCACTTCCCATAAAGCTCCTATTTCTACCTCTGCAGGGATGAGAGATATAAGACGTAAAGCCATGACATTTTATATATAAAAAGCTGTTCCTGGTGTAGCACCAAATGTGGTCATCCTGGCCCTCAGACTAGTATAATTTTGCAGGGGGAAAAAAAGGAAGAAACATTTTTGGAGTTAGTTGATTTTTTAAAAACGGCAGCTGTTTGAAAGTGCTCAGGGTTTTCTAATATTGGAATAAGAACAGGGTGAGGGATTAGCAGTGAAGAGGGCAGATGAGGAGGTCACTGGTCCATGTTAAATTCATTTATCATGTGATGCTCCAATTTGTCGCATGACTCTGCATTTTCTCCACATAAGTGGCATATCCTTTTATCTGTCAATAGATTGACAGAGCGATAGTTTCTTCTTGTCACAGCAAGCTCTGATTTCCAAAAAGATCTTTATGTGAAGTGAATTCTACACTTCAAAGTGTGCTTGCTAAGTACAGGGTTATCAATGTATATGGCTATACATGTTTGTATTTCCTCCCCTCTCTCTCTCAGCATATACACTCATACAGTGGCAATGATGGGAATCAATACACAGTACTTTCAGAGTGGTCTTGAATTTCATGCCAAGTTCCATGCCAACATCCCTCTGAAATTTGATGCCAGAATAAACATGAACGATAAAAGTTTAAAGTTTGAAACAATTCCATGCCACCAGGAAACTGAGCTAATGATTGCAAGGTACAGCAGTTATATTTACTTTTGTTTAGTTTTAACTCTTCTGTACAATTGATGGTGAGTTACCAATTAAAAATGATAAAGACACAGCTCTTTGCTAAGACTTTGCTGTAGTCAGACAGTTACAGAATGCTAAATATTTTCTTTTGTTCACCATGTTCAGGATGGTTTTTTTGTATTTAACTTTACAGGCGATTTCATTTCCTCTGCATTTAATGGCCCTGATCCTGAAGTCCTGGGTCAGGCAATGAAGCCATTGAGGGTTTTGCCTGAGTAAGGACTGCAAGATCAGGCCCAGTTCACTTCTGGGGGTTAAATACAAGATAACTCCTAGAGTAATTGCCATTATTGCACTTCTAAATGCCTCTGCATTTATAATCCTTTGTTTGGCTCATACAGAACTGAACTACTCTAACATTTTATTTATTTAATAATTGTTATGCACTCATCTTGTTAGCATCTAGAAATATGAAATAGATTAAAACTGTCCACATTAAGCAGCATATGGTATCAACTCTAATTAACCATAAATAGCCAACTGAAGAGCCGTTGTTCAGAAAATGATGTGTCTTGAACTGTACTCGGCAGGGCAATACATTTAAGTTCTGGTGGGCCACTTGAGGGAAGGAGTTCCATAGATGGCATCTTAGACTGAAAGTGCCCTATCTCCAATCCTCAAGTCATCACAGTTACAGACTGTCCTCAGAACACATCAGTTCATTGCAGCTGTTTTGATGGGATTTAGGGAGTGAGAGAATCTCTAAAATAGCCAGATCCAAATCATGTAGGGCTTCACAAGATAGAACCAACACCTTAGATTTCAATCAGGAGCAGTTCATGGAGAACAAGTGCAGTTCATGGAGAACAGGTGTAGTGTGCATTTCACTAAGCAGGTGAAGGGCAGTTTCAAAGGCAGGTCCAAGTAGTGTGCATTGCAGTTGTCCAATTTGGACATGACAAAGGCAATATCTGTGGCAAGGTCATCAAGAAGAGGCCATAGATTACCCTTGTTATCCACAGATAAAACTAAGCTTTCTGAGCCACTATTGTTACATGGGAATCCAACAGCAAAAGGGAGTCCCCAAATACCCCCAATGTCTTTTGAAAGGGATGAGTAGATTCCAGCAACAAACAGAGCAGTCGAAACCCTTATTATTTCTCCAAATTGCTTTCTTCTGCCAACTAGCATCATCTCTCTCTCTTCTGGATTAAAAATAGCAGGTGTGTGAAAAATCAGAATAAAGTATATTATCAAAAGAGCCATTTACAAATAGTGTATTATGCCTATCTCCATAGGACTACAGTGTATGCTATTTCAAGAAATGTGGAAGAGATTACTTCAGAAAAGAGATCTTTAGTTCTACCAGAAGAAGCTGCATCAGATGTCTCAGACCAACATTTTAAATCACAGGAAAAGACTTTAAGAAATAGTGCCATGACGGTAATTAACACTCCTGTGTTTGTATATTTTAGATAGGTAGATAGATAGATAATCATAGAATCATAGATTCATAGAATCATAGAGTTGGAAGGGACCTCAGGAGGTCATCTAGTCCAACTCCCTGCTCAAAGCAGGACTAATCAGGACTAACCGCAGCTAAATCATCCCAGCCAGGGCGTTGTCAAGCCGCAGCTTAAAAACCTCCAAAGATGGAGATTCCACCACCTCCCTAGGTAACCCATTCCAGTGCTTCACCACCCTCCTAGTGAAAAACTTTTTCCTAATGTCCAACCTAGACCTCACCCACTGCAACTTGAGACCATTGCTCCTTGTTCTGTCATCTGCCACCACTGAGAACAGTCTAGCTCCATCCTCCCTGGAACTCCCTTTCAGGTAGTTAAAGGCTGCTATCAAATCCCCCCTCATTCTTCTCTTCTGCAGACTAAACAAGCCTAGTTCCCTCAGCCTCTCCTCATAAGTCTTGTGCTCCAGCCCCCTAATCATTTTTGTTGCCCTCCGCTGGACTCTCTCCAACTTCTCCACATCCTTGTTGTAGTGGGGGGCCCAAAACTGGACACAATACTCCAAATGTGGCCTCACCAATGCCGAATAGAGGGGAATAATAATTTCCCGTGATCTGCTGGCAATGCTCCTACTAATGCAGCCCAATATGCTATTAGCCTTCTTGGCAACCAGGGCACACTGCTGACTCATATCCATCTTCTTATCCACTGTTACCCCCAGGTCCTTTTCTGCAGAACTGCTGCCTAGCTCATCAGTCTCCAGTCTGTAACTGTGCATGGGATTCTTCCGTCCTAAGTGCAGGACTCTACACTTGTCCTTGTTGAACCTCATCAGATTTCTTTTGGCCCAATCCTCCAGTTTGTTTAGGTCCTTCTGTATCCTATCCCAACCTTCCAGGGTATCTACCACTCCCCCTAGCTTAGTGTCATCTTCAAACTTGCTGAGGGTGCAATCTACCCCATCCTCCAGATCATTAATGAAGATGTTGAACAAAACCAGCCCAGGACCGACCCCTGGGGCACTCCGCTTGTGACCGGCTGCCAGCTAGACATGGAGTCATTGATAGCTACTCGTTGAGCCCTATATTCTAGCCAGCTCTCTATCCATTTTATAGTCCATTCATCCAACCCATACTTCCTTAACTTGCTGATAAGAATACTGCGAGAGACTGTATCAAAAGCTTTGCTAAAGTCAAGGTATATCATGTCCACCACTTTCCCCACATCCACAAAGCCAGTCACTTCTTCATAGAAAGCAATCAGATTGGTCAGGCAATGGATCTGATTTTCAGAAGTGCTGAGCACTCATAACTCTTGTTGAAATTTAGATGTTAGGTGTTCAGCCCATTTGAAATCAGACTTTATATACATAGCTGCAGTAGAATTTAATGGGCCAAGTGATGGAATTCTTGTGCTTTTCTCATTCCTGTCATTTATGTGCAGAGTGGACCCTAAGTGTGCAGATCTGGCTATTTCTTCACAGTAGGAGGGATCATCCATATTCATGGTGCTTTCTTCCTTTTCCCAGTACCCCACAGAGAGGCTTCCCTGGGCCATCAGATCCACGTGGAAGGTGTAGGCCTCAGGCAGGATGGGGAGGGCAGTACACAGGATGTGCATTTTGTTTCCCAAGCCCTTTGGGAATCCATGATAACATAGCTCCAGGCTCTGCTTTGCTAAGTGCCCTCCATGCCTGGGAAATCCCCTTCAAGAGAGACTCTGGGGCCAGCTGCTGCTTGGGCATCCTGGGCAGCACAGATTCAGTGGGTACAGGAGGGGGAACAGCACAAGTAGCTCCAAAACTGGTGCAGAGGCACAGACCTCCAGAAAGGTACCCCATCGCTTCTTGCACACCCCCATGTAATCAGTGAGATTTGGGGGCAAATGTCTGCCTGTTCTATGTGTGTGTGTTGGGAAGGAGGGAAGTAGAGTAACCCCTTCCTACAGAACAATTTGGAGGAATCTCCCAGAGTGAATCTTTACATGGTTTATGGGTCTCAGTTTTTTACTCAGTACTTCCTTACTCAGGCAAAACTCCCATTGACTTCATCATCAGTAGGACCTGAATGAAGACTTCGGGATCTGGCATATTGTTGGCAAAATACTTTATTTGCCATGTTTCTATTTAATGCAGCAAAGAACAGCTTCTGACATAATGTCCGAGAAATATTCCTTTGGCTCAGAAGAGGAATTTCACCAAAGAGCTGGAGGAAGCTCTCATGCACGAGTCTTTTGTAGCAAATTACCTAGTTTGGGTTGCCAAACCTGTCTTAAACTGCAATTACAAGATGCTGCTTTCTTAAGAGATACATATCTACACAGATTGGTTGGACAGCATGAAGTCAAATTAGTTTTGAAACCAGGTACAGTACTAAGCACAAAATGTTCTGTTTCTCCACGTCAGTACAGTTAAAGCAGTATATCTCCTAATGCATATGTCTGACGTGTAGTCCGTACAGATGCTGTTATTGATAAAATACAGCTGGAGATTCAGGCAGGATCCAGAGCAGCTTCCAAAATAATCCAGCTGGTATCCCCAGAGTCAGAGAAAGATGATGATTCAACTCCAGATGACATGGTTCAAATTAAACTGAAGAAGATCCTAGGAATTGAAAGTGTGTTTAAGGTAATTGACTTTGGTTTGGAAAGATAATTGAACAACAACAAAAAATCCCATTCAACAAAACAAAATAAATGGTCCTACAAAATTAGATAGAAAGTCTGCAGAAAAATACAGAGTTTGATTTAGTTAGAACTGTAAATATTTTCTAAAGGTTAATAAAGAATATGCTAAAGGGACAGTGTCAAGTAGTTTAGGTTTGTTAAAATAAAAAGGAGGAAAAGAGGAGTTAAAAGCCTAATCAAATCAGACCTATTCAGTATTTTATTATTACATTTCAGATAAAGAAGGTGCTTGTTTGGATATAAACCTTCCCTCTCAGTGCTGACAGTACAAACATCTCAGCATTGTGCTAGTACGTGAGAAACAGAATGGGAAATTGACTAGATCCCTAAGGGAGTTGTGCTATAAAGGAGGATGAGCCAAGGGAACAGTGTGGAGACCTTGGGCCTCCAGAAAGTTTCTCCTGTGTGCTGCGGATATCCTACATCTGAAAGGCTGGGTTTATGGGACAAAGTGCCCTGTTCCTCAAGAGGCAGGGCTAATCCTGCCAAATGACTTGGAGGAAGAACCACCAAGTCTCCTGTTCCTTAGATGGAGTTTTTCCAACACAGAGCAATAGGAGGCCTGAATTGTTTTCTTGTGACACATAATATATCATTCCCAAAGCAATGAAGCTGTGATTCCTGGAAAGTCAGGAACATGCAAAGTAGTTTTAAATTCAATAGCATTCCACGGAATATGATAGGAAAATGAATTTTTAAAAATCTTTCTTGCTAACTGGTATAATTCTTTGAAGTGTCATTTGATTGGACTTGCAGGCTGCAAACAGAAGTGCACATCAACACCTTAAGAAGCAGTCCACCAATAAAGATAAAACCAAAATTGCAGAAATTCGCACAGATCCAGCTGCTAAGGATCAGTCCAGCTCATCGTCTTCCTCCTCCTCGTCTTCCTCCTCCTCCTCTTCTGTTGGTGACAAATACAGGAATAAAGACACAAAAGACAAAACATGGCAACCTGAAGGAAGCAGCAGCCCTGACAGTAGTAAGAGCAGACGCTGCAGTAGCAGTGAAGAGGATCATCCTGGAAACAAAGAGCAGCAAGGAAAGCGTGACAAACCAGTGAGGAGCTGTAGCAGCAGCAGCAGTGACAGCCAGTATTCTAAGCAGCAGGTAACTCATTCAGACTCTTTTATGTCCACATGAATTATATTTCTGATAGTATTTACATTACTTTATGCACTTTGCTGTCATAAATCAAGAAATTATTCATTATGAATTAATGATACAGAGACCAATTCTGCCCCATCACAGGAGAAACTTCATTGACTTGAATGAGAGTTACACTCACATAACTGAGGGGAAAATTAGACCCAGAGAGTCCAGTGGCACTGGTACAATTTACACTTACTTCCCTGTTTATACAGTGTCTGGAAACTAGCAGTCTATGGAGCACTGGGCAAAGTAATACAAATATATTGTACAGGATTGTTCTCTGCCATCATGGTGATGGGTCAAGTGACCTAATATAGATCTTTTCCATCTCTAATTACTGAGATTCTATGAGTTACTCCGATTTGAGTGTTGTGTATATTTTACTACCAAACTTCTTATCTAACATTTTGCCATATTTTGTGCTGCACCTTTTCGTGCAGTAACCCAAAGCAGTTCCTTTTATAGGAGTTACTTCCATTTCTTGTTGTTTATTTCCACAGGCTGATCCAGAAATTTATCAGTATCGGTTCAGGTCAGCACACAGAGAACAGGTACATTTTCTGCTCCATGCACACAGGACCAAAATTGGTTTAACTGACTTCAGGGGGAGCAGGATTTGGTCCACTGAGAATAAAAGTGTTAAAAATCACTTGGGGAAAAACGTTCTGTGAACTGTCTCGGTAAGTCACTTGATTAAGGATGATTTTTCAGTTATTGCAGGATCCAAGAAAGAAAGTCCCAAGCATCAGCAGTAGCAGTAGTTCTTCTTCCTCCAGTTCTAGTTCTTCTGAGAGTAGTGATGAAGGCAGCTACAGAGCAAATGCTCAGGTGGGTGTATTCAACAAGCCGTGTGAACTTTGTCAGCATTGCCATGAATTTCCATCTGTTGTAAAGTTCTGATACTAGTAAAGCAAAGATATGATTAGTGAGTTATTATATTAAATAATATATAAAATATTATAATATTCTACATATACCTCTTTCTTACGAGTATAGAAGTACTGCGGACAACTGGAGTTGTCATTGAATAGCTCTTACTCCTATGTCCAGTAAGGGTGGGATATATTAACCAACTAAATACTAGATATACTTATACACAATGAAGAGTGCATTACTCAGTGAGTAGTCCAATTAAAATAAATGGGACTCCTTGTGAAGTGCTATTCAACTTGTACACAAGTATCTAAATCAGGCCCTCAGCAATTTCAGCTTTGTGTCGTCAGCATCCTGTACTACTTTAGGTCCTGATTCTGTTCTCCTTATGAGCATTTCATTTCCATTCATTTCAACAAGGCCATGGGTAAAATTTTCAAATGGCGCCTAAGTCCTATTTTCAAAAATGGCATAGGCGTTTAGGAACCTATGTTCCACTGAAAGTTAATGGGACTTAGGGGCTTTTGAAAATTGTACTCTATGTGCATAATCAGATACTACACAATGTAGGAGTGACTGACAGAATGTGGATCTTAATAAATACACTGTATTCTCTATGCAGTGTAAATATGCTGAACAGATCCGTTTGCTGACGTAGATTATTATGGTTTTAAAAGTAAAAGTTAAAATGTATTTGTTTAAGAAGGCAGTTATTTTATTAACTAAATTTCAGTTTGGTATGATGAAAGAATCTGGTCCTGTGCTCTTTGATTTCATTAAGAGTTTTGAATGAAAAAAGAATACAGGCTCAGTCCCAAAGCTTGTTAATTGGCAAAACTCCCAATGACTTCAATAGAGCTGGATAACGTGCTTAAAGGATTTCACCATATTTATGCATATGATCCTACTGAGTACTGTACATAGCACAGTTTTTAATGAAGACCATTCCTTTAATAAATATTAATTTGTCTGACATTGTGTAGCACTTTACTTTACTTTTTAAAATGTTCCTACTGATCTTTTTTTCCTGTGACTTTAGCTTAAATTCTTGGGAGATAGTAAACCACCAGTACTGGCTGTTATTCTTCGTGCTATTCGAAAAGACAGGAAGTTGGCAGGATTCCAGCTTGTGTTGTACACAGATTTACACTCCACCAGACCCAGGGTACAAATATTTGTATCAAACTTCACAAAATCAAGCAGATGGAAAGTCTGTGCTGAGGCTTCAATAGTAAATTCTTACAAAGCAGCGGTAAGGTTCAAACATAATCTGACCAAGAGTAAATGCTTTATATTGACATTAGTATGTTTTTATATTTTAAATTGAAAATAAAGTAAGTATTCCTCTCTGTTAGGCTTATCTAAAATGGGGCGAGGATTGCCAGGACTACAGGATTGCTGGAAAAGTTGTAACTGGCCAATTTGCTGATTATCCAGCCACACAGATCAAGCTAGAGTGGCCTAAAGTTCCTTCAAGAGTCAAAATAGCTGCAAAATGGTGAGATTTGACTCATCATTTTTTTAAATCTAAATTCTTTTACAACTTAATCAAATTGGGAGAATGCATATTCAGCCATGAGCTTTCAACAGTTATAGGTACAGCTAATCCTCCAGTTCCTACACAGGCAAAACTCCTGAGTTTGGAAAATTTCATAAGCTCAGACCACGTATTTGTCTCTCCTAGTTTATTTAGTCTCCAGTTCGCTTTTGTTTGAGTGTAATCCTTAGCATGAGTCTCTCTTAGAGCAGCACAACAGGTCCATTTGAAACACAAAGTTCATTATGTACTAATTAGAATACATTCATGTGGCAGTGATTATAAGAAAACTGTACATTGCTCGATTCAGACTAGGTTCCGCTTATGGGTTCACAGCCACACTACAGTCTTTTTTTTTCTGTGCTGTCCAACATGTAGAAACAAATATGGCAACTTCTCTTGATACTTGAATACATAAATAACACCCACGTATGTGGTAGCTAGAGACACTGGGATAGTCATTGCCTGGTTAATGGATTACCACCAGATGCTTGAAGAAAACATAGTTTTGAACTAGGTTGGATTACTTGGATAGGCTGAGATCTGCTCTTGCTACTTTAGATAGAAACTATCCAGTGGAATTAGCTGGAAAATTCTATGTTACTGTAGGAGACTTTTCATGTACACATCCTTACTGTGGAGAATGAATAAGAGACTTGAGTGTAACAGAGTTTATCCTTACTCTTTTGGAGGCAACACTTGTTTTGAGGCAATTTGTTTTTATTCCTGTAACAGGAACTGATTATGAGGTCCTCGTATCGTCACAGTGAGAAGCCAAGTGAGCATAAGGGCCCATGCTAACAGCTCCTGTTCACAATATTAGGGCTTTTAATTACAAAGTGTCTGTTGTTTAGTTATTTAATGGAGTGGGGGTGCCCAGTTTTCAACACTGAATGTTTTTACCTCCACCTGGCTATCCCATCTTTGTTATTACGTGCTGCCAGGTGGCCTCCTGAATTCAGTAGCAATTTTCAGTGTTCTGCTACTGCTACCTCTCCTGCCCTACCCAGCACCACATACTAACATGCACTGCTATGTGACAGGCTTGCTCTCTATCAGATGCCAAATACAGCATTTACTTCATTATGAGTGTTTCAGTATGAATTTAAATAAACTCTTCACAGGAAGATCAATTAAATCACTTATTCCCTCTTCTAGGTTCTACACAGTTGTTCCAGGAGTTGCATACATGCTTGGATTGTCCCAAAGGGAACAGAACAATCCCTCTCGACAGGCTACTGTGGTTGTGACTCTAACTTCTCCAAGAACCTGTGATGCTGTTCTCAAGCTACCTGGTGTAAATATTTTACTCTTTTTTCTTTTAAAGTTTGCCAGAGAATTTAGTGAGCATGAAATTGAAGGTTTTAAGAGTTTTGGTTTGAACCACAAATATTTTTTTCAATGTATAAAAACATGAGTAAGCTCCCAATCCACACTCTTGGTGCTTTTACATAATTTTGTTTCATAATAAAAATATCTTGTAATTGACTTTTTTTCTACTCTAATGAATAAAAACCAAAAAAGCAAATAAAATAGAGCTCTTCCACATCCAGCATAATAAATACATAAACAAATAACTAATAAAAAACCAGTCAGCCTTCAGGGTACCACCTCCCCAAATCTCCAGGAAGAAACTTGGAAAGCTGCCAAATCCAGGCTTTGGAGAGCCAAAAAGGGGGAGAACCAATTACCATTGAGAACAAATTACTGGCTTTAGACTCCATTGAGGACACCTGACAGATAATGTCCTACCAGCAGCCCTTTTAAACGGATATATCTCCAGTCTAAGGCTTCACTGATCTTCACTGTGATAGTACAGACCAGGAGAGTTTGTCTCTCTGGTAAACAGGTCCCAAGCCATTTGGGCAGTGGATGTTTGAGATATATGTTTCCTCAAAGAGCTCTATTAATGAACCTCAGAGCTAATCTATATCACCTTTGTTATTCCAGAGACTTCATATGCGCCATCTGTACAGTCATTCTGTAGTATAGACAAATTGGGACTTCCATTCCTTTTCACTTGTGACTCAAATCTGAATTCTAACTTAGATTTCTATCCGTGAAAGGCTAAAGCACAACACAGCCTCCTTTGAATGTTACCAAAAATACTGATTTTGCGGAAATTTGGCACATTTTGTATCCAGATTCTAATACGTTTTCTGATTCCTTTTCAGCTCACAATTTATGACAGAGCCATTAGCCTTCCATTGCCAGTCCCTTTAGATCCACATATATCAACTTCAGCACTGCAGTATCCTGCTTGGAATTTCTTCACTAAAATACCATCCTCAGTCATTGAGAATCTTAAAGGTCAGTAATACATCATCTTCAAAAACATGCACTCTACAGACTCTGTCAATATCTTTTTTTTTTTTAATTATTTGGAATTATTTTACATTAATTAAAAAATAAATTGGACTGCAAACAAAAACTTTACATCTATAATCAAGGTGAGCTTAGGTTGCATAGGTGCAAATGATAGCGAAATTTGGCTCAATGTTGTACTAACATCTAAAAACATTCAAATCCTGGTCAGAAATTAGGGATTGATTCTGCCCATTGACAGCAGTGAAAAACACACATTCTCCCAAATTTACACACATTATTTTGTGTCAGATTCATTACCTCTTTAGAATCCTAGATAAAAATAGATTGGAATGTCTGATCAAAATGTTCAAGTGACCAATCATTTTGAGCGCCTCAGTAGTCGGGTGATTAGCTTTAGGCTCCTTAAAGGGCAGCCAAAACCATTTGCAAATCTGGGCCATAATCTCACCTCCTTTATTTTTGTATTTAAGGGTCTACTTTTTCAGCAATGAAGTATTAGGGACCCACTTATGCAATCCTTTTTCAGGTAAAATTTTCAATGAAAGGGCCAAATTATGCTCTGGTGTAAGTGGGCACAATTCGTCTGAAGTCAATAGATTTGTTTCACAGCTGAATTTGGCCAATGTGGAGGACTACAGAATTGATCTCTACGTTTGTTACAGAAACTTAATAAGAAAACATATAGGTTTCAATTCTGCTCTCAGTTACACCAGTGTAAACCCACTTTGACAAATTCTCCCTGCTGCAACTTTATTGAAGTCAAAGCTGATTATAGCTGGTAGGCAAATTTCTGAGAATGACATTTCAGTGAAAAGTGGGGTGGTGGAGAATGCAGACATTCTGTAGGTTTTGTTTTATGTTTCTTAACCAGCTCTAATCCTGATGTAACTCAATATAATCGATAAACCTGTATAAACTGCCAAAAGCTCTCTGTCATGTAACTCCATCTTCTGGTGCTACTCCTCTGAAGTCAATGATGAGATCATTATTATTAACACGCTGGGATAAATTCTGCTCTCATTTACATAATATCAAGGTTACTGAAGTCAAAAGGCCAAATTTATAGGGTAGCACCAGAACAAGTAAGAGCAGAATTTATCTCACAGTATTTGTAATGATCATATTTCTGCTCACTTGTGTGCAGTGATGGGCCAAATGCTTTTCTCAGACTGGAGCCAATCTGAAATTATTTATTCCAATGGAGTTACTTTGAATTTACACGGGCGTAGGTGAGAACAGAAATTGGCCCAACGTATTAAAAAACAATTACTACATTAGAATACCTAAAATGGAAAAAGCTTACTAATTGGGGGCTTTTTTTTCAGGTCATTGTTCCGTCTCCCAAAATACGATCACAACCTTCAATGAAGTTGAATTTAACTACTCAATGCCTGCAAATTGCTACCATGTCTTGGCCCAAGACTGTAGTCCAGAACTGAAATTCCTGGTGATGATGAAGAAAGCTGAAGAGTCTACTGACCTTAAAGCAATCAATATCAAACTTGCCAGTCAGTAAGTAATTCCAGAGAATATGGCAATTAGATGAAAATTAGAGAATAATTAGAGAAAAATGCTCACAAGGGAATTTGAGTGCTAGATGGTGAATGGGGCTTGGTAATGGCAAAGGGTTTATCCAATGGCTATTGAAGTCAATGGAAAGATACCCGGAACTTTTCACCTACAGGTCCCTTTTTTAAATGCAACTGCGGTTTGCACTAACCAAAAATCTTTGCCACCTGACAGCTGTTCATTAAACTATGAGAAATTAGTTGGTTGTTTCAGTCCAGTTCTTCGGGAGCAGGTACAAGGATTACAATTATACTAGTTAGCATCCTGCTTGGTAATCTCAGCAGAGAGGACAAGGATTGAATGTAGATGGAAACTGAGGTGAGCTGTTAGGTCACCCCTTATTTGGTGCTTAATCGATCCATTATCAATTCATTGTAGGATACACGCTTCTTATATTGCAGGAACAATTGTGCAGAGTTGTACACTGTAATACAAAAGTTTGATATTATAATGTGTGTATGATTATGTACCACACAAAACATTGTGGGAGCGTTGTCCTTTATTTCCTTGAAACGTAGGTGGTCTCTCTTAGATGAGGTATAAATTGGGGCAGCATAGGGCAGCTTGCAGTATGCTGTACAAAAGTTGCAGGCTCCAAGGCGGTCAGTCTAGTACCTTTTGCATCAGGGAGTTTCTCTGTGATTGTGGAGTTTTTTTCCATTCCCAGACCTTTTTCCATTCCCTGGTCATTTCATGCATCCTGGCAGAGTTCCTCTGGGCCCCATCCACTGACTCCTTGTTCTCATTTGCAGAGCAGTGGGTGCTGTCCAAGGTTTTCTGCTTGGTGTCCTCTTACAGCAACAGTTCCCAACCTGGGGGGGGGGCGGGACCTCCTTGGGGGGGCACCAAAGATTACAGGGGGTCCATGAGGCTTCAGTAATATGGAGGTCATTTAGCCCCCCGAGCTCCGTGCTAGGCACAGCAGCCTCAAGTTCTGCACTGACCGGAGCAGAAGAGCAGTAGCCCTGAGCTCCACTCTGGCCAGAGTGGAGGAGCAGCCTCACCCAGCCCCGCAATGCCTGGGGGCCTGCAGCAGCCCTAGCCAGCCCGCCAGAGCCCGCCTTCATTACCCTCAATCCATGAGGGATGGAAAGAGGCAGGGCCACACGAGGCGTGCGGCGGTGGCTGCGCCAGGATAGGCCTAACTTCTCACTCATGTAAGAATAATGTATTATTATTATTAATATAATTTAGTGTTATGATTACTATCATTATATGTACTTATAGGGGTTATGTGTGTTTATGGCTGGTGTGGGGAGGGTGGGGGATGCGTGTTTTACCTACTGTTAACTAGTGGGACTTTCATTTACAAAGGTTGGGAACCACTGCCTGACAGTACCCTAGTTTGACCAGCATTCCCATTCCTGTTTTATCAGTTTTTTGTCCCAAGTAATCATTTGTTTCCTGGGTCTTGTGGTCCCTTTTTCACCTAATGGGGCCTTTAGTTTGGTGGGCTCTGCCTACTACTCCCTAGAATTCAAACGGGCTAACACCTTTCAGGAGAGGTGAACTCCTTTGTTAACATTTTAAAAAAGTGAATGAATCTCCATTCTTACTGATCATTTGTATTTTAAATTGGTAATTCAATAAGGAAACAGCATTGTCTTTTATTTTGTGTCTCCTTTGTTAAAAATTCTCATTTAAACCATTATGAATAGTGTATCATGATTGCTAAAATATTTTTGCGTAATTAAGCTGTTTAAGGTAACCATAATGTCTAAACAGCATTTTAAAACATATTTTTCCTGGGGAAAATGCTGCAATATGCAGTATTTTCAGATAATCAGAGAGATAATCATTTTGCCACAGAGAACCCAATTTGCCTGTGGAATGTGGAGCACCATCAACTCACTTTAATTATTATAGAAATATTTGTTTAACTCCAACAGTGTACTGGGTTGCTTCACTTCAGGGTGGTAAGGGGACTCAGGGCCCTGTAGGGTAAGATCTACAATGTTTATGAATTGTGAGTTATGTAGCACAAAAGAAAAGCATTCCCTTAAACTCATTTTGTTCTGTTTTCAAAGTGAAATTGACATGTATCCTTCAAATGGCCTCATCCAGTTGATGATCAATGGTGTTCAAACCCAAGCAGAGAATCTTCCATACACATCTAATTCCGGTAGGTGACACAGCATATTTTGATATTGCATTTAATCTTTCCTGCTATATATTTGAAGAAGAAAGAGGGAGAACCACATCAGGCAGGTCAGCCCCATAAATGCAGCAGCAGTATTTTAATTAAAACCCAACAATGTTATTATCAGACTCATGGCTGGGGAATAGTATTTAAGAGCATGGTTCTGCAGACCTCTCTCAGGATAAAATTCACCCTGATCTGGAGAGGCAGACCAAGGCTCTTGGCATCATTGAAGACCTGCAGCGGGGGGGGGGGGGGGGGGGGGTGTCACTTGGGGACAGACAGACCATGACAGAGCAATGTACAGGGTGGCCTGTTCACCCTCTGCATGCCACATGGTGATTCTTTGCACTTGCTCCACAGAGGCTATTGTGGAGGGCAGCAAAGAAGATGGGCAAAGAAAGGAGACGCTGGCTCTGCATAATCTTGCACACAGAGCTGTGTGAATAATAGGTGTTTCTGTTTGTTTGGCAATTCCAAAAAAATTAAAAAATTGGATAAAACGCAATGTTTCATTCTACCCAAAATGAAAAGGTTTCAGGCATTTGTAAATATTTTTGATTTTTAAAAAAAATAAAATGGAAGATTTTGGTTCAAAAAGTAATTTTAAATGAAAAATTTCATTCTGAAAATGTTGAAATCAAACGTTTCACTTTTTTTTCAGAATTTTTTTTTTAAGTTTTTTTTCTTCTGACCAGAACAGTTTGGCAGACTGACATAAATTTGTTAAACGTTTTGATGAAGCCAAACTTTTTGCCCAAAAACATTTTGCACAAAAAATTAGCCTCACTCTATTTGTACAAATGGAGTAATGGAGTTACAGCAGCTACAGCACTGCAGCATCTTGGCTAAAGTAGTGGCCACTGTGTAGGGCAGGGAGGCTTTGCCAAGTGTCTCTGGGACTCTAGCAGAGCAGTGGTCATTTTTAACTGTACCCCATTCCTGTTCTACATGACTGGACTGTAGGCAATTGTCACAGTTTGGTCCCACATTTTTATTACTGTTTCCAATAGTTATGTTTTCTGATTTGGGGGCATTATTTGTTTATTTTAAGCCAACAATGGCTCATTTAAATAGTAAAAATGGATTGTATTGGTGTTTTAAAAATTATTTCCCCCAAATTATATTAAAAAAATCAGCTTCTTTCTATGTCATGCAGCCAGAACAATGTTAGGACATGCCTTTCCCCTCCACAACTAACTGTCAATACTATAGGAATTGTAGTTTGACTGTATTCAGGGTATATTTTATAAACATTTATTCTCAAATTGATTTAATATGTAATTATTATTATGTTATGCCCTGAATCAGGGTTGCCAACCTTACATTTTAGTTTTTATTGACATGAAGATATGAAGTTAATTTTTTTTTACTGACACAGTAAACTTTTTACCAACATTACTAAAAATGCCATAAACAATACAATAATGTCATAAAAGTGTGTACTCACTCATGATATTCTGTACACAGGAATTTGAAATTACACAATTGTTTTAGCTGCAGTTAATTGATTAATCGGGTTCTTTAGGTGTGTGCAATAATAGAAAACAAAAAACTGATAAAGTCATGATCAGTGTAGTTTTATGAACCAAGAAGTGATTCTGTATGATGACAATCAATGTCAAAATACAATATGTTTTATTTCTACCCAATTTTATGTACATTTTCATTTATTTACGGATGACTGACTGTTAAAATTATACATTTTTTTACTGACTGTCTGTAAATTTATGGATGGTTGGCAACCCTGATCCTGCAACCTTTATGGAGTCATGGGGGCTGGGTACTAGAGCACAGGTCCTCATTAGCAAATCTGATTTCAGGACTGAGATATTAGAGACTTGCCAAATTAAGAGCCCGATCCAAATGCCATTGAAGTTAATAGGAGACTCTTACTTAAATGGGAATTGGATCAGGCTCTAAAAGAGTGGCTTTTGCCTTTCAAAGAAAGATCATTTTGCTGTTATGTTGCAGATGCATACTTGCTGATCAGCAGTGAGAAGGAAGGTTTGTCAGTAAAAGCCCCAGAGTATGGCATAGATAAACTTTATTATGATGGACATACACTTAAGGTACAGTATTTTTTCTTCACTGCTAGTGTTTTCATTTTTATAAAATAAACATTTAAATTAACCTTTGCTTTGTTTTCATGAAGATTCAAGTTAGTTTCTGGATGGCCGGAAAAACATGTGGTATTTGCGGAAAATATGATGGTGAGAGTAAACAGAAATATCAAATGCCTAGTGGATATGTAGCTAAAGATGCAGTGAGCTTTGCTCATTCTTGGATTCTCTCAGAAGAGCCCTGTGCTGGAGGTATGAAGATTCTAAAATATATTAGTGGTGTTATCAGGTATGACAAATGAACAGCCTCAAGAATAGCTACAATATTTATATAGATATATGTGCTATATTGGATCCAAGTTCTGAAGCAGAAGTGGACAATAGAGTACCTGCCAGTCTGCCGCTGCTGCATGTTTTTCACTATCACTGTGGTTGGTGTCCCCATATAAAAGAAAGTAAATTTTCCTGAGACTGGCAGTTTATTGCAAGGTCCTGTGTTGTTGCAGTTCTACCAGGTTACTTTGTATTGTGCAACTACACGAGGGATGTGTGTGCGCTAAATAAACATAAAAATGACTTTGGCAATATGTCAGGTAAGAACCAGTAACTACCTATGAAAAACAGATATTCTTTGAAGGCTGATAAGTCATTTTATTTGGCACATCTTTATTGCTGGTTTGTAATTGTTGCTTTCATGCTTCTGTTTGTCTATCAAAAATGTAAAATTTCTCTCCCCTAATTACACTAGGACAGTGGTTCTCAGTCTATTTACCATTGTGGGCCACATCCACGCAGTACATAAACAACCTGTTTGGCTCTGAGAATGTTACATGGGCCGCAGCTGTGTGCTGATTGGGGTGAGAACCACTGCACTAGACTGAGAAGGAGCTATAGAGGGACAACACAATAATGGATAGATGGTGGGGCACTTGACATCTTGCCCTGATATACAAAAAAATATTAGCAGCTACATCCCTGTAAGAAGTCAGAATGTCCTTTATGGCCAAAGGGGGTGTGAAATGGAAGAAAAGGAATGTAACTATGCCCCAAGTTGAGTAGTATGTAGTCAGTCCACGTTGCTAGGAGCAGGTCAGGCATGTGCATCGCATTTGCACAAAGGAGCAGCCCCAGCCTGCAAAGTCTAACACCTGCCCTGGGCTGTCTTGCTCTGTTACTGCAGGATGCCTCTTGTTACAGACATGCAGTTGTTATCCCATTGGCATTCCTCAGGAGAGGATTTAGTGCCTGATCCTCCTCCCGCTGAAATCAGTGGTAAAATTCCCATCAACTTCAATAGGGGCAGATTTAATATATTGTTTATGACTGATCTACTTTGATTGTTTAGATCTCTTTGATTTCACCGATTCACCTATGTAATACTCAGTTCTAACTGGGGAAATGTACATGCTTTCTAGAGCTGTTTTAAAATCCAATGCTTTGACTTCTTGTAGCTTGTAAACTGCAGCGCACACTAATCAAAATTGAGAAGCCAGTTGGTTTTGAAAAAGTGGCCTCAAAATGCTATTCAGTCGAGCCAATTTTGCGCTGTGTGAAAGGATGTTCAGCAACCAGAACTGCTCCTGTCTTTGTTGGCTTCCATTGTGTGCCAGCTGGTAAGTCTCACAACTCCATACCTTTTCAAGGGGGTGTATAATACAAGTCCAAGTCTGATAGTTAGACTCTCTTAAGACTTAGCATCCCCTACTCCTTCAGCTGTGGGAGAAAGCGCACTAGTCCAGGCTATAGCCTCCTGTGATATTGTTATTCATGTTCTTCAAAGAGCTTATCAAGAACCTTCAGTACAGAGAAAGAAGACAAGACCTGGTATTTCTAATGTGAAAAAGACCCAAATACCCCCAAAACCTAAATTTTGGGAGAAAAAAAGCAGTAGTCTACTTGCAGAATAATGTTACTTGGACACGGATAAGGGTAGCAGACACTAGCCTGAATGATTTAAAAAAAAAGTGTATTGTCTTTAAAAAAAATAAGATACCAAATAATGATGCTCATTACAAGTTTGATCCTGGAGTCCTGCATTCAAAATTCTCACTGAGTTCAGTGGGAGCTGTACCTGTGTAAAGACTAGTTCCTACAACTTTTTTTGGTAATTGGTTTGGCCTAGAGTTTTGAGATGTGTGCTTTACTCTTCATGTAATCAAAATGCAGATTTTGAAACTGTATAATTGTGGCTAATCTATTTGAATTAGCACATTTGAGTTCCAGGAAGTACACAAATAACTTTCACATCACTTCCCCTCCCATTTTCTTATTTTCAGACTCCACAGCCAGCTTTGATGAAGAACAGATTAGGTTAGACCAGAAGTCTGAGGACTTGGAGAACACAGCTGATGCTCATACAATGTGTTCCTGTAAACAACTACAGTGTACAGCATGGCACTACATTTCACAGGGTTAGATACCCCTAGTGTTTTGGTTTTTTTTCTTTGATGTATGCATACTTGTTCTCTGCAATCATGGACACACTAGTTTCAGACAGTGACGATAATACTGAATTATTTCACAAAATGATTTCTCAATGTAATATTTTAAGATTTTGAAAATAATTCTGGATACCCTTAATAAATGTTTGCACTTTAAAAGCAGTTGTTCAGGTTTATTTTTGACTACACACAATTATTTTGTTATAGAGAAATAAAACACAGCATTATTATATTATTGCACTATCCAGCAACCTTCAGCAGTCATTTAAGGCTACACTTTGAAAAGGTGCCTCCAACATCCAATCCTCAACAGGCACTGTGCAGGTGTCTACTCATGCACTGCCAAGGGCCAGTCTGGAGCCTAATTTTGTGTGTCCCAGTTTTAGGATAATCAACATTACACACCCGGGGCTTGATTTTCATCAGTGTTATGCACATGCAGCTGCTAAGATCTTACATTTGTGTTAGGTATTTTCAGTGCCTGTGAAAATCAGGACTGGAGAGCTGAAGCTGGGTAGCAATAACTGAGGTATCCAAAATCAGAGACTATTTCGGAACAAATGCTCCTTAGGGCCTGATTCCCCTGGGAATACCTCCAGCTGCGTGGAAGTGGTAGTGTTCCCAGCCACCAAGGAGGGTGGCAGAAGGGAGAGGGCGATAGCTGAGAGTTCATCCAGGGGTGGCCCTCACACCTGGGCCCTCTCCAGCCTTTGGAACGGATTTGCTCCCTTTGCCTCAGTTTCTCCATCTGTTAAAAGGGCGGGGGGAGGGGAAATGACAGGCCACACTCCTTGGCAGAAACGCAAGGGAGACCAGGCCCAGCTCCACTCCAGCGCGGCCACCTGGTCGGGGCTCACGTCAGTCAGTGACGGGCCCATCCCTCAGGCGCTAGTTACTACACCGTGCCGCTCCGGCCAGGGCTGCGGTGAGCGCTAGGGGGCGCGCCTCGCTTCGTCGGTGTGACAAGAGGAGGGAGCCCGGCTTAGTCCACAATTTCCAACCGCGGCCCGCGGGAAATGCCCCCTGCGCTTCCAGCCGAGGCGCTAACTCGAGCTGCCGGGGGGCGCCCCTTCTCCTCCGTCCCATTCCCCGGCGGGCGGGCGGGCGGGCGGCGCGGCGCGGGCTACCCGGGGCCCCTCGGGCTCAGGAGCCCTGGCGCTGCTGAGAGGGGCCAGGCCAGTTTCCAGAAGCTAGAGCGGGATTGGCCCGCTTCCCTTCCCGTAGCGGGATTGTTTCGAGGCGGAAGCGCAGGGCGCGCAGCTGACTGAGATTCTGAGAACCCTTGGTCAGGGCGGGGTGACGGTCCCGCAGCGCGAGCGCTCAGCATGAGGCGGTTGTTGGGGAGCGGCGCGCGCCTCTCCGGATGCCGTCCCTCTCTTATCCTCCTCCTCGCGCTCTTGCGGCTGGGCTCGAGCTCCGGGCCCAGCGCGTGCCCCTGCAGCGAGCCCGCGCTCTGTCGTCCCATCAACGGCACCAGGGAGTTCGAGGTATCCCAGTTCCTCGTCTCCGAGCGCCGCAGGGGCTCTGGGAATAGCGCTGCTGGCGGAGTGAGGGGTGGGAGGAGGACAGGACAGAACAGGACAGGACTGTCCCTCGTCTCGGGCCCTGCGGGGACTCCTGCGCCGTCTCCCCCATAGGGCCCCGCACCCTATCGGTGCTGCGCGCCTCACTCTCTTCCCAGGTCTCGCGCGGGGGCCTTCCGGAATCCGGCCTCGGGGCCGGGCCCTGGCTCCTGCCGATCCCAGGCCCTGATGCAGTGGTGACCTGTGTGGCCCCCTGAACTGGGGCCTATATCGGCGCCATGGGTTGCCCCGCCCCTTGCCACCCCCACCCGCCATGTGGCCTTGGATGCCCTGCCCTGCCCTGCCCGTGTGGTTCTTATCGCCACACCCGCCTGGGAGAGAGCCTCGGATCGGGGTCCCTCCTTTCAGCTCAACCCAGAGCCTCTGTCGCCTGGTCTCTCCACACGGGGCCCTCAGGACCACAGGATGTCGCGTGGTTACAGAGGGGCTGGGTGGGGAGACGGGCCTGCCCCAGCCAGCTCTAGCAGTGGCTCTTCAGGGCTTGGAAACAAGGACACGCTGACCGCAGCCCTTCATACGGGCGCTACCTGCCTGGGAGCTCCCTGCTCTTCCAGGTGATGTGACTCAGTTTTTAAGGGGGCCTATTGGCCGGGGAGTCTTTGTACCAGCCTGGCAGTGCCAGTGAGGTGAAAGGTTAAGGTCAAAGAACACACACGCCCCGAAGAGCAGAAGCTAGAGTTGGGAGTGAGCTATTTTGTTACGTTTGTTACTCGTGTTTATGGCTAATCTGTTGCTCCTTTATTTGGGCTTTAAAGTATCTTTCTGGTCATTACTCCTTTAGATGTGAAACTTTGAAATTTCATTAGGATTTGACCTGCAAATCTTGGTCTACTGTCAAATTACAGGAATGATTTATTCAGCCACTTACAAAATCCAGCCATTTAAATCATGTCTTATTTTTTAATAGAATAAAATGAGTTGTAATCCATGACGACCTTCCTAAAGTTTTAAATGAGTCTAAATTAGTTCATTAGCAAACTGTTTCAATTAATCTAATCAGTTACAATAGGTTTATTTGATCTGGCAGCTTCTGTTTGACAAAAAATGAATAAACTGGGTCAGCATAGTTTAGTGGGAAATGACATTGGATCTTGTCAAAGCTCCTGCCAGTTTATTTGCATTTTAAGACCAGTCAGCTATTGAATTTGGCAGGCACTAGAGATATAAAGGCTGGCTTTCAAGAAGCATGAATAATTGAACTATTTATTCTACTAAGAATGTATTTGGGATGCAAGGGAAAGGAATGACACATCCCTAATTTAAATTAAACTGCCATGAGTGTTTGGTGTGATTAGAATGACTTTACTTTTTGCTCTGCTTTTGTAGGTCTTTGTGTTTGATGTTGGAAGAAAAACCTGGAAGTTCTATGATTGGTCACAGATTACAACTGTGGCAGCTTTTGGAAAGTATGACCCTGAACTCTTGTGTTATGCTCATTCTAAAGGATCCAGAGTAGTACTAAAAGGTTGGTTATAGTTTTGTGGGCATTTATGTAAATCTACAAGGAAATATTATGCCCCCTTTTACATAAGGCCATAATACATTACTACCCAGAGTTAAAAACAAACTTATAAAACAGGCAAAACTCAATCAATTCCTTCTCCTCTAAAAGTAACAAAACTATTTCAGTGTAGCAAAATAAAGGATCTACTGAGAAGGAGACCAGTAGGAGCCACGTAGGAATGGAGAGGAAGAAGTGGAAGGAGGAAAAGCGTATGCAGGGCATGTTTTGGTCCTATGCTCCATGTATTTTGTTTAATACTTAAAAATCAAATATTGAATTAAGGAGCTATAATTCAGTCTTTGAGGTTCTTGGACAAGAATAACCCCAAATATATATTAGAGGAACAGGTATGTAAAGCATTAACGTTAAGAAAAAAGTGTAATTGGTATGAGTCTGAAAATGCTGTTCAGATTTGGGGTTTATTTTGTATATCAAGTCCTTCATTTGTGGCCACACTTAGATGTTGAACATGGAGTTTTGGACTTTTTAATACAAAAAAAGACAGAAAAGGGCAACAAAGATGAGGGAGGAGTTAACTATAGGAAAGCTTAAAAGAAAGAAACATGATAAGAAGAATGAGTCACTGACTGTCTGGAATTATCAGAACGGTGTCAGCTTTGAGGAATGGAGAATATTTGTTTATAGCGGGTAAAGAAGGACTAAGCAGAAGTAGTGGGATGAAACTGCAAAGAAAAATTCGGGAATAATCTCACTTAAACCATAATATGATCTCCCAAGAAACTTTAAAAAACAAAACCAAAAACAAACCAAAAAAAAAAAAAACCCAAGACAACTCCCTTCCCCCAAAAAGCAACCCAGCACCCCATCCCCTTGAATTGGCTTCCACTATACAGTCCACGTATAGCATGGAGATAACGTATATGGCATAATGCCTTTTTTCTTCTATCCTTGATGTCTATTATTCAAGTAAGTGGTAATTTATTAAGATTTCTTGTTTAGGAGATGTACCTGTGAAGGAAATTATTGACCCTGCTAACAGAGCAGCCTGGATAGCACGACAGGTGGACCTGGCCAGAAAGCAGTATATGGATGGAATTAATATAGACATAGAGCAAGAAATTAATGAGACGTCACCTGAATATTATGCATTAACAGCTTTGGTTAAAGAAACTACGGATGCTTTTCACAGAGAAATTCCAGGATCACAGGTAAAAACAAAATGTTGTTTTATAAAAACATAGATTTTAACTCTGTGAAGTCTCTGCAATTTATTTCATACTATATAGAGCACTTGTCTCTAAAGTTCTGTACAAGGCTATGGCACTATTTCCCAAGTGTGCATTGTTAATAATACATATTATTTGTATTACCCTAGCATCTAAGAGCACTGGTGGTATTCAAGCACCTCATTGTGCTAGGTGCTGTACAAACAGAACAAATATGGCTATATTCTCTTTTTTTCCCTAAAGATCATTATAAATTATTCTTAATGGAACTCAGATATTAAAACAGAAGCAATTTTACTGGGATTGACAATATTTTCATTATAAACTGTGTTGGCTGCCAGTGGTAAATCACTTGTCTATTTTGGGTATGACTTAATGAAACTTTGAAAATACAGATGAGTTCAGCATGGTGTTAGAAAAACTTAATAAATCTTTAGCAATCATCTTGCTAAAATATTAATGAAAGATTGCAACATATTTCACATTCTTACATAGATTATTATTAATTAGCGTTTGTAATTCTTTTTGTGTGTGTGTATTAAACTACATGCAATTCATCTTACAATCCATAAGGATCAAACTGTGCAACATTTTGAAAACATCCCCCTAAAGTGTACATAACTCTGCTTTACAAAACAAACAGAACAGCAAAGCAATAGAATATATATATTCCACACTAGATATAAAGTTGTGCTTTTCTCTGTCAGGTCACCTTTGATGTGGCTTGGTCTCCAGCATGCATAGACAAAAGATGCTACAACTACAGTGGGATTGCAGATGCCTGTGATTTCTTGTTTGTGATGTCTTACGATGAACAGAGTCAAGTCTGGACAGAGTGTATTGCAAGAGCCAACGCTCCCTACAATCAGACTTTACAAGGTAAGGATTAGTCAAAAATGTTAGCAGCTGGCACGTTTTCTTTTTTAAACTGAAAGATTGGAAGGGGACACTCTTTTCCTTAAATATACTAGAAGTCTTTTGATTGCATTTTTAATGTTTTTTTCTTGAAGCCTTTGATACTACTAAAATCTACCAAGAGAACTGTTTTCATAGTGGGGGAATAGGTACCTCGGATCTTTGTGGCTCCTTGACTGAAAATGTTTTAAATGTTTTGTGTGTGTTAAATGTTCGGATTCCACAGCAGATTAGCAGCTCATGCAGTTTAGGTCAACCTGAGCAGGAGTTGTAGGGTTCCAGCTACCTTAACAGCAGAATAAGTCAGTTCAAGATGTTTAACTTTATCTTTTCTTTTTGTACATCAAGTAGAACTTTATTGAAATATGAATTCTAAATTCAAGATGGTTGGCAGCTTTCTGTTTAGTCTTAAATGCCCTCTCTTTTTCCTTGCTGGCCAGAGTATCATATGAAAGTATGGCTATGAAAGCTAGCTGGTGCACTTCCCTATAACTTCCAAATATCTTGCAGAAAGTTGTCTTTTTAATACTTAATTTTATATTATATTTTAGATGTTTCTTATATTAAGAAATCATATAGTAGATCAAACAGTAAAAGGATATTATACCAAAAGAACTACATTTGAAAGAGGGTCTTAGACGTATTCGTATTTTAGTGTTGAGAAATCTGCTCTACGCATAGATTCTAAGTCCAGAAGGGACCATTATGATCCTCTCATCTGAACTCCTGTATAACACAGGCTATAGAACTTCTTCAGAATAATACTGGAATGTATCTTTTTAGAAAAACAGTATTGATTTAAAAATTGTCAGTGATGGAGAATCCACCACAACCCTTGGTAAATTGTTCCAATGGTTAATTACTCTCGTTGTTGTTTAAAAATGAGGTGTAATTATTATTATTTTTTTGTCTGAATTTGTCTAGCTTTAACTTTCACCCATTGGATCGTGTTATATCTTTCTCCGCTAGTTTGAAGAGCACATTATTAAATATTTGTTCCCCATCTAGATACTTATGGATTGTTGTCAAGTCACGGCTTAACTTTCTCTTTGTTAAGCTAAATACATTGAACTCCTTGAATAGATCACTATAAGTTTATCACTATATAGTTTCTAATCCTTTAATCATTCTCATGGCTCTTTTCTGAACTCTCTGCAATTTATCAACATGATTCTTGAATTGTGGGCACCAGGACTGGACACAACATTCCAGCAACAGTCACACCAATTCCAAATATAGAGGTAAAATAACCTCTCTACTCCTACTTGAGAGTCTCCTTTTTGTGCATCCCAGGATCGCATTAGCTCTTTTGGCCCCAGTGTCATGTTCAGTTGATTATCCACCATGATCCCTAAATCTTTATCAGAGTCACTGCTTCCTAGAATAGAATCCCCCGTCCTGTAAGTATGCACTACATTATTTGTTTCTAGATGTATCCGTTTACATTTAACTATTAAAACATACATTATTTGCTTGTGCCTAGTTTACCAAGTGTTCCAGATTGCTCTAAATCAGTGAGCTGTCCTCTTCATTACTGTTTCCCCCAGCTTTTGTGTCATCTGCAAACTTTATTATTGATAATTGAATGTTTTCTTCCAGGTCATGGTAAAAATGCTAAACACATAGTGCCAAGAACCAATCCCTGCAGGACCTCACTGGAAATAGACCTATTTGATAATGATTCCCTGCTCACAGTTACATTTTAAGACTTATCAGCTAGCCAGTTTTGAATTTATTTAATTGGTGCCATGTTAATTTTATATCATTTTACTTTTTTAATCAGAATGTCGTGGTATGTTGAGTGACACACTATTACCTTTATCAACCAAACTAATAATCTCATAAAAAAAGATATCAAGTTAGTTTAACAGGATCTGTTTTCCATAAACCCATATGGATTTGCATTAACTACATTACTTTATATTATATTGCATCAGCAAAGTAGTAAGCATATATAGCAGGAAAAAGAAGCATGCATGTAACTTCATATTTTATTTTTAAATAGGATATGATGATTACATTAATATGAACATTGATCCTAAAAAGCTTGTGATGGGTGTTCCCTGGTACGGCTATGATTATAGATGTCTGGATTTGCTTAAGGTAAGATGAAGACTATCATAACTGTGTTTTTAAATATTTTCCTATGGCATGATATATAATTTTTGGTAGTTAGTTTTTTACGGTAAGGAAATGGAAAGACAGTGTGACCTCTAATGATAAGAGCACAGGACTGGAATTTAAGAGATCAGTGTTATAGTTCGTTCTGCCAGTGATTCACTGTGTGATCCCAGGCAAGTCATTTTACCTCTCTGAGCCTCCATTTCCTGTTCTGGAAATTAAAATAAAGACTTGGGCATCAGAAAATGCTTTGAAATCTTTGGATGAAAAGAGCTAGATAAGTATATAGCTCTTTCTGGGGCACCCCTGCCATCCCCCCCAAAGGTGGTGGAGCCTCTTATTCCTCCTTTTTCAGGGAATCAGCGACCCCCTCTAGGACCAATGGGCCCTGGTTTCTTAGTGCTTGGTGCCTCCACTTGGTGTCCAGGGGCACAAATTAGTAACCAACCCTGTGATCTCTAGGTTGTTATAACTTATGGATACAATAAATCAACAAATAACATAAACAGCATTTTACTCCTGGAAAAGATGGGGTAAATTAAAAGGAAGAGGAAGGGAACAGGCAAAGGAACCAAAGATGTTAAAGAAATAAACCCCCTCCCTGCCCCAAAGTCCAGCAATTAAAAGCCCACGAACTAAATCGATATGGGAGAGGACTCCTCCCTCCTCTTGACCCCCAAGTGTTCCCTAGAGGCCTTATCTTGGTGGTAAGGGGACTGGAGTTTGATGTGGATGGCTGATATCCCTTGATGGGAACCTGATAGTGCTCCCTTTCAGCTGGATGGAGTCCCTGGTGGCCTCAAGCCCTGACTGTCTGGTTCAACTGGCTTTCAGTACTCACTGGTGCAGCAGAATCTTGGGGTTGGTCTCTCCGTTGTGAAGCTGGGGGCTTTGGGTCAGTCTCGGGCCCTTTGATAAAGAGAGTCAAAATAGCCATCTCCCCTTCTATTGCAGAGAGATGATCTTGAGACTGCCTCTCTTCTAGCATGACTCCTTGCAACTAGTTCTCTCCCTCCTCACATGATGGTCCCTGCCGTGCTCAGGTCACATAGCCCAGGTATATAAAGGCCTTCTGGGACCTGCAGTTGGTTGCCCCGGCATGCCAGTCAGGTTCCTTGGCCAGCCCCCACAAACATTAGGGCTGAACCATAGGTGAGTCAAGCAATGTCAGTTTAAGTTCCAGTCTTTGCTGCTGCTCTTTTTCATGAGACCTGCTTTTCTGAAGCCCCCAAATTGGCAAGGGGGGTTACAAGTAGAAAGTAGTATTGATTTTTATTATTATTACTATAATACAGATAATATTAAGTGAATATTAGTGGCATTTGTTTCCCACAATAGACCAGTATGAGGGGCTTATTTCAATTGAGTTGAATTATTTGAACTTCTTTCTCTACATTTTATTGAAACAGATATGAATTAATATGTGGTATGGATATTTAGTTATTTTTTGGTAGGTGCCTCTTTCTGATTTTCTTCCAGGCTTATTGCTTCTTAAGGCTTTAGTAAATCCAAGTGACATGAACCAGAACTCCTATTTTTTCAGGATCATGTTTGTTCCCTCCCAAATATTCCTTTCCGAGGGGCACCATGTAGTGATGCTGCAGGGCATCAGGTCACCTATGGAGCAATAATGAAGCAGGTCAATAGTTCTATTTCTGGGAGCCTGTGGGACGAGGAGCAGAAGGCTCCATATTATGAATACAAGGTAAGCTGTTTCCTAGACAAACATTTATGTGCTGTGGACTAAGTGTTCATGAACCTTAGTTCTGGCTTTTAAGGCTAGATTCTCAGGTATAATCTGTCCACATTGTGATGCTCATGTATTGCAGAGTGGATGGATTCCAGCTTAGCTTGTGCAGCAGAACTGTGACATAAGTCTGGCAGAAACAGCAGAGCTGGCTACTGCACTAGCCTTCCACCTCTTCATTGAGAGGGAGGATGCATGTCACACCAGGAAGGGGGTTTGGTGGGACAGAGTTCCACTATGCCTATCCTCCCTGTCAGGCCTCTTGGGAACCTTATGCCAGTGGTGTAAGTTTAAAAAGACTCCCAGCCGTTCTTAATTTCTGCTGGTGCTGCGTGGCACAAGATCAGGGAGCTGCAGCTGTCCCTCTTCACTATATCCAAGTCCATCTGGAGGTAGTGGAAAAGTGAGACTGTATATTAGTGGTGTGCGCTGATAAAACACTAAATATTTCTTATGGTTTCTTTGGAGATGGATTTTCAGTTACCTGCTATTAAATTTTGTATAACTTTCACACACTGATGACTAAAAGCTATTAAAAATAATCACTAGCTGAAAGCAATATAATTATTATTTGACAAAATTCCATAACTTTGTCTAAACTTATGCTTATTGCTGGGAAGAAAAGCACATACTCTTTGACTGAACTTCAATTACTGGATTAGACTGCACCTATTGAAATCTTAGCCCAAGCCTTAAATTTAATTTAAAAAAGATTATATTGATCATTAAAATACAAACTCAGGTCTGGTCATATCATTTAACCTAAATTAACACAAACATCTTTGTAACTGCTTGTCTGAAGATCAGGGAAACATACTAGCAGGAAAGCAGATGTTTATTGTAGAAGAAAGATAGCTGGAGTAGTGGTTTTTTTTTTTTTTTTTAAAGCAAACATAAGAAGCCTTTTCACAAGCTTCTTATGCTTTGGGAAAGGAAATTTTAGATTGTCTTGTATGCAGAATACTTTTAAATATAAGTCTGGATAAGCGTTGTACACATTTTATTCATCTGAGTTTTTACTGCATTTATAATTGCAGTTTTGATTGATTGCATTCAACCTCTTTGTGTATGGTATTTATATATGCTAACACAAATGTACTCTTAACTTTTCATAGGACACTCTTGGTCATTTTCATCAAGTGTGGTATGATAACCCGCAGAGCATTTCCCTGAAAGCAGTCTATGCAAAGAAACGTGGTTTAAGGGGTATTGGCATGTGGAATGGAAATAGTCTTGACTACTCCAGAAGTGCTGTAGCAGTACAGCAGACTGAAGCAATGTGGCAAGCCTTGAGACCATAGTGACTGTATAAGATAGTGAACACTAACACTGAATTTAGAATGTAGAAAATTAATTGGCAGTTATGGCCAATATAATATATTTTGCCTTCTTGCAAGCATGCACTGTGATTACAAGCAAAACTTTGAAATATAGCTAAACTTCATCGTCAGTCTGTACTTAAGGCAGTATTTTCAGATCTCAGAAAGTATTTAACATTACATTATTTTAACAGATTCTGGTTATTCTCAATTTCACAACTTTCATAACTGGGATCAGATCCTGAATCAACACTCGTATATTAACAATTAACACATGTATGTTGAACCATTTAAAATAGAGCATATGAGAGAGTGAGGTGTGCTGCTCAACACAAATACTGTATCATAACCAGTTGCTGTTTTTTATTTTGAAAACTTTACATCTTAAAATAATATACACTGACTAGTTGTGGTTAAGGTTTTAATTATTTGTGGCATTTAGATTTGTTGCCAGTGAAACTGAAGAGTTAATTTTGTATGTTTACATAATATTGAGAGTTTTTTACAACTTCAAAAGCCAGAAAATCTTGAACTTCAGAGAAAGCTTGCACCCATTTTGTTCAAAACATCATTCTAAACCGTATATGATGAAAAGCATTTCTTGACCTGTCTAAACACATTGTATTCGTAATTAACATTTTTTATTATCTACATTTTTTAACTTGGTGCTTGTAGTCACCATATTACTGTAATTTCTGATGCTAGTGTGAGGCTGACGTGGTGCTTTTAATTAATAATCAAAGGAAGGGATGCTATTCTGTAAGTATTTAGAGGTTTATTCTCCTCTTCCTACTTGTTTGTACCTAGTACTACTAGCAGTGGGAAACGTGTGCATATATTGGCTGGCTTACTAACACTTTTTTGCAATAAAGATGCCCATCTACACATTGGAATCTGTTATGGGGCACAATATTTATTAATGCTAGTGCTTCATTTGTGTTATATTATATTTTGATCCTGCCTGTGTGGGTAAATCCTATTGCAAACCAAGAGCAAATTTTGCCCTCAATTATACATATGTTTCCATTCAAGTCAATGAGATTGTATGGGTAAAAGTGAGGTTAGAATCTGGCTGTAACATGGTACTCTGAAAAAATCTGTTTCTTTAGATCCATTTCATGTAGATTATCCAGAGAGAAAAATTCTCTGTTAGTAGAAAGATGGGTTGGATAATCTAATAGATCTTTTTCATCTTTAACTTCTGTGATTCCTGAAAACTAAGAGGATAGATTCCTTGATATAGAATAGTGTATTCATATTTTTACACACAACTCAGGTTGAATAAAGGGATCCTGGTGTTCATTTCTAGCTGATGCTGCTGATAAGATGTGACAATATTCAGAATGAGAAAATAATCTCAGGTTAGTTCTAATATTTTCTCAGAATAATTCATTGTCCGAGGGGAATTTTGTATGAAATATTAAAATATTTGCAAACATTTATAGAGATAGATGTATGTGTGTGTGTGTATTTCTGTGAATTTTTTTGTTAAAATGGAAAGGAAATATTAAGGCTGAGCCAGAAGAACAATTCATGACACTTTCATCTTCCGGTAAGCAAAATACAGTGTTTGGGGGTTTTTTAAACGTAATTTAGGCATTTAAAATGTTTCATGGATTAGTTCATAAATAAATTACCTGCTAACCTGTTTTGGAGAGGTTTTCTGTATATAACCTTTTAAATGTGAGGTGTAATCCAAATCTCTTGAATCTAAGGTTAATCTTCTAACATATTGCAATAAAAGAAGAAACAAAACTGTTTTCTTGTCCTGCTGCATATTTGTTACAAAGATAGGTCCATATCCTGTGATCCTGTATTTTACTTTACACACTGTGAAGTTGGTGGGACTACTCAGGATATCCACTTAAGTGCATACATAAGTGTTATTTTGTAAATACTGATAAGGTTCTATTGAGTCCATGGACACACTGATATAATAGAAATCTAACATTCCGCCCCTCCCCAATCAGGATTTTGGTTTAAATACCTAATATTGTCAAGTTAGGCCCTGTCTATACTATATCTTGCAACTGATGTTACTTTTTCTACTAGGTGAAAAGTGCTTAACATCGTGTCAGTCATAAAACTTTTACAAACTGTTTTACAAACATGTTAGAGAAGTGTAAATGGACACTGCTGGGAGTTGTATAAAACTCTACTGTTGAACACAGTTTATCTTAAACAGGTTTGTGTGGCCAGTGCTTGCTGCAGAATTATATTATTAAAACCCTCAACGCACAGTACAACACCAAAGTAAGCATTGGTAGTGTCTTTTGAAAAGTAGGAAGTAAATTGGATGTTTGGTATGAATGTTCATCTAACTGCTTTTGGACTTCAGCTATTGGATTGTGGAATATTAAAACTTACATCCAGCAAATTAATAACTTCTGTAAGTGCTAGATTGACAAGTTTTTCTGTAGAACAAGAAATTTTTACAGAACCAGATTGACTCTACTCTTATAATACACAACCATTTCCCTGTTTTTCCTCTTACTATGTTATCATTTATGCTTGTAGATTATTATATTGTGAGGTCAAATTGAGAGAGACTTTCTGGAATGGACTTCAGGGGCTAGGAAATTGAATGGAGGTGACCTGGTTTACCTCAGCGTACCTTCAGTGAGGAGACACCTTGCATTTCTGTAAAACTTTCCTTCCTGAAGAGGGTGCATGCAAGGAGCATGTCTAAATTCATAATTAACTCATGGATATTCATTTAGATAGATGCTGTCTCTTGGGCAGAGAAGATCATAAATTGTAGCCAATCGCCTTTTGGCCCTGCCTAAAAACCGTGTGAAACCTGATTCCCATGGAGTGATTTCAGCAGTATCAGAATGAGGTATCCCTATGGGACTGAGAAAAGACAACGCTTTGTGGGACTGTCTCAGCCCACTCCTCTCCCAACACTTTGAGCTAGATTCCCAGGAAGTGCTTCTGGGGAAAAGGGAAGCTGCTGCAGAGCCATAGCTCTAACCTTCCAGATCTCAGGGGTCCTGGATTGGATCTGGATTCCTTACACTTGAAAAAGTGAAAGGGATGATCCAGTTCCTTTTGTTTTATCTGTGGTATATCTCTTCATCAGCTGCTGTTTCATTTACTAACATATGTTAAACTTTAAAAATTAAACACTTGAATCTGATTAATCAACTAGAGTTTTAGTCGAGCTATTATTTATAATAGTAATTTCAAGTTTTCTGTATCAATTACTGAAGATAATAGAACCCAGAAGCCCAGACTCTGTTTCCTGCTCTTATTTATTAAGTACTATTACTGTTTTTTCATGCTGTATAAATAGACAATCCTGCCTTCTGGTGTTTGAAATCTAAATTGGTCACAGACAATACAGTTCAGATTCATAGGATTTAGGGTTCAATCTTGAGCAAGGGGTGGTTGGTTTGTTTGGAAGGCTTGATGGAAGGATTAAAGAAGGATTAGATTGGAGACAGAGGTTGTTTGACTCACAAGATTTAGAGTTCCTCCTTTTGAAAACGTTGCAGAACTTTCACATACAATTATTGATGTCCTGTCTGTTTCTGTCACTTGCAATAATTAGTACGGCCTTGTCAGCTTTGTAGCTCCTTCACATTAACCTCTAGCATCTTGCTGCTTTGGTAGATACGTGCTCTCTAGAACTAAGGGAGCAAGCAGGAAAGAATAGAAAACGTTAAGATGGAGGGGTACTATTTCCCTTCCAGAGATTTGATACTCTGCACAGGAACATGCGTGCTGCTGCCTTCACTCTGATCTTGATTAACAAATATTGTACACTGTACTTCATCTTTCATGTAAATCAGACCATGATCATATTTACAACCTCATGGCTAGGACAATGACACTTGATTGTCAGTGCAATTTACACTTCTCTTGAAGGAAAAAAAACTACAAAACAGGAAGTTAATTTACATTTTCTGGTGTTTTCTTGTTTTGTATAATGGTAGAATAATACACTGATATAATTTACAGATAGGTATGTTTTACAATGCTTGGATTTTAAAGGACAATGAGATAGGTAACTAAAACAAGATTTCTGCTGACCCAGTCCTGTAAAAATGGCTATTTTATTTATGGGTTAAACTGATTAAGCTATATGTGCCTCAAAACAACAAAAATACATTTTAAATCCACAATTGAGTGTACTTGTTCAAATTACAACTGCATTGAGATCCTCATTATATAGAATTGACATGATAATTCATTAATTTTAATTTTTTAATGCAATGTAACTGATTAGTTTATAGTAAAAAATAAACACTAAGTTAACTGCATGCTTTATAAGTATAATTGAATTAGTTATAATAAGATTGAGATTTTAGGATGTTTTAAAGAAATTATATACCTCAATATTTTAATATATACAATTCTCCTATTTTACATATTGATAAGTCTCTTTAAAATAAAAGTGTAGGTACATAAAAACAAATACTGTGACATTTTGAGCTTCTATATAAACATATTACACAATCCCAAGTAAAGTGATCCTTCTAAAGTATTGGTTTTTCAGACTGGAGTATTAAAGATGACTGAACTTTCTTCTGTGCTAGCTCTGCTCTCAGTGCCCGTAAATCAGAAGCTGCTTGCTTTCTCATCTGCAAAAGAACTAGAGATTATTTGAGGAAGATTTTGAAGTTGAAGACTGTACTGCTTTTGTATAATTAAGATTTAATTATTATGTGGGTTAGATGGATATAGAACATGCCTTTCATCTCCAGGACCCTTTGATTCTAACCAGTTCTGGCCCTAGTTTTCTGCATGTTTTTTATGTCATCGTTAAAAGATAAATCTTGAGATCCTTTCTCAGGCAAATTCCTTTCAACATCAGTAGGAGTTTGCCTGAATAAGGAATGACTAAAAATTGACAGTGACTCTCAGGATTGCTTTGCATAACTGATAGTATTTCTCTTCTAGAAATAAATTTTCTATTCTTGTGAATTGCCTCCCACACTGCAGATGATGAGGCAAAGGGCCAAATTCTGATTTTAGTTGCAACAGCATAATCCACATTCATTTCAGTGCCATACTCTGAATTCACTGTGGTGTAACTAAAATCAGAATCTGGCTCCAGCCATATGTGTAAAAATGTGTATTGTACTGCAGTTGTCTAGACCAGATCTGGTCTTGAATAAAATTGCCTTTTCAGACCGTTAAATGCTCTTTGGTTTCCATCCTGTCCTTTCTCTATCTTCAGGTTAGATCATATGATTTCCATCCTTCATGATATTTATTTTTTCCATTTCTTTGTGAATATTTGCTGCCCACCTTGTTTTATCCCCCTTACCTCATCCTCATTATTGCCTGCTCTATTAGTAGCCTTTGAGGATGTCAATAACTTGTTACATTGCAGTTGTTTAAAATTGCGAATTTATTCCTGTCAGTTTCTCATAGATATGACTCTACATTAAGGATACATCTCCAACAACTATAAATAGATGATTTTCTTCCACATTCTGAAGTTGGTGTCTTACAAAGAAGGGGATAGTGAATTACTATTCCAGAGCTGTGTTTGAGCTTGTTTCCTCCCCCCCCCCATCACTCATCTTTTATTCCACTTCATTTGCTGTCTTGATACAGTTTGAGGGAATAATAACTTGGTCTTTCCAAAATGCCTTAAACTATCATTGATTTAAACTTGAAAATACTTGATTGGATGCTTATTCCACCTCTGCATCCTCTGTCTTTCATTGGGGAGCACTGTACATGGATGTTTTTTATTTATAGATGTTTCTGTTGTGCTCATCTAAGGCTGCTGGTTCTTTCTTTTCTGTTCTTGAGTTGGTGTAGCCTTTTTAATTAATTGCCTTCCATATCACACTACTCATCTTTTCATCAGACTCTTCTGATAGCTCTCTAAGGATACGTCATAATCTTAGAGTTGCTAAACTATGGCCTAGAATGTATGCTATGCCAGCTTTTTTTCTACAGGGAGAGTTTGTCCAATTTTCTGTCAGGATAGGATGGTTGGTGGTTGCAGTTACAGAATGAAAAGGGAGTTGGGCACATAACTCTTGGAACTTGGGAGATATGCTAGAGGCCAGTGCCATCTGCACAGAGCTCCTGTGCCCTTACACTGCTTCCTTTCTTCCTCACCTCCAAGCCTTTATTGCAGCTGGGCTTCTGTGCTACCCTCACATTCTCGGGAAGGGATAAGAAAATACTCACTGGGTCAGTATTTTATTCAGTGATTTTTTTTTTTTTTTTATTTTTTTTTTTTTTGCAGCTTTATGGACAATGTTAGGGTCTGCAGAACGTCATCCCTTTTGAAAACCCATGAAAGTGCTTTCATTTGGGTCACAGGAAGGAATGACAGTATAGTGAAGATAGGGAATGCCTATCTCATTGGAGCTTAAAGCCATCTTTGTACTTCTGAACATCAACCAAGCTGTGCTCTGTGCTTCTCAGCTGCAGCAGAGGTTTTCAGCCCTAGTCTCAGCTCTGTGAGAAGCCTGCTCTATGATCTTGGACAGGTCACTTAACTTGTGTGTCTCTAGTTGCCTCTTGTAAAATGGGAATTTTAATAGAGATCTTTGTGGGGCTTGTTTTATGCAGTTCATGAAAAATGTGAACACTATGAATGCTGCACGTGACTACATGATGTTGTGGAGCTTGTTGTTTTGCTCAAGTGAGAAAGCCACAAATAACAGCTAACACAAAGAAAGCTTTAACATAACATATCTTCAAATACTGACTAACTTTTAAAATTTCCAAATATTTTATGGCTGTAGATTTTTATGAAGAAGAAAATCTATATTGGTTTAATTTCCAGGTTGGTTAGTGTAAAGGCAGATTACCTTAATTTCTATTATGAGTTTCATTTTTGTATTATCCAGCTGTCTCCTCAATTGATCAATTTCATGCTGCACTGTAGTAATCTGGATGATTGTGGTGTTCTATAGGGAATAAACAAAGCTTTTATGCAGCTCAAATATACTATATATTTTTCTATCTTTGTAGTTATTGAACACAGTTTTTCTCTCCACAGGACAGACTCTAAAGTCTTCTTCCCAGGCTCTTTCAGTTTTTGACTTCTTCCTCAAATGTCCTGTATTGTAGCAGTCTTCTCTCCAAAGGAGGGCAGCTCCTTCCAACAACTAGCCTTTAACTGAGCAGGGTGTAGCCACAATTTTCCCAATCCCTGTTACTCTGGGAGATTGACAGTAGCATTTTTTTCTGCCACTGGTCTTCAGGACTTGACACTGTGTATATGATTTTAAAAAATATGTCTCATTCTCATATAATGCCCATTTCTTTGTCTCAGTCGAGACATTGGTGTTTATCTGTTATGTCCAAGAATATTGTGAGTTGAGCAGATCTTCATATCCAGCACTTCACTTCTATAATGCCAGTGTGATTTTTTTCAAAAATTGAAAGGATTAGTTGTAATGATAGTAAGATTAGTATTTTCAAAAGGATGGGCCAGGTCCTTAGCTGCTGTAGATCAGCAGGAAATGTGTAGTGTTCTTTTCCTGATGCTCTAGGCCTTTGAAAACCACTCTGAATCCTTGCGGCTCTGTCTACACTATATGCGACTGGTGGTGGTATATAGTGTACATGGTGTAACCCAGAACTTGAGCAAACCTCAGTCAGCCATTTTGTGCATCCAGCCCGTTAGCTGAAAACCAAATACCACATAGCTAGGAATAATCTTTAGGGCTCAGAGATGCAAGGCCAAACAGCTCCATGCTTGCAATTTTGCTAATCAGGATGGGACACAGAATGTTCCATGAGAATGGAGTGACTGTTTGAACAGTCAACCTTGCTTTTAAAGTGCCCCTGATGTAAGTTTTATTGTTATGACTAGAATGTTTTGATGATGAAAATATGAGTAATTTGCTGGAGGCAGGAGAATTGGAGACCCACTAGGAGTTTGTGCTTTAAGTTAGCTATAAGATCAAGTAAAATAATACACTTTGGAGCAGGTCTGGGAGACTCTTCTCTGATACCTTCCTCCTACAGAGTAGGGTGACTGGCCATCAGCGACTTGCTGTCACTCACTCAAAACCATCTCAAACTTTGGTAATTATAGTTCCAGAGGGGTAGCCGTGTTAGTCTGTATACAGCAAAAACAACGAGAGTTCTGTGGCACTTTAAAGACTAACAAATTTAATATTTGCAGATGTAAGCTTTCGAGAGACTTCAGCTCTCTTCTTCAGATGCAGTAATACAGAAAATAGGTAACACAGAGGCATCTTATAGATATCCAGGTGCATTGAGAACAATGGGGGAGGTGGAGTCTGGTACTTAAGACCTAATGACGACCACTGAGTAGGAGGTGAGAATGGGTGAGCAAAGTAATTTACCTTCGGTAGCGAGATAGCCACTCCAAGTCTCTGTTTAAACCCAGTTTGAATGTGTCAGATTTGCAGATCATTTCTAACTCAGGAGTTTCTCTTTGAAGTCTTGTTTTTAGAGTTTTTTTGGAGAAGAACAGCAACTTTCAGGTCACCTACTACAGGACAGACCCAGCAAAGAAAACAGAACCCCACTGGTCACCACCTACAGTCCCCAGCTAAAATCTCTCCAGCACATCATTAAAGATCTACAACCTGTCCTAGCAGATGATCCATCTCTCACTCAGGCAGTGGGCGGCAGACCCATCCTGGCTTACAGACAGCCCCCCCAACCTGAAGCAAATACTCACGAGCAACCATACACCGTACAAAAAATCCTACCCAAGAACCTATCCCTGCAACAAACCCTGTTGTCAGCTCTGTCCACACATCGTCTCTAATGACATCATCACTGGTCCTAACCACATCAATCACACCATAAGGGCCTCATTCACCTGCATATTCACTAATGTTATATATGCCAGCAATGCCCCTCTGCCATGTACATTGGCCAAACTGGACTACCACTACGCACAAGGATAAATGGACACAAATCAGACATAAAAAAATAACATGAGATAAGAAAAACATCTGGATAAGATGCCTCTATTTTCTGTATTACTGCATCTGAAGAAGAAAGCTGAAGTCTCTCGAAAGCTTATGTCTGCAATATTAAATTTGTTAGTCTTTAAAGTGCCACAGAACTCTCGTCGTTTTTGGTAATTATATTTTGGGATGCTCTGAACCTATTGCTATAGCGTAGATGTGTGAGTGCTTGAGAGCTAATAAAAAGTAGTTTTAGGTAAAAGCACTCTGGTTTGTATTGACTGTTTATTAAACAGAGGAGCTGTGTCCTCAGTGATTTGTTCCTAACGCTGCCTCGAAAACAGTTAAATTACCACTGTGTTGGGTTCTGAAAACCCTGGGTAACAATGGCACAGTGAAAATCAGGTTGATTTTGTGTCAATGAAAGGCTCTGGCAGAGAGGAGGCAGCAGAGAAAACCTTCGCTCTCCACTGCCAGAACCTTTCACTGTGGTGAAGGAAGTCTGGCAGGGTGGTGCTAGAGTCTTTCCCTGTTGCAGGGAAAGGCTCCAGCAATGAGGAGCTGGCAGAGCCTTTTCTTGCTGCCACGTTCTTTCCCTGCAGTGGGAGAAGGGCTCCAGCATCCAGGAGCAGCTAGAGACTTTGCCCAGGGGCTGCTCCCTGCAGTGTCTTTCAGCTCTGCTGGGGTTTTTCACTTCACTGGGAAAAGGCTTCAGCAACAGGAAGCTGCTAGAGTCTTTCCCCTCCATGAGCCTTTCCCTGCTGCCCGTGTCTTTTCCTGGGGTGAGGAAAGGCTCCCACCTTGGGCAGGCAACAGGACCCTACACTACTAAAACTTGCAGTGCAGATGGGGAGGCATTGCTTGGGTGAATAAAGAGCTGTTAAGAGTATGTACACAAATACACACACACTGTTCAGGCATGTCTTGTCTGAGCTGTACCTCACTATGCTGCTATTTATAGCTGTGCTAGGCATGTATGTACACTACACACCAATGAAAGCAGTGCAGATATCCCCTTACAGTGAGGCTGAAGTAATAGAAATAGCTGATACAGCACATACTGCTGTAATGGTGGTGCAGACAGAGCCATGTGGTGCTACATGAACACTAGTATGATTACATGTATTGTGCTTTACAAATATTAATCTTATAGCTTTCAGCCGTGAACATAACAAATCCACAAGTGCTTCCCCCCTCTCCCCCCCATATATTTTCTGTTATTTTGCCTAGTCTAGTTTTAGATTAACTAGCAAAGGGGCTGCCAGTACTTCACTTGAGAAATTATGCCACAGTTGAGGAGATTTCACTGTCAGGAAGTTTTTGCTCAGTCTCTGACCAGTTTAGTTATTCTTCCCAGAATCCCCACAGATTTGTCAATATCTTTCAAGTAATGTAGTCTCAGAGCCACACACAATATGCAAGAGCACCAAAGCCATTTAGACCAAGATTACTATTTCCATACTTCTTCAACCCACTTGGAAGTCTGTAGCTTCTCTGCATGAATTTAAAGGATATTTGTGCCCAGTGTACACACAAGGCTGTTGCTGTGCTTTTGTACATACAAACATTTGGAACATCTTTACTCCAGCAAACAAAGTTGGATTCATTCATTCATTCATGAAAAATCTATTATATTAAAGTATCAGTTTATACAGAACTAAACAAGCTATTACCATATGGAAAAGTAAACTGTGTGTTCTTATTTGTACACTCATGCATTTACCCAGCATTTAACGGAATAATGTGTGCCATTTCCATGAAACAAACAGTAACTTATAAGCACATCATCAGTGGTCCCTGCTTTGCCTATGCAAACAGAATGGTCTATAATATGCAAATGAAAAAGGGACTAAGTCTAGTTAAATGTTTTTTTATAAATGAATTAAGCCTTTTTAGATACAAAAATACCTAAACCAAAATTGGTCAATGGTGTTGTAACGGGGTGGTACCCACCTCTCACAAGCACCCCCTGACAAAATGCATATGCCTGCCCTCTTAGGCTGTGGTAACCTCTGTAGATGGTTTCTTAAGCAGGTTTTCAATGACTCAGCCCTCCAGTCCTCTCCCCTCTCTCTCTCAGTCTGTATGTGAAACAAACCAGATCCCTTCAGGCTTATACAGCTCCTTTTATATGGCCCTCCTGGGCCCTGACTGCCTGCAGTCTTTCTGATTGGCTGCATTCCTGCAGCCACTCTAGACCACTTGGAAGACTTCTCTACTGCTCCTTTCTGGGACAGGGTTTGGGAGGCCTCCAGCAGGGGTCTCTAAGCCTGGTACACCCCATCATAGGTATAAATTATGTGGGCTATGATCACCTCTGATTAGTGAAGGACATATGATTTTTACAAGATAATGTCATTCAGAAATAATTTTTAAAGTTTGGGCTCTGGATTATGGTAAATTTGTTGTTACAATTTATACTCCATACAGAAGCCAACTTCATAAAATGAGAGAAAGGAAATGGACAAATATGAATAAATGATATTACCTTGGAGGCTGCAAAGTGTGTTAAATTGTTTGGTCGTTTCCTGATATCTCTGGCTTCCAGCTGCAACACTAACTTTTGGTAGTAAAGCTCTAAATCCTGTCGTAGTTTATTTAAAATGTCCTCCAGTGAAGCTGTAGCTTTCTTAGTTTCAAAGTATTTCTTTTTCCATGCATCACGAGCTATACAGGATAATAACAGCTCTGGTTGTTCTTGATCAGGTTAATATACACTACATTAGGCATAATAATAATAATGAACAGCACATAATGCTTGCATAGTACTCCTTAACTTCAAAGTGGTTTACACGTATTAAAATGTAGCATTGTTTAAAAAAAAGCAGTGAATGTTTAGCCAAACTAAACATTACATTAACTGTACAGTCATACCAGGCTTATCTTGACCGCAGCCAACTAAAATGACAGGCTAGATCTGTTCCTGTCCCTGATTTGACTGATGCTCCAGCAGGAAAACTGTAGGAGCAGAGTGTCAGTCCTGTGCAGCTTTGCAGCGCTGATGACTAAGCTATACAAAAGCACCAGTTTTGCAATGTTTGGTAGTTCTGCAGGACCAGAGCTAGAGCAAAGCAAAACTAGGCGCATCAGTTATGCAAAGCTGGGGAACTCCCAGGTTGAGCATTCTTGAGCAGAACTTGGGTGGATGTAGTCTCCTGAGTCAGTGGGGGGGGGGGGCACTGACCATCAGCAGCAGCACCCTCTGCCCCAGTACAGCAACCCAAATCCCAGCCAGGTGCAGACGGTAGGCCCAGGGTGAGGGGAGAGTGGAATTGTCTGGAGAACAAGCCCACCCCTACACTAATCCCGCAGGAGCAGCTCCTGTCCTGCAGGGCTGGGCCTGGCGTCTTGCTTTGCGCGTTGTGACTTGGTGCACACAGTTGCAGTTCCACTCAGGTTTGGCACACTTGGTTTTATGATTTCTTTGGGTGCAGATGACACCCATGAACTCATGCTAAAGCTGCCCCTGGCAGAATGCCTAAGATTCATAGAAAACTTTCTGCAAAAAAAGAACAGTTACTTACCCTACAGTAAATGTGGTGCTTTGAGATGTGTCATCTACATGTATTCCACTCTTGAGGCCAGATTCACAAAAGGACTTAGGCACCTTAGATACGTTATCCTAAGATAGGTATCTAAAATCCCAGAGTCAGGCCTCATTGGGTGTCACAAAAAAAACCCTGCTTAGCTGGTGTGGAAACCTGTAGTCACCTAAACACATTTGGCACTTAAACTTTTGCAGTAAAATGGCCTTAGCGGCCTATGTTTCTGCCTCTATGCATGTGCTACAGCCTCACTCTAGGCATCTAGATGCCTAACCTCCAGCTTGATGCTGGGGGAAGGAGGAGGGGTGGAGTTCCTCTGCTTAACTCACCTGCTGAGCCAATCCAGTAAGTGGGCTCAGAGGTCACCCATCAGATTGGGCCCCCCGCACAGGCCAGTACAGACAGGCCACTCCCTCCTTCATAACTTTTCACTCAATAGTTAGGGTAGTCACCTAGGTAATGGGAGATTTCCCTCAGTGCCCCTTCTCTCTGAATGTGTATGTTTGTGGGGGGCAGTGCCTTCAGTTTCTCCTGCTGAAACTGTTCAACTATAGCTAAATAATGTAAAAAGTAATTGCCGCAGGGAAACGAGTTTGGGTTTTCCATCCCTTGATAAATGCATTGGCCAGAAGAATCATTCTCATACTTTCTCACTCTTTGGTCTAATGATTCTTTCATTGGAACATTTTCAACAGAAGAGGCTGAGAAAACCCCCACATCAGTATATGCTATAGCCCAATGTCTAGGACACCTCCTCCACCAAGTAGTAGATTCTCTAGTCAAATCTCTTCTTCCATTGCAGGTGGAAGGGTACTTGAACTGCGGAGTTTCTTATAGCCCAGGTAACCTAATGCCAAGAGAGAGTTTGCACCCAAGCAGATGGAGGTTCCTCCCTGGCGCCTGGATTTAGATGCTAAACGCCCTGAGAGGAGCAGGACTTAGGACACACCCCTCATCTTGGCATCTCATTTGGCTAGCTTAGACAGACAGCCACCTAGCATGTTGGCTTTTGTAAATTCCATTCTAAAGCGTCTATCTAGCCCATTCATTGGATAGGGAACCTGGGTGCCCAATTCAGGCTTTGTGAATCCCAGTGATTTTCTAGGCACCTAAAATTTAGAATGTGCATGTGTGAGGCTGACTATTGCCACACCTACGTTCCTTTGTGAATCTAGCCCATGAGGTGTGTGTGCTCTATGTGACCGAGATTAGACTTTTGCCCAGCAATGTTTGTTGGCCTGTGCCTGCACCCTAAGTGTCCACACATACCTCCATGGGGCATAAAAGGGTAGAGTGGGATGAAATGCCTCTCTTTTGCCAATGTAGAATCCAGGTGTTAAAGACATCCGTAGTACTGGAGAAGTAAGGTGGGTCGTAGAACACACTGAACCGGCATCTCAAAGAACCACAGTTACTGCAATGTAAGTAACCATTTGTTCTTTTTTGAGGGCTTGTTTATATATAATCACATTCTTGGTGATTCCCAAGCAATAACTGTATTGTAGGAGGTATGTGCCAGGAGTCTATTTAAATACAGATGGTAATACAGGTCCAGCAAAACTGGCATCTGCCCTAGCTGCCTCCATCAGGGAATAGTGCTTTGTGACTGTATGAACAGAACTCTTAAGAGCTTGTCTTCACTATGCTGCTAAATTGGCACTGATTGATGCACTGGCATCGATTGAGTAGGTCTGGTGAAGACATGGCTCAGTCGATGGCAGAGAGTGCTCTCCCATCAACTCCAGTACTTCACCGGAACAAGATGTACCAGCTATGTCAACAGGTGCGCGTCTCCCAGCGACATAGTGTAGTGAAGACTGCGCAGCTACTTGATGTAAAGTATGTTGACTGCAGTTACATTACTTGCGTACCTTACACTGACCTGGCCACTTAGTGAAGACAGGCCCTTGTGGGTGCTGTATATATGTCAGCTTCTGTAGAAGCTACATGAATCCTTGAGGAGTGAACTTTAATTTGAGCATGAGGTTCTAAATTAGCTAATAACATAATGTAAACCATTCTGATCTCCATTTAGCTAATCGCCTGAAAGAAATAGCCTAGCCTCTCATTCTTTTAGCATATGCTACAAATAATCTAGATGTGGGTCTGAAGGGCCTAATTCTATTTAACTAAAACAAGAGGTGCTGAAACAGGCAGGCAGTAAAGCCTCTTCTTATCAAAGGGGCTTAGGGAAGAAAACAGGTTAAGTGAATAGTTCAGTTTAAGTGAAAATCTGAAATTACTTTAGGAATGCATTTTGGATGGGGTCTAAGGGAGACCTTATAATAAAAAATAGTGTATGGCAGGCCTGACATGACCGCTTGTAGGTCTGCTACTCTACATGCTGGGGTAATTGTATGTTTTTACAGAAAGGTGATATAAAGAACAGGATGCTAATAGTTCAAATGGAAGCCCCATCTAAAGCCCTGGAGTGGGGGAGGGATCCTATAACACCCACTGCCATAATAGTGGGAGTGGGTAAAATGTGTTTTGTTGCGGGTGGGATTGAGTGGGCAAAATAAACAGACTGTGGTGCTTTGCGGGAAAACATTGACTCTCTTGTCAGTTTGTTTACCACATAAAAATTGTGTCTGAATTCCATTTATATATAAAATATATTAAATGACTGCTTCTTTTTTTAGTAGTATGGGGGAATCCGTCTCTCTTGTGGGATTTCAGGGATCTATGGTGTCTGGTGAGTGGGAGTAGGATAAAAATGCAAGAAACAATGTGGGTGGAGGCATTGAGGTGCAGTGCAGGATTGAAAAAATAGTCCCGCACCGATTCTAGCCGCATCAACCCAGTAAAGCCACACTGTGATTTTAGGAAGGAGGTGGCGCCTATACTGGAGGGAATATATGTATTAATTCTCTGAGGCTCCTAAGCCCTGTAGGGTGTGAGACCATAGTGTGGCTGTGAATTGGTGGATGGTAAGTGGATATAGCTGGCAGGTGTACTCTTTTAATAGTGAATTCAGATCGCTTGAATCAGAATAGATCATCGAGAAGGATGGGAGAGTTGATGTTGTTCTGCCCAAATTGGGAATCTTTTCCATTTGGCATAAGTGAGCTTTGTTGAGCCCTTCCTACTGTGAATCAAGGTGTTCTGGACATCCTTGGAACACGATTTCTCAATATTAGTCAGGCAGCCAGCATCCAGGCTATAAGGTACAGAGAAAGTGAGTCTGGATGGAGTGCCGTCCCATTGTTTGGGAGATTAAGTCCGGATCCAGGGGCAATGTTACTGGAGGTTATACCGAGAGTCTTAACAGATCTGAGAACCATAACAACCTGCACCAAGAGGCTGCTAGCAATATCTATATGGCATCATGTTGTCTGAGCTTCCATACTGTCCTCAGAATTAGAGGGATCAGTGGATAGATGTACATCAGCCCAGCAGATTAGCTAAGGAATGTGTCCACTAGAGATCCTGGACTCAGACCTCCTTCTGGAATGAAAGGTGTGGCATTCAAGTCTATGAGTGGTTGACCCCATTTGTGAAAGATTTGTGATTGATTGAATCCTTTATGGACCATTAATCGTTACATGAAAAGTGCCTGCTCATGTGAGCTGCTAGGATGTTAATGGCTGGAAATTGAATGGCTATCAGGGTAATCTGATGTCTGATGAACTAATTCCATAGGCTAACAGCTTTCTGGCATAGTGGAGATGATCTGGATCCTCTTTGGTGTTTACATAAAACATCGCCGAGATATTTGTCATACCCCTGTACTGTTTTACCATGGATTAGGGGCTGGAATATTATATACATTAAGCAAATTTCTCTGAGTTTTAAGATATTTTTGTGAAGACAAAACTCGTCTTGACCATAGTTTCTGAGTTTAATGTTGATTCAAATGCACTCCCCATCTGAGATTGGAAGCATCCATTACTAGCATTATTGTGGATAGAGAAGAAAATAGAACTCCTCTGTATACTTGAATAGGCTCCTTCCACCAATCTCGTGATAATAGGACCTCCTGAGGGAATCTGCATGGACATATCTATATGGTGTTTGCTTGGACTTCAACCTGCCTTGAAAACACTAAGGCATGAGGAGTGACAAACATGCACAATACATGTGATCTGGCATTCTTAGACATGCCCTTACTGTTCTCTGAGCATTGCTCCATAACTGACTGACTTAGATCTGCCACAACTTCAAAGCTGGTGTGAGGTTAGTATACTGTTGTTGTTGTGCTCCTACAAATTCTGTCTTTTGGAAAGGTACTAATGGTGACTTCTCCTTGCTTACCCTGACTCCTACTTGGCAAAGAGTTTAATAGATGTTGTTTGGGACCAGCTGATGGGAGGTTCTTCGAATGAGCCAGTCTCTGAGGTAAGGTAAACACGAATACTTTGTCATCTTAAAAATGCCTACCACAAGGCACCAGGTGAAAACTCTTGGGGCTGTTGATAACTGGAATGGCAGGACGCTACTGGAAATGTGAGGACCCTAGTATGAAAAACTAACCAGCCTCGGGGAGGCCTCTTTGCTCTATGATTGAGGAAGCCAGCCCAACAGGTGTTGAAGTTTTCAGTTGTCCACTGAGACTTTTGTATAATGTAGGTTGCAATATATTAATAATTATTGTATATAGCTATTTCGCCATAGATCAGTCAGGTATCTGCTCCATTTAACCATTTTGGGCAGTGTTACTCAACATATGGCTGTAGAGATGCATATGATTCATTAAAGTTCCCTCTGTGGTTCTCATAGAATCCATAGATTTGATCAGAACTCTTTTCATTCTGCCTGACACATCTGAAACAGCATTATTTTGCTTGTTTTCTATCCCCATATTGACTGGGGATGTCACCTCAGGAGGGAATGCAGAGATAAAGTTTCTTGACACCTTAAATGACTGCTTCTTGGAGCAGCTAGTCCTGGAACTCACAAAAGGAGAGGAAATTCTTGATTTAGTCCTAAGGGGAGCACAGGATCTGGTCCAACAGGTGAATGTAGCTGAACTGCTTGGTAATAGTGACCATGACATAATAAAATTTAACTTCCCTTTGGGGTGGGGGACACCAAAGCAGCATGGTAGCATTTAATTTCAGAAAGGGAACTACACAAAAATGAGGAAGTTAGTTAAACAGAAATTAAAAGGTACAGTGCCAAAAGTAAAATCCCTGCAAGCTGCGTGAAAACGTCTTAAAGACACCATAATAGAGGCTCAATTTAAATGTATACCGCAAATTAAACAATATAGTAAGATGATCAAAAAAAGCAATTACAGGCCAGTAAACCTAACTTCAGTACCAGGCAAATTGGTTGAAACTACCAATTCTGTAAAGAAGAGAATTATTAGACACAGATGAACACGATTTGTTGGGGAAGAGTCTACATGGTTTTTGTAAAAGGAAATCATACCTCACCAATCTACTAGAATTCTTTCAGGGGGTCAACAAGCATGTGAACAAGGGTGATCCAGTGGATATAGTGTAGTTAGATTTTCAGAAAGCCTTTGACAAGGTCCATCGCCAAAGGAATTTAAGCAAAGTAAGCTGTCATAGGATAAGAGGGAAGGTCCTCTCCTGGATCAGTAACTGGTTAAAAGAGAGGAAACAAAGGATAGGAATAAATGATCAGTTTTCAGAACGGAGAGAGGTAAATAGTGGTGTCCCCCAGGGGTCTGTATTGGGACCAGTACTGTTCAACATATTCATAAATGATCTGGAAAAAAGGGTAAAACAGTAAGATGGCAAAATTTGCAGATGATACAAAACTACTTAAAATAGTTAAGTCCAAAGCAGACTGCGAAGAGGTACAAAGGGATCTCTCAAAACTGGGTAACTGTGCAACAAAATGTCAGATGAAATCCAATATTGATAAATGCAAAGTAATGCACACCGGAAAACATAATCCCACCTATACATATAAAATGATGGGGTCTAAATTAACTGTTATCACTCAAGAAAGAGATCTTGGAGTCATTGTGGACAGTTCTCTGAAAATATCCACTCAATATGCAGCGGCAGTCAAAAAAGCTAACAGAATGAAAGGGATAGATAATGAGACAGATAATATTATACTGCCTCTTTATAAATCCATGGTACGCCCACATCTTGAATACTGCATGCAGATCTGATCGCCCCATCTCAAAAAAGATACATTGGAAGTGGAAAAGGTACAAAAAAGGGCAACAAAATTATTAGGGATATGAAACTGCTTCCATATGAGGAGAGAGAAATAAGACTGGGACTTTTCAGCTTAGAAAAGAGATGACTCTTGGGGGGATATGACAAAGAGCTATGAAATCATGACTGGTGTGGAGAAAGTAAATAAGGAAGTGTTATTTACTCCTCATAGCACAAGAGCTAGGGGGTCACCAAATGAAATGAATAGGGCAGCAGATTTAAAATGAACAAAAGGAAATATTTCTTCACACAACACACATTCAATCTCTGGAACTCTTTGCCAAAGTTTGTTGTGAAGGCCAAAACTATAAAAGGGTTCAAAAAAGAACTGGATAAGTTTATGGAAAATAGGTCCATTAATGGCTATTAGCCAGGATGAGCAGAGATATAAACCATACTCTGAAGTGTCACTGTTTCTGTTTGCAAGAAAGTGGGCATGGGTGACAGGGGATGGATCACTTGATGATTATCTATTCTGTTCATTCCCTAAGAAGCACCTGGCATTGGCCACTGACGGAAGACAGGATACTGAGCTAGATGGACCATTGTCTGACCCAGTATGACCATTCTTATAGTCCCCCAAGGTACTTAGCATATTTTTGTCTTGAAAATTAATTTATCATTTAAACGATTGAAAGGGAAAAGAATTATGATGTTTTATTTGTACACGCACAAAAGGCGGCTCTTGTTTTCAGAGAAGATTGTGTTTTGGGCACATCTTGTTTCATATTTATCTGTTATTAGGCTTCATATGTATCATTATTATAGAAAAAATATTTGTAAACATTTATTTCATAGAATAAAATGGAGGCGTATCTGGGTGCCTCTAATAATTTGAGGTATAGTAGCAGACAAGTTCTCTCTTCGAGTGATTGCTCATATGCATTCCAATAGAGGTGAGTGCGCGCCCCGTGCACGAGTCTCCGGAAGCTTTTTTGCCCTAGCAACCCCCGCAGGGTCGGCTCCGGCGCCCCCTGGAGTGCCGCGCTTATGTCGCGGTATATATAGCGCCGCCGACCCCGCGGGTCCCCAGTTCCTTCTTTCCGCCCGTGACGGTAGCTGGAACGCTAGTGCCCCTTGCTGTTACATGCAAGTAGCAACCCTTGTGTTTTTTGTACATAGTTAAATAGTGTTTTTAGTCCCGGCGCCGATCGCCAGCCCATGCCTCGGTACCGGAGTCTACGGCACCGAAAGCACATTCTGGGGGAAGCAGTCCGGTGCGCTCACCCACCAGCGGCCGGCACCGATCTCCCCGGCGGGAATCCCGCTCATCCAGGCGCTCTACGCCTAGAGATGCTCGGCACCGGTCCCACTCCCGGCACCGGTCTGATTCCCCGAGGTATAGCCGGCACCGGTCCCGCTCCCAAGCCTCCCGGTACCGGTCCCGATCCCCAAGGCGCAGCCGGCACCGTTCTCCCTCTCCGCGCCCAATACGGAGCAGAGCTCAACGCTCCCGATCCGCAACAAGAAGCCCGGTGCGGATCCCGGTGGCCGAACGCAAGTCCCGGCACCGGTCGAGATCCCCGGTACACACTCCGCGGAGCAGGCAGACACGCCGTGAGACCCCTAGCCCCGTCGGCACCGTGGCTCGGTGCGCTTCGGCACCGGTGGAGGCCCCAGACTCCGGCCGCCGGACAAGTACTAATCGGGATCGAAGGGTCTCCAGATCCCCGACACATAGCCTGGTACGGGCTCCGGCGCCGGAGCGCACGGCACCGACCAATACATCGGAGCGGTCGCCCAGACGCCGCTCCAGGTCTCCGTATAAACGCACTGCGAAATCCAAAACGCACAGGAGGCATTCCTCCTCTTCCTCCAGCCGCTCCCCCCCACGCCGGCGTCGTCAACATCGCCACTCCGGGTCATCAAGGAGTGCTTCTCGGGAGCGGGGAGATAGGAGCTGTAGATCTAAGGAGCACCACACGCACGGCTCAGTCACCCAGGGGGTCTCCTCCTATCCGGCACCGGGACCGGTACCGCATGGCTCCTACCCGGCACTGGGAGCGGCGCCGTCATGGCCGCAAGGGCCTTGGCAATGGCCGTACTGGCAATGGGCACCACAGCCCACACAGGGCACGGGCTCGGTGCCCTCCATGGTACCTCACCCCCCACCCCCTCCACAAAGCCAGGGGGAGGAGGGGAACTCTTCTGAGGAAGGGTCTGATCCTTTGGAAGGCCCATCCTCGGGCCCAATTCCTCAGTCCTCCTCTTCACCCCGGCAGAGACAACGGCGAGAGATCGGGGGACCCCTCTGCCAGATTTTAAAACTCACCAAGAGCTTCTCAAGCGTCTGGCAGAGAATTTAAAACTGGACATCAAGGAGCTGGTGGAGGAGGAGGACCCCCTCTTTGGAGCGGTTGGGCCAGCAGGTCCAGCGAGGATCGCACTCCCGGTGCATGAGAGTGTGCTCAAACTCATTAAGCCTCTCTGGGAGAACCCAGCCTCAGTGGCACCTACCTCTAAAACAGCGGAAAGGAAATATTATGTGCCACTGCAAGGTTTTGAGTACTTGTTCCACCACCCATCCCCAGGGAGCCTAGTCGTGGACGCTGTAAATCAGCGAGACAGGCAGGGGGCACATGCGAATACTCCCAAAAATAAAGAGGGTAAGAAACTCGACCTCTTTGGGAGAAAAGTGTACTCCACAGCAGCGCTGCAGCTCCGTATGGCAAACTATCAGGCGCTACTGGGCCGCTACACCCTTAACCTGTGGTCCTCCCTCCAGAGGTTTCTCCAAGGCCTGCCCCAGGATATGTTGGCAGACTTTACTACCTTGGTACAGGAGGGCTCCTTGGTTGCCAATGCTGCCCTTCAATCCGCTAGTGATGCCACGGACGCAGCGGGGAGGGCTATGGCCTCGGGAATAGTGATGCGCAGGGCATCGTGGTTACAGTCCTCCGGACTTTCGCCTGAAGTGCAGCAGGCCATTCAGGACTTGCCCTTTACGGGAATGGGCCTTTTCTCGGACAGAACTGACGAGAAGCTGCACGCGTTAAAGGATTCGAGAGCCACCCTAAAATCCCTAGGTCTCTATGTGCCACAAGCAGCTAGGAGGCAGGGTCGACCACGCCCCCCTAGGCAGCAGCAGCAGCAGCCTCCACCGAGACCACCCCCTAGACCCCCTCAGTCAAGACGGGGCAGGGATCGGTTCCGACAAGGCAATCGTCGGGACCGGCAAGGCCCAGCTGGGGGCTCCCAGCAAGGGCCGCAAAAGGGTGCCAAGCGGCAGTTTTGACGGGACGCTCGAGGGCGGCACCCCCCCCCCCCCCCCCCCCCCCCATCTCCTGGAATACTCGGACCTTTGCGAACAGACTGCGGCCGTTCCTTCCCGAGTGGCAGAGCATAACCTCGGACCGCTGGGTACTGAGTATAATTCAAAGAGGTTATGCCCTGCAACTCTCTGCCTTCCCACCGGACCTTCCCCCTACCCCGTCCCTCTTCAGGGACCCCTCTCACGAGCAGCTCCTCATTCAGGAGGTCAATGCCCTCCTCCTTCTGGGGGCTGTGGAGGAGGTTCCTCTTCAGGAAAGAGGCAGGGGGTTCTATTCCCGGTATTTCCTGATTCCCAAGGCGAAGGGAGGCCTCAGGCCTATTCTGGACCTTCGGCGTCTAAACAGGTTCATCAGACGCCTCAAGTTCCGCATGGTCTCCCTAGCCTCCATCATCCCCACACTAGATCCAGGAGATTGGTTTGCTGCCCTCGACCTACAGGATGCCTACTTTCATATTTCCATCCTCCCGGGCCACAGGCGGTTTCTACGATTCCAGGTAGCTGGTGGCCACTACCAGTTCTCGGCCCTACCCTTTGGCCTTTCTTCAGCGCCCAGGGTGTTTACAAAATGTATGGCGGTGGTGGTTGCCCACCTCCGCCGCCAGGGAGTTCAGATCTTCCCGTATCTAGACGACTGGCTAATCCGGGGCCGGTCCAGAGTTCATGTCCAGAACAGCCTGACACTGACTTGCACAATATGCAGCAGGCTGGGTCTGCTCATAAACGAGCAGAAGTCCACCCTCACACCAGTACAAAGAATAGACTTTATAGGGGCCACTTTGGATTCGGTGCAAGCCAGGGCCTTCCTCCCGCAGCCCCGCTTCGAGGCAATGACTACCATCATAGGCAATCTCCGCAGGTCCCCCACGACCACAGCCAGGCACTGCCTTCAATTGTTGGGTCACATGGCGGCCTGCACCTTTGTCGTGAGACTCGCTCGTCTGAAACTCAGACCCCTCCAGAGGTGGTTGGCCTCTGTATATGTTCCAACCAGGCACTCTCTCGGACGGGTAGTCACTGTCCCAACTTCGGTTCTGGGGTCATTAATTTGGTGGACGGACCCCACAGAGGTATTGAAAGGGGTCCCCTTTGCAGAGTTGACACCCTCCATAACCCTGATCACGGACGCTTCGGATGTGGGTTGGGGGGCCCACATGAGCAGAGACCTCAGCACGCAGGGCCTTTGGTCAACACAGGAACGAAGGCTCCATATCAATGTACGGGAGCTTCGAGCAGTCCATCTGGCCTGCAAGGTCTTCCTCAGATTCCTGAGGGGTCAGGTAGTTCAGGTCATGACGGACAACACTGCTGCCATGTTTTATATAAACAGGCAGGGGGGCTCGCTCTTCGGCCCTCTGCCAGGAAGCGACGCAGTTGTGGGACCTTGCGGTGAGACACAACTTTCATTTGTCTGCCTCTCACCTCCCTGGGGTCAGGAACGACGAGGCGGACCGCCTCAGCAGGTCGTTCTCACCCCGCCACGAGTGGTCACTGCACGGGGAGGTGACAACTTTTCTCTTCCGCAAGTGGGGTATTCCCCAACTAGACCTGTTTGCGTCAGCGTCGAACAAGCAGTGTCCGAGGTTTTGTTCCCTCCGGGGGCGAGACCCGAGCTCAATCTCGGACGCCTTCCTCATACGGTGGACGGGGGCTCTCATGTATGCCTTTCCCCCCGTCCCACTGCTGTTCAGAGTACTCTTGAAAGTAAAGAGAGACAGGGCCAATGTTATCCTTATTGCCCCGGCGTGGCCGAGGCAACACTGGTACAGCCTCCTGTTGGACCTCTCTATAGCCACGCCGATATCACTTCCGAAACGCTACGACCTGCTCTCCCAGGACCGGGGTCGCCTGCTGCACCCAGACCTGGACTCCCTGCACCTGACGGCATGGAGACTTTGTGGTTGACGGAGGGAGAGAGGGCCTGTTCGGCGCAGGTTCAATTAGTCCTGCTGGGTAGCAGAAAACAATCTACCCAGGTGGCGTACAAGGCAAAATGGAAGCGTTTCACGGTTTGGGCGGCCTCCAAAGGTGTCCCGCCCAGTTGTTCGCCCATTCAGGCGATTCTCGAGTACCTGCTCCACTTGAGGTCGCTGGGCTTGGCTTTGGCCTCCCTCAGGGTACACCTAGCGGCCATTTCGGCCTTCCATGAGCCACTGGGAGGGAGGTCAGTCTTCTCACACCCTATGTCCATTAGGTTCCTCAAGGGGATAGAGAGGCTGTATCCGCAGGTCCGTGACCCGGTGCCTCTGTGGGATCTAAACCTGGTCCTCTCCAGGTTGACAGGACCCCCCTTCGAGCCTATGGCTACATGCCCTCTGCTCGTCCTCTCCTGGAAGGTAGCCTTCCTCGTGGCCATTACATCGGCCAGGCGGGTCTCCGAAATCAGAGCATTAACCTCGGAACCCCCATACACGGTTTTCTATAGTGACAAAGTGCGACTGAGACCCCACCCAGCCTTTTTACCTAAGGTGGTGTCTCAGTTCCACTATAACCAGGATATCTTCCTCCCGTGTTCTTTCCCAAACCACACGGTTCGGAGGAGGAACGGAGATGGCACTCGCTGGACGTCAGAAGAGCCCTGGCCTTCTACATTGAGAGAACCAAGCCGTTCCGGAAGTCAACGCAGCTGTTTGTGGCAGTGGCGGACCGGATGAAGGGCTCACCTGTCTCCACCCAGCGCATCTCCACCTGGATCACCGCGTGTATCAAAACTTGCTACGAGCTGGCGAAGGTGCGACTCCCAGGTCCAGTCACCGCACATTCTACCAGAGCCCAGGCCTCATCCGCGGCCTTTCTGGAACGAGTGCCCCTGCAAGACATCTGCAGAGCAGCGACTTGGTCATCGGTACACACCTTTACGTCCCACTATGCCATCGTGCAGCAGGCTACAGAGGACGCGGCCGTGGGCAGAGCCGTATTGAGAAGGGCTGCCCGTCAGTGACTCCTACCCGCCTCCAAAGGTATGGCTAATTAATCACCTCTATTGGAATGCATATGAGCAATCACTCGAAGAGAGAAAACAAGGTTACTTACCAGTAACTGTTGTTCTTCGAGATGTGTTGCTCATATTCATTCCAAACCCACCCTCCGTCCCCGCTGTCGGAGTCGGCAGAAAGAAGGGACTGAGGACCTGCGGGGTCGGCGGCGCTATATATACCGCGACATAAGCGCGGCACTCCAGGGGGCGCCGGAGCCGACCCTGCGGGGGTTGCTAGGGCAAAAAAGCTTCCGGAGACTCGTGCACGGGGCGCGCACTCACCTCTATTGGAATGAATATGAGCAACACATCTCGAAGAACAACAGTTACTGGTAAGTAACCTTGTTTTCTCTGTCATGCCCTTATGTACCATTCCTAAAAACAGCACTTTGGAATGTCTGACTCACTGTAAGCCTGGCCCCATGATGTGGTTTATGGATGCCTTCTGCACACTGTACTTCCACAAGTAACATGACAGTTCTATGGTTCATAATACCCAGGGACATACATATTTATGACCATCAGTGGGAGCAAACATTTTAGTCCTCAACCTCTCTGCCATACTTAGTCACAGAAATGAACCTTTTCAGAGGTATTGTTTACCCCGCTGATATCTCTATAATTAATCATGTACTATAAAACAGACAAAAGGTTTCACATTTACTTTCACATGGTTTTGATACTATTGGAAAAACATACCATGATATCGCCTCAGCTTATTTTGTTCAAGCAAGCCTTTGGCCTTTTTAACCAGTTCCTCTCTAGTTCTTTCCATGTGCCTTCTTTCTGCTTTCATTTGTTTCAGTTGTTCAACCATGTTGCTTTCTAAAGAAATTACAACCTACCCTTAGTAAAGTTCTGGATGCTAAAAGTGGGAAAGGCCAGCCATAGTTATTTTAAAAAGTTATATTAAATGCATATACATCACCAAAACTATGTTTAAAAGGGAAGGCATGAGAAACACGCTACATATGTTGAAAACTGTTGCCAGATACCCAAAAACTCAAGCTGAAAACATTTAGCTAAATATACTGCAGCAAAATGGTTGGTTAGTGACTAGGGGCTAGATTCAGAAAGGGGACTTGGTCACCTAACTGCCATGTTAGGTGCCTAAATCCAATATTTAGATGCCAGGACATTCACAGAACCACTGCTCAGCTGCCACCTAACACTGTAGATACCTAAGTTTCCACCATTAGAGTCCCCTGTGTGCCTTGGGGCATGTGCAAAGCCATTTATGTTCTGACAGTGCTGAGCAGTTCAGCTCCTAGCTCACATCTGAGCCCCAGGGAGCTTCATGGACTAGGCATTCCCTTGCTCAGCTCAGCTGTAGGGTGTGATATAATAGACATGTGCACAAAAGACAGGGAGGAGCAGGAAGTGGTGGTGGTGGTACTGACCCTCTCCCCCATCCATTATCCCCAACAGCACAGTGGCTAAAGCATTCAACCAAGATGTGGAAGGCCTATGTCAAATCCCCACTCTGTCTGCTTTGAAGCAAGGGCTTGAACCCAGGTCTACCATATGCATGCCCTAACCACTGAGCAACAAGATATTCTGGGGTGGGCTGCTCTGTATCTGTTATTGAAATGGTGAAACTTTGTGTGGCATGGTTAAATATTCATTGTTCAAATGAGAGACTGACTCTCTACCCTGGGGGTTATGGCAATCATCTATGATGTGGAAGACCTGGGTTCAAGTCCTTGTTCCAAATCAGGCGGGATGGGAATTTGAAACAGGTCTCCAACCCCTCAGTGAGTACTCTAACCATTGGACTCCATGGCATAAGGGGGGCAGCTACACCATTACAGTTTTTCCTGGGCCTATGTCCCATCCCTCTTCTCAGCATTTCCTACTGACTAGCTTATGCAGCTCTCCATTCAGCATGCTGGCTTCTGTGAATCCCGTTTTAGGTACCCAATGCTCCCTAGGCATTGTATGCCTAACCTAAGGGCCTAACTCGGGGTTCTGAATTCCACTAGGCAGTAGGCTGCCTAAAAGTTAGGCATTGCAACAGCTAAGTCCCCCTTGTGAAGCCAGCCCTTGCTGGTGCAGGAAGTGTAAATTATGCCTGCCTGCAGCAGTCTGGCACTCTGCAACCAGGGGGCATTCAGCTACCTCTATTGCCCTACGGCTGAGTTTCTGCTTTTGGAAAGCAGCTCCATGTTATGGGTGGAGATCCTGGTCAGACACCATCTTGAGCCAGCATGATCTTACACCGTCCCTCCAACACAGGGGAGGCCACAAAAGCTTTGTGTCATCACAACCTTCCACTGGTGAATTTTCAGCCACTGGGAGCCTCTGCCAAGTTCTGTGCCACCTGCCACATACCGCCTATGAAGTTATAAGTGATTTTTTAAACATAAGTTCAATTTTGTAGCAATAGTGTGAACTAGTACTTTGCACTTGTAAATTCACCTTTCTAAATAAACATTCACATCTTGAATAAAAGTTCAGTTCCTTGTGATTTATTAGAAATTTATACTTACTGTCTGTCTGAAATATGGGAACTTGAGCTCTGTTTATAGAAAGAGCCAGTAGAGGTGGAGCAGGAGGAGAAATGTATTGACTTGAACTCTTAAGATGATTTATGTCATTCGTATCTGTCTAGAGTCAAATGAAAAGTATACAAATGCATCATATTGATCCTTGAATACTTGTACTGTATTTGGAGAAACATCTCTAATCAAGTTAATACACATGAGGGGCCAAACTCAGCCATCCCCTTCATCCGTACCACCCAATAAGAATACATGGGTGAATGGGAGGTCTGAATTTGACTCAGCTTTTTTTGTGTGTCATCAGAAGAAATATCTACTAAGTTCCAATCAGTCAGACCTCTGCAAACCAGATGAAGGCAGTAGGGTTGCAGCGGTAAATCTGAGGGCAGAATTTGGCCTAAAGAACTTTAATTTCTGGTGATGATGCATGAGAAGAAAAGAACCTAACTTCTTTCTCAGGTCCAGGTTGAATTTTAGGGCTGACAGAAAAACATCTTTTTATTTGTAAACTGAGAACATTTGATACAGAAATCACTGAGAATGAAGCCCCACAATGCCAATGTTACAGAATCACATTTCAGAGTAAACTGAACATTAACATTTCAGATAACTTTTATGAGCTTTCTATTTCTCTTACAAATTTCTAGGTGATATCCTTTAGTATAGTAGTGATTCTTTCACTATCCCTGAGAAATGTACTGAATTCAAAGATTTGCTGTAATCTTTTTATTATGTAACGTTCTTCTTATTGAGTGATAAATATATTTATGGGTGGTTATCTTTCATCATTAATAAAATTAAATAAAGAATGTAAATATGTGTATTTTATAAATATAAATAATTTATTATAGCATAAAAATAACTTTTACTAAAAGTCACTCTTCATAGACAGTCCAGCTGGTGTGAGATTCTTTCTGACAATCAACAATCATTTCCTTTAAAAAAACAAAACTTGTAATTGCTGTAATGTAGAGCTGTGTGCAAAATAAAAAAAAAAGGTGGAAAAAATTGTAAAAATTTGTGCTAAATATTGGAAGTTTCAAATTTTTTTCAGCCAGGTCCACTCTAAGTATAGCAAAAATCATAAGAGCAGACTTTGTATTGTTCAATTCCTTTAATAAGATTCTACAAAAGTAATACAACTAACCATCAAAAGTCACTCCACAGAGGGCCCACATGTACCAGTTAAACCCATTTGAGCCCTAATTTCAGAGCTTAAGTGGCACACAGGACCTCAGATGCATCTTCTGCACTGTTTGAAAGATGCTCTAGTTTTGGCTTTGTAGATATACTATACATGTTGTTTTAAGAAATCACACCAATAAATCATTTTTATATTCTACTTCAGTGGCATTTGTACTTGAATGAGGACTTAAAGATATAGCCAGTAGGAAATGGATACTAATTACTAAAAAGCAGCCATTAATGTTAATAAATCTATATTTATGGTTGTTAATCAACAGGCCCATACTCAGTTTAGATTTAAAAATTATTATAACAACTTATAAATGTAGTTTGTATTAAATGAAACAAGCTGCTAGGCACTGTGATGCCTGCTTTTGAAGGGTTTCATTGTTTGCTTTGGCAATTGTCGATATTTTTCATTTGAAAATTTGTTTCAGAGCAGAATCAACTTTTTTCAGTCATACAGAAACCTACATTTGAACAGTGCATCTTCATAACCTTAGTCAGGTATACTGAAAATTAGGAATTTTCCTGGTGGGAGGAGTGGATCTATTTCTTTATACAACCATTAATATTTTATTTTTGAAAACATACCTTATTATCCTGTTTGACACCAATATCAGTCACAGATTCTCGAATTCCAGACTGCAGATGGCTGAAGATAAAATCAAAGTACCAAGTAAAAATTAACTTAAAAATTTTAAATTTATCTTAAATTTAATTAGTGTTTATTTTTCTCCACAGTTTCATCTGTTAGAAGTCTTTAAAGAAGTTTCCATGAATAAAATATTTTGTCAGCATAATTACCTTTTCTTATTGTGCAAATATTCCATGTCTCCATCTCCCAATGATTCTGGAATTCCGGAATGCCCTGTAGTGTTTCTTCCCATCCTGATATCTTTTTGATTGCCGCTGTTATCCATAGTTGCACTCCTCACTATACGGATTTCTTATACAGCAAAGTACAAAATATTTAGGCTACATATACAATATTCAGGGGGTCCCATTGGACTCTATTAATGGGCCACCAGAAGAACCAAGTTTAAAACAGGTCTTATTAGCATTATTAAGAAAAACTGGAAAGCTCACTGATTATCTTTAAGGAAAATAAAATGAAACTGTCAACTACACAGCATGCAAATATAATTTTGAACATTATCCTGATTTTTCATTTGAAAAGAGATAATCCAGTAACTTGCACTACCAGTATCTGACTTCAAAGGCAGATTCTGATTTTGTCAATCAAATCTATACATTCTGAAGATTATTAAAAATGAGTGGCAATTACATGAGGATCCAATGTTCAAAATGAAAATATTGACTCAGAAGATACACTTCTTTCAAACAAAATACAATCTTACATCTTTTGTGTAATTAAAGAAAGAATCTTAGAATGTTTGAAAACAGGTGAAATTAATGTGTAATATTAAAAGGATTGGATTCTCTGAATCATCATTTTTTTATTGTAAAACAAATACTTTAAATGTATTTTTAAATAATATGTTTTTCATATCACAGTGGGGAAAAGAATGTTTGTCTTGTTTGGAAAAGACTCCACTGAAATTATTATCAATGAATTGTTGGAGTAAATGACCCTTTGTCTCATGTACCAAAGTTTAAAATAAAAGTCTGAAAATTCCTACCTTCAGGCAGTATCTGGACATGAGTCCATTCTACTTGACTCAAGCATGTCAGTATGAAAATAATAATAGAGAAGAGAAATAAAGCAGGAACATGGTCTTTTAGTTCTGAATATTTGGGCCCAATTTAAGCAACTTATACAGGCGACAATATAACTAAGGAAACCACTAATTTGCTCACCTTCATTCAGAATTTTCCCTGTTTTAAATTAATTCTGCATCTAACAATAGTCCAGAAATGAAAAATGTCATCACTCTGAGGCATCATTTGGAGCTGATGTTAGCAAAGCAAGAGATAACTGGTATTTTTTTGTTTAAAAATTTTAATGAATTAATGCTACTTCTTAAAAATCAAAAATAGATACAAAATAAATAGTTCTAATGAAAAGTGCCCAATTTTTATTGTTTAATAGAAAACAGCTCTGATGGTCTATATCTATAGACAAATGGAAGAGACATAACCCATGCCTTTATCTTCCTTAAACCAAATCATTCCTGAGAGCATTTCACTAATATTTTTCATTTATGTTTGCACTTCCTGATGTAGTGTAGGCATTGCCAGTGGAAGTACGAGGCTGCTCTTGTAGTATTTCTGTCTGACTGGACACAGGAATTACTAGTAGTCATCCAAAAAAGCCTGTTCTTATGAGTTTTCTGGACCAATTTTGCAGACCAGAGAAGTTTGGCTAAAACTTTGATAAATATCCAAACCATTGGGTGCTAATCCAAATTGCTGAACATCTAGTGGTATGCCTAAATGAACATTTATGAAGTGCCAGTGCACTTGAAAACTTGGAATATTATTGCATCTAGTAGTTTCTCAGTAAAAGTTTTATCAGCTAATGCTAAGCTAGGACAATCTACCCTTCTTATATTTGATTGTAAAGCTCTTTTTATTCAGATTTTCAGTATTGTATTAATGATGTGATTTAAAACTGTAATTTCATCAAAATGGATGCTGAACAAAGAATGAATTGTAGTTTATTATATCTTCTTCAGATATGAAAGACAAGAAGGTGGTCATAGGCAACCTACTAATATTACATCACTTGCAATCCAACGATACTCATTTAATCAATTATTTCCTTTTAACCGGGTAGTAGAGTAGGGTAGTAGATCATTCTGAAGAGACTACTATAAATATTGGCTTCCAGTACTCAGCAATCATTCAGTATTAGATGAGAATGTGTAGCTGAAAGATCTCTTTCAAAAAACATTTTCAATTCTGGCTGATAACTGTTAACTTTAGCTTTGCTTTAATCCCACCCACACCTTTGTACTATTTCCATTATCATCTATTCAGGGAACATGTTAAATTCTCAGTTTTAAGAGTCAAACGCTTTAATGTTGTAAAAGCAAATTAAAATTCTACTTTGTGGGCGGTGAGTAGAAATATTTTCCTTTTCTTGAGTCCTATGATCATGGTTAAACGTGAATTTCAGTAGATATAGTTGACAATGAAAACTGAAGTGAATGAAATTACTTTCCTGTTATCACATTCTAATTCCAATAGATTTTTGATAAAGGATTTGAATCATTTATTGTTCCTAATTTGATATGGAAATAAATTATTTTTGTATGAAAATCCACTAAGCATGTTTAAGTAGTTCCCTGTATCAGTAGACAAGGATGAAGGAGGGTTCAGCCAGGATAAATGAAAGCTCTGAAAGCTTTTTCTGGGAGAATCTTAAAAGGCTTTCATTTTAAAGTGTAAAATAGCTCAATAAAGAAGCTGTCTATAGATTAATTGTTCAATTGCTTTATTTATTTATTTTATTTATTATATAATAAGCCTTGATATCACAGGTTGAAAATTTTAGGTCTAGTCGTGCAGTTCTCAGGCAAAACTTCCACTGAGTCAATGGGAGTTTTCAGTGTGTAATTACGGCCTGATCCAGAACTCATTAACGCTCATAGCTTTTAGATCAGTATCTAAATGAAAGATTAGACCTTTACTGTAAACAACATTCACAGAAAATAACTAAAATCTCACTATGAATTTGACAAAGTGCATGAAGAAATATCTATGCACTGTGGAAATTAAGATATTAATTTACAAATTTACAAATTACAGAATTACAAATTACATAACTATATTTGTAAGTTTTGAAAGTCAGGTGCCTAAAATTAGGCTCCTAAATCTATAAGACATCTGAATAAAGTAATTTGATTTTCAGGGATGCAGAGCATCTACTAATACCCCTGAACTCTTTGGGTGCTGCAGGCATGATGGATTTAGGGACTTGTGTTTGAAAATGTTGAGGAAATCATATCAGTAAAATGGGAAATAGGAATGTGATGGGATGCCTGCCCCTCAATGGCCTGGAAAGGGTTAAGAGGGTTCTTGGAGAAGCTGTGTGAAAGGTAGCCAATAGGAAGGGGCTATGTGGTAGCTAATCAGGGCCCAGGAGGCTGGTACAAAAGGGAACTGCAGAGCAGTGCAAGGGGAATGACTCCCAGGAGCTTGAAGAGGGAGGACTGTCAGAACCCTAGACAGAGCAGTGGCTGGCTGCTGGGCCCCATTAGAGCTGAATTCCCTGAAGCAAGGGTGGAGAAGGTATTGAGGCTGTAGGGAAGTGGCCCAGGGAAATCCACTGAGGAGTTGGAGGAAATGCAGAAAAAGGCCAGCCACACACAGGGTCCCTGGGCCAGGACCTGGAGTAGTGGGTGGGCTCAGGTCCCCCCCCCCAATCACCATTGGAGTGGTAACAGGACTGCAGTGGCCACAGTGGTTAGTGGCTAGAATGGACTGCAGAATCCCCTGGAAGAGGGGAACATGGACTGTGACTCAGCCGGAAGGGCAAGTCATGAGAACGAGGGTCCAGAGGAGACAAGATGGAGGGTGAGACACCACAGAGAGAGGTGTCTGCCCACCTGAGAGCTGATTCCCTAGATAGCCAGCAGGAGGCACCAAGGTGGTGAGTTGAACCATGTTACAAGGAAACACAAGTGAAGGAAAAATGGAACTGGACCTTGTATATTGACATAAACCCATATTTCATGCCATAGATTAATAAGAGTAGACCATTACAGTAGAAGGCATAGGGTGTAAATATTATGGATGAAATCCTGGCCTCATTGAAGACAACAGATTTGCTGTTAACTTCAATGGAATCAGGATTTCCGTTATGGATTGTAATAAACTTTCACATTTATAATTTTAAGGTTTTAGTGTATCTTGTTAAATACATTTGATAAATTGGAAAGAAAACTTAAATTTAAATTAAGATTGTAAAAACCTATTAACTACTTAACTGAATACTGTCGTTCAGTCAAAAATACTTAGTCTAGAAATTAAGCAAGAAATTCTGAAAAACACTGACGCTTGTCTCCTAATCTCTTCATCTCAAACACAACAGATTAAAGCAAATTCCAAGTTTCTAAAACAAACCATTCTGGAATTATGATGAGTCAAACAAATTCAGGATAATGTTCAAGAAACAAGCTCACCTCATGTTTTTAACCTTATTTCCCAAAGGCCTTTTCCATTTTGCTTTAAACTTTCAAAAAAAAATTCTACCCCAGCATAAAACAATGCCTATAAAATTTCAGGTAGATTTTGATGAAATTAGAAAAGCAGAAATCAAAGTGTTTTTTATAACAGAAGACTGCCTTCAGTCTTTAACTACTGTCTCTCCAAAATAAAATTTAGAATTTATGCTGAAATTCCATTAACTTACATAACTGTGCTTATATATTGCAAGGGTCTCAAAACCATGGATGCAGTTAAAGTGCATATTACTGTACCTTTGGTACAATAGGGTTAGGTGAAGGAAAGAATTGGATTCCTTTGCTTTTGTGACTTCAAATCATTCTTATAACATTGTCTGAATAGTTTTCATTGTGTAATTATAGATTTTTTTAATTCTTGTTTAGCCTTATACTCCCCCTTTCTAAAACGCACCCTTAAAGAGAAAAGATGGCTAAATTAATAGTACCTTTTCTTCCATGGGGAATATGATTTTCCTGAGCTTCGTTCTTGGCTTGTTCAATGCTCTGTTTTGCATGAAGATTTGAAATAGTCCCTTTGTTTTTCTGACTCCACGTAAGTGTATTTGTACCTTCTAATTAGGCAAAAAAGAGCAGAAATCAATTTCCCTGCTTTTATAAGTCAATTTGAATAACAACAAAAATCTCCAAATGTGAAGTACAAAGAAGTAAATTATTTGACCTTTAATATAGTGTAGTGAGATGAAGGAAATGACTTCACCTCCAGTTTCTGAATCTGACCATTTAAGTCAGTCTTATAACATTATTTCAACAGGTTTGGATTTGTTTGTTTTTTATAGTATAATCATCCACTTTCTTTTTCAGTTCCTGTTTAGGTCTGTATTAAAAGCATCTCATTCTCCCTTCCCCATACTGGTTAAATCTTACCTTTCCTTCTGCATGGAATCTGCTTTTCTTGAGTCCTATTGTTCAGGCTTTGTTCATGTTTTATGTGCAAAACTGGAATAATTTCTTTTTCTGTCTCATTCCATCCTAAAGAACTACAATCTTCCTGATTCTGCCTGAGAGTATTTTTCTGTGGACTTTCTAGAAATGTTGGACTATTTTCAGGCTCTTTTTCTGAAAGATTTAAAGTACTTGGTCCATGGGGAAATCTATAGGATTCTGCATGATCTGCATTAAAATATTGTGTATCTGGAGTTGCTGATGATGAATAAACAATTTCTAAATGGTCCATTCCAGGGAGCAAATATAATTCGGGATGAAGTGCCTAAAATATACAGTATGTTAATTAGACAAGGAAAATATAAGCAACATGAAGTGCACACTTGAAATGATAACCTGAAAATTATCTGATACATACATGAGGCGGAGCAAATAACTTGAGTTTCAATTCTTTTTCTTGCTTTGCCTTCACCTTGGATCATAAAAAAAGCAAGTAAAATCAACAAAATACTTTTGTAAAAGGAATGCAGCGTACCATTCCATTTGTATATGTTTTTACTTTCTTTGTAAGTTACATATGACACACTACATATATTAAACTAGTATTGTATTCAGAATTAGCTTTTGGATGGGAAGAACACAGACTACAATTCTGTTTTCTGACATGGCATCTATCTGTTCATACTTCTGTCAGACTTCAAATGTGTACTGTAATGAGCCCAACAGGATATTTTTATAAATATCTTCACCCTTTACGTTTTCACTTACGGCTCAAAGGACCTGAGACAACTCCCATCTGAAGTCAGTGGAGAGACTCCAGGGAGTCTTGATTAGGAGTTGGATTAGGCCTAGTCTGAACAGGAAGTGTGTGTCAAGTAACATGGTTCTCTATTCAATTGTTAAAACAAGGCAAGTATTTTAATATAGAAAAAGAAGCCACTGACTCTCCTGCCAACTTCTATGGTACTTAAGAAATTTTTTATTAGTTTTCTTGATATCTTTGGCTGTCCTTTTCAGATTTCCACTTAGCCCTTTTAATAAACAAAATCTCAAGTGATCAATGCATATTTGAAATCTGTGTCTTGTGGAGAATAAGAAATCTGAACTTACATTTAAGTCTGTCTTTAACCAATGAAATAAATTCAATTAAACTACATATAGGACAAAATTCTGCTCTCTTTCTCCCAGGCAATTACATTAATTGCACTGTCTACAGACAAATTATTTAAAAAGAAAAGAAAATTAACATGTTCAAATGTTTTCCTAATTCAAATGCCCCTTACTTGTAAGAAAGGTGCAGCTCTTGGAATAGTTTACATTGTTATTGTTGTGAAATAGCAGAACTGAAAAACTCAACAAATATTTGATCACAGAGATATAAATAGGAGAGGTTACCATGACCCCAAACAAACAGGAAGATTATATCAGCTGCATACAACTAGTTTAAAATTCACAAGATTAAAACAATATTTACAGGTGGTGCTAAAAATGTCCAGTTATCTATGCTACGATATTTTAATTGTCAAACTATTAAAGAAAAAATACTTTATTAAATACTTGACAATCTCAGTAGAGCAGGAGGAAAACTTCCCTGTTTTGCTTCAGAAAAGTTCAATGGGGGGAAAAGTATAAAATGTTGCCTAATATCATCCAGTTTCAAAAAAATCCAAAAGAAGAAATCTAGGAAAAATGCAGAAATAACTTACCACTGCTAGCTTTTTCCCTATATTTTTCAGAAATATAAACTTATCCGCAACAGCATTTTCACCCAGGAAGTCTCCAAGCTGCTCCCGCAGTGCTCTCAGTGTGACATGAGGAGACACCCTAGAATACCATTACTCATTATTACATTTGTAAGATCAAATGATGGCTATTTAGTTTGCAACGTAAGAATGTGCCTGAACTACTGCATTTCCAGATCAGACAGGCTTGGTGTTTCAGAGTCATTATGGTGCATCAAAATATGATGATACTGTGATACACATGCTATCACAACACCGACTGAGAAGTGTTCACATTTCAGTGACCATGGGCGGCAGGTATAATAGGCCAGAGGAGGCTAAGCCTTCCCAGCGCAGCCACTGCCGTCACCTTGCCACTGGCTGCCAGGTCATAGTGGCCTTGCCTCTTCCCTCCTCCACTCTACTCACCCTCCCCGCCACTCACCATGTGTGGCCCATAGTGCCACAGCTGCTCTGGGGGCTGGTCACGGCTGCTCTGGGCAGCAAGAGTGGGGAGAAGGGCAGAAGGGGCAGAGTGGAGGCATGGCATCGGGCAGAAGGTGTAGGATCTCAGGTGGAAGGGGTGAGGTGGGGCCTCGGGTGGAAGGGGCTGGGCAGGTGCTAGCCTCGCTGAAGGGGAGGTGCATGCACCACCCATGTCAGTAACCTATATAAAAAGCAAAGGGGCAAGACCTGCCATTTGAAAAAGGTGTGGGAACACTTTTGCTTGTCTAACATTAGATGACAAAACTACTGGGAACTACAATAAGGGTAAACCTCATCTGTGCAAAAGACAGAGCTTTCTTGAGAGCCCACAACTGTAGAATGAATTCCCCAAGGAACTAACGCATATGACAGATGTTCTCTAAATGCAAAGTGCATACCTTTTCCCTTGCCTTCTCTAACAGAAACATATAGGAATGTGTGTGGGCATGTGTATGGGGTGTTATACAAAACTTCAGAACAAAACACTGCATAGCACACACTTCTTCCCCAGAGAAGGACGAGATAACAAAAAGAGGTTAATCATGTTAGTAGGAAAGATGTGGACAAATTGGAGAAAGAGCAAAGGAGAGCAACAAAAGTTACTAAAAGTGTAGAAAACATGGCCTACAGGGGAAGATTGAAAAAACTGGGTTTGTTTAATCTGGAGAAGAGAAGACTGAATGTGGACATAACAGTCTTCAAGTATGTAAAAGGTTGTTATAAAGAGGAAGATGATAAATTGTTCTCTTTATCCACTGAGGACAGGACAAGAAGTAATGGGCTTAAACTGCAGCAAAGGAAATTAGGTTAGACATTAGGAAAAACTTCCTAACTGTAAGGGTAGTTAAGTACTGGAGCAAATTACCTAGGGAAGTTGTGGAATCTCCATCATTGGAGGTTTTTCAGAACAGCTTAGACAAACACCACCACGGATGGTCTAGATAATACTTAGCCCTGCTTCAGTGCAGGGCACTAGATTAAATTACCTATTGAGATCCTTCCAGTCATACATGTCTATGATTTTATGTTGCTTAATGCACTACTGGAAGGTACTTATGGCTTCCAGTAGTGCATTAAGCTACTACACTAGAAAATGTGGTTGGTTTAACGACGTTTTTCAGAGGTGTGAAAAATCCACACCCTTGAGCACCGTTGTTAAGATGACCTAAGTCCCCCTGTAGACAGTTGTAGAATGATGGAAGAATTCTTCTGTCAACCTAGCTACCATGTCTCGGAGAGGCAGATTACCTATACCGACAGGAGAATCCCTCCCATCAGCATAGGCAGTGACTGCACTGAAGCACGACAGTGGTGCAGTTGCAGTGGCACAACTGAGCCACTGTAGTGTTTTAAGTGTAGACAAGCCCATATATACCAAGTTAATGAGCACAGTATAAGGACCACTAGAGACGAGAAATGGGACAGAGCCAATCACATGAGCAAAAGGAATGCAAGATTCTACTTGGGAATGTTGGCCTCTCTTTGGCTGGCTGCCTCCTCGTATGCTTTGACTTCACTTGCTCTTTATCTTTCAAGGATGGTTTCAGCAGCCCAGGCCCTTTTGTGACATAATGACATTATGAGATATTTCACTCATCATCTCACGAGCCAGAGCTGACTTTTCTTTTTATCTCCTTATATATTCTAAGGCTAGGCAGATGGGCTACAGAATTGCAATCAATAAAACAGTGCCGTTGTTTAATTAGCACATAAGTGCGTATCTGAAAACCAATTTAATATTTCTTTCCATCATGTAGAGAATTTTTTTTTAACTTCAACATTTTTACCCCAAAAAGAAAATATTCATTCTTTGTCTGAACCTTTATGTTTTAGCTAATAGCAAATTTTTGGAGTTGACGTAGCAGTTCTTGAAAATAAAGCTAGAGCATATAATGCAAACACAGACACAATCTTCACCGCAACATCGAAATGTTACCCTAAAAAAAAATGTGATATGTTTGCCATAAGCTAAACAGGTATGCAATTCAATACCCTCAATTTGTGTACTGTGCCCACATTGTGAGTTGCTTTGCTATTTTAAACCTGCTTTCTACATTGCAAGATCTCCATCAGTGATTAGTTTTCTTCTGAAAGCCCCACAAAGAATGTGAGAGCATCTTTAGTTTGGCATTCCTCCATGCTTTGTAAGGAGCTCTTATAACAGGGACAACTAGCTATTCTTTTGGTATGCAAAGGGCTTATAATGAAAGTGACCATTTTAATGTATTAGACTGCATGATGGCACCTGTTATCTTTAGCTCATTTTAATCTTCTGTACCTTCTTTGCATACTCAGGGTTCCTAATGGCACTTCTTGTGAGTAAAGACTGTAGTCCCCTTCCTTACCTGTGATCACAGACTAGGGCTCAATCCCACTTTCAATGGTCACTCACAACAACACTACCTGCCGTCAGTAGGAAGTCAGGGGTAACGTTCTTTTAAAGCATGTCAGACAGTGTCTTCTTTCAAATTAAATGAACTGTAACACTCACTCCCTTTTCTTAAACTCATTAGTCTTCTAAGGTGAAATCAATGGCAAAACTCCCACAACTGTAACAGGGCTACGATTTCATCCGTAATATCTTGTATGTTACAAAAGAGAAAAACATTCAGAAAATAAAAGTTAAAGGTTAATTTTCTGCTTTCTGGTGCAAGGTCTGGTAAAAATATATTACAAATTTAGGCCCTGTTTCTGCAATGAGCTCTGCCCAGGTAGACCTCTGTGCATACACGGAGCCCCATCAATTTCAATGGGTTCCAAGCAGAGCTCATTGTAGGATTGGGGTATTAGTTACGCAGAGGAGAATAAATATTATTTAAGGACGTGCAAATATCCCAACTTACTTATGAATTGCCCTTGTGGAATTCATATTGCTAACCATTTCTCCAACACAATGTCTTTTTAAAAGGGAATCTCTCTTTCTCACACTAATACCCCCCTTTGGAAATGCATTTTAGCAGTTCAGATTCTCAGCTGTGGTGAAGCTAAGTTTGGTGTAGCCCAAGAAGAAGCAAAGTTGGCTGTGTGCCATTTTTGTGTCTCCCGGATTCTGGAAGAGACCACAGAACAGGCACCTCCAGGGCTGTTCTAGCTGTTGCTGTGCTGCAATACAGGGCTTAGCTGAAGTATAAAGGAATTACTCACAGGAATAAAATTAAGCATGTGCATACCTGTATGCAGGATTGGGGCCTAAAATGGCATTTCTCCCCATTATTCAACAATTACTCACCTTATAAATCCAGCTGAAATGAATTTGCTAGTAAGATCTGCAGAAACTGTATTTAATTTGAAGTTCCACACTTCTTCTGGGACATAAAAAACATGCAGCTCTACCAACTAAATGCAGTGAGAGAAGATTATCTCAGTTATACACTAAACATTTAAATAATGCAAATATTGGCACAGGGTGAAGTACAATATAAACTCACTGAAGATTTATATAACAAAACACAACCAAAAATGCATGGCATGACATTTGTAAACCGTTGCATTGTTCACTCTGGTGTATGTTATATACTTTTGCCCTATCCTTTCACTGGCTTGTCAATGTCAACTCTAAACTCTTTAGGGAAGGACTTGTTTCTTGTTCTATATTTGTACTATGTCTAGGACAAGGAGGTATCTTGGTTGGCCCCTAGACACTATCATAATAAAGATGATAAATGAATATGCCTCAAAATGTTTTTATAGACATTTCAGATATTAAACAATTTGATCCAAATTAGGTTAAATACATACACATTTTCTAATGCACACAGGGCTTTTACTTGGTATCAGTGAACCAGCTATTTGAATAATAACATTAAGCACTTGCAGAGTCAGGTAGATTTTTAAAATACTGTATAAACATTGTTAAAATATTACCAGGTGGTCAGTGACACAGACTTTGGACTGCTAGCAGAAAGGAGATTTACAATAATATAATAAGGGACCAAATCCTGTAGTACTTACTCAGAAAATCCCCAGTGACAGGATTTGATCTACTACTAAGGAAAATAACCAAAGTGCTGACAAATGTAAGCCACAGAATAATTATCAAACATTTTTTCCTGATTGTGAAGGTTCACTTATGCAAATTAGAATGTTTCAGCAGAACTAATAGCTTGTGTACCATATCTCCTTTCTGCAACTTACAAACCTCACTCCAATTATGATTTTACAAAATTATGTTTTCTATGTTACTAAAATTACTAATGCAGCTGCAAGACCAAGAGAACTGTCTTTAGTCATAAAGCTTCAGCAGAGGAGTTTACATCTCTCAGTCATTGTTCCAGGCTGCTTGCAGATTCAGGCAGCCATTATATCAATTTACACTTGGTTCATGTTTGGCAGACTCTCTCTGCTGCTGCAAATTCTAGAAAATTACTTTAAAAAAAAGAAAGAAAGAAAACTTGGATTCAGCACAATTTGAATATTTCATGTGGGCCATATAAAGAAATCAGGAAGGCTGGATTTGGCCCACTGACCTTATGTTTGACTCCCCAGGTATATGCTGAGCTGGCAATTGAGGATGATGTCAGAAATATCAAGCTATAACAGGCCAGCAATCACATATCTATTGACAGCATGTTCAGTGTGGAAATTTTTCACAGAAATAATGTTGGAACTATTTTAATCTTAGAAGTAGGGGGAGAGGAGGAGCTGTGCTGCTGTCCCCTAGCAATGGTTGGAACTCTCTGGAAATCCTTGGAGTCCTAAGGGGAGAATGTAACCTCCCAAAATATGCAGAGCGCTAAAAGCCTGATCCAAAGTCCATTGAAGTCAAGGCAAAGACTGCTATTAGTTTGAATCAGGGCCTCAGTGTAAAAAGTGTGTGTGGAGAAGCTTCCATGTACTTGTGGTGAGGGAAAGGGCTCCCCTGGCTCTGTGCCCTCCTTTCTGCAGCTTATAAACACTTTGAGTCTTATTCGCTACTGCCTTGCATCTTGTATATTCATTTACACCTCTCTGGAGCAGAATGGTAGCATTTTACAGCTACTTTGCATGTATGTAAATGGCTACATGAAGTGTAAGGAAATGGAAAATCAGGCCCTCTTATTTTACTCCCTGCCTCCCCTCTGAGCCATGCAACAGAAAGGAGTGTAGGGCCCACCATTAACATATGTCTGTCTTATTGACAAATTCACACTGCGGCCCTGTCAACACTAGGGAAAATTTTCCAAACACGTATAGCAATAGTGTAAGTACTCAAGTGCACAGGCCAGTAGCTGTTGAAACCATGATTGGCTCTGAACTGAGGAGGGTTAGGTGACAGTATGCTAAAAACTGTGATGACCCTGTTGATAGCTGATGTCCCAGTATTGCTGCTTTTGATGCAGCTGAACCAGTGTTAGCAATAATGGGAAATGTTTGGAAACACTTCCTAGTGTACGGGGCCTATATAAACAATGAGCACAATAATCTTTTGGGTATTAAATATAAACTAGTCTTTGACTGGTTTTTCATGTACACATCTTTAAAATAAGTGGATATTTTCTTCACACATCTGCCAGAAAATGTTGCATGGCAGCAATTTTCACAATTTAGAACAGTTATACAGATTTTCTAAAATATTCAGAGCAAAAGTTCTCACCTCTGATGTTGGAGGTCTAGTTTGACTGAATGACATATTCATTGGTGCCTGTGTGTAGGGTCACACTGAATTCCAGATGGACTTTTGTATCTTAGCATTACTTAATAGTAAGGGTTATAATAAATCCTGTAAGTCAGAAATGGTATTTTGTTCATTTTGAATGAGTTTCCTCTTCATAAAAAGTCTTGAGAAAAAAGCAAGAGGGCTTGTAAGTAGGTCCTGGATTCAGGCTGAAGGCTGTTTCCAGCAAACCTGAAGACAAACTGAAAGGAGCTCGGTATCGGCTAGTAGACTTAATACTCCCTTTCATGTGAACACACCTTCTATACAACAGAATATCACCTAAGTAACCCAGTGAATTGCATAATCACAGTCATGCAACTGAGATTAGCTTTAGTATTCTGTGCAACATTTTCTGTTCTTCTTTCATCAGAAAGTATTTAATTACTGTATGTAGTTTTCCATGTTTTTCTACAGCGCATCTAACAAACACAAGATGTATGTCTTCCTGCGTCTGGATTTATCTGTGGTAGGTGGGCAAGAATGGCAGAGTCTGAAGCTATGCAGCCATTCACACCTGTGACGTTTCAGCATGCATGAGTCAAAACAGAAAATTATTCCATGGACACTTGGCTTCATCCATGAAGCAAGAGAGGATGTGGAAATGGTGCAGTCCCCATATAATTAATTCTACCTATGGATATGCACATCTCAAACTGTACTAATTTCGCCACTCTTTCCAATAACCAGATTTTTCATGCTATTTAACTATCAGCTTAGCAGGTTACTGAACGATTGTTCTCCCCACCGGCTTCCTGGATCACTGCTGGAAGCTGCCAAATGTGATTGGTAACAGGACAGGTCAGACCAGAATAAAGGATGTTTGTTGGCCTGATAAAAGGTCAAACATCAAAAAGGTACATACCCTTCCTTTTACACAAAACTTGCTTTAGATTCTTTGCTGCCGTACATATTCACTGCTTGTCAACTTGCTGATGTACCAAATGTGCTAGTATAGACAAGGCTTATGATTAGGACTTCTGTTTTTTGAGGTTTATTTATTTCATTTGGGGACAATTATTTTTTAATTTTATGTAGACGTCAAAAATCGGGACTTTGCATGGCTTTCTCTTTCCATATATTACTCATTATAGTCATGTATACTGTAATGAGTAATCTCTTTATAATATTCTCTAGTGAGCATCAGCGGGGTCTACACAGACCAATTAATGTACAACATTAAAAATCCCCACCCCCTGTAGTCTGCATTACTGCTTCATGTAGACAAGGCCTTAGACACAAGTAACCATTTCTGCTGTTTAATGGATAAACACCAATTTCATTTGTTTTCTATTAAGGGTGTTTTATTCATGTTTAGTGGTTAAAACCTAAAATCAAAAGCCCTATTTATGATTAACAAATAGAGACAGGTAGGCTATTATTAAAAAGAGACAAGTAAGTGTCTGGCTTTTATTCCCAGTTCTGTCCCTCACTGAGTTCTGATCCTGACGTCAGTAGTTTTGTTTGAGTAAGGAGCACAAGGCCACTTTGATCAGAATGTGCTTGAGAAACATTAGGAAAGTAATTTAGCGCTATGCCTCAGTATCCCTATCACTAAAATGAAAATAATAATTCTCACCTACCTCCCAGGGCTGTTATGAGTCTTGATTAATGATTGTTCATAAAATGCTTTAAAATCCTCAGTAAAAAGAACTGACAAGCACCAAGCATTCTTCTTCTTATTCCCTTTAGATGGCAAACAATTTTTGAATTTGCATTGATAATTGAGATTACCATACAAACTAATGGCTCTTTTAAAACAACAGATGTACTTGTCTCCTTAATCTCATGGCCTAAAAAACACAAATGCTCCAATCTTGTGTTTTACGTGGATGTTTTCTATCATTAAAAACAAACAAAGAAAGCATCATGATGCTCACTATACAACCCACACCCTGCCTTATTCTACATATTCCTTTCTTCCTCCTTCCTCCCTGTCTCTATCCCAGCGGTTCTCAACCGTTTTTCCCCGAGTACCACTCGGGTCAGGTACAGTCAGGTCAAGTACCGCATGACCTGACTGTACCTGGCCCGGTGGAACTCGGTAAATAAGCGGGGGGACACTTTCGGCGGCGGCGGGGTTGCGTGGAGGGATCAATGCCCTAGGGCGAGCAGCCTACGGGGCTGTGTGGGGACATGGGCTAACTCCCCAGGGACTCCCTGCGGGACCAAACCCACACAGGAAGCGGAGCGCTCCCGCCGCCGGACCGCCGCGGGCCCTGGGAGGCGCTGCCCAGCCCTGGCGCTAGCGGGCGGCGGCGGGGAGCCCCTCCCCCTCCTTTTCCAGCAGCCGCCCCTCCGGCGAGCGAGCGCGCGCACAGCGCCCCCTCAGGCCAGGCGCGCGCGCCGCCCTCGAGCCGGGGCGGTGACTGCGCAGGCGCCGGGGGAAGTTTGGGAAGCGCGGCGCCCGGAAACTTCGTGCTAAAGTTCCGAGCAGTCCCGCCCTGGCCCCGCCGCAGCCCGAGTCCAGCCGCTCCCCGTCGCGCCATGTCGGGCTCCTCCAGCGTGGCGGCCATGAAGAAGGTGGTGCAGCAGCTGCGCCTGGAGGCCAGCGTGAGCCGCGTGAAGGTGAGAGGCCGCGCGGGGCGCCCGGGCCGCACCTGAGGAGCAGGGCTCCGCCTCCGGCCCGCCCCGCCCACCGGCCCCTTCCCCTGCGGGGGGCGGCTGCTTACGCTGGGCTGATGGTTGAGGGGCTGCTCCTGCGTCCCCTGCCCGGCTCCTTTGGCCGGCGGACTGTGCGTGCCCTGCCCCGACCCGACCCAGGGGGCCCGCGGGCGGCAGCGCAGGGACAGGCCGCTCTGCCCCACCCGCTGGCTGAGCTGCGAGCGGCGGGGCGGGGCAGGAGTGGCGCTCCCGGCCATTAAGTGTGTGGTGGGGAGGGGTGCGGGGCCCCCCCCGGACTCGCCCCATGCGCGGACTGTACCCGGGCTGTCCGCAGCGCTGGCTGGCAGGCAGGCCTCACTTCCTCGGGTGTTGCTTCCCTGCCTCCCTCCCTCCCTCCGTGCTGCACCTGGGCGCCTCCTTCCCCGGCCTCCCTCTAAGGTGCTGGTGCTCTGCTGCGCAGAGTCCCTCGCGCCAGCTACCTGTGCCGCGGGCACTGGGTCAGCCTAGGCCAGGGATCGTTGATTATTTTTTGTAACGGTCCAACTGTCTTGGGCAAGGTCCAGACTCCAGCAGAAATATTGAAAGATATAAACAAATTAAAAAGATGTCAGAGGCCGTTCAAAAGCATCACAACAGTCCGGATTTGGCTTCCCGTCCCCCTGTTGACTACCCCTGGCCTTGGCGAGTGCAGGCCTCTCATCCACTTTATCAGATATGAAATGGAGACAGCCCAGGAGCTAGCCTCTGCTGAGTGAGCATCATCTGTGAAGTTTATGGCTAGGAGAAGCCTTGTATCAAACTGGGCAAGTTAGAGGGTGCAGCTCTCTTCTTTCAAAATAAGTAATTAGCAAGAAATCACCTGATGTGTTTTCATTTTACTTCTCTTTTTTCAACTACCTGCAACCTTCTGGAAAAAAATAGAGCTTTTCCTTTGTAGTATCATCCCCAGGATGTTTTCTGAATTGGAGAATAAAGTTAGTTTATCTGAGCTGGAGGTCAGTGCCTGTGCATACAATCATAACTGATCTGTTGTTTCTCCTTAAAAATGAGGTTTATTCTTATTTTGTGGGGAAAGCTTCACAGATACATAAAGCAACTTTCAGGCTTTGTTAGAGAGGTTTTTTTTTTTTTTTTTTTTTTTAATTATCTGGCTGTGGATTTGCAGACAAAGTTTGGATAAGTGAGGATAAACGAGGATTTAAAATTTACAGCCTGAGTGGCAGAAGGCTTTTCCCATTTCACTTTGGTACAGATAAAATCAAATTGAGAAAACTGAAATGCCCAGATACTGGAAAGTTTAGTCAAATTAGGCTTCCTTTTCAGCCACTCCTCCCATTTAATTCAAAGGCTTAAGCTTTTTTAGGGAGGGACCTTTCTTTTACAATTGTTTGCATTGTAACTGCCACTGTCACCCCAGTCCAATTGAGTCCCCTGGGTACAACTGTAATAGATAAATACCACTTCTAGGATCATCACTGTACCTTGTTTGGAGCTGAAAATTTTAACATACAGTGGGGTGGCTTTTCTTGAGGTCATACATTGCAAAAGGAATCTGTTTTTATATAAAATGGTATATTAACAGCTCATTATTCTTAAGACTGGTCTTTACTGTTAGCTCCACTTATCGAGTTTGCTCTTATTCAAGTGAGAGGAGTTATACTGCAAAGAACATTTGAGCTGCACAAAACTATTGGATTAGCAGTATGGAGTAGTTGAGTCCTCACTGCTTTACTAGTCCTAGCAGCACTTCAGCTTCAACCTACATACCACCAAGCCAGCCACCTCAAGTTAAAAGCACCACTTAACTGAACTTAGACACTTCTCTGTGGATGGGAGCTTGAGTTTTACCTTAAGCTAACCCTGTAGTATAGTTCCAGAGGGGTAGCTGTGTTAGTCTGTATACAGCAAAAACAACGAGAGTTCTGTGGCACTTTAAAGACTAACAAATTTAATATTTGCAGACACAAGCTTTCAAGAGACTTCCGCTCTCTTCTTCAGATGCAGTAATACAGAAAATAGGTAACCCTGTAGTGAAGACAAGCCCTTAGAAATAAAGGATCAAGTAAAACAATCTGTGGAACTGTCTTGGGGCTTGCATCAGTTAGACACCGGTGTGTGATTGCATATCATGTAAAAGTTAGCCGTAATGCATTCAACTGTACTGAATACAGCACCCTTCAGCTATTACAGACCACGTTACATAAAACAGTGTTTGCTGTGAATGCTAATTTAAAATTTACTTTATGACTAGGTTTCTCAAGCTGCAGCAGACTTGAAGCAGTTCTGTCTGCAGAATGCACAACATGATCCCCTACTTACAGGAGTGTCTTCAAGTACAAATCCCTTCAGACCCCAGAAAGTCTGTTCATTTTTGTAATTTGGTGAACTTTCTTGGTATCTTTCAGTGGTAAGTTTTTAAACTCTAAACAATGATGCAAGTTGTTCCTGTTTGTTCTGATAATGTAAACTGCCATCAGGTCATCCATTTTAAATGTATACAACATTCATTATATAGTATCTTTTAAAAAAATGTTATCTTTGCCTTTTTCAATAAACTTTTCTATTGAAATGTACTACTCCCATCTCCTCACCAAAGAATTTTTAGTGGTAGGAACAATGTCCTGTGTGACAATCCTAAAGGTTAAAGTATTTTGTCCATGAAGCAGGTAGAGCAGATTCTGGAAGTGCAAGATTCTCCATGCGCCCATGCCAAATTATCTCAATCCAAATTTGAAGGGATTTCTTCTAGAATAATTTAAATCTTTGTTGCAATTTAGAGCCTTGTCTCTGAGCTACAGTTGCTAATAATGGTGCTTCTGTAAGGTGAACAGTTATCTAGTTGGAAATATATCAAGACCACCAATTCATTTAACAGGAACTTCTATACAGATAGTGGTTCTTTGCTGACCTTAAACTGAGCAGTGAAATGGGTATCCCAAAACTTTAGGTGGATTCCCTAATACTACTACTACTGATTATGGAGTTTGATTAAACTCATTTGGGTAGAATGGGTTATTCTACTACTGACTCACCTGAGAATGCTAATGATTATATTTCAAGCTAACTAAGCCTATTTAGAAATGTGGGGATTAAAATTTATTTGTAGCAAATCACTTGTAGATCACCTGAAATTGTAGTTTGTAGGAGGTAAAACTGTACTTAATCATGTGTTTCCCAACAGAAATTTGGCAACACTAAGAATTTCTTAACCTAAGTTTTATAAGTTATTCCCTTTTACTTTTACATTGAATTATATGCTCATGTGATAACTTACTGTTACATTCCTCTCAGACTGAAGGAAGCTTCCCAAAAATACAGTGATACAAGAAAGTAGCTAGAATAGTACAAGCTGCTTAAACCCACGTCAGATCTCTCCCAGGAGGCAGCCCCTCCACTGAAAAAAAAATAATCAGATAAGGGTATATCTTACCCTTGTGTGTTAGAAGTAAGTTCTCCCCTTCCCTTGAATAATTCTACAAACACAAGTCAACATTGTCAGTTGTATGTTTGTTCCTTCACTAGTTTGTGTTAATATGTGTTACCATAATGTCTAGGGAAGTGTTTCAGGAAGAATCACTAGAGTGAACAGAAAAGATAGCTGGCAAAAAGTTTTTCCAAGACTTGTTTGAACACCACATTCACCTAAAGTGTTTTGGAATTCCTGTAGAATTGGCTGTTGGGTTACTTTCACATTGAATTATATAAACTGATTCTTATCTACAAATGTCAAATAAGCTTTTTGTGCAATGACATTCCTAGTATGCATTCATACTACAGCATTTACTTAAGACAGTTAAATGTTTACTGCTCTCAAATGTCAACCAAGAATTTTGGGGAGGGGCTAAATACTGCATAATTTTCCTTTCTAAAGTGGAAGCCAAACCTGCAAGCATTGAGGAATAGTGGCCTAACAATTTATGAAGTAGGCAAAGTTGACCATAGTTGAATCAATGCTGTGTATAGCATATTAATCCTATTCTACATTAAGCTTTTTCTGAGAATCACACCCAGGAATTAAGGTGGAGTTATAATCTCCTTTTCCTACTCCACCCACAAATAAAAGCCTTACTTGTAATAAGAATTTAAGTTTTATTTCTTAAGTACTAGCCGCTACCACATGTTGGGATGGGACTGAAACATCTGTTTCTGCAGAAGTCCTTAGGACAACAGTTCAGAAGTGCTACCTGTACATGAGGTTTCTTTTCCCTCGATGTTAGCATGAATTTATTTTCTCTGGCCAACCAGTGCAGGGCCACTCAATTTAACAGATTCAGCTACCAGGACATAAGAGCCCTCTATTCACTAGTCCGAGTTGGATTCTGTCTCTGTTCCCTGGTATATGACATCCTATCTGGGAAAATGTATAGTATATAAACTTCTAAGAGTGATGGCAATGAAAGCCATCCCTTGGCTCCAAGAGCTACCTGTGAAGGTAGACTAATTTATACCTACTTGTCTATGATGTCTTCTATAACAAAAAAAGACATATGGGAGTACTTTCATCAAGCATACAAAGATTTTCATTACTTTTCTCTAACCACTTTCTTTGTTTGTCTTTCAGATCTTCTAACACCTTTTCACAGCTGCTCTGTGTGGAGGCACAGAATGTGACTCAAGGAGTGGCTTGGTTTGAAGTCTGTACAAAAGCTTAGCCTTAACAATGTGCCAAGTTAACTGTATAAATTGCTACTGTTGTCAAATCTTTTACCATCTACCTCTCCAAATGAACTGTGTGCTAGATGCAATAACTTCTACTTCATGAGGGAATCAGTTTTACATACCAAGCAAAAAATAAAAATGTTTTGACTTAATCTGTTTTTGGAATTACTGTAGGGCTGTTTTGTTACTATGACTGACACTTCTTCAAAGTTATCTGAGTTATATATTTACTAAAGCAGTGTTTCTCAATTGTTGTGCCGCGGAACCCCGTTAGGGTTCTGCGAGCAGCTGTTCTCCGCACTGCCGAAAAAGGGAAGATGTCCCAGATTTTTCGGCGGAGGGTATCGAGTGTAAGTGTAATTTAATTGAGAAACGCTGACCTAGTTGTTTGTATATAATTCGCTTATTTTGACATTTTTTTTGGCCCCATATGTAAAAATACTGTTAAGAGTTTGGGGGGTTCCGCAATTATTTATCGAGTTCAAAAGGGTTCAGTGGCCAAATTTAATTGAGAAACACTGTACTAAAGCATACACTCAGGTCTGAAAGACTTCAAACACTACCACACCACTAGCCTGGCTTCAGTTAGAATTGTTATAAAACCACTACATTTTTTCAGAAGTACATCATCCATGCCCATACAAAGTTGGTGCTCAGATGTTGAAGCCAGTGAAGATTTTTGTTTTCCTCGTTCTTTGCAGTAGAGAAGAACCAGTGTTGTGGCTCTTTTCTACCCAAGATACATAAAGTAGCTTAATAATTTTCAGATTACTTATTCTTAAAAGCATAATACTGATGGATTAGTTACAAAAGTCCCTCTTGGTAGCTGGACAACTCAACTCCTTACACCCATGTAGTTGACTGTCCTCAAAGCATCTCTACAAAGTGGACTTTGATTACGAGTTTGTGTGAAGCCACTAGCCAGCTATTAGATAGCTTCTTAGCACCCATATTAGCAACAAGAGGCAAATTACTCAAATGGAAGGAGCTTTCAGACAGTGAGCATTTAATGAAGTTAAGATACAGCTATGTATACACACTTGCTACATCTTGGGAACTTTGTTAAATACTCACTGTACTTTAGCTCTGAGTTGTCTTAGTAAGAGACTGCACATATCTCTATGGGGAGGTATCTTTTCCTTGATACTCCTCTCAATATTAGCAAGTACAGCTAATCTGGATATGAAATACAGTTCTTGGAACAGGAGAAGTAGTGCTGTTATAGTAATGATACTGCAGTTTACAAAAACAGGACTCCATTGTTCGTGTCTGACCTATTTTAACTGACAGTAGAGTCCGTTTACTCACCTTCGAGCACAACCAACCATGTTACTCCCAAACAGTTTTGTTTCGAAAGCACTCAGTCATGACAAAAGCTCAGTAATTACTATAGTGCAACCCACTGGTAGATGCTACTGCAGTCTGCTGCCCACATGCTAGGAAACTTTGCCAGTTTTGAATAAGGATGTGTCTAGTAAGCATGCTATAGCGTGCTTCCCAGTGTAGCTTGACAAACATGCATTAGTTCCGCTCATACTAGCGTGCTAAAAACAGAAGTCTGTCTGGAGGTGGCAGTTCAGGCTATCCACCTGAGTAAGTGCCCAGGGGATGAGGCAGGTTTGTGCTCAGGTGGGTATGCCATGCTGCCCCTGCCACACTGATGCTTTTAGCACACTAACTCAAGCAGAGCTAGTGTATGTTTGTCTACCAGTGCTGGGAGCATGCTTCCCAGCTGCTGTGTAGACAGAATTACCCTTAGAGGCAGTAGCTCTGCTTTAGGAGTAAGTGATTAGACTTAATTAGAAAATTGAAGTCAACACCAATCATATTTCAAAATATTTGTTGTAGAAAGTTTGAGGATGTCTGTAGTTTGCCTGCTGCACAAATAACATTGCTCACTGATGAGCAACATTGTTTATTAACAGTGAGTTTGAGATGACAGGACCAGAACCAGACTTAATAATTTAGATGCAGAAGAATTAAAGAACAATTCTGTACTCCTATTAATCACAAAGAACTAAAGGACCATTTCCATTATAAGTGGAATTTTCTTCTACTTGTGTCCATTTCACGGCGCTGAAAATGAAAGAAATGATATTCATTATAAAATTTGCTGTTAAATGTAACAGTAGCAGACACTAAAGAAATGGGCAAATACATATTTTAAAACAAAACAGTAGGAGGGGGAGGAAGGTGATGTCTATCTTCCCAGTGGCATCACAGCTGCAATATACTTTAACTAATTCTTGGATTCAGTCAGGATTAGCATTGAGGAAGACAGACGACAGAGAGTACATTTTCCATTGTTAGTTGTGGCATTATCAAGATTGCACAGATGGCTCATAAATGGAAATGTGCTTACACAGTCACCATAAACGTGATTATGCTCTTTGAAGTGGTTCAGTACTACCTATTCTATCACTCCCATTTTATTTAAAATTACGTAAAGTCAGTTTAACCTGAGATGTATGCACACAGTCAAGCCTCGCTTGCACATTACGATTATTCCACTCATATGCAAACAAATAGCTCTAGTCAACTTTACAAGCAAGACAATAGCAAGTACACAACGGTAAGACTTTCGTTATCCTTGCTGTTTTTTATTCACTTATTTTCCAATATGCGAGTTAGAAAAGAGCTTTTTAAGAAATATAGCAGAACCTAAGTGAAGTTTCAGTTTGCCATGTCCATACTTTAAATGTAATTTACTACTTTTCTTTTAGGCTGACATGGCTATGTTTCAGAATGCCAAAATTTAAGTGCCCATCCCGATATCATTACTGAAACACATACCTTGTGAATCCATTCATACTCTCCAAATTTGGAATCAAAGGTTCCTTTTTGAAGAGACCTCAACTTTAAGGTAAAACGTGGCCCAACCTCTTGAATTCCCACTTTCTTTTCACTCTTGAAGAGGTACCTTCAAAGCCAAAGGGAAACAAATTAGGTGGGATGCTACAGGATGGCAGTTTTTGTTAGCTACTAGCAATATTTGAGAAAAGATCACCTGTGAAATCTAAAGAAGATATAGTCCCGCTGATTGTGAAACGTAGCTACTTGTCTTCCAATGAATTGAGGATCATGTGGGAAGAGAGAAGCAAACATGCGACCAACAGAATGGCCCAGTCGTGTTGTAAAGTTATTCAGGATTACTTCAGGTTGATGTTCTGTGGGCTCCTTCCCTTTTCGCTGGGATGAAAGTAACAAGGTAGGAAGGATAACAAGATAAATACAAAAACATTTCCAAAGATATGTATTCAAAGATAGAAATTTGAACTAATACAACAGAGAGGTAAAGAAGGTTAAGGCCAAAAGATGTATTAACTCCTTTTAAAATGCCATAAAAAACACACAGTGTGCAGCATTAGTTGGTAACATTTAAGGACCTCAAAATGCTGCTAATTCATTGTTAAAAAGCCAAAGTTTCTTGAATAAATGTGAATGAATAAATATCACTCTTTCATATTTTGCCCTAACATATAGAAAGAGTATCCCACTACCAAAAAAAAATATAAATATATATATATATATATATATCAGTCTAGCCATCACAAAAATCTTGGAAAGTCTGTGTGTGGACATTCAATTCTAATTGCTACCAAAGCTACTCTTTCATCCATCCAGGCCAACTTTTAATGAAGCCAGATTGACTGAAGGTACAGTAATTTCAATCCCTTCATTGTTAAAGTGTATTAAAAAAGAGCAGAGTGCTTTTAGATTAGTTGGGGGCTAAACAAGAGTTCAGTATTTCCAGTATACCATCAGGATTCATATACATTAGTGATGGCCCTGTATAAAAATCTAGGTAAGATAATATCTATACAAAGTGGAAAACAGTCTTTTGGAATTTGTTATACAATTGGTTTTATATAATGCTATTGCAACAAATGCAAAAATATATCACAAACAATCCACTGCAGGAATTATTCAGTGAAAGTCTATTGCTCTACTATGCAAGAAGTCAAACTAGAGAATAGTGGTCTTGGTGCTCCTTGCCTCAAAATCAGTAAGACATCACCATCTTTATGAAACCAACTGAACATCATACCAGTATGAACAGTTTCCTCAGTATACCAAAGTTAAGAAAACATGGAAGAAAAAACTTTTACCATTAAGCAATTTGGATCACGCATCTATTTGTTTTTTGCTGTTATTGAGGGAATAAACAACCTCACCTTTATTTCTTTACGCAGACGAACACTGCTCATTCTGAAATGAGCAGTTGGACCATCAGGTAAATGACTTAAAATAAGTCCATCTGTTTCAGAGAGGTAAGAAAAGCTGGTATAGATATGAAGTTCAGTATGCAATTTAAACAGGATACAACAGAAGTGATTTACATAGAAACCTGTGTTGAGTTCCACAGAAACATTGAATATTATATTAGAACCTTGCTAATTTACACAACCTATATTTCATATATGAGAGAGCTGTACCCACCCTCTTCTCAGTAATAATGGAGCTTGGAGTGCTGTAACAAGGTCTCATATTACTAAAATTTCCATACTTAAAAATACATTTTCTATAGTGTATTTTATGTATACTATGAAATATCATTAAAATTTTACTTGTCAAATAGTTAACCAGAACACATTGTGAGGCATTATTTTCTATTTGTTTGTTCACTTTATTTTGCTGCAGATCACCATCAACATAATATTAAGGAAAGCTTAATAAATATTAATAAAATGCAACAGCTGATTAAACTGTGTAACTCAGTGCAATAAGAATGTTATTCATGCACTAGATTGTCTTAGAGAAATAGAGTGATTCACTTGTTGACAAGAATTCCAAGCTATCTACAGAATACCACCATATTGGATACATTCAGCATTTCTTTATCTAATCACCAAAAATATCTCTCAATTTAAAGTGCTAAATTGATACCATTATGATCAAACAAAAACAATACATATGAGGATGTGGCCACATCTAATACCAATATGGAACCATATTATGGCACCTGTGCTGTGTGTGCCTCAGAATTAACCTGAGGCATGCAGGTATCCAAGTAGCATATTACCGCTCTTGTAACTTTGTATTTATAAAGTTTTAAGTTACAGTTTGAGACATTGCGCTAAAAATGGCCTTTGGTTTCATATGCTATATTTGGCCTGTAGAAAGGTAAAAATACATCACAGTATCACCAGGTTCTTAACTTCTAAACATAGTGAAAAACTTCCCTACATCAATTTAAGCTGTATAGTGATATGAAGAGAAAAGCATAATGGATCTGGGAGGGATCTTGGAGACTTATATAGCTCAATTACTTTCTTAACTTTGTCTTAACTAAATTAGTTAGTGAACTAATATCTTCATCATATAATTGAGATAACTCTATGAAGAAACTCCCTCTAGTACATGAAGGATACTTGGTATTTTGCGATCTTCATTAATAACAATCAGATCTGTGAAGTCTCTTGAGATGCACTGTGGGATAATTCTTTTCAGAGCCAGTCCTCTTCGATAGTAAACATGTGCGTTAGGTATGACAGTAGACAGCTGTTCACAGAATCTCACTGTTCTCTGCACAATAGAAAGCCTAGACTGCAATATCTCACTTGTTGGGTATATTGTAAGGATCATACAAAAAAAAATTTCACGCAACTGCCTCCTTTAAGTGCTTAAAATACTTAAGTGTTTTTCTTAAACATTTCTTCCACTAACTCTGCTAACATTAACAGAAATCAAAGTGTTGTATATTAAGAACACCACACAGTAACTAGAGAAAAATGTGTCTGATATTTTGCTGCATTACAGATCTAAACTGTATTGTCCATCTTCTATTTAGAAAGTAAACTCTTTGGGGCAGGGACAGTAGCTTCCTCCATTTTGGAGAGTACTAAACACTCATGGCATTGATGTTCAAAAAAAAATGCAGAAAACAGTTTTTAGAGATTCCATTATTCCTCAAACACAAGAAAGTAGAAAAATCCTAATATTAAGTAATACATTCATGTTTTTAAAACAACAACAAAATATTAAAGGGAAATAGTCAACTTGCAAATAAATCAATTAAAAAAAGTTTTAAAAGTAGTTTCAGGTATGACAGCTGCCCAAGTCCCATGACAACTGGAGGTTTTACAAATCACATTTTCCTAATTTTAAAAAGTGTTTTTCATTCTTATAGGCTCTGTGCAAAAAGCACCAATAGCCCCAACCCTGCAATAAAAATTGAACAGGCACAAGACTCTACCCATGCAGATCTCACTATAGGATTGAGGTCAAGGAGAGGAAAAAGATTATACACAAAGTAAACCAATTGAAGAAAAAAAAATTCAGATAGAGATGCAATTTTCAATTTGGAGGTGTCCTTTCAAGATTGTGCAAATGTAGAGGTCTTGTGAAAGGCGTTGGATTTAAAAATCTACAGACCGAAGTCTCCTATTTATCAAATGAAGAGATAAAGCTTAAGAAAATGGCAGTACACATTTCCTGATGCTGTACTACCAATGTGCTTCAATCCTGACACAGAGGAACCACTTAGTCTAGAATTAAGAAGTTTCCCTGCCCATTAAGTCCTCTGTCTCTCTGTTGAGATTACCAGCCAGGGGACCATTGTTTAAGTCACTGTCTACTGGACTCCAGTTGCATCGTCAACCATGAAATGAAAATCTCTATCCCATAATCAGTCACCTTAGTCTTTCGGACCCCCCATAAAGTGATTGACAAAAATGTAAAGATCTCACACATCAAATTTTATGAAAGTATTTACCCCACGAGGTCTATCTGATGTTGTGATAAGAATCTTGGGAACTGTCTGTCTATTGAAATATGGTGCAAATTCATCGGTAGCTTCATCAAAAGCAATCTAGGAACAAAAACATGGTGAATTTAAAATCTTTAGGAAAAACACACACTAAATTTTTTTATTTCTAAAAATAATTGTCCACTTTGGCCTAAATTCTGGTGCTATTGAAGTCAATAGCAAAATTCCAAAATACTATATGGGTCCAAGTTCTGGCCTATACTGTACTGTTTAGTCAATATGTCCCATTCTGTATCTGTGCTTTTAACAAAGTTTAATATAATGGGAGATAAGATACAGGCAAGGCTTGCTAATAATAATTACTCAGCAGTGGAAAATTATCTTAAATTAAATGATAAAGGGATGGCATATGCAAGATTATCAATTCAGAAATGCCCTAACATGAGAGTGGAAAATAAATATAGCTTATAATCAGTTCTTTTTAAATTAGATTTTGGAGGAAACCATGGTTTAACACATTTACCTCTTCATCATTAGGATCTACAGTTGTTTCATCATAAACTCTCTGGTTTTCAATTGTCTTCGGTACAGGCTTTGGTGGTGCCTTTAATATAAAACAGTTTATTAAGAGTGAAATAAGTTACAGCAATAATTTCTTTTAAAAATAAAATGTAAGGCATTATTTGTACTTTGTGGTACTGAGGGCTTGTCTACACAGTGCTGGCAAAGCACACTAGAGGGTTGTGATTTGTAACATGCTCTAACATGTTGTGCTCTAACTGTCTTGTGTAAACCCTGCTGGTGTGCTTTAAGGGTACCTAGGTTCACATCAACATAGTTTCTACAAATCACACCTTTCTGGTTTACTTTGCCATGATATGTAGACGAGTTCTGAGTCAAACAATGAGCTCAATTCCACATTCAAATGAGTGACTCATTTATTCTGTAATTTATTTTATGTCATCTTTTAGTAATAATTCTTTAAAAGCTGGAATATACCCTAAGACGAGTTGTAATCTTTGTATGCACCATAGAGACTATACTGGCATAGATATGTTGCCACAGCTATGCTTGCATAAACCAACAACACAGACACAGCCTACACCAGTGGAAAGGGTTTATCCATTGGTGTAGGAATACTACCTCCTCGAGCAACAGTACCTAAGTCAACAGAGGCATTCTTCTATTGACCTAACTGCATGAACACTGTGGGGTAACTCAGAATAGTTACATTGCTTAGAGAGGGTGGATTTTTTGCACCCCAACCGAGATAGTTAAATCAACCTCAGTTTTAAGCATGGACGAGGCCTTACTTTGTACATCAGCATCATTGATACCATCACCTTAATTTTGAAGGGACATCATTACTTTAATACTAAAGATGCACTATATGGAGCAGAACACGTGGCCACGACATTCAACCCACTTAGTTTCCAAGTTCATAGGAAGTGGTTGTGGACCACCATTATGTTCCTTGTTTCTTCTTTCTGGTTCAGCCTGTTTTTTCTTCCCCACCATTCTCCCCAGCCTTCAGCCAGTAGCTGTGAAAGAAAAGTACCATATTCCCGTTGCAAAATATTTTACCCACAGCATCTGCTGTAAATTAAATTGACTAAGATCACACAGTGTTAGGCTGTTTCACTCAAAGCAACATTTGATAGAGAGTGCATTAACGCAAATTTGTCTCCAGCTCCTTGTGAATGTTGCAAGAATGGAGATAAAAAACACCCCACCATTAGTCGCTGGGTTTCAGCAACAAGCAAAAAATACCAATTTATTCACTGTTAGTATAAATATGATTATTTTATAGTCAGTTTACCTGAGATTGCACATCATAGTGCTGCTGAGACAGTGTTACATAGTGATTTTGTCAAATGGGTAGAAGCTAACAGAGACACTGTTTATATGCATATATAAATACTGCATCTGGTTTTCAGGAAAGCTCTGCTTTTACCCAATTTGCAGTCGATTTGACAAACAACTGAAACGTTATCTGCCCAGTTATCATACCACAATTCAACAGAACATTAAACAATGGCTTTTTTAGATTCTATAGCCAATGCTCAACACTGCAGCTCAAAAGACAGATATGAACAGCACTGTGACCACTAACGGTCTGACTACAAAACTATAAAGCATCCACTGCTCCCAGTTTGTTAAAGCATATGTAGGGAAATAATTCCAGGTATCCAACTGCAAAAATTACAATACTAACTTAAAATTCTATTTAAAAAAATATTAATATTATACCATACATATTGCTTTCCAGGCAGACAGTGTGTGACACAGGAAGCTATTAATGGTTTTCTTTTACCTTATCTCCAAGGGCTTCTCTCTCCTTTTTCCGTTTTTTCTTATTTGCCAATTTATCCTGAAAAAGGCAAACAAATCTGATTGGTTAATTGGGGATAGTGGTTAAAGGCAGCTCTGCCTATTCCTGTCACACTGCAGCAGTTAGTACAGGGCCCTTTGCTAGAAGGAACCCCTCACCCCCTTTTACACCGGGTCCATCCGTGGCCCCTTCACAGAGTGAAATGAATCCGGCTCCAAAACAACTGGCTGGCTGGGAAGTATTTTAATGATGCAACCAGTGTCAGTACCAACAATGGGGAGAGCCCCCCGGCCCTTCTCCCTTTAAAACACCGTTGTCTGCAGCTGCCCTGAGCGTCTGCAGCTGCCCGGGGTCTGGCCTTATACTGGGAGTGTGAGCTCCTGGGGCGGGGCGGGTCGGTCTCCCCCGTTTGCACAGCACCTAGCCCTGCACGCCCGACAAGTAACAGCCGCGCTCCCCCCGGGGCGGGCAGCCCAGGGAGTGGAGGGCAGGGACCGGCACAGCGAGGGGCTCCCCGCAGGCGGGCCCGGGCCGGACACCCGAGCGGCCTCCAGCTCCCACCTTCCTCCGCTGCTGCTTCCAGCGCAGGAACATGAAATGGCGCCGCTGCTTGTTCTTGATCTCGGACACGCTGAATCCCGGCGGGAACAGGGCCGGCTCCGGGGCCCGCCCCGCGTCCGCCGCCATGCCGCCCGCTCCACCAGCCATGCTGCCCGGTCCGGGCCGCGGCCACCCCAACACTGGCCACTGCGCCTGTGCAAACAGGAGGCGGGGCGGGCACGTGACCCCATCCCGGCAAGGAACCGGAAGTCAGCGAGGGAGGGGCTGGGGCGCGTGCGCAGCAGGACGCGCATTTGTTTCTTCTCTGAGCGGGTGGTTTTTGTGTGCGCCTGCGCCTTGGGGGTGAGGTAAGGACAACTGACTGTCCTCCGCAATAAAAATAGAACCCGGAAACCTTGTAGTGCTAATAGCCCCTTAGACGGGGCGCGCTCCACAGCGCGCGGTATAGCCTCCGCGGAGCCGTGAGAACTGGGTGGGGGACTGGGTGGAAATTGGGCTCCCGAGGCCCGGAGGGACGGGCCTGGGCCTGGTGACAGGGTGGGACCGAAGCCGTCTCGCTTATGTTAAAAGACGAGAGCGGGGGCAGGTGCGTAGGCTGCACGCACTATACCGGCCTGGCTGGAAAAGCCTCCGGCGAGCCGCTAAACCAGCCGTGCGGTGCGGAGAACAAAGGAAACGTGTGCGGCGGCCGCTCTTTGTCTTACTGCCTTTATGGGGCTGATTGGCTTGAAGCTGCACCGCCGCCTGTCTTCCTGCAGCGGGGTTAGTATTAAATAGCCGGCCGCGCCTTCCCTTTGAAGTGGTTGGCGAGGCAGAGGGAGTCAGCACCGCCTGGGGAGCCCGGGCCATAAATTCTAGACCTTGCTACGTGAGCTGCCCTTGACACGCAATTTCACATTGTTGGCGTTTCCCCATCCTAAGATGGATGTAATTTTTGTTGGCTTACTTGCCTCCCAGGAAGGGGTGAGGATTAATGTTTAGCTTTTATAAGGAGGTTTAAAAGCACTGAATATAAGCCAAGTATTTAATGGAAAAAAACGGGCGATTGTAAGCTCCTCAGGGCGGGGGCCTTGTCACTTTACATGTCAAAGCATCTAAAGCCAATATGTATAAAAAAGGACACCATGGAAATAAATACAAATACAAATAAATGCTTCAATGCACTATGTTTTAAGGTGGCAACTTGTCACCAAATTGTTTGGTTTTGAATGAATAATCATGCTGATACTTGTGACAGAAGTTGTGGCACCTGTATGTAGTTTCAGGTGAGTGAGTAGGTACACCATTATGCCAGAGAATTCTTCCTATGTGCCAAATACTGTAATGGCTCTGTCATGAGGCTTATTATTAAAACAGTATTGTGCAGGCATAAGTGTTGGAGACTGAGACTCTGAGTTCCTTAACTACAATGGTACATAACTAACTTTGTGTGTGACTGTAGGCTGGTCACGTAACCTTTGTGTGCTTCACTATCCTCCTCTGTAAAATAAGGTTATTAGTTGTTACTAATCTCGCAAAGAACCTTGAGATCATCAGATGAAAGGTAGTTCCTGAATGTAAAGTATTATTAATACATAATTTATAACCATACTGTCATGCCTACCCTAATAGTCACATGTATATTCCACATTGTCTTGATTTTTCAGAGCTTTCTGGTTTGATAAAGCTCGCTCATGTTCTCAAATGGAAGTCAGTGGCATGAGCATGGTCCTTTTTTTTTGTATTTTCTAATATATATTCATTGTTTTACATTTACAGTTATTTTCTTAGAGTGAGTCAACCTGATTTTTTAATTAATTGTAGGACATTGTAGGCACAACAACCTTTTTTGCATAATTTAAACCCCCATATTCTCAGTTTTTTTTAAATACTGTTTATTTTTGTTAATATGTAAGAATCAGCACATATTTTCAATAATTATTTTTATAAGTAACTAAATTGTTCTGAGATTCTTCATTATTATGAGGGTGAGAACTCCCAGATCTAGCAATATTATTAAAAGCTTTATTAAAATCATGGGTAGCTTGGTATTCGACTGTATAACAAAATGAAAACAAATATCCTTACATGTTATCTTGTAATGTGTTCAGCAAACCTTTTTGAAAATTTAAAAGGCTACACAATGTCTCTTTAACCATTATAGCTGTGCCTTGGCTCCTGTGATAACCCACATCTTTTTACTTAGATTTATTTGGGCTGTTAAATCTTAGGGCCTACACATGGAGGCTCTAAGTATTTGCTCTTAGGTGAAATTAATTATTAGTTTATTAGAGGGTCTTGTGCTGGCCCTCCATATTATTTACATCCCTCATAGGGGTTGTGCTGGGGATTGGCTGGCTGAGCAGCCATGCACGGGAGCCTGCACATGTCTCACATGTCACAAGACTAGTCTCCAGCATACTAACCTGTGCAAGGCCGGCACAGGACAGATGGAGTGAGGGTCTGTGTTTGTGCAGATCCAGTGACCCCCTGTGCCTTATGGAACTAGTTCATAGGGGATACAGCTTCTTTTCCTGTCCAAAGACTAGATTAGCAGCTGGAAGAGTTGCTGCGTAGCAGCAATCTCAGACCTGGTTGGGGTGTGGGGAGGTGAATTTTACTTTTCCACGTTTCATCTACATAGAATCTGAACTTTATACTGTTGGAGAAAATTTCACCTGTAGAGTTCTTTTCGTCAGTCCCAAGCTGCAGAGTAAGTTGAGGACAAATTCCCTGAGCTAGGATGGGACCATACAATTGCTCTCTTCACCTTTCTCGTATATGAGCTGGCCCCTCAAGAATTGCCTTGAAATTTTGGAATATATTTCATGGTTTAGACACAAAAGTTACTTGTACTATGCTGCTTCTGTGAGTGTAGAGAGCAGCATTACAGGATCACTAAGTATATGAGGATATGAAAAAAGGAGTCAAGAGAGCTCAGACCAGAGTTTTCAGGCCTGTTTTTCCTGTCATGTGGCCTGTTTTTACAGTAATGTAACTGAAATGGTTTCAGTGGAGTTATTCTTAATTACTGCTGGTGTAAATGAGAAAAATCAAGCCTCATATTAGGAATTCCTTGCCACTCTGTCAGCTTTACTACATTTCTCAAGAAAAAATACCTTAACTCTCACCTGTGCATCAGGTGCAAGTGGTTTCCGGGTAAGCAGTGATACTTAAGGGGAAAAAAATATTGGGGGTGTGAGATGGAATCCTTTGGTGGCCCCAAGACCTTCAAGCATTTTCTTTGTTACATTCAAAAGATTGCTTTTTTTAAAAATACTGGCACATTGCTAGGTAATTTTGGTCCTGATACAGAATCTATTACAACACTTGAACTTTGTGAAACTTCCTAGGCTTTGCAACCAGAACTGGCAATTGGACTAGTTAACAAAAGCCTTTAAGCTATGATATGTAACACAAACCATAGTTGCTAATAATACTTTAAACTATAAGGTTCTGTTACTGGTGTATTGGTATGGTAATGACAGCTGGCCTGCCTGGGAAGGGTCAGTGTTGTACCTCTCTAATACATATTTACAGAAGTGTTGGAACTAGGGGTGCTGAGAGTGTGGCAGGACCCCTTGGCTTGAAGTGATTTCTGTCATATACAGGGTTTACAGTTTTGTTCAATGACTTTCAGCATCCCCATTATACACATTTTTAAGAAATAAATAAAAGCTTTTTATTTCATCAGGAAAGTTTATTTTTATCACTGCTTCAGATCATATGATGTGTACTCAAAATAATAAAGGAAAACAAATGATCAAGGACAATTAGGAATTAGTATACAAAGACTTTCCCTCAGTATAGTTATCTATAGGAATTCATACTTCAATCCACTTCCTTACATCAGTCCCCCTCCCTTCACTTTATAAGTGGTCATGTCAGTCATAAGAATACTGCATGGCACTAAAATTCCACACCCCTCTCCAAAACCAGTAAGTCCACATACCACCTCCATTTCCATAAGCACATTCATAGAGATACTATTCCCCCCTTCCATTGGGTCATGCAAGTCCATACCGTAGGAGCACAAAGCATCCATAACATCTATGTAGGGTGTCACAGAATAACGGTGGGGACAGTAACTCCATTTATGACAATGTAATTTGGTGGGAATAGTGTCCCAGCCTGTCTCATAGACTCATAGGCCTGGTCTACACTGGCGACAGAGGTCGACGTAATGTCACTTATGGCGAACTCCTAAAGCATGTGTCTACACTGGCACATTAGTTCCATCGACTTAAAGCGTGGTAAAAGTGGACCTAATAAAACCACCTCCGCAAGTGGCGTAGCACGTAATTCAAATTTAATGGGTCAATTTTGCGTCCGTGTACACATAGCGTAACATAATTTGACATTAATGGCCTCCGCGAGCTATCCCATAATGCCCCATTGTGACCGCTCTGAACATTCGTGCTCTGCTGTTACGTGGCCACGCAAACAGGAAATAGCCCCTCCCCTCAAGCCCCAGGAAATTTTGAATTTTCATTTCTTGTGTAGCCAGTGTGGAGAGAGCTTTGTAGCTGAACTTGTCATGGCAACTGTAAGGCCCAAAAACGCTCCGGCATGGAGTCGACCAGAGGTCTTAGATCTGATGGGTCTGTGGGGCGAGAAGTCCATTATGGCTCAGCTCAGAGGATGGGGCACCTAACACACCAGACATGATCCTCAGAAGCTGGACCACACCAGACCTGAAGGATATGAGCCAACCCAGACTGGACCACACCTAAAGGATAGCAGCTAGACTAAATCAGGGAAGGGGAGACAAAGCAGGGTGAAGGAGATCAGATCTTCACGGAGGGGAGGAGCCAAACCACTCTGAATCCTTGAGGGTTTCTTTACCTGTTGCTCCAAAGCCCATCTCTGTAATATGAACTGATTAACAGCAGATCTAGGCAAGCTAGACACCTTAACTTCTTGAGGAAATACCTGTATTTCCTGGAGGGCAAGTGTGCTTCTCTGTGTGGGAGGTGAACGCCAGGGCCTTTCTGTTAGTGTTAATTAGGCATGGCTTGTACTACATGAATAAAATATACCTGTATGTACTGAAGAAAAAAAGGTTTATCCGACACTGGGAGTATGATTCAGTTCTATCTAAATGTCTTACATAATTTATTACCTTCTGTCTTTTCATTATGTTTCTTTGTTTTCAGTTAATTGCTATTAAAGTTTTTTTGTGTACTGCTGGAGTGGCTTCTAGGTACTAAATATTACTAGGTGTAGAATTCATAGCAAATCATTTATTATTTAATTTTTTTCTTTCTGCTTGCAAATTGTACACAAACTGACAATTTCCTCTTTGTCCAAAATTATTCATCAAGAAATTCCTTCAAGTAATTCTTTGACTATAGATTGTTTGTGAACAGTTTGTTACAAGTGTAATATTCAAGGTATTTTTTCCCTCCTTTGCAGGTCATCTTTATAGGTGGAGTGGAGTCATAACAAGTGTTTTCATAATATGTATGTATTTATGTATATTTAAATAAGAAAATAAATACAAGTGACTGAACCCCTGTGGGGTGAGAGCAGAAATCATGTTATTTAAATATTATGTCCCTTTATGTTATTGTATTTCAATGCCTAGATTTCATGCTCATTAGTACTCTGCAAATACATGTGGTGGATAGTTAAACAGGGCCTGACTCTCCTTTCACAAGCAGTGGTTTTACATTGGCTGGACAGTAGAATCAGCACCATTATCTGCCTAGCATAATCAATATCTATCATAGGTATTTATAGAGTGCCAATGATACTTTATAGTCAGTTTCACTATTACCTTTTATAGACCGTCAGTTATTCCCTTGCCAAAAAGACACTTATAAAATTATTGCTGGTAATGTTTGAGGATGACAAAAAATTGGTGGAGTGGTAAGTAATGATAAGGACAGATTAAACCTTCAGAGCGATCTGAGTTGAATGGTATGCTGGGTTGACTTGAACAACATGATTTCAGTACAGTTAAATGCCAGGCCATATATGTAGAAACAAAGATTACGGATCACCCTCACAGGATGGGGGACTGTATTTTTTAAAGCAATGGCTATTTTGGGGGAATTCTGTGGCCTGTGTTACGTAGGGTGTCAGATTAGATGATCAAAATGGTCCCTTCTGGCCTTGGAATCTATAACTCTGAAAAGGATTTAGGAGTCATGGTCCATAACCTACTGAACATAAACTGCCAGAGCAATGTGGTGGCTAAGGGACCATATGCAATCCTTGGATGGATAAGCAGGCGAACAGTAAGTAGAAATAGGGAGGTTTATTACTATTGTATACACCATTACTGGAATGCTGTGGCAGTTCTGGAATCCATACTTGAAAGAGGATATTGAAAAATTAAAAATGGTTAATAAAGAAGAGCTACAAGAATCATTTGGGATGTGGAAAAGCTTCCTTATGGCAAGAAACTAAAGAAACTCAATCTATTTAGCTTATCAAAGAGAAGGTTAAAGGCTACTTGATCATGGCCTAGAAGTACCTAAATGAAGAGAACGTTTATGACAGTAGAAGTCTCTAGCAAAAGCAGAATAAGATCTCATGGCTGGAAACTGAAGATTGACAAATTAAAACTAGTAATAAGTGCAAATTTTACAGTGAGGATAATTAACCATTGTAACAATTTACCTAGACTTCAAGTCTTTAAATCAAGAATTAGTGTTTTTCTAAAAGATATTCTCTAGTTCAACAGGAATTTATGGGTTTGATGCAGGAATCACTTGGTGAAATTCTGTGGCATGTATTGTGCAGGTCAGACTAAATGATCACAATGGTTTGTTTTAGTCTCAAATTCTATGACTGTGAAACATCAATCCTTATAAAATATTTTAAAAGGAATTTAAAAATACGTCAACATAATATTTAAAGGGTGCTGTATCAGAAACTATATATTTTTAAATTTAATTAATTAAAAATTCAAGTGATCAGTTTTTTTAACTATAATAAAGATTTTTGCAGGGGAATTACAGGTGAAGATAGCAGCTCCTTCTATATTGCCTACACTTCCTATGACAAGATCCTTTTTTTAGTTGCTGATGACTTTGCCAAATTTTAACAGTTCAGGATGAAATTCTCCCTGCTGCATGTTTGCATCAAGCTGTTTTTTTCTTGAAAAAGTCTATCCATTTTTGGATATGGTTACAAAAAAACTGACAAGGAAAATGGTCAAGCGTCAAACTACAAAAAGCAAAAGATAATGAAAACAAATGGACAAACTATGCAAGGGAAAAACAGTTTTAAAAAAGGGAAAAGATTGGGGTAAAAACTGTAGGTACATATCCCATTGCTTTTCTTTCTGTGGTCTCTCTGTTGTCTATTTATATTGTAAATTTGTTGTGGCAGGAACCCTTCTTCTCTTGAATCTGTAAAGTGCCAGGCACATTTTGGGGCACTATATAAATAATACTAATATTGAAATAACAGAAGGTAGTAAATCTTGTAAAACATTTAGCTGGCAAAATGTAATGTTCCTGGTGTGGGGTAAGCTCTTCTTCAGTATGGACATGTATATTTTATTAATAAAGCTCAAGATATACATAATTACTATTCACAGAAAGTCACTGGCGTTTACCTCCCTCATATAAAGCCACACCTGCCCTCTGGAAAATCCAGATAGTTCCCCAAATTATACTCTGTTAGCTCTTGCCTAGATTTCACCTTGTTTTATAGTGATTTACAGAAGGAGCTTGTCTGGTTCAAGCTAGTCTGCTTCACTTCCTCCACATGAATCAAGCATAGTCCAATTTACCAGGAAACTGAGATTTTGGCTAGGTTTCTTAGAGCAACTGTTGATCCTTAGCTCTAGTCTGTGCTCTAATGGTTCAGCACATTTTGTGCTCACGCTGCCATTCACAAAGTGTTTTTCAGAAGACTGATCCCTTTCCTCTAGAGTAAAGGATCAAGAACACCCTTTCCGTAAGAGATCACTATGCTCTGTGGATAAGGAGGAATGAACTAAGTATCTTTTTGCCATGTATATATTTCCAGTTTGATTAGATTTTTTCCCTGGCCAGGTTGGATGTTTGTTTTTCTTTTTGATTTGCTGTGTGTGGACTATTTCAAGAGCTGAGATAGGAACCTGAACTTACTATATATATTCAGGAAGAAGTGAGCACATTTAATCTTCAATAAGAATCAAATCCACAAGGGAAGAATGCATCCAGATAACCACCGCTGCAGCTGAATTTCAGACATAAATGGACATTTAATAGTTTATAGAAGTTTAGTTCAGTTGACAATGTATTTTTAATGAGCTTTACTTGTAGCCTCACTCAATCCTAATTATTTCTCACTTGTGTGTGAGTGATGGGATTGACATGCACTGCCCCATCTTCCCACCACTAAACACTGTGGATAAGGAAGAATTAGCTAAGTACCTCTTTACCATGTACATATTTCCAATTTCATTAGATTTTTTCCCTGGCCATGTTAGGAAAAATTGGATGTTTGTTTTTAAAAATTTTTATTTGCTAGGATTGTGGGTGGGCTATTTGAAGAGGGTGATGGTAGGTTGGCAACCTGAGGGATCAGAGGGAAGGTTACATTGCACGGTCCATGGTGTATAGTAGTTGTGGTTATGGTAAAATGTGTGTCTGTGAGAGTAGGAAGTATATACTATGAACTGGCTTTATTTTTTGTTTCCTTGCATTTGTAAGTTTCTGTCAAGTATGTTATGTAAAATTGGTCAGAAAAATTCCAGTGAAACATTTTGTTGTCCGATTGCCAATATGTTGAAGTCAAAATGTTTCATGGAGATGGTTCGATTACAGGGATGTTTGAGTGGAACCCAGGCAGGGCTCCTGTATGTTTTCAGGACAACTCACCTACCCGGCTCCTTGGCAATCCACCTGCAGGACTGTCTCAGAGTCAGATACCCCAGGCCTTCCAGAGTCCACAGTTCCAGGGCAGGCTGCCAGTCCAACTTCCTCAGAGTTGTGAACCCCTGGTCTTCCAGGGTCTGTGGCACTGGGCCAGCCCAGAGAGAAAAATGCCCTGGAATCGGGGCTCCATACTCCATCATGGAGAATTTTGAAATTTTTAGTTTTCATTCTGAGTTGGATAGAAACCACATTTCAAAATACTGAAATCTTCTGCGAAACAGAATTACCTTTCTGAGCACAGCTCTAATGTTATGTTTGTAGCAACCTTAACCATCTTACAGCCAAGTTTTCATGTATTAATTTGCTGAGCTTTTTAAAGTTTAAGAGTAGGTGGGGGTGCTTGGCCAAGAGGCAGGTGGGGGTGGAGGGGCAGACCTGTGGGGAGGTTGGAGGTGAAGCAGTTGATGGGGAAGATTTTATTTATCTGCTGTTGTGCATGAGCATTTATGTGTCAGCAGCTACACATAAGTCCTTATATACCTTCTTCATTGTAAAATAAAATTAGAAAATGTAGTTTTCCTAATAGGAAAAAAATGTGTGTTGCAAACTGGCTTTTTCAGTCAGGTTTATGTGCACCCACCTGGCCCCAATCAACCAACTTTCTGTGTGCCTAGCCCTGATCAATCAAGTTTGGGTGCACAATATAGAAATCTTTAGTTATAACACAAAAACCAGCTAACCCCACCCCCCAATACAAATGAAAAAATACAAAAAACCCAACAACAGCAAAAAAAGACCTGCTGCACCAGATCTATTTAAGATTCACCTTTCTCCCAGGTTTTGAGTAGACAGAAAATGTTTTTTAAAAAGCTATCAGCCAGTAGTGGAAAAGTTACACTGACAAAAATAAGATTCAGCCAGGGCTCAATTTCAAATCCTTTCTATTCAATATTTATGAAGAGAAACCAACTAAAGACTCTATGGGAAATTGAAGGGGCATAAAAACTAAAACTGTGTGGAATTTCACACTGAAAAGCTATCTACTTTTAGAGAAAAACAAAAATGTTTGCAAAATTTTAAGCCTATTTTAGAAACCCTTACTGCAGAGTTGATGTTAGGTGCATCCATAATATTTGTATTATATAAAATTTACCTTTACAGTTGTCCATAATCTGTTATTGAAAATCTTTGAACCCAAGGCTGGAGTATATTGTGTAGAAGATGCATCACTGCAGAGATCATAGTAAAAATAATAAAAATAAGAATAAAAGAATTATAGGTAATATAGGTCAAGACATCTATGGTTGAGGATGACTGACCCTTTTCATTACAAGACCCTGTTTTCAGTTGTTTATAACTTTGCCAAACTTCGACCATTTGGGATGAAGGGTATCTGCCTAAGACTAAACATTTTTGGAAAGTTTTGGAAAAAATGGTTCAGCCGTTTTTCAAAACAAGATTAGGGAAAAAAGACGGTTACTGACCTGTAACTGATATTCTTTGAGATGTGTTGCTCATTTACATTCCGAGTAGGTGTGTGCACTGTGTGCACAGTTTGCCGGAAAGTTCTCCCTCAGAAGTACCCGCAGGGTTGGCTCTGGTGCCCCCTGGAGTTGTGCTGCTATGGCGCTCTATATAGGGGCCTGCCGACCTTCCACCTCCTCAGTTCCTTCTTGCCGGATGGCACTGACAGAGGGGTAGGTGGGTGAGTCTTGGAATGGACATGAGCAACACATCTCGAAGAACACCTGTTATAGGTCAGTAACTGTCTTTTCTTCTTCGAGTGCTTGCTCATGTCAATTCCAAGTAGGTGATTCCCAAGCAAGACCAAGGAGGTGGGGTCAGAGCTCAGATAACTACAGACTGGAGCACTGCTCTGCTGAATGCAGCGTTGTCTCTGGCATATCGAGTGATCACATAATGAGCAGTGAATGTATGGATGGTGGACCACGTGGCTGCTCTGCAAATGTCTTGAATCAGAACTTGGGCCAGATAGGCTGCCGAAGAGGCCTGAGCTCTAGTCGAATGGGCTGTAAACTTAGGAGCTAAGCACTTTTGCTAAGTCATAGTAGGTCCTGATGCACAAGGCAATCCATGAAGAGATCCTCTGGGAAAAAACTGGAAGACCCTTCATCCTCTCTGCCAGTGCCACGAAGAGCTGGTGGTCTTTCTGAATGGTTTGATTCTCTCTATATAGAAGGCCAATGCCCTTCTGACATCCACGGACTGTAATCTACATTCCTAACTGTTAGTATGCGGCTTTGGGTAGAAGACCGGAAGGAAGATATCCTGGTTTACGTGAAACTGGGACACCACCTTTGGTAGAAAGGCTGGGTGGGGACGGAGTTGGACTTTATCCTTAAAGAACATGATGTACGGTGGCTCTGACGTGAGTGCCCTGAGTTCAGAGATCCTTCTGGCTGAAGTGATGGCCACTAAAAATGTCACTTTCCAGGATAAATACAAGAGGGAGCACGTTGTGAGCGGCTCGAATGGAGGTCCTGTCAACTGTGAGAGAACAAGATTGAGATCCCATGGAGGGACTGGCTGATGAGTAGGAGGATATGGTCTGTGTAGGCCCTCCAGAAACCGTGACACCAGTGCATTAATAAAAACTGAGCCACCTGCCTCCCCTGGATGAAGGTACCACCAGGTGTACCTTAATTGAAGACTGCACTAGGCCCAGCTGTTTTAGGTGCAACAAGTAATCCAGAATCGCTGGGATTGGAGCTCATTGATCTTGGCTGCCCCTTTGGGTGCACCATGCCGAGAACCTTTTCCACTTAGCCAGATACGTAGCCCTTGTGGAGGGTTTCCTATTGCCTAACAGCACGTCCCTTACTGGCTCTGAGCATTCGAGTTCCAGGGAACTTAACCACGGATCCTCCAGGTCGTGAGATGAAGGGATCAGAAGTTGAGGTGAAGAAGTGACCCATGATCCTGCATGATAAGGTCTGATAACAGTGGAAGGGTGACCGGACTGTCTACAGAAAGGTTGAGCAGCAAGGTGTACCAATGCTGCCGAGGCCAGGCTGGGGTTATCAGTATCACTGATGCCCTAAGGCCAGGCTGGGGTTATCAGTATCACTGATGCCCTGTCCTGCTTGATCTTTCACAGGACCCTCAGAATGAGTGGGATAGGTGGAAAAATGTAGAATAACTGGCCGGTCCATGGGATGAGGAAGGCATCTGCTATTGATCATGGACTATGCTTCTGAAAGGAGCAAAATTGGAGGCGCTTCCTGCTGGACCTTGTGGTAAACAAGTCTATCTGGGGAATTCCCCCCTCTGGAAGATGGTGTTCAACACATCTGGACGAATGGACCATTCGTACATGAGAAAGCAGACAACCTCAGCAGGTCCTAACGTGTTCCGAACTCCCAGCAGGTCTGAGGCCTCCAGGTGTATCAGTTGTGCGATGCAGAAGTCCCAGAGTCTGAGGGCTTCCTGACACAGGGAAGAGGAGTGAGCTCCACCCTGTCTGTTTATATAAAACATCGCTGTTATGTTGTCTGTAAGGACTGATACCACTTTGCCCTCCAGATGATCTCGGAAGGCCTGACATGCTAGACATACTGCCCTCAACTCTCTCAAGTTGATGTGAAGAAGGAGCTCTGACTGGGACCAAAGGCCTTGTGTTCTTAGCTGTCCCATGTGGGATCCCTGGCCCATCACTGGAGTGTCTGTCACCAGGCAAACTGATGGCTATGGTGCTGAGAAGGGGACTCCCATGTGTACATTGCTTGGGTTGTATCACCAGGTTGGAGATTCCAACACTGATGGAGGGGGGGAGACCACACTATCTATGCTGTGGCAAGCCGGCTGGTACACCATGGCTAACCAGCTCTGTAGATCTGAGGTGCAGCCTTGCCTGCTGTACCACATATGTACATGCCACCCTATGACCTAACAGCCTGATGCATTTCCAGGCTGTCGTGTGATGGTACCGCATCAGATTCTCTATCAAGGCCTGCAGTGCACAGAAGCGAGACCGTGAAAGGAAGGCTCTGGTGAGAACCACATCCAGCACTGCTCCTATAAACTCTATTCTGCTGGTCGGAATCAAAAATGACTTTTCAATATTGAGAATAAGACCCAATTTGTCGAACATGGTCCTGATGAACCATACCTCTGCCTCTTCCTGAGCCCCAGTTTGTCCTTTTATTAACCAGTCCTCAAGGTAGGGAAACACCTGTACACCTCTCTTCCTCAGGAATGCTGCTATCACCGCCATACACTAGGTGAAAATGCAGGGAGCCATTGAGAGTCCGAAGATTAGGACAGTGAGTTGGTAATGCATTTGAGCCACAATAAAACAAAGGAATTTCCTGTGGTCCAGAAAGATGGCAAGTGGAAATACGCGTCCTTCAAGTCGAGGGTGGTGTACCAATTGCCTGGATCCAGAGAAGGGATAATCAACGCCAGGGTAACCATTCGAAATCTCAACTTCTTCATGTGCATGTTGAGGTTCCAGAGGTCGAGGATAGGGTGGAGCCCTCCTTTGGTCTTCAAGATTAGGAAATACCGGGAGTAAAACCCCTTCCCTCTGAGATCCCAAGGGACCTCTTTCACTGCTCCGACTTCCAGAAGCGCCTGTACCTCCTTTTGCAGAAGTTGCTCATGAAAAGGGTCCCTGAAGAGGGACAGGGAAGGGCAGGGAGAGTGGGCATGAAATAAACTGGAGAAAATATCCCAGTTTCACAGTGTGGAGGGCCTACTGATCCGAGATAATTTGGGATCAGGCACTATGAAAACAGGATAGATGGTGTGAAAATAAAAGGGGTGGATCTGGGGAACTGAATAGTATGCTGTCCTTGAGCGTGCCCTCAAAAGTTCTGCTTGTTTTCCGAGGACAGTCTTGGGTGGCCGGAGCTCCTGTTGGAGGAGGTTTGGGGGCCTGCGTCTGTTATTGTTTCTGCCCCCTCAGTGTTTTGTGTCCTGCCTGGATGAGCCCTGGTAGAAGCAGGGCAAGGGTTGTGGTCTAAAGGGTCTCCTTTAAGGTGCTGGTCTGTGGAGCTCTAAGGACTTCAGGGTGGCTCACGAGTCCTTCAGACTATGCAGTTTATTGTCTGTCTGAGAGGAAAAAAGGGCCGGACTCAAAGGGGAGATCTCGTATGGTGGTTTGCACCTGAGGCAGTCCTGAAGCCTGGAGCCAAGACCTCTGTCTCATCGTCACTGCTGATGACATTGTTCTGGCAGCAGCATCCGTGCTGTCCAGCACTGCCTGGAGTAGAATCTTTGAGACTGTCTTTCCCTCCTTAACATGCCCATCAGACTCAGCCTTGGCGTCGGGGGGCAGTGTGTCTCCAAACTTCTCCATGGAGATCCAAGAATTGAAAGCATATCTACTAAGGATAGCTTGTTGGTTTGCTATCCTAAGCTGGAGCCCCCTGGTGGAATAAACTTTCCTCCTGAAGAGGTCCAGCTTCTTGGTTTCTTTCGCTTTAGGCATTGGACCCTGCTGCTCCTGATGCTCCCTTTCATTAGCCATTGCCACCACAAGCGACCCAGGAGATGGGTGTGTATAAAAAAGTTCATGCATTTTTGAGGGGAGGAAATATTTCCTCTCCACCCATTTGGCTGTTGGGGCCATAGAGGAGGGAGTCTGCCACAGGGCCGTGGTGTTGTCCTTGATGGTTTTTATGAGAGGGAGAGCCACCCTAGAAGGACCTTCAGGTGTTAGAATGTCCACCGTGGGGTCATCCCCCTCGGCAATCTCCTCTGCCTGAAGGCCCATGTTTCTAGCCACCCTGTGGAGCAGCTCCTGGTGCACCCTGCTGTCGTCTGGAACTGGTGCTGACCCGGCCTCCACAACTGCCTCATCCAGTGATGATGCTCTGACCTCTGGGGTCCTGTACACCTGACAAGTCCTGAGCTGGCTCTTCGTCCTCAGTGCTGGGATCTGTGTGCAATGCTGGTCCCAGTGCTGGGGACTGGGCTCTCTGTGGCACCGCATGAGGCACTTGCTGCTGAGTGGGAGGGGCGGTCTCTTGTGCCCAAAGCCATCAACTGGGACCTTGATGAGAGGAACTCTTGGGCCTGGTGATACATCCAAGGAGTTCAAAATGGTCACTGAGATGGCATCTGCTCCTGTGGGGCCCCCAGTACCACAAACAGCTGTGCTTCCCGTGGTGCTGGAGGATGACTGTATTGCTTGTTGTGGTGCTGGCTCCTCTATGAGGCATATGACTCTGCCTTGGAGTCAGAAAAGAGCAATTCACTCTTTGGTGACCAAGGGGAGGTGGTGCTGTGTGGTGCCGTTGACCGGTGCTGTGGGGACCTCAATCTCGCCATCATGGCTGGCTTGCTCAGGGACAGTACCGTCGGTCTCCTCAGTACCGGATCACAATCTCGAAGGTGGGTAGTGGAGGCGGTGGAGCTGTCTTTTTGATAAGGCCTCTGGCCACCTTGAATGTCTCAGGGGTGGAGGGAAGTTGAATATCCTCCTCCTCCCTTTCCCCCTGCGGTGAGACCACCGGTGCTAGACTCGACGTGGCCCTCCTCTGGCCCAAAGTCAATGGCACCAAGGTCGATGGCTGAGGGCTCACATGCCCCAGTGCAGAACACATCTTAGTAGCCTCCCCAGGCCTGGACTTGGGCATCGGGGAGCGCCCTCTGTTTCCACTCCTCCTCTGCGGCACTGGGGAATGGAAACGGTGCCGCTTTTCAGCCCGTGTCGAGCCTCTCGGTGCCGGGGACTGGTGCTGAGGTTCTTTCTGTGCCAGGGATGTCTGTCGGTGCCAGAGTTCCTTCAGTGCCCTCTCCTTTTTTGGCACTGGCTCCTTCATTGAAGCCGGAGCACTCCTCACAGATGCCGATGAGAGCCCTGCTCTCTGGTCTGCAGGTCAAAGAGTGGCCTCCATAAGCAGGAACTTCAAACACTGACTGCGCTTCTTTTGGGTCCTAGGCATGAAACCTCTGCAGATCTTACACTTGTCTTTTAAATGAGACTCCCCGAGGCACCTGAGACCGAGTGCGGGTCATCTCTTGGCATAGGTTTCAAGCAGGACCCACAGGGCTTGAAGCCAGGCATACCTGGTCCCTGGAGGGGAGGGAAGGTTAACGACCCGATAAGCGAGCACTTACTCTACACTAATTACCTACAGCAAACTAAATGAACTACTGAACTATTTACAGGTACTTGGAAAGAACACAAATACGAGCTGGGTTAATATATGCATATAACAAAAATATTACTTTTCTATACCTACAACCATTTTATTTCTTTTAGTCTTTTAACTCTTGCAAATACGAGGGAAGCACTTGCTAGGCAAGGGCAGCAGTTCCAGCGACCGTCACAGGCGGTAAGAAGGAACTGAGGAGGCAGAGGGTCAGCAGGCCCCTCTAAAGAGTGCCATAGCAGCGTGACTCCAGGGGGCACCAGAGCCAACTCTGCAGGTACTTCTGAGGGAAAACTTTCTGGTGAACTGTACATGTACTTGGAATTGATGTGAACAAACACTTGAAGAAGAATATATTTTGCCTATGTTACAAAAAATTCTTACAAGCATTTCACCGAGAAGCTCTAGTGCTCCCATGCTTTGGAACAGGGACTAGAAATTTAGCCAGAGGGTGGGAGGGAGATTGTTGACCTGATGTCAGAAAAATGGCTTTTGCTATTTCTGTGAAAATTCCCCAAAATTTGGACTAGTTATAGGATTCAGAAAAGATCACAGTTCACAAATGCTGAGAAGAGAGTTAGAGTTTGGCAACTAAATTCTCCAAAAATGTCTTCTATACTGAGCATGCTCCATTCCTTCACAATTCCTGTGTGTGACACAGAGAGCACATGCGCCATCCCTTTAGAACAACCAGGCCTGCTCTCTCCTAGGACAGCTGGGGCTGAGCAGGACTTTCTTTGCCATTGCTCCTCACAGGTGCCTGGGGCTACTGTGGCACCAAACACAGGAACCGAGAGCAGGGAAGTTATCTCTCCTGTGCTCTCAATGCTTCTTCTGACAACACCTTGAGAACACCCACGATAAGGTCAGGTCTTGTATAGCACTTATTAGGAAACTGGCTGGAACATCATGGGGCTCCAGTCCATGGACCCTATAAACTGCAACAATTGCCTTAGTACATTCTGTGGCTGAATACTTTGCGCCGGTGTGGTCTCATAGCAGTCACACTAAATTCCTTGATACTCAATTCAACAATGCCATGTGCATAGTGTCAGATGCTCAAATCAACTCCAGTCAACTGGCTCCTGATGCTATCACACATCCAGCCTCCGCAGATTAGAAGAGCTGCCCAGACATTTCACTTTCTGAACTATGTCAATGCAAATACAAGGATCCAGTTGCACAATGATGTGCAAAATCTGCCAAAGACAAGATTAAAATCCCGTAACCCTCTATGGAACCGCATCAAGACCCTTACACTCGACTTTGATGCTGAGGCTCAATGGAGAGCCACATGGATTGTTTCAATCACTCAAAACAAACAGCTTGTTCCTGAGAAACCCCCGGGTTTTGATTTATGTTGGAAAGACTGGTGCAGATTTAATTTCATTGGGACATCTCATGGGAGAGGTGGACAAACCCTCTTTAAATGGAAAATGAGGCAAACACCTGTATGCGACTGTGGTCACCAGTCACAAATGATGGAGCACATTATATCTGAGTGTTCCCTTTGTTCTTTCTCCGGGGGACTGAAGGACATTCACCAGCTCACTGCTGCGTCAATGTGCTGGCTATCGAATTTAGATACAAATTTGTAATCTCTCCAAGTCATGCAAAAGAAGAAGAATAATTCTCCTGCTGCTAATGCCCAGCCATCATAGAAAAGGAGCCTGGCAGCCTGCTAACATGCAGAAGGGGGAGCAATTGGGAGGAAGAGATAAAGGGGTAGAGGGAGTGGATTTGGAGCCTGAGAGGGGGTTAGGAGCAGGGGGCTGGAGCAGATGGGGGCAGAAGACCAGGGGCATGGAACAAGGAGGGAAAGAGAGGAAGGTGTCAGGGAATGGTAGGAACAGTGGAGAACAGTAGGAACCAGGACACCAGTAGGGGAGGGGACAGGACAGTAGCTGTAGAGGTGGGGAAGTAGGAGCAAAAAGGGGTACAGGGAATCTAAGGGAACAGGGACAGAAGGATCTGTAACTAGTAGAGCACACCTTCCTGCCAGAACCTGGAATTGAACCCACTATCCCTGACCCTCAACACCTTTTTCTGTTTAGCAAATAGCTGTTAAACCCACTCACCAAGTGTGTCTCCATCCCTCTAATGGCAGAGCCACACAGAAGATAACAGCCTTCTACTTCTATGAGTACTGCATTAGTGATGGAGGAGTGCGCTGTGGATCTAAAGATTCCAACCTTACTATTGAACCATGGTGGTGGCGGGGGGAATATGGTGATGACATTTGTGTTTTTAAATGATTTATAACCTTAGAAAATTACATACAAAAATGTACATTAAAGGAAGGTTAAGACTGCAAAGTCAAGCACTCAAAAGTTAGAAAATGTCAGAATTAAGGTTGCCTGCGTAACCTTAATCGAGCCTCGTTGTATTATGATACAATCTTCAATTACATGATCACATACTATTTTTTCCACACAACTCTGCCTCATTCCGTGCCCAGGATGGAGATGCTCTAGGGAAGTATTAGGGTTGTGTGGTGAAGGAGGCTGTTGTCTGTAGGACCCCTGCCTCATTTTGTTGCAGTAGTTGGAAGGTGTGCAGTGAATGAAGCAGGGCACTGAGAAAGAGAGAATATTCTCAGGATTTAGGTTGTTGAATGCCACCCTGGAGAACTGGATTCTATCCCTGTTTCTGCAAAAGAGTTCCTATGTGATGCTAGGCAAGACTCATCTACCAAGTTGACACATTTGATATATTTTGGTTTCAAACTCTGTGCCTCACTTTCCTGTGTGTAAAATGGGGCTAATGCCACCTCACTTCACAGGGCGTTGTGAAGATAAATTCATTAATGTTAGTAAAGGACTAAGATGCTACAATGAGAGCACCATTGAAAAACCCATGAAGAAATTAAGTTCTGTATTCAGTGCAGGGTTCGGATGGTGTGCAGTAAATAATGCACTGGGCCACATACTGCATGATGTGGATGAAAAGAAACATTGATAGCTACCCATTCAATATGCACTGTCCATTCTGTGCATTGAATGAGATAGGGGGCCTATAGAAAAAAATGTAGGTAATTATGGAACTAAAGATTGTATCATAATGCATACACAAAATGGGGCCAAATTAAGGTGGCATGAGCCCCTAATTCTGGCATTTCCTAACTTTTGATTGCTTGACTTCATAACCTTAATATCTTTGGATGTAATTTTTTGTGAGTGATATGTTTCTGTATACTGTAGGCATATTCGTATGCTATTCAGTATCAAGTCACCTGGGAACATGGTAATTCTCTCTTGTTGAAAGAAATCCAAGTACCTTGAGCATAATCTAATATAAATTTATACCCTCAAGCACAAGAGTTGCTCGTTACAGAGCATAGAACAGGAAGAAATAGGGAAACTTGGTCAAGGTAAGATAGAGTAACCATAGTCAAGTAACAAATAATAAACGGGAAATAAACAGGAGCTGTGTAAATGACTTGTGTGGTTCAGGTACTAATTATTCGTTTGGCAGACACTGAGGGATCTGAAGTCTGTGAAATGATACTATGCACTTGGAAAGCTCAAATCTTTACCAGTAATGAAACAAGTAATACAAATGTTAAGTTTTGTTACTGAACAAAGCCATGAGATAGCAGGAGCTCAGAACCTGCCTAATGGACATATTCTTCTCTGATGGAACTCCATGGCTATCCTTACCATTACACCAGCATAATCATCGACCCCTTGGGGGATCTCTGGCATGCCATGCTACACCATTTCCTGGTAGTGGACCGGGTGTAGTATTCCAAGGCAAGCACAGTAGGTACTTCAGCTGCCAAAGCTCTATGGTCCTTAGCAGCTGGTGGGTCCCAATATGCATTCCACCAATTGCTGATAACACCACGCTCTAGACTCTAGGGGCATCATTTCAAAAAACATTCAGAAGGAGAGAGGGAAATTGTGTCAGCACATAGAACATTATATCTTGTAATGTCTGGGAGAGGGCAAAAAGTAGAAGGCATAATGGAGCGATGAATCCTATACAACTATGAAAAATCGGGGCGGGGAGACGACAAAACTGCCTTTCTTACCTCATAGCAAATGATGCCTCTACCAGACACCCTGCCTCTGTGGCCCTATTCCCCTTATGTCCTATCACCCTGCAGGTTGGAGCAAGCGAAGCAGCAGCTGACTTGCCCTCAGCACATCCATCACACTCTGATGACCTTTTACTGCTCAACCAACTGATCATGCTAGAGAAGAATTCCACACATATCAATCTGACCTCATCATACTAGGACCTCCAGCTAGGCTAAATTTGTAGAAGAAGAAAAAATAGTATATGATTTTATTTCATTGTTCATTTTATTGTTTTTCTTTGGGTAGTGAAACTAGTATTTATGAATACTGGGAGGAAGTGTCTGTATGTGACACACACAAAGCTTAGGCCTAAATTAAAAAAAAAAAGTGGCATCTGATTTTGGATGCCTCAGTTTTCAAATGCCCAATTTAAGACACCTTGGGGTCTGATTTTCAGAAGTGCTGAGCACTTGCAGCTCACATTGATTTTAACTGGAGTTGTGAGTGCACAAGGCAGGCACACAAATTCACAGACCACCTTTGAAAAACTTGGCCTTAATTTGGAAAATTCAACTCTAAGAAGGTACGAGGAAGACAAGGTTTGCCCTCAGAATCTCTGATTTGCCATTAACAGTTTGTTCTGATGATGTAATGCTTGTAACATAATAGCCTTGCTAAAGAGTTTTTTGAAAACTGGTCTCTCATGCTTAGAAAATCTGTGTTCAAAAAGCAGTAGTTATTATCCTAATTGGATGTCAGATTTCTAATTATTACTTCAAACACAACAACAGAACAGCATCAGCATGTTTCATTTTTTCAAAATCTCTTCTATAGGAGTTTCTAGCCACACCTACTTCCTCTTACAAGAAATGTTCTTCTTCTCATGACCGTATGGCCAAATATATATTAATTTATGCAATATATTTTGTATATATTTAAGAGCTTAGCCCATTCCACAGCGGTTACTTAAATGTTAATCTACCTTGCATTTAACATTATGACATATTTAAATTTTATTAATTATACATACTTTACACTGAATTTACTTCAGATGTCATTAAGATTAACCTCTTGAAATTTCCCTTGTTACATAGAATCATAGAATCATAGAATATTAGAGTTGGAAGGGACCTCAGGAGGTCATCTAGTCCAACCCCCTGCTCAAAGCAGGACTAACCTCAGCTATATCATCCCAACCAGGGCTTTGTCAAGCCTCAGCTTAAAAACCTCTAAAGATGGAGATTCCACCACCTCCCTAGGTAACCTATTCCAGTGCTTCACCACCCTCCTAGTAAAAAACTTTTTCCTAATGTCCAACCTAGACCTCCCGCCCTGCAACTTGAGACCGTTGCTCCTTGTTCTGTCATCTGCCACCACCGAGAACAGCCTAGCCCCATCCTCCCTGGAACCCCCTTTCAGATAGTTAAAGGCCGCTATCAAATCCCCCCTCACTCTTCTCTTTTGCAGACTAAACAAGCCCAGTTCCCTCAGCCTCTCCTCATAAGTCCTGTGCTCCAGCCCCCTAATCATTTTTGTTGCCCTCCACTGCACTCTCTCCAACTTGTCCACATCCTTTTTGTAGTGGGGGGCCCAAAACTGGACACAATATTCTAACTGCAGCCTCACCAATGCCGAATAGAGGGGAATAATCACTTCCCGTGACCTGCTGGCAATGCCCCTCCTAATGCAGCCCAATATGCCATTAGCCTTCTTGACAACCAGGGCACACTGCTGACTCATATCCAGCTTTTTATCCACCGTTACCCCCAGGTTCCTTTCTGCAGAGCTGCTGCCCAGTTCGTTGGTCCTCAGTCTATAGCTGTGCATGGGATTCTTCCTTCCTAAGTGAAGGACTCTGCACTTATCTTTGTTGAACCTCATTAGATTTCTTTTGGCCCAATCCTCCAGTTTGTTTAGGTCACTCTGTATCCTATCCCTACCTTGCAGGGTATCTACCACTCCCCCCAGCTTAGTGTCGTCCGCAAACTTGCTGAGGGTGCAATCTACCCCATCCTCCAGATCATTAATAAAGATGTTGAACAAAACCGGCCCCAGGACCGACCCCTGGGGAACTCTGCTTGTGACCGGTTGCCAGCTAGACATGGAGCCATTGATCACTACTCGTTGAGCCCTATGCTTTAGCCAGTTCTCTATCCATTTTATAGTCCATTCATCCAACCCATACTTCTTTAACTTGCTGATAAGAATACCGTGAGAGACAGTATCAAAAGCTTTGCTAAAGTCAAGGTATATCACGTCCACCGCCTTCCCTACATCCACAGAGCCAGTCACCTCATCCTAGAAAGCAATCAGGTTGGTCAGGCATGACTTGCCCTTGGTGAATCCGTGTTGACTGTTCCTGATCACCTTCCTCTCTTCCAAGTGCCTTAAAATGGATTCCTTAAGGACCTGCTCCATGATTTTTCCAGGGATTGAGGTGAGGCTGACTGGTCTGTAGTTCCCTGGATCCTCTCTCCTCCCTTTTTTGAAGATGGGCACTATATTTGCTTTTTTCCAGTCATCAGGGACCTCCCCCTGTTGCCATGAGCTTTCAAAGATAATAGCCAATGGCTCTGAAATCACCTCAGCCAACTCCCTCAGCACCCTCAGGTGCATTGCATCCGGCCCCATGGACTTGTGAATGTCCAATCCTTCTAAATAGTCTTGAACCCGTTCCTTCAGCACTGCGGGATGTTCGCCTCCTTCCCATTCTGTGCCACCCAGTATAGCAGTCTGGGAGCTGATCTTGTCTGTGAAGACAGAGGCAAAAAAGGCATTGAGTACCTCAGCTTTCTCCACATCCTCTGTCACTAGGTTGCCTCCCTCATTCTCTAAGGGGCCCACACTTTCCCGAACCTTCCTCTTGTTGGCCACATGCCTGTAGAAACCCTTCTTGTTCCCCTTCACTTCCCTTGCTAGCTGCAACTCCAATTGCGCTTTGGCCTTTCTGATTTCATTCCTGCATGTTCGAGCAGTGTTTATGTACTCCTCCCTAGTCATCTGACCAAGCTTCCACTTCTTGTAAGCTTCTTTTTTGCGTTTAAGTTTGCCAAGGACATCTTTGTTAAGCCAAGCTGGACGCCTACCATATTTGCTATTCTTTCTGCACATCGGGATGGTTTGCTTTTGTGCCCTCAATAAGGTCTCTTTAAAATACAGCCAGCTCTCTTGGGTTCCTTTCCCCCTCATATTAGCCTCCCAAGAAATCCTGCCCATCAGTTCCCTGAGGGAGTCAAAGTCCGCTTTTCTGAAGTCTATGGTCCGTATCCTGCTGTTCTCCTTTCTTCCTTTCGTCAGGATCCTGAACTCGACCATCTCATGGTCACTGCTGCCTAGGTTGCCACCCACTTCTACTTCCCCTACCAAATCTTCCCTGTTTGTGAGCAGCAGATCAAGAGAAGCTTGGCCCCTAGTTGGTTGCTCCAGCACTTGCACCAGGAAATTGTCAGCGACACTCTCCAAAAACTTCCTGGATTGTTTGTGCTCTGCTGTATTGCTCTTCCAGCAGATGTCAGGGTGATTGAAGTCTCCCATGAGAATCAGATCCTGTGAACTGGAAACTTTCCCTAGTTGAGTAAAGAAAGCCTCATCTACCTCATCCTCCTGGTCTGGTGGTCTGTAATAGACACCCACCATGACATCACGCTTATTGTTCTTGCTTCTAAGCTTAACCCAGAGACACTCAACTGACTTATCTCCAGTTTCATACTGGAGCTCAGAGCAGTCATAGTGCTCTCTTACATACAGTGCAACTCCTCCCCCTTTCGCCCCTGCCTGTCCTTCCTGAACAGTTTATACCCATCCATGACAGCGCTCCAATTGTGGGAGTTATTCCACCAAGTCTCAGTTATTCCAATCATGTCGTAGTTTCTTGACTGTGCCAGGACTTCCAGTTCTTCCTGCTTGTTTCCCAGGCTTCTTGCATTTGTGTACAGGCACTTGAGATAAGTAGCTGACTGGCCTACTTTCGCAGTATGACTCGGGAGGCCTCCCCTGCTGCACCCTCCTCCTTCTGCTTCCTTGTGGTGTCCCTCTTCCCCCCTTCGGGCTTAGGTCCCTGTCCCCCATCAAAACTAGTTTAAAGCCCTCCTCACTAGGTTAGCCAGCCTGTCTGCGAAGATACTCTTCCCTGTCTTCGTTAGATGAATCCCGTCTCTTCCTAGTAATCCTTCTTCCTGGAACAGCATTCCATGATCGAAGAATCCAAAGCCCTCTCTTCGACACCACCTGCGTAACCACGCATTTACTTCCGAAATGCGATGGTCCCTACCTAGGCCTTTTCCCTGAACAGGGAGGATGGATGAGAACACCACTTGCGCTTCAAACTCCTTTATCTCTTTTCCCAGAGCCACATAGTCCGCAGTGATCCGCTCAAGATCATTCTTGGCAGTGTCATTGGTGCCAAATCCTGGACCCTTGTTACAGAGGAACTCCACACTGGCTTGATTAATCTAGTCTAATTAAAGGTGCCCAATATCCTTGTGTCTGAGGATATAATTTGTTTCTGCAAAGTGTAGAGCACTCTGAACTAGGAAAGCATTTAAGCATGTGCTTAATTATAAGTGAAGTGCTGATCATGAGGCTAGTGCAGAAGATAAATTATTTGCTCCTGATATTTTAAGAAGAGTCTCCCATAAAATTTCTCCTCCATTTTCTATAATACTCAGACCCAAGGCTCCATGTGCTTGCAGAGAAGGGTGAGACATTGTGGAATATATTAATTTGCTTTCCTGCCTACATAAAAAACATGCTGCCATAAACATGAGCAAGAAAGGGGGGCAACACCAGAGGCAAAGAAACATATTAAATTGAACTTTGTTGGAAATATTTAGACATTTCTGGAAAAAAAATAGACAAAGTATATAGGTAGCTTAGCACAATGTTTAACATCCATACTTTAAAATGCATTGCTGGGATAAAAAGGATGTTTCCAAAACCGAAAATTGTCACACTCAAAGGAGAAACCCCAAATGACCAAACTTTTCAGGCAGCTTGAGAAAGTAATAATTCCTGATGGATGGTCAATCATTTAAACCCATCCATCCTCCCTCACCCCACCCCACCCCCGGCGTAAAGCCTCATTTGAACCATAGAGCAGAAATTGCTGCATATATTGGGATTCTGTACAAAGGACATTGGGTCATGATATCCCAAAACATGAGGTAAAAATGCTAAGCATAATTCACAGTGCCTATCTGGATGCTGAAAAGTATAAGAAAAGAGCCCAGGCTGTCCTCTTCTGGCCAGGTGTGAATGCTGCCAGTAAAGGTGAGATATCCAAGTGTGAAATCTGCAACAGACACAGGAAACAAAGTCCAAAAGAACCACTAAAACTACATGGCATTCTTGATTGCTCTTGTTTCAGTTTGACACAGATCTATTTAAATTAAATGGGAAAGATGGCCTCTTATTAGTGAATTACTACTGAGATTTTTTTTTTTTTTTTAAATTGAACTATTGCGCAATGAATTATGTCACAATGCCAGTAAACATAAATTACAGTTTCCTTGCCATGGGATTCAAGAAAAGTTAATAATAGAGAATGGCCCACATTTTAGAAGTGGATCATTTGGGCAGTGCTCTTTCACAGATTAGTTTAAGCATACCATGTCATAGCTGTACTATGCACACTACAATTAATTAGCAGAAAATTCAATTAATGTAGAAAAGCGCTTGATTATTTAGAAAAGGAACGAAAAGCAGAAGCAGTAGTGGTTTCCAGGGATCCAGCTATATTCTTCACATTGTTAGAATACTGCAACACCACTCACAGTGCTTAATTGGGATCACCAGTTCAAAGACTGATGTTCAGAAGGACAAAAACCTCAGTGCCAGCATCTAACTAGTGTTTGAGCCAAGGACAACTAATTCTGAAGTCCTTGTAAAAGAGCTGTATGCCAAAAAGCTAGAACAGAAGACGTACACAGCTCCTCCATTCCAAATCAGAGAGGATGTTAGATTTCAAACAAAAAGTGACTGGGAGCCTGCTAAAGTAACTGCTAGCCATCCAGACCAAGGTCAGGCACCATAACCACCCAGAGGGTCAATCCTACAGGAGGAACAGAAGGCGTCTGAAACAAAACCAAGGAGGACACTGGCACTCTATTTCTTGAGGACATCCAGGATGCTACTGGCAGGCAGTGCTCAGAAACATCTGACCATGTTGTCACTGCCAATGAGCACCACCAGGAATAGCAGACACAGACTCCAGGTGGTGAATCCATCTAAGCAATGGACTAGGTCATTGCAGAAGGAACTGTTCAGAGAACATGAAGTGGCCACGTGAGCAAAAAGCCACAGAGGTTCAGCGATGGTAGTTACTGACAGATGTCCAGTGCTCAAACCTCCATTCTATGCATCTCTACTTGTGTATTTTATGAATTATCTATATTAGTTTGTGGCTTTTATTTTTAGTAGATATTATAATATTTACATTTGTTATTTCAAAACCAGAGCATGTATAAATAGGAACCACCGGAGGCAGCAAATACTGACCCCTGCCATTTGACAGTGGTACCAACCTTATTGTAGTCATGGCCTATTTTGAGACTGGGTCCTGGAAATAAGGATCAGTTCCTTACCAGCATTCCTGCATGTCACACCTTTATTACATTAACATGGTAATTTATTTCACTGATAATCATTTTAGGCAAAACATCCAGCTAATTACGCAATGCCAAATTGCTTCACAGTCACACAGCTTTCAAAATCCCCAGCTGTTCCCTGTTCAGCAGTCCAAATCTCCTGCTTCATATCTTCAGTTCCTAGTATGCAGTTATGCATCCTCAATACAAATGGGACCTTGAACATTGCCAAATGCTGTTGCTGGCTCTCTTGGCTAAGACATTTATGTTGAGTGCTTATTCTGGAAAGGTTTGTACTTTTGATGCTGAAAACATGGAGTGGATTGATAGTGTAGCACCATGTGAAATGTATATCATGGGGCAGGAGGGGCAAATGGGGTATATTCTTTGGCAGTACATTTTTAAAAAATTCCTGCCATTGTGTGGAGTCTAGTTCATTCTGAGGAAATAAAACTAGCTCTTCAGAAGTATTTTATGAGCAACAGAGATAGATCTCTCTGGAAAAGATGTAGTAGTTTCCAGGGAAGAGAGAACTCTTTAAAGGGCCTGGAAACCAGCCCAATCCTCACTCAGTTTGGTTACAAAATTTTAACAAGAGCCTTCTGGGTACTCCAAAGAGTCCTCTCCTGTACTGCACTGTCAGAAGAGGTCAAGCAGGGACTCTGTACCCAGTGGTTAAAGTAAAACAATGCTTAATTTGTAATGACAGAGGTGCTGGAACGCAAGCATTTTTTTACTTTCATAAATGATGGGACAAATCCAGGGCTATGAACTGCCAAGCTTAGAGGTCCCGGGGCTTGGCCCTGGCAAAAGTTAAGCACTAAAGTAAAGCCAAATAGGAGGGGGAGCTCAACAGTTCTACTGGCTGTAGGTTGTTGTAGGTATCGATATCATTCGGTGAATTGACATTGTATCATCTTACATGACACAGGGATGAGAATGGGACAAAGAGGTGCTCAGGATAGGGAAGTGGATGAGAGGGAACTCTAACTCTGCTTTTAGCAAAAGTGGGGAGCTGTGCTCTTCCACATTTCCCCTTGTTGTCCTTGCTGCATGATCGGACTGACAGAGATGTTCAGGAAGGTGGGGAGATCTTTCAAATGAGCTCCCTGCTCTTGAATTTTTCCCAAGCAGCCCCACACCGATCTTCATCCCCCTCTGTCCCTGTGCAGCCCCTGGGAACAAGAGCCTGCAGAACAACTGGGTGGTAAGAAACATGGATGAGAATGGTTCCCCAAAAGGGGGTGGAAATACCAGTGGGGAGCATTTGGTGGAAGAGTTGGGGGGGAGGGGGATAATGTGTCCTCATCCCCAAGCTGTGGGGGGAACAAGAGACATCGTGCCTCAATGCATGCTGCTTCTCTCCCACCTATTTCTGAACAGTCAGTTAGGAAGGGTGGTTTAGTGCTTAGGGTGCTAGCCTAGGCCTTGGGAAACAAGGGGTCAAGTCCCTGCTTTGCCACAGACTTCCTGTGTGACTCGGGCAAATCATTTAGTCTCTCTGTTTCCATTCCCCATCTGCAAAATGGGATTTATAATACCTCCCTACCTCCCTGGGGTGTTGTGAGGGTACATACATTAGTGATTGTGGGGTGCTCTGATACTAGGTAATGAGCAACAGATAAGGACTATGATATAGTCATCCAGTACTGATCTTTGGGATGTGCACCCCTCTGAGCTTTATCATGGCTATGCGTCAGTGTAACCTGTCCTTCTTCTAAGCCAAGGAAAATGCACAGGGTCTCTTTGATGTCATTCCTAGCAGCTAGCATGGCAGAGTCCTGGACTGCTCTCAGGGGTTCAGGTCTGGCAGCCACATAGGGTATGTCTAGATTGCAATCACAGAGTCTGATTGCAGCTTGTGTAGACATAACCCTAGCTAGTTCAAGTGGAGAGCAGGGAAGCCATTGCAGTGTGCACAAATCCACTTGGAACCCTGGGTAAATACTTGCTGGGCTAACACATGTTGCTAGGACTTCACTGCTCTGAGACCTGAGCTAGCTAGATTTAAGCTAGTTTGGGTACGTCTACTCCCACTGCAGTCACACCCTGTAACTACAATTTAGATGTACCCATAGACGCTACACGGTTGAGGCTGAGTGGAGGACCCCCATTGCATGATTACAATAGAGCACCATGAGTATAGATATTGTTCATGCCTTAGCTTGCATCATAGACCAAAGCAGAGTTAGGATTTCACCCTTGGAATTTTTTTTAGTGATAGCTTTGTTTTTGAAGTGCTGCTCCCACTTAAATGGAGGGTAAACTCCCATTGATATCAGTAGGATCAAGATTAGGATCAGTACCCTTGTCGCTTTGCTGTAGCTTTCTTTTTTGTCGTGGATATTTTCCGTCATTAAAGTTTCTGCCCAGCACCAAAAAAAAAAAAAAAGGACGTGCTGCTGAATAAATTGTGAAATATTGGCATTTGTGAGGCCAACCCCTCAATTATTGCTCCTCCTCTAACATTAAGATGACACTTTTTATAGAGCAGCAGCTGCTATAGCTGCTATTACTCTTCTCAGCGACCCAAGACTCAGAGGCAACAATGCAGCAGCCCACGGTGTGTCACTTGCCAGTAAGTTTTAACAAGAGATACTAATTTTAACTTGATGCAGTGAGAAAGGATGATGTTAAATGTTAAGGTTTATTTTTCTGATCATCTATTTATTTTAAAGCTGTCAAATCAGTTTAGCACAGCGTTCACTGACAATTAAATGGGACCTATTTAGCATTTAAAACCGAGAGGAAAAGAATGTGTCAGTTTGCAGGGTAAGATAGAAATAAGGCAAAACTTCTAAACAGAGGAGTTCATAACCTAACTTTGATTTTTATCTGCAAGCTGAAAATAAAGGCATTTATTAATAACACCAAATGAAAGACTGTGGAGAACCCAGCTTGCTTGTTATTATTTGTGCTTTTTATTTAATTTGTGCATTTTTCTCAGCCTGGGCAGTTACTTTCATTTTTAGGTTCTCTGCTTTAATATTTGGGTTGCAAACATTGCAGTGGAATTTTCATTTGTTTGAAACAATTGTCATTGGAATTTTTTTTAAAATGGATCTGTTGTTTTTAAGCTTATTTTTACAAGATTTTACAAGATTTAACTTTGGGTCAAATCTAAGCTGACTCTCATGAATTGGTTTGTGTCACTGTTTAAATCTTGGATTTTTCCCTCTTATTTTTATCATATTCAATTTGTCTTTTAATTTCACTTTTTACTGGTGCTTGCAGATATAGAAAGGAGGATTTGGAGTGCTAGACAGTTTTGTCTCTGCCTCAGTTCATTTTTTCCTCTCTGTTTCTTAAGTGCAATTTTTCCCGTCAGATTAATTTTCTCTGATATTATATTTTCTTCAGGTATTTATTTGTATCTGTATCTGATTTATGTCTGTGTGAAATCTTTTCTCTCTTTCTTTCTCCAAGACGTTCAAATGGAGATGTCTGGGTTTTGTCCCTGAATCTGCCACTCACAGGACAAGTCACTTCAGTTGAGGTCTTTCATTGTAATCTCTCTCTACCTTAGTTTCCCCAATTTTAAAATGGGGCAAATGATGCTTAACCATCTATGTAAAGTGCAGTGAGTGGTATGGAAGGAAAGTGTGATAAACAGCAAGTGCTAATTGTTTCTCCTTCCCTTGGTTCTTTGCTATCCTGCCCCCTGGCCTCTAACCTTTCCCATTCCCCTCCACCTCAGGGATTCTCTGTACATCTCCTTCATTCTCCTTTTCCCCTAGTCATCTGCTCCTCCTCTGTGTAGTCTACTCTCCCCATGCCCTATAATACTTTCTCTCCCCATTTTCTATGTTCTCAAGGTCTATGTTCTGTTCCCCTGACTCCTTCCTTGGATTCTCTTTCCCCACCCTCCAGGGAGGCCTCCCCTTCCCATCTTGTTCTCTTTCCCCCCATCTTGGGTTTTCTATTCCCACACTGTCCTTCTATCCTATTCTGCTGTTGGCCCTTCAGCGCTCCTGTCTCCTCGCTCGTTCACTCTTGATTCTCTCTCCCCATGAGTTGACTTCTCCCCTCTTGCCTTGGGTCCTTTATTTCCCTGACTTGCCCTCTCCTCCCCCAGTTCTCATCTCCCCTCTCCTGAGTTCTCCTCTCCATTCCACTCTTCACTCCCATTTCCCCAGTCCCATGCCTCATTGCCTGGTGATTGCAGAGAGAAGGGGAAGGCAAGGCTGTTGGGCAACTGAAAGCAATTGTGCTCACTGCTCTCCCCTGCACACAGTGACCCCTGCAGGGGCAGGGGCAGAGGCAGAACTGATTCTATGATCTGTGCATGATCTTTCTCTGCATTCCACCTCTCCATGCAAGTGCTGAAGCAAAATGGACAGCTCCTTCTCTCTCTCCTTGAAGATCCCATTTACTTTCAGGATGAGGGTGATCATATGAATTGGAAGGTGTGCAGGTGAGAGGGGAAAGATGCAGTGAGTTACTAAACTTGTATGAGGGAGATGGAGCAGATCCCTGAGCAAAGAAGGAAACTTCAGATCTTTAAATGTACTGTAATCCAATCTAGGTATTACTAATGCACCAACATCAGGGTACCTGAGCATAGCTCCTGAGAACAATCAAACCAATGCATAAGCGCCTCTATATGCAAAGCTGCATGGAAGAAATACAAATATTAAGCTTAGCACAAGAGAGGGGCGTGAAGCAAACCTTCGATCTCAATACCCCAAACAATATGGGGTGTTTGAAATTCAGGTTCAAAGTTTATGGCTTTTATGTGCCCTTTCAATTTTTATAATATAACATAAGTGAAAATGTGTGCCTTGTCACTAAATAACACCCGAAGCTGTGGGAAATGATGGGGCTAGGTCAGACAGAAGTATAAAAGGGTAGATTTTTCAGGTTACTGCATTAAGATGCACAATTAAATGAATAATTTGTACACGCAGTTACTATGATGCATAAACTGTATAACTCTGCGTGCAAATGTGCCTTGTTAGCTGTTGGCACCAATGGCTAACAGATTTACATGCACAAATGTGCTATCTGCTTGTACAAATTAGACATGCATTTGTGCACACAGTTGGATGCCTAAAATTTTTGAAAATCGGGCTCCAAAATTATTGAAAGAAAGCAAAACTGCAAATTCTGGTTTTAAACTAGACCACTGAGTATAATGCAGTCCTTCATCCAGGCCAAGCTGTTATGTGTATCTTTTATAATTCCACTAAAACAGCCATTTTCCTGCCTTCTTTCAGTTGGCACCTTTATCTACCTGCCATTTTGCCTGCCTGCTCCTGAAGTGGGGAGTTAGTGGGTTTCCTGTTGCTGATTCTGCCCTGCTGCTACCTTTAAAAGCCGGAGAAGAAGGCAGCGAGAAGAAAATCCTTCTTGATTCAGGGCAGCTAAATCAGAGTCAATGATGTGAATGACCCGCCTCGCTAGACTTTCAGAGGGTGAGGAGCAGATAATATTGCAGCACCACTGGAAAAGATATCATTCTCCTAAATTCTGTATGGTTTTAGAGAACCCTAATACATTTTTATAGAACTGTGCTGGTTTCATCTCTATTATATTTTACAGCACTGTTCTATAAGGCGAATGTTTTTAAACGGCTGCCCTTTGAGTTTTAGAGCACATCACAGGCAGCTTACAGGCACTTCTTAACCTCCAAAGCCCAAATGTGGGACACATTGTAGGACAATGACCTGAAATGAGTCATGTGAAAATCAAAGGAACACAGGAAACTTTAAACACAAAATGACTTTTTAAAAAACATAAATAATGTTGTCTATCATCTCAGTGTCATGAGTCAACTTTTCTGATGCCATCAAATTACAAAAAGTAAGTTATCACAGGATCAGCCAATATGGGCTTCAAGAGAGAGCCGTCTTTTCTAATGAGTTGCATCACACTCAGTACATTTCAGTACTGTAAAATGTCTCCTACACGATTTAAAACACACACCACACCCCTTCCTCTCTCACACCTCTGTTTACTTCTTCAATTCACAGCAGGTAGGAATCTGAATGATCTTTGGATCTGTCACACACAACGTTGAATAGTCCTGGCTAGCACTAAAGACAATATTCTACTCTTATAAGGCTGCACTGTTTGAACGTCATTCCAGCACTGTAAAGTGATCAGTTGGATGGGAGCATGTTCCTTACTTCCACTCATCTTTCAAGAGTCTCAGAATTGTCCCCAACCATTTCATGTGCAAATCTAAGATCAGTAAAATTGTAAAAACAATTAAGTAATACTAAAATCTACAGGATTCGCTGATGTCCCTTGCACGATACATTAACCTTTTGTCAATAACAAGCTGAATAATTGTTTCCTTATGATCATTTTTAATATTTCACTATTTCACTTAAAAAAAATTAACCTGTCAAATATACCTTATAAAATATACCTCATATATACAAGTACTGTATAGAAGGATCTTTAGATTTAGATAACTGGATTAAAAACCCTATGGAAAAACATATACAGAACAATTTAACCTACTTAAAATAGAAATGATAGCAAATGTAGCACATATATAGATCCCAAGTCTTAAATATCTTTGGTTGATCTCTGAGTTGATAAGTAGTATGTTTTAATAGGATACAAGTATACATGTCCTCAGGCAAAGGCTGGAAAGGTTCCGAGGACCTCCTGCTCAGAGCCTGGAGGAATGGTCTCTTAATCCATTCTGACCTTGAAGATACAGATTTCTTTATCCAATAGCTCAACATAAAACTATATAATTGAACCTAGTATTTATAAAGTACCTAATCACTGTGGTATTCAAGGCATGAAGTTCCAGTGTGGGATCATAGTACATTGAATGATCTCTGCTCTGTACTACTAGATTTTTTTGCCACACTTTTCCTTGTATTTTTAATTTTTTCTTTTCTGTCTCTGTCATATTCTATCCATATTTATGCAGTCTGGTCTTTAGCCTTGATGTTGTAGGAAGGTTGTTGTGAAAAAGCAGGTCTTGCATTGTGCTGCGAACACAGTCAGGGTTGAGCTCATACTGATTTCTTGCTGTGAGGCAAACTGTGGCAGACAATGGTGTACCTCCAGCTCCTGTATGTTTCACCCTTGGCACGGATGGCTTCATGCCTTTTAATGCAATTAGGGGGCTGAGTAACCCAGGAAAGCATTTTTGCCAATACCTGAAAATAAAGGTATAATCATATCCACACAGTATTTCATATACATTAATATATGGGTGTAGGTGCTTCTGGGAATAATTATGTAGTGTAGAAATTACTCCAGTGATGTGTTGCCAATGTTTAAAGAAGGGAATCCCACAAAGTTGTTCTTCCTGTCCTTGGCTAAACCTTGGGAACCAAAGATCTGTATGCATGAAGAAAACAGAAGGGCCAAAGAATCTATTCATTTATTTACCTTCAAAATAATCCTCTCTCACTGTAACCACAGCCGAGCTGAAAGGAATCACTGGTTGGTAGTGGAGGAGGATGAGTAGAAAGTATGTACGTGTGAGATGACTTTACATTTCCTTGCTGTTGTGAGTTTGTGTCAGGCATGTTGGGGCAGATTCTCAGCAGGTGTGAATTGTCAGAGCACAGTTTACTGCAACTAAGGATAGTGTGTCTGATTTTGACGCCTTCTGCTTCCTTTGCAAGCAGCTTTAGTTTGTTTTAATATTCCCATTTTGTCTGAGTGGGACAGTGCCCCAGTGCCAGAACAGCTATGGGGATGTCTCCTGCAGACACACCTGGGCACTGGGGAGAAGTGGGCTCCAATGTTCTCAGAAAAGGGGTTAGGCAACCAGCTCTCCCCCATCTCCAGGCCATGACTCTGAGGCAGCCAGCCTTCTTGGAGCAACAGCCTCATCTCAATTGGGTCCCCTCAAGGGCAGCACAGAAAGGATGCTACTGGGTTTCTCCTTCCACAGGAGAATCTTCACTCCAGTGAAGAGGATGAGGTGAGCAGCAAAGGGGAAAAAAAGTTGGGATATTCTTTTAAAGTACCAGAACAGCTGATATTGTTGTGTTCAGGGCTTAGCTTCTTGACAATAGACTGTTAGACTTAAAAAGAAAAATGTACACATATGTATTTTTAAAAATGTAGATATTTCAAATCTAGATGACTGATTATATGTACTTGCTTTCTGAATCAATTAACTACAATTTGATTTTCGCTCAGGTTGCCTGAGATCCCAAACCTTTAAAATATCCATACAGTTTATCTTATTGAACATAGTACTCTTTAGGGAAATGAAGAAATTGGGATATCTATTCTTTCTTAATGCTTGCATGTAGAACGTTAATAATAGATACCTTTCATTTGCCATGCAAATATACGCAATGAAAGCAAAAAATAATCACAGGTGTTTCAAATCAAAGAGAGAACCAGAATTTCAGCTGCACCTGATTTTACACTCTGAAAATGTGTGATACAAAAACAAGTCATCCATGTGATCATATCCCTATAACTTCTATCCTTCTTCTCTCCGTCTCCTGCTTACTGTTTGTCACCGTTACTCATTGTGTCACATCTAAAATGTAGATGATAAACTCCTTGGGGAAGGGGCCATGTTTTATTTGTCTTCTGTGAAACATCCCTTACACTTTTGAGTGTTGTATAATAATAAGCTAATTAAGCATAAGAATTAAAATCTACCCTTTGAGTGTCTGGTTGTGAAAACTGACTTTTGGCCTAGAGGCCAGGATTGTCAGACACCAGGTAAAGTGGTAGTTTGGGTCCTGGGATATTCCATGTTGTTGAACACTATGACACAGCATCTGACACAGGAGGTACAAGCTGTGCACTAAAGTGATCAATTTGTCAAAGCAGCACCATCTTCTGACACCTAGGCAGAATAGGTGTGTCTATGCCAGTTGTGCCGATACTTTTCCTGTTGCACCCCTGTTCCCAGTAATGGAATCTGTTCACACACCCCTTCAATTACTGCACAGTTGGCTCAGCAGAGGCGCTTGGACTGTAGGCAGAGCAGGGGGCAGAACTGGGGATGGGGGAGGAGCTGGTGCTCAGGAGACACAGCTGGCCTGGGGGTAGAGAGGGAATGAGGGCAGAGGTGGGCTGGGGATGGAGCTGGGCTGGGGGTGGGGCAGCGTGGCACTACAACTGGGGGCGGAGCAGGGGGCAGAGTGGAATTGGGCTGGGGGCAGAGCAGGGGGTGGAGTACAGCTGCGTCTTGGGGCAGAGCTGATCTGGGGACACACTGGGGCTCAGTGGTGCTCCTTCCCCACCCTCCATGGGGGCTGGCCCAGACCCCATTGCATGCCCCCTAGGGGATGCATTTCCCACAGTTTGGGGACAACTAGTTTAAGCAAAGTCTTTATCACCAGATGTCAGGGGAGAGCTCATTCAGACCCTGCTTACAAGCCTGTGAGTTAAGTGTATTAGTTCTTCACTAGCCACTCCAGGAGCATCATAAGTTAACGTGTTTACTGGCCAGATCACCCTGTCGTGCCTATTTAGAATGGGCATTGAAGGGGCGGAGGGACTTCTTCTTGGGCATAGACCCCCCTGCATCTCCTGTTCTAGTACTGAAGTGTCCAGAGCACCTGGGACTCCTTCCACTTATCCAGCAACCTACCTGTGTCATCTGATTCCTGTCTTTCTTCAAGAAGGTCTGGGATCACTGGTTGGGGAGATTTCTTAGTCCAGGATGATCTCATTGGTGGCATGGGTTTGCCAAAAATGGGCCTAAAGCTTCCGCCATAGGGTTTAGGAATGAAGAAGTGGAGCTTTCACTAGGTTCAGCGGATTGAAGCCAGAATCTGGTCTCCATTCTAGGACACACCACTGCACTGTTCTCTTCTTTACACACACACTCAGATGCTTTGGGTAGTGATGGATTAACCCGAAGGGGCCACTGCCCATGCTGGAAAGTGGCTTCAGTCCAGCACTTCTTTGGTCCCATGTCATGGCCCATTCTGGAGGGTGCCTATTAATTCTCCCACAGGTAGTAAGAGATTCTATGTACTGTCTTTATTTGCACTGGCCCCATCTTAGGTTTGATCATGTAAACCGGCAGATCTCTCAACGTTTTTCATCACTAGGTAAGGTAGTGCCTTCCATCTGTCAGCTATCTTGTGTTTGCCAGCAACACCCAAATTTTTCAACAGAACTCTCTCCTCTGGCTGGATTTCCTGTGAATGCTTTGTGGCATTGTAGGCGTGCACCAAAACTACAACATACTGGCTCCAAGTTGTCTTGTCCTCTGGATGTAAAATCCCCAGAATATTTAACAGAATTTGAATAAACTGCTCTGGCTGAGGATCTCCTTGTGGGTGATAAGGGATTGTCCTGAACATTTTAATTCCTGCCATCCTGAGCACCTCCTTTAGAAGGTGCCTCTCAAAGTCCTGTCCCTGGTTGGAATGAGCTGGGAGTCCATACACTGAAAAATATTTCTTCCACAGCATTCAAGTGACAGTAGTGGCCTTCTGCTTACATGTGGGAGATGCCTACGTATACAACATGAAGTGGTTAGTCACTACTAAAATGTTCCCAATATTCTTTCTGTCCACTTCTAAAGACAAGAAGGCAGTGCATACCAGTTCTAAATGTTTGCTGTTGGTGATATTCTCCAGATACACAGCTCTAAACAACAGAGTTCTGTGGCACCTTAAAGACTAACAAATGTATTTAGGCATAAACTTTTGTGGGCAGAAACTCACTTCATTGGCTACCCCTCTGGAACTAATCAACAGAGTTTTCCTTTGACCCCATCAAGACAGCACTTCATGTTGTGATTCTCTGATAGGCCCAGATGCCTCCGAGAATCATGTGCTGCCCACTCTTTTACCATTTGCTACCTCTTGTGTTTGAATTCAGCAAGGTACCATGCCATGCATTATGGGGTGTTTCATATCATGTCTCTTTAGACATACCATGATAACACACTAAGTGCAAACAACAGGCAACAGAGAGCTGCTAGGATCATCCTCTGCTCCCATTTATTCCTGGCCTCTCATTTATTCAGCAGTGGCTCCCCACTGTACCATTCTACTTCTGTTACAGTCTCTAGATTCATCTGAAAGTTCAGTGAACCACAGTACAATTAATTCATCCTCTTTTCCTCATTAAACAGCCCCCAGAAATCAGGACTTCTTCAAGAAACAGTCACAAATTCTTTGAGTTGCCTCTCTTGGCATTCTATACACTTTGCACTGTTCTGGTTTCTGAGGATGAAAGGGGAAGGAAATATTTGCCCACTGTTTGTGGTTGGTGGTCATTTGCTTTGTAATATCAGCTTCCTTTGCAGACATTTTCATGGTGGAATCAGTGGTGTAGACTGAGTGCACACATAGTGAGGCACAGAAATATTAGCAGCGGTGACAGACCACATGCCAATAATTGATAGTGACAACTCAGAAAAAATGTATAACCCTGCAACTGGGATATGGTATGCACTGAAACCAAAGGTCTATAAACAGCTGAACTTCCGAAATCTGAATATAAATCTAGATTAAAAGTAAAAAAAAAAAAAAGTTTTTAACTTCCAGCACAGTATACTCAATCAGGGCTCTGAGAGTTAAGCTCGGTTCTTTCCTTCTCTCACCTTTTCACCAGGTTCTGCTTACTAGAATGAGCCCTCAGTGACACATGTGCAATGCCATTGCCTTCAGTGTTTGCACAGATGTAACTGACTGGCGTTTGGAAATAATGCTGTTGATGAAGCATAAGAAGGGACAGAATCCAGCTCACTCTCTTTAAACTATTTTGGTTCCGCTTGCTTAACCAGAGTGAAAAAAGCACTAAGAAAATCCTGCTCTAGATATTTGTTATCTGTGGTCTTGTAAAGAGCTCTGTACCCCACACAAGCCCTGAGTAGAAAAAAAAGGCCAATTATCCCTGTGACAGGCTGCACCTGGAGGAGAGTCAAAGCTGATGAGCTGTGGGAAAAGCTGGGATAGGCATAAAGATCAGAAATTGGTGGTAAGACAGGGCTGCAAGGAAGAACTCTGCAATCACTCAGAGAGGAGGGGAGTTGGCAATAGGCAAGGGGGAATTCTAGTGGGGAGTAAGCCCTGAGATCCTACTTTGGGATAAAGACTCTGGCAAGAACCCAAGCGTGCCGGGATAGCCATAGGGAGCAAAGAAATCTCCACTGATAACCCAGAGGTAGGTCAGAAGATAGGAAGGGAAGTAAGAAGGAGTACAGGGAAACAGCAATGGGTTTGGGAGTGAGCAGACTAAGGTTGCTGGATAGAGGGTTCCTGTGCTGGAATGCGGAGTAGTAGGTGGGCTAGTTTCCCCTACCAGCCACTGGGGAAGTGGCATAATCTGGAAAGTGGAGTGGAAGATTGCCTGAGAAGGTCAACCAGTGGGACTTTGATACTACTCACAAAGGGGAAAACTATAGTTACCTGGCCAGTATAGTCTTTCAACCAGGTGTGCATCCATTTTATGGTAATTTCATCTAGACTGAATTTGCCTAGTTTGCTTATGAGAATGTCATGGGGGATTGTGTCAAAAGCCTTACTAAAATCAAGTTCTATCACATCTAAAACTTCCTTCCTATCTACTAGGCTAGTAACCTTGTCAAAGAAAGAAATTAGATTGGTTTAACATGATTTGTTCTTGATAAATCCATGCTGGCCGTTCTTTATCAGCCTATTGACCTGTAGGTGCTTACAAATTGATGGTTTAATAATTTTGTTCCAATTTGTTTCCAGGTATCAAAGTTAGGCTGACTGTTCTATAATTCTCAGGGTCCTCTTTGTTCCCTTTTTAAAGATAGGTACCATGTTTACCCTTCTCCAGTCCTCTGGGACATCACCTGTTCTCCATGAGTTCTCGAAGATAATCACTAATGGTTTCGAGATAGCTTCAGCTAGTTCCTTAAGTACCTCCAGATGAATATCATTAGGCCTTGCTGACTTGAATACATCTAACTTACCTAAATATTATTTAACCCTTTTCTCTATTTTGGCTTTTGTTCCTTCCCCCTTGTTGTTGTTAATATTAATTGTGTTGAGTAGCTGGTCATTATTAACCTTTTTAGTGAAGAATGAAGCAGAATAAGCATTAAACACCTCAGCCTTCTTGATCTCATCAGTTATCAGCTCTCCTTCCCTGCTAAGTAGAAGACCAACACTTTCCTTCATCTTCCTCTTGCTCCTAATGTATTTAAAGAACCTCTTATTGCCTTTTTGTCCCTTGCTAGTTGTAACTCATTTTGTGCCTTAGCCTTTCTGATTTTCTCCCTACATGTTTGTGCAATTCTTTTGTACTCCTCGTTAGCAATTTGTCCATGTTTCCACTCTTTGTAGGATTCCTTTTTGATTTCAGATTATTAAAGAGCTCCTGATGGAGCCATGTTGGCCTCTTACTAATCTTCCTATCTTTTCTTCACATTAGGATAGTTTGCAGTTGTGCCTTTAATATTGTCTCCTTGAGAAACTGCCTGAATTGCCTGTCTCCTGAACTCCTTTTTTCCCTATGGTACCTTACCTACCAGTTCTCTGCATTTGTTAAAGTCTGCTTTTTTGAAGTCTGTTGTCCTTGTTCTGCTTCTCTGACTCCTTCCTTTCCTTTGGTTTCATGATTCCTTAGAATCATGAAATCTATTATTTCATTGTTCCTCCAAACATGTAGAGACAAAATCAGAAAGGCTAAGGCGCAAAATGAGTTACACCTAGCAAGGGACAAAAATGCAATAAGATTAGATTTTGCAACCCATACTTAGGCTGGGCTTGATTCTCCACTTTCTTGTGTCTTGTATAGTCATTTATATCTGTTTACAGTGTGTACAAATTGCTACCATGTTGATCTGATACCATTTTACAACCACGTTGCACAATTGTAAATGTCTATGCCAGGAGGCAGTGAAATACTAGGCCATCAAGTAGTATGTTACTGAAGAAGTAGTCAGAGATTCCAGTGAAAGTTAGCTCCAGTGAGTACTCCAGTGAGAGTACTCTCACTGCTCACAGATTAAAAACTGCTCAGCATAAGTAAGCATGGCAGAATATGGCCCATATTAATGTAATGATTTTAATGTAATAATTAATGTAATAATTTTACTTTAAAATATTTTCTACTGGCACTATACCATTATTATAATATCATTATTATTTGTATTATTGTACCAAGCAGCCCTAGTATTAGGCAAGGACCTCACTGCGCTAGGTGCTGTACAAACACAGAAAAAGACAGTCCCTGCCCTAAAGAGTTTACAATTTATTCCTTAGCAATATTTTAACTGTGTGGAAGGTATGACTAGAACACAGAAGGCATTGAAAATTGATAGGGGCTTCTTGTTCTAGCCAAACTTTTAGCTAACCTGTGTTGCTGCAGATCAATCAATGTATTCCTATTTTTATTAAAATAAAATGTTTTAGTTGAACCTCATGACTCAGGTCACACAATGCATATGAACACATTTTTGCTCTGGCCCCTTCTGCTATGTGTTATATGAGAGCTTTGAGTCAGCAGGGTCTGCCAAATAGAGAATTATATCCATGAAAATAAACTTCAGTTGAAAACATTTTAAAATATGTACTCCAAAAATATATGAAATAGAAACATATTCAAAGTGAGTCAGTGTTCTCTTTTTGCTATTGTGGATGGCAGCCCTACGCAGCTTTGCTCCAGAGGAAACATAAGACTTACGCAACACTCAGACCTGTATACATTGGTTTAATTCTATTGAAGTTACCAAAATTAAATCCACTTACATTAGGTCTGACTTTGGCCCTTATTATTCTAGACACACTGAAGCACATCCATTGCTATTTAGAATAGTTTGCAGTGCAATTCTATGCAGAAAAATGACACTGTCTTATTCAACAGGTCTTCTCTCTGTCTGTGTCACATCTAGTGACAGAAAATCATTTTTATTGCTTTTTATATCTTGTCTTTCAGAGCTAACACATGAGCTAAGAGAACATGAGCTAGATTCTATTCTCTTTCTTGTGCTTCATCAGAATTGTTTAGTAAATTTATGATCAGCTACACCTATGAAAATTTGCAGAAGGCAATGGGGATCACAGATGTCAGTAGGAGCCTAATTTGCCCTGAAGGACCTTTATTACTCCTGATGATGCATGAAAAAGAAAAATCTCACCTTGAGTCTCAGATCCCAGATTGAATTTGCAAGTGTGGCAATCAAGAGATACATGTTTTTACCAATAAATTGAGCATATTTGATAATGAAATCATTAAGAGACAATAAACATGGAACCCCAGGATGCCATCATCACAGTGTTACTTTTCAGAACAGAACTGCACTTTAACAAACTGTAGTATGCTGTGTATTTACAGGCTGTTAATCACACATTTTAATCATATTCAAGCTGAAGTGTATTCTGTCAAACATATACCTTTCCAGTTAAAGAATAAATATATAGATAATGAAAGCAAATGTCTACGAGTTAAAAGTATAATTGGTGATAGAATGCTAAAGTTAGGAAGTATTTAAGGTCAAATGCCTTTTTTTCAGAAAATTCTGTCAGATTTTAGAAGCTTTTACAGAAGGAGATATTAATACTGGAGGGAACCACAACTGTGTTTTAATCCAGAGGTTAGATAGGTCAGACGGCAGTATAATAAAGGGTAGAAAATCAGACACAGAATTAATTGCTCTAATGAATAAACATGATTTCTGTACCTCCTGGAGGTGTCTTAATTCAAAGGAAAGAAACTACTCCTTTTCAATACTCCATAGAATGTACAAGAACCGATAAAATTCTGATCTCTAGATCTTTAATTACAGCAATGTTAGCACAAGAAGGCTGCATCTCCTGGGCAGATCATGCACCAGAGTGTTTTTTATTAGAAACTGGGAAGACACATCTAAAATAAAAAGATGGAGATTAAACAGCATTCTTCTATATGACCAGAAAAGAGTTCAAGATACCAGAGATAAAATTAAGCAATATTTTAAGGAAAAGAATGCTAGGCAGATTTTTGGAAGTGCTCTATGGGATGCCTTCAAAGTATTGATTAGGGACAGTTTAATTAACAAAGAATTCTAATATTAGAAAAGATGAAATACAAACATTACTCAATGATGTTGAAAAACTTAAAAAATTACTCTGAAAAATCAATCACAGAAAAGATATAAAAAATGAACAGAAGCCAGAAGCAAGTTAGATATACTACAAACAGAAAAAGCTGAATGGGCAACCAGATACACAAAACAACTATAGAGACTCGTAGGCTTTAAGGCCAAGACCCGCCAGCCAGAAACCTGGGAAAGAATACTCTACTATAGTAACTCAGACCCCTCCCCATATAGTGTCCCATCTCTGACCACTGGAGATTTGTGCTACTAGAAGTAGCAGATGGGCCACATGCCATTGTAGACAATCTCAGCATGCTATCCTCTCCTTAAACTTAGAAAACTCAGTCTTGAAACAAATTAGGTGTGTTGCCCCCACTGTTCCCCTTGGAAGGCTATTTCAGAATTTCACTCCTCTGATGGTTAGAAACCTTTGTCTAATTTCAAGCCTAAACTTGTTGATTGCCAGTTTATATCCATTTGTTTTGGTTTCATCAATGGCAAATTACTCTTCCCTCGGTATTTATCCCTTTGACGCATTTATAGAGCACAGTCATATCTTTCCTCAGCCTTTTTTTGGTTAAGCTAAACAAGCCAAACTCCTTTATTCTCCTCTCGTAAGGCAGGTTTTCCATTCCTCTGATCATCCTGGTAGCCCTTCTCTGCACCTGTTCCAGTTTGAACTCATCTTTCTTAAACATGGGAGACCAAAACTGTACATAGTATTCCAGATGAGGTCTCAGCAATGCTTTGTATAATGCCAATAACACTTCCCTATCTCTATTGGAAATATCTCACCTGATACATACTAGGATTACATTAGCTTTTTTTCAGGACCTCATCACATTGGTGGCTCAATCATCCTGTGATCAACCAATACACAAAGGTCTTTCTCCTCTTCTGTCACTTCCAACTGATACATCCCCCTCTTATAGCAAAAAGTCTTGCTATGAGTCCCTAAGTGCATGACCTTGCACATTGCACTATTACAATTCATTCCATTTTTATTACTCCAGTTTTCAGGTTCCTCCAGATCTTCTATGATATTCTGGTCCTTCTCCATATTGGCAATACCTCCTAATGTTGTGTCATCTGCAAATTTTATTAGCACACTCACACTTTTTGTGCCAAGGTCGTGAATGAAAATGTTAAATAAGATTGGTCCCGAGACTGATTCCTGAGAAACTCCACTAGTAACCTCTCTCCAGCCTGACAGTTCACCTTTCAGTCTAACCCATTTGTAGTTTCCCATTTAACCAGTTCCTGATCCACCTTTCAATTCTCATATTAATCCCCATCTTCTCCAATTTAATTAATAATTTCCCATGTGGAACTATATCAAATGCCTTACTGAAATCCAAATAGAGTAGATCTACTGCGTTTCCTTTGTTTGAAAAATCAATTATCTTCTCAAAGAAAGAGATCAGGTTGGCCTGATACAATCTACCTTTTGTAAAACTACTATATTTTATCCCAATTACCATTTAGGTTTATGTCCTTAACTACTTTCTCTTTCAGAATTTGTTCCAAGACCTTGCATACAATTGAGGTCAAACTAACAGACTTGTAGTTTCTAGGATCATTTTTTCCCTTTTCTTAAAACTGACAAATCTCCAATTATGGGGTACAACCCTCAGTTTATGGATTCATTAAAAATCCTTGCTATTGGCCTTGCAATTTCACATGCCAGTTCCTTTAATAATCTTGGATGGAGATTATCAGGCCCCCCTAATATGGTCCAATTAAGCTGTTTGAGTTTGACTTCCACCTTGGATGTAGTAATTTCTACTTCCATATCCCTGTTCCCATTAACCACCCTGCCATCATCCCTAAACTCCTCATTACCTTTATTAAAAACTGAGGCAAAGTTAAGGCTTTGAGCCTGGTTTGTTTACCTTTAATCTCCACCCCATCCTCAGTTCTTAGTGGTCCCACTTCTTCTTTCCTTGTTTTCTTTTTATATATAAGACTATAGAACCTTTATTACTGGTTGTAATTCCCTTTGCAATGACCCAAAATTCTGCTTGGCTTTTGTCAGTTCTCACTTTTTCCCTACACTTTCTGTCCTCCAAGAGGTAGCTTCCCTTGCTGACCCTTCCCATCTTCCATTCCTTGTCAGCTTTCTGCTTTCTCTTAATAAATTCTTTGAAATGCTTGTTCATCCAGTTTGATCTGCAAGTCCCCTGACTTGGGATGCAGGCTTCAGATATCTTCTGCAACTTAAACTTAAAGTAAATCCAAGCCTCCTCCATATTCAGATCCTTGAGTTCTTCAGTCCAGTCCATTTCTCTAATTCCCTTAATTTTTTAAAGTTTGCCCTTTTGAAATCAAGTGCCCTAGTTGCAGATTTTTTTTATCCTTCCATTTAGTTTAAACATGTTTAGAATTAAATATGATCATTCAACCCAAGGCTGTCCTCTACAATCAGCTCTTCTAGGAGGTCCTCGCCACTTACCAATACTAAAACTATAATGATATCAGCTTTTGTTAGTTTGATGACCATTTGGTGAAGAAATCTGTCAGCTATCCACATCCAGGAATATCTGGACCCTATCATTATTAGTAGCACTTGTCCTCGAATCTATATCTGGGAAATTAAAGTCTCCCATAATCACACAATTCCTAATAGCATTAAAAATATTAAAGAGGTCTCTTTCCATATCCAAATAGGATCCTGGGGGTCTGTAGCAGACCCCAAGCACTATTCTAGTGGAGCCTCTGTTACTTTTCTTTCCTAAAGTGATTTTGACCTAAATAGATTCTGTTTTATCAATTCTATCACTTCTAATTTCTTTACAGTCTATCTTATTATAATAAACAGTGCTACTCTAGCATTCTTGCCTTTATTTCTGTCTTTCTTGAGCAACACATCCCCTTCAATGCTTGTGCTCCAATTATGACTACTATTCCACCATGTTTTTGTTATGTCTATAATATCTGGTTTCACCTCCTGCACCAGTAGTTCTAGTTCCTCCATTTTATTACCCAGGCTTCTTGCATTGGTGTACAGACATCTTAATTGTTTCTGCTCAGCATTGCCCAGATTCCTCACCCAATCAGGTACAATCATTCTATTGCCAGTATTGCCTACCTTACTGTTAGTGTCATTGGTATTGGCAATATATTTCCTCTTGATGTCCATTCTCCTACATTCTGTTGTTCTTTGCTCCATGGCTGTATCATCTCTTACTTAATTTTCCTCCTGCTCCATGTTAGAATCAGGCATGGAGATGACATGAGCAGCTCCTAGCCATCTCCCCTGAATTCCTGGTTTAAAGCTCGTTATATCAGTTGGCCAACCTCCATTCCAGAAGTCAATTTCCATCCCTCTTCAGGTGGAGTCCATCCCATGAGAACAGTCCTCTGTCCATGAATGCCTCCCAGTATCTGAACATTCCAAAGCCCTACTTATAGCACACTTGCTGGAGCCACCTATTGATCATCATAATCTTGTCTTGCCTCTGCTCTTCTCCTGTAGGGACAGGGCCCATTGAAGACCACCTGAGCCTCCATTTCTTTAAGCATCTTCCCCAGCCTCACAGAGTCTTCCTTGATGCGTTTCAGCGAGAATCTAGCTGTATAATTTTTTCCCACATGAAGGACAGTCATTGGATTATTTCCAGCTCTCATTAGGATCCTCTTCAGCCTCAGGTCTTAGCTCCTGGCAGACAACACACCCTTCTGTTCTCTGCATCAGCTCTGGTGACAGGCCTGTCTTCTTAGTAGGGAGTCCCCATTCATGTAGACCTGCCTCTTCCTGGTGTTGGTGTTCTCCAGCCTTCCCCTATCTGTTCTTTCTGGCAGCAAGTCCTCTTGGCTTTTGTTTTCACTTGCAATCTTCTGCGAGTCATCCTTTATCCTCTTGGGGCTCCGAACTCTGGCTTTCTTGTAGGACTAACCACTCTTCTTCTTTTCTTACTTACCCTCACACCTTCTGTTACTGCCTGCTGTGTCCCTTCATTTTCCAACTGAACAAACCTGTTCCTGAGCTCTATTTCGCCTTCACTAGCCAGTCTTTTCCACTGCCTATTATGATAAGGGTAGCAAAAGTGATAGATTACTAGCTAATAGATTAAAAAAACTCGAAATAAAATTATATCTCCAATATGGGAAGCTCCATATATGCAAGGCTTTTTCAAACTTTTATAGGAGACATTACTCCCCAAAGTCAATTACCCATAAGCTGATAAAAGAATATTTAGCTAAAGTTAACATACCAAAACTAGAAAACCCAGACCTAGAAGCCCTGGAGGAAGATATTACACCAAAGGAACTCTTAGAGGTTATTAAGTCAATTAAAAATGGTATAACCCTGGGCCCTGATGGATTTCCTCCAGAATTCTATAATTTATTTTAGAGCACAACAATTCAACAATTAACAGATATCTACAATGCAATACCAGAAGAAAAATAGATTCTGCATACTTAGAAAAAAGCACAAATTGTAATAATTCCAAACCTTGCAAGGACTCATCCAGCTGTACATCTTACAGGCCCCTCTCCTTATTAAACCAAGGTGCAAAAACCTATGCTTCTGTCCTACCCAACAGATTTAAAATAATATTACATAGATAAATTAACAGAGACCAGACAGGGTTTATATTAAACAGATAGCTATCAGATAATGCTCACAGAGTTTTAGACCTGATCTTCTTTGCAGATTCTACCAATAAGCCCCATCTATTCTGATGCAGAAAAAGCTTTTGAAAGAGTAACTGGCAGTTCTTAACAGATACTCAACATATGTTTGGTTTAAGCTGTAAATTTCAAAATTAGATTTCAGTCTTATATTTCAACCCATAAGCTACTAGAAGAGTAAATGGGTATCTATCAGAATTTTTCCCCCTATTTAGAGGGACACACCAAGGATGCCCATTATCACCTCTTCTTTTTGCCATGGTAATGGAATCATTCACCCAGCTGAGCAGAAATAATCTAAAATAAATAGAATTACAATAGGAAACAGGAAACAAATTAGCTTTATCTACAGTTGATGTCATGATATTTGTTACAAATCCAGCTCATACTCTACTGGAATTGCTAGAGGAAATCTTAAAATTTGGCAAAGTGTCAAGATTTTAAATAAATTACAAGTCAGACCTCCTGGACATAGGTGTGAATTCTGATCTACAGAAAGATATGAATGAGAAATATTAATACAAAGATGTAACTTCTTCAGTAAAATACCTGGGAATACACATTTCTAAAAGATGGCAATATTTGTATAATATTATGTATATTCCTTTGATTAAGAACACCAAAACAGATCTGGAAAATTGATCAAAATATGAAATTTCATGGTTAGGCGAAATTGTGCAGTTAAAATGAATATTTTACCCTGAATTAACTTCCTTTTCCAAACACTCCTTGTTTTAGTCCCAGGAAATCTCTTAGATCAATGGCAATCCATGATAAGCAAATTCATTCAGGGAAATAAAAAAACCAGGGTTAAACAATCTACTTTACTAAGGCTGTGGCAAAAGGGAAGATTGGCTCTATCAAACTTGATGCACTATCATCATGTTAGTCAAAGAAGAAACCTAATGTATTGGTTAGCACCAAACCTTGAAAAGCACTAGTAGAGATAGAAAAAGCTCATTGTTGTGCAATCAAATGCCTCAGGATCCCCTAGATGAAGAATCCTATAGGCCAAAATCAATATGTAACCACCCTTTTATGAAAGCAACAACAGAAACTTATGATATTTATTTAGAAAGTAACTCCATACCATCATCTCTAACGCCCGTACTAAACAATATAGAATTTAATCGCAGGAAAAGCCTGGGAAGTTTTGACACTTGGGAAGTTCTAGGTATATTAAAATTCAAACAGCTGTGTTAAGACAATACATTTGATGAAATACAACAATCCACAAATGACATAAAAATTCCAGTATATCAATACCTACATTTAAGACATTTTTCAACGTATCCCCGTAAAAAGGCAAGCCTTTGCAGAAATTTGATGGAATTTGAAAACTACACTACCCATTAAGCACAAAGGCTTACTCTCCAGTCTATACAAAAGAATATCTAACTGTTATTTAGAGAAAATAACTGTGTTCATAAAAAGATGGAAAGCTGACATAGGCATACTGAGGAACAGGGGACATTATGCTCAGGGAAATTCTTCTCCTGTGTTTGCTGTAAAAGATTTAGGAGGCATCACATCACTTAGGCCTCTACATTTTTGCCATTCAAGTATACTTTTATGTTAGACAATCATGGTTGTTAGCAATGCAACAACAATTCTATGACTCTTAAGGCATTTAAGTGTTCAGAGACAGCTAACTAAGACCCCACTCCTCCAAAATGATGTGAACCCCACTGACTTCACTGGTACTGCATATTGGCACAGGAGCACATCTGCCTAGATCCGTTTGCAATTAGGGCTGAAGTTGAGAAGATTAAAGATTTTAAGAAGAAAAGGGTAATAGGATTTTTCTTTCAAACTATCGATAATTGACCAAGAAGGCCACATGCATTACTTCATTGGTAGTTCAAGCCAATTGCTAAATAATATTCAAGGGTTACTTGGTTTCGATGTTGTGTGTTATGAAATACAGTGAGGAGTTGAAGTGACATGGTTGCTTAAAATTTCCTCTTGCACAGAAGATGAGTGTGTGGTTTAAAACAGATTATATATTAGAGTATTCAGTTAGTAGAAGGTTTAAATGAGTATTTAATATTCAGTTGTTCATTCTTCAACATTCCATAATTGCTCATAATTGGTATTCTATATCAAGGGAATGGGCTGTCAAAAGTCTCCCAGGAATTTAACATGGCATTTAGGATCTTAGCTTGCAGTCTTCACTCATATAAAGTTTTATCTGAATAAAGAATTGAAGGATTAGTTATCTGTAATGAGGGCAGAATGTGTCTCTTTTTTATTCATTAGAGGGCTTATTCAAAACCCATTGAAATCAAATGGAGTCTTTTCATAGGATCAGATCGTAAAGTGCCAGATTCTGTGGTACTGAATGCCTACTTCAAGGTGTTAATGTCCTGAAGTCCCACTGAAGTCAATGAGAGTTGTGGACACTCAGTAGCTTGCAGGATGGAACCATGGTTAGACAATACCTTCAAAACTACCCAAACAAAATGCTAGTAATTTTAAATCTTCAGCTAGTAAATCAAGTACTAAAAGTTATAAAAACAGACATCAATTCTATTAACTCAAAATTCAGTCACAGACAATAACAACGACTATACCACAGTGGGAAAGGAAAAGGAGCCCCTCCACCTTCTCCTCTTCTCCCTGTTCCCTTGTCTTCTACCAATAATTGTAACTCTCCAACATTTGCCTGTCCTTGTACTGTATATTTGTTTACTTTTAAGGGGATTTAGGTACCACTTAGACTGTAGGATCTTGGGAGTAGGGACTTGTCATTTACATCTTTTCTGTAAAGTACTCATCTCACTATGGACACTGAAATAATAACTAATAATAATTATAATACATTATTTTAAATACTTAGTTGGATTGTCACTAAAACCTCAGTGGTTACTTAATGTCATAAATAAATTTTTAAAGGTAACTGGGAAAAAATGCCAACTAGAAAAACAAAAATGAAGTTAATATGTAGAAAGAAAAACCTTGCAGAAGAAATAAGTGTGTTTCAAGGAGTTAGTAGCTTTGAAATAATGCAAGTCCCTACTGCTTCTGTTTATATTTTTTTGCTTTACAAATATGGGGAGAGATTTTAAATGAATTTGACTCCTTTTGACATGGTGAAGTCATGAATTTCCAGGGGCAAACCAGAAAATGTTAGTGTAGGTCTGAGCCAATGGTGCAGCTTAATTCTCCAGAGCAAGGCACAGACTGTGATCTCATCTACTGGGAGATAAATCCAGAGCCACTCTATCAAATTCTGTGTAGTCATGTAGTCCTGTTTCAGACAGGAATATATTAATACAAAATAAGTACCTTTTAGTTCACGCTCGCAGGATCTACACAAAGCAGTTACAGTGCAGTACTTTAGTGCGCGCTGCAATTCACCCCTGTGATGGATTTGCAGCACGCACCACTGGAGTGGCGCCTCCTGCTGGTTGTCTGGGGATTAGCTTGAGCCAACACCCACCTCCACAATCTGCGCACTGTCACTATTCCTCCCAGTTCACCTGCGGCCCTTCCCGCAGCTGTTAGGATCTGCAGCATCTTCTAGCCCTCTGGCCAAACCACAATCCATGTTCCCTGCTTCTGGGGGAGTTTTGGCTCCTTAGGAATCCAGCCACTAGTGGCTACTGCAGGATCTCATTCACCACTTCCTCAGTGGCACCTGCAGCAATTTATTCTGCCGCTTTCCCAGTGGCTAGTGGGGGAAAGGGAAGGGACCCAGGCCTACCCACTACTCCAGGTCCGAGCCCAGGGATCCTGTGCATTGCAGCCTCCTGCTGCATCTCAAACTTCTTTCCCTGCTGCTGTCTCCCTGGGCCACTTCCCCCAGCCCTAGCACCTTCTCTGGCCATCTTCAAGGCCTGCTACCACCCACTTCCATCAGTAACACTGTCTCCAGTGCTGCAGGCCTCTCAGCCTGCAGGAGGCACAGCCTTCCTTCTTTCAGCTTCAGGCAGTCACTGCTCTGCTTTGCTCTGCAGCTCCTTTTATATGGGTCTCCTGGCCATTAATTGGTTGTTCCTCCCAGCCTCTCTTCCATTGGCTGTCTTCCATGCAACCTCCCTAGGGCTGCTCTTAATTCCTTAAATGCCAGTGTGGGGAGACACCCCATCAGACACCCCCATATTCCACACTGGGGAGCCATATAGACAAACCCTCAGATTTACAGCCTGGAGTCTTTGTTACTCAAGTATTTGAGCAACGTGCTGAGAGAGACATGATAACTCTTTTGTCTCTGTAATAGGATGCTTGATGGGCCACATGGCCTAGTGGTCAGCACCCTTCCAGTAGTGGAGGCAGTGGTAGGGGAGATCAGGTCTGCCCTGTCCACTAAGCTCTGACCCAGGGCCCTAGGAGGGCTAACAGCATTTGGCCTCTGAGGGGGCCCTCTGAGTTATCCTTCCTGGGTCAACCCCTGCTTTCCTCTCTAAACTTCTAGTCCCAGATAAGGTAAAAAGAAAAAGAAACCAAACTATCAGCCCCAACTGAGCTCAACATATCATCCTATTTCTTCAGGGGGACTTCTCTGGCATGTATGTTGGGAGTCTACCAAGTAGGTCTGTCTTAGTCCCTAGCCTCCCGCTTCTGATCTGGATCACTGCCTTTTCAACCCTGTCTCCAGCTGGAGCATGCTTTAACTGTCCTTTAACCCCTTCCAACCCAGTGTGGTTAGTTGCCTTGTTCTTCTCCATTTGTTATATTCATTGGTTGTCTCTTCTCTTATACTTAGATTGTAAGCTCTTTGGGGGCAGGAAATTGTCTTTTTTATGTGTTTCTATAGTGCCTAGTACTATGATTGGGGTTCCTGGGAACTACCGCAATAGTAGTAGTAATAAAATAATAAATACATAAATACATAATAATGGGCTTCCTTCAGCAGTGTGTAATTCCACTTTTACGTTGGTGTAACTTCATTGTTTTTCTGCCTTACCACTGATTTCAGTGGAGTTACAGCCAATATATATGAGGAGTAACACAGTGGTACATCAGGCCTAATATCCATAGTGGCATGTTATATCAATCTTTGTCAAGCAGAACAGTTATTCCACACTATAGACAGATTACCTGGGGTGTTTGTACAGTGCCCAGTGAAACAGAGACCACAATAGTTGAGGTCTGTAGGCACAACTGCAATATAAATGTTAAATACTACTGCTATTGCTACTAATATTACCTTTTTAAAATGGTTTATTTCTTCCTGCCAAGATTTTACACCTTCACCTTTACCTCACTTATTGTAATTATCCTAGGTAACCACAAAAATAAAAATATCACCATTCATTGATAAAGAAACAGGTGTTTGATCCATCTAAGCCAGGCTCTGGCTTCCATTATAACTATGATCTCCACTGAGCAGAAATGTGTGTGTTTTCATTGCAGAATGAAGACCTGGAAATCTTAAATTCTGAGTATGGAAAGAATGTGATTAAACTCCTTCGCATTAGAAGAGATGGCAAGAAACACTGCATTAAAGACGTGGAGGCTTGTGTACATCTTAGGCTGGATTCTGTCAAGGAGTACACAGAGGGAGACAATTCTGCTATTATCCCTACTGACACCATGAAGAACACTGTCATTGCTTTGGCAAAATGCAATGGGGTATTCTTTTAAACTTTTCTATTTAGTATTGTACTGATAGGTATTTGTGATGCTGTCCTGGAATTTATTTGGAAGTAGTCATTGTACTTACTTTTCTGTTGTCATCATACATCAAACAATCTTTCCTCCTCATTCATTGGCCTGTCCTGTCCCCTTCCAAAGCTCACCCAATTCAAGAAGCTCCTCTCCAGGCAAAAGGTGAAGAGAGTTTGGGTGCGATCAAAATGCCTACTCTCTTTCATATGTTCTTCCTCTGTCTTCTTTCCAGTCTGGCACTGACGTTCCCTTCAAGATTTTGAACTGGGTCTTTCCTTTTTCCAGTACTAATTCTTTATACAAAACATTGACTTTCTCATCTGGTATTTGGTGCACAAATCTGAATAATCTATATTTTATATGTTGAAGACATTTTTAAGGCTTGGCTGATCTCTCTTGTCATGAATGCTTTTTTGCATCTGATCAGGCCAGATCCTCTGGATCTGTTACCCCTGAACTTTGTATGAATGCAATTCTGAAAGTATGAATGCAGTTCTGAATATGAATATTGGAACTTGGACCCTTCTTTAGTTTTTTTACAGAGACTTTTGTCTGGCAACAATAATAATAATAATACCTAGCTCTTATATAGCGCTTTCCCTCCATAGATCTCAAAGTGCTTTACAAAGAAGATAAATATAATTGCCCTCAGTTTAGTTTCATCAGCTAGTCTTTTAATGTCCTAATTCTATATAGCCTAATTATGTCATACTGTGTACCAAATACTCAATCTCATTTTTAGCTTTTATTCTTCTTCAGTTCTTATTATTCAATCAGACCATCCACCTGGAATGTTTTGACATTATATCTTCTAAGAGTCAGGTTCCAGTAGTGAAATCTCAATCCATTGATTCTAGCTTGCTCTGTCCTTTCCTCGGTGTGAATGCTACTATATGTAACGCATAAGGGATCTCTGATAAAATATGACTTTTTAGTTCCTATTGCAATTTAGAGTGCATGCTATTCAGGTGTAAGACAGATATTATCTTTATAAACCTAGAATCGAATGGCATCCATATCGTCCACCAAATCCATTTTCACCCAAAACATTTACAGTGATCCAGACTAATATGGCAATATATATTACATACCTGGTGCTCTCTAACAAGGTATTTGTTTTTTAGATCAAAACTATAGAACAATTTGCCCTAGATATCTGCAATCACTTCATTTCATCATTTTGTCATGTGGTGTATGTCAAGGTCTATATTCAAGAGGCACCATGGCAGCGTCTAGAAAAGGTATATAAAAATGCTGGTATAATGCAGTATTTATACTCTGCATAATTGTTTCTCTCAGTTCATTTTTTAAAAGCTATACTACTATGCACTGTAGTTTTACTTACAAATGTATTTTAAATTTGTAGAATGGAGTTCCCCATATCCATTCATTTATCTTTGTTCCTGAAGGAATTCGCTTTTGTGAAGTTGAACAGTGTCAGAATGGTGAGTAAATAATTTATAATTTTCTAACAGCATCATTACTTCTTCCTTAATGTCTTTATTGATTCAAAATAGACAGGTTTAGGGATAGTTGCAGGAGTTAAAGGTTCTTCATAGTGCTAAAACAAAGAAAGAGGCATACACAAAGTTTTTAATATGGATCTGATTCTGTGTCCTTGTTCACAGAATCATGGGTGAGCAAGTAATGTGGGATCCAGCCTTATATTTGTAAAGTTATCCTGAACCCATAATAATTACAATTCTTCACAAAGCATTACTACTTCATACACTCACAGAACTTAACTGGCTTCTGAAAATGACCTGTTTAAACTAATAGACTGTAGTACAGCCTACAATTTGACTATTAGTATTACTGTAACAGTCAATATTCTTCCAAAAACATAGAATTTAAGTCCATCTACCTTGTTTGCAGCAAACCCCCATGGATAGGCCTTGACTTTATTTTTAAAAAGATGCAATTTCAGCATTACAAATCAGGCCTGATTGTAAGAAGGACCTCAGCTTAACCTCTGAAATTGCACCAATACCTCTGTTCAAGCAATTTTTCACAGGTAAACACTCAAATGTGTGCATGCAAATTCTGCATTTCTTGCATAAACAAAACTCTCATTGACTTCAGTCAGAGTTTTGGAGTGCTCAAGAAGTGCAGGATATAAGGCTGCATTTGTATATGTAAATTAGGATATAATGTGTCTGGCTACCAATCTGAATGTATTAATTCCAGTTCATTGCTGTGACTGCCAAGAAGAGTGCCATCAGATCCAAATATGTTGGTGTTTTATGTGACATGGAGATGTAATGTTGGGAACTAGACTGAGATCATTATAGTGTAAAGCACGATGATCCTGCCAAGATACAATGGGACATGTTACATAACCCACTAGAAGTTCTTTCCAGGTTTAATAAAACTGTGAAACAGGAAGTAGACTGGATGTTTCATAGGATGGGTACTAGGTTACAAAACCTTTCATCTCTAGGTTACAAGTTTGAATCCTGCTTCAATCAGCAGCAATTAAAAGTTGTTGCTATCTTATGGTTGTTCAGAAGCTAAGGAGTCATTTGTTACTATTTGTATCGGAGTAGTGGCTAGAAACTATTTAAATTGTGAACACTAAACAGCTCTGAATAGCTTATTCTGAGTGTGTTTCTAGTATTTCAATCATTAGAAAAGGCAGTCAGATACAAATTTCCAGTGAATTGTGGCCTTGGTTTTTCATAGAAACAGATGTTTTATGATTCTGGACACATTTAACTATTGCCACATTTTTGGCAGCATGAGCAGCACTGATTTGGTTTCCATATCTTTCTATGAAAATTCCTTTTTTAATTTCCTAGCAAAAGTTAAGAGAGAAACCTGAATGAAATTAAAGAATTGTTTTCTTGAAAGCTCCTGATTTTAGTACATTAAAGAGGATCTCAGTTGTTCAGTGTCTAAAGACACATCATCAAACCTTTGTACACCACATGCATAAAAGCTGCAAATGTTTGTGTGATGAGGTAGTCTGTCCCTTAAAGGTAGAGGTGCCTAAAGGTAGTGGTCCCCCTCACATGGCATGGTCCTTTAAGATTTTGAAAGTTCTGATATATAGACAAGCACCAAGGCGATACTGACAGAATGGAAGCAGTTTAAAAAATAAGTGGTACTTGGGAGAAAATCCTGTCACTGTGTCTTTAAGGGCCAAGGCCAGGAACCTTGCAGAGAGGGTGTTGCAAGGTTCCCCTCTCAGCCAACCAATTAGTCATGAGCCGGGAGAAGGGGACCAGCATAGATGCTGCCTTGTCCCTCATAGCAGTACCAATGCCAGCAGGAGATTTGCCTGCAGAACCCTCAGAGCCTGAGGACTAACTGGGGAAGAAAGGACCACTTAGGAAGAAGCTAAGGTCCTACAGCTGGCTAACTTACAACCCCATTGCAAGGAGGAGAGCTGGGGATTCCTGTTTTGAGAAAATGACCATATGAAGCACTACCCCTGTTCCAGGAAGTTGGAGTGGGTCTCTTGAAGAGGGACAAAAAGCTGACTAGGACTCTTATATGAATCCAGAGTCTGGTGACCTAGGGTTACCAGTGAGTTAAGTTACAGTCTGTAGAAAGACTTAATGAATCAGACCCCACGAACGGAGTCTATGTTTTGAACCAACCTAAGTCTGGAGAATTGATTGAAAGATTCTGAGGGGTGCTGAGTGCATTTCACCTGCAGGGCCACAAAGGGGCATGCTGCAGGGAGCACCCCATGACAATTTGCAAGAAAAACCAAACTCACCAAAATGACTTACTTTCAATTCTCAGTCTTGCTGTCTTGCAGCCTCTTAACAGTTTTCTCTGGATTTCCTGCATAGGTGAGGAGTAACGCTAGACAGGGTTTTCAACCATTTCCTGCCTTTTTTTTTTAAAGTAATTGTCTCTATTTTTAATTTTCCTCCTACACACCTACTAACCAGACTTTGAAATTTACCTCTCAGCAGCCCTACTATTCTTTTGCTCTGCTACTAAAAAGAGCTCTGTGAGAAAAATACAATCATAAACTTGTTTCATTACCAATGTATTGAATGTTAAAGAGCACAGAGCTTTTGTGATCCAAAAAAATAATAATTTAATTGATTCAACATTAACAACTGAAAAGAAAATGCAAATACTGTATATATGATTAGCATAAAATAGGATATTTAATCTTTTGATAAACATTGCGTAGCTGCTCAGACATTATTGTAATGAGCTTAAGAAGTGATAGATAGATAATGTGATAGATAATGTGAAAATCACAGAGAAAGAATAAATTAGAACCTCATGATTATCATTGGTGAGAAAATGTTTTTCATACAAAAATGTCAATTTTTAGTAGAACAAACACACCCCCATCCCAAAACAATAACAGATCACATCTGCCAAAAAAACCCAAAGAATCCAGATACCCCCCAATTTTTTTTTTTTTTGTTTTTTTTTGTTTTCTGCAAAAAATGGTGCAACAGAATCTCATTATTTTATGTGGAGTGCAAACAGTTTTCATTAAAAATTTTGTTTTGTTGAAAACCCAATTATCTGTCAAAAACAGTTTTGATGGAAAACTTTCAACCATCCCTACTCACAATGCCACTTTTACACAATCATTTTTCAGAGTATAAGCACCCTTCAAAGACTATATCCAATTGCCAATGCCCTGAGCCATCTAGTCCCTACCAGCAGAAAGAAATTTATCCTTATCTCGTTTATAAGAACAGACTCCCTTTTGGACCCATAGAGTCTCAGTTTTGGAGACATCTTGGTGTAGTTGCAAGGTTGGTGTTGCATGCTTTACATATGTCATATTGATATGTATGTGGGGCATGTGCTTCTCCAGTGCTTAAAAAAATGAAATATTTCTCAACTGTCACTAGTGATAACTCTTAAGTATCTTAATAGAAAGCCTTGTGATAGATCAACCATTCATGTACCTGAAAGAGGTTTGATTGTTAGCAAGGACCAAACAAAAAATTAGCTTCTCTTGCTCAGAGAAATCAGTTATCAACATAATCAAAAGGATTTGATATCTGAAAAATCCTAGTATGGTCATAGACTCATAGATTTTAAGGCCAGTAGGAATGATCATCTAGTCTGACCTTTTGCACATTGCAGGCCCACAGAACCTCAGTCACCCACACACTCCTGTAGAAGCTCTTTAACCTCTGTCTGAGTTACTGAAGTCCTCAGATCTTGATTTAAAGACTTCAAGTTACAGAGAATCCACCATTTACTCTAGTTCAAACCAGCAAATGACCTGTGCCTCATGCTGCAGAGGAAGGTGACCTCCTGCCCCAATGTCTTTGCCAGTCTGACCTGGGGAAAATTCCTTCCTGACTCCAAATGTGGTGATCAGTTAGACTTAGAGCATGTGGACACCTGGGAAAGAATTCTCTGTAGTAACTCAGAGCCCTTTCCTCTAGCATCTCTGGCCATTGGAGATATTTGCTAATAGCAGTTGCAGATGGGCCATATGCCATTGCAAACAATGTCACCATATCTTCCCCTCCCTAAACTTCCCCTTCCAAGTGCAGTCTTAAAACAAGTTAAGTTTTTGCCCTCACTACTCCCCTTGGAAGTCTGTTCCAGAATTTTACTCTTCTGAAGTTAGAAACCTTCGTCAAATTTCAAGCCTAAACTTGTTCATGTCCAGTTTATAGCCATTTGTTCTTGCAGCAGCATTGGCCCTTAACCTAAAAAACTCATCTCCTTCCCTGGTTGTTTATCCCTGATGTACTTAGAAAGAGCAATCCTATCTCCTCTTGTCCTTTGTTTTGTTAAGTTAAACAAGTCAAGCTCCTTAAGTTTCCTCTTATCCAAAAACACTTCTCAAATAAAAAAGTCAAGAAATCTTCTGGCCGGTATTGAGAAAGCTATGATCTTCTTATTGACTTCTAATGGAAGTTAGATTGGGTGTGTGCCTCTCCTTTAGAGGAAGGGCTTAGCACCTTTCAGGATCAAATGCTAACTTCTGATGTTTAGAAGTTGGCTCTCAGCTACCTACATGTGTGAAGAAAATAATTTTTAACAATACCTAAGTATCACACAAATACATAAAATTGCAGCTTGGGATGAACACTGTATGGTTATGGAACTGACTTCAGCCCTGCCAAAGAGTTCCCATCTCCCTGCATGAATGGAGCTCACCTTTTTCTTCCGATATTTCTGGATCACAGGTTGTCCACTTATTTTCTCTGGAATTAAAGATCTGAAGCTTAAGAAAACAACACAGTCTGGATTTGAAGGCTTCTACAAGGACAAATACACCACAATTCTTGAGACAAGTGACAGGGTTTTAAGTGCAGAACTGTTCTGCAAGTGGTGCTATGGCGGGTGCCAAGATATTGACTTTGACTGCGTATGGTATGTACTGTATTGAATTATGTCCGCTGGCAATGTTATTATCCTATACTCTCTCTAAAAACAAACAGATCTTCCATATGCAGTGGGCACTGCACAGACTGTGCCCTAAAAGCAACCCCAGCTTACTTTTTGTTACAATTAAAACTGCCTTATTTCAGTTCTCTGGACCTGATTTTCACAGTTGCTGTGAATCCACAGCTCCCATTGAATTCAGCTGAAGTTCTGAGTGTTTAGTTCTTCTGAAAATAAGGCTCGGAGTGCTAGATTATCTGTTGGTGCAAACTGGCGTAGATCCACTGTGGAATTGTGCCAATTTACACCAGCTGATGATATGGGTCATTTGTATTTGAATACAGAGCACCTCTGCAAAATATGAAGTTGCATCAAATGTGTTAAATTCTTTAAATAAAATGATTATTTGCAGTATTGTAGGATTGGGGGTAGGTGGATTGGGGAGAAGTTATGGGAACAGGGGAGAGGACTTAGTATAAATGCTGTGTTACATCTGTTGTTAGGAAGATGTAGGAAATTAAAATTACAATAGTAAAAAATTAGAGAAAAAGGACAAGCATAATGAAAATTAATAAAATGTTTCATCACTAATTTTAGATCTTTACTTTCAAACAATATTTTTAAGGGACACTGTTCACGAAAGTGTCCTTGAGGCATTTTCTGGGCCACTTGACTGTGGGGAATATTCACCCTCTTACCAGAAGACTGTCAATAATATTCAGATGCTTATCCTGGCGAGAGTTCCACAGGTATCTTTTTCACTGTTTAATATTTAGCTCATAAAATAAATATAGTAGTGTGGTCCCCTGAGAAGTTCAGGCCCATGTGAGTTATATGCTAACTGGTAGATAAACTAAGTAAAATATGAAACTGCCTGAAGATGCAGCTAGCTGTGTTGGAAAAATGAGAATGTACACAAAATGCCGACCTGTGAAGTGCAAAGCACTTTCTGGAAAGACAATGGAAGTGAAGGGCATTAAGAAGAAGACGTAGTAAAAAAAGGGAAAGAATGCTACAGAATAATGTGCAAGTGTTTCTAAAACAGCTCTGTTTTATTCTTTGTGCTCATCTTTCTTTTGTGATCTTTCAGTTGTTTTTCTTTACAATTAATGAAAAATGTAATAGATTGTCATGTTTGAAAGTAGTGTGACAAATTGTGATGCCTATTTTATGGTTTCAGATAGGGGAAGTTGAAGTCATCTTGAACAACATTCATTATCAAGTCATAGACCTGAAGAAACTGGGATTGACCAATGAAAAGGAGGTGAGGGAATGTTTAAAATATTAAATGTACAGAATAATCTAAAAACCCCATTCCACTGCAACAGGCACAGTAGTCAGATAACTTCTGTTCAACAGAATTAAGGGATCAATGCTCACATTATGAAGGAAAAGTTTGGGGAAAAGGGAGTCTCTGTCTCATAAGGTTCAATCTTACATCTAAGGGCAGTTTGCCTGTATGCAGATTGCAAGATTATGCTCATTTCTCCAAAAACATTTGTCTATGTACCATTAAGGAAAACATTATGAAATAGAATGAATTACTGTTTTCTCTGTTGAGTTTGATTTTTAGTGAGGATGTTGACCTGTGAAGTTCTAATTTAGCATAAAATTTACGTAACTCAATTACACAGCTATCAAGCCTGAATCACCAACCTTCTGAGATTTGGAGAAATTCTCTTCTCACTTATGTAAATTGAAAGTAAAGCCACAGTGAAGGTATGTCTACACTGATGGCAGCAATCCGCTGCCACAGATCTATTTATCCGGTTTGATTGAGCGGCAGTGAAGACACGCTCAATCGATCCGGAAGTCAATCTAATAAAACCACCTCCCCAAAAAGCGTAATGCTGCGTCAACGGGTACGCATTTCCCATCAGCGCAGTGCAGCGGAGACGGCACACGAAATGGAAGTTACAAAGTCGACGGGAGTTTCGCAAGCTACTGCTGCTGAATTTTGCTGGCAGTGTATACCAGGCCTAAGCCAATTCTTGGTCCCAGTATGGATCATTTGTATTGTTCTGGTCTTGAAGAGGGGCCATAAAAACTAGTTTAACTGCTTCCTATGGATTCCGTCTGATGGTGTAGGGCCAGTATATTGACTGTGTGGTGAAGAAAAGAGAGTGTGGCCAGAGCATTGCTGTACTAACTGATAGGTCTCAAAATATAATTATAAACAAGGAATCTTGACTGAATGGGTCTGTTTCTGGTGGAGCCCCAGAGGGATGGGTTCTTGGCTTTACACTATTTAACATTTTTATCAATGACTTGGAAGAAAACATAAAATCACCACTGATAGTTTGCAGATGATTAAAAAATTGGAGGAGTTGCAAATAATGAAGAGGACAGAATACTGATTCAGAGTGATCTGGATCACTTGGTAAACTGGGCACAAGCAAACAATATTTATTTTAATATGACAATGTAAATGTATATAATAGGAACAAAGAATGTAGGTAATATTTACAGGATGGGGGATTCTATCCTGGGAAACAGTGTCTCTGAGAAAGATTTGAGGGTTGTGTTGGATAACTAGCTGAACATGAGTTCCCAGTGTGATGCTGTAGCCAAAAGAACTAATGTAATCCTGGGATGCATAAACAGGGAATCTTGAGTAGTAGAGAGGTTATATTACTCTGTGTTTGGCAGTGGTGTGATTGCTGCTGGAATACGGTGTCCTGTTCTGATGCCCACAATTCAAGAAAGATGTTGATAAATTGGAGCGGGTTCCAAAAAGGGACATGAGAAAAGAGAAAGTTAAGTGGTGACTTGATTACAGTCTACACATATCTACATAGGAAACAAATATTTTAAAATGGGCTCTTCAGTCTGTCAGAGAAAGTTATAACACAATCCAATGGCTGGAAGTTGGAGCTAGACAAATTCAGACTGGAAATAAAGTGTAAATTTTTAACAGTGAGGGTAATTAACCATAGGAACAATTTACCAAGGGTCGTGGTGAATTCTCCATCATGAACAATTGTTAAATCAAGATTGGATATTTTTTGAAAAGATATGCTCAAGGAATTAGTTTGGGGAAGTACTACAGCCTGTGTTATGCAAGAGGTCACACCAGATTATCACACTGGTCCCTTCTTGTCTTGGTATCTATGAATCTATCCAGAACTCCTCAGCTGCCTGAACACCCTTTGATATTTTGTTGCAGCTGGGCACAAGTTAGAACTGGGCACAACTCAGGGATTGGGCAGGGGGCAAGAATGGAAGGTGGCATAAAGCATTTGTACAACTTCCCTTCAGTGGCCATTAGTACTGCCCAGTTGAGGAGCTAATGTGATGAAGTTACACTGATGCATACCTGGTATAAGTGAGAAGAAAATCAGGCTACTTGATATTATGATTGCCACTTTTGATAGATGAATGGATTAGTCTCTCCTTGATCCCTTCAGATCTGGGTCCCCTTCCCTCACTATTCTTACCATGGCCCCTTTTGAATAGACAGTATAGGTCTGCTCCTGCTCCCATTTAATTCTGTAGCAAATCTCCCATTGAACTCAATGAGGGCAGGAAAGGTCCCTATGGGCTTGATCTTGTGAGGTGTTCAGTGCTCTCAGGTTCTAATGAATACTGATTTTAGTTCTGTGATACTTCTGAGGCTAATGGGTACTCCAGCTGGAGAAGAGTTATTTATATGTGTGCCATTTATATTCAGGTTCTGATCCCAGTGGAGACTCCCTATGGTTCTTGTACATGCGTACTCCGTAGAAAGAGGTGTTTAGAAGAGCAAGACTAAGATGCAAGAGATGAGAAGCAACGTCAGTGAAGTTGATGGATGTTTCAACAGGGGACAAACTAAACATCTGGGCTCCACTCATGCATACAGGATTAATTTACCATGTGGTTTTCTTTTCAGAATGTATCCATTCCATTTATTGACCTATTTATCTATTGCCTGACTATTGCAGAGTCAAATGACAGAGATTGGGATTTTGAAAGGAGTCTAAGGATTCAGATATCCAAATCCCATTGAATCTCAATAGGATTTGTGCACCTAGTTCCCTTGGGTTCCTTTAAAAATCCCAACTAGAAATATTAAAATCAGTTCATTAGAAGACAACTATTTTCAGGTTTATGATGAAAGTTCCCGTTAATGTCTGTAATGTGCTTTGCACATTTAAAATCCTGAATAGGTTCTATAAATTATTATTATTTATTGATGTTTATGCATTAATGCATTCTTTCTACTTACACTAAAATTAATTTATAATCAAGAGAGCAAATCATTAGGTGATGTAAACTTCATTACTTCAGTGGATTACACTAATTTACATAGCTGAGGATCTGGTCCAATATTTGTAAATTTAATAATGCAGAATTATTACTTCTATTTCCAATGTAAATTAAATTGGACCCAAATTTCTTCATGAAGCAAATGAAGAAATAAAATCAAATTCTACGTACCTATATATTATATCTTCTTAACAATATTAATAATAAAGATGTTGACTAATTTCCATGTATGTGTTCTGATTACACAGCTGCCACATTATTACTAATCAAATAAACAGCTATGGGGAATATACAACTGTATAATTGCTTCTGTATTAATCACTGAAATGCTTAAAGGTATTGGGCTATCTCTGTGAGGTTCTTGAGATCTTCTTCTTTAATTTAATTTGTTATTACTTTTGAGCAGGCAGGAGGAGGAGTCAATCCAAGAAGTGAGCTATTGCTTTTTCTGGGGAAATAATAAGTAGACAAAGTCTACTTCATTTACAACTTGTTTAAAATGTTTAGTTACTCCAGGATATAGGTTTGAGCAAAGATATTAAATAGCAAAATCAGCGAATATTCCTATATGCTCACAACCTACAGCTAATACCTGCACAATATAAATCTTGCTCAACTTCTATTATCTTGTAAGTGCTCCTTTTAGTTTCCAAGGGCAGGATTTTAAAAGCAATTAAATGATATGGGACTTTTGCCTAAGTCACTCAGGCACTTTTGAAAAATCTCACCCCAAAAGCCTTTGTGCATTAAACTCCTCACTCAATACATTTAGACTTATTTTGCCCTACTGGATCTGATCATGTGCTTTGGGTAGCATTAGAAATTGGGGAACACATCCTGAACAGGCTCTTGGGAAACTGAGGTTGCTTGCAACATAGGAGCATCTCTCTCACACCCAACTAGTTTGATCTGTAGTACTTTTAACTCTATGTTGGGACATTCCTTTCTTCTTTCTGTGATGTTTATTGTATTACACTTCAGAGTTTCAGATCTTTACTATTCTGCTACACTGTAATTTAATGACTGCATGGGCTTTTAGTGTATCTATGTAACTTTTAATGGGAAAATAAAAAGCAAAGTTAAAAAGAAAGCTGATTATTGGCCATTTATTGAATGAGAGATGAGGCCATATGGATCTCATTAAAATGAATATGTACTTGATAATATTACTAACATTAATTTCAGACCATTCCCAAAAAAGATGATCCAATCCTCCTATTTAAGAAAATAGGGGAAGGGTCCCCCTGAACATTTCATTACCATCTCTTCCTAGGTTAACCAGGTAATTTATTGTCTGTGGACAGCCTGCTCATTGCTGTTAGACTAAATTAATAGAAGAAATAATGCAGGAAGAAGACAGCAAAATCCTTATTCAGACTTCCCATTGGTTCCGAACAGATATCATTACTCATGGCATGCAGTCTCTAGAACTGTGTCACCATGCAGGCAACTTAGCTCAGATTTGTAACAGTACTTAAGCATTGCTCTGCTCATAACTGCAATGCATAATAGCCAGATTTTTAAAGGTATTTAGGTGCCTAACTCTCACTGATTTCAATGGCAGTAAGGCACCTAAATACCTTTAAAAATCTGGGTCTAAATGACTTAGGCCATGTCTACACTAACAAGTTTACAGCAGTGAGCTGTAATGATACAGCTGCGCTGCTGTAAGAGCGCTCACTTAGCTGCTTTGTGCCGATGGTAAAAAGCTCTCCTGTCAACATAATAAAACCACCTAAACGAGTGGTGGTAGCTATGTCAGTGGAGAAGCTCTCTTGCTGACATAGCGCTGTGCACATGAGTGCTTATGCTGGCAAAACTATGTTGCTCGGGGGGTGTCTTTTTCACACCTCTGAGCAACAAAAGTTTTGCTGACATAAGTGGAAGTGTACACATGGCCTTAGAAGTTAAGTTCCATTTTTAAAAGTGACTGAGGCACATGGGATCCCAAGTCCCACTGAAAATCAAACTGGGATTTAGTCATCTAAATCACTTAGGCTTTGTGACATGGAATAGAGCAACACCTAAATATCTTTACAAATCTGGGCCTTTGCGTTAGGCAGGCAACAGACTGATAAGTAAAAAAGTGCTAAACATCTAACAAAAATTCACAAGAGAAGAGGTGTTATCCCTCATTTCCTGATCAAATTCCAATTTAGATCATTACATTCTATCTACCTAGACTTCTAAACAGCTTTGACAGAGAAAGTGCACAGGAGCAGACCCATTGCTTATAAAGCTCTTTGGTAACCTATGAGATGAAAGGTGAAGCGTATGGTAAATGTAAATCATTACCATTAAAAATAGGTTGCCTAGCAATATTCCTCTGCCAATTACTAAAATGTGGGCTGTGAAGTCTTCCATCAAAATAATAAGTGTTGGACCTTGTATCTTTGTGCTGTCTTTCCATGTAGTTCACTAATGATCTATGGACACAAGTTCCTACCATTTTGGTTTCCATTCCTATAGCACCCAGCATCTGTCCAGTCCTGGTAGCTGGTCAGGAAGGTCTCACTACAAGCCCCATCAGCTACTGATCAAGCTCCAGGTACAACCAACTTTATATAAAGAAGTGTATGCACAGAAAGATTTTGTTAAGTGGGCTAACAACCTAGAGATGAAATTCCATTTTGAAAGTCAGTACAATTGCTGTCTATTAATTGGCCATAACACAATGCAGAATTCTATATTCTACACAGCTAAGTATGATGCCAGGAAAATTTTTCCTTTCCAAAATAAAACATAACAAGTTATCTTATTAATATCATGGGGCAAGTTATTGCAGCTAGTTAGACCCTTAAAGAAAAACCTGTTCACTTTCAAACTCCCTTTTATATTTGGACATTTGAATATCACTGTATCTAAGGATCTGAGTACAGAGTCATTTTCCACATGAAGCCAAATAAAAAGCAAAGCAAAGCACAATCAAAGCAATATCCTGCCCTCATATTTTTGTCTAAGTGCCAGAAGTGTGATCCTAAGATGAACAGAGCTGCTCTATGATTTCCAGTTACCAATAAAACTATGAAGTCCCAGCCTCATCCTGGGACATGTACAACAAGACCAGACCTGATCCTCAGGAGAGAAGCTGGACCACACCAGACCAGCCTTGTAGGATATGAGCCAACCTCAACTGAACCACACCTAAAGGACAGCAGCTGGACTAAATCAGAGAAGGGGAGACAGAACGGAGTGGAACAGATCAAATCTTCTTAGCGGGCAGGAGCTAAACAACTCTAAATCCTTGGGAGTCTCTTTACTTGTTGGGCCAAAGCCCATCTTTGTAATCAGAAGATCTAGGCAACAGCTAACACATCTTAACTTGCAGAAATACCTGCATTTCATGGAGAGCAACTGTGCCTCTCTGTATGGGAGGCAGAGGCCAGTGCCTTTTTGTTAGTGGGAGCAGACCATCCACTCACCCGTCTGCTGTGCCGTTCCTCACCACACCGCTCTGCACTAACACTCCTCCATGCTGCCACGGAGCAGCCTCTCCTCCCTTGTGCCTCAGAGGGGATCCTGTTCACTCCCCCGTCTCTCTGCCCATCCATCCTCCTGTCCCACCGGGAGAACAGCCTCTCACTCTCCCATCTCTCCAGGGGGCAGCCAGTCTGGTCTTCTCCTGAGACAACAACCCAACGCTCTGCTTGGCTCAGGATGTTTCCTTCCTCGATGCCCTTGTGGGCCAGAGGGGGCTCCTGTCACGCTCACGGCCGACTGGTCTCCTCTCGCTCCAGGGGCTCTGGGGCTCAGCATCCCAACATTCTAAGACCTGCCAGACGGGAGCCAACTGCCACGGAACGTTCCAGAACGTTCTCAAGCCCACGTTCCATCTCTCACATACGTGGCATGCCCTGGCAGAAACTGGAAGGAGTTAGGTCCTGAGGGTGAAAATCACCCCAGAGCTTAAATGGTGCATAAGGGCCTGGTGTGGGCTCTCTGCACTGGGCTGAATTTCACCCAGGTGAAGAATGAGGCTTTGAATAATCATATGAATTTGTTGTAACCCCCAGCTCCTGGAACACTGGACTGAGCCTCTAGAGATGCCCCCTCCTCCCCCGAATGGATTACAACAATAATGGCTCAGGAGGCCAGAGCCTCCAGTCACCAGTTCCCAGCCTGCCTAGAGTCTGGGGCAGGGACAGAATAGGCTGGAAACTCCTGCCAAAGCCAATAGGGAGGCTTCTGATGGGATGATTTATAAAGGCAGTTTGGTGGGCCAGTGTGGAGCCAGGACTGCTCAATCCCCACAGCAGGAGGGGACAGCCCGACTGAGACAAGTGTTATTTCAGTTTTGGCTGGGTGAGTTTGGTGTTGAGCTGAGGGAGAAGCAGAACAGCTCAGGGAGTCGCTGATCAAATCCACTCCCCTCAAAGGAGCCTTTGAACTCCAGCATGATCCAGTGCATAGTCAGACAGTGCCAGCCCTGCAAACACCAGCATCCAGAGAGGCAGAGATCTGATCCACTCCCAGCCAAGACCTGCACTCAACTTTGGATCAGGGAGTCAGGAGAGGACTCTCCCCAACTCAGGGTGAAAATACTGTAAGAGGGCTCCCTTTGTTTTCTTCAAACTGTCCAGTGTTTGTAGTGATGATACACACGTCTCCAAACTCATCCTAGACAATCCATTCAATTTTCAACATTTATGAAGAGAGACCAACCTACAACTCCATGGGAAATTCAAATGGCATAAAAAGTAGAACTGTGACATTTTACACTGATAGGTCATCTACTTTTAGAGGAAAATCAGGAATTTCTCATCATTTTAAGGACATTTTAGAATGCAACCCTAAATGTAGAGTTGCCGTCATATGCATCCATAACACCTGTATGATATAAAATTTACCTGTACAGCTATCCTTACTGAGAATCTGTAGATCCAAGACTGGAATACCTTCTGCAGAAGATGCAGCACTTCAGTGATAACAGTAAAATAAGTAAATAAATAATAATACAAAAGAATTACAGCAGTATAAATGGCAGGTATTAAAAAAAATGCCCTAGGGGACACAGGAAATACTGTTTCAAGAATGACAGTTACCTCAGTTCCAAATGAGAGCAGCTGTTAGATTTCAGACTGAAAATGGCTGGCAACCTACCACGTAGAGCATGCTCAGACATCATAACCATCCCAGAGGATCAAATGTGAAGGAGGAACAGAAGACATCTTAAATAAAACCGAGGAGGACATTGGCTCTCTGGTCCTTAAGGACATTCAGGCAGTGTTCAGAAACATTTGTCCACTTTGTCATTGACAATGAGCACCATCAGGAATAACTAACACAGACTCCAGGTGGTAAATCCATCTAAGCAACAGACTAGGCCATTGCACAGGGAACTGTTCGGAGAACAAGAAGTGGCCATATGAGCAAAAAGCTCAAAAGTTCAAAGATGGTAGTTAGTGACTGATGGCCAATGCGCAGGACTTGGGAAACAAGCAGTCAAGGTCTGCTCTGCCACAGACTTCTTGTGTGGCCTGGCAAGTCATTTAGCCTCTCTGTGCCTCTGTTTTCCATCTGCAAAATGGGATTAATAATACCTCCCTACCTCCCTGGGGTGTTGTGAGGGTAAATACATTAGTAATTGTGGGGTGCTCAGATACTATGGTAATGGGTGACAGACAAGGACTTAATATAGATAGTTATCTATTACTGATCTTTGGAATGTGCACCCCTCTGAGCTTCATCATGGCTAAGAATTAGAGTAACCTGCCCCTCTCCAAAGCCAAGGAAACTGTACATGCATAGGGCTTCTCTGATGTCATTCCTAACAGCCCACATGGCAGACTCATGGACACCCAGGGGTTGAGGTCTGGAGCCATATAGCATATGTCTAGACTACAATCACAGGGTCTGATTGCAGCTTGTGAAGCGCTAGCTTGAGTCACAGAGCATTTCAGCTCAGGCTGCAGAAACCTGCCTGGAATGCTTGGTAATTACTTGCTGGCCTAGCAAATGTTGCTGCAACTTCACTACTCTGGAACCCGAGCTAGCTAGATTTAAGTTAATTTGGGTACATCTACTTTTGCTGCAGTCACACCATGTGATTGCAATTTTGATGTACCCATAGGCACCACACGGCTGACGCTGAGTGGACACCCACCAATTCAGGATTACAGTAGCATTCAGTGAGGATATATGTCATTCGTCTCTTAGCTTGTGGCCTGGACCACAACAGAGTTAGGATTTCACCCTTGTCATTTTTATTAGTGATTGCTTTGTCTTCAGAGTGCTGCTCCCATTTAAATGGAGGGTAAACTCCCATTGACTTCAATGGGACTGGGATCTGGTTGGTCCCCATGTCTCTATATTAGCTGTAGCTTTCTTTTTTGTCATAGATATTTTACTTCATTAAAGTTTCTGCCCAGGGAAGAAAAAAAAATGCTGTGCTGCCAAATAAATTGTGAAAGATGTGCATTTGTGAGGTCAACCCCTCAATCATTGCTCCACCTCTGACATTAAGATGACACTTTTAATAGCGCAGCAGTTACTGTAGCTGCTATTACTCTTCTCAGCAATTCAAGACTCAGAGGTAACAATGCAGCGGGTCACAGTGTGTCACCTGCCAGTAAGTTTTAACAAGAGACACTAATTTTAACTCAATGCAGTGAGAAACAATTATGTTAAATGTTAAGGTATGATTTTGTGCTCACCTATTTATTTTAAAATTGATGAATCAGTTTAGCACAGAGTTCACTGACAGTTAAACTGGATCTATTTAGCATCTAAAACTGAGTGAAAAAGAATGTATCAGTTTGCAGGGGAAGATGAAATAAGGTAAAACTTCTAAACAGAGGGATCAATAACCTATCTTTGATTTTTATCTGCAAGCTAAAAAGCCATCTGGTGTAAACAAAGGCATTTACTAATAACATCCAAATTAAAGACTGTGGAGAACCCAGCTTGCTTGTTATTATTTGTACTCTTTATTTAATTTGTGTATTTCTCTCAGCTCGGGCAGTGAAAATGAATGAAGTTACTTTCATTTCTGGTTCTCTGCTGTAATATTTGGGTTGTAAACACTGCAGGGGAATGTTTATTTGTTTAAAATCAACTATAGTCATTGGAATTTTTAAAAAATGATCTGTTAGATTTAAGCTTATTTTTACCAGATTTAACTTTTTGCTCAAATCTAAGGTGACTCTGATGAATTGGTTTGTGTCACTGCATATTCTGAACCTTTCACCCTGCACACTAACAGCGTCATGCTTTTTGATAATATCACTGGGTTGAGTAACCCAGTGAGGTGTTTTCCCCAGTATTTGAAGATAAAGGTATCAGTCAGATTCCCACAACAGTTCATATAACTTAATATACGGTTGGAGGGGTTTCTGGCAATAATTATGATCTGGAGTGTGGTAATGACTCTGGATATATGTTGCTAATATTTAATCAAAGGGCTCCCACTAATTTGTTCTTCCTTCTTCTTGGGAGCCAGAGGGTGAATGTTTGAAGAGAATGGAAGGGCCAAAGAATCCATTCATTATTTGTCTCTTCAAGAATAACTCTCTCTCACTGTAACCACAACCAAGCTGAGAAGAGCCACTGCTTAGCAAACAAGCTTATGTCATGTATAGTTCTCTGGAAACGTTTCTGTTTGGTCCTGAAAATTGCACAAAGAATGTACACTAAAATAGTGTAGCAGTATGTTCGCTCAAGGGAGGGAGTCCCCCCACATGAGCTCTCCAGCTCGTCACTGAATGCTTCCATTGTTAAAGCTGCAGTATAGTTTCTCTTATTCTTAGAGGCACCTGGTAGCAATTCAGGGGTTAGGATTACATTCTAAAATGGATTAAACAGGGAAATAAATTTCACAATGTTTTAGTTTTGATGCCTTTTGAATTTTCTTAACCCTGCCCCCCTGCAAAGGAATGCAACCTTCCATATTCCCCTTAAATTGACCTTTGTGAACTCCCTTCTCCCAACACAACTAACTACTACACCAAACATCCACAACCAACAGTGCTGGGGGAAAATAATCTGGTAAAGAGATATGTGCAGAAAGGCAAAATGGGGTGGGTGGAGGGGGAGATTTCAAGTTGGGGTGTGTGGTCAATGATGTCTAGTAGTTGTGGGGATGGTAAGGTGTGTGCTTATAGGAGGAAATGTAGAAGGTATGTATTGTGAGGTGACTTTACATTTCCTTGTTGTTATGAGTTTGTGTCAGGCATGTTGGGGCAGATCCTCAGCAGGTGTAAATTGTCAGAGCACAGTTTACCCCAGCTAAGGATAGCGTGTCTGATTTTGACACTTTCTGCTCCCTTTGAAAGCAGCTTTAGTTTGTTTTAATGTTCCCATTTTGTCTGAGTGGGACAATGCCCCAGTGCCAGAACAGCTATGGGGATGTCTCCTGCAGACACACCTGGGTACTGAAGAGAAGTGGGATCCAGTGTTCCCAGAAAAGCTGTTTGGCAACCAGCTCTCTCCCATCTCCAGGCCATGGCTCTGAGGCAACCAGCCTTCTTGAAGCAGCAGCCTCATCTCAACTGGGTCCCCTCAGGTGCAGCACAGAAAGGATGCTACTGAGTTTCTCCTCCAGTAGCAGAAACTTCACTCCAGTGCAGAGGATGAGGTGGGCAGCAAAAGGAGAACAAAAGTTGGGATTTTTTATAAATCACCAGAACAGCAGATATAATTGTGTTCAGTGCTTAACTTCTTGACAATAATGTGGTAGATTTAAAAAGAAAAATGTACATATATATATATATTTTTTTTTTAAATGTAGATATTTTGAATCTAGATTACTGTTATAATATGTACTAACTTTCTGAATGACTGAAGTACAATTTGAGCTTCATTCAGGTTGATTTCGATCCCAGCCCTCTAGAAGATCCGTAAAGGTTATTTTATTGATCATAGATTCTTTAGGGAAATAAAGTGACTGGGATGTCTATTCTTTCTTAATGCATGCATGTTATATGCTAATAATAGATACCTTTCATTTGCCATACAAATATACACAATAAAAGCAAAAAATAATCACGGTTGTTTAAAATCAAAGAGAGAACTAGCTTTGCTGCTGCACCTGATTCTGTACCCTCAAGATGTGTGATACAAAAACCAGGCAGCAAAATGCTCATATTGCTGTAACCCTCATTCTTCCTCACTCTGTCTCTTCCCTGCTATTTGTCACTGTTAGTCATTGTGTCACATCTAAAATGTAGACTATAAATGGTAAAGGCCATGTCTTATTTATCTTCTGTAAAGCATCCGTAACATTTTTGAGTGTTGCATAATAATTAGCTAATTGAGAATAAGAATTACAATTTATCCTTTGAGTATCTGGTTGCAAACACTTTTAGCTTAGAGATCAGGACTGTCAGACAACCATTAAAGTGGTAGTTTGGGTCCTTGGTCCCCATGCATCTAACACAGAAAGTACATGCTTTGCAGATAAGCCATTTGCCTCAGACAACTATGGACAAAATTCATCCCTGCTGTAACACCACTAAATTCAACACAGTAAATTCTAGGGATGAATTTGACCTCATTCTTGGGGACACACAGGTCATGCACTTACCACAGTGATGAGCATGATATGAATGCCCCAATAGATTGTAGTAGACAGCCAACAAGAAGGTAAACAAAAGAAATCAATAAGATGTAATGCAGTTTGTGTGTGTCATGCCATATCCTCTCAGTATTAATTTAAATGCCCGTTTTCATTATGACAAATAGACGTTGCTTCTTTATTACAGCTGGTTGAGTATGAAAAAATGTATTAGTGAAATAATTTATTTGACAAGTGTCAAAGAAAAAATAATAATCAAATAAATTATTTACCAAATATTATTCAGCCATCTATAGAACAGGTCAAAGAGTAGAAAAAATATTTATGAACAATCTGATTGAAAATGCCAAACGTAATTGAACAAATGATTTACAATAAATTATTACCTCCAGTTTTATCTGTGTCCCAGACCTCGCAGAATCTCAATGTAATATTTGCCCTTTATGGTGTTGTATAATCCAGCTTTGGATGGGGAAGCAAGAGAAGGGCCTCTGAGGGTTGTCTAGGCAGTGGGACTCAAGTTGGTCTACATACTATAACTACCTTTTAGCCCTTGATATAGAGGGGTTGGAAGCACTGCTCTCAGCACTACATGTTGTGATTCCCTGGTGGGCCCAGATACCTCAGCATTATGCATGCTGCCCTCTTGTCATTTGACACCATTTGTGTTTGAATTCAGCAAGCTACGAGGAAGCTACTGATGGGTCTTAAAATGTACTGTTTGCATTTCCCCATTTTTTATTCTACTGGCTGCAGATATGTACTGATGGAAGAGGAAGATTATAAACAAAACATTTCCCCCAATGCCATTTAATTTGCCCATTTGTATTTCGGAAATGCATTATTCATTTACTTATTCTTTGCAGAAGAATGATAAGCGCTAAAATCACCCCTGAACAATTGAGAAATTATGGTTTAAAGTGTCGTTCTTCTCTAAAAAGTAACTGTAAAACCATCACCTTCTTACTCCACAGATCTGCTTGCCTCCCTGTCTGTATTCAGTCATGTTTATTAACTCTAGGACCTGATCCAGTTCCCACTGAAGTCAATGAGAAGACTCCCATTGTCTTCAGTGATGTCTTCTTATCTTCACCGAAGCAGGCCACAGGTAATAAATATATAGGGCTTATGTGATGCTAGGCCCGAAAAAGCCAAGCAACTTTGCAAGTTGCATGGCCCAACTCTGACCTTTCAAGATATATTATAGGAAAATACAATGGTAGTGATGGTCATTCCTTGTAAGTAGACTAGAGCTTTGATATGCAAGTGTATTGTTGGTAGTTGTTTGATGTTGTTTACATATCTCTTGTTAGAGGTTAGCAATGTAGATAAACTGTTTTCCTGTCTATCACTGTTCTATTGATTAAGCATTCAAAAGGAACATATGAACATTTAGTTGGAACTTTGAATGTAACAATATTATTGTTTGTATTTCTTTTTGAAGTTTAAGTAGTAAACACCTGAAAATGATTGTAAATGGCCAATTACCTGGTGCTAATGTAACTAGTGACCGGTGTGCACAGAACATAGCAGACGATACTTCAGAGTCCCAAGTAATCATCTATTAATTGTTAAAGGAGACACCTACTGTCAAGAAAATATTGATCAGCCTGCATGGATCTATAAAAGACTCTAGTGGACTGATCCTTTTTATCTCAAATCTGTCCAAGCTTGTCAGGGAAAGTTTGGATCACAAACTTGGAATCACCCTGCTAATTCTCATGGGAGAATTTTAACAAACTCTGCACATGGACTATTTAGTCTTCATTTCTCTGGACTGGATTTTTAACAAAGAAGCTCTAAACAAGGACTGACGACCTCCAAGCTGTTTGGGTATTTCAGAGACTTTGCAATTTGAGAACTTTGCAATTCAGTTATCATCTCTACTTTGAAACTGACCTAAGAACTTTATTTTCATCTGTGTGTGTATACTGATCTTTTAACCATTACTCTTTCCTTTTTAAAAATAAATGTTAGTTTAGTTAATAAGCATTGGCTTTAAGCGTGTATTTGGGTAAGATCTGAACTATTCATTGACCGGTTTGGTAATGTGTCTGATTCTTTGGGACTGGTAGAACTTTTTTACATATGATGGATAAAGATTTTCAGCAATCCCCATCATATTTGACTTGGCTGTCTGGGTGCTAGCCAAAGGGCTGGATAGTTTTAAGGGAACTGTGTTTTGTCTATTGAATGACCAGTGAGGTCATCAGAACCTATTTGTTGCTGGCTTGGTATATCTTAAGGAAGAAAAACCAGCACTATTTAGGGCTTTGCCTGCCCCATTCTTTGCAGTTTGTCCTATTTAAGCTATCTCAGCATGGCTCCCCTGGAGGCCAACGTCACAGTTTATTACACCCATTAATCCTGCAGAACCAGAACAGTTTATAGAGGGTGAGCTGGATTCTGTTCCTTTCTATGCCTCATCAACTGCATCGTTTACAATGAGGTTGTACACGTGTGACTGAGATGTCATTCTAGGAAGCTGAACCTTTATTACTGGTGAAAAGGTGAGAGAAGGAAAGAACAGAGCTTGACTCTTAGAGCCCTGATTGAGTTTACTGGGCTGAAAGCTAGAAAAAAAACCCAATTTTTTACTTGTAAAAAGTTGAGCAATTTTATTGCAAAAATTATTCAAGAGACAATAAACATGGAACCTCACAATGCCTTTTTTCAGAGAAGAACTGCACCTGAAAGGGAATGTCCATACTCTCTTTATGTAATATATGGGTACAGTGTTTGAGAACTGTGGTTCATTCATATCCATCTGTAGGAGTTATTGCAGCTATGGTAATGGAAGATCATGTGTCTGAAAGCTTTGTAAATATACTGATTCTGGGTACAAATGAACCCACCACTTCTCCAAGCCTGTTGAGGGGCACGGTTTAGGTCTCCAATGCACGTCCACTGATCCTCATATCTCCAGGAAACACACCATTTAGAGTGATCATAATAGGAATGGAAAGTGGAATTCCATGGTGTCTTAATTAGGTTTATATTGTAGACATGGTGTTGGAGAGAGCAGTTTGAAGGAAGCTCCTGTCCATCATGCTGCCAGGATTCCACTAACAAATCTGTCTGCAACTGTTGAGCCATCCAGGCTACATAGATATCTGTGTAATTACAGAAGATGTGGGGAAATGATCTTTAACAAAGACCTTCTTTCTCCAAAACATTAATTAGTTATAAGGGTTAAATGGGGTTAAGAAAATTGAAGAAACGCTTCAGTTTGAAACAGTTGGTCTAATATTCCCTTCCCCTCTCATTTGCTCAACTCTCAATCTCTTGGCTTTTGTGAGGTCACTAGTTCTCCAGCCGCCTTAGAGTCTTCCAGACAATACACAACCTGAATCTTTAATGCAACAAACAAGCAGGAAAAAGCATGCAAGCAAACAAACAAACATTGAAAAAAAGAAAAAGAAATCTTTCATACCTTCTTCGTACATGATGAAACTGAAAAAAAAAAAAATTTACGCAAGCCCTTTTTTCTCCTTTGAGTAGTAAAAGAGTAGTTTTTAGAAGATCCCTATGCTGAATACTTTTTACAGTACTTAAAGTGCTATGCAGCCTTTCTCTTTGCTCTGACTATCTTGCTACTAGAATATCTCCTATTTTGTGTATTTGTTCGTGGTTTCCAAAAGTATCAGTATTATGATGCAACAGTGTCCGCTACCCTCTGTTATGTTCCTGTCTGTGGTTGAACTTCTCTGTTCTCTTCAAAGAAAATGCTTTGTTCATTTCCCAAGAGTGTGTATTTGATAAGGATAGTTTTTCTTACCATCAACAAAAAAGCGTGATTTAGCAAAGTGGAGGAAGTTTTCTCCCTGTGCTGACTGGAGTTTGGAAAGGTGGCGCCAGGGGACTGGAGGCAGTGTAGAACCCATACAAAGTTTTTGCAGATTAGGGAGATCAGAGTGAAAGATGTCCGGGATGGAGCAGTTGTAGATGTTTGGATTGTAGCATAACAACTGTTTGTCTGACCAAAACCAAAGACATTAACAAGTACAAGATTAGGACATAGTAAAGATAAGCAATTAAGTTCCTAAAGTACCGTTCTACCCTGACAAGAGACTATGTAAATTTGGTGCTTTTTAACTCTTTGCACTCTGTCCCTTTAATATGTTCAAGTTCAGATATACTGATTTTAGTGACAAAAAATATTTCTACTGCTTTTTATTCCTATTAGCCCTGCCAATTCAACACAACTGAGACCGTGAGCTGGGTTCTATTTCCTCTTGTGCATCACTGGCAGAGCAGTGAGTGAAGGTCTCTGTTCTGCAGACACTAGCACACTTCATACATACATAAGTATATATATATAAAGCAGTCCCACTGAAATCAAGTCACATGTGTAAAGTTAAGCACAGGCATGTCTGCAGGATCAAGGTCTACATTCCAGTCAGTTACACCTGTGAAACCCCTTTCCCAGACACAGGGCTGCAGAAGGGTAACTGAGGGTAGATCCACAAAAAGATGTAGGTGCCTAATGGTTACGTTAGGTGCCTAAATCCAAAATTTAAATCCTCAAAACCCTTGCTTTGCTGTTGCCTTACACTGTAGGTGCCTAAGTTGCTACTGGTGAAGTCTTTTAGGTACCTAATTTTTGTTGGTGGACATGCACAAAACCTCCTTGGCCTGATGCCGGCATCTAGCTCATGCATAAGCCCTACAGGGATCCTCAGGTAGGCATTTCCTCACCTTTCACACCTACCAGATCCAGCCCCTCACAAAACACAGCTGAAGGAGGTGCAGCCCTTCTATTCAATGGCCAGAGCATTCATGCAGAATGGGGGAGATCCAGTTTCAAATCCCTCCTCTGCCTGATGTGGAGCAGGGATTTCAACTCATGTCTCTTGCTCCTAGGGGAGCTCCCTAACCAGTGAGCTTTGGGATATTTTGGGCTAAGTGTTTCTTAGACCTTCCTGTTGAAGTTGTTCCACTTTGCATAAAATACTTACATTGGGCCAGGAAAAAAAAGTGAGAATGACTCTATAACCCAGTGGTTAGGGCACTCACTGAGATTCCAGTCCCTGCTCCAGTAACATTGGGCTTAAATGCACTACCCATGTTTTTTGCAAGAAAGGACTGACCTGGGTTAGGCACCTTACTCCAGGAGAGGGTTCATGGCTGTGAATCCCAAGTAACAGGATATGCCTCCTGTTAGATGCCTAATTCTCTTTGATGAACAGGGCTTAAGCTCCGCCCAATTCCTCAGCATTTCCGATTGGCTAATTTAGGTGGTCCCCCACTCAGCATGCTGGCTTTTGTGAATCCCATTCTTAGGTGCCTCTCTTTCCCCATGCAATGTACACTTAACTCAGGGCTGTGGATTCCAATAACTGGCAAGGCACCTAAAACTCAGGGCATTGCAACACAGAGTTTATGTCCAGCTTTGTGGATCCTTGTGTAGTTCTGTTGCTGAGAAAGGGGCTTTGGAGGTGTAACTGATTGGAACTTAGACCCTGATTCTGAGGTGTAATTTGGCCTGCAGATGAGTGAGCAGGAAAGAAAAGAGCATTACTGTCAGAATCCAGGTTGAGTTTGCAGGGCTGGTGAGATATCTTTTGACTTGTAAACTGAGCACACTGGATATGAAAATCATTGAGGGACAGTGACCATGACATCCTACAATGCATGTCAGTTTTCAGAGAAGAATTGCATTTTGAGATACATGCTAGTATTTCTGAATCAGGTGTTCAAAAGTTTAATGTCCATTTATTTTAGTATTGATATTTTATGTGACAAAAGATATTCATGTAAAGTCCTATCTTCCCACCCCTGCTATTACTACATGTTGTATTTTACCTGAAGAAGAGCTCTATGTAGGTTGAAAGCTTGTCTTTTTCACTAACAGAAGTCGGTCCAATAAAAAATATTACCTCATCCACCTAGTCTCTCTAATATCTTGGGACCAACACGATTACAACACTGCAAACATACTTTTGATGTGTCAGTGCTATTACTCCAGCTCCAACAATGCCTGTGTGGTGGTGTTAGAGCATTTTAAGTAATGAAGAAAGTTTAAATTATTATTAATAATAATGCCAATTAAGCATTTTTACAAAACTTTACATTTTCAAAGCCTCTTACACACAAACCAATTAACGTCCTTTGCCATACCTATTTCTGCAAACTGGTTATATCTGAATGTTATGCAGATGGCCATCTGTGCATTACGCTTTCCAGTTGGTGGATATCGATAACCCTTCTCAGGAAATGGAGGGAACAGAGGGATGCTGTGAATCCCCCAGAAACCTTGTGATTTGTCCAAGAGCAGAAATCCTGTCAAAATACAGTTATTGCAGTTAAATCAGGAAACCCAGCTTGGAAATACATAAGAACATTGTACTGTTCTAATACCAGAGGGCAACACAATTCAAGCTGGATGTTACTCTCTTATTTTAACTTCCTTTATGCTAATTTTATATATTACATTAATAGATAATTAATCAATAACAACAATACTTTGCACTCCCATTCAAGGATTGCTAAGCTTTTCACAAATATTAATTCATTAATCCTCATACCTCTTTATGATGCAAGTATTAGACCCATTTTATATATATGGACACTGAGGTTTAGAGAGGATAAGTGACTTGCCCACGGTCTCCCAGAAAGTTTATGATAGAGCTAGAAATATAACCCACTTTTCCTAGTTGCCATTGTATTGTCTGTCTATAGCATATTTTTTCTCAAAGGATCCCAAAGCACTCTGCAAACTATAAATACAGGAATCAGTTTACCTACCACCAAAGTACAGCCATCTCTATGGAACAGAATCACTGATTAACAGCAATGCTACATGAAACACTAGGAAAGAAAGTGATTAACACCATCTCCAGTGGAACATGACTAGAGCTGGCACCATAGTTTGGAAAAGTATCAAGAGATCTTTAGTGAGTGCAAAGGCCAAGACCCCCTTTTTACTTCCCATCCAAACTATGGTATTTAGAAATCTAAAAACATAAGAATAATGCCTGTGACCCACTCTCCACAGCATTGTACCCTTCCCTCCACCAGCCTGATAGGGATTCATCATTTAAGAGAAAACTCACCCTGTCAGCATGGTGTCCACCACCACTGAGCAAATCCCCCCGCCCCCCCACGTGGGGCTTAGAGGAGGCAGCAGGTGGCGTAAAAATGGCTCCCACAGCAGTCATACTGCCACGGAGGCAGAGAAGGAACAAGGTTTCCAGGGATCTCATCACATCTGCAGTCTGAAGATTAGGGGGTCAAAGATTGCTCATTCTACCGAGAGTTTGGCACAACCTGGCCCCCTTCTCCCTTGGAATAATTAGAAATTCACTGAATCCCCAATTCAGGAAAGGACAGAAGCATGTGTTTAACTTTAAGCATGTACTTAAATCCCAGTGATATGAGAAGGACTTAACCACATGCTTCTGTCCTTTCCTGAATCATGGACTCGTTTCTTACCCCCTATTGAATTTTCCATAGGTAGAGGAGAATTTGGGTTTTTGTATTTCTAATTCTGTCATGTAGGATAGTTGAAAAGCTGTTGCCGTCCCAGCCAGAGTTGCCGGCAACACAATGTGCAACTGGGCATAGGGCAGTGTGGCTTTCTTCTTGCAAAAAGTGAGGAATATCTATTTTATTGCCGGAGAGAAGGGTGTAAGGGCACTATCGACATGGAGTTGCTCTATAGCATAGATGTCATGAAGGGAAATCCAAAAAATGTAGATACATCACTGGCATCTATTGATATTATCTACACGACAAACCCTACCATACAAACTGCTTTTTAGTTTTGGCTCAAACATGGGTTTCATTTTCAATATATAGAGCTAGATAAAGGCAGAAATTCTCATCCATAAAGAAAAAAAGCAGAGAACAGTACTTCAGGACTATTGCTGTACCTTTAGTATGTCCTTGTTTCCAGCTGTAATGCTTTGAGTGAGGGACATCATCATTGTATATCACATAGGCAGTGTTATTCTTCTGCAGGGAAATATCCAATTTGTGAAATAGTAAATTCAATGAAAGGAAAGAGTATTTCTATCTGTAACAGAATAAATAATTTAGAATTTTAGATTTGGAAGATTTTGGGCCAAATTCTCCTTTCATACTGCTGCAACCTCATTGGTTTGTATGGGGATTGCACTGAAATAAATGAGAACAGAATACAGCTTTGGGATTTTTATTCATTCATATAATATCAAATGCAAACAGATATGCATATATTCCTGAACAATGGAAGAGGCCTTCCCAGAGAGATGGCTAGGTTAAATATGTGCAATAACATGACTTGTAAGAGCTCCATTGTTTGCAGTCTGTTGTTGATTTACAACCAGATGTTGAGAAAGTGTTTGTTCAATGCTTGTTTAGGAAATGCAGACATGTCTACTGTTCTTCCTTAGGAGGGACAGTTCCTAATTTTGGCAAGATAGTTGCACACATATTCCACCCTATCCTTTAAAAGTTCTCTTTGCCTAATCATTTTCAGGGGAGGTGTTTTTCTCCCCAAATCTTGGAAAAACTCAAAGATTAATGACTATTGGCTACAGTGTGGGATTGTACACACAATCTTCCACTTACAGCGCACAAGGATAATGCAAATAGAAGAGATGAACAAATTAGCAATATTTGATTGACTTCTTGAAATCTCTCCCATACACAAATTCAAATAAAGTAAACATGTTAAAATAATATTACCAGTCTATCCTCAACCCACAATAAAAATGCAAAGAAATAGCCAAGATTAACACCCAGTTTCTAACTCACTCCTTTGCAGTCACAGAGGAAGAGAAAGTGATGGTACATTCTGTAGATTATGGACAGTTATGAAGCTGCTCAGAACTGTAAGGCTAAGGATCACTGTGCTCAGAAAAGTATGGAGAAAAATTTAAATACTAGATTATATGGACAGCAAAGAAAAGTTATACACATAAAACTCAGTTCTGTGTATGCAGGTTGGGCTTGATTCTCCACTTCCTTGTACCTTGTATAGTCATTTATATCTGGGTATAGTGAGGTAAAATGCTTGGATCTTATATCATTTTACAATCACTTTGCACAAATCTAAATGACTATACAAGGTGCAGTGCAGTGGAATATCAGGCCCACCAAGTAATAGGTTGCATTCCGAGTAATCATATTGATTTCAATGGCAGTACTTGAAGATTCAAATACTGCTCAGCATGACTCAGAATGACAGAACAAGGCCCATAGGGACTGATTACATTTCATTTACGTCTTAGAAGTGTTTTTTTAACTATAATATAAAGAAAATGTGTTAACAAATGATAATGAAATCTGACTTGCCTTGGATTGATAAGCTTCATAAAGTTGGTGTAATGTTTGCCCCAGGGCACTCTGTGTCATATTGACTAGGAATTTACTCAATTGCCAAGTTTGCGTCAAAGAATCCATATACATGTACTCCAGCCCAGTTCTCGGACTCTCTTTTCTTATATACTTAGGTAACTTATAAAGAAGAAACCTGCAACAATGAAGGATTAATAGAAATGATCAATCATTCTGTTTGGATGGATAAACCTGCAGCCCCTTCTGCTATGTGGCACATGAGAACTTTCAGTCAGCAGGACCTCCTGTGTTCCAATATATTGACAGTCAGTGTTCTCTTATTACCCTTGTGGATGGCAGCCCTAAGCAGCTTTGCTCCAGAGGAAACCTAAATCTTAGCAACACTCAGACCTAGTGTAAGTGGGCGTAATTCCTTTGAAGTTAATGAAATTAAATCCACTTACAATAGGTCTGAATTTTGCCCTTAGTATTCTAGACACACTGAAGCACGTACATTGCTATTTGGAATAGTTTGCAGTACAATTCTACACTGAAAAATGACACTGTCTTATTCATCTAGTGACAGAAAATCATTTTTATGTCTTTTTACCTGTTAGCCCTTCAGAGCTAAAACAGCTAAGAGAGAATGAGCTAGATTCTATTCCTCCTTGTGGTTCATTAACAGAATTGTTCAGTAAGTTTCAATCACTTGCACATGTGAAAACGTGCAGAAGGCAAGGGGGGTTTCACAGATGTCACTAGGAGTCTAATTTGCCCTGCACAGCCTTATTATTCCTGATGATGCATGAGAAAGAAAAATGGAGAAATGAGAAAGTGGTGGGAACTCCTTTTCTTTTCTCACTGTGGTATAGTTACAGTTATTTCCTGTGCCTGAATTTTGAGTTCATAGAATTAATGTCTCTGCATTTAATTTTTTTAGCATGTGACTACTAGCTGAAAATTTTAAGTTACCATGTCCTTTGGACTGTTATCAAGATACTATCTAACCTTGGGTGCACCCTGCAAGATGCTGAGTGCCTCCTATGAAGTGCTGAGGGTCCACAGCTTCCATTGACTTCAGTGGCCTTCAGGACACTAGCACCTTGACGTAGGCACTCAGCACACTTACAGAATCTGGCACCTTTTGTATAAGGCCTCATCAAATGAATGAAGAAGAAGCACATTCTGCCCTCATTATAGATTACTGATTCTACGGTCCTTTACTTAGATAAAAACTTTATTGAGTACAGGGGGAGTTTTACATGAGTAAAGACTACAAGATGAGCTCCTAAACATAATATAAATACCTGGGGACTTTTGACAGCTTATTCCCTTGATATAGAGTTCGTCCCATATGAATCTTGGGAACATAATTGTTGCCATAGTAAATCAGACAAGTGATTCATCTAGTTCAGTATGAAATGGCACAGAGGAAGGTGCAAGAATACCTATAACGGGAAATTATAGAATATTGTAGAATGAAACCAAATAATATTAAATACTCCTTTTAGCCTGCTACTAATTAGAATTCAATACAATCTGTTTTGTAGCACACAATTGTTGTGCAAGAGGAAGTTTTATACAACAGTTTCATTTTTGCTCCTCATAGCTACTTCATACCACACAAAATCAGAATCAAGTAAGCCTTGAATATTTTTTAGCAACAGGGGAATTATCAAAAAAGTGAAGCAGATGGCCTTCTTGGTCAATTATCCATACTTTGAAAGAAATTTCCCACTTTTTTCCTCTTAAAAATTCGATTCTTCATATTTTGGGTCCCAATTTTGTAAACACATCTACACAGGTTCACATTTTTGCTGGGGTCCACCTGCATAGATCGTTTTGCAGGCTTGAGGCCTTAGCTATCTGTCTCTGAACATTTAAAATGTCTTAAATAGTTATAGAATCATTGCATTGCTGACTCCCATGATTGTGTAATGTAAACAATATAACTGAATAGCAAAAATGTTCAGGCCTAAGGGATATGATGTCTCATAAATCTTTCATAGCAAGCACAGGAGAAGAATTTCCCTGAGCCTTAGGGTTCAGTAAGTTCATGTGTCTTGTCATTATACTATGGAGAAACATGTTCTTCTCTTATCCCTAAGACATGTACAAATTCTATGCTGAAGGGAATGAAAAGTGGTCTTGTCTTTATCCTGTTGACTGGCTGTGCTAACTAAGGATCTGATCCTGCAAAAGCTTATTATTATTTGTATTACTGTAGCACCTACGAATCTCAGTTGTGGACCAGGATCCCATTGTGCTAAGCACTGTACAAACAGAACAAAATACAGTCTTATGTACAGGCTTAACTTTATGCACTGTGAAGCCACGTTGATGTCAATGGCACTAGTTGTGTGCCTAAAGTAAAGCAGGTGCTCAAGTGTTAGCAAGATCAGGGCCTAATTTTCCAAGTATGTAACTTGTATCCAGATTGACCACTGGGATACTCTGTCAGAAATTATTATTTTCTTTTTAAAATTCATCAATGTTTATCTTTGGTGATCAGTATTTCTAACAATACTTGTTCCATTGCTAAAACCTGATTAATGAATAATAATAGTTAACACTTTTCATGGTCAAGGTGCATTATCTAATTAATCAATTTAGTCATTTAACACTGTAAGTACTGATCACTTCAGCCAGTTACTGGAGCCAGTTCTAGTGCTGGCATTTCTAGAGATTGACGGCCCCAAGTGACTTACAATCCCAGAAGATGACATCCTCTCATTAATCACAGAACAAATACAGCACTTTTCCACATTGTGAACCTCCTCATGTTGCTTGCCAATATGCCTCACTCTGAATCCATACAGAGGGGGTTCAGTTTCATTGTCCATTCAATTGTTGGCCACTGAGTTGATAGTGTCAATTCACATCAATATTTTGTTATGATACAGACACCTATGAGAAACTGGATTAAGACGGAGAAAATAATGAAGACTATCAACTTTCCTACATTCAACCAAGTTTCCTAGCAGTGAAAAGCCACTTTTACAACTCACTGTAACCTGAGTGCTGCCAATATTGCTGTAAATGCACCTACCTGAGGAGACTTGCCATAAGAATACAGCTAGAGTGCTCACTTTGATCATAGGAAATTAGTTTTTTGTAAACCAGTGATCTTTTTGCAGTTAGTCATAATGCAATGATGTGGTTAGTTACAATGACATTCAATCAGATTTCAGTAATCTACATTTCACTCTGCAGACATATAGTTCAAAGGCTACCTCCAAAGTAGAAGAAATTGAAACACAAATTCATATGCATTACAGTTTTTGACCCATCTACTTAATGATTTTACATTTCAAAACTTCTCCATACATGTTTTTTACCTACCAATCAACCGGGTCACCATCTTCACTTCTGCAGGAAATTTCAGCTGCCCACAGGGACCTGGTGGAACTAAATAACAGCAAAAAAAAGCAACTCCATAAAGATCTTGCAGTCATTTTGGGTCATCTCAGCTCTACAGAATGAACAAACACTAGATTTTAAAAGGAGAAGTTGTTTTCTGAAGTGCATTTCTCTTGTTTCATACAGTTTCATTATACTGTCAGCTTTCAACACAATGTTTCACAGCAATAAAAACACATTTCCCAACCAGTTGCAGTGCTGAGCAGCTTCAACAACCTTTGGCCCTAATCCTGCAAAGCACTGAGTCCCCTTGTGAGGTGCTAAGCAACTGAGTATTTCCCTTTTCCAGTACTAATTCTTCATACAGAGCATTGGCTTTTTCATCTTTATTTGATATGCTGAAGATATTGTTAGGTTTGGCTGACCTCTCCTATCATTAATTTTTTTTGCATTTGATCGGACCAGATCCTCTGGATCTTGTAGTCCTGAACTTTGGAAAAGTATGAATCCAATTCTGGATCTGAGCTTTGGGACTTGGGCCCCTCTTAAGTTTTCTGATGGAGTCTTTTGACTGACAAACCCAGCACTGTTCTCACACCTGTCTGTAAGTACCTTTGTGATACGACAGCTGTGCAATCTTTAATAATAATATAATAATAATACTTAGCTATTATATAGTTCTTTTCATCAGTAGATCTCAAAGTGCTTCATAAAGAAGATAAATATCGTTACAGCCAGTTTAGTTTCATCACCTATTCTTTTAATCTCCCAATTCCATATAGCCTACTTATGCTACAGTGTGGACAAAATTCTCAATCTCATTAATGAAACCTCATCTTTAGCTTTTATCCATCTTCAGATCTTATTGTTCAACCGGATCAGCCATCAGTGGTGTTTTGACATTATGTCTTCTAACAAGTCAATCACAGCTATGTCAACCTAACTTTTAAGTATAGTTCAAGCCTGAAGGTTAAGGGATCCCTGATAAATGTGACTCTTTAGTTATTATTGCCATTTACTGTGCATGCTGAACAGGTGGTTAGAATGACATAGCCAGAATTCAGTGACATCCATATCATCCATAAAATCCATTTTCATCCAAAACATTTACAGTAATCAGGACAAACTGTGCATGTTGTAATTTGTATGCCAATATACACGATCATGTTATTTGTCTTGTTATATGAAAACTATAAACAATTTTCCCTGGATATCTGCAGACACTTTATTTCATCATTTTGTCTTATGGTGAATGTTAAGAGGTATCATGGTAGTGTCTAGAAAAGGTATATAAAAAGACTAGTATAATGCAGTAAATTTATTCAGGATAACTTTGTTTCTTTCTTAGTTCATTTTTAAAAGTTACACTACAATGGATTGCAGTTTTATTTATAAATGTGCTTTTAATTTATAGAATGGAGTTCCCTATGTCCATTAATTTATCTTTGTTCCTGAAGGAATTTGCTTTTGTGAAGTTGAAAAATGTCAGTATGGTGAGCAAATAATGTATAAGTTTCCAGCAGCATCATTACTACTTCCTTAATGTCAAAATTGATTAAAGACAAAGACAGGTTTAGAAATGGTTTCAGGAGTTAAAGCATTTAGAACACAATCTTACATTCACCACAGCTCTAAAACAAAGAAGTGGGCACACTCAACATTTTTAATATGAGTCTGATCCTGCATTCTTGCTCAGTACATCATGAGTGAACAAGTAATGTGGAATCCAGCCTTTATAGTTGCATAGTTTTCCAAAACACAAAATAATGACAATTGTTCACAAAGTGCTACTACTACAGAAACACACAAAATTTAACTGGATTCTGAAAATGACCTGCTCAGACATATACATTGTAGTATAGCCTATAATCTGACTATTAGTACTATTGTAACAGTAATTACACTTCCAAAGACATTTTATTTAAGTCCAACAGCTTAGTTTACACTAACACTGAAAAACCCTACAGATATGTTTTGGTTTTGTTTCTAACAAGATGCAATTTCAGCTTTACAAATCAGGCCAGAAGGACCTCAGCTTAACCTCTCAGATTTCACCTATATCTTCATGCAAGCAATTTTCCATGTGTAAACACTCAAATGTGTATGTGCATATTCTGTATTCCTTGCATAAGCAAAACTCCCATTGACTTCAGTAAGAGTTTTGGGGTTTTCAAGAAATGCAGAATTTCAGACTGCATTTACATATTTACATTAGAGTGTTAAATGTCTAGATATCAATTTGAAAATACATATTCCAATTCATTGCTGTGACTGCCAACAAGAAGGCCAGTTAGATCCAAATGTGTTGGTGTTTAATGTGACATGGTTATGTAACTACTGAGAACTGGACTGAGATCATTACAGTGTTAAGCAAAATGGGACTAGAGTTTCTAGGCACTGCTGCAATGCAAATAATAACAAAAACTCATTAGCTACTGAACAGCCATTGGATAGTAACAGCTTTTAATTGCTACTCACTAAGGTTAGATTCAAACTCATGACCTAAAGATGAAAGGTTGGTTAGCTCATTACTAATCTTATGCCCAATCTAGTCTCCTCCCTACTTCACACTATTGTTAGAACTGGAAGGGACCTCTAGTGGTTAGTGCTTATCTAGCATGTCCCCTTGTATTTTGACAGGATCAGTTGTGGACAGCTCTAAAAGACTCATTCTGATTGCTTTTCTTGTATTTTTACCAGTAGAAAAGGCAGAGTCAGATACAAATTTCTAGTGAATTTGGCCTTGGTTTTCTACAGAAAGAGATGTTTAAAATTCATAGAGACATTTAACTAGTGGTACATTTAACTATTGCCACAAAAGAATCCCACAAAAAGTGGAAACATGGACAAATTGCTAAGGATGAGTATTAAAGATTTGAATAGCACATACATGTAGGGAGGAAAGCAGAAAGGCAAGAGCACAAAATGAGTTACACAGAGCAAGGGATATAAAGAGCAATAAAAAAGTGGGAAAGGAAGAGGTTAAAGACTGTTTAGAAGTTAGATGTATTATAGTTATCAGGTCCTGATGAAATTCATCTTAGTGTACTTATGGAACTAACTGAAGCACTCTTGGAACCATTAGCAATTCCACTGAGAACTCATGGAGGACAGATGAAGTCCCAGGCAACTGGAGAAGGGCAAACATAGTGCCAATCTTTAATAAGGAGAACAAAGAGGACCCTAGGGAACTATAGACAAGTCAGCCTAACTTCAATACCTGGAAAGATACTGGAACAAATTATTAAACAATCAATTTCTAAGCACCTAGAGGATAAGAGAGGTATAAGGAATAGCTAATATGGATTTTGGCATGTTGAACAAATCATGCCAAACCAACCTAATTTCCTTTTTTGTAAAGGTTACTGGCCTAGTGGATAGGAGGAAAGTTGTAGACATATCTTGATTTTAGTAAGGCTTTTGGCATAGTCCCAAATGACAGTCTCATAAACAAACTCAGGAAATGTGGTGTAGATGAAATTACTATAAGGAGGATGCAAAATTGGTTGAAAGGCCATACTCAAAGAGTAATTATCAGTGGTTCACTATCAAATTGGGAGGCGATATTTAATTACTTGGATAATGGAGAGGCGAGTATGCTAATAAAATTAGTGGATGACACCAAGATGGCAGGAGTTTCTAGCACTGTGGATGACAGGATTAGTGTTCAAAATGACCTTGACAAATTGGAGAATTGGTCTGAAATCAATGAGTTGACATTCATTAAAGACTACTGCAGAGTACTACCACTCAGGAAGGAAAAATCAAATGCACAACTAGAAAATGGGGAATAACTTGCTAAGCAGTAATACTGCAGAAAAGGATCTGCAGGTTATAGTGGATCACAAATTGAATATGAGTCAAAAATATGATGCAATTGTGAAAAAGGCAAATGTCATGTAGGAATATATCATTTTGTATGGAAGATACAGGATATAATTCTCTCTCTCTATTTGGCACTGGTGAGACCTGGAATACTGTATCTAGTTTTGGGCATCACATTTTCAGAAATATGTGGACAAATTAGAAAAAGTCCAGAGAAGAGCACCAAAATGATAAAATGTTTAGAAAACCTGACCTATGAGGAAAGGTTAAAAAAACTTGGCATGTTTAGTCTTGAGAAAAGAAGGCTGAGGGAGGGACCTGATTACAATCTTCATATATGTGAAGGGCTGTTATAAAGAGGATTATGATCCATTGTTCTCAATGTCCACTGAAAGTAGAACAAGAAGTAAAGGGCTCAATCTGCAACAAGGGAGATTTAGATTAGATGTTAGGAAAAACTTTCTAACTATAAGTAAGAATAGTTAGGTACTGAATAGACTTCCAAGGGAGGTTGTGGAATTCCCATTATTGGAGGAATAGGTTAGACAAACATCTTTCATTGATGGTCCAGGTATATTTGGTACAGGTGGCTGAACTAGATGACCTCTTGAAGTCCCTTCCAGCCCTCTGATTCTATGGTTCTATTTTTTGGCAGCATGAACAGCACTGAGTTTGGGTTCCTCATTCTTCTGTAAAAATTCCTTTTTGAACTGCCTAGCAAAAATTAAATTTATATCATCTTCTGGATAAGCTCCTGGTTTTAATACACTGATAGGATCTCAATTTCTCAGTGTCTCTAAAGACTCACTGCCAAACCTTTCTACACCATATGTATAAAAGCTAAAACAAGCAAAAATAATGTACCAGAAGTCACCAGAATGATTTACGTTTTATTCTCAGTCTCACTTTCATGCAACCCTTTAACAATTTTTTTCAGGATTTACTGCATAAGTGAGGAGTGATACTAGAGAGGGTTTATAACCATTGCCTTTTTTTCTTGCAAGAACATTTCTCTATCAAAATGTTCCTTCTACAAATCTTTGAACTTTCTCTCTCAGTCAACCCTACATTTTACCATTTCACTCTGCTAGTAGAAAGAAAACTCTGTGAAAATTAATATAATCACAAGTTTATTTCATTGCCAACACAACAAATGTTAAAAAGCACAAAATTTCATGAGCCAAAGAAAAGTCATGATTAAGTTAATTGATTCAACATGTAACAACAGATAGCATAAAACAGAGAATTTAATCTTTTGATAAACATTTCATAGGTGCTCAGACAGCATTGTAATGAGCTTAAGATAAAATAAGCTAAGCTCCAGGTAGCAGAGGAGCTGCTTAAATTGAGACAGTCATACTTGACAATTAGGTCCATAAACTAGGCATTTCATTGCTGTGCTTGCAATGCATGACTATTTATATAACACTGACTAACCTAATTGAGTCTTGTCCACGCATACACAAGACTCTCCTGGGAAATATTATCTGAGGGCAGTCTTTTCTTTAGTTGCTCCAAAATCCTGGTAAGAAATAGATGAAATTATAGGAAATTATATATACAACTCCTTAGACAAGTTTAAAACAGTAACAAAAATACTGCAAAGAATAAATATTAGAATAACTGTATATGCAAAATAAAATATGATTATTATTTCCGATGAGATAACAATCCATTTGTGATATCTTCTATACAAAGTGGCCAATATTTCAAAAGGAAAAGATTCTATTGCAATCTGTTTTTAAAAATATAATATTTAAAGGCAAGAGCTACTATAGCTAAGAGATAGTGGTTCGGACACAGCTTGGCTTTCAGATTCTGTATGGAGCCGGAGTTAGAAAAAGCTATCTTTTTCAATTGTTCAGATGTAGTTTTGAAAATCACTGATAGAGAATAAATATGAAGCCTCATTATTAGCGCTAGTCAGGAAATAGATTTTCTTTTATGAAAATATGTCAAATTTTATTTTAAAAAAGCATTTGGATTTCAGCAAAAAAAATTTCAACAAAAACATTTGATGTGGAAAGCAGACATTTTTAATGAAAACTTTTGCTTTGTCAAAAAGCCAATTTTTCTGTCAAAAACAGTTTTGATGGAAAACTTTCAACCATCCCCACTCCTGATACCATTTTTACACAATCATTCTTCAGAATATAAGCACTTTTGAAAGATTATATACCATTGCCAATCACCTGAGCTATCCAGTCCTTACCAGCAGAAATAAGTTTATCTGTGTCTAGTTTAGAAGAGTCCCTTTTGGACCTGTATAGTCTCAGTTTTGGAGACATCTTGGTGTAGTTGCAAGGCTGGTTTCACATGCTGACATATGTCATATTGATATGTATGTGGGACATATGTTTCTCCAGTGCTTAAAAAATTATATACTCCTCAACCGTACCTAGTGATAACTCTTAAGTATCTTAATAGAAAGCCTTGTGAACCATCAACCATTCATGCATATGAAAGAGGTTTGCTTGTCACCTGGGTCCAAACAAAAAATTAGCTTCTCTTGCTCAGAAAAATCTTATTCTCATGGTGAAGCAAAAGTTCAATTTTTAGTTATAAGTGTCATCGAAAGGATTAGCCATATGAAACTTCCCAGTGTGATCATCCAAAAGATCTTCTCAAATGAAAAGTCTAGAAATCTGGCTGGTATTCAAAAAGCTATGATCCTCACAATGCTACAGTGATCTGCAGAGGTAAGTTTTAGATGTAGTACTAGAGGTAAAGAATGAAAGTAATACTGTAAACTTGAAGCTGTGGGTACAAAAATCAATATCTGCAAGTAATCTAAATTGCAAGTGTTCATGCTGGATACTTGCCACCCAAATCTAACACATGCAGAATGCATACTGAAAGAGATGTGAAAGAGGGACTTTTGAGACGGTTCCAGTATATGTAGAGTATATTTCCTACAATATTACTCTCATCGTCACCTTCTTGTGCCACATCACTAATGGCCCAATTTAAAACCCATTGAAGTCAATGGGAGTCCTTCCATTGTCTTCAGTGAGAGCTGAAAGAACTCCTAGCTCTGTCTAAAATGCTGATCTAAAAGAGGTAAGGTGTGGAGTGCTGTCAATTCCCATTGACTTTAATGGGAGTTAGATCAGGAGTTTGACACTCCATTGCACTCAGCACATTTTCAGGATTAAACTCTAACTTCTAAACTTGGTATAGAACTTTGTGCTCAGCTACCTATGTCTGTGTGTAGAAAGTAATTTTTTAAAGTACCTAAGTATCACACCAATGCATAAAATTGCACCTTGGAGTGAATGCTATATGGTTATGCAATGACATCATCTCATGCACAAAGAGTTCCCATTTCCTTGCATGAATAGGAGCCTCATCTTTTCCCTCTGGTATTTTTGGATCACAGGTTGTGCACTTGTTTTCTCTGGAATTAAAGATCTGAAACTTAAGAAAACAACACAGTCTAGATTCCAAGGCTTCTATCAGAACAAATACACCACACTTCCTGAGACAAGCAACAGAATAATAAGTGCTGACCTATTCTGCAAGTAGTGCTATGGTGGGTGCCAAGATATTGACTTTGACTGTGTATGGTATATACTGAATTGAATTATGTCTGCTGGCAAATTTGTTATCTTAGACTCCCTCTAAAAATAAAATCAAAACAAAGTAATTTAAAAAAACCCTTCCACATGCCATAGGCACTGCACAGATTATGCCCTAAAAGCAACCCCAGCTTGCTTTTTGTTACAATTTAAATTGCCTTATTTAAATTATCTGAGTTTGATTTTCATAGCTGCTGAGCACCCACAGAAAGGAACTGATATCTCCTAAGTTTGGGCAGCTTCTCAAGTGGACAATTTAGGTGAGGAGTTTTGTTCTAACCTTTTACATTTCTATTTGGCTGGGGTAAGTGCCTGCATCTTGCAAAGGTCTGTCATTGGCACATTTTCCTGTGGAGATTCTGTTTTTGGCTAAGCCTCTAGGTATAAAGTGGGCATTTGGGAATCAGAATAAAGTTGCCACTTTTTCTCTTCATTATTGGTTTTGGCTCAATTGGCTTAAAGGTATTAGACCTGGAATACATTTTACTGGGCAAGTGTTCCAAAAATGTCTACAGTTGTTGGGAGGGCAACAAAAATTACACATTCCACATAGACCTCGATCGCAGGGATGTTAGAGAGAACAAATTGCACTACCCAGCTAATTCTGTAAAAACTGGTAGGTGCCAATGGATGCAATTGCGACACCCTGATTCCATTCATTTTAATGGCACTCAGGGCAACTCAAGCTGCCTCCACAGATCATACACCCTTTGAGGTGGTGACTGAGCAAAGTATGCGAATGCCAGAGCATTTTTGTGGCATACCAGTGGCACACTGCTAAGGGGAGTCAACCTAGATGCCTTGCTGTAAGCATTACAAAAACATTGGACTCAGATTCACTTGCAGGTAAGCTGTTAAAGAGAGAACACTTGGGAAACTGTTGATCAGGTGATGCTCCCATCATATGCTGTACCAAAACACAATTTATGTAACCAATGAACTGAGCCACACTATATTATGGATAGACTCAGTTCCTCTGTATACAGGATCAGAACAACACACACACACACACACACACACACACACACACACACAAGAAAAGAGAGAGAAATTCTATCATGCTAATCGCTTAAAGTTGTACTGAAAGAAATATTCTCCACAGGCACAGGAAACAGAGATGGTGACTACAAAAGAGGAAGCAGAGGATCAGAGAGAGGCAGCCGGAAAAGAAAAAAAACCCAAACCTCTCAACATCATTGATTCTGTATTATTGCCTTAACACTGTACTTTAAATAGTACAATATATGTTACAAGTGGAGGTAAACCTTCACCAGTAAGGGATGGAATCCCATGTGGATCATGGAAAAATAAAACCAAATGTCAAAGCTCAGTAAAAAAATGAAGCATTGACCACATATAATTTAGATTATGAAAATGAAAGCAAGTATGAGGCATGTATCCAAATTAAGTCTTTGGGTCGTGTAAAAGTTATTAATAAATATTTTAAAGTAAAGGTACAGACAATAGTAGTGGAAAAGGACTATGATTCACAGAAACCTGTGGAATGTGCAGTTCTATAAGAAGGCCCTGCTAGTGATTTAACTGCTACGTCTATACCAGAAGTATTAATCCATCAAGTACAATTTATTCATATCCCTGTTGTGTTAAAACTATATAATTGGCAAATGAATAAATTAAGTTATTGTAAGGATACTAAGGTTGCATCTTTCTTTTCAGTACTCCTTGTAGATAAGGTTACTGCTTATCAACAATGAGTACAGGATATTACTAATTTAGGTATCAAGACACAAACCAATCTTTATGTTTCTAGAAGAAAATGAAGAATTAGTCCTTTGGGAATTTCGAACAGTATTACAGGTTTATTTAGTACAAAAATGTCCATTTGGAATAAGGTTGATGTTGAAAGAGTCAAAATTATATCAGTTATGTAGTTCAGAAAGAAGCTAATCAGGTAATTGACCCAATGCGAAAAGGAATTTATGGTTTAGCAACTGAAAAAGATTTACAGTGTATAAGATGTATGAAATAATTAAATTGTTTAATGAAACTCAAAATAAAATTAATCAATTGATAAAATATAATAATGATCAGGAAAAAAATCACTGCCTTGGGAAAAATTATTTGTTCAGTATATGGGGAATATGTAATAAACATTCTTGATAATACATTATAATTCTTGGAACTAAAAAGGTACCAGAATTAATCAGAGATCAACACATTTTGAATTGATATTGTCCACAATGTATTAAAAAAACATGGAAGAGATAAATGCCAAATTAAATGTAAAAAAAAAAAAAATCATTTGGTGCAATTAGAAACTTGGGGTCTGTGACACCACATCCAAATCATGACATGTATTTAAGAAAAAGCTGTGACATTTCAAGATCCTTATATGTTTCCTTCACATTATCACTACCTGTATTTGATCCAAATAAGGATGTATTTGATCAGTTAGCTGCTGTCCATTCCATGGGTCACGTAGAAGATGACATCTATAGGGAACAAATGCAAGTACCTCCACCGGTGGTGTATCATCACAGTGCCCGAATATGGAAAGTCCCATGGATTGCTTGTTGCTCTCAAAAGGGGCATCAATGTAGATATAATGTGTTTGAGGTAACACCACCAATAAGTGACCAGCTAAAAAGGTACCAGTGGAATTTACTGATAGTTAATGCAACATGGGTATAATGCCCAGTGCAACTAACCAAATGGAGATCTCTTATGGAATGGGTGGCCTATGACAAAAAGAAACAGTATTGTGTAGTAACTAATCGCAAGGAATCCTATTATGGTCAACTTAGATGTATAGTTACAAATCCAAATTTATGTTTTAAACCACAAGTACCTACACTCATTGGGCACACAATGATATCTCTGGTAACTGTTTTTGAAAATGAAACTGTTCTTCTTAGGAACCTGGATTATCACCATTTTATCAAGCAAAGTACTCCAGTGTTTCATGAATATATACCACCATTGAATTTACAGCTGTTAGAAAGAAAAGATTCATATTTAATTAAAATTAGTAATGACATGAATAAGGCAGATCAAGCACTGTCTGAAATTTTGGACAGTAACAGCCCAAATGAGGTATTTATTGCTCCTAAAGGAATGGGAATTGAATGGAAGGGATGGATTATAGTCCATAGTATCCTTACTATGAGAACTATCCTTGCTTTATGTTATATGGTTATGTACCACAGTATAGAGGATTAATAGATCCACCACTTGAAATGATTCCTAAAGAAATAAACTATCCTCTAATAAGTATGAAATAATAAAATTTTATATATAGATTTAAATTACACAGATGTTTTAAGCATAGATTTAAGTTGCATATAAGATTTTGAATATTATACCAATTATGTATGCTATGTATTATTATATTAATGATTGTTGCGTATTGTCATGTAATATGCGTGTGACAGGGTTCTTATTATCTTTTGTTATAATACTCACCTTGTCAAGGGGGGACACTGTAGCCAATTAGTTCATTTTATCATTCATTTATTGTGTGATGATATGATTAATATGTCATGTCATATATAATCATTGTATGTTAAATAGATTTAAATTGTAGGATTATAGAAGTATAAGACTGATAAGTATTTAGAAGTGATAAGTATGCATTTGGTATCCAAGTAAGTAGGGCTGAAACACAAGGACTACAGGTGCGGCCTGTAAGATTTTAGTTTAGCCATACTAGGCCATAGGCTTAAGAAATGCTTGACATAAGTAAGTTACCGAAGAATGACCTGATGCCACAAGATTACGGGAAAAGATGTGCTAATGGGTGGTATTGCAAAAATTAACCATAAATTTAATTTTGGATTACAAGATGCCTGGTAGGCACATTTTTTCTAATGCATACCCTAACTGATGTACATAGATGCTAATGCAAACAAAAGGTACTATAAACAGCCTATGAAAAATGTGGTACCCCAATATTCTTGGGGGACACAATACAAATAAAGAAAAAGAGGACAGACACCTTCACGCACATGCGCAGAGTGTTAGATGTAGTCAGAATCATAAGATAAAAGAGGGCTCCCAGATTGGGTAAAATGAGTTCCCTATGGGAAAACTCCAGCAGGAACTATCCCTCTACCGATGATCAATTGGCAAGGCATCCATCAGATCTTAAGAATAGCTTTAAGGATGTGAGTATGACTATATTTGTAACATAGCTCTTTATAGGATTTCTATATGCATGGGTAATAACCTTAATTGTAACTTTAATAACACTTGTAAAACAGACTAGAGCTTGTATTTGTGTATGTATGTGGGGTCACTATCCTTGGTCTTCATGTGTTCCTAGAGGTTCTGTATCTGAAGCAGATAGCAAAGGTGACTTGCACTTTGTTGAGCTTGAAACTATAACCACCAGAGTCAAACCCATGGTGGTGTCATACAATGTTACTAAATCCATTTTAAATAAAATAAAAGGCCACACTACCGATTATTATATCTTCTTTACAATATCAATAGTACAGACGTTGACTAATATCCATGTAAGTGTTCTGATGACACAACTGCTGCATTATTTCTAATCAAACTACCATCTCTGGGGATTATGCAGCTATACAATTGTTTCTGTGTTAATCTCTCTGTGGGATTCTTTGGATCTTCTTTAATTTAATAATACTGTCATGATTTTTGAGCAGGCAGGAATCAACCCAAGAAGTGAGCTATTGCTTTTTTTGGGGGAAAATAGGTAGATAAAGTACATAAAGTCTATTTTATTTACAATTCGGTTAAAATGTTTAGTTACTCCAGGAAATAACTTTGTACAAAGATATTAAATAGGAAGATCAGCCCTTTTACACCTATGTGCCCATAACCTGCAGCTGATTCTGCCACACGATAAATTGTGCTCAGCTCCCATCCGTTTGCAACTGCTGCCTTTAGTTTCCAAGTGCAGGATTTTCAAAAGTGCCTGAATGACACAGGAGCTTAAATCCAATGGGACTTGTGTGTAAATCACTTAAAAGTGCCTTTGAAATCCCAATCCAAAAGCCTTTGCTCATTAAAGTCTTCACACAATACATTTAGACTTATTTTTTCTACTGGGTATAATCACATGCTGAGGGTGGCACTGACAATTGGGGAACACATCCTGAATGGGTGCTTGGAAAACTGCGTTTGCTTTGGTGTCTCACACCCCTCTCTGGTCTGTTCCATGGGCAGCACAATTACACTACATGCAAAGATGGACCTGCAGGAGGCCCTGAAGGCTAACTAATTCAGATTGCTGTAGATCCAGGGAAGGAAGTTCATAAGTCAAGGATGTCTATTGGAGCACACACACACTGTCAACAGCCTGCATTCTTTAATATTGAGGGTGTGCCTCCAGTGATCCCAAATACAGTAGGATGGCATGGGGAGGTTGGTGATATCTTGCCAGGTCCCAAACCATCTAGGGCCTTATGGGTTAAAGATAACAACCTGGATTCCATTTGGAAGCTTATAGGCAGCCACAGCCACAGCACTGGTATAACATGCTCCTGATGTAAAACCCCACTTATTAAGCACAATATTGACAAGCTCAAGAGATCAAAATTCAGAAGTCGGACCCACTCAAGAGATCAAAAATCATGGAACCCTCACCCTTATGTTTCATTCCTGAATATTTTCCTGATACCTAAAACATTGGTCCTGCAAAAATGAAAAAGTTGATCCCCACCAAATATTGATGCCTTGCACAGTAATGTGGCTGACCGCACAGCTAATGTGTGACTGGCATTCCACAGAATGGGAACGCTTGAAAATTAAAAGCAATTTGGGCTGACTTTTTAGAGGTCTATGTTTAATGTGGACCCTGAAGATAGATATATTGCTTCCCTTCCCCTCCCTTTATCTTAACCCTCTTTATTTACTTTGTGTATGATGAATAAACTGTCATTTTGGTGTATTTGGAAAAAATAATAAAAATTTACAAATAAAAACAACATGAGTCAGACCCTAAAAATCATGAGATTGGCCCAAAGAATCATGAGATTTTTTAAAAAAGATCAACTTGTGTGTTTTTTGGTCTGTCTTTGATTTTTGAATTTGCCCGGCCCATTCCCAATTTGTGTGTGACAATTACCGTTGCCCACTCTACCAAATTTATTAAGTACGGTGATTGTGGCCCCTGCTGCTGGAGCTCTCAACCCCACATCTGCTCATCCTCTGCTCAGCAATTCATACTGTCCCCAACCCCATAAATTCAGCTCCCTTCTGTTCCCCCTGGGGGTTCTTCACCTCCCTCTCCCATGCTTCACCTCCCTCTCCTATCTCCTAGGCTGAGGGAGGCTGGTCCAGAGGATCTTCACCCCCTTGACTCCTTCCCAGGCAGGGTGCTGCAGGAAGGAGAGAGGAGAAGCAGAGGCACTGTCCCATTCCTGTTGCTCAGGAGGAGAGGGGGAAGATGGAGCGGAGCTGCCCTGACCTGTTGGCTCTTTGGTTCCCTACTCCCTTCCTGTGATCATCACTTGAGGTTGCTGGGGGTTGGGAGTGAGGGAGAGAGAGCTCTTCATGTAGCTGTTCCGATTGGTTGCTCAGCCGCAGAAGGCAGGCAAATGGGAAGGCAGCCTATCAGATGGCTAGAGGGCTGGAGCATCTGTCATTGCCAGACTGCTCCAGCCAAAATCATGTCATGGGTGAAAAAATCATGAGAGCTGGCAGCAGTATAAGCTTGCTTGTTTCTGAGTGGACTCATCATGTAGCCCCTTGTAGAACACATAATAGCAACAAAATTATGTGAGAAAAGCATAGAAAATGATAGAAAGGTCAGTGAGAGAAGCTCACGTTTGTTGCGAGGCATTCTCTGTGATCAGTGTGAAGTTACCAGTGAGACATGATATGCCCAATTTGCAGACCAGTAAAGTTTAATGTAGAAGGATTTCTTAAATAGTTAGTTCAATACAAAGCCAAAAATTAACTACAACATATCATACTCACTAAACCCAAAGGGTTATGTGTTCACTCAAGAAGTTGTATACAGGATCGATTGGTTCAGGAGCCCTGCCAGGGGATCAGGCTGACAGAATCTCCTGTGGAATCAGGCAGCGATGAAGCGCGCCCCCTTGCCTGGGTGGTGGCTTTTTATACTCTTTAATACACAGCAACCTTTCATTCACTTATCTTGGATGATGTTCCCATATCTTTTAATTTCTATATTTATTATTTATAATAACTACATATTCATGTTGTCACCATGATAACTGGAGCAAAACAACATCTGGTAGCGGGAGAGGCAGTGGGAAAGAACACACCTTAATGTAAAATGTATAAACTCATTTCCTTATTCATCTTTATCTATATGCAGTTGTAAACTAACAAACTATTTGCTGTTTTGTACAAATCCCACACTATTTACTATCTGCTGTGGTGTGCAGAAACTGAAATATCACAATGTTACTTAGCACTCTGTCAGTCTCTGCCAATTCTAAAAAGTAGTCAGGCTGCTGAGGCTAGGCGTCAAACAGTGGTCAAGCCAAGCAACTCAGGCTCAGCACTCAGGCCATGCTAGGCCTCCAACATTTGCCTCACCAAGCACAGATGAAAAAAAGTGCTCTTGGCTTCCACTTCTACTGGAGACTGGCCCAGGAGCTAGTAACACACCTTAGCACCAAGTACCTGTGTTAATCTGGCAGTTCTATGACCTCCAATACAGCACCGATACAAGTTCTGCCAACTCTTCTGGTTAGTTCCTGAATCCCGTAATGTCTTTGTCTTGTCTGGATTGAGTTGCAGCCAGCTGGGCCTCATCCAGTCTCCGACCTCATCTAGACATTGTAATAGTAATTCCACTGCAACAGCCAAATCAGACCTGATGGAGACATACAGCTAGGGATTAAATTATGAGGTAGACTAGTAAGGGAGCACACATCCCCTTCATCTGCTAACAGCAGAGGGAGAGCTGGTGAAATGAGGACACACTTAGCAGGGAGATTTAAAGTAGAAGCGGCAGAAGGTGAGGGTGCCTGCTCTGGATTTTCTGGTGTTCTCAGCCATTCTGCCAGTAGGTGGAGCAGCAGTATCTGATGAGATGTGTGCCAGCCAAGGTTCCCTATCCATCTCCTCTTCTCCACAGGAAAAATATCTGTCTCTCTCACTGGTGAAGGTGAAGAAATTAGAAGAGCTCCTTTCATTAAGGGGACAGATGTTCCTTGTTTCCCCTTGTGAGCAGTTATTTGAGTGTGGCACTAGATGGGTAGCAGGACAGAAGGACATGGAGTTGGAGTGGGAGAATAAAAACAATGGACGGGGAGGGGAAAAGAAGAGACACAAGAAACTTAACCAGAAGGAAAAATAGACTATAGAAAAAAAAGACTATAGAAGAGAGAGGCAGAAAAAGAGAAAAGGAAAAAGTGAAGAGAATTAGGAAAGGAAAGAGGTGAATAGAGAATCCAAGAGACACAGTGTGGGAAAAATGTATTTAGAAGATCTGTTTCCAAAGTAAATACTGAGGTTTGATTTATATTTCAGGTGCTCACAGGGCTTCAGAAAACTAAGTGTGGATAGCAGATGAGCCCAGAAGCTCAGTATTCATACATATAGGAGAGGTGTTTTTCACATCCAAATGCTGATACTTAGATTTTCTATGTTTTAATGTGCATTTCTGATGGAAAATGTATGTCAGTTTGGGCCTGAATTGCTTTGGTGGTTCTGAAATGTCTTAAAATCTTCTAAACTACAGGAAATTGAATGAGAGATTCCAAGAATGCCCAGGTGAGAGTAGGAGGGAGAACTGAGCTATTTTAAATGATATATCCCTAAAAATGAGAAACTAGTCTGTATCGTGGTTTTCAACTACTACAAAAACTTACATTTCAAATAACACTTGAGAGTGCCACGGTGAAGGGGGAGGCACTGAGTGTGAAAAGCGGGAGATGGTGGGAATGAATGTGAAAGGAGAAGGAAAAAAGACCAAGTTAAACAAGATGATAACAACATATATAAAGAGAAGAGGGGGTAGAGGGTGGGACCGAGTGGGGAAATGAAAATGGCTGAGGATGCAGTGGACTGTGAGGAATTGTTCATTTGAAACTGTGATGATTCACAGTGAGGCCCAGTTTTACATTTTGTCCTGAGCTCTATAATCCCAGTGACATGTAATTTACATTCCCGTCTACATCACCTCTGAATGTCACCCTATGAGTAAAAGAAGAGAACCTTTTACAAGATAGTAAGTTGAAATGCACCACATTAGGGCAACAAGCCATTTTTAAAGGGAATAATAAATATATGGGTATAATGTATAGAGAAAACATCTTGTCCTGTGGGTTGATAGAGTGACCCCAATGAGTAATTATGGCCTTAGCTGGCAGCTTTTGGCATAGTATCCCACTGCTGGTAGCCTTTTTAAATCATGGGGCAATAGTTTTCTACTGTGAACCTAAATTCCAGTCAATATTTGCATGGTGTACTATACAGAATCAATCTATGTATACACACAGAGAATATGTATTGGTCATGAGCACAAGCATGCACACAAGACTAAATGGTGTATGCCAGTGTGTGTGTGTCTGTAACTAGAGAGGTGAATTTAATTTATTTGTACAGTATCTTCCTCAACATTACATCAACTACATTTTTGGTGAGGGGAAAAGGAGGGGTGGTTAGCTGAAAAACATCTGCCTTTGGCTTTCTCTTTCAAAACACTCTTAATCTGTTGTTAACTGGATATTTTCAAAGGCACCAACAAGAGTTTAACAAATCAAGCGCAGAATGTAGAATCTGTGACTGCACAGTAAACTCTATTGTTAACACGAAGGAACAGATACACAGTAAAAATCATGTACAAAAGCAAACTTACTTCTATATTATACATTCTCCCTCCAAATTTTTATCAAGTGTGCTTTCTATTATGACTCTGCTTGTATAAGCCAGTTAGCAGTAATGATCAAAAGAGGAACAGAAAGTAAATGGATCTGGGTTCTTTGGAATCCAATTAATTTCTGGTGGCCTTTGGAAGGTCTTCATGCCTTATTATAAAGGTCTTACAAAGACAGAGAATTCTTTGGTCATGAAAACATGGCAAGGGCTACTGCAAAACAATCTATAAACAAACAAATGTTATTGCATTGTGGACATTTTCACTTCCCACTTCGGAGTAAACATTTCTTAATTTTACTAACAAACCTGCATAATTCATAGATATAGATATGAATATATAGATATCTATCAATCTATATATGAATTTAGGCATACAGTATTACATTTGGTATTCTTCTGATGATCATCAACAGACAAATCTGGCTTGCAGCATCTCAGCCAGGAAAGCATATTCTATAAATCAGTAAATAATCAAAAAGTAATATCACAAAACACAAACTGAAAATATTTACGACCAGCGTTATATGGGCTTATGGACATGTTCATATACAATTGTGCATTATGGGAGTTTTTTCCCTTTCCTCCAAAGTTTACCATTGTAAACCTAAATTCAAGTCCATATTTGTGTGGTATACAGTTTCTATTTACATATACAGAGAAAGAATATGTACAGCTCACGCACATAAGATTAAATGGTCTATGCCACTCTATGTATGTGTGTGTGTCTGTAATTACAGAAAGGTTAATAGACTTGATTTGTACAGTCCTCAACATTACGTCAGTCATACAACCAGGAATAGAACTCATATCCCTTGATTCCCAGACCTTTGGCCAAAAATAAAATAAAATAAAATAAAAATCCTTCCCCTTGCACAACACTGCAATTAGATTGTGTGAACATTATCCATGGAATATGAATTATGACTATAATGTTTTATACACACATCAAAGGAGTCTGACAAGCAATAATTTTTCAGCATCACATAGTGTAGCTGGAATGCTTTCTGTGGTCATCCACTCCCAGAGACGTGTAACTTTACACAGTTTTCCTACATTATGTTTCCTGTATTATTTTTCACAAAAAACAACAGTATTTATTGATTTAGAGTTTGTTAGCAAACAACTAAGACTCAGTTCATTACCTTTACTCATTGCTATTTGCCTATGATTATAGTGGACTAAGCTGCCAGCATTTATCTGAAACAAAAAAATCATCCCACCAGAAATGCATTGTTATTTTGTATTTACATCTTCTAATGCTAATTTTTTTTTTTTTTTTTTACAAATTGAAATGATTAAAGTTTTTCCCGGGAATGTTAACTTCACAGCACATTAGCCATTTCAAAATTCAAATAAAATGAACAACAGATTAATGCTAGTGCTATTGATTGGCCTGAACTCTGATCATTCTTCACTGTGGATAAATATTAATAAATGCAAAGTGCATAGAGAATTCACTACAATTTTAAAGATAAAATATATGCATTAATGGTGGACCAAGAATTAACTGAATAGTCTATGACACCTATATATATTGACTTTGGAAGAACTATTTATAAATACTTTCAATCAGGCCACAGTAAGATGAAAGCAGATTTTGGTTGAAAAACTCCCCTACAGACGCAAATTCCTGTCAGTCTCTCAAATTGGGCTCATCATAGCTTAATATTTCTGGTAAATGTATGTTTTCAATAGCTCATTATCCAAGTGTAGCAGCTGCTTCTTAAAAATTGTTGTTGAGAACTTTAATGGTCAATAATGGCTTCTACTCTTTCTTCTCCATTCATCACAATTCTCTTTGAAGTGATTTTGATGCCATTAACTATTTTGTTGGTCTTTATGACTGATTTGAAGTTGCCTTCCCACTGTTGTTCAATGATGTGATGAAGAGTAGCCACCAGCTCACTAGGAACCAAATGAAATAAATCCAATTCCTGACATGACCCAACAATAGAGACAGAGTATCCTTTACCATCTCTTGTTGGATCCCATACAGAAGATTCCTGGGTTCGACCTCCCACAGACATCTTGGTCAACTCTGAACTGAATCCAAACCAACCATGGCAGATGCGGACATTTAATGCACAAATGGAAAATCAAGGACTCCCTGGTGTGTGAATGTGGCTCCCCACGACAGGCCAGCAAACATATCACCACCTATTGCCCAATTTATAAATATGAAGGAGGCATCACTGCAGTAAATTCTGCCACTCCTGATGTAGCCATCTGGCTTGATCAACTTCAGGTGAAATTGTAGTTGCTGCTCTACAGCCATACGAAAGAAGAAAAAAAGCTTATATCTAATGTACTGGACTGACTGGAAAAGTCTTTCTAAAAAAACAGCTTCGGGGTAAACCTATCTATTTTTTGAAGACAACAAAGGAACTGTGTATAGTATTTTACCACCTTTATTGTTTTAAATGAGTCAGAACTGCTTATCTTATTGGAACTGGTTTAATAAAGAAAAAACACATAATTAAAATATTTTCATTACTTCTTTTTAACTTAGATACTATATGTACATTTTCCTTTTTAAGTGGTTTGACAAGATGATGTAATCACAGCGTCTAAACACAGGCTGTGGAGTCAGAAAAATGAGTTCTCTTCCTTGCTATGTGATCTTGGCTTGTTGCATAACTTGGCTTTGTCTGAGTTTCTACATCATAAAATGATTTTTACTTACTTACTTTCCAGCCGGGGGCGAGGATTATTTATTAAGCTTTTATAAAGCAGCTTGAAGTTTAAAAACCCTAAATATTATCTAAATATTTATTGGAAAAATACTAAATTGTAAGCTCCTCTGGGCACGGGCCTTGTCTCTTTAAATGTCAAAGAATGTAAAACACTGATATAAAATAGGCAGCATAGAAATATGAATGAAAACAAATGGTTCAATGCACTAAAATGTGGCTATCTTAAAGTTGTCATCCTGTCAATAAATTGTTTGGTTTTGAATTAATAACCCTGCTGATATTTGTGACAGTAAAATTTGGAGCTTAGAGTTTCAGATGAGTGAGTGTGGACAGCAGCTGCTGTCTTATATATAATACAGCATTATGCCAGAGAACTCTGCCTCAATTTGGCTGCTCATGGACATCCTCCCATTTCTAACACAACACAAAGGCACTTTCAGGCACCCCAATCTGGAGCCATTAAGCTGATAACCTGGTATTCGGATGGGCATTGGCTGTAGAGTGCTCAGGTTCCAGAATGGTGCAATCCTTCCTTAACCAAAGCAGGAAAGACTCTACTATAACTCTACTATTATTTAGCTAACTTGAGGTGTTTTTTCTTTTGGGCTCAGCAATGCCAGTTATCTCCAGAATCTGCCAGGATCCACACAATCCTGGAATATCTACTTACCATTAGATCTTTGGGTCTCACTTTCAGGTCTTTTTGAGTGCATTTGGCAGCAATCAGTGCTTTTCATCCTCCAGTGGCCAATCTTCCTCGAGTGCACAATTTTCACTCATCCTGTCACAATTAGATTTTTGAAGGGGCTTCTCATATCCTTTCTGCCACTGGTGAAGTTTGCACCTCAGTTGGACCTCAGTTTCAATCTATCATTTCTCACAAGACCTCTCATCAAGCCTCTGGCCATATGCTTTATGGCTGATCTTTCTATGTACATGGCCTTTCTAATCTATATAACACCAGAAGACACAGTGAGCTGGGAGCACTTATGGAAGACCTGCCATGAACAGTTTCATATGAGTCAAACAATCCATTTACCAGTATATTTTTCCTAAATCACTTGCCTTGGATGAAGAGAGGAGGCTTTCTCTGGACAATTGAAGGGCTCTGGCCTATTATCTACAAAGAACAATAGACATTAGAAAGACATCTAAATTATTTGTTTCAATAGTATAGCGATCAAGGGGTAAAGCTATATCAGCACAGGCACTTTCAAAATAGATCTCTGGTTTTATTATCCTTTGTTACCAACTTGTTCACATCCCACTGCCAGATGGAGTGAGGGCTTATTCTATCAGAGTGCAAAGCAGCCTCTCCTGCCTCCCGGAGAGATGTATCTCTACTCGAAATATGTAGGTCAGCTGCCTGGAGCTCTTTGTACACCTTCACAAGATATTACCCTTTGGTCTAATCTTCTATTGCAGATACAGCTGTGGGTTCTGCAGTATTACAATCAGCTGTTACTTCTGTGCCCTCACACCCATCTCTTTTTTGATCACTGCTTGTTAACCTCCCATGTGTGGTATACACATAGGGACCATCACTCGAAGACAAAATGGAAGTAAGTTACTTGTAAGTGGAATTTTCTCAAGATGTGTGATGCCTATCTGTATTCCATTACTTGCTCTCCACCCCTCTGATGTGGATTATCTGGATTTGTGGTAAGAGTAGGAACTGTAGAGGAGTTGGTCTGCACTATGTTTTATGCCCTTGGTTTGGAGCCCAAGAGCTACAGTGCATGTGTGGACCAATGGACATGGTTTGCAAAAAAATTCTGGGCTAAGGTGCACAGTATGCATGAGTATCCATATATAGAATACAAATAGGGACCACACATCTTGAATAAACTCCAGTTACACATAACCAACCTCCATTTTCACATTGGCTGGACAGTAGAATCAGGCCCAGTGTCTACCTAGCGTAATAAATATCTATCATAGGTATTTATAGACTGCTAATGACATTTTCTAGTTAGCTTCATTGTTTCCCTTTATAGGAAGTCAGTTATGCCCTTGCTAAAAAGACACATAAAATCATTGCCGGTAATGTTTGCAGATGGCCGAAAAATTAGTGGAATGGTAAATGATAAGGACAAATCAGTTCTACAAAGTGATCTGGATTGAATGGTATGCTGTGCTGACTTGAACAACAGGATTTCAGTACAGTTAAATGCCAGGTCATACATCCAGGAACAAAGATTGTAGGTCATGCTTATCGGATGGGGGGTCTGTATTTTGGAAAGCAAAGCTATTTTAGGGAAGTTCTCTGGTCTGTATTATACAGGGGGTCAGATTAGATCACAATGGTCGATTCTGGCCTTGGAATCTATGCTTCAGAAAAAGACTTAGGACTTATGATCAATAACAAACTGAACATGAGGTCCCAGTGTAGGGTGACCAGATAGCGAGAGTGAAAATTCAGGACAGCAGGGGGTGGTGGTAATAGGTTGCCTATATAAGACAAAGTCCCTAATATTGGGACATGTCACCCTATCCCAGTGCAATGTGGTGGGTAAGAGACTAAATGCAGTCCTTGGATGGATAGGGAGGGAAACACTGAATAGAAATAGGAAAGTTTATTACCACTGTATACACCATTGCTGGACAATTGGGTCAGGTCCAATGACCATATTTGGAAAAGGATATTGACAAAACGCAAATAGTTCAGAAAAGAGCTTCAAGGATCATTCGTAATGTGAAAAACTTACCTCATAGTAAGAGACTAAAGAAACTCAATCTATTTAGCTTTTCAAAGGGAAGGTTAAAAGACTACTTGATCATGGCCTACAAAGTACCTCCCAAGAGAGAATGTTTCTGACAGTAGAGAGCACTTTATTTTAGCATAGCCATATCAAGATTCAATGGCTGGAAGCTGAAGCTAGAAGAATTTAGATTACAAATAAGTTCAAATTTTATAGTGAGGATAACAACCTACCTAGGGATGTGTGGATTCTCCATCGCTTCAAGTCTTTAAATCAGGAATGGGTGTCTTTCTAAAAGATATTCTCTAATTCAACCAAAATGTATAGGCTTAGTGTGGGAATCACTTAGTGACATTCTGTGGCATGGGTTGTGCAGCAGGTCAGACTAAATAATCAAAATGATCTCTGCTGATCTTAAATTCTATGACTCTATGAAACATCAACAGGGGAGCAGAAAAAACCTTCTAAAATATTTTTAAAACATTTTAAAATAAGTCTCACATAATATTTAAAAGGTACTCTTTCAGAAACTGTAGTTTAAAAATATTAATTTAAACAAATTCAAGTTAATAGAATTTAACTATATTAAAGTTTATGTGGGGGAATTATAGGTGCAGATGTCAGTGCCTTCTATAGTTAAAGTCGCAAGCCCTTCCCATTATAAGATCTTGTTTTTAGTTGCTTATAACTTTGCCAAATTTTAAATATTCAGGCTGAAATTTTCCCTATTGGGTGTTTGCATCAGGCTAAGTGTGTGTGTGTGTGTGTGTGTGTGTGTGTGTGTGTGTGTGTGTGTGTGTGTGTGTGTGTGTGTGTGTGTGTGTGTGTGTGTGTGTGTGTGTGTGTGTTAAATATCAATATTTGGAAATGGTTACAAATCAACTGACAAGAAAAAAGCAAAGGGGCATGAGTCAAACAATAAAAAGGCAAAGATTAATAAAAACAAATGGACAAAGTAGGCAAGGGAAAAACAATTTTAAACCCCCCAAAAAGATTGGGGTGAAAACTCTAGGTTTATAGCTCATTGCTCTTCTCTATGTGGTATGGTGTTGCCTATTTAGATTGTAAACTCATTGTGGCAGGAACCTTTCTTCTTAGGTGTCTGTAAAATGCCAGACACACTTTTGGGCACCATACAAATAATACTAATATCAAAATAACAACAGATAGTAAACACTGCAAACATTTACTGGCAACATGTGTGGGGTTAAGTCTTTTCTTCAATATGCACATGTAAGGCACATATATTTATTAATAAAGCTCAAGCTATACTTAATTACTACTAACAGAAAGTCACTGGCATTTACTTCCCACATATAAAGCCACACCTGCCCTCCAGGAAATCCAGATAGTTCCCCAAGTTTCACCTTCTTAAATAGCAATTTAAAGGATTTTCTACTGTTCTCGCTGCATATTCTCTTCATCTTCTCCCTAGATTTTGTTACAAATAAGTTCACAATTCTGCATCCTGCCTTTCATTCTCCTGCTCTTAGCCCTTTTATTCTCTTTCCACCTTTTTTATTTCTTATCTTTCCTTCTCCTTCCCAGAGAAGCATGTTCATGCAGCTGTTCTTTCTGGGAGCTGACCATCCATTCACCCGTCTGATGTGCAGTTCCTCCTGGGATGAGAGCCATGCTCTGCTATCTTGACAAAGAGCAGCACTAACACTCCTCCATGCTGCCACGGAGCAGCCTCTCCTCTCTCAGAGGGGATCCTGTTCACTCCCCCGTCTCCCTGCCCATCCATCCTCCTGTCCCACCGGGAGAACAGCCTCTCACTCTCCCGTCTCTCCAGGGGGCAGCCAGTCTGGTCTTCTCCTGAGACAACAACCCAACGCTCTGCTTGGCTCAGGATGTTTCCTTCCTCGACGACCTTGTGGGCCAGAGGGGGCTCCTGTCACCCTCACGGCCGACTGGTCTCCTCTCGCTCCAGGGGCTCTGGGGCTCAGCATCCCAACAATCTAAGACCTGCCAGACGGGAGCCAACTGCCACGGAACGTTCCAGAACGTTCTCAAGCCCACGTTCCATCTCTCACATACGTGGCATGCCCTGGCAGAAACTGGAAGGAGTTAGGTCTTGAGGGTGAAAATCACCCCAGAGCTTAAATGGTGCATAAGGGCCTGGTGTGGGCTCTCTGCACTGGGCTGAATTTCACCCAGGTGAAGAATGAGGCTTTGAATAATCATATGAATTTGTTGTAACCCCCAGCTCCTGGAACACTGGACTGAGCCTCTAGAGATGCCCCCTCCCCCCCGAATGGATTACAACAATAATGGCTCAGGAGGCCAGAGCCTCCAGTCACCAGTTCCAGCCTGCCTAGAGCCTGGGGCAGGGACAGAATAGGCTGGAAACTCCTGCCAAAGCCAATAGGGAGGCTTCTGATAGGATGATTTATAAAGGCAGTTTGGTGGGCCAGTGTGGAGCCAGGACTACTCAATCCCCACAGCAGGAGGGGACAGCCCGACTGAGACAAGTGTTATTTCAGTTTTGGCTGGGTGAGTTTGGTGTTGAGCTGACGGAGAAGCAGAACAACTCAGGGAGTTGCTGATTAAATCCACTCCCCTCAAAGGAGCCTTTGAACTCCAGCATGATCCAGTGCATAGTCAGACAGTGCCAGCCCCGCAAACTCCAGCATCCAGAGAGGCAGAGATCTGATCCACTCCCAGCCAAGACCTGCGCTCAACTTTGGATCAGGGAGTCAGGAAAGGACTCTGCCCAACTCAGGGGTGAAAATACTGTTTCCTTTGTTTTCTTCAAACTGTCCAGTGTTTGTAGTGATGTTACACACGTCTCCAAACTCATCCTAGACAATCCATTCAATTTTCAACATTTATGAAGAGAGACCAACCTACAACTCCATGGGAAATTCAAATGGCATAAAAAGTAGAACTGTGACATTTTACACTGATAGGACATCTACTTTTAGAGAAAACCAGGAATTTCTCATCATTTTAAGGACATTTTAGAATGCAACCTTAAATGTAGAGTTGCCGTCATATGCATCCATAACACCTGTATGATATAAAATTTACCTGTACAGCTATCCTTACTGAGAGTCATACATACCCACTACTCCTCCACCCAAAGGCGCACACCTTACCAAGTGTGTGCCTATGAGAGAAGGAGAAGGACATACGTACTGTGAACTTTTCATTTCCTTCCTTTTGTGGATTTGTGTTAAGTATGTTATGGAGATCTGATCAGAAAAATTACCATAAAGCATTTTGTCAGATTTGCCAATTTGTTGGAATGTTTCATGGAGCCTGTTTGATTTCAACAAAGTTCCAGTGGGATTCAGGCAGGGCTCCAGTCTGTTTTCCTGCCAAGTCACCTGACCAGCATCTTGGCAACTCACCTGTAGCATTGGAGTCAGAGATCCCAGGGCTTCCAGAGTCAGACTGACTCAGAGTTGTGGACCCCTGGTCTTCCAGGGTCCATGACTCTGGGGCAGCCCTCCAGACAGCTTGCCCCAGAGAAGAGGATTAATTCCTTATCACAGAGAATTTTGAAATTTTTGGGTTTTATTCTGAATAGGTTAGTACCAAATTTCAAAATATTGAAACCCTCTGTAGAATGGAATTGCCTTTCTGTATACAGCTCTAATGTTAAGTGTGTAGCAACCTTAGTTTTTGCATTTTAATTTGCTAAGTGTTTTTAATGTTTAAAAGTAGGTTAGGGCTTGGGCTTGGAGACAGGTAGGAGGGACAGACCTGTAGGGAGGCTTGAGGTAAAGCAGCTGATGGGGAAGATTTTTTCCATCAGCAACTGTTAATGAGTACTTATGTGTCAGCAGCTGCACATGAGTCCTTAAATATCCTCTTCACTGTAAAATAAAATCTGAAAGAAAAATGTAGCTTTCCTAATGGGAAAAAATGTGTGTTGCTAGATAGCTTTTTCATCAGGTGTGTGTGCACTAACATGGCCTCAATCAACCACCTTTCTATGCACCAGGCTCCAATCAATCAAGTTTAGGGGCATAGTACATAAAGTCTTAGTCATAACACAAAAAATAGCTAATGATGACACCAAATTCAAACTTAAAAAAAAAAAAAAAAAGACCTGCTGCACCAGATCTAGTCAAGCGTTACCTCTCTTCCCGGTTTTGTGTAGATAGACAATGTTATTTAAAATGATATCAGTCAATAATGCAAAAGCAGGACTGCCAAGGAAAACAATTCAACCAGAGCTCAATTTCAACCTATTTTTTTAACATTTATGAAGAGAGAAATTCAAATGGCATGGGAAATTCAAATGGCATAAAAAACTAGAACTGTAATATTTTACACTGATAGGCCATCTACTTTTAGAGAAAAACAAGAATTTCTCATCATTTTAAGGACCCAAATTGTGGAGTAGCTGTCAGGTGCATCCATAATACCTGCATGATACAAAATTTACCTGTACAGCTGTCTTTAATCTCTTATTGAGAATTTGTAGATCCAAGGTTGGAATACCTTCTGCAGAAGATGCAGCACTGCAATAACAACAGTAAAATATGTAAATAAATAATAATACAAAAGAATTACAGCAGCATAGACTCCACTACATGGCAGGTATTTTAAAAAAATGTCCTAGGGGACACAGGAAATACCATTTCAAGAAGGACAAACAGTTACCTTGATTCCAAATCAGACTGGCTGTTAGATTTCAAAAAAAAAAAAGTGGCTGGCAACCTGCTAAGCTAACAGCCATACCATCAGACCATGGTCAGACATCAGAACCACCCCTGAGAGTCAAGGCTGAAGGAAGAACAGAAGACATCATAAAAAAACCCAAGAAGGACACTGGCTCACTGTTTCTTGAGATCATCTATGCTGCTATTGGCAGTGCTCAGAAATATTTGTCCACTTTGTCACTGCCAATGAGCACCATCAGGAATAGCAGACGCAGACTCCAGGTGATGAATCCATCTAAGGGAGAAGGAACTGTTTGGAGAACACGAAGTGGACATGTGAGCAAAAAGCCATAGAAGTTCAAAGATGGTAGTTAGTGACTGATGTCCAATGTTCAGACCTCCATTCTAGACATCTATTTGTCAATTTTATGAAGTAGCAGTATTAGTTTATGACTGTTATTTTTAGTAGATATTGTGTTTTATTTGCATTTGGTTTTCAAAAATAGGGCATATGTAACAGGAACCACTGGAAACAGTGAATAGTGACCCCTGCCATGTGGCAATTGCATCAACCGTATGTAACCAAGAACCATTTTGAGACGTGACCATGAAATAAAGATGAGTTTTAGTGACACTTGTGTATCTCACACATTTATTGCTTTAACATTGTTATTTATTTCACTAACAATTCATTTTAGGCAAAACATTTAGCTAATCATCCAAACTGCTTCACACACCTTTCAATGTACCAAAAATACCCCACTGTTCCCTGACCAGCAGCCTAACTCTTCCTCTCTTCAATTATCAGCATACAATTATGCATATTCAGTACAACCCTGCAACACACTGATAATGAAACATTTAGCACCCCTTGAAACAAATGAAATCTAATATCAAATAAAATAACCAAAGGGATGCTGCACTGATATCAGTATTCATTTCCTTATTTATTTATTTAATAGCCTCCATTTTTAAAGTATCTAAAGATGCCACAGAATCAGCAAGACCCCCCAGGGAAACCTGTAGGCATTGCCAAATAATTCAGGTCGAGCTTGCTATGGAGTACATGAGGGCCTTGAGCGTAGCCAAGATAGCAGCAGCAACGCTTTGCAAACTCATTCTGGAAATGTTTGTACTTTCATCCTGAAAACTCTGTAGAATGGTTTGATGAGTCTCATTTGAAAGGGGTCTGGTGGTGACAGATGAGATGTAGTCACCTCAGGCTATTTTATTTACATACTGCCATTTAGTGGAGTCTAGTTAATTCTAAGGACATCAAACTAACTCTTCAGAAGTATTGTATGAGCAACAGCAACAAATCTCTCTGGGAAAGATTTAGTGGTGTCCCGGGACGAGGGCCTGGAAATCACCCCAGTCCTTACTCAGTTTGGTGGCAGAATTTTAACAAGGGCCTTCTGGATGCCCCGAAGAGTCCTCTCCTGTATTGCACTGTCAGAAGAGGTCAAGCAGGAACCCTGAACCCAGTGGTTAAAGTAAAGCCAGATAGGAGGGGGAGCTCAACAGTTCTACTGGCTGTAGGTTGTTGTAGGTATCAACATCATTCGGTGAATTGACATTGTATCATCTTACATGACACAGGGATGAGAATGGGACAAAGAGGTGCTCAGGATAGGGAAGTGGATGAGGGGGAACTCTAACTCTACTTTTAGCAGAAGGGGGGGGGAGCTGTGCTCTTCCACATTTCCCCTTGCTGTCCATGCCTGTTGCATGATCGGACCCACAGAGATGTTCAGGAAGGTGGGGAAATCTTTCAAATGAGCTCCCTGCTCTTGAATTTTTTCCAGGGAGGCCTCCACAGATCATCCCCCTCTGTCCTTGTGCAGTCCCTGGGAACAAGGAGCTGCAGAACAACTGGGTGGAAAGAAAAGTGGATGACAATGGTTCCCCAAAAGGGGGTGGAAGTGTCAGTGGAGAGCATTGCATGGAAGGGTTGGGGGCGGGGGGATAATGTGGCCTTATCCCCAAGATATGGAAGGAACAAGAGACACCATGCCTCAATGCATGCTGCTTCTCTCCCAGCTATTTCTAAACAATCAGTGAGGAAGGATGGTTTAGTGCTTAGTGGGAAACAAGGGGTTAAGTCCCTGCTCTGCCACAGACTTCTTGTGTGACCTGGGCAAGTCATTTAGCCTCTCTGTGCCTCTGTTCTCCATCTACAAAATGGGATTAATAATCCCTCCTTCTTCCCTGGGGTATTGTGAGGATAAATACATTAATAATAGTACGGTGATCGGATACATACTATGGTAAAGGGAGACAGATCAGGACCTAAGATAGACAGTTGTCCATTACTGATTTTTGGGATGTGCATCCTGCTGAGCTTCATCATCGTTAAGCAACAGAGTAACCTATCCCTCTCCTGAGCCAAGGAAACTGCACATGCACAGGGCCTCTTGGATGTCATAACTAGCAGCCTACATGGCAGAGCCCTGGACTGCTCCCAGGATTTGAGATCTGGTAGCCACACCGGATTTGTCTAGACTGCAATCACATTGTCTGATTGCAACTTGTGTAGAGCTATCTTAAGTCCCAAAGCAGTGAAGTCATTTTAGTGTGTGCTGCACAAAGCCGCCTGGAACCCTGGGTAGTTACTCGTAGGGCTAGCGTGCGTTGCTGTGACTTCACTGCTCTGGGACCCGAGCAAACTAGATTCAAGCTAGTTTGGGTACATCTATTGCCACTGTAGTTGCATCCTGTAACTGAAATTTAGACATACCCATAGGCACCACACGGTTGATGCTGAGTGGACGTCCCCCACTTCAGGACTACAGTAGTATTCCATGAGTACAGATATCATTTGTGCTTTAGCTTGTGTCATGGACAGATTTAGGACTTCAGCCTTGGATTTTTAATAATGAGCACTTTGTCTTTGCACTCTTTTAAATTGCGGGTAAACTCACATCGACTTCAATGAGATCAGGATCAGTCCCCTTATCTCTATATCTGCTGTGGTTTTCTTTTTTGTTATAGGTTTTTTCTTCATTCAAGTTTCTGCCCAGGGCAGAAAAAATGCTGTGCTGGCAAATATATTGTGAAATATTTGCATTTGTGAGGCTAATCCCTCAACCATTGCTCCTCCTCTAACATTAAGATGACACTTTTTATAGAGCAGCAGCTGCTGTAGCTGCTATTACTCTTCTCAGAGATCCAAGACTCAGAGGTAACAATGCAGCAGCCCACGGTGTGTCACCTGCCCGTAAGTTTTAACACGTTAACAAGTTTTACAAATTTTATCTCAATACAGTGGGAAATAGTGATGTTAAATGTTAAGGTTTATTTTTATGTTCACCTATTTTAAAGCTGTTGAATCAGTTTAGCACAGAGTTCATGGACAATTAAACTGGACCTATTTAGCATCTAAAACTAAGTGGAAAATTATGTCAGTTTGCAGGGTAAAATGAAATAAGATAAAACTTCTAAACAGAGGAGGTTATAACCTAACTTTGATTTTTATCTGCAAGCTTAAAAGCCATCTGCTGTAAACAAAGGCATTTACTAATAACACCCAAATGAAAGAATATGAAGAATCCATCTTGTTTGTTATTATTTGTACTCTATTTAATTTGTGCATTTCTCTCAGCCGGGTCAGTGAAAATGAATGAAGTTACTTTCATTTCAGGTTCTCTGCTGTAATGTTTGGGTTGCAAATGCTGCAGGGGAATGTTTTACTTGTTTAAAACCAACCGTTGTCATTGGAACATTTACAAACTGATCTGTTAGTTTTAATCTTACTTTTACAAGATTTTAATGAATTAGTTTGTGTCACTGTTTAAGTCATGGATTTTTCCCTCTTATTTTTAGCATATTCAGTAATATTTTAATTTCACTTTCCACTGGAGCTTGCAGATATAAAAAGGAGGATTTGGGAAGCTAAACAGTTTTGTCTCTTCCTCAGTTCATTTTTTTCCCCACTGTTTCTTGCTGTTTTTTCTTCTGTAAGTTTAACTTTTTCCGATTTTATATTCTTTTCAGGTGCTGATTTCTGTATTTATTTCTCTGTGTGAAACCTTTTCTCTCTCTTTCTCCAAGATGTTTAGGTGGAGATGTATGGGTTCTATCCCTAAATCTGCTACTGACCAGGACAAATTACTTTAGTTTATGTCTTTCATTGTAATCTCTACCTGCCTGAGTTTCCCCATCTTTAAAATGGGGCAAACGATGCTTAATCATTTTTGTAAAGTGCAGTGAGTGGTATGGAAGGAAAGTGTGATAAACAGCAAGTGCTAATTAGAAATAATAGAAAATTAGGGTTGGAAGGGATCTCAGGTGGTCATCTAATCCAACCCCAACTAAATCATCCCAGACAGGGCTTTGTCAAGCAAGGCCTTAAAAACCTCTAAAGATGGAGATTCCACCACCTCCCTAGGTAACCCATTCCAGTGCTTCACCATCCTCCTAGTTACCACCCACCTTCCTAATAACCAACCTAGTCCTCCCCCACTGTAACTTGAGACCATTGCTCCTTGGTCAGTCATCTGTCACCACTGAGAAGAGCCTAGCGCCATCCTCTCTGGAACCTCCCTTCAGGTAGTTGAAGGCTGTTATCAAATCCCCCCCCCCCCCCACTCGTCTCTTCTGCAGATTAAATAAGCCCAGTTTCCTCACCTCTCCTCATAAATCATGTGCCCAGCCCCCTAAATAATTTTTGTTGCTCTCTGCTGGACTCTCCCCAATTTGTCCACATCCTTCCTGAAGGGGGGCCTAAATCTGTACACAATACTCCAAATGTGGCCTCACCAGTGCCGAATAGAGGGGAATAATCACTTCCCTCGATCTGCTGGCAATGCTCCTACTAATGCAGCCCAATACACCGTTAGCTTTCTTGGCAACAAGGCACATTGTTGACTCATATCCAGCTTCTTGTCCACTGTAATCCCCAGGCCCTTTCTGTAGAACTGCTGCTTAGCCAGTCGCCCAGTCTGTAGCAGTGCATGGGATTCTTCCATCCTAAGTGCAGGACTCTGCACTTCTCCTTGCTGAACCTCATCAGATTTCTTTTGGCCCAATCGTCCAATTTGTCCAGGTCACTCTGTATCCTATCCCTACCCTCCAGTGTATCTGCCACTCCCCCCCAGATGTGTCATCTGCAAACTTGCTGAAGATGCAATCCACCCCATCGTCCACATCATTAATGAAGATTTGAACAAAACCGGCCCCAGAACTGATCCCTGAGGCACTCCGCTTGATACCGGCTGCCAACTAGACATTGAGACACTGATGATCTAGCCAACTTTCTATCCACCTTATAGTCCATTCAGCCAACCTATATTTCTTCAACCCTTCTCCATGATTTTTCTGGAGACTGAAGTGAAGCTGACTGGTCTATAATTCCCTGGATCTTCCTCCTTCCCTTTTTTAAATATAGGCACTACATTTGCCTTTTTCCAATCGTTCGCGATCTCCCCAGACCATCAATCCTCTGATAGTTTTCAAAGATAATGGCCAATTATCTGCAGTGGCTCTGCAATCACATCAGCCAACTCCCTCAGCACCCTCGGATGCATTGAATCCGGGCCCCATGGACTTGTGCATGTCCAGCCTTTCTAAGTAGTCCTGAAGCTGTTCTTTCACCACTGAGAGCTGCTCACCTCCTCCCCATTCTGTGCTGCCCAGTGCAGTAGTCTTGGAGCTGACCTGGTTTGTGAAGACAGAGGCAAAAAAAAAGCATTGAGTAGTTCAGCTTTTTCCACATCATCTGTCATTAGGTTGCCTCACCCATTCAGTAAGGGGCCCACAATTTCCCTGACCTTCTTGTTGCTAACATACCTGAAGAAACACTTCTTGTTACCCTTCACATCCCTTGCTAGCTGCAACTCCAGTTATGTTCTGGCCTTTCTGATTTCACCCCTGCATGCTCGAGCAGTTTTTTTTATAGTCCTCCCTAGTCATCTGTCCAAGCTTCCACTTCTTATAAGCTTCCTTTTTGTGTTTAAGCTCACCCAAAATTGCTCTGCTAAGCCAAGCTGATTACCTGCCATATTTGCTATTCTTTCTGCACATCAGAATGGTATGCTCCTGCGCCCTCAGTAAAGTTTCTTTAAAATGCAGGTTTCTTAAAACAAAATAAAAATTGTTTCTCCTTCCCTTGGTTCTTTGCTATCCTGACCCCTGGCCACTAACCTCTCCCATTCCCCTCCACCTCAGGGATTCTCTGTACATCTCCTTCATTCTCCTTTTCCCCTGGTCATCTGCTCCCCCTCTGAGTAGTCTACTCTCCCCACGCCCTACAGTCCTTTCTCTCCCCATTTTCTATTTTCCTCAAGGTCTGTTCCTCTGACTCCTTCCTGGGATTCTCCTTCCCCATCCTTCAGGGAGGCCTTCCCTTCCCATCTTGTTTTCTTCCTCCCCCCATCTTGGGTTTTCTATTCTCACATTGTTCTTCTATCCTCTGTCTCTCTCATCCTCATTCATCACCTTCACTGCTATTGGCCCTTCACCTCTCCTATCTTCTGCCACCTCACTCCCTTGCTCTTGATTCTCTCTCTCCACCATTGTCTTCTCCCCTCCTGCCTTGGATTCTTTGTTTTCTTGACTTGACTTCTCCAGTTTTAATTTTCCCTTCCTGAGTCCTCATCTCCTTTCCAGTCTTTGCTCCTGTTTCCTCAGTCCCTTTGATTTCTTGCACGGGCGATTGCAGAGAAGAGGGGAAGGCAGGACAACTGGACAGCTGGGAACAATTGTACTAATGGCTTTCTGTCGCACACAGTGACCCCTGCAGGGGCAGAGGCAGAACTGATTCTATGTTCTGTGCAGCGCTCTGTCTCTGCCTGCCACCTCGCCGTGCAAGTGCTGAAGCAAAATGGCCAGCTCCATCTCTCCCCATGCAGATTCCATTTACTTTCAGGGTGACGATGATCATATGGAGGGGAAGGTGTGCAGGTCAGAGGGGAAAGATGCAGGTCAGACCTGCACAATGCATGTGAGTTACTAGACCTGTATGAGAGAGATGGAGCAGATCCCTGACTAGAGAAGGAAACTTCAGATCTTTAAATGTACTCTAATCCAATCTAGGCATTACTAATGCACCAACATCAGGGTACCTGAGTACAAATCTTGAGGACAATCAGGCCAGTGCAGAAGTGCTTAAATGTGCAAAGCTGCATGGAAGAGATATAAATACTGACTTCCAATAGAGAGAAGCTTGGCACAAGAGAGGAGCCTGAAGCAATTCCTGGATCTCAAAACCCCCAACAATCTGGAGGTATTTGAAGTTCAGGTCCAAAGTTTATGTCTTGATCATAGTGAGTCTTCCTGTTTTTAGAATATAAAATGTAAAGGAAGATGTGTATGTTGTTACTAAATAACACACCAAACCATGGGAAATGCATTTCACTGTTGGGGTTAGTACATGTGAAAGTAGAATAGGTCAGATTTCCAATTAATGCATTAAGATGCATAATTATATGTCTGATTTACATGCAAAATTACAATGATGAATAAACTGGATAATTGTGTTTGCAGATATGTCTTATTAGCCATTTTACAGATGGGGAAACTGGGATATAGAGAAGGTAAGAGACATGCCCAGGGTCTCCCAGAAAGTTCGTGGCTGAGCTAGCAATACCATCCAGCTATCTTAGCTCCCATTGCTTTGCCTTTCTGTAGCATTATTTTCTCTCAAAGAATCACAAAACACTTTACAAACTATAAATACAGGAATCAATTTACCAAAGTGCAGCCATCTCTATGGAACAGAATCGCTGATTCGTGGCAATGCTACATGACATGCACCTTCTCCAGTAGAACCTGATTGAAGCTGACATGCTATTTTCGAAAGTACCATGGGAACTTTAATGAGTGCCAAGGCCAAGATCTCCTTTTTACTTCCCATCCAAACTATGGTATTCAGAAATCTGACAACATAAGAATAATGGCTTTGAACCTCTCTCCACCACCACTGAGCAAATCCCTCCCCAAGTGAGGCTTAGAAGAGCCTCAGAGAAGGTAACTTAGTAAGGTTACTAATCACTGGTAAATCAGAGCTGTCATGAAGGCACATCCAAAATCGCAGACACAGCATTGGCATCTGTTCATTTTATCTGCACAACAAAACCCATCACACAAACTGCTCTTTAACTCAGCTAAAACAGGGGTTTCATTTTTAATATATAGAGCCATAAAGAAAACAGCATAGAACAGTAATGAAGGACTATCCCAGTACCTTTAGTGTCTCCTTGTTTCCAGCTGTAATGCTTTGAGTGAGGGACATCACAATTATATCACACAAGCAGTGCTGTCCTTCTGCAGGGAGATACACAATCTGTGAAACATTAAATTAAAATAAAGATTATTTCTAACTGTAACACAACAAACTTCAGAGTTGGAAGCTTTGGGGCCAAATTATCCTCCCACACTGCTGCAACCTCATTAATTTGAATGGGAGTTGCACTGAAGTAAATGAGAATAGAATTCAGTTTTAGGTTTTTATTCTTTTCGGTAATATGAAGTGCAACCAAATTCAAGTTCTTCTGAAGAGTTCTCCTCTGGGAAGAGGCCTTCCCAGAGAGATAGCTAGGTCAGATATACACAATAACACAATTGCAAGGGTTCTATTTGGCAACAACTTGCAGAATTTTTTTCTTCTTTTTTTTTTTTGGGGGGGGGAGTCTATTTCCAGCAGATGATGAGATAGTGTTCATTAATTGCTTATTTAGGAATTGTAATTAGCATCTTCCAGTTATAGGCCCCAAGGATAATGTAAATAGAAGAGATTAACAGATTGCCAGTATTTGATTGGGTTCTTGAAATGTCTCCCACACACATGTTCAAATACAGTAAACACTTTAAAAAAAAAGTTACAGTTCTAACCTGAACCCACATGAAAAATGCAAAGACACAATCCAGTTTAACAGGTTCTAACTCACCCTTTTGTGATCAGAGATATATATCACACATATATATCATAAGCAGTGATTTCCTTATATATGTGACAGTACATTCTGTATGTAGATTATGGACTGTTTTTGAAATTGCTTAGAAATATAGGGGGTAAGAACAATTGTGCTCAGAAGAAAAAGGAGGAAACCTTAAATACTCAGTTATATGGATGGCAAAGAGTAGCTATACACATAAGGCTCAATTCTGCCAGCCATACTCAGGTTGGCCTTGATGCCCCACTTCTTTGTACCTTGTATAGTCATTTATATCTTTGTAAAATTAATGTAAAATGCTACCACCTGGATCTGGTACCATTGTACACTGTGTATAAGTGTAATTGACTATACAGGGTGCAAGGCAATGGAATATCAGGTCCATCAAGTAGTACATTGCATTGGAGGTAGACATTGATTTCAATGGGTGTTCTTGTAGATTTAAGTACTGCTCAGCATGAGTAAGGATGGTGGAAGAGGGGCCCATAGGGATAGTACAATAATCCTAACTTTGAATATCTTTTCTATTAGCAGTATGCTATTTATCATTATGATTTATACTATGGTAGCACCTAAGGGGCAAGAACCCCACTGTGCTAGGTGCTGTACAAACACAGGACAAAAAGAGCTTACAATCTAAGGATTCCTTAGCAATATTTTAATTATGCAAAAGGTTTGACTAGAATCCAGAACTCATCCAACTTCATGGGGGCTTCTACTTCTAATCAAACCTGCAAGCAATCTGCCCTCCTCTGTGAACGTTTGCAGACCTGTGTTGGTGCAGATCAATCAATGTATTCCTCTTTATATTAAAATAAAATGTATTCGTTGAACCTCACCAATTAGGTCACACGATGCTTATAAACACTTATTTTGGCTCCGTCACTGGTTACATTTCATTAACGTTTTAGAAGTGGTTTTTAACTATAATATAAAGAAAATGTGTTAACAAATGATAATGAAATCTGACTTGCCTTGGATTGACAAGCTTCATAAAGTTGGTTTAATGTTTGCCCCAGGGCACTCTGTGTCACATTGACAAGAATTTACTCAATTGCCAAGCGTGCGTCAAAGAATCCATGTACATATACTCCAACTCAGTGCCAGGACTCTTTTTTCTTATCTACTTTGGTAACTTATAAAGAAGAAACCTGCAACAATAAAGCATTATTCGAAATTATAAATCATCCTACTGGGATAGATAAACCAGCAGCCCCTTTTGATATGTGCCACATGAGAGCTCTGAGTCAGCAGGGCCTCCTGCAGAGAGAATTGTATCCATGAAAATAACCTTCAACTGAAAACGTACCAAAAAACTAAAATATATATAAAATTGAAACATGCTCACAATGCAAGTCAGTGTTCTGTTATTCCATTGTGGATGGCAGCCCTATGCAGCTTTGCTTCAGAGGAAACACAAGTCTTAGGCTCCACTCAGTCTTAGAGTAAGTAGGTGTAATTCCACTGAAGTTAAGGGAGTTATATCCTTTTACACTACGTCTGACTTTGGCCCTTAGTTTTCTAGACACCCTGACACTCGTCCATTGCTATTAAAATAGTTTGCAGTACAATTCTACACTGAAAAATGACACTGATTTATTCAACAGATCTGCTTGGTTTGTGTTACATCTAGTGACAGAAAATCATTTTTATTTCTTATGACATTTGTTAACCCTTCAGTACTAACACAGCTAAGAGATTGAGCTTGATTCTATTCCTCCTTGTGCTTCACCAAGAGAATTATTTAGTAAGTTTCACCTATGAAAATGTGTAGAAGGCAATGGACATTGCATGGATGTCACTAGGAGTCTAATTTGCCCTGCAGAGCCTTTATTACTGCTGGTCATGCACAAAAAAGAAAAATCCCAGCTTCAGTTTCAGATCCCAGGTTGAATTTGAAAGTCTGGCAGTGAGGAAATACATCTTTTTACCAATAAACTAAGCATATCTGATAATGTAACCATTGAAAGACAATAAATATGGAACCCCAGGATGCCATTGTTACAGTGTCACTTTTTAAGAACAGATTTGCACTTTAACAAACTGTAGAATAGTGTGGATGTACAGACTGTTAACCACACATTTTTAATCTTCTTCAAGTTGTAAAGTACTCCTCATAGTCAGCAGTGGTTCAATTCATACCAATCTCCCTAATGAACAAAAAAGCTTCATCAGCACAGGTTTCCCAAAGCACATGCCCACATCATTACCCAGACTACTTTCTCTGAGTGCTCGGTTGAAGTCAGTCAGTCATTAATTACTACTATTATTTGTATTACTGTGGAGCCTACAGGACCCAAATAGAATAAGGCCTGATTGTGTAAGATCTTGCATAAATATATAGAGGAAATAATCCCTGCCCCAGTGAGCTTCCCATCTACAGATATAACAGATACAATACATTGGTGTGACAGACAAAGAGAAGAGAGAATGGAATTAAAAGTAATTGGAACATGTTTTGCATTGATGAGCTGTGTGCAAAACTTGTAGGCAGCATGGTGTATATTATATATAATACGAGACACACACACACACACGCACACACACACATATATATTTATGAGAGACATAAATGCACAATATCAGCAGTCTTTGCAGGCTATCTGCCTAGTCATTATCTATTGGTGATATTCCCCAGGCATCACAATAGAAGTACTGTAGTCCTTGAAGAAGGATTGTAAAGAGGACCAAGAAGTGGTTTTACAGCTTGGTTTGATGAGGGAGTTCAATGCATAAACAGGGTGGGGGGTGCATCGCAGCAAATCTCTTTCCTTCATTCCAAGGTCCAAGAAGGGGAAGAAGGAATAGTAATGGACCCAAAGCATTCAAACATGAAATCTTTCCAAGCTTCTTGTGAAACTCACGTGACATGGCTCTGACATCCTTTAAAACAGTGTTCTCCATTGAGTAAGAAATGTATGTGTTTTCACTGCAGAATGAAGACGTGGAAATCTTGAATTCTGAATATGGCAAGAACGTGATTAAACTCCTTCGCATTAAAAGAGACGACAAGAAACACTGCATTAAAGAAGTGGAAGCTTGCGTACATATTAGACTGAATTCTGTCAATGAGTACTTGCATGCAGACAATTCTGCTGTTATCCCTACTGACACCATGAAGAACATCGTCCATGCTTTGGCAAAATGCAAAGGGGTATTTTTAAACGATTCTATTTAGTATTGTACTGACTGGTATTTATGATGCTGCCCCAGATTTATTGGAAGTGGTGATTGTACTTACTTTTCTATTGTCAACATATTTCAAAAGATCCTCCCTCCTCTTTCATTGCCCTATCCAATTCCCCTTCCAAAGCTCACCCAGTTCTAGAAGCTCTTCTTCAGACAAAAGGTGAAGAGAGTTTGGGTGAGAGCAAAATTCCTACTCTCTTTCATGTTTTATTTCCTGTCTGCTTTCCAGTTTGGCATTGCAGCTCCCTTCAAAATTTTGAACTGGGTCTTTCCGTTTTCCAGTGCTAATTCTTCATAGAGAACATTGACTTTCTCATCTAGTATTTGGTGCACAAATTTGGTTTATCTTTATTTTATATGAAGATGACATTTTTAGATTTGGTTGACACCTCCTATCATGAATCCTTTTTCCATTTGGACCCGCTGGCTTTGATATCTCAACTATTCTGACTATCCAGTTCTGACTCTTAACCTTGGAATTTGGGCCCCTCTTCAGTTTTCTGATGGAGGCCATTATCTGACAAAGCCAGTATTGTTCTCACACCTGTCTTCAGGTACCTTTGTAGTAGGACAGCTGTGCACTTTTTAATAGTAATACAGTATAATAATAAAATAATAATAATAATACCTAGTTCTTATATAGTGCTTTCCATCAGTAAATATCAAAGTGCTTTACAAAGAAGGTAAGTATCATTACTCCCAGGTCAGTGGCTTCAGTTGTTCTTTTAATCTCCTAATTCCATATAGCCTAATTATGCCACACTATGGACCAAATTCTTAGTCTCATTATGAAATCCCATCTTTAACCTTCAACGTTCTTCAGTTTTTATTGTTCAATCAGATCACTCACCTGGAATGTTCTGATATTATATCTTCTAAGGGTCAGGTACCAGTGGTGGCTTCTCTCAATCCAGTTATTCTACTCTGCCATGTCCTTTCCTTTGTGGCAGTGATACTACGCCAAAGGAAAAAGGGATCTCTGATAAATGTGAATTTTTAGCTCCTATTGTAGTTTACAGTGCATGCTGAACAGGTGGCTAGAAAGATATTGTCTTTATAAACCCAGAATTGAATGGCATCCATATCATCCACAAAATCCATTTACATGCAAAATATTTACATTAATCCAGACAAACTGTGCATGTTATATTTTGTATGCCAATATACATTAGGTAATTGGTGCTCTCTAATGTGTTATTTGTCTTCTTAGATCGAAACTATAGAACAATTTGCCCTGGATATCTGCAATCACTTCATTTCATCATATTGTCATGTGATGTATGTAAAAGCCTATATACAAGAGGTACCATGGCGGCGTCTAGAAAAGGTATATAAAAATATTAGTATATTTTTCTAGATGTCTCTTTCACAATTCATTTTTTAAAAGTTATACTACAATGCATTACAATTTTACTTACAAGTGTGTTTTAACATTTATAGAATGGAGTCCCCCATGTCCATGCATTTATCTGTGTCCCTGAAGGAATTCGCTTTTGTGAAGTTGAACTGTGTCGGAATGGTGAGAAAATAATTCCTAATTTTCCTTCAGCATCATTACTTCTTTGTTAATGTCTCTACTGATTAAAGGCAAATGAAGGTTTAGAGATAATTGCAGGAGTTAATGGTTAAGAATATGATCAAAGATTCTTCATAGTGCTAAAACAAAGAAAGAGGGACACTCAAGTTTTTAAGTTGGGTTTGATCCTTCAACCTTCTCACTGAATCATGAGTGAACAAGAAATGCAGGATCCAGCCTTATATTTATATAGTTCTCCTAAACACATAATAATTATAATTGTTCACAAAGCATTACTATTGTATAAAGTCACAGGACTTAACTGGCTTCTGAAAATGACCTACTTAAACTAATACATCATAGCCTATAGTCTGATTATTATTACTCTAACAGTCAGTACACTTCCAAAGACATAGAATTTAAGTCCAACTGCCTAATTTACAGTAACACTGAAAAACCCCATGAATTTGCCTTGGCTTTGCTTCTAAAAAGATGCAATTTCTGCATTACAAATCAGACCAGACTGTCAGAAGGACTTCAGCCTAACCTCTAAAATTGCACCCATACCTTTGTGCAAGCAATTTTTTGTGCGTGTAAACACTAAAATGTGTGTGTGCAAATTCTGAATTCCCTGCATAATCAAAACTCCGACTGAGTTCATTGAGAATTTTGGGGTGCTTGAGAAATACAGGATTTAAAGCTGCAACTATATATATAAAGTAGGGTGTTAGATGTCTAGCTACCAATTTGAAACTACAAATTCCATCTCATTACTCTGACTGCCAACAAGAATGCCAGTTAGATCCAAATTTTGTTTTATGTGACATGAGGATGTAATGCTGGGAACTGGACTGAGTTCATTAAAGTGTTAAGCACAATGGGACTAGAATTTCTAGGCAGTGCTGCAATAGAAATAGTAACAATAGGCTCCTTAGTACTGAACAATCATAGTAACAACTTTTAATTGCTACTCACTAAGGCTGTATTCAAATTCATAATCTAGAGATGAAAGGCTCTGTAGCTCATTAGCAGTCCTATGACCCATCAAGTCCCCTTCCTGGTTCACAGGATTGTTAAAACTCGAAGGCACCTCTATGGGTTATCTAGCATGTCTCCTTGTATTTTGGCACAACTGATTTCCTTCGTGAACAGCAAAGAGTTCTGAAAGGTTCATTCTGAGTGCTTTTCTAGTATTTCTATCATTAGAAGAAGCAGCATCAGATACAACTTTCCAGTGAATTTTGGCCTCAGTTTTCTACAAAAAGAGATGTTTTAGATCCTGGAGACATTTAACCAATGCCACATTTTTGGCAGCATGAGCAGCACTGACTTTGGTTTCTTCATCCTTTTATGAAAATTCCTTTCTTAACTTTTGCAATGAAATCAAAAAGGAAAGTTGAATGAAATTAAAGAGTTTATATAATTTTCTGGAAAAGTTCCTGCTTTTAATGCACTGATAGTATCTCATATTTTTCAGTATCTAAAGATTCATCACCAAAACTTTGTACACCACATGCATAAAAGCTGCAAATGTTTGTGTGACAGGGTGGTCTGTCCCTTAAGGATAGTGGTGCCTACAGGGTCAGGCTATCCCTGTTACATGGAATGACCTTTTAAGATTTTGAAAGGTCCGATATATATACACAAGGACCTAGGAGAATTGATAGAGTGGAAGCAGAAGCAGGAATAAGTGGTGCTTGAGAGGAAATACTGTCACTCTATCTTTAAGGGCCAAAGAGACTTGCAGAGTGGGTGAGGCAAGGCTGCTGTTTCACAGGACTAAATGGGGATGAACTGGTAGAAGGGGACTGGCATAAATTCTGCCTCCTCCCTCAGAGCAGGGAGATAGCAGATGGAGAAGGTTGACCCACAGATCCCTCAGAACCTGAGGACTAATTGGGGAAAAGGAGGCCAGCTGATGGAGAAGCTGGCTAGGACAGTACAACCCAGCTCCAAGGAGGAGAGCTGGGAACTCCTGTTTAAGGAGAGATGGAGAGACTGGCTACCTTATGTGAGCTAGGGCCTGAATGAGCTCTCCCCTGCCATCTATTGATGAACTGGGGAAAAAAACTTCAGAAGCAAATGGTATTTGCATTGACATGCCTAGGCGATCAGCAGACAGACTGCCTTTGCCTAAATGATCAATTTTGGCTGTTTTGGGTTAAAATTCACTATAGTCTTGAGCGAGAGGGTAATGAAATGTTATTATCCTTACTGTATGACTAAAGGGTAACAGAACTGTCTTTAACGTGCCCCAACTGAGGGGGGCATCCTTACTTGAACTTCACTCAACTAAGCAGGAGGTTGTGATGCCAAATCCCAATTGAAAGTGAGAGGGTGATGAGTTAATTGTTCCTAGGTGGTGCTGCAGGCTTTGTTTAAAGAGTCCTGGATACCATCTGATCCTTTCCCTCTAGTGTTTAAAGACAGAGATGATCAGACTCATATTAGAGTCTGTGTTTCTGTTCAATGATCACTAGAGCTGAAATCACTGATGAGCAGTTTTGGGGGCTGAGCCTTAGACCCGGTGTGGGGACAATGTGGTAATGAAAGACAACACTGAGGATGCAGCAGAAGTAAGATTCCCCACTACACACTAAAATCACTCAGAACTGGGCAAAGCAGTGTAACCTCAGAACACACCGTTGCAGCTAGAGGAAGAAGTGACACCGAACAGCAAGCAGACCCTGAGATATTGAACCTGGCCCTTGTTGTTGAGCCTGCCTTGCAGACAGGTTATATTTACAACGCTGCTCCAAGGAGGAGAGCTGGGGATTCCTGTTTGGGGAAGGTGACCATTTGAAGCACAACCCCAGTTCCAGGAAGCGGTGAGCCTTTTAAATTGGGACAAGAGCTGACCAGGACTCTTATATGAACCCAGAGTGGGGTGACTTAGGGTGACTAGTGAACAGCAGTTGCACTGGGGGCTGCTCTGAAGGCAGAGTGGAGACGGTAGCGGTTGCTGACCAGGCACCCAGCTCTACCAGCAGTGGAGAAGTAAGCCTGGGCGGGGGTTGGAGAGGCCTGAGAGCAGCCCTCGCCCTGCCGGCCCGTGTAGCTGCCCACCAGGGCACACCGGCCAGGACAGGTGGAAGATCCAGGGCTCCTCACAGTGGCCAGGATTGATCCTCTCTGGCCTGGGCTCCTGGGCCATGCCCTACCCCTCATAGTTGCTGCTCCCAGAGGGCTCTGCCAGCCCCAGAGCTGGGTCCCCCCACCTGGGTGGCTCTTATTGGCTGCAAACAACCATGGCCCCGGGCACCATCAGCAAGAGACAGGGGAGCGTTGTAGCTGCTTTCACCATGGCACAAGCCAGCTCAGCAGCCACCCCACACTGCCTGGATCTGGCTTCCGGCCTGGTCACAGGGAGGGGCCTCAGGGAGTGGGGAAGAGGAGCTGGCACTTACTTGAGGAGAAGCAGGGTCATGGAGGGGGCGGGGCCTCATGGGAAGGGGGCATGACCCCCCAATTTTCTGCCTTAATGCACCTCAACCCCCCCCCCCCAAACCACTCCTCCAAAACACACTGGGAAGAGACTGGCACCACCCCACTAGTGAAGTAAGTTACAGTCTGTAGAAAGACTTAATGAATCAGACCCCACGAACGGAGTCTATGTTTTGAACCAACCTAAGTCTGGAGAATTGATTGAAAGAACCTGAGAGGTGCTGAGTGCATTGCACCTGCCAGGCCACAAAAGGGATGCTGGAGGGAGCACCCCATGGCAGTCTGCAAGAAAAACCAAACTCACCAAAATGACTTACCTTCAATTCTCAGTCTCGCTGTCATGCGGCCCCTTAACAGTTTTCTCTGGATTTCCTGCATAGGTGAGGAGTAACGCTACAGAGGGTTTTCAACCATTTCCTGCTTTTTTTCCCCCTCACAAGATAATTGTCTCTATCTCTAATGTTCCCTCCTACACACCTATTAACCAGACTTTTACATTTATCTCCCAGGCAAGCCGACATTCTACCCTTTCACTCTGCTAGTAAAAAGAGCTCTGTAAGAATTAATATCATCATAAGCGTATTTAATTACCAACCTAGCGAATGTTAAAAAAGCACAGCGTTATTGTGAGCCAATAAAGGTCAAGATAAATTTAATTGATTCAATATTTGGGAACAGAAAAGAAAACAAATACGATATATACTGATAGCATAAAGTAAGGCATTTTGTCTTTTGATAAACATCGCATAGGTGCTCAGACATCAGTTGTAATGAGCTTAAGACAATAGATAAATAAAATATCTACGTCCCAGGTTACAGGGGAGTTCTTTAAATGGAGGCAGAGATTCTTGACAGTAAGATACATAAATCAGGAGTTTCATGGCTCATGCCTCCATTGTATGACTACTTACACAGTACTGTCAAAACTCCTCAAATCCTGTCCAGGCATGCATAAGGCTCTGTATGAAACCTGGGAAGTATTACTGAGGGCAGTCTTTTCTTTAATTGCTCCAACATCTGGTAAGAGGTAGAGGGGACATCCCCTGGAAATTAGAGATACAATTCCTTAGATAAGTTTAAAACAACAACAAAAAGAATGCAAAGACTAAAAATGAGAGGAGCCCTGTATATTCAAAATAAAGTGTGATTATTATTTCCGATGGGGGACAATCCATTTTAAATATCTTCCGTATAAAGCGGCCAATTTTTCAAAATTAAGAAATTCTATTACAGGCTGTTCTTTAAATATTGTCTTATAAAGGCAAAAGCTAATAAAAGGAGGGAGAGTGAATCGGAGCCTCTTCTGGCTTAAACGTAATCATCAGAATTGTTAACTAAGACCCAGTTCAACAATCTATGTTATTAAAGAAATCACAGTTAAAAGGGACACAGCTTCCCTTTCAGATTCTACACAGAGCTGGCAGCTAGGAAATACTATCTTTTTTAGCTGAGCAAAGGTAGTGTGACAATCACTGACCGAGAATAAATGTGGAACTTCGTTATTAGAACTGGTCAGAAAGATTTTTTTTCCCCTAATAAAAATGTCAAATTTTAGTAAAAAAATTTTTTTTTCAGCAAAAGATTTTCAACAAAAACTCAATATTGTGTATGGAAAGCAGATACTTTTCATAAAAAAATTTGTTTTGTCAAAACTTCAATTTTCTGTCACAAATGTTTTGTTGGAAAACATTCAACCAACCCCACTCATGATGCCAGCTGATCTTTTCCCTCTGATATTTTTGGATCACAGGTTGTCCACTTGTTATCTCTGGAATTAAAGAATTGAAACTTAAGAAAACAACACAGTCTGGATTTCAAGGCTTCCACAGGGACAAATACACCACAATTCCTGACAGGAGTGACCGGGTTTTAAGTGCAGAACTGTTCTGCAAGTGGTCTTATGGCAACTGCCAAGATATTGACTTTGACTGCATATGGTACGTACTGAATTGAATTATATCTGCTGGCAAATTTATCATCCTAGACTCCTTCAAAAACAAACAAATCCTCCACATGCAGGAGGCACTGCACAGACTGTGCCCTAAAAACAATCCCAACTTGCTTTCTGTTACAATTAAAACTGCCTTATTTCAATTCTCTGGGGCTGATTCACAGGTCCTGAGCGCTCACAGCTCCCATTGACTTCAGCTGAAGTTGTGAGTGTTCAGTGCTTCTGAAAATAAGGCTCGGAGTGCTAGATTGTCTGTTGGTGCAAACTGGTGTAGATGCACTGTGGAGCTGTGCTGATTTACACCACCTGCTGATCTGGGTAGTTCATATTTGAACACAAAGCACCCCTGTAAACATGAAGTTGCATCAGATATGCTACATAGCTTAAATAAAATGCTTATTTGCAATATTATAAGGCTGGGGGATTGGAGTGGGAGGGGGAAGTGCAGGCAAAAGGACTTAGTGCAAACCCTGTGTTATACTGTTGTTAGAGACAGAGGAAATGAAAATAAAATATTAGAGATAAAAAAAGACAAGCATACCGGCAATTAATAAAATGTTTCATCGGTAATTTTTTATCTTTACTTTCATGCAATATTTTAAGGGACACTGTTCATGAGTGTGTCCTTGAGGCATTTTCTGGGCCACCTGATTGTGGGGAATACTCACCCTCTCACCAGAAGACAGTCAACAATATTCAGATGCTCACCCTGGCGAGAGTTCCACAGGTATTTTTCACCATTTAATATTTAGCTCACAAAGCAAATAAGTGGGATCCACTGAGAAGTTCAGGCTGAGCCCATTTGTCTAAATAATTTAAGTAAAACATGGAACTGTCTGAAGATGCAGTTAGCTGTTTCAGAAAATGATAATGCACACAAAATGCCAACCCTGTGAAGTACAAAGCACTTTCTATGAAGATAATGGGAGTGAAGGACACTCAGCACTTCACAAGAGGAGACTCAGAAAGAAAAGGGAAGAATGCTACAGAATAATGTGCAAGTGTTTCTAAAATGGGTCTACTTCATCCTCTGCATTCACCTCCCTTTTGTGATCTTTCAACTGTTTTTCATTACAACTAATGGAAACTTGATCAGATTGTCATGTTGGAAAGTACAGTAACAAATTGTGACAGTTTCAGATTTGTATTGTTTCAGATACAGGAGATTGAAGTCACCTTGAACAACATTTATTATGATGTCATAGACCTGAAGAAACTGGGATTGACGAATGACAAGGAGGTGTGGGAATTTTTAAAATATTAAATGCATGGAGTCATCTAAAAAACCCAACCCACTAGAGATGTGTTTCCTTTGCACTATTATGGTGGTGCAAAATGGCCTCAGTGGTGAAGGAAAGAGGGTGTGGCCAGAGCACAGCTGTATTCTAGAAATCCCCATCTGTTAGAACAGCCCCTTGCTGTTTTGTTGCAGCTGGGTATAATTTAGACCTGGGCATAACTCTGGGATGGGAGGGGGACAAGGGTGTAAGGTGTACAGCGTTTGCCTCCCTCCCCCTCAGCTGCTCAGAGTGGTGCCCAGGTCCGATTGAGGAGCTGGCCTGATGAAGTTACAGTGGTGCAAACCTGGTATAAGGGAGAGGATTTTACAAGGGCCATTTTGACAGGTGAATGGATTAGACATCCCTTATTCTCTATTTTCCTCCCCCTAGATCTGGGTCCCCTTCACTTACTACCCTTCTGGCCCCTTTGAATAGACAGTATAGGTCTGCTCCGGCTCCCATTTAAGTCCAGAGCAAAATCTCCCATTGACTTCAATAAATGCGGAATGGTGCCTGGGAGCTTGATCTTGTGAGGTATTGCGTCCCCTTAGGTCCTACTGAATATTGATTTTAGTTCTGTGACATCTCTAAGTTATTGGGTACTCCAACTGGAGGCGAGTTATTCATGTGAATATCATTTATGTTCAGGTTCTGATCCCAGTGGATATTCCCTATGCTTCTTATACATGCACTCTTGGGAGGAAGAAGTGCTTAAAAGAGCAAGCCTAAGATGCAAGAGCAAGTCAACTGGATGGATGTTTTGACAAGGGACCAAGTGAACATCTGGGCCCCATTCACACATACAGGACAAACTTACCATGTGGCTTTCTTTTCAGAATGAATCCATTCCATTCATTGACCTTTTTGTCTACTGCCTGACTCTTGCAGAGTCAAATGACAGAGATTGGGATTTTGAAAGGAGCCTAAGGATTCAGATATCCAAATCCCATTGAATCTCAATACGATTTGTGCACCTAATTCCCTTGGGCTCCTTTGGAAATCCCAGCCAGAAACAATACAATCAGTTTATTAGAAGACAATTATTTTCAGGCTTATGATGAAAGTTCCAGTTAATTAGTTAATGTCTGTAACGTATTTTGCACATTTAAAATTCTAAATAGGTTCTATACATTATTTATTAATGTTCATGCATTAATGCATTCTTCCTATTAACACTAAAATTAATTTATTGGCATAAGAACAAATCTTTTGGTGGTGTAAACTGGTATGACTTCAATGGACTACAATGAGTTACACAGCTGAAGATCTGGCTCTATATTTGTAAATTAGAGAATTATTACTTATATTACCAATGAAAATTCAATTAGAGCCTGATTTCTTCACAAAGCAAATGAAGAAATAAAACCAAGTTCATACCTATATATATGATATCTTTTCTAGAATATTAGTAGAATATTAGGAGAATATTAGTTGACTAATTTCCATATAAGGGTTCTAATTTGATGGGTGCTGCTTTATTGCTCATCAATAAAGCTATGGGGATTATGCAGCTATATAACTACTTCTATGTTAATCACTGAAATGCTTCAGTTATTTTGTAGGGTTAGTTATCTTCTGTTCTTTAATTTAATCATACTGTCATGATTTTTAAGCAGACAGGAGTCAACCCAAGAAGTGAGCTATTGCTTTTTTGGGGGAGAAAAATAGGTAGACAAATTCCACTGTATTTACAACTTGTTTAAAATGTTTAAGTATTCCAGATTCACATAACTTTCAGCACAGTTATTAAATAGCAAAATCAGCGCATCTTACACCTATGTGCTCACAACCTGAAGCTGACACATCCACAATATAAATCCTGCTCACATCACATCAACTTTAAACTGTTGCCTTTAGTTTCCCAGTGCAGGATTTTAAAAGCTACTAAATGACATAGGAGCTTAAGTAGTGTGCCTAAGTCTCACACCCAAAAGCCTTTTGTGCATTAAACTCCTCAATCAATACATTTAGATTTATTTTGCCATACTGGATCTGATCATGTGGTTTGGGTAGCACTAAAAATCCTCAACAGGCATTTGGGAAACTGAGGTTGCACGCACGCACGCACGCACGCACACACACACACGTCTTAAACTCCACATAAAATTGGAAGGCTATTGCTCATCAAAATGTGACTTAAAGACAATAGGACAACTGACACCAGGGATGGATTTGTTCCAGAGGTGCTTTTATTTGCCTGAACTGATCACTAATTGACCCAACTAATTTAGTCGGCAGTATTTTAACTCTATGTTGGACATTTCTTCCTTCCTTGTGTGAAATTTATTGTATTACGTTTGAGGGTTTCATATCTTTTCTATTTCTGCTACATTATAGTTTAATGACTGCATGATCTTGTGCTTTATCTGTGTCTTTTAATGGAAAAATAAATAGCAAAGTTTAAAAGAAAGCTGCTTCTTGACTATTATATTGATTAGAGAAGAGTCCATATGGATTTCATTAACATGAATACATACTAGATAATGTTACCAACATTAATTTTAGATCAGTCCCGAAAAAGATGACCCACCACTCCCATTTAAACTTAAAAAAAAAAAAGTTTTCCTGAACATTGCATTACCCACCTCTTCCTAGGTTAAACAGGTGATTTATTGTCTCTCGGCAGCCTGCTCATTGCAGTTAAACTAACTTAATGGAAGCAATAATGCAGAAAGACGACAACAAAATCTCTATTCAGACTTCCCATTGGTTCTGAACACACATCATTACTCATGCCATGCAGTTTCTCTAGAACTCTGTAGTCGTGCAGGCATTTTAGCCCCGATTTGAAAAGGCAAGGTCAGTGAGAGAAGTTCACATTTGCTGCACCAAGCACAGATAAAAAAAGTTTTCAACTTCCACCTGGAGACAGCTCCAGGAGCTAGTAGCACACCTAAGCACCAAGCACCTGTGTCACAACTGCACGTTCTACGCCCTCCAATACAGCACCGATATAAATTCTGCCAACTCTTCTAGTTAATTCCCCTGTCCAATAATGTCTCAGTCTTGTCTGGATTGAGTCGAAGCCAGCTAGGCCTCATTCAATCTCTCGTCTCATCTAGGCATTGGAATAATAATTCCACTGCACCAGCCAAATCAGACCTGATGGAGACATACAACTGGGGATTAAACTATGAGGTAGACTAGGAAGGGAGCACACATCCCCTTCATCTGCTAACAGCAGAGGGAGAGCTGGTGAAATGAAGACACACTTAGCAGGGAGATTTAAAGTAGAAGCAGCAGGAGGTAAGGGTGTCTGCACTGGATTTTCTGGTGCTTCCAACCATTCTGCCAGTAGATGGAGCAGCAGTATCTGATGAGAGGTGTGCCTGCCAAGGCTCCCTATCCATCTCCTCTTCTCCACAGGAAAAATCTCTCTCTCACTGGCTCCCTTTCCGCTCCAGGGTGGAGAAATCAGAAGAACTCCTTTTATTAAGGTGGCAGATGGCACGTTCCCCCTCATGAGCAGTTATTTGCGTGAGTAATCACAGTTAAATCAACAACTCTGCAACTAACTGCTCACAATGGGAGTGTGGCACTAGATGGATAGCAGGACAGAAGGGCCTGGGGTTGGAGTGGGAGAATAAAAACAATGAAAGGGGAGAGGAAAAGGAGAGAAACAAGTATCTTAACTGGATGAAAAAGTGGAAGACTATAGAAGACAGAGGCAGAGAGAGGGAAAGGGAAAAAGTGAAGAGAATTAGGAAAGGAAAGAGGAAAACAGAATCTAATTTAGAAGATTTAAAAGATCTGTTATCAAAGTAAATACTGGTGTTTGATTATATTTCTGGCACTCAAAAGGATGGCAGAAAGCTGAGTGTGGATGGCAGATGATCCCAGAAGCCCAGTATTCTTATATATGGGGAAGGGTTTTTCACATCAAAATGCCTACACTTCGCATGGTTTTCTATTTTCACGTGCATATGTGAGGGGAAATGTGTGAGAGTTTGGGCCTTAATTGGTTTGGTGCTTCAGAAACGTCTTAAATTCTTCTAAAGTACAGGAAATTGTAACAGATATTTTAGAATGTCAGGTGAGGGAATCCTAGAGCCCTGACTTTCAGTCTTGGTCAACTTTAAATGGTAGCATATTTATGGAAATGGGAACAAGGAGTAGCAGGGATGGGTCTCTGAACAGTTCAGATACTGTATGCAAATACATCCCTGCACCCTTTGGTTTGGCTGACTATGGCCCTGCCTGGAGACATTAACTCAGATATATTTCTCTCATCTCCACTCTCTTTCTCCTGCTGCAATCTGTCACCACAAGATGACACAACACTGCATCAGCACATGATTCTGAGAACTGTCATGACAGTCACCAAATTGGTCAGCTCTCCCTGCTGCTCTGATCCACTTTAACCACCGCACAAAATCAGGTGTCCTCAGCATACGGAATAGCGCGTAGGGTTAATATAGAAGAAGCCCACATACGAATACTATATGCAAGCCATTCTAAATGAGGGATGCAATGAGATGAGTACAGGAAGACCAATAACAGCACATTTGCTGTCACCTTACCAGCAGGTAAGATTTTATCTTATAATATAATATACCTGGACTTCAGCAAAGCTTTTGTCACAGTTCCACATGACATTCTGATAGGTAAAATGGAGAAATGCAGGCTTGGTGGAACTACCATTAAGTGAATACATAATTGGTTAAACAACCCCACAAACAAAGAGTAACTATTAACAGAATGATGTTGGATTGGTGGGAGGTCTCAAGTGGGGTTCCACAGAGATCTGTTCTGGGTCTGGTGTTGTTTAACATCTTTACTAATGACCCAGATGTAGGAATAGAGAGCACACCGATCAAATTTGCAGATGACACAAAGCTTGAGGGATTGCCAATACTTTGGAGGATAGAGCATTAACAGAAGCGATACAAAATGCAATGTTAGATACTCATGATGATACTCATGCAAGTCACAGGAGGTGATAGTACTGCTCTACTTGGCACTAGTTAGGCCTCAGTTGGAGTAGTGTATCCAATTTTGGTCATATAGAAAGGATATATGGAAAGGATCCAGAGGTGAGCAACAAAGGTGATCAAAGGCTGAAGGAACTGGGTATGTTTAGTTTGGAAAAGAGGAGTATGATAACAGTCTTCATATACTTGAAAGGCTGCCTTAAAAAAGATAGAGAAAAGTTGTTCTCTCTTGGCAGAGAGGGCAGGACAAGAGGCAGTGAGTTCAAACTATAGCATAGCTGATTGGGATTAAATCTCAGGAAAAGCTTCCTAACTGTAAAAACAGTAGGACAATGACAGAGACTGCCTAGGGAGGCTGCGGAAACTCCTTCACTGGAGATTTTCAAAAGGAGACTGGACAGCCATCTGTCTTGGATTGTTTAGACACAACAAATCCTGCATCTTGGCAGGGGGTTAGACTAACTGACCCTTGCGGTTCATCTAAGCCTGATTCTATGATCTAACAGACGATTTGTTCATCATAACTGTCCATACCAGCCCTACAATTCCACCAAACATTCCTGTTGTCACAGGCAAACTCACTAATGGTCACACCCTCATTCTCCAACAGCAATGAAAATCACACATACAGAGCCAGGGCTGCATAAGGCCCTAGTGACATAACCCTTGGGCTTTCCAGGCACTAGCAGTTTACAATCCTGTCCGCAAGGTTTACCATTTCTAGGAGGTGGCGTTATTTTGGAGGGAATGGTGAACATGCAGTTGGGAGCCTAAAGAATAGTGTTAGGTTTCCCTCAAAGAATCTTCCTAATGATAAGGGTTTAAGCAAAACATTTTTAAATGACATTTTCTATTAGCATATAAAGTAAAATGCAGCCATTCCCAACAGGAAATAAAAGCAACTTCCCAAATCAATCCATCCCCATTATTCAGATGGATGACTCTTGTGCACTGCCAGCAGGCTATCACAACTACATTGAATGACCCCAGGAGAGAGCTGTTGTTTCATCAGAATGACTTGCTAGCAAGACACAAGGAAACTTTGTTTTTAAAGTGACAAGCCTTTCATTAAAATCGAGTGTTGGTGCTGGACTGAATCTCGGCACCTGAAATCCTCCAGGTAGTCATTGAGCTGGGCAGTGTCTTTACCCTGACCCTGTAACCTCACTACTGATCTGAAGTTGGGAGGGCAGAGCAGCTCAATCTCTATACCCATTCAGTCCTTGTGCTCTCTGCTGAGGCAGCAATGTACAATAACACCATTGCATACATCAGCCTCCCTTCTCCTCCCTAAAATCAGTTCATGGGAGCAGAAGGAGCTGCTGTTCTGGCACGCTCATCAGTGAGCCTACTGGAATGCTGACTAGAAGAAAAGTTTTTCTGCCTCAGCTCAGCCTTCAACATTTCAAATTAGATTAGAAACCGAAGGCAAAAGCTGGTTGAGATACTAATAAATATAAGTAATATGCACCTGTCAACAATCGTTTTCGGCTATTTTAAATATGTTCCTAAAAATGAGAAACTGCTCTGTATCGTGGTTTTCAACTAATACAATCACTTATGTTTTATACAACATCTGAGAGTGCCAGGGCCAAGGGGGACGCACTGAGTGTGAAAAGCAGGAGATGGTGGGACTGAATGTGAAAGGAGTGGGGAAAAAAGACCAAGTTAAAGAAGATGATAACAATAGAGGGGGGAGGAGATGGGACTGAGTGGGGAAATGAAAATGGCTGAGGACACAATGGAGTGTGAGGAGTTGTTCATTTAAAATTGTGTTGATTCACAGTGAAGCCCCCATTTTACATTTTGTCCGGAGCCATTTTTAAATGGAGTAATAAAATATATGGCCTGGAGAGTGCAGTGTATAGAGAAAACACTTTGTCCTGGGGGTTGATAGAGTGACTCCCAATGGGTAATAATTGCCTTAGCTGGCAGTTTTTCACATTATATCCCACTGTTGGGTTCCTTTTTAAAGTGTGGGGCAATCGTTTTCTACTGTGAACCTAAATTCCATTCAATATTTGTGTGGTATAAAGTATCTATCTACACAAACACACACAGTATGTACTGTGCATGCACACACACACACACACACACACACAAGATTAAATGGTTTATGCCAATTTATGTGTGTGTGTCTGTAACTACAAAGAGGTGAACAATCCATTTGACAGTATCTTCCTTTACATTACATCAGTTACAGTTTTAGTGAGGGAAAATGTAGGGGCGGTTAGCTGAAAAACTTCTGGCTTTTGCTTCCTCTTTAAAAACACTACCAATCTGTTGTTAAATTGATTTTTTTCAGAGGCACCAACAAGAATTTAACAAAACAAACACATAATAGACTGTGTGTAAAAACTGCGGTAGGACAAAAAACTCCAACACTAACAGGAAGAGACAGAAACAGTAAAAATCATAAACAGTAGCAAACTTGCTTGTATTCTGTACATTGTCCGGCCAAATCTTCTTCCATGCTGCTAGTGAGCTTTCCATTAGGCCTCTGCTTGTATAAGACCATTAGCAGTGCTGATTAAAAGAGGAACAGAAATTAAATGCATCTGCTTTTGAATTCAAGTCATTTCTGCTAGCCTCTGGAAAGCTTGCATGCCTTATTAAAGGCCTGACCAAGACAAAGGGTTATTTGCTCACTAAAACATGGCAAGGGCAATTGCAAAGCAATCAACAAGCCAACATAATTGCATTCTGGACATTTTAACTTCCCACTTTGGAGTGGACACTTCCTAATTTTTCTAACAAACTTGCATAATTCTTTGATATAGAAATTACTTTTTGGATCATTTACTAATTTACAGAATGTGCCTGAGATGTTATAAACCAAATTTGTCTTTTGAGAATAGAATAGCAAATGTAATACAGTATCCTAAATCTCCCTAGCCTTACTCCAACCTGGCTGACAGGCACCTCTTCCTCCTCCACTCCCTCTCACCTTCTTCCCAGCAATGCAACATCTTCCTCGCAATCGCCTCCCACCACATCATTCTTTCCCACTTGTTCCCCACAACACTGCCATTAGTGTCTTCCCCTTGCTCTACGTCCTCTACTCCACCTCATCTGTGTTGTATCTCACATTGTGTGTTTAGGGAATGTCCTAAACTTTATGAGATGGTCAGAGTGCTCTTTGTAGCAGGGATGGTAACTGTCTCGTGGTTTTGGAAGGTGTCTACCATGGTCCTGGGCATTCAGAATGAACTTCATCCCTCTGCAGAGGGCCAGAACGAAGTATCTGCACCACGTACACAGGGCATAAGAGAAGCTAAGTGGAACAAAGGACCTGTATGTGGACTTTGAAAGTCACCTCTATTCACCATTAATCAATGCATAATAACATCAGTGAAAGGAAAGAGAATCAGATCCATTAATACATAGACAAATGATTTGAAAAAGGTTGGTACATATGCGTCATCATCTTCCCACGTTAATCTTGGTTCACTATTTCTATAGTTTTCCCTTCCCCTTAAAGACAACCCCTATTTGGAAAAGCAAAAGATCCTAAGTGTGCCTTGTGTAATGAGTATTTTATCCTCAGAGGGTAAGAAAGAATATCTGTGTATCTGTGATTGCTTAGATGTAATTGGGGCTATGCCAGTTCACACCAGCTGCATAACTGATCCAAAAGTATGGATGGACAGGTAAGAAAGCACAAAATTTAAATAAATACAACAAGGCTGAACATTAAGAAGTCTCCTGATCTCCCCCACTATTGGCTGGCTGGAGAAAAAGAAACGGGATCCCTCATATACCACATCTAAGGAAATACAGAGTGAGTAGATAGCTCTGAAATAAACTGAATTAAAACATAAGCAATGCTTTATTGGGGTAGCCAATAGCCAATTAAATAGGGAACTAGAACAAACAGATTGAACAAAACTCTCTTTTAACAGAGATCTACAGTAACAAGACAACTTCTTTCATGTTTTTGGAAACAAGTATTCAAACAATAAATCAAGTAAAATATCAAAATCATTCATTGCAACACCATGAAATACAATATTTTTTTTAAAAAAACTGCAGAAATCTACTTTTTATACAATATTCTGCAAAATTTGTTACAAAGTTTTTATAAATTAAAATAAAATGAACTTTTTTTGTTTTACAAAGCAACACACGCTCTTTCAAACAAAGAAGTATACCTTATTTAGAACTGCCAATGAAACTGAGTGAAAACAAGCTGAAAATATGAACACCGCCAAAAATACGCAACTGAGCTTCACCTCTCAGCTAGGCCTTCTGCTATAGAAGGTGCTATGTTAATTGTACGTACAGCTTTAAACATTGCAATATACCACAAATAAACCTTAATAAGGTCAAAAATAGGACCCTTTTCAAAAAGGGGTGAGTTGGCAAATCCCAATCCAGTCACAAAAATTACAAGGAGCAGTAACTTCAGTGCATATTTGACATAAATCAGAATGTACTTTTGCTTCCCCCCTCTAAATATATGTAAACTTTTAAGAGTATTTTAAGTAATTCTTGAAAATCAACCTCTTGTCTGTCTTAGAAATGAAGAACTACCATTCTTCACTTTTTGGTCAGAATATGACTTAACCATCTCAATGTATTCCCTTTAAGGAGCTGGAAGAGAAAATAATTATGTACCATGTGAAAATCCACACCACCACCTTCAGTTCAGTCATAGTACAGTATATTGCCAAATCTATCCAATAGGATATATATAATTTCCATTTGGTTGAAATTCTTAAGACATATATTCTCTCTTTACAAAGTTCCATCATATGAAACCAAATTGCTTATTTATTATTTGAGGCACAACATGACCCCAATTAGCCCATTCGCTATAAAGAATTGTTCTTTAGATGTTGCGTCTGTAGAGGTTTAACATGATATTCATAGATTTTCAGAGCTGGTCCCAGTTTTAACGAAAGTCCAGTCAACACATCATTTCTTGTCATCAATAGCAATGATTTGCCATCAATTTCCTGGAAAAAGAATTAACGAGTAATTAAGGGCAACATAGACATCTAAAAGATTACAAAACTGTTCTCCATAGACAGAAGTATACTAAAGAAGATCATTAATGAAAAATAGAAATTCTATGCTCTATTTTTTCCATAAACTGTAAACATGTAAACAAATGATGACATCTGCTGATGGGCTGATTTTCAAAAGTGCTTCCTCCTGTAGTATCGATTGACTCCAGCACCTCTAGAAATTATGTTATTTATTCAGGTGCCTAACTAGAAGCATCCACATTTGAAATTTTCCCCAGTTATTTGTTTCAAATTCACAGATACAGATAAATGTTTTAATTATTAGCTATGGCAGGAAGGGTGATCTTCTGGCTAACACAGTGACTTGTGACACAGAAGATCTTAGTTCAAGTTTCAGCTCTGCCATAGACTGTTTTGTGTGATCTTTGGCAAGTCAGTGTGCCTCAGTTCCCTGCCTTTTAAAAGAAGGTGGTGATACTTCCTTTCTCCCTAGCTTTGTCTGTCCTGTATATTTAGATTGTATGTCACTTCGGTGCTTTTGAAAATACCACCCTAAAATCCAAGGTCACCTTTACAAATTTGCCTGTAAGTGACTTCACCAATATAACAGAGCCAGGAACAGAACCCACAGACCTTGAGTTCCAGTCCTGTGCCATCACCACAAGACTATCCTTCCCCTCGCACAGGGCTGTAATGATATTGTGTGGCACAAGCCACATAATGCAGACTACACCTAAATGGCTCTATACACACATCAAAGTAACCTAATGAGCAATACATTTTTGGCATCACAGTGTTGCTGGAGTGCTTTCTGAGGTCATCAAGTCCCAGAGAAGTGTGTAGCTTTACACAGTTTGCCTACATTGTTTTATTCTTTCTTCCACAAAAACAACAACATTTATTGATTTATAATTTGTTAGCAAATAACTTCGACCCAGTTTACTGCCGACATCCATTGCTATTTGCCTATAATATAAATATACATTGTTAGTTATCAAAATGTACTAAGCTGCCAGCATTTATGTGAAGCAAGAAAACAACCCACCAGAAATGGGTTGTTATTTTTTATTTACATCTTCCAATGCCACATTTTTCCTTATTAATTGAAATGAATAAACTGTGTACTGGGAATGTTAATTTCAGAGCACAGTAGCCATTGGGTTCACAATTCAAACAAAATAGAAAACCTAAGAATCACATGTAAGCATTTACCGTTTGTAAGTATTGACTGGCCTGAACGCTGATCATTCTTCACTTTGGATAAATATTAATAAATGTAAGGTGCACAGAGAATTCACAACAATTTTACAGACAAAATATATGCATTAATGATAACCCAAGAGTTAACTGAAAAGTCTACGACACCCACACATAATGACTTTGGAAGAACTGCTTATAAATATTTTCAATTAGGTCACAGTAAACCAAAAGTAGATTTTGGTTGAGATCTGCCCCCTGCATTATACTCTTGTTAGTCCCTCAGACGAAGCTCATCAAAGTTTAACATTTCTGGCAAATGTGTGTTTTCAATATCATATTATCCAAATGTGGTAGCTGCCTCTTACCAATTGTTGTTGAGAATTTTAATGGTTAATAATGGTTTCTACTCTCTCTTCTCCATTCATCACAATTCTCTTTGTAGTGATTTTGATGCCATTAACTATTTTGCTGGTTGTTATGACTGATTTGAAGTTGCCTTTCCCACTGTTGTTCAATGACGTGATGGAGGATGAAGAGCAGCCCCCAACTCGCTGGGAACCAAATGAAGTAAATCCAGTCCCTGAAATAGGAGACACTCCAACAATAGAGACAGAGTATCCTTCACCACCTCTTCGTCTTCTTCCATGGAGTCCTTGCCGAATGCCAGAAATGCCATCAAGTAGATCATCCCAGAGTTTCACTGTAAAGGAGTCCATTCCGCTAAATGTATCTGTGTGGGGGCTATTCAACTGGAATTCAGAATCAAAGTGACTCCCATCTCTGCCATTCGCTTTACCTCTACCTTTCCCTCCACCTCCCTCACCTCTACCTCTTCTTTCTTTTCCACTTACACCTCCTTCACTAAACATGTCATAGACATCCCTTTTTTTGGCATCAGATAAAACCTCATATGCCTTAGATACTTCTATGAATTTCCTCTCTGCTGCCTCTCTGTTCTCTGGGTTTTTATCAGGGTGAACCTTTAATGCCAGTTTTCGATATGCCTTTTTAATGTCATCTGCGGAGGCATTTCTTCGAACACCTAGAACATCATAATAATTCACCATCTTGTCAAGATGGTCTCAGCAGCAAAATTCAGTCTCTGTCTTCAGTAATCATTGGCAATCCAGTGAAACTCTAATTCCTCTTTGCACTCTCTCTGTCCCTGAAGTTTAATATGGTTGAGTAATATCACAATTTTTTAAAAAGAAAACAGGTTTGGCATTAATGTGAGTTGCAAAATGTGTCTCTGTGCTCCTTCATGTTTTTGTAAAAGTATCTTCATTACAGAGAGACAGGGAAAACTGGCTGCTTTTTGACCAACAGTCTGCTTTCAAGATAGCTATGAAGAAGTCATTATTGGAGGGGGGATTGTGACATCAGAGATAAGTCAGCTAATAACCATGTGTTATGACTTTAGTTCATTTGTATATTGCCACCCATTGGTTAAGGTATTGTGACAATGGTTTTGAAGAGTCAAATTTAGCATTAATGAAATAAACCCTCTGGCTACAACAACAATGAATATTATTGTTTTTGGTACCTGGCACTGAAAGTTTTGCTTTATCTGTTAAATATACCAAGTCATAACACATGGCAAAGGGGTTTCACACATCAAGTCATGCACACATGCCAGCTGCATTGTCAGGACTAAAGTTTTCTGCTGAAACAGTGCAGATATACTAGAAAAGCTCTTCGAATTCAGCCTTGGAGATGTGTTGCAGGCTATTTTAGTATCTTGCTCTTTGAGCCAATAGTTCAGAATGTTTATGGCCCATATTTTCTGTTTCAATATTCTGCATCTTTCCTCTTCTCTAATTTCCCTCTATCTTGCACTACCTCACTGTTACAACTCGTTCCCTGCTAATTTGCTATTTTCACTTTTTTTATAGTAATTTCTTCCACTGAAACTGACTTACATCCACTGAAATCTGAAAGATATTAAGATTTAATAATACCACCAGAAATATAAGCACCTTATCAGCAACCACTTACACTAGCATTCACAATATACAGTTTTTTTAAAAGGTCTTTTTCTTCATCTGAGAGAGACAAAGTGGGTTAGGTAGTATCTTTTATTGGACCAGGGACAGGCTTTCGAGCTTCACAGAGCTCTTCCTCAGATCTTTTTCTTTATCTGTAAGACATATTTTAAAGACATATTTTAAAGCATCTTTGAGCCATTTATCAGGGTATTTTATGGATGACCATCTAGAGATGTATTATAAATCTCATTACAAGAAAGTGCAGACTGTTACTATTATGCAAACAGTGGGAGTTGAGAACAAGGCAAGCAATCACATTTTCCAATTCCCTAATACAGATGTTGTAGCTAACCACTATATAAAATAATGGCCCATATATCCCCCTGCTTAATGAAAGCAGTTCAGGGGAGAACAATTTTCCATAGCAAGGGTACCTTAACCAATGGATGGCAATATGCAAATAAACTAAAGTCACAACACATGGTTATTAGCTGACATGTGGGTTATGTGGGATGTTTCCCTCCACACATTCAGTCACTTTCCCCCTGCAAGTGTGTCTGGCTAGGGGGTGGGGAGAGAGCCACCATGTATGCATGTCGGTCCATTCCCGCCCTCAGGCAAGCACAGAAGTAAGGGTGGAAAGTCCTGAGAGAGCATTAACTCTTGCTGCAATTTCACACAGGATAGCCAGGAGGCAGCAGCCAGTGCCAGCACAGTTAGAGATCTCTCTCTGCTGCCCTAGCTGGGTGTCCTGATGATAAACATCTGAGGACCCTTGTAGATCCAACAATTAACAGAAACACACATAGATAAATGACAAGCAGCTTTCCTCACAAAACCACAACTGCTGACCTACCTTCATCATAATAAAAATAGTGCTTAGCACTTTCTCTATAGTGCCTTCCATGAGGTGATCTCAAAAGCTTTACAGATATTAGTGAGTCAGCCTCACAAGAGCACAGTAAGGCTGGCCATTATTATTGCCGTATCATTGACAAGGCAACTGAGGCACAAAGAGGTTAAGATTCTTGACTGAACTGACACAGGCATCTGGGTCAGAGTCAGGAAGAAAAGCCAGAGCCCCTGACTCCTTAGACTGTGTCTTTCTTAATCATAAAACCATCCTACCTCGGCTGGCAGAACGGAGACACGAGATGTTCTTGGCAGGTGTTAAAGTAGTAATGGACTCAGTCAAATCTCTTGTCTGCCTGATTACTCATCTTTAAATGTAAAATATACTGAAAAGTTGACAGCAGCTGTAGAAAGAGGTTCCTCGAGCCCTTCCAGAGAATTACCCAAAAGTAACAAGGCTTTTTTTCCCCCACAAGAAAGAGACTAAATTTAGCTACCAGGCTGCACTCAAATTCCAATCAGCTGGGATTTCATTTCTCAGGCTTTGAGGTCAGCTAGAGCAGCGGTTCTCAAACTTCATTGCACTGCAACCCCCTTCTGACAACAAAATGTACTATACAACCCTGGGAGGGGGCACCGAAGCCTGAGCCTGAGCCCGACTGCCCCAGGCATGTGGGTCAAAGCTGAAGCCTGAACCCAGGTGGGCCAAAGCCGAAGCCAGAGGGCTTCAGCCCTGGGGGGGGGGAGGGGCTGTAACTTGAGCCTTGTTGCCCAGGGCTGAAATCAAAGAGTGGGGCTCAGGCTTCAGCTTTAGATCCAGGCCCCAGCAAGTTGAACGCTAGCCCTGGCGACCCCAATTGGGACCCACTTTGGGGTCCCAACCCACAGTCTGAGAACTGCTGAGCTAGATTAACTCAGTAGCAAGAAGCTAATTTTATACCTTTTTTGAAGGCCACATATTTTTTGGGAAAGCCTGTATTTCATTTTAGCACTGAACTGCTCTCTGCCAAACAAAAAAAGCTAGGACAGCATTTTGACAGGCTTTTCGTCTGTGAGAGGGGAGTTTAGGGCTGCAACTTTTGAAATGCTTAATGGAGGTCCTGAAAGGATGGATGGGTGGGGTAGAAAACAGAAGATTTGTATCAAAGTTTAGAGCCTTCTCCATTAAATTACTGAAGTCTTTTAGTGCTAAAGCTTCAGATATCAGAATGTAAAAGGCAAGGTCTTGAAATGTGTTAAATCCTTGCTAAAACAGGCATGCTAGAAATATAACTTTTAGGTCAAATTAAAAAGGGGTTTGTTGAATTGTATGGTTTTTTTAAAATGTGGTTTATTTATTCATGTGTTACATATATACAGAGATTCAAGATGTCAAACAAAAAATTGTTTGTCAGCTGCAAAAAACGTTATTTTGCAAAAACTGTAAAAATCAAAGAAAATAGGCAGAAATGGAATGTCAGGGAAGAGATTATTACTATGCAGTTTTGACAGTTGTGATTTCTATCTGGCCAAAATTTTGTAGTTTATCAGATCCTAAATTAAATGAAATAAGACGCTTTTAATAAAAACATCCCCTTGAAGGATGCAGAGAATAAAAATAAAACTGTTTCCAAGTAGGTACATTCCCATAACTTCATTATGGAGAGAAGATTTTCACAGAAGACAACTTATTTATTTGTTCTTTTGTTAAAATACATTTTGGCCTAAGTTTTCAAACCTGGATGTATGATGGCCTCATCTCCAGAACTACTAAGCACCCACAGATGTCAATGATCTTGAGTCATGACTGCTCAGCATTCTGGAAAATCAGACCAATTATCTAGATGCCTGAACATGAATTTTGGTGCCTAACTTTAAGCACCCAAGTTTGAACATTTGGGTCTCAGTGATCAGGAACGGTGCCAGACTGACAGATCTAGAGATGTAACTACAAAGGAGGCAACCATATCACGGGCAGTTCTAATGCAAATTCCCCTGCACTGCCCCACTGCTGCTCCTCAGCTGTGTGCAAGCCGGCCAATTTCAATGGCACATTTAGTCATTAGCCTACCAGCTGACACACTGCCAGCAAGTGGTCAGTCAATACCAGTAATGATGATGGTTACATGGACGCTTGTCCACTCAACACCAGACAGACCAAACTCATTCCACACAGACCAAAGGTGGTTGTCATGTTTGTTGATACTGAACCAGGAAGCAGTGACCAGAAGGAGAATGGCTCCATATTCCATTAAGAGCTTCCTGAGTGATCAGTCCCTGGTTGCCTTTTTCATTGATTCTTCTTCACAAATCCTTCCCTCTCACATCAAGGCAGCTACTTTGGGAACCTTTCATCCAAGGAGACAGTGTCACCTCCTCTGGCTTCGCTGCTACTCAGATGGCAGAAATGCTGTAGGAACAGTCTGAGAACCTGAGATTAAAAGCATCATCAGCGTCTTGTGCCTCCTCTCCAGCAACCCAGCAAGTGAAGATCCAACATCTTTCTCAACGTGCAACGTGCTGCAGCTATGCAAGAAGGCCAGTGCTTTCCCCCTACTTTTGACTCCGTTTCCTGCTCACTTGTAATGACTTTAATCAAGGAACCTTTCCTCAAACCAAGAGAAGACGACTTCCAGGGAACAAAGCAGCACCCAAGTGAACTTGTGGACATAATTCTTCAATAGCACTTTCCTTCTGAGGATTTCAGCAATTTATAAACATTAACCAACTTATCCTTGCCACATTCCTAGGGGTAGGGAAGTACTATCCCCATGATACAGATGGTGAAGCTTAGGCACAGAGAGTTATTTTCCTGAGATCACACTGAAAGGCTGTGGCCAAGTCAAGAACAGAGCTGAGATTCTTGAGCTCCCAGTCTAGCGCTTTGATCACAAGAACACCTTCCTCCAGCAACCGTGCATGTCCCACAAAATGAGGATATTGTTTTAAAGGTAATAATCCCAGTGGTTTTCACCCACAATGTTCCCTTTCAAGAAGTCTTACCATGCACTAACCTGTGTACAACCAGCCCCAACAGTGAACATGTGAGGAGTCAAAGAATGGTGGCAGGCAGTCCAAATAGATTTTACCTGTTCTTGAAAAGCATTGGCTTGTTCTTCAAATCCTGCTGTTCTGAAGTAATTTACGACATCAGTGACAGCCCAGTCAGCAGGGTCAGGAGGCCTCCCATTCTCTACTGAACTACAAAATGCAAATGTAGACAGGTAATCACTATGTGTTTGCATATTGTATGCTGCTTCTGTGTGTGCAACCCACTTACTTTTTCTCCATGAGGGGAGGTATCCTCCAGGACCCCCTTAGAGAAATGACAGTCACCCACATTCTTCCCCACTTCAAAGACCCAGTGTCAAGGAAACCAGAGAAAGGCTGGCTGCCTCTCCCTTGAGAATACATTAATGCTTGTCCTCAAGTTGGCCAGAAGGGGTCAATAGAGACTTCCTCTCCTGTCAGGGCTGAACATCCTGCCTTCACAGCTCTCCAGCCCCCTATTGGCCTTGGAGCACAAGACCGACCAAGATTTGGGACCAGTCCCCCAAGATTTTGTTTACTATTTGTTTTCTGCTACCAAACTTTGTACAAACGAATGATTTCAGTATATTGCATTTGATTTTCCCCAGTCTTTTTATAGACTAGATTGTGCTTCCTTTAGATATCCTTCATGTGTGCATCCCCAATGTCGATATCCCTAACAGAATATATACATAAACACTCTGATGAATCAGGGATGCAACTCCACCATTAAGCACTCTCCATGCTTCTGTTATACAAGTCTTTCAAAATTGCCTTTAAGACTTAACAAAACCATGGATTTTCTAATCAGTTAAGAATCCCAGAAAACATCTGTTAAACACAGTCAGAATTGATTCCTTTCTGTGCTTGACCTCAGCCAATTGCTTTCAGAAGCAGCAGAAACAACAAATCATTCAGAATGTTACCCATTAGTTATTAATTCCGAGTGATGCCAGACAGCATTGCTTATCCTTAACCTACCTTATCTCAGATAACCTTTTTGGCTCTACAAGTTGTTAGTAAAACCTGCACACAAGTGGCCTGACTCTGCCTTTCATCCAGTAATTTAAGGAGATGAACAGCAAGTAATACCTCACAGGAAACACCTGCTTTTATAAAATGCTCCTACAGCTGCAGCTTTCAGTGTACAAAAGAAGTTCAGCCACAGATATTCTCCATTTGAACTGTGCCATCCCTATTAATGGCCCAGTTGTAACATCAATGAGGAAATAACAAGAATTAATTTACGTCCGTTTCTGAAATCAGGATAAACACTTCCACAGTCTCAAATGATTTAAAGGGATTCCCAAGAGAGAAACAGCCACAGCCAAAGGTCTTCATAATACATATTTTGAATATGAGTATAAATAAATAGAAGGCAAAATTCAGCCTTCAGATATGTGCCCCAAAATTTCATTGTAGCCACTGGGCTTTGCATGCATGTGTCCAAGGGCAGAAACCTGGCACAGAGACTTACAGCTCTAGCTGCCTTTAGTTTGAACATGAAAGACAACAACATCAACTGTATCTTTCATTTCTGGGCAGTCTTTAGCTTTGGGGTCTAATCCCAGATGCACAGCACATATATGTATATCTATGTATTTATAATTCACCTATGGAATGCAAGAGCGATCAAAGCTCATGTAAGAATACAAGCACTCAAAAAGACTGTACAGTACTATCTACTCCTGTGAAAATGCTATTAGCGTGTATTTAAAAATTAATTCTCCTGCCTCACATTTCCTTCTCTCTTCTTTTCCTGCATCTGTCTATACGGAGCTATGCTTGGATTGCTAAGGCCAAAGTGGTGAGTCTTGCCTCTTACATCAAAACTAGTGAGATGATCTAGGATCACTGTGATGGAAGCAGTTCCTGCTGCTGAGACAGTCTAGTCCCTGCTCCAATGAGTCTTACTCTTACTGCGGGAAGCTATTTAGATACCTATGTGGCCCCCATCATTGTAACTGCAGAGGGCTCCACCATTCCTGATTACTATAGTGGTGGTTTGTGATTTTAGGAAGTTATATGATCCTGCTTTAACAAAGGCCAAGCCCATTTTGGGCCATGAAGGTGAGTATTCACATTGTAGATTATGGCCATATTGGACAGAGAGTCAAAACAGCATGCCGAGCACTAGGTGATGTGCTCTGGAGTCTGATTTCAGTTTGTTCTTCAAAAGGTTCCTCTTCCCACCATCACCACTTCCATCTTGCCCAGGCTTAGTCAGGCAGCCACGCCAGACCGTTATGCGTTTCAGAGTGGCAGAAAGATTGATTTCACTGAAAGAGGCACAGATAATCTCTGTCAGCAGAGGGTCCATGGTCTCCTTACTGCTTTTGACCAGCCACGAAGAGCAGAGGGCAGAAATGCAGATGGCAGCTCAGACTTCGCTTAGCGCATTGGGGGTCTCCCAGTTGTGTGACTGGCTGAATCCTGTGAAGGAGGGTGGTGAGCTTAGTGTCTGTTGCTTCTCCTCTGACTCCTGGGATCTATATTTGTATGTAACAACAGAATTCTGGATCTTTAGCGTTGCAGGGTAACATGCTTGTACATTAGCATTTTAGCCCTTTTAAAAACATTTTCTGTCACTCATCAAATCTAATACAAAAGCATTCCACAGCAGTGGCCAAAAACTACAGTAAGTTAGGGCCAGACTGATTACTCTAACTGAAAATACCTTACGAACAGATCCACTAATTTCAGTGGGGCTACTTGTGGGGTAAGATACTGTTCACTGCAAACAAAGGTCTTGCAATCTGGGATCAGTACTGCAGAATACTTGTAGAATTTCTGTTAAATAAAGAATGCATTTTAATTTAAGATTTTTCTTGTTGCTCAAATTGTGATGCTTAAAAAATGAAATATACTATAAAAACCTCTGTCCACTCAACATTCACAGACTTTCTGTATTTTGTAGGAGTGGAGTTTACAAGTATTACATAAATCTTTGAATTTTCCTCAAGGTGCAGAATATACCCCTCACATCACATTTACAGTCTGCATCATCATTCCATTTAAAATTTTAAAAAATTGAGCATTACAAAAGTGGTGAATTTTATATATTCTTTCTACTGATCATCAAATGAAAAACTTAAGGTGAAAAAGGTCTATTAAATTTTGTTTACTGATAAATTAATTTCAAGCTTATTATGCTTCAAATGTAAGGAACATTTTAAAAAGTCTATTTTTATTTTTAGCTTTTAGTTCTCCATGCTATTGCTCTTACAGTATAGGAAACATTTATGCATAATTGTCCAGATTCACGCCAGGTAAAAATACATTAACTTAATGGAGCTACACTAGTGATTAACTTGTCCCAATAAATGCAAGTTCCTGCCTCACAACATAAGTAAAAGTGTCTTGCTAGACCTCAAGTGAGAGGTGGTTTAAAAAATTCCGGACCAAAAGACTGGAAGGGGTGTGGCAGAATCCAGTGGAGACTGGCTGGATTTGTAAACTGCTCTCTTGGCTCCCAGACTGTGGACTGACCTTATTTGCCTTATTATTGTGCACAGTTCAATTCTTTTGACAAGGAAGGGGAATTTGTGAGAATCATAGCTTAAGCCATATATACCTGTTTATGTCCGGCACAGAGGGCACCTTAAAACCTTAAAGTGGCTGGTGCTTTGTGACCTGACAGGTTGAATAGCCAGGTACCAGATGCACGGATTATGAATAAAGTTGTGGCCTGTTTGCTTTTCACCACAGTCCCTGTGTGTTGTGCCTTTATTGCCATCATGTGGTGGAAGCAGAAAGGTCTGGAAAGATACAGCAGAACCTTGAAAAAACTGTGTGAAAAAACAGATTTTACTAAAGCTATTTATAACCTCCTTAACGTAGTGCCAAGTACAGATTTTGTACATAAGCACACACACTGTATATGTTCACTTGGAAACCACAGCTTCTATTCAATTTAATTACATTACCCACCAGCTTTAAACAGCCACCTTCAGATAGCAGCTGAGCCTTTATCACATGAGCCTAAGGAGAAAATAATTAAATATAAGCCATCCATGTTTTGATTACTTTCCCCCTGTAACACCCATGGTAACGATGAGGCTGCTAATTGAGGGTGGTTTCGGAATGGACATACATGGTATGATCTATGTATAGTTATTACATAAATAAATCATATTGCTGTGCTGTAAGCAGTGCTTAAAGTAGATCCAAATAGGAGGGGAAGCTCACCAGTTTTGATAGCTGTCATCAAAGATCTTGATGTTATGTGGTAATAAGGTGTTGCACCATCATCTTGTGATGAGATGCAGCACAGGAGCGGAGGAGAGAGATTGGGAACCATTTATCTGATTTATCTGCTTGTGTTTTATATTGTGCCCATCACTGTGCAGTCTATTTACTTAGAGGGACAAAAGAAGGACGATGTCTGAAAGCAGTTCATATCCCCAAGCAGCAGGCCTGCAGCCAGCCAAGTCAGAGTATGTGTCTGCACATGTGCACACGCATGCACGCAGTTTATTGGTCAAATCTAAACAGTGGTGCTAGGTGGGAACAAGATGAAGAAGCTGCACTGATGTCAAAAGGAATAAAAATAGCAGGTCCCGGAGGTTTTTAGATAAAAAATTTTAAATACATGATTTCAGACAAGACATTGCACCAAATGTATGTATCATGTCCATCTGACATAACCTCTGGATGGGACGAGAAGTCAGGAGGGGAATAGAACTGTCCTTGGAACAGGTAGATAGGTGACTCCCAGCTGGGACACTTCTCCCCTTAGGCACTGCTGCTGTGCTACCCACTGGCAGGGTGTTTTTGCCCCACACTTCATAGTCCAGTCCCCCTTTGAAATATATTTTCCTGAGGGTTACCCCTAGGTAAAGTTCATTCCCACAGTGAGGCTGGAGTCACAGAGTCTCATGGTGAAAGAGGATTTAGGAGAAAGATGGCTAGGGAGAGATACCTCATGGGAGTCTCTCAACCAATTGAGAGAACTGAGGGCTCTCTGAGGGACAGACAGCATGTGTTTGTTGGGATTGTAAACAGATCTGAGCCAGGCATGAAGACACCAAAAGTGAAGTCTTGCATGGAGTATCACAAATGTACAAACTGCCATGTGTCCCAAAAGTTGAAGGAAACCCCTTCGCAGTGGTTTGGGGACTCTGTTGCAGTGTAGAAATGAGACTGGAATTTGTGGGGAACCTGTCTGGGAGGTAGGTATGCTCTGGCAGTTGCAGAGTCTAGAGCGGCTCCAATGAAGTCTGTGTGTGGACAGGTGTCAAAGGTAGACTTTTATGCAGAAATGGAGGCCCAGAGAGTGGAAGAAGGGTAGGGCCTTGCAGGTTGCCGACTGTACCTGGAGGAAGGAGCGACCCTGGAAGAGCGAGTCATCCAGATAGGGAAGGATGACTATTCCCGTTTGTCAAAGATGGGCTGTGATAACCAAGAGGACTTTTGTGAAGACTCTCTTGGTGGCTGAAAGAGCAAGAAGAAGAACCCACTGCTTGCAATGGTTGTTGCCCACAACAAACTGTAAGAATCATCTGTGAGCTGGATTACTAGCCATATGGAAATATGCATCCTGGAAGTTGAGGGCAACAAACAATTCCTCTGGATCTAATGAAGGTAGAATTCTGCTAGCTGAGGAATAGTTCTTGTGGCTGAGGGGGTCCAGGTGCTTGAGCTCTTTATCGTGAAGGGTCGATCTGACCAATACTATTTCTTTTGTTCAGTGTTGACCACCAGAGAGTTTGGGGAGGGATGGGAGAAAAGATACTTGAACCTTTGGCAAGTACTTAGTAGTTTTTGGCAGTCCTCTTTCAGGTAGGCAGAATGGTCGCCAGAGTTTGCCATATTGTATAGGCTGGTAAGAGTAGAACCTCGTTGCTAGCCAATGCAATCTTTTCATGAGGGGAGGTCTGCAAAATATCCACCAGGGAGCGTTGAGGTTCCTGTATCACCTCCAAGGGGATCTGCAGGGCCTCTACTATTCTTTTCATTAGCTCTTGGAAAGTCTTGAAGTCTTCTACATAGGATGGTGGATGGGCAAAACTGCCTTATCTGTTGAGGAGGAGGACTTAACCAATGGAGATACCGCCTCCTCTGCCCTTAACTCTTGTCCCCCAGGAGGATCTGCCTGGGGAATAGGGTCCCTGGGTACCAGTGGCTGTTGTTCCTGGTGAGTTCTATTGCATGAGACTAGCTGATCACTATAAGGGGTCTTTCATGGCATGCTCTACTCACCGCTCAAGGCACCTCCTCCTGGCTGCTCTGGGGATTAGCTCTTTCTAGGTCCAAGGACCCCTTCTGCTGCTCACTGCATGTCCTGCTGCTGCTCTCTCTCGCATTCTGCTACTCAAGGTGCTTGGCCCTCTAGCCAGGTCACGATAGTCCTCCCCTTCTGGGCTATCAAAGTTTCCCCTACAAACAGCATGAGGCAGTCTTCTCATTCACTGCCCTGATGATGCCATTCCCCCACTGGCTGCCCTCTATGCCGGGTTCCAGCTCAGGGACCCTTGAAACAACAGGTAAAGTCTGCACCATCCTGAACTTTGCTGCCCTTTCCCTGAGCCATTTTTACTCCTTCTGGCTCCCACCTCTTGGTTCGCCAGTGCAAACTCCCTCCTCCCAGGGAGTAACTTCAGACTAAATTCTGTAGCCCCAAACATAACTCCCTTCCCAAAAGGAGTGACTGCAGAATACTTCCTGCTATCCCTTTCTGCTATCAGCTCCCTGGCTTTATGGAAGCCCTGCCTGTTCCTACATAGGTGAGCTTTTCCTAATTAGGGCTTTCCTTTCAGCCGAACTATCCCCATCTTGTAGCCTAATATGTTAATTGGCCCCTTTGGCCTACATTAACCCCTTCAGGGTGAGAATGGGGAACATGCCCCATCACAGGGCCCAAGGGTTCAGAAAGCCCGTTCTGATAGGGTCCTGCCAAGGTTGATGGGACAACTGCCCACTGGTTCCCGCAGTCTCATCCTTGGGATATACCCGCGGAGAGGGAAGTCGGAATGGGAAGATGGTGGAGTCTTGGATGGAAATGTCTGAGTCTGAGAAGGTATCACCCCCTGCATACAGTAGAGGAGCTAGGAAATCAGTACCAAAGGTCGCATCAGTATCGGAAGCCTAGGCGATGCCTACAGTCCCATCGTACCAGTCGCTGAGTCTCTATGTAGCAGTGTGGCAGCACCAGGGGATATATTGACTCTGGAGAGTAAGTTAGTATCAACAGGATATTTCTCTCAGTACTCGTCAGCAAGAGAGATTCAGGATCTTCTTTGACTTGGAGATCCTGGAGAGAGAGAAATCTGGCCAGTACCAGTGATCCTAGCCAATGTTCCTACAAATTAAGAATATTGAGCGATACCGCAGATGGGCAGTCTATACACTGTTTCTGACCTGAGGAACAGAACACCAGAACAGGGGCGAAAGATAGTTTCTCTGAGGAGACCCTGTTCTTCGAGGAATCTGTGTGTGGACGGCTCTGATCCAGGTATCCACAAAGGTCCTGCACCAGGTTGCTTGCCGATAGACTTCTCAGTACGTCTGCTCGAAATCTTTCGTGGTGTTACTGACATGTCAATACTGGAAGAGGTAGCAGCCTTGGTTGTACCCATACAGGGATGTGAGATTTCCCTGCTCTGTGTACTTTGGCGTGATTTTGCCTTTCTTTCAGGTTCCCTGTCAGGAGAATGGGAGCTTTCATTTTTAGAAGACTTTGAAGTCTCTGAAACTGCCTGTTGGTCTCTGTTTATCAGAGCTGGAGCCAAAGAAGCCAGAGGACCCTGAGAGGATCTTGCTGAGGCTGATGTATGGAGTGTGTGTGTGTAAGGGGTTTTCAAAGCACAAAGCTGTCTCAAAGAATCCTCCATAAGGAGTAGTTTCAGTCTGTCCTCACTCAGCTTCCTGGATCTTCTCCTGAAGCTGGAGCAGATCTTACCCTTTGAGGGGACATAAGACGCACTGAGGCAGCTGGAATGCCCATCGCTGAAGAGAAAAGAACTGTGGCATGTCTGGCATGGTTTGTAGCCTGGGGTTTGGGGCATAAACTACACAGGAAAAGGGGCCACAAACCAGCAGAGGCCAAGGATTGTGGATGCCCTGACCGCAAACAAAAGAAGTGGGGGGATGACCCCCAGAAAGCACAATTATTTGTTGAAAATTAAAATAAGAAACAGCATAGTAAATAAAGAAAATATGAATAAATAAAAGAAGAAAACAAGCAAGCTGGGTCAAAGCTTGCAAGCGAATACCGTGACACTCCAACTCAAGCCGCAAATGGCTCAAAAGGAACTGGAGCAGTGGCAGGTCAGCCCTTCCTTATATACCTTTGGACCAGAGCATGGGAATGTGTAGGGCAAAGGTGTGGATCCATGGGCACTGCTGATTAAAAACATCTCCCGTTGAAAGTGCCCGGACACGCACACACTTGGATGGAGCACCCAGAGGGACAATTACTCAAAGAAGAACAAAGCATTTTAGTCCACAGAGCATTATGAACTTGACATAATCAGGTACACAGTGCATATTTGCTTTATGTTTCTGTTTTCACATGCAGAGTGGAAAAATGAATTCCTTAACAGTCTTGGTTGGAACGACCCACCCAGGATGCCCCCTTTAAACAATGTAATGTCTGAGACCTCGGTTTCCCAGCTGGAATGCAATAAAGACAACGGCAAATGGGAAAAGTTTGTAAACCAATAAATACACTGGTTCCCTCCACCCCCAACCACATTATTCTGGAGAAATTAAAACTAAAAACAAAATCTCTTTGTTGTCTACATATAGTGTACGCCAAGGATTCACTTACTTTTTGACATCCAGAGAGCCATTCTCCTTGTTTTCCATGTCAACAGATAGCATGGAGAGGTTAGAGGTTTCTTTAACTTCAGCAACTAATCAATAAGGGGGGGAGAAAAAGCTGTGTTTAATTATCAGCAAATACAAAAGAACAATATAATGTAACAGAAATGAGTGTTCTCCTGAACACCACCACCTTCCCATTGGACAGAAAAAGCGCAGTCAGGGCCCTCCTTTCCTCAACAGCTGGGCAAAGCTGATAATCTCAAATAAAATAGGAAAAGGTGATGATCAAACTCCAAAGGTACTCTTTGCTCTACAGACAAAGACTGAATTTTCAATTTGACCCTTTTCCAATAAAGTACTTTATAATATTTATTTATAGGCTTTTTTATGCCCCCCGTTACTCTAGCATTTTACATATGTGTAATTAATTTATTCTCACAATATCCCTGTGAGGTAGGACAGTATCACGTATGCACATTTTACAGGTGGGGAACTTTGGCACAGATGAACTAAGTCAATGACACTCAGACCTCAGTGGTTCAGGAGCCAAATTAGCGATCAACATTACTCAAAAGAACCACAATAGTGTGAATTCATTGTTTGTTTATATATACATCATTCTCACAACCAAGTATTTTACAGTTGGTTAATAACATAGAAAATGCATCCTAATTGGTGAACAACTTAGATTGGTTAATAATTAAATCACACAGTGTTTTAATATCATGTGCTGCAAAGAGCTGCAAGAGACACGTTAAAGAACCACTTGCGGCTCCCGAGCTTCAGTCTGAGTATTACTGAGCTAAGTGATTTACCCAAGGTTTCACAGGAGATTTGTGGCAGAACCAGGAATTGAACCCACATCTGCTGAGGCCTCCTTCTATGCCTTAACCACAAAATCTATCCTTCCTGAGCTAGTGAGTGCAGAGGATGAGAAACTGGGACTCATATATAAATTGAAGATAATACAATTTGTTCTCCCTTCCTCCCCAGCAGCGTGTGGGGATATTTTCACAGTATGTATTTTTTTCACCATTATCATCTTCATGTGAGAAGCGCAGAGGTGACCCAAGACTTTTTTTTTTCCTCAGCAAGTCAGTCCTGTTTCACAGAGCTCTGTGTAACTAACTAAATATTCAAGATGTTCTTGCTGTGGCATTAATGGACAGCTATGAAATGTCACAGAGCCCTTTGAAGGAGAAAAGAATGGGAAATCATTACATCTATGTAAAGTTTACACAAATCTATTATGTAAATTAATGTTTAAAGCACCTTTTGAAAAACCATTACCATATTTAATATATAATTAACAGGATGCAAAACACCAAATACAACTATTACAAACTAATCAAAAAGGTGCTTCTTCCTGCATTGTAGATCACATAATTTAATACAATTCCCCCAAATACTTCTTACTTCGTGTAAGGAGATTACTGCAAAATGACAAGTTAAAAAATTATACTATTTGCGAAACATTCTCCCTGAGACAGTGAAACAAGATTAAAAGAATAAATAAAGCTGCAGGTGTGTGGTATTTTCATTTACAGCACACACATACACACAAACACAAAAACTTGCAGTTTTTAATTACTGAGATTATCTACTGAAAGTTGCTTTTTTTTCTTTTCCAATGTACAAGGAAAGATTTTGGAAACTGTGTTACACACATTCACCATTTTATAAGCATCTCAGAAATCATTCACTAGGCAACATTACACCACATTGTCATTTTTCTAGGAAAAAAGTAAAAAAGAAAAACCTACCTACAAGCAACTAAAACAAATCATTTTTATAAGCTTATCAAGAACAGCAAAAGAACCCCCAAGGATTTCTTTCATAAAGTAGGCTGGCAAAGGAATTCAATAAGGAGGTACAATTTGACACAGTGAAATAAGATCAGGCTGGCTTAGAGCCAGCATGACGTTAGGAACCACATACAAGCTGCACCAACTGCCTTCTATTTCATGGCTGACTTTTTAAAGACACAGTGTTCTGCCTGCTCATTTTTGCTAAATACCTTCAGCATAATTATTTAATGCTATAAATCACGTCTCCTGCTGCAGAATCCACTTAACAACTGCCTTGTAAAAGAGCCACAATGCTTTTGAAATTAATGAGTCTTTTCCCCCCCAATCCTCTTTTATCGAGCAACTGCTTCCTCACAACTGCTTACACTGTTAAATATTTAGTGAGTGGTTTCCAACTAGTTTAACCTGAGTGAAAATAAAGAGAGGGCACATTTCAGATGTTGCAGGAACAAATAAATACACATGCTGCTGAGGCTTTCTCAACAATAATTTGCCTTTGGAAAGAATCTCAGAGGGTCCAGCTTTAGCAATTTTTTTGTCAGAAAAGAATTCCTGCAAAGAGAGCCGAAAATCCTCCCATATCATTATACAGGGGAGTAACATACTTAACACTAAATGTAAGATTTGTGATTTGGCTTCTTGGGATCTCCACACTATAAACTTTCCCCTACCACCTCTACTACCAAATGCAAATATATTAGGAATAGTATATTTTGTTAGGAGCAACTTTGCTCAAACTGCAAAATAGCTGATCCAAGGTAACTTTAGATAAAAATGGAAACAGGGCTGGGAAAGTTAATCATGGAATTCATAAATGAGTATATTTAATAACACAAGGGACAGATTATTCTGGCCTTAAGCACATACCCAGAAATCATAAGTGCCACCTAATTTTCTTTGAAATCTGGGCACTTCTGACTCAGCATGAAAAACAAAAGTTTGAATGGAAGGGCACACCAGTCTGTCAGAAGGTTACCACAATTGTCCCACTGAAGGGATCGGACAAATACATGAGATAAAAGGAGAAACTTAGGGGGACAGATTCTTCCAGCCTTCCTCACAGTTGATTCATACCTTATTTCACAAGTTGGTTCACTTATGTCAATGGGACTACTTGTAGAATAAAATACTGTGACTACAAGTGACTGAGTCTGGCCCAACGAGAAGCAAAACCAGGCAATTTTCCATAGCCATCAGCATGTTCTTTCTATATTACAATCATCTTATTTTAATTTCTCCCCCTGAACTTTTCAAGCAGGACATATAGTGACAGACAGAGATTGTTTATGTGGCTCTGCTAACCACTCTGCACCACTGCAAATTTAAACTAAATTCCCTGGCTTTAGGATTCTTTCAGTTATGTAAGAAATGTTTGCTGTTATGTAGATTAAATGACTGGCAGTGCTTGAGGATACCCCCCTGCCCACACAACTATGTACTGTTTGGTCACACTAATGTATTGCAGAATTCCCTCACACAGCTTCTCAGCCATGACCCAATGAGCTTTAACACAAACGGGTCATGAGTCCATCTTTGACAGCCTGGGCTAGTACAGATTCAGACTTTTCTTTGATACAGATTTGCTTCTAAGCCAAACCTCTTAAAATTATATCCATTCAGTGCAAATCCAGCCAAGGTCAGTAATGACAGAAGGAAATCATTATTGTCTGATGGCTGCTTGGGAACTTATGACGTAAGATGGCAGCCTCTCTCTGATTTCCAACGGACAAGGCATGATTTCATGAAATGACTACTGCAGCTAGCACTGATAGATGACCCTGCTGGCAGTCTCAGTCAAGAGGTCAAGACTGACTACCATAGATCCCCTGCTCAACTCCCACTCCTAGAGATGGTACCTCCAGAGCAGTCCTTATGCACTCTGGCTGAGTGGGAAGGGGGAAATTTGCACTACTGTCTGTACCATAAATGTTGTGTGAATGGAGGACACTGGTCTCCAGGCTACTAATCTGCATCTTCATGAACACTACAATCACTGAAAAAATGGTATTTGGACAAAGTATCGTATGCAAGAGTTAAAGTCCATTTCCCTGACAATTCCACTTTTCTTACATGATGCAATGACAGGTAAATAAACAAAACATATACAAATCATGCAAACAGTACAATTTTTGTGAGAGAGACTGCAAGTGGTCATGGTGCCTGCTTTTTGGTGTTTTAGAACTTATTTAGAATAAATAAATACACACATCTAAATCAAATGGAGCAATAAACACCTATGGGGCAGTGTTAAATGGTAAAAGAAACCACTGCCATTTCACATGTCACATAATGTACTGGAAAATGTGGCATAAGTGTTGGTTAGAGACAGTTTAGTTGCACAAAGCTACTCTCTTTGTTTCTCAAGAAGAGAGCAAGTTCTAAATGAGGACTTCTTGAGTTTGCTGCATCAGTTGGTTTCTAACTTTGGTAATGAACTGACATCTGAGGATACAAACATCAAGCAGCTATTCACTCACACTCTCTCATTTCTTCCATCATGCTGTTCAATTAATCTTTAGAGTATTTAAAATAAAGTTCACAGTGTACATGTGTTCTGCCTAAAAGACCTTTAAAAACAGAGATATGAATCCAGTACGTTAATGGCCTTTGGAAGAGTTCAATGCTGAGTCCTAATCCTCATGTTTGATTGTTTCTAATCAGTTCTGAGGTAACAATTCAATTAATAAGGAGATACTGTTTGGAGAACTAGAGCTGGAAAAGGGGGGAGGGGCAGGCAGGGGACGGAGATGGAGTCTTTTTGGATTGTTTGGCTTGTTACTGGGGAAAGGTATTTTCCATGCCACATTGGGAATGAAGTGAAACCAGACAGCTCTCAGTTCCATGTCATGGGGTTAGCCCTGGGTGGCCCTAATGTTTATTTTATCTGCACAAGATCAAACATTCAGAAATCAGTACAGACACTGTACATTTATTAATATCCAAACATCAGCTTTCCTCTGAGAAGCTTTTAATGTCCCTGGAAGAGTCAGCAGTCCAAGAAAACCAAATACCTCACACATGCACGGCAGCGAAGTGCAGCAATCCTTTAGTAGGAGAGAGATGATGGAATTTAGATCTGGAAGAGCAGGATAAAGCCAAATATCTTTCCTTTCGTAATGACATGGGGGAGGAAATGTCAGCAAATTTGTTCAATGGTAAAATCAAGTGAAACAAAAAAATCAAACCACTTTCACTTTGGAACTTCAGTTTTCTGCTGGACTAGCTAGTCAAACTTCTCTATGGAAAGAATGAAATAGCTAGTGTTAAATACAGTGGATTTGTACCACATTCGTTTTTAATAGCTCTTAAGAGTGTGATAATCTCCTTTTTTCTGCTTCTTTTTTTAAAATAATGCATGCTCCTTTCTGAGTACATCTTCAATGCAGCAGCAAGTCCTGGCTCTCCACACAGGACTGTTGTAAGTTGCTCTAAATATACTTCAGGGCAAAGCATGCATTTTTAAGGAAGCTGCTTAAGGGAGGAATGCAGCAGTAGCTGAGTCAGAAGGAAACTGAGTATTAAAAAAAATCCCATTCCCTATGAAGTGCACAGCAGACCTCACTTACCTTTCTTCATAGCCAGCAAAAGGCTGCCTTCCTCCAGCACAGCTGCACTCACATGCAGAGCTCCAAATAGAAGATGATCTGGCCAATCACAGACAAGCTGTCAGGTAGTGTGGTATGCTGGGAGCTGTAGTCCATAGCTCCAGAAAAAGTAGCAGTCTAGAGTTTATTGTCTCTATGAGATCTGAATAAAAACATGCAGACTGCATCGAAGACTCACTGGTTGGGAAGGAGATTTCCTACATGCTGCATTAATTTTAAAAAGCATTGATTAAAGGCGCAGGGAACCTGATTTACTCTTTGCTTGTAAAGAACCTAGTAAATTAGCACAGTATAAGTTACTTTTGCCATGACTATTTAAAATATAGTTATAATCATGGAATAAATGATGATAAGATAGACAGACTGGGACTCTGGAAATGGAGGATTTTGCAGTGTGTCTCAACTGGATATTTAAAATCTTCATACTGGTTTTCCTTACAGTTAGAAAGGAGAGACAATCCCAAATTAGGAGACAATTTAACCAAAGAGGAGCAAAAATGCTGAGATTTTTTTTATCCAAACTTAATAAGAGTCAACAATCCCAAACTCCCCTTCTTAATAAGAATCTTGCGCAACCCCATAAAAGAGAAAAATATCTGATGAAGAAATCATCTGGTGGTTTTTGTTGTTGTTAATTCTGGTCAGATGTTGACGGCAATTTGAAACTGGCACAGATTTAGGTTGATCCATTGACAGCTACCTGCAAAATACCCATAATTATCTCTAGATTATTAATAGCAGAAGCAAAAAAAAAGTCATAATTCACACAACTTGCTTTCTCATCCCCCTCCAAACTATCTGTTCTCTAGCTCTAAGTATTCATTAACTTGCCAGGAAGGGGTTGCATTTTCCCCTCAATTCCCTATTTTCCTGTAGTTTGAGTATCATTCCTTAATTACATTAGGATAGAATCTGTTACTTTGGTACACAGCTTTGAGATTTTAACCTCGCTTGCCTTGCCCTATCATTCCTCCTCCAGTAATCTCTCAAATGAATTACTGTTAATGTCCCAAGCAGCACATGCAATTTACATGTGCCAGGATCAAAAACTGCTGTTCCGGAACTGGGTGAAGAGGTCACTGTGGAGCAGTATGAGGCACTCTCTCCTCCCTGAGGTCCCCTGCTGGCCCTGGAGTGAAGGTGCAACCTCAACAGCTTCATGACTGAGTGTTGTGCGGCTGCTGAGTAGGTGTGTGTGTAATGAACTGGCTAAAAGCCAATGCAGTGATGTCAGTGGTTTTGTAAGGCACACATCAAGTCGGAAAGGTGTGACGAATACAGTAGTGTAACTTGCACCAATCTGGCATTCAGCTAGTGTGCATAGGGAGTGCAAATTTATACACCAAGGCCCTGATCCAGCAAAGTTAATTACATGCTTAGGGGCTGCTCCCAGGCTTACAGTTAAGTTTGTGCTTATAATGTGTTGCTGGGTCAGGGCCCAAGGTCCAGTTGACTCTGATTTACACTCGGTGCAGCTACTTCAATGGAGTGACACAGTGTGTAAATTAGGGCAGAAGGGAAGGGGTGTCAAAGGAATGGTAATGAACTGGAGGGAGGATATCACATTCTGAGGTAGTGAGAGGCTGTGTCACCTCTTACCCTGCAACCCTGGGTGCCTCACAACACTTTGTTGTTGTTGCTCCCAACCTGGACCTCTCACAAACAGCAGGCAGGTCACACCCCAAGTGTCTGTGTATAGTTGCAGCCCTTATCCAGCACCTCTGACCCCAGCAGCCTGTCAACAACACAAGAGCCATACTCTGGCTTCCACCAGCCTTGGTTATTATATGCAGAGTGGCCCCAACACATACCCAGTCTTGGATTTTCCCCAAAAATGTGTGTTCTGCTCTGCCCAGCCCTCTCCTGGACAGTTCAGACACAAGAGATTCATTGCCACTCTCAGGGGTCAGTGTGCAACAGTTTGCTACTTTAATTGGAGTTAAACAATTCAGTTTAAAGAAAACACTGGATTAGTTTTGATTAAAGAATAAAACAAGTATTTAACTACAAAGAGATAGGTTTTGAGTATAGATTCAAGTCGGAAATGGTTACAAGAAAAATAAAGGTAAAATACTTTTTAGTAAAACCTAACAAACGACTTGGTTCAAGATAAAATCTTTACCACATGTTCCAGTCTGGCCAAATTCTCAAGTCAGGATGTACTCCCACAGTCCAAAGGACTGGTTCCTTGGTCTTCTCAAGGGACAGAGTACCTGCAGTGTTTTTGCCTCTCACTTTTACAGTCCAATTACCCTTTGAAATGCATTTTCCTATGGGTCACCCTTAGATAAAGTTCATTCCATATGTGAGGATAGAGACATGGAGTCTCACATTGAAAGAGGTTCCATGTTGTTGTCTATGTAGTATATGAGTTGTTTGCTAAAATGCAGATCAGTCTGTTCCTGCTCCCCTTCCTTGCCAAAGAATGGCCATTTGTCAGGTGATTGCCCGTCAATTTTGATGACACCTGGCTAGAGGCATCAGCTTGAATTTGTCTTTGAGAAACTGGTTTACCCACTCCCCAGGCTTGTTTGGTAAACACACTTTGGTCATAATTTCAGCTTGTGTTCATAACTTTACATATATTGTTGCTACACACATTTCACCTGCAATGGCAGCTCCAGCTCCAGCTTTGACTCCAGCTCCTCTTCGCCGCTGTTCAGAGCTTGCCCAGACCAGGGTGCAAAGCTGCTCTGCTCTCTGACCCTTGCTCCCAAACCCTCCATTTTCCCTGGTGCTGTGTGTAAAGGAGCACCTGGCACATGCACTGTGAGGGCGGTGAATGGGAACCAGCTCCAAAACTTCCCCACAGCCTCCCAGGGATCCCTTATCCCTGTGTCCTGGGGTGCGGCAGGGGCAGGGATAAGGGATCTCAGGGGGTGCTGGAGCATGCTGTTCCCCAAGCCCTAGGGATGCAATTCCCCCTCCACAGCCAGCAGCAACCAGACTGGGGGAGAGGGGATATTTCTCCTCTGAAATCTACATTTTAAGTCAAACTTCAAAACAAACAGACAAAAATAGATAAAAAACAAACCAAGACACCTTCTTTGAACAGCCCACCTTAAAAATAAAGAACTGCAAAGTTTCATTGTCATAGTTTGACAGCCCTGGAGACTGAAGTCCTAATTATGCTCAGAACAGGAGTACAGGGGCATTTTCCTGCCACTGGGACTCAGCCTAGAGCAGGTGAGCCCAATCCTCAGATTAGATGATAGTTCACTATGAAGCCTTCTCAAACTGCAGTCATTCTACTTAGGCAGACACCAATAATTATGTAGTTTATTTATTCATGTGCTTCTTATGGACACCTGAGTCCTTCCAATAGCAGCATCACAGTTAGGAGACATGGTGGGCAGTAGTGTTTTCCCACAGGGCAACACACTGGTAGGCAGAGGTGGTTACGCTTTCTGGGACAGGGTTACTTTGACTTAGGTCTGTGCACTGCAGTGTGGACTCCAGAGCCTTAGGTTTGAGCATGAGTCAGAAAATTCTTAACCTAGGGTTAAAATGCCATGTAGACACTCAAGGCCAGGATTCCCTGACATGACTCAGCTGACTAGAGTCCCACTAACCTTAGGCTTACAATGCTGTGTAGACAAACCTTGAGTTTCTTAACAAGCCTGTCATTTCCACTGAGCTGTGCTTTATGATATTTTCAACTACCCTTCTCCTCTGGGAGTTGCACTTCATCTTGTATGTTTCTTGAATGATACAGGGTGAGTGAAAAGCTTGTCATTCACTTGAGTTTACAGCTTTTTGACCCCATTAACACAGTCAGAGCACACATTTTACATCTGCCCATGTCTGTTATGCACTGACACACCTTCATGTAGTGATCAGATTCAGTGCCGATGTAAATAGGTGAAATTCCAGTGAGGTGAATGGAGTTTCAGCTCCTTTACACCAGGGCTGAAACTGACATGTATAAATCTCACTAGAATTCAAGGAAATGTGCTGGCTTTCTGCTTCTGTTTACTGTGGTTTTAATATTGAAGTGCTGAATTATGAACCCAAAGTCACAGCAAAGCTTTCTTACTCTTAAATAATATCCACTTCACTTAGAATTTCCTGCCCTAGTTATTTTGCTGTGTTTGTTGCTATTGTGGTAATTTGTCCCATGTTTCCAAAAGCTGCTGTCCAGCCTTTAATCTTTGCTAATTTGAAGTATATGCTCAAAAACAAAAGAACAAATATCAATGTATATAAAACACCATCTGCTCCATCCATAATACCAACAATATCCACCCTCACCCTCTAGCACCCGTATACACACCCCAGCCTAACCAGTGATACTATATAGCAAGAAGCATTTTTCAAAGAAATATTCTGAAATACATAGTTGTAAAATACAATATATTTTTACATAACTCTTTCATAGAAATATACTAGGAGAAAATACCCCAATTAAATATCTGCATATACTGTGAAAGACCCAAAAAGCAACATATTCTTTTCATATGAAATGAAGCATGTATAAAAGTACACATACCTGTACGCACCAAAGTGAAAAAACTATAATAGTAATGGCACCAATTTCGCATTCATTGCATGTGCAAACTGAGTATAACTTACACACTAAAGTGAGAAGGAATAGTCTTTTGGATTCTATGTTTCAGGGTGTGGATTTTTGGTTTGGATTGTTTAATTCTGCTTTGAATACCACAATTGTGAGTATTGTGAAGAAATCTCAGTATTATCTCCTGAACTGACAATAGGAAACTTTGAAAATAATAAACATTGCTCCCAGGGCTGTGCCGGTATCAGATGCTTGGGTGCCCAATAAAGGTACACTAGCAGGAGAAGAGATACTACATATGCTGAAAGTAGAAATTGCCGTTATTTACAGCTGCCTGAGAATCTCATGAAAATAAATCTCTGGCAATCAAATAAAGAGATAATGTGGGGCCTGAGTTTCAGTGGTGCTGAATATTTGCAGCTCTCATTGACATCCCTTGGAGTTGTGGTGATCAGCACTTCTCAAAAGGCCCTGACCCAGCACATCAGCTAAGCATGGGCTTAAAGCTAAGCATGTGCTTACATGCTTTGCTGGATCAAAACCTTAACGTATTCAGAATATTTAAAAAAAAACAAAAAAAAAACAAAAAAAAAACCTACCTTGGGAAACAATAAAGCTGCTAACCTGAATGTAACACCACCAGCTCAAAGGTTAAAAAATAAAATCAGGAAAACAGGTAAGTTATTACCATCAACATCCAAGCAGAAATCTCAACCATCATGTATGCATGTCAGAGGACACAGTCCCTATATTACATAGGCATAGTTTAGCAATCCAAATAAAAACATGCAAAACTAACTCTAATGAATATTCATGAATATCGCTTTTAACTTTTAAAAAATCTAAATTTTAAAATGATCATCATTATAACCCTAAAATGGAAATATAGCTATTTATATTTCAACTAATAATCATGACACAATGATTAAAGAAATAAAAAATGTTATTTTCCACTCCATCATTGGACTGTGATTAAACTGAAAAAAAATATACTGTCCTGCATAGGCAAAAAAAATCAGATGTGGTTAACTTGTTCCTAGTGAGGCCTGGATTCAAGAAGCACTTAAGTACCTGGTTAATTTTAAACACGTGCTTAAGTATCTTTGATTTAAATGGGGCTTAAGCAAGTGCTTAAAATGCTCTCCTAAATAGGGATACTACGCAGAACTGAGAAGTATATTAGCAGCAGAGAAATCTTAACATACATAGGACCACAGCTTACCATATCAACATAACTAATACACATACATCATCTATTTTTAAAAAGACAACACATTCAATACATGAGCCTCATACTAGACACTTATTGGACTCAGTTAACAATTTTTGGGTTTTTTTGCAAAGTTATAGGGAATGTGTTCTTTGAGGAACATGCATTATGGTTGATATTTCAGCTTGGACATTGATTTCTGATGTCTTAACTGTTCACATCCGTTTGTGAACATTTGTATTGGTGGCGTTACCCAGATTAGGTAACAGTAACTGACTCACAGTGTAGTTAATTAGTTATGAGTTTACTATTTTTTCCATTACATTAAGTCATGTGATGACAGTTGTGTGACGGGGTGCTCCACTCACCACCAGGATGGCGCCTCCTCCTGGTCATTCTGGGGAATAGTTCTCGAGGTCAACTCCACTTCCCGTCTTAGCACGCCCCTCTCTCACTCCACAAGCGGCTGCTGCCTCTTTGTGACTTCGCCCACCAGCTGGGTGACTACAACTGTTTTCCTCTTCTGGGGCTGGAAAGCTTTTCCTTCCCAGCAGTCCTAGGTAGTCTTCCCATTCACTGCCTCGTAGTGCCACTTCTTCAGTAGCTGTCAGGGGAACCCGGGCCCACCATCTACTCCGGATTCCAGCACAGGGACCATCCAGCCAGTAGTAGGGCTGCCAACTTTCCAATTTCTGAAAACCGGACACTCTGCTCACCTCTCTCCCCGAGGGCCTGCTCCCACTCACTCCTCTCCCTCCCCATCACTCACTTCTCTCCCCTTTAAAACTGAAACTGCATTTGATTCTTATTAAACAAGGTGTAATTGCTTTGAATATTTTGAAAAGAAAATTAAAACTGAGAGAGATGTTTAAGGACCTGATTCTGAAAACCCTATTCATCTGACTACTATTTACTCACATCAGTGGTCCCCCTAAAATCAATTTAAAGTCAATAGGATTATTTGCATGAGCAAAGATTATTTTTGTAAGTAAATGTGCAGAATTGGGCCCAAAACTTGTCATCGTGGAAAGAAATCAAAAGAACTGTGCCAACTCCATCCGCTGAAGGGTATGTAGCTTTTTAAAAGCTTGTAATATGTACTTTATTAATAGACTGGAATGATTCCAAAGTTATTCACAAGCATAGTTTGCAGACTGGGATCCATAATGATTTATTTGTAGAAGAGAAATCTAAGGAAATGTCCACCCTCCTCTAATCTGTGCATTCTCTACTCCTGAACATTCAGTAACTTCACAGCCAAGGGAATACATTTCTCCCTTCCTCTATATATTTTTCTGTGATTTGCTTGAGTCTCATTTTCTAAAATATATTATGATCAGCTGTTTACCTCAGGCACAGCTTTGAAACCTTAGTGTGTCTTTCCCACTCCTCCTCCCTTGTAGGAATTTCACTAATATCACTGTGTATAATAAGCCAGGCTTTCTGATATGAATTCACAACATTCCCTTAAGAAGCAATTTTCCTGGCCTAAAAGTTTGTGTATTACATCTTGTATGTGTATCCAAAAATAATAATAAAAAGCCTCACATTATCTACCTTGTCTATACCCAAAAATAAATAAATAAATAAAATAAATCAGGCTTCAGAAAAGTGGGAAGCATCCCCGCTAAACCAAAAACTTTGTGATATATCTTTACATATTGACTTTAAACAGATGAAACTTTTACATTGTCAGCAATAATCAGCATAAGTATCCATTCTACTTGTGGCAGTACTGTAGGGTAATAATTGTTATGTTCTCATTTCTCCTGATTTTTTACTTGCACAAAGTACCTTTTTTTAAAAAAGGTAAATAAACTTTGAACAACATTTGAAATGCATCAGAAATAAATAAATATCTTTAGGGGGAAAAGGGTGTTTCCTATTCCCACTGTCTCTCCTCTTGGGTGCGTGTTTAGTTTGGATTTGGATTTTTGTTGTATTGCCTCTGGTAGCCCTGTTTAGATGCTGGGATCTCAAAGCCTTATTTAGGGGGTAATTCCTGGGCTCTGAAGCTGGGGAAATTTAGATGAGACACTAAAGAGAGATTTTAAGCTTTTGACTGGAAACATACAGCCCAGTCCAACTATATACACAGCACAACACAAAATACACATGCAGCACAACCACACAACCCAACACAAATACATGCACAGCACATAAACACACACATAGCACAACTCAATCCAATATAGGCACAGCACAAAACACACACCCACACACACCGCACCAACACACAACACCCATACAACATGTCACAAAACATACACACAACGCAACTGCACACACCCAACCCAACCACACACAGCACAACCCAAAACACACTGTATAATCCAAACACATAGGTCACCATCTGCGTACACAAACACATAACCCCAGCAGCACTGTCCAGCGCTCCTCCAGGTCTTAGCTGCCTTCCTGAGCCACACAGAGCCCTGCAGCCCCACGGGGCAGCCAGAGACTCCTTGTCTTACACACAGCAGCTGGGCAAGTCACAGTCACTCAGTGGGGATGGTGACTTCATGCCCTGGGACCTGAGCACAGGGCCAGCCTTAGGGAAAATGGTGCCCTGGATGAACTTGTATTTTAGTGGCCCCCACCCCATCACCTCTGCCCCCCAGCACCTCCAGGTCCTGCTGCCTCCTTCCAGCACTTAATTTGTATTGAAAGAGGTGCCAGAGCTCAGCCCTGACACAAATTAAACACTGGCTGGGTGGCTGGATAGCGCCATTAGCAGCGCAGAAAGGTGGCATGGTATATGGTGTATTGCCACCCTTACTTCTGTGCTGCTGCTGTGGCTTGGGGTGCCATGCTGTCACACAGGGGCTTCACACCTTGCCGGAGCCCACCTCCCTCCCTCAGCCCTCTGGCCACTCCTGGCTCACCAGGGCGCCATTTTGGATTTCAGGGGTGGAAGGAGGGAAACTTTAACTGTTATTCCTGGGGCTACTTAGGCACCTGTAAACTCTAGAGGTTGTGGGTTTTTTTTGTTTGGAAGATAACTTAGGAATTAGCTGACAGGAGCATTGTATCTAGTTTCTATATAAAGAAAGAAAAAAATACATGCAAAGGCTAATTAAAGCTACATTTTAAATTTATATGTAAATTTAGAACCACCAGGAGATACTATGGCATGATATTCCCAATCCCAAACCTAGAGGTATCAATTCTGGAGCTTTAACACAGATATCAGAAACACAAGTTTGATACTTTGTATCTATCTTTAGTAGAGATAAATTCAAATAAATAAAATCTGCTTATTTTCTCTAACAGATACATTCGGTGTTACTGCCATTATCTACTCTATTTTAGTCAACTATTTTTCACTCCACTAAAAATGTATTTACTTAATTTTAACATATTTGATTAAGGTTTTTTTCTCTTTTATTCAGAACATGAATTTTATTTTTCTAATTATTTTGGCATTTATGTTTACTGATCACAGTCATGTACGTGACTCACTAACATTTGACTCCATCACTGCTATTAGTATCATACTTGGAACTGCATTTATTTTCATATGAATTTTAAGTTATTTTACAGGTATCACTAAGAATACAATCTGAAAACAAGTGACCTTCATCTGCAGTGTCTAAAGTTATGCATTTAACTAATTGTTTTTTTAAACTGGCACTGCTAAGGTGAGTACAAGCTACATTTACATTCTAGAAGGATATTACTATTATTTGATTGTACCACTTTAAATAATGAATGACAAAGCACAATCTGATAATAAAAGTAATAACAATAATTATTCCAGCCAGGACAGGCTAGGCATCACTACTCAAAGAATTAAATTTAACCATAAGAGAAATAAAATTATAAAATTCACAGCCCAGTCAAAAAAACCCTAAAATAACAGCACTGTAAATCCTTAACAAATTTCGAAAAAATAAAATTACAGAGAATATATGCATGGATGCCAAGTCCATGTAATTTTTGGTGGTGCCCAATCCCATAATGGTGCTGGGCCCATGTCATATGGAAGAGGGGCGGGGCGAAGGGCCGGGAGGGGGGAGCAGCTGCTGCAGCACTACTTGGGGCCAGGAGCGGCTACTAGCCAGGGCACTGGGCCCACATGGGAGAGGGGCAGGGAGAAGGGAAATGGCCTCAGCCACGCCACGCGCTGCTTGGGACCAGGGCCAGCACCGGAGTAGCTCTGTCCATCCTGGCCAGCTGCTGAGAGTGTCAGGAGGAGGGCAGGGGAGGGAGGCAGAATGGCCAGGCCGCACTGGGGGCCACTGCACTCTTCAGCTCCACAGCCGAGCACCACTGGAGGCTCCGCAGCCGGCCCCGCAGCACCACAGAGATATTGGTGGAGCCAGGTCCACCAGTCTCAATGTTGGAGGAGCCCAGGCACCAGGGCCCATATGACTCACTGCCTATGAAGATATGTGCATGTAGCATTTCGACAGGAAGTGCCAAGAAGAATAACACTCCCTGCCCCCCCACAAGTGTGTTTGGGGTTGGGGGGAGAGAGAGAGAGAGAGAGAGTGTGTGTGAGTACAGCACTCACTAGTCTGAAGGCTTGTTCAGTTCAGTAGCCGTGGCTAGCAGCATCCACTGGTGACCCAGAGGCAGCAGCACAGACTCCTGTCCTCCTACCCCAGCAGAGACCAGTTACACAGGTGGGGGGATGGGGACACCCGACATCAGCCCCACCCCTGCACAGCAGACAGGAGGCTCCGAGGAGAAGCTTGGCCAGGGTGACTCCAACCCGGTGGTGGAGGGGTCAGGAGCGAGTACTGGGGAGCAGGCAGGTGGAGCTGCGGGCTGGAGAGAGGGAGCACAGGAACTCGAGAGATGGGCAGGGAGCTGGCCTGTCCCTTTCCCTCCCCCAGGACTCATCTGCCGCTTGCAGAGCCGGGCTGAGAGATGATCACAGGCATGCTGTCCAGGGCTCTCTCAGCAGCCAAGTGCCAAGCTGCGGTGGGTGATGCCTGCTTGGCCTCCACTGTTCCAGTGCCCCTGCAAGTAGAAACCAGACTTTTGGTGTCGGGTCAGTGTTTCTGACTGGATGCTGTCAGGTGCCCTTTTCAACTGGACTTTCTGGTTGAAAACCAGACACCTGGTAATCCAAGCCAGTAGTCAAGGTCTGTTCCCTTCTAGATCTTACTACCTTCCTGGCTTTCCCCGCGTTGTGGGCTTGCCAACCCAAACACATCTCCCTCCCCAAGGGAGTGACTGCAGACTTTCCCAGTAGCATGTTTTGCTTCCAGTTTCTTGTCTTTATAGTCCCAGCACAGCTTGTTCCTCCTCAGCTGGGCTTCCTCATTCAACCAGGTGATTGCTTAGCCACTTGATTCTCTTCAACTGTTGCCTGTTGGGTTAATTAGCCCTCTTCTTAGTCTCCATTAAGCCTCTCCAGGCAAGTGTGGGGTGAACATCCCATCACAAGCTGATAGACACACAAACCCAGAGCAAGAGAGGCACCCTCTTTGGGCTGTTCTTTGAAAAGTTATTAGACATTCTGCTTTGGGAGATCTCCACTGATGTATTTTTTTCTGTATTCATTTTTCTTAATGTTGAGCAGAAAATTTGGTATTTTATGTCCTTTATCATTGGGTCACCCGTGATGTTAAAATGTCATTATTTACAAATGACATGAACTGTTGACTTGGCTCTGGCTCTAAGCATAACAATGAGATGCAATAATTTTTAATAACTTAGCTTAATTCCTAATTTTTCATATGTAGCTGCTTCAATAGCAGCAGTGACAATACAGTCTAATGCAATTCAAATGTTCATGTCAAGTGTTATACTTGTCTTAAAGATGCTAAATGAATATAATTAGTACTGCCTTTAAAACTGTTGTTCTGCGAGAGGTGTTGTACATGGCCATTCCACTGTAGGGGTTTGTGTGCTTCAGTGCACAGTTGTTGGTGAATTTTCACCCAAGTAAATTGTTCTGTCAATTTCTAGGCTGATGTACAGCAGTTAAATTACTGGATGAAGAAATGGTTAATTTAGGAACATAGGAATTGCCAGAGGAAGATCAGCCCAGTGATTCATGTAGTCTAATATCTCTTCTAACATCTAGAGTGTGCAATGACTTATCCCTTGAGCTTCCTGTGAGGCTTTGGGAAGCAGGTTGGAAAGTAAATTGCCTGGTTGATATGAAAAAATGAGACCACTTTCAAAAAGATCCTTACATGGGGACGAAGATAGACTTTATCTGGGTAAAGTGTCATATATGGAGGATGTGAAATTAATGCCCTCAACTTTCCTGGCCAAAGTAATGGCTATTAAAAATTCTACCTTCACTGAAAGGCAGAACAGAGAGCAAGTTGTTAGAGGCTTGAAGTGGGGCAGGCCATCAGCTTTGTCCAGGTTCCATGGTGGAATAGGACTCTGAATGTGTGGAAACATCTTGTCCAAGCCCTTTACAAAAATTCTTATGACCACTGGAAAAAAGGGGAATGGTTATCCACAAGAGGGTGAAATGCTGATATAGCTGCTCGATGTGCCCTAATTGAGCTAACTGACAATGCTTGAAGTTTCAGATACAAAAGACACACTCCGAGTAGAAGCAAGACTGGAGGAGACCCCTTTCAGCCTTGACCAGACAGAAAGCCTCTTCCAGCTAAATAGAAGTTGTCCTTATTTATGGTTTTCTACTATTCAGCAGTATCTCCTGCATCTCTCTGGAACAGGAGTCCTCCACCATTGTTAGCCATGAAGTCTCCAAGCCATCAGGTGAAGAGCCTGGAGATTCGGGTGGAGTAGGTGGCTGCTATTCTGCAAAACTAGATCTGTGTGAAGTGGAAGTAACAGAGGGGGATTGATTGAGAGATCCAAAAGCTGTGAAAAACAGTGTTGAAGGGGCCAGGCCGGGGCAATCAGTATAAGAGGGTCCTTGCTCTGATGGACCATTCACACAACTCTGGGCAGATGGTGGGAAAAGCATACAGCAGACTCTGACCACAGCAGTAGAAACCCAGGCTGTGACCTGCTCTGTTGCCCTTTGTTGAAAACAGATCCACTTAGGGAGTTCCCCAGAGGTGGAAAATGGACCTTGCTATGTCTGGGCAAAGGGACCAACCCCGGTGATTGATAAACAGCCAGCTTAGGCAGTTTGCCAGCATGTTCTGGAGGTAATGAAGGAGGTGGATGCTCTCAGAAGTATAGAGGTGCTGATGCAGAAGTCTCAGAGCAGGACTGCTTCCTAACAGAGTAGTGAAGACTGGGCTCCTCCCTTCTTGTTCACATAAAACACTGCAGTTGTATTGTTGGTCAGCACCAACATACCTCCTCCCTGGGTGGGAGGAAGGAATGCTATGCAAGCAAAAGGGATAGCCTGCAGCTCCCTGATATTTATGAGCAAACTAAGAACTAGGGGAGACCAGAGAATGTACCTCTGTCACTCAGCCCAGAAGGGGTCTAAGGAACTATCTGGCATACTGGATCACATAAATGGACACTGCAATATGCCCCAGCAGTCTTAAAACAGCTCTTCATCACTATGAGAGGATAAGCCTTCAAGTCCAGAATGAGGCTTTGCATTGCAAGAAGCCTTGTCTGTGGGAGCCAGGCCCTGGCCATTATTAAGTCCAGGACATTGCCAATAAATTCTATTTTCTGTACTGAAGATAGGACTCACTCATCTGTGTAGATTAGCAGGCCAAGCATGTCAAAGGTGGACCAGATTATGTGGATACTGGACACCACTTGCAACCTGGATTGACCTCTTATCAGCCAGTCATCCAGCTAAGGGAATGTATGAATTCCTAGTCTCTGAAGGGAAGCTGCTACCACTGCCGTATACTTTGTAAAGACATGAAGGGCAGCCAGGAGACCAAAAGGAAGGACTGTGAACTGATAATGGCGGGCACCAATGGTGAATCTTAGAAAATTTCTGTGGCCCTACTGAATTGCCACATGAAAGTATGTGTCCTTTAAGTAGACAACAGCATATCAATCCCCCAGCTCCAGGGAAGGAATAATGGAAGCTAAAGTAACCATCCAGAATTTTTTTTTTTTTTTTTTTTTTTTTTTTTTTTAGGAACTTGTTTAACTAGATCTAAAATAGGCCTGAGACCTCCTTTTGCTTTCAGGATCAGAAAGTATCAGGAATAAAACCCCTTTCCCCTGAACAACGGAGGGACTCCTCTACAGCTTCTTCTACAAGGAGATGCTATTGAATTTCTTGCAGAAGTGCTTTTTTGAGGGGTCCCTGAAGAGGGATGGGAAGGAGGGGTAAAAATCAAATAGAGCCAATGTCCCACTTCCACCACGCTTAGAACCGACAAGCTGTTGCAATGTGGGCCTCAGCATGACTGAAGTGGGGCAGGCAATTTGCAAAAATTGAAACAAAAAAGCATGGCACTCTCAGAACTGGTAGACTGTTCTTGATCTGCCACAAAATGAGCTCTTGGAAAATACCGCCTGCCTCAATAAACCAGCGGCTGCTGACGCAAAAGGAGGCAGTGGGGGAGGTTGCTGTTTGTAACCTCTGCTCCTTGGTAGGTCTTGGGTTTGAGGAGCAAATCTCTGAAAATGCTGAGACTGAGGGCAGAACAATCATGACCGGGTGGTCAGACTGGGAGTCAGGCTGAGATAGGAACCAGAGGCTCAAAGTTCAAGACAGTCCAAAGGGCAAACCAAAAGTCAGGCATCAGGAGGCAGCTAGGCTCCAGTTACTGGGAGATTAGCGTCCCAAGATAGGCCGGTGGATAAACCAAGAGTCAGACGTCAGGAAACAGGCAGGGTCAGAAGCTGGAGTCTGGGACCTCTCATGCACAGGATCTCAAGCAAGATAGGTGGGCAGTCTGTATTGTTGCTAAGACAACAACCTATCATGGCTTCCTGGATTAAATACTGGTGACAGCCAATCAGTGGGCTGCAAGGAACTGCCACTCAGGTCCTGGTGGGTAGTACTTCCTGCTAGGCCCAGCCTCACAGGGTCCTCCTGCGGGAGCCCAGCCTAAGCCTCCTATGGTGATGTGGAGGCATCACTGGGCCAAAACCCCCATGACCCCAGTTCTAGTCCTTACAAGAATGATTTCAGTTTCCCTGGTGAGGTGTAAATTCTCAGGAATCTTTGGGATAATATAGTCTTGTCCATCTTTGCTGTGAAGAGTGACAGCCCCTCAAAGGCTAAGTTCTAAACTGTCTGCTGCACCTCTGGAGAGAAGCCAGAAGAGTGCAACCATGATGAGCACCTCATTATGATAGCAGAGTCCATGCTGCATGCAGCAGAATCTGCTGCATCAAGGCATACCTGTAGAGGTGGTCTGGTGACCAATTTGTCCTGTTCTCTCAAAGTGAGGAATTCTCTTCTCACCTTGTAACAGGGCATACTCCATCCATACCCTCTGGTGAGCAGAAACATCTCAGACTCTCCAGTGAATGGCACCTCCACATTATTTATTTGTATTCCCACCAAAAACCATCAATACAGTCTTGTGCAGCCAAGTATTTACAGTGGTTTCTTGCCCTTTCCCGCAGGGCCTGGAAGGAACAGAGATCTCCCTCCCTTGGGATCTCAGCACATACTGGGTTTAGCTAACCTAATCCTCTCCCCTTTGCTGTTTTCTTTAATAGCCCACAGCTGATGGCGAATTGGTTCATCATCCCCCAGACTGATCATCTTCTTAGCTGCATATTCCCCAGTGAGCCTTCTCCAGGGGAACTAACTGGTGCCTAAGTGATCAGCGGGTTGGCTCACTTGTTAGCCTTCAGCACTCTACCATCCACCTCATCTGGGGAGATTGTCTTTAAATTTCAAACCACATCCCACAGAGTGAAATGATAGCATCCCAGCAAAGCCTGCTGGTTAGCAATGCGAAGCTGTTATCTAGCTGTGAAATAAAGCTTCCTCCCAAATAAGTCCAACTTCTTGTCCTCTTTATTCTTTGGCATTGAGGCCTGTTTTTTCCCTTTCATTGGCCACCGCAACTACAAGAGAGCCTGGGGAGGATGGTTATACAGGTTCTTTAACTCCTGAGATGGGATATAATACTTTCTCTCTATCCTTTTAGTAGTCAGAGGCAGGGAAGCTGAGGTCTGCCAAAGGATCTTGTTAGACTCTAAGATAATCTCATTTATTGGCAGAGCTGTTCTAGCTGGGGTTGCAGAAGTTAGTATGTCCACTAGCTTGTGAGATGTTTCCAGTCCTCCGGATGGATATCGAGAGCCATAGCATCCTCCTCAACAGCTCCTGATGAGTCTTAAAATTGTTCTGAAGTGGATCAATAGGCTTACCAGGAGATAAGGAAGAGGATGCTAATGGTAATATCAGAGGGTCCACTTTCTGGCCTTGCAGTTGCTCATGCGAGGTATCCCAGGTCTGCTCAGTGCTGGGCTCAGTATCCATGCTACAGTGCTTGGGACAATAACAACAATGAGAGTCTTGTAGCACTTTAAAGACTAACAAATTTAATTTCTGCTTGCATAAGCTTTTATGGGCTGTAACCCACTTTGTCAGATGTAAGGAATAGAGATCAGATAGGAGGTATATATATATATATACATATCCAAGGGTAAGGAACAACAATGGGGAAGGTAGATATAAGCAAAGTCCATTCAGTTAGAATAGTTGAGGCCTATTCACAACCATTGATTAGGAGGTGAGAATGTGTGAACAGTGACAATTACTTCTTGTAATGAGATAACCATTCCAAGTCCCTATTTAGACCCAGTTTGATTGTGTCAAGTTTGCAGATGATTTCTAGCTCAGCAGTTTCTCTTTGAAGTCTGTTTCTGAAGTTTTTTTGTAGAAGTATGGCAACTTTCAAGTCAGTGACAGAGTGTCCTGGGAGATTGAAGTGTTCTCCGACTGGTTTATGGATGTTATTTTTTATGTCTGATTTCTGTCCATTTATTCTTTTGCGTAGTGACAGTCCGGTTTGGACAAGGTACATGGCAGAGGCGCATTGCTGGCACATGATGGCATATATTACATTAGTACATGTGCAGGTGAATGGTGTTGCTGATGTGGTTAGGACCTGTGATAGTATCACTAGAGTTGATTTGTGGGCAGAGCTGGCAATGGGGTTTATTGCAGGGGTAGGTTCCTGGGTTAGTGTTCATGAATGGTGTACGGTTGCTAGTGAGTATTTGCTTCAGGTTGGGGGGGCTGTCTGTAAGCAAGGATAGGTCTGCCTCCCACAGCTTGAGCGAGTAAGGGATCATCTGCTAGGATAGGTTGTAGATCCTTGATGTGTTGGAGAGATTTTAACTGGGGACTGTAGGTGATGGCCATGACATTCTGTTGTTTTCTTTGTTGGGTCTGTCCTGTAGTAGGTGACTTCTGGGTACCCGTCTGTATCTGTCAATTTGTTTCTTCACCTCTCCAGGTGGGTATTGTAGTTTTAAGAATGTTTTATGGGGATCCTGTAGGTGTTTGTCTCTGTCTGAGGGATTGGAGCAAATCCGGTTGTATCTTAAGGCTTGGCTGTAGACAATGGATCATGTAATGTGTCCAGGGTGGAAGCTGGATGCATGAAGATATATATTGCGGTCAGTTGGTTTTCGGTATAGGTGGTGTCACGCAGGCTGACTTGACGGGGGGAGCATTTGTTATATGGTTTGACATTAATATGTCAAAATCATAATAATCCATGTGGGATATGCCATGTCAGGTACTGTTAGAATGGCTATAAAATGCTAAGTAAGATGATGATGTTTATATTCATGTGTTATGTGTGTAGTAGAAGTTTATGAGTATATCTGATATATCTGTGTTTCAAATTGTGCTGGCTGGGACACACCCCAGACAGAGAGGCGGCAGGACAATAGCCTGCTTAATGGCCCATTAAGGCACTCACAGATGCAAGGGACCCAGGAAGAAACTAAAGGCATACCTGAAGAGTTACCAGACTTGGCCCTTGTGATTCTGGACTCCATTTTAGTTCCTGTAAGTTTCCACAGGCCACATGGCCGGGGACAGAGGGTATATAAGACCAAACCACAGAAACCATTTTGTCTTCTATCCTGAGCTTCAGCCACCTACCTACCTCTGGATCAAGTCATGTGTAACAAAGGATTGAGACCCATCCAGGTACTGGATGTATACCAGAGGAACTGTACAAGCTTGCAACTCCACAATTCTCCCAGAAACTTGATGTATATGGACTTTCAATCATTTGTATGTATGTGATTGCTCTAATCCTTTAACATTTCTCTTACTGTTTATTTCTTTCTTTTTACAATAAACCTTTAGTTCTAGTTACTAAAGGATTGGCCGGCAGTGTGGTATTTTAGGTAAGATCCAAGCTTATCTTGAACTGGTACTATGGCTGACCCCTTAGGTTCAGAGGGAACCTTTTTAGTAAAGAGCATAGAGTTTAAATAACTGGACTCTTTGCTGGACCCAGTGCTGATTTGGGAGCCAGAAGCTGAAATACAGTAAAGGGGGCTGTGTGTATTTGTATACTGGCTTCTGTGGGGATTCAGAAGCGCAATTTGTGGCTGGTTGGGAAGCCTGACTTCAGTGTCACCCACCGGTGTTGGGAGAATCTGCTCTCCTTTTACAGCCTACCCTGACCTTGGCATTATCAGGTGGCTGCCCTGGGCACGGGACGGTGGTATTAATGTGACCATTATTTATTTGTATTGTAGTGTCCAGGAAGTGGATTTCTTGTGTGGACTGGTCCAGGCTGAGGTTGATAGTGGGGTGGAAATTATTGAAATCCCAGTGGAATTCTTCAAGGGATTTCTTCCCGTGGGTCCAGATAATGAAAATGTCATCAATGTAACATAGGTAAAGGAGAGGTGCTTGGGGACTAGTTTTGAGGAAGCGTTGTTCTAGGTCAGCCATAAAAATGTTGACTTACTGTGGGGCCATGCGGGTGCCCATAGCTGTGCCACTGACTTAAAGGTATAGATTGACTCCAAATCTGAAGTAGTTGTGGTTCAGGACAAAGTCACAAAGTTCAGTTACCAGGTGTGACATATCATCATCAGGGAAAATGTTTCTGATGGCTTGTAGTCCATCTTTGTGTGGCATGTTGGTGTAGAGAGCTTCTACATCCATAGTGCCTAGGATGATGTTTTCTGGGAGATCACCGATGGATTGTAGTTTTCTCAGGAAGTTGGTGGTATCATGTGACAATAATGCTGCTGACACCCAGCGGATGGAGCCAGCTGAAATGGCTGCAAGCATGTTCCTGACTGGGGAAAAACCCCATGGGTTCCAAAAGGGCCACTGGTATGGCCCTGGACTCCCGCTACGCATAGCCCAATAGTCCCTCCTGTAAACTCCCTGCTGGTACTGACGTGGAAACCAGCCACATCCCTCCTGATGGGACCAGCTAGGTTGTGATATATAGGAACCCACTTCAGAATCCAATGAGGATGACACTTCTTCTTGAGACCATGGCAGCACGTACCCATCGGCACGAAAGAAGGCAGCTCAGACAGTGAAGAAAGAGGGGCTAGGGATATCGTACGTGGCTTTCCTTTAGATGGTACTGGCCTCGTTGGTACCTTGGCAGGTGCTTCCAGGGGAGCTGCTAGTGCAGAGGTGAAGGCATCAGAGGTGGTACTGTGAGCACCAGTGCCAGGCAAGACTCTTGAACCAGTGGTGATGGCAGCACCAGGAGGTTCAACAACTTTCTGCAGCCTCAAATGCATCAGAAGACAGCACCAGGAAGGTGCGGTACCATGGCACGAGGACATACCAATGAAGCTCGCATTGGGCTCTGGAGTCACTGAACAAATCTGTTTAGAGGCGTCCTCTTTGAACATCTTTATCAGAGCTCATCATCTTCAATTCCATTGACAACCTGATTTATGAAGCCGCCTCTTCGGTACCAGGGACCTGATCTGCCGCTCGGCCCTGGTAGCACCAGAGATGCACTAATGACTGACACTGAGGTGCTCAGGACCCAGACCAATATAGAGGGCTCGGCTGTAGTGCCAATTCTTCTTTGGGGGAGGGGGACAAGTGGGATTGGGGCCGAGGTGGAGTGGGGGTGGAGCATGGGTGAGGTGGAGAGGCAGAGCAGGAACTTCTGGTGGCAGCTGTTTGGGGAGGCTTAGCCTCCCCAAGCCTATCATACCTTATGAGCACATACTTATGAGCACACAAACCCCTGTAGTGGAATGGATATGTGCAACCACTCAAAGAAGAACTTATAGATATTTATTAGCTGCTATGATAGAAATGTTTCCGTTATATGTTAGAAATTTAACCTGTTTTCCCTATCTTCTCTCACAAGCCCCATGTTAAAAAAAACATAAAAAAAACTAATAGGCATTATCTTAACCAGAAAAGGTATTCAAAAGCCAAGCATTACTATTTTCTATAACTCAAGTTACCTTCTAAAATATACATTTGTGTAGTACAGATGTGAAAACATTACAATGGATCATTCTGAATGCCTCTTCAGTTACTGTTTTGTTCTTAACTCACTCCCCTCCAATTGTTTTGGGTCTTCCAGCACTTCAGTGAACACTGACTCATGCTTTTTTACCTGTAACTATTGTACAAATAACTATATGGCCAAGTATAGCTACATCTAAATTTGATCAATGTTCAGCTGTTTATAGGATGTTTTACACTTAAGCAGTTTGCAAACACTTTCTCAGTAAGTTTCTCATTCATTCTTACACTGAAGGATTTTAAACAGTTCAGTGTTCAGCTTTTAAATAAATGGTTTTAAAAAAATTTCCGAAGCGTTTGCTGACAATCTCCTGAGTGCATCACCCCTAGACGCTAAAGCAGAGGCACAGGATATGTTGATTCCATTCTATAACACCTATGTGACTGTACAGTTTAAGTACAGATGTGGGAGATACAAAGCACACAAAATGCAGTAAGTTTCACAACAAAGGGTACGGCAAGACCACTTGGCAAGCAAAATACTTTTAAAATGAAAAGATTTCCAAAATAGGAGGGATGTGGGGTCTAGAATGTATTTTCTGAAAGACCAAATAAATATATTAAGAGTTTAGGCCAACATTTTCAATGCAGGAACCTAAAGTTTGGTGCCCAAGTCCACATTTGGGCACTTAAAAAAGTCTACTGAAACCAACTGGAAGACTTTGACTCATTTCACTGGACTTTGAATTGGGTCTCCATTGTAGCAGGCATGGTCGGAATGTATAAGACTGGTCCCTGCTAACACTCTAATGAGCTCTGTGTTCTCAGTGTGTTGTTAATTTTGAGGCCATTCTGTGCTCTGAATGTTAACTGTTAAAAAGGGGGAGCCTGGTTTAAACCCCCCAAATAACATTTTTATTGTTCAATAAGCATCTGCTGTAGGCCTGGGAAGCAAACTAAGCTCTAAAACAGCAGAAAAGAGGTATCTGACATGAACTCCAAAAACAGCACTTACATTTTATTGAGTTATAGTGACTTATAACAAAAAACGTGCTACTCTGGGCATGTTTATTTAAAATAATGCAACAGAGGGGATGCTAGATTGTGGGAGGCTGAGAAAAAGGAAAGGATAGAGTGACAGAGAAAATGCCCACAAAACTAACTCCACAGTCACTAATATTTGTACGTCTCTTATTTTGACTTGGTCAGGCTCTGATCCTTAAAACAACACTTTAAAGCCCAAATTTTCAAATACAAGAGCCTAAAATTAGGCTCTAAATCCGCATTTAAGAACTTAAGTGGCCAGATTTTCAAAAGCGTTCAGTTCCCACTGAGTTAAAAATCTGGCCACTTGGACCTTGTCTCCGGGACTTATTGTAATTTTATATACATAAAATAAAACCAAGACCATGGCACTGGGGTCTTTCGAGTATTGCCTTTTCATACTTGGCACTGGCTGCTGGGTAGAACTGAGGACAGTGTAGTTCGGAGATTTTCATCTTTTTTCTTTCAGGTTCCCTATTCATAACAAGTTTGTTATTTGTCTTCGGGCAAATGCTGAAGAACAAATACAAGTCTACGAGTCAGCTTCTGAGTTTTGAAGTGCACATAGCAGTAATGGGATCACATGCTGCTCAAATTAAAAAGAAAGCTGGGCTGGGCCACTCATTCCAAGAAGATTTACCAATCAGGGACTATCCACCTTTATTACTATTGATGCAATGAAATATGAAGAGCTGTTTTTGCCCAAATTGGTATCAAACCCTTCCTTTTTAAAGATGGTTATTGATAGAAGAATCATGATTGCAGTTTAAACACAAATATTGCTAGAAAATCTGTTAGATACAATTATCCTTTATTAATAATAAAATACCACCTTGGAAATGTGTATTTCATGTCACTGATAGCCAGAAGAGGCTTGCCTCATTTGTTACCTATAACATGTTTATAAAAATGCAAATAATTACAAAGGCATTCTGTGATCACAGAAATTGTAGTTTTGATTTAATTCAATTCATACCAATGTAAGATTGAGTCCAAGGCTGGGACCCAGGAATTGCAGCATTCTAACTTCAGCTGTGATGTCACTAACTTTTCTAACACAGGAAAATGTATGTCTACTTCTGAGTGTTGTGAGGGTAAGTTAACATTTGCAAAGTGTTTTTAAGCTACTAATATTTAAGTCCTAAGTATATTATTATTAATGCGGTGTATATTATGTTATCTGACATACATATCCAAGGAGGCAAATCTCTATTCTTTAAAATTCTTCCACAAGCATTTTACACAAGCTTGTTTGTTCACACATAAACTCAGAAAAAGTTAATGCTTGAACTTTTCCTATTTGTCCTGATCCAGATCTTAATGAATATGTCATCCACTGACCAATTCAGTTTATTGAAATTGTATCATCTTGTTACAGAGAAACTAAGCAGCAATAGAAGTATGGTTTTTGTTTTGATTGTATGTTGAAATATTTTGGAACTTAAATTCCCACATTATTCCCCACTTACTGTATAATATTACATTTGCCAGGATCTGGGGGGTTGCAACAGTCATGTTTTTCTGTATAAAATAGTTGGAGTAATAAAAAGAAATGAAGAATCAATTCACTGCTAAGAATTCCATTGCCATTTATTAAAGTGGGAAAATCAGATTTTTCTTACTATTTGCAAACTAATTATGACAAGAACATAGAGAATCTTAAATTGTGACTTAATTGCACAAATAGAATTTGGTATTAGCTGGAGTATTATACAATACGCTCATTAAAAAATAAAAATATAAGTAACTGTAAGGAAAAATACTTCTTTTGTGAGAAGAAAACGCTAAGGAAAGTGCACATGCTAACAGTATTGTTTTGATTGAGTTTTCTGTGTATTGACAGATCATTCTGGAGTCAGCCCATAATATTTAAAAAAGTGAATTTGCAATTTCTACCCCTTTGAGTTGAAAGGCTATAGAGATCTTACCTGTTATCCTGATCACAACCTGTAGATACTTACATTAACTGCTTGCTAGTTGTCCGATCTGCTGTTTAGCTTCCCACAGGGCTGTTGGTTAAGCAATTAATCACAGGTATTATGCAGCTTGACAGTTCATTCCCAATCAAATCTTCAATAGCTGGTTTTAAATCGAAACAAAACTTTGCCAAGGTTCTTTATGCATTCTAGAAACTTAACAGCCCCAGCTGTAATTACTGAAGTATTGTTTTGGCTGTGACTGAGGAAGCAGACAATACAGGTCTATTACAATAGTAGCAACACTAGACTTTTATGTATTAAAATTTGAAGCACTGAAAATTAAAGTTGGTCATTACTAATTAACACGCAATAGCAGAATGAAGGCCACTTACTGGCTTCTCTGACACTGGCCCTAATTTTGCATGATGTTACTTACTCGTTGACACAGTAGCCAGCTAACACACTCAGAAATATTAACACTGACTTTTGAAAAATTCCAATAAAATGTATATGCAGCAAGTACTTTGCAAAAGAAAATGGGTTCAGCTGCTTAGAGAGATGTTAGAGTGAAAGATTACACACTATTCTTTTCAACAGATGTCTAGTTAAGGGGAAATGTGCCAGCTGACAGAGGGCTTCCATACAAGGCAACCCATGCTGTGGAATTCCCCAATGTGCTTTTATACAGTGAGGGATGTTGTGCGAGGGAGTAGCCATGAAGGTGGCCTCTCTGCCCCTGACTGCCAGAGGGTGGGCTTCATGCCAACTCCAGATGTGCAGAATGGAACATTAGAGGAAGGCAAGAGAGAAGAGCAGTTAGATCCAATAGGCAGGAGCCACCATATAGGAAGAGTGCAGGGACTGGGCTGGAATAGCATTCATATAATAGCTGTGGAGAGCTGTGCCCCGTTCAAAGGCTGAGGAGTGGGGTGCATTCTGTCTCACTTGACTCCACTGAGCCCAATTACTCTGAGTTCTGTGTGTAAGAAAGAAATACACCCTTAGCAAATAGCTGCTAACCAGTAATACAGCAATATGATTATACATGTGCAGTATGGTAATGGTAATGCTAGGCTGCTTCCTGTTAACAGGAGCAATATCCTGAGCCTCAGAGTTTAGTAGCCAGGATTAGTTAATAAACTAAACTATTTAATAATACTAATAATTTAGTTTATTCTGAACTCAAACTGGGGGGGGGGAAGGGCATCTTTTCCCAAACAGTTACATTGAAATGTGCTTGCCGCATTCTCACTCCTATGATCCAGCTGGCTATTGCCCTCAGAATTACCCATCTGTTTTCCCACAACCAATATGGCTGCCTCAGCTTCTGACCTCCTCCCCATCTAATTAGCTTCTCCCCTTCTCAACCCAAGCTCTGCCCCCCCCTCCCCATCACTCAATCAAATCATTTTCTTCTCCATCCGAGCTCTTCCCTGCTCCCCAAAGAAGGCTTAGATTCCTCTTCCCCACACTGGGTTCAATTTTGTTTCCAATGAAGACAATGGCAAAACTATTACTGATTTGTATGGTTCAGGATTAGACTTCAATCAAGAATAACTCTTTTAGAAGCAATTGTATTGAATACCTGGATTCCGGGTAGGAGACAAATTTGGAAGGGGCTGGAGGTTGAGGCACGCATGTTTATCGGAGGCGCGTACATTTGTGTTTTTATAGGAGTGGCCAGAAAAGAGGGACTTGCATAATCACCTTACACCTGAGAAATAACCAGACAGTGAATATGCAAATCCTTGTTCCCAACGCAAGACTCTTGTTAAGGCATCCCAGAATGAATTAGCATTTTATGCAACTGCATCACAATGTTGAATCATATTCAACTGGTAATCCACTATAATCTCCATCTCCTTTTCAGCAGTACTACTGCCTAGCCCCATTTCATAGTTGTGTTTGATTTTTTGTCCCTAAGTGACGTATATTGCACTTGTCTTTATTGAATTTCATCTTGTTGATTTCAGACCAATTCTCTAATCTGTCATGGTTGTTTTGAAATCTAATCCTGTCCTCCAAAGTGCTTGCAACCCTTCTCATCTTGGTGTCATCTGCAAATTTTGAAAGCAAAATCTCCACTCCATTATCCAAGTCATTAATGAAAACATTGAACCATACCAGACGCAGGACGGACTCCGTATCAGATCTCACTAGATACGACCTCCCAGTTTGACAATGAACCATTAATACCTATAGTTATGCACCCACCTTATAGTAATTTCATCTAGACTGCATTTCCTTAGTATTCTTATAAGAATGTCATGTAGAACTGAAAAAAACCTCAATAAAAATTGAGATATATCATGTTTACTGCTTCCCTCCTATCCATTGGGCAGTAACCCAGTCAGAGAAGGAAATTAGGTTGGTTTGGCATAATTTATTCTTGACAAATTCATGCAGGCTATTCCTTATTATCCTATTAATCCTCTAGGTGCTTACAAATTAATTGTTTAATTATTTGTTCCAATATTTTTTTCAGGTGTCAAAGTTAGACGGACTTATCTGCAATTCCCCATGTCCTCTTTGTTCCTCTTTTTAAAAAGACAGGTATATGTTTTCACTTTACCAATGCTCTGGATGGTCCATTCTCCATGAGTTCTCAAAGATAATTGCTAATGGTTCCGTGATTGCTTCAGCTAGTTGCACAAGTATTCTAGGGTGAATTTCATCAGGCCCTTTCTGATTGGAATACATTTAACTTACCTAAATATTCTTTAACCTGATCTTTCTCTATTTTATCTTATTCCTGGCACAGGAGCCCAGGCTCAGTGCTCTGGAACAGCTCTGAATGAAGTTCAGACAGGATCCTCTTGCAGTGTGACAACCCTTCAGGGCACACACTCACTAGGGCAAGCCTCCTTGGCTTCAGATCTTCCTGGGGTCTGACCTCGGAGCATTCAGCACCTGTTCACACTGTGAGCTCTGCGCAGTGAGTCCACCTGGATAGAACACCTGGGGAAGCCTTCTATCCCTCCCTCCCAGAGGACCATGCACCTCAACTCCACAGTCAGCCACGACTCTGTCAGTGAGGTAAAACAGAAGGATTTATTGGTCATCAGGAATACAGCATAGAACAGATCTTGTTGGCACAGAAAGCAGGAACATTTAGCAAAGTCCATCTTGGGGGGATCCAGAGTCCAGAGCCCTGCGCTCTCCCCGAGTCCCAAACCAGGAGATTGACCAGTTTCCAGCAGTCTAGCCTCAGTCATGCCCCATTGCCCCTCCTCCATCCTTTGTCTCTTTCCCAGACAAACAGGTCACTTGGCCTCTACCTCTCTCTCAGTTCCAACTTGTCACAGCCGGCTGGCTCCCAGTAGAGAGGCTCTGCCATCAGTTGCCAGGTTACAGATTGTCCGGTCATTATTGGTGCACAAGCAGCTAGAGGCAGACACATCTGCAACCTAGATATTTGTGTAATACACAGGGGAAACTGAGGCGCACACAGAGTATTCATGCAAAACATTAAGAAAACCACCCCACTTGGTCACATTTTATCTTTTTTAGTGAAGACTGAAGCAAAATAGGCATTAAACACCTCAGTCGTCTTGATATCAGTTATTAGCTCTCCATCCCCACTAACAACAATTTTGTCTTTCTCTTGCTCCTAATGTATTTAAAGAACCTCTTCTTATTGCCTTTTATGTCTCTTGCAAGGCCTAACTCATTATGTTCCTTATCCTTTCTGATTTTGTCCCTATATATTTGTGCTATTCTTTTGTACTGCTGCTCAGCAATTTGTCCTGTTTCCACTTTTTGTAGGATTCCTTTTTTAATTTAAAGTCATTAAGGAGCTCGTTATAGAGCCATATTAGCTTGTATTCTTCCTGTCTTTCTTTCATATTAGGATAGTTTGCAGTTGTGCCTTTAAATTTTGTCTCCCTGAAAAACTGCTAGCTCTCCAGAACTCTTTAATGCCTTAGATTTTCTTCCCATGGGACCTTATCTAACAGTTTTCTGAGTTTGTTAAAGTCTTCCTTTTTGTAGTCCACTGTCCTTATTCTGCTGCTCTCACTCCTACCTTTCCTTAGATTTGTGAAATCTATTATTTCATGATCACTTTCACTGAAATTACCTTCCAGCTTTAGATTCACAACCAATTCCTCCCTGCTGGTCAGAATCAAATCAAAAGTGACTTTCCCCCAGTTAGCCTTCCATTTTCTGAAACAAAAAATTGTCCCCAATGCATCCCAAGAACTTATTGGAAATTTTGTGTTTTGCTGTATTACTTTTCCAACCAATATCTGAGTAGCTAAACTCCCCTATTACTACCAGGTCTTGAGATTTGAATATTTCTGTTATTGCTCTAGAAATGCATGGTCCACCTTCTCTTTCTGAGTGGGTTGTCTATAGTAGACCCCTACGATGATGTTATCCCTGTTTCCCCCATCTTTCATCCTTACTTAGAGACTTTCAACTTGTCTGCCTGTCCTTCTGGACCTCAGAACAAGTGCATATATTCTTGATGTATAATGCAACACCTTCCTCCTTTTTTCCTTTCCTGTCCTTCCCTGAAAAAATTATACCTGATTATGCCAATATTTCAGTAACAATATTTGTCCCACCAAATCTCCGGGATGCCAATTAAGTAATAATTTAGTTTTTGTACTAATACTTTCAGTTCTTCCTGTTTATTCCCCATACTTGTTCCATTTGCATATAGACATCTAAGATGCTGAGCAGATTGCTCCACTGATTTCCCTCTTGTTACTGTTACGATCCTATTGTAATTTTCAATGCCCCCCTCCTCCAAACATCTAACCCTCTGTTAAGGTCACATTTTTTTATACCTACTTGTGGGCTTTTGTCAGACGTCTTTTTTGAACATAGTTTAAAGTCTTCCTCACTAGGTTGTTGAGTTTGTACACAAAGATGCTCTCCCTCTTCTTGGTCAGCTGGACCCCATCTCTTCCCAGTAGACCTCCTTTCTCAACAATGTTCTTCTGCCTGCAGCATCAAATGGGCACAGTGTGGCAATAGGAATTTTCTGGTGTTCTGATCACCACCAAAATCATCAGGGTTCTTTCCAGTCATGCCTAAAATGTTCCCTGAAATTTCAGAATTTATCAGATGTGGTCTTCAAAAGTTATTGCGTTGAACACACAAACGCTACTGAATCAAGTGTTCGGGCACCCTTTGGTCACCCAATCTCTCTCAAGATGTGCCTTGTCAAATATTTTACAGGACCTTGGAAGCAAAGGAAATGGAAGAGGAATAACTATAACATTTATCTCCCTGTGAAGAAGAAAAGCATCTGTGACTGAGTTTGGACACCTGTGTATTCTGGAATGGACCTCAGGCTTTGTGGGTTCAGACGTCTTGCAAACAGAACAACAGCTGGATGTTTCCATTTGACAAAAATTGAAGATATCACTGCTCTTGAGAAACCATTCTTGTTGGTTTGCACTTACTCACCTTGTACTTTTGGGCCAAGTGTTCTTTACTTCTGTCATGCGCAAAGCCAAAGGGGCCACTGTTCTGGATGCACCATTCTCAGATAGATATTTCTTGATACAACAGGGGAGATAGAGGCCATACTTGGCAAATCAGATAGTAAATTGCTCCTATGTTGTCTGTGAAAATCTGCACCATTTTGCCTTTGACAACAAAGAGGAAAGCTTGTAGGACATATCTTATAACCAAAATCTCTAACAGGTAGGGGGTGGGTATATGTGTTTTGAATTGACTGAGTCTCTTTCTGTTTATACGTTCTATGGGTTACAAACTGACTCAGATGAGCACCAAAGACATTATCCCTATAATCCAAAAAGAAAGGGTTTTGTACTGGTCCACCTCAGGAGTGATGTCTTGACCTCCTCAGGAGATCATAGGACCATGACCAGATGGTAAGTCACCAAGTTTTAAAGGGAATTCTACTAGCTTGGTGAAATCTGTTGGAACTGTTAACCCTTGGACAGGCAGTGGTCACTGCTATTGATCACATCATGAGACACTTCCTGTGCTTTTTTCCTTATTGAAAAGTGATCATCCCTAAGGTTGCAGGCCTCCAACCAACCTTGAGTTGCTTCCTGAAGTGTTTCTTCAACTTTCATAAATTTAGAATGGCATACAAGCCACCCTCCTCTGCTTTTTCTTTGGTATTAGACAATATCAGTAAACCCTTTGCCACTAAAGTGATCCTGACCAGATCTCTAGATCTCATCTGCAAAAGGGAATGGGCTTTATCCCTTAGCAGTTTCTTATGGAAGGTGGTTTCCCTTAACAAGGGATGAGAAAGGAGAATTCAGGTTGGGTACTGAAAAGCGTAGCCTCATTCTATAATTTTAGGAACTCAGAATTACAAAGCAATTGTCCCAGTTTTGATCTGGATGGCAAACAGTCCCTCCCTAAATGGTGGAAAATTATAGGAGTCATTTCCAGATTAGGATGACACCTTCTAATCTGCTGCTTGACAGGCTGTGTTCATTCAACAATTGTAGAAGACGTGATCTAGAAGACTGCAGGAAATTTGTCTAAAAAAAAGCACACACAAAAATCTTTAAACTGTAATATAATGTTTATACTAGGAAACTAACAAACAAAACCACAGTCAGTAGGCCCATAGCAGCATAAAATAAGTGGTCCAAATTCTGTGACCACAACACAGTGAAAAGAGGAGTCGAGGTACAGACAGACAGCAGTGCCTTTTAAAACATCAGTTGCAGAATGCCCCGAGGATAAATGATACCGAGCTCTAACAGTTTTTACTTCTATCAATAGTTTCAAGGCTTGTAAGGCAAAGTACACACAATTTGTACAACAAGAATCCACAGAGATTATTTCATAAGAGAATTATTTTTAATAAAAAGAAAAGACATAAATGTGAGAAAATAAATATGGAAAATTATTTGCATTTAGAGACCATTTTGCTCTTTCTTGTTTTAAAAAATCCAACTTTCATTGCCTTTTGGTAGTGCCTTCAACCAGTACCATCCTCTTCAAAACACCCAAATTTAGCGTGGGATTTAATTGGCCCAACCTAGTATGTTCAGTACATTAGCCAGAGCCTTTCCCTGCTACTGGTTTCTTAAAATTGAATTTGCTATGTGTGTGGTGTGGTACAATTAACACACGACATTCTGGTTTAAAAAGAAACAGCACAATATTTCATGCAGCTATAGATAATTTAATTTGAACTTTTGTATATAAATTTTTACTATATTGCACACTATTGCAGCACTTAAAACATCTAATTATTTGCAAAAAATTAGTAAAATATTTTCAACTTTAAGGATTTAAAAATAAGGGTTTTAATGCCACTGACAAGAGAATAAAAAAGCAATTTACTTAATGAGATACAATCCTTTATGTTGGAAATGAAATTACATGTAACTAGAGTACAGTTAAAATATACCATATAGTTCAACACTTAATTCTTCAATTGTGTAAAATTAACATGCCTCTACAGTCAGATATACAATTTTTCATAAAGTGAAAAGGATTTTTGAAATTGAACACAAGTATCATGATAGTCTTCGGGATATATTTTTATGACCGTGTTTAGAGGGTTGAATAATATTCACATTGTCAAATGTACTCACTAATACCATGGAAACTATCCTCCTCCTCCCACTCCCCCACCCTCAAAATAAAATCTCACTTCCTTAACGAAGTATATAATGTCACACTGGAAATTTATTTTACTTTCCCTAGTTTACTGCTTGTTGATAAAATTAAAAAATAACATAATATCATGGAATTATTAAGAGGCCCGATCAATTTATGCCGACCTATAATTTAATCTGGGTATCAAATAGACATGTTAGAATCAATGTCTTAGACGCTTCTGTTTTACCGTACACCCAGGGTGAATGATCACAGTATTTTACAGAATAGAAAATCTCTGAACCACATTAGATAATAAATAATAATGACAGAAAATTAAAATCATAAACAATCAAATTGTGATCTCCAGCATTTATTAAAATCTTTTAAAGTTCATAAACGACAACAAAGTTACTGTAGAATTTATCGCATACAGCTAGCATACAACAGCATGTCCTCAGTCTAAATGAAATACAAAAGATTTTAACATTTTTTATACAAAGAGTTTTTCTTTAATTTATTAATGTGATATATTTTTATTACATAAAATTTGCTACAGCAAAGTATCTTATACTTTTCTTGTACATATGTAAATATGCGTGGACAAAGACTGCAATCAGTGTCAGCCTCCTAATGACGTGCAAAAATGCTTGACAACCTAAAGACATACAGAATGTTGGATGGTAGATCTCATACTGGCTTGTAAAATGTCTACAAAGGCTTTTCTTAAAGGAGTGTCATACAGATTAAAAGGATGTAATGTCAATGGTTCATCTGGACTGACATTTAAACAAATACAATAGCTATGTATCAATATAGATCAGTTTTAATAAAAACGAGTCATCCTTGTATGCATGTAAATTGATCATAAAATATGAGCCTAGTTTATTTTAAACTGTTTAGATGTGCTGTTTTAAGGACAGTTCACTGAGATATCCAGAATCAAGTGTACAAATAAAACTAGTATGGATAAGTTTAAAAGCAAAAAATTGTGTGCTGAGCCACTGATTAACAAACACTGAAATAAATGTGTAAAAGTGCCAAAAGCTAGTACATGGCAGCAGTATCTTAAGTCAGTTGGTGAGAGTATACAAAACATAACTAAGCCCAAATTCTTACATCTGTGTGATCATACATTCTGTTTCATTGAAAGGAAGTAGGTTAGAAATAAAGACACAACATAACTAAAAAACAACTGTGGCCGTTTTAACTATGTCTCTTTTACACATGAATGAAGCACTGTAATTAAAAATCAAATGATCATAGCAGTACTCCATCCTCACTTTACTAATATAGTATACCAGAATAAAAACTTGGCAATAACCTTTTATTTTTAACAGCTAACAAAAAAAAAAAAATAAAAATAAAAAAATAACCACGTTCATCTAGCAATGCATCCATAATATTACTTTGCATTTGCTAAACCCACTTCTTTCCTCAGAGCTAATGGCAGAGCACTTTTTGATTTTGTTTTTTAAACCAAAGCCTTTTTTTTTTTTTTAAATTAAAAAAAGGTACTAAATAAGGAATACTTCTGGAGACTCAACATTGACTTTTTTTTAGTTAGTCATATTCTGTTACAATACTGACCAAAACATCTTTTAAAAGTTTAGGGTTTATGGTGTTAAAAACCCATTTAATACCTACCGACTGAAATGCTGGTAATTTATTTGGTTAAATATGGTCCAAAGTCCAGACCAGGTGGAACTGTTCCTGCTCAATGAGACTGCGTGCTTCCCATGGCACAGTCTGGTTATGGCATATTTACCTACTGCCCAGGTGAGGAATACAAAGGAAGGAGGCAGTGAAGAGAACTGCAGGTATGTAGAAAACCAAGGCACAGGGTCTAGCTACTGTCCCCTACTTAAACTGTCCAATTGCTGCGAATTTTGGTCAGGCGCCAGGAAGTAATGTTTTAAAGTTAATTTAGCATAGACTTGTGGGGCGATAAATACTACCTTCAAAAATGCTAAAAATGTTGGCTAGATTTAGTCTGAGCTACCAAAAATATATATATATATTATCAACTGTAGTCTCAGACACAAGACAGACAAAGAAGTATTGGCTGGCACAGACTAGAAGCAACACTTTCTTTCACTTCAGTCTAAATCACAGTAGCCGCAACACCTTCCATTTCACTCGCACAAATACATTATTCAAAATAAAATGGAGCATTCTTGGGTAAAAAACTACTTCATTTTAAAAGGGGGAAATGAACATTACACAGAAACAAATGAAATGACAGAAACCAAAGATAAGTAGGAAAGTGGTCTAGTATTCTGTGATACAGCAAAACAGTGCTTGCTTAATTGTGCCTAGTTATAAGGGTTGGTGCAAACTGCACACATGGAAGATGGCAATAAAGACCTCAGTCAGCTTTGTGGAATGAAGTAACTAGGTAACTGTTTTGACATGACTGTCTCAGCTTCACCTCATCAGTTAACAGAGTGCAAAGATCCCAATGTAAGTCCTGATATCATCTTGTCCTCTTACACATACTAAAAATCAGCAAATTCTTTTGCACATTTCTCTGTTAGAGACACACGAATATCTTCTTCTTCATAGTCATCAAAGTTGCTGGTATCTCCAGGGCCTCTGCACTTTGGTATAAATGGAGCTTCTACCTATGTTTGAGACAAAAATCAGGTTAGATGTCAGTTTAAAAGAGCAGACAAGTGAAAATCTACCTTTCAGATTTACTGATATGGTAACAAGCATAAACAACCCACTATCCTTCACCAGCACTTCTTTATCACTGGCAAGAGAGAAAGCTTAACGAGAATAACTACCCAATTTCATCCATCACCACCTTATTTTGGGCCTTGTAAAATGAACATATCAAGAAGTGTCTAGAAGTATGCATAGAAATTTAAAAACAATCATATAATTTATTGACAAATGTCAAACAAAAATGACTTCCGTCCAGAAGAAGGTTAGCACCTTTCTCCTAATCACCATCTTAGACAAAAGCCTGAGTAAACACAGCTGAGTCTTGTGCCATGCTTGGAAGGTCAAAAAACTCAGATTCCAACAAACAACAGGGGAAGTGAATTCCCTGTTGAGAATATCCTGCTCCCTGGAGATCACAAAGGTAGAGATAATGCGGCAAGGTTTGAATGCAAAAGAAACCATCACAATAGTTAAAGAGATGGAAAAATGAACTCCTGGCTATCAGCACTATTTAGGAATCCTGGGGCAATTTGAGCAATCCTGGGGCAATTTTCCTAACCTCCCAGATTAAAAAATTCCTTCCTAAGGACTGGGCAATACCCAGTAACGGGCAGACATCACCTCAGTTTAACCTCCTGGACACTTTTCTTACTGATCAGGACTTTGCTTGCATTGAACATCAACTAGTTTGCTCTCATTCTTGCCCTTATCTTAGCCAGGCATTAGGAAAGAAGAGAAACGGTACTATCTGAGTATAATGGAAGGGGGTGTTGTGAATCATAAGCACATACACTGGGTCACAATCCAAATCTTTTCACTATTTTCCCCAGCAGCTTCACATATATGTTGCTCAAATATAACTTATCAGTAACAATATAACTTATCCATGTTACTCAGATATCTTCCCAAAATGAAAAATGTCTGTTTAAATGAGAAATGAGAGCCCATCCAACCAGGCCTAAAAATTGGGATATGATCAATGATATGAAGGGCTACTGAAAGGTCAGGGAAATCCTTCCCTGTAGTTATTTCTATGAGAAGAACAATGATGCCATCTCCATGACACACCCACAGCAGTTGATTATTAGCATGTTTCAAAAGGCTGACTCCTGTGATTAGAAGAAGTAATTGGTTGCATTCAGAAGGTTAGATAGGTCAGGTTACACTGATAAAAAACCACGAGTGTTTCTATCCCTTCCAAAGATGTTATTCATACTATTCAATAGTAATGAGCTCAGAGACTCCACTATAATTTCCCCTACAATTAATTTTAAGAGTAAAACTGGAATGAATGAGCAGATTCACCTCACCTAAATAAATTAAATAATCAGCTCCTTTTCGCAGGTATTTCAAAAGACATATTACTTTCTCTTGTGATTAAAGAGCATTAAAGATGGATATCAGAAAGATAGATATTTGAGATTTAGAAAATAAAATTTATGAAGAACGTTTGAAAGAACTGAGCATATTTAGTCTAGGGAATAGAGTGAGCAGAGGCATGATAACATTCTTCAAATATATAAAGGTTGTTATAAAGAGGACAATGATCAATTGTTCTCCAAGTCCATTGAGGATACAACAAAAAATAATCAGTTTAATTTGCAACAAGGGAGATTATTAACATTAGGTATTAGGAAAAATTTCTAACTATAAGGATAGTTAAGCACTGGAATTAGTTTCCTAGAGAGGCTGTGGATCCCTATCATTGGAGGTTTTTAAGAACACGTTAGACAAACAGCTATCGAGATAGTCTAGGTATAAGTAATTCTCCCTCACAATGGATGCTACCTGCTCTCTTGAGGTCCCTTCAAGCCTGACATTTCTATGATTACAGTGCAGCCCAGAGGTCTGGCAAAAGCACATGCTACCATGTGGGAAATCGTTTAAATTTAAATCAGTCCCAAACTTCAAGGCCTATATTTGATCCTTGTAGAGTGGCAAGAGCAACACACTTGTATACTATATGGTATCCTCCTAGGGCCATTTTAGAAGCAAAGTTGACAAGTTCCAAAGGGAGTAGCAACCACCTTCTTTGGCCCAAAGGACTGTCATAGCAATGTAAGAGCTTTCAGAGTGGAGGAAAGGTACGAAGGATGAGAATAAATCACACAACTTTATACAAAGAGGATACTGCATAGGTGACCAATATGGTGAATTCTTTGTTGACATCAAGGGATTATGATATATCACAACCACCAAGAAAGTAAAGCGCAAGTAGTTTGTGAAATCAAACAACCCAAAGGATACTTATATAGTTTTGGTATCACCTTTTTCCTTAATAGTTTATGGAGAACAGTAAAATTTTTGTAAATTTGTATACTCTTTTATATTATTTTGTATGGTGATGTTTCATCCTAATATTTTATCTTTTAGAGATAGAATGTGCCTGTGGTACATAGTAATGGGTAAATAGTGTTTTTGTCATTTTCTTGTCGCTTTTAAACCTTGCAACGGTCAATCTTATTTATAGACCCAAAATCATAGGGACCTCTGATGATCACAGTATGTCTGCTGGGATTTATGTAACTGAATCTGACAGATTGCCAAATATTTAAAGAGCTTGCCATCTGAAAACATCAACTATTATTATTTAGTGAGAGATCATGACATTATGATATGCATAGTGCAAGGGATGGCATTTTACTGCACTGACTCGGAACAGCCTAGGAGGGAGACAGTGACTCCCTGCTACGCTGGGGAGGGAGGAAACATTCTGGGTTTATACCCGGTGCATCATATGATTCTCAAGGCTCCAACTTCTTGACCTATACCTGTGTCGGGATGGGGGAAACCTGCTTCCTTTGATGTAGGTAAATGCATGTCTGGCCCACAGTACTGCTCACTAATATTTGTGAAGCTAGAAACCCCAAATCGGAACAGGGCCCCGTTCACTTGGCTTTATACAAACATACAGTAGGAGAACATCCCTGCCTGCAAGGCAAGAAGGAAAAGTGAATGCACAACAGTCTGTGTACATACCAAGCCAATGAAATCATATATTCCTATTGCCATTACCCTCCTTCTTCCTTCAATTTTTCCCAAATTATTCCCAACAAAAAAACAAACAAAAAAAGATTATTCACTCAGAAACTGAATTAGCTTATTTGGAACAGGGATTTTAGAGCTAGCTCAAATGAAAAGCCAGAGGTGTTTACTTGCTTTTGCAAGACAGGGTTGCTTTTCACAATGTTTTTCTCATCTTTCTACCAGAGGAAAAAAATCTCTGTAGAGAACTCACAAGAGAACAAAGATATGCAATGGAAATACTGCTTAGCCTTAATTACAGCCATATTACCAAGCACTGTTTTAATAAACACCTATGCATGCATAAAAGAAAAAGAGGATCTGCTCTTATCTGAAATATTAATAACTAACTGTATTACTCAAAAGTGTAACACAATAGTATTATTCATGCCATTTTAGTTGTTAAGGAACTGTTTTTTCATTATGCAGAGTAGATCCAGTTTAGGCAAGTGACTTTACTATAAGAAAACACTGGTAAAAACAGTCACTGTGAAAAGATGGCATCAAACATTATAGTTTATCTCTAGATTTCAATAATCCCTGAAATATGAATCCTGTATTATACTATTATTGTTTTAGCCTTCTAATAACAGTATCTATTTCTTATAAATTAATATTTTCAAAGCCATTCTTCATTAGTTTTCCAAATCCTTTACAAATGGTAATATAAGTAGTAAAAGATATGCCACTAATTCATTTTTAGATATTTCTTGCTTCTGCTAAAAAAAAAAAAGTCTTCTATAGCAATAGCCTAGTGAGGATAAGCATATCTGACAAAATATTAAAATATTTTGTTTATGATCATAGGACAAAATTCATAGAGGCACATCACAGAGGAAACCCCACTGCATACAAATTGTGTTCTAAATGGGCTTTTAAAAACACAGAAGAGATAATTGCAATTCTGTAATGTTAAATTGTTTCTTAAAAGGTCTCCACTTAAAAGCAAAGAATGCAAGATGTGTTAATAGTATCCTGTCTTATAGTAATTAATACATTAGTGATTACAACTACTGTTCTTGTCAAGTTGTGTAACCAAACAACCAGTTTCTTTTTATAAACTATTGTCAGTTTTTAGGTTCGGCCTTTAACAGATTTTTTTAAATTAATTATTATAGCAGCACATTTACACCTCTGTTAGCATTTGAATAAGATACCAATATTCTCTGAAGTGTGTCACTTGCCTGAAAAAACTCATTTAGTATGAATGTCTCAATTAAAATAAAAAAATATTTCTACTCTCGAAATTTTCAGAACAAAAATCAATGAGATTGTTTTAAAATTTTACTACTACTTATTTAAAAAAAACCCAGAAAGATACTGGTTTAACCTATGAAACTGTTCATTTCCTATGTTTGTATCATCCGGGAACTGGCTAATTTCAAGGTGGTTAGTGATGCTACAAAAGCGGCACTCTGCCATGGAGGGGAGTAGACTTTGGGAGCTGCTGGAAGGCAGGGCCTGCAGTAAGTTTCACCCTACTCCACTCACTTTGTCAGGAACTGAATTATCCCTTTCAGCCTGCCTCCTTAGCAGCTGCAGCTATGATGAGAATTTTCTTACGGGCTCATTCTGGTACAACTCCACCAGTGGGAGCAATAGTGGAAACCTTAGCATAAGTTGGCTGTCAGCATTTTCTGACCTGCTCAGAAACTGCTAGTTTAGAAAACACTGTTGTAAAAATGATGACATACAACCAATAGAGGGGCTCCCACCATTGCTACCACTAGTAGAACTGCACTAGTGGTAGACAAATAATAGGAGAATTAAAAAAAATCCTCCATGCAGACAAGATTAATGAGATCCACCTCTCTCTGCTGCTCAGTCCTGTTCTCTGACTCAGACAAAGACAGCAGAGGAAAGGTGTATGACAGGCTGGGTGCGTAATAGCAAGGACTGGAAACAAATCTCTGGAATAAGACCAGTGCATCTCCATGCTGAAAAACAGGCTGGCTTCTGGGAACAAGTAGGAAAAGAACAAAGATTTCTTAATGGGAGGAACAATTTCAGTCGTCACTATAATAAGGATTAAGAGAAGGTTAGAGAGGCAAGAAAGAACTCATTTTGAAGATGGACAAGAAAAAGACTAGAGTAGAGCATGACCCATGAGGTGTCCAGGATAAATATACCTGAGCTTAGTAATGTAATGCAATCCTCAGGATCGAAAGTTTTAAGATGCGTTTCTCAGAACACCTGAATTCGAACTGTCAAATTTGCTAATCTTTCTATTCATAACATGATTTAAAATACCTGTTTGACTTTGCTTAATGAAATCAGAAATACACATAATTTTAATTATTTAGACAAGAAAGAGCCTTACCTTTCTCTGATAAATGGCAATCCAATCTGTAGTAGCAAACCACTTGTGGTTCTTTATATCATTTACGCCATTCTTTAGATTTCCATATCGTTTGGTCAAGTCTACCTGGAGTAAATTTCTTAGTAGATCCTTCAGGTCTGAACTGAAATGTGATGGGAACCGTACCTAAAAAACATACCGAAAAATTAACTCCACAATATATATTACATTTTTTTTTCTCTCCCTTTGTGAAGTAAGGAGAACAAAGTCCATGTATATTAAAGCTATGGAGTCATTCTACATTTCTAAACATACATCTCATTTGAAGCACATAGAGACAGATATAGTTAAGGTTGCTTATGCATTTCCATTTCAGATGGCCTTTTCCAATGGCACATAACTGTCAAATTGTCACTTCTTGGGCTGAAATTTCCTAGGTCTTGTCTGTCTCTGGATTCTTTATTAATTTAATTTGAATTTTTAGCATATGGTAGTGGTTTTGTAGGAAGCTAGTTTAGTTTTTACTATCTGATGTCCCTCCAACACTTCCGGGTCTCCTTTCACCAAATAAGATATCATCAGATTTGGCTCCCAGTTTGACTATAACTGATTTTGCCAGTAAGAAGGGGATACTCACCTTACTTATGCACACAAATGGCGATTTGTATATATCCACTTATGCTGGTGAAATCAGATAGATACAAAGGTGAAGAATGAGGCTGAAAAGTGGGACAGCAATTTTAATTCTGCTTTGGAAAAGCATGACTATAGAAAAGAAGACTGAATATATAAGATCTGTGAAGATCTATAGGGAAATATAAATATATTTTTAAAAAGCTTACAAAATAAAAACAAAATTTGAGAGAATGATGAAACTGTACTAAAACTCACATTGCCACAGTTGGAGCTATAGCTCCTTAGTATAATAAAAGGCTTATCTTTAACTGGTTTAAATCTTATTGGATTTATTTTTCCTTACAGAACTGGGAAAGGGTAACTCGAATGTATAAAATTGTTTGGAGCTGAGGCCTGGACTGACAAGGATAATTAACACTTGGAGGCAGGAGGCCTCATTTTTTGGAGGACAAATTAGGGGGGTAAACAGATCATTAGGCTGAAAACAGAACATTTGTGCTAAATAAGATAAGTAAATAAGTCAGTAGGCTAAAAAGACAGAATGTCTGAGCCAGCTAAAATAAGAGGGAGAATACTTTGGAAACCATTTATTACGAACAAGATAACAACGGACAAGGTAAGTTAGGAATGTAGAGATGAGGTACAGTAGGTCAAGTTTGGATAATGCATGGACAGAGCATACTTCACAGGGTTCCTGCAAAGTAACCAATCCAATCCAAAATTGTGTGATAGCAAAGTACAGCAAACATAGTGTAATATGTAAATGTATATTGACGATGATGTTGTCTGTGTAACTTTGGACATGTGGTATATTCTATATCAGTGTTTCCCAACCCATGGCTCATTGGCCAAAAGTGGCCCGTGGGGTCTTTCAAAGTGGCCCGCGGCTCCCCTCTTGTTGGCTGCAGAAGGGAGCCGCTGCCTAAGGACCCAGACGGAGTGTGTTGCCGCAGGGCTTGCTGCACCCAAAGGGATGGGAGATCAGCGCTCCCGTCACCCTGGCTGTAGCAGGGAGCACAGCAAAGCGCTCTACCTGGGTCCCCAGACACCAGGGTTCCTGTTGGAGCCAGAGGGAGGGGAGCACTGATCTCCCGTGCCCTTCACTGCAGAAGGGAGCCACTGCCTAGGGAACCAGGTGGAGCACATGGGCTCCCTGCTGCAGTCAGGGGGATGGGAGATCAGCAGGGAGGCTGCAGTGGGAGGCGGAGAGGGCTACTGGTGGAGCAGCCAGGACTCACCATGCTAGAGGAGGGACAGGACTCTAAAAATCAGTGCCTTCTGGTTAGCTGCCAGAGCCTGTGCTTCAGTGTGTAGTGACAGTCACTCATCGACACTAGAGCTTTGTCTGTGAGTGTGTGACATACTGAGTAATTTGTAGGTGTAAAACAGTGAATGTAAACATGAGCACAGTAGCATCAAAATGTTTACTTGTTTACTTGAAGTATGTAGTGATTTGTATTCCTTAATGGTGGTACATCACTACATTTTTTATGAGTTGATAGACTGGTGGCCCTTCAGGCTTGTAAAAATTATATTTGTGGCCCTTGAGCCATAAAGGTTGGGAACCACTGTTCTATATCCACTCCCTACATGAGAGTTGATCAACTCAGCGTAGCTTTGCTGAATGTCAAATAAAGATGCCTGAGTGATGAAATCTGGAGTTAAACGGAGTTTTTTTGGATCTCAGGTAACTGGATTACATGTTCTCCAAGGATTGGACAAGGTGTTCTGGATAAGCTGAGTGGAAAAGGTCTCAGAGGGAATCCCAACACGGTTTGACTATGGTTTTTCTCTTTAGTTAATTATTATTATAAGGGCATTCCATAGCCACTGAATGGTTGTATTGGATTAGGAGGATTTGGTTACTAATTAGGTGTTAATTGAATTCTCACATGACTGCTGAATGTGCAATCTAGAACTCTGTCTATACTGTAACCCCTCTGTAGATACCATATACACTGCCAATCAAGATCTTAGCTGAACAATTCTAAGTACTGTTTAAACATATGAAAGTGTTTGCCTTGCGATAGTAAATTTGATAAAACCATTTCAAACACAAAATGGTCATATTCAGTTTGCACTGGCAAGATAAACCATGTTAGTATGAATTGTGTTTCAATAGTGTTTGAAGATGGTCCAGTAGATACAGGTTTCACTGAATAGTTTCAGAGGGCCTTGATGCAAGAAGCACCATCAGGAAATCTAATGCAGGATGTGAAATTGGAAAACAAACAAACAAAAAAAAAAAACCACACAGTCTCGCTTGCCACATTGACACTTCCAGAATTTGGCATTCACTACAATCAGTTGGTCAATGGTATTCCACAGCTATGAAATGTCATGAAATAACTAATTTAAGAGTCAAATGCAGAGTGCAGAATTATTTAATCTATGAAGAGATGTAGGAAAATCATCAGATATGATAGCTAAGTAGGCTCCTCCTATTTATTTATCTAGGTATGCGTATGGCCCTCATTCCTGTAGAATCTGAGTGCCTTACAATTCCTGATTAATATTATACTCAAAACATGCTCAAAAGCAGGAAAATATTAATCCCATTTTACTGATGGGGAAGTGAGGCAGGGGGTAGGCAAAATGACTTGCCCAAGGTCACATAGGAAATCTGTGACTGAGCTGAGAACTGAACACACGTCTTTTGAGTTCAAAATCCAGTGCTCAATCCACTTCCTTCCCAGTCAGGAAAAATAAAAGATGATAAAAATAGAGAAAATTTAGGTACAATAATGACTGCAAAAATGAGCCTTCTTTTTCCAATATGAAGATAAATCTTACCAACATGAATGGGTAGTTTAAAGAATCTTTCATTGAAGAGCGTTTTATTGACATCTGTGGTTATTCTAGAAGTCAATACTTTAGGCAACATGTAACCAAGTAAATTAATAACCTTATTTTTACAGGAAGAACCGCAGGAAATGTAGTGATCATAAGTGCTCTCTATTTTATATTTCATCCAAAAGACAGACTCCCCAGAAGCAATATTCTGTAACACCATGCAATAACATTGGTTCCATACAAACTTAGAAGGAAGAATCCAAATATTTGAATCCCCAGCATCACCTGGGTTTTCCCCAAGTTATTTTGTATAAGTGATGAAACAATTAAATCTGTTTAAGTTAGGAGATCTGATGACATCACTGACTGAAGTGAGATCGCTGTAGTCATGTCAATGCCTACCAGCCTAATAGGCCATCCTCCTCTTTCTCCTCTTGTTCCTTCTCTTTTTTGCCCTCTCTCACATGTTGCTGCATCCCACAAACTGTTCGGTTGTTCCCATTTCCCGTCCCCTCCGATAACTCCTGTCAGCAAGTGAGTAGCAAAGTAAAACTGATGATAATTTCTTATCTCATAGTTCATCATTTTTGCTTTGTTTCTCACACAGGGAGTGGAAAGGAAAAAAGCTGTCAATATGCTGCACTGACATATTATTGGCCTAATCATACCAAACTATTATTTCTGTTCCCCAAAGATTAATTTTGGGGCATTCCCCAATATATGGAGAAAATGTACCTCATCTCCACTTTCCTTTTAACACTCTTTCATTGCAGTCTTTGTCTTGAATACTGGGATTCCACTGAATATCTTAAATTAGTTCTCTTTAATGTCTGCACAGGAAGGAGGTCTCTTTCCCACTTATGGGTCCACTGCTTGTGTAATATCTTCTCTCTCACAGAACCTCCCTTTTGTTCGTGAAACTGCCTCCCTCTTCCAAATTTCTTATTGGCTTCCTACATATTCCAGATATCAGATTATTAGCATTTCTTAAAATGTACAATCAAATATTTCATTTCACTCTATCTTTTGCCTAATCTTAATAAAAATACAACAGAAAATGAATAGTGCCTAACTTTGAAACATTAGAATCAAAATGGATAGGAAAGTAACACCTATTTGTAATAGCACAGCTACTAAGTTCATCCTTTTAACAATAACTGTTCTATTTTATGTGATCTTTGGTCCCATTTCATAAGTACTTCAGTTACAGCCTGGAACACAAGATAGCTTGCTTATGATGGGAGAGAGTGGTAGTGGAAAAGATCCATTTTATATTTGATAAACCAGAACAAATCTGTAATGTAGAAAAAGGGGGTGTATTTTTAGGCTTTTTTTTTTTTTTTTTTTATTATTTTAAAGTAAAGCATTACTGTTCTCTATGCTGATTCCACCAACTCCATCCATCTGGTGTTTATTTTCCCAGTGACAATACTAATTCATTCTAGTGTATAAGTGGCAGGCTAACCACAGTAGCATTTTCTGTTGTTGGGAACAGCTAGCTGGCCTCTCACGCACAAATATAGGATTTTTGTTTATTCTTGGAAATTTATTTATTATAGATTATATTAACGAAGACAATCATGTGAAACCATAAATTCATGGGGCCGTTATTCAAAATTATTTCATCAGGAGAGAGAAATCACATTTATATGTTTAATTTTGCTTGGAACAGTTTTAACATAATGTTCAGCCTGTGGCATTTAACAGAAGATACACAAGATGGCATCCACCCCTAGGCCCTACTGGTTCAGAGTTCTTTCAATCAACACTTTTTCCTCAACAGTATATTTTCTAGTGCTTTATCTAATCCGGTTTTAAAATACTTCAGTGATGGCTTGCAACACTTCCCTGAGGAAAACTTATTTCAGTCTTCTAAATCTTAATTAAGAAAAATGTCCTGATCTTTAGCCTACATTTTCCTAATCCCATACTCTTATCTTTATTTAGATTCTTTGTAGTGCCCCCACCCCAGGTTCTGATACCTTCAAATATTTGCATGATTTATCTTTTACAAATTTTTCTTATTTTCTGTAACTTCAAAAAGGAAGCGCATATGCATAGTCCCATATTTTGTCTGCTCTTTCTTCATGTCTCAAGATAATTCCTTCTTTAGGGAAAATATAATATCAAGGCCTCACAGGTTCCCCACTCTTGCTGTAGCATGGAGGAGAGCAGATGGGAATAAGTAATGCGAAGACGGGCTTTGGAAGTCTACTCTGGGCTGGTCTACACTTAATGTTTTGCCAGCATAGTCATGTTGGTTAGGAATATGGAAAAAAATATCACCTCACTTACTGACATAATTATGCCAGCAAAAGCCTCAGTGTAGATACAGTTACACCAGCAAACAAATCCTTTTTGCCAAAAGAGCTTATTTTGTTTGGGGTACTGGTATAAACTACACTGGCAAAATAACTCTTTTGCTAGTATAAACTGTGTCTCCACTAGGAAAGTATAGATACACTGCCAGTATAGATATACTGCTTGTGTAATATCTTCTTTCACAGACCCTGCCTTTTGTTCATGAAACTGCCTCCTTCTTCAAAATTTCTTATTTGCTTCCTACATATTCCAGATATCAGATTATTAGCATTTGTTAAAATGTACAATCAAATATTCCATTTCACTCTATACTTTAGATATACTGGCAAACCCTTTCTAGTGTACGAGACACTGAAGGAGACGCTACACATTTATATTCCATATTACTGCATAGCACTCATCAGGAACTCACAGCAAATATTCCAGTGGCTGGCACCGTGGAACAGAAGAATATGGCCAGCCAGAGGGAGGGAGAGCTGGAGAACATTGGCAGTTGGTGCCATATTTCCCTGACAAAGTGGCGAAAATCAAGATGAAACTTGGATGCACTTATTCTCCCTGTACACTCAATGAACTCCATCAGAAAAGTTGCATTTGTGCAGCTGCTGGTGTGCAATGTCACAGAGTGACAATAGACCTTTAAGAGGGAAGAGGCCAATGCACCTGTGATTGGTCAGCTGATTGCACTTGGGCATAACAGAGGGCATTGGGTCCCTAAGGAGAGTGACTGAGACACAGGAGGTTTCCGTCAGGAAAAGGGCAGGTGAGAGCTACCCAAGGGTATGTCTACACTGCAATTACACACCCATGGCTGGCCCGTGCCAGCTGACATGGGCTTGCGGGACTCAGGCTGTGGAGCTGTTTAATTGAAGTGTAGATGGTCAGGCTTGGGCTGAAGCCTGGACTCTAGGACCTTGCAATGTGGAAGGTTGCAGAGCTCAGTCTGCAGCCTGAGCTCAGAAGTCTACACTGCAATGAAACAGTCCCAGCCCATGCCTCTGTTGTCCTCTCCCAGCATCTGGCAGTCAGAGGCTTAAGAATATCCAGAGCATGAGACTGCATCCCTGACCATCTTGGCTAACACACATTGACAGATCTATCCTCCATGAACTTATCAAGTTATTTTTTGGACTCAGTTATACTTCTGGCCTTCACAACATCCCCTGGTGACAAGTTCCACAGGTTGACTGTGTGTTGTGTGAAGTAGTACTTCCTTTGGTTTCCTTTAAACTTGCTGCCTATTAATTCAATTGGGTGACCGCTGGCTCTTGTGTTACGTAAAGGAGTAAATAATATTTCCTTATTTACTTTCTCCACACCATTCATAATGTTACAGACCCCTATTGTATCCCCCTAGTCGTCTGTTCACCAAACTGTTCAAGTCTTTTTAATCTCTCTTTATATGGAAGCTGTTCCACACCCCTCATCATTTTTATTACCTTTCTCTGTATTTTTTCCAATTCTAATATATCTCTTTTGAGATGGGGAATCCAGAACAGTACACAGTATTCAAGGTGTGGACATACCATAGATATATGTAATGGCATTGTGATATGTTCTGTCCTATCTATCTCCTTCCTAATGGCTCCTAATATTGCTAGTTTTTTGACTGCTGCCGCACATTGAGTGGATGTTTTCCAAGAACATACACATTGACTCCAAGATCTCTTTCTTGAGTAACAGCTAATTTAGAGCCCATTATTTTGTATGCATAGTTGGAATTATGTTTTACAATGTCCATTACTTTGCATTTATCAACATTGAATTTTCTCTGCCATTTTGTTGCCCAGTCACCCAGTTTCGTGAGATCCCTTTGTAACTCTTCAGTCTGTATTTGACTTAACTATCTTAAGAAATTCTGTATCATTTGCAAACTTTACCACCTCACTGTTTACCCCTCTGTCCAGATCATTTATGAAGATGTTGAACAGCACTGGTTCCAGCACAGATCCCTGAGGGACCCGGCTATTTACTGGTCTCCCTTCTGAAAACGGACCATTTATTTCTACCCTTTGTTTCTGGTCTTTTAACCAGTTACTGATCCATGAGAACACCTTCCCTCTTATCCCATGATTGCTTACTGTGCTTTTGAGCCTTTCGTGAGGGACCTTGTCAAAGGCTTTCTGAAAGTCCAAGTACACTATATTCACTGGATCATTTACTGACCCCCTCAAAAAATTCTAATAGAATAGAGAGGCAAGACTTTTCTTTACAAAAACTGTGTTGACTCTTTTCCAAAATATCATGTTCATCTCTGTATCTGATAATTTTCTTCTTTAGTGTAGTTTCAAAGTGGGTTTCTGCCCACGACAGCTTATGCCCAAATAAAATTTGTTAGTCTTTAAGGTGCCACAGGACTCTCGCTGTTTTGCAGTAATTAAATTGCTTTTGCATGTCTGCACTACGCTCCTTCTGTTGGCAGTGTGCGTCCTCACCAGGAGCGCTTGAACTGATTTAACTGTCGGTGTGGGACAACTTCTGAAAGGCAGCAACAGTCCACGTAAGCAATGCAGTGTCTACACTGACACTGCGTTGACCTAACTACATCGACTTAAGTGCTACATCTCTTGAGGAGGTGGAATTATTAAGTTGGTGCAGCAGGTGAGTCACATCAGTGTAGTGTAGACACTTAGAAAGTTAAGCTGCCTTATTCGACCTAACTCTGTAATGTAGACCAAGCCTAAGAGACAGAGCTTGAATAATGTGGTTCACTACAACTTGGCTGGGCTATGCTTTAACCTTCCTTTCTCTGCGCTAAGCTAAGGACTTCCTATGCTGTGTTCCAGGTGACTAATAAACCGTACTGTTTTGACAACACTGTGAGTGTCACTGCAAATGCTTGGTGAGGTTCATTAGTGCCTGAAGAGTACACAAGTCTCTATGAGGAGTCTCTCTCAGTTGGATTTGCTCAGCAGGGTTCATGGTGTGAAACAGGAGTGCTGGAGCCTCAAAGGCTCAGTCTAAAGAGGCAGTGAGGCCATGTGGCCTGCCCTGTGCAGGAAGAGTAAGATCCCTTGCAGATGTGGCACACTGAAGGGATGCCTCCTAGAGACTGTTCAAAGCTAGGGGTGTAGCGCCGATCCTGTGGATCCGTGATATATACATATTGGATTACATCACCATTTTCTTTTAAACATAAAGACATAAAATTATGGGGTGCGCATGCAAGAGCCTGAGTTTTTCAGACACCAACATTCCAGACTTAAAAAAAGTATGCACTTTTTTTTATTATTGCAGTAAGGATGTTCATGGATTCAAAAATATATGTTATGGACTTTTCTAATTCTCTATTTAAATGGATCAACTTCTAATAAATCAGTGAACTGTGGATCTACTCAGTAGACAATCAGGTTATAGGAAAAGCTCTGCAAAGATAATGGTACCCCCCAAAAAAAGACTTTAACAAAAAAAAAACCAGACCCTTTTTGCTTACCTTTCCAGAAACTATCTTTTCATAAATCTGAATTGGCTGATCTGCAAAGAATGGAGGATATCCAGCTGCCATTTCATAGATTAACACTCCTAATGCCCACCAGTCCACTGCTTTGTTGTAGCCCTGAGAGATAAAGGGGAAATATTCCTGTTATTACCATAGCTAATAAAATTTAAGATATCCTATACCTTATAAATACAAAATATATAGTATCTGTATAAAACATGAAAATACAGAATAGTTCAGAACTAATGGTCTGCCTCATAACTTCCAGTTGTAGTAGACTTGAAACACACATGGGATGATACACTATGAGATTTAGTTCACGGCTCAGTTCTTGAAACTTCTTGCACAGACTGCTGTGTTTGAGCAGAGCCCTAGTGAAACTAATGACATTCTGCACAGGCACAGCAATCCGCCCACACAGAAGAAAGTCACATAGCATCCACATAGCAAGCCACCCACAGAAGAAATATTGGGGCCCAAGTCTTTATTTGAATCAAGTCACCACATGAAACTTTTCATCAAAGCCAATTAAAAATATTTCATTAAGTACAATCATGACTCTTGTAACATACATTGCTTTATTCTTCATATTATTTCAGTCTCTCAAAACTTATTAGTCTACTTAAAATAGAACCTCTCAAACCTTTTAACAGAAATCAGTTTTAATATATTTAGTTATTTAGCTGTTATTGATCCATCTATTAATTGACCTGTACTTAAAATATGTATCCGAAAAATTTAAAAACTGTTTACTCTGAAAATATATATTATTATTACTTAAATTATAAATACATTTGCAAACAGTACACTTAAAAATGCTGTTCTTTTCCTGAGGTCTTACCAGGACCTGAGCTCAAGCCTCAGTGTCTTCCCTGAAAAAATTAATATCAATATGATAAAGTGAGAGGGGAAGGAATGCAGCTTCCCAGGCTGCTTAACATGTTGTGTATTAACATACAAGTGCTAAATACTATTATCCTCACCAAAAATTGCAAGATAACCATAACCCTGCACTAAGGCTTTGGAAGATTACAGGTATTATTTTCGATTAACTTTTACAGACAATAGATATGAGGTTTATGTAATAAAGAAGCATCTGTAAAATGCAGATAATGATACTAGCTTTCCTTAGTAAAGCACTTTGAGATCTATGGATGAAAAGTTTTACATAAAAGCCAAGTATTAATCATCATTATAATTTCCTTTCCATTCAGATACTTCCACTAAATTATTTAAAGAAGGAGCTGATGTGAGATGATAAACCAGTTATACTTAAAGACTAGTGTCACTTGACTTTTTTATTTATATTTTTAAAAACTTTAAAAAAAAAGATTTAATGTACAATGTTTACACGTTGAAATACTCCCTCTGTGGGGTTCCCAAATCCCTATTGGTTTATCTAGTATGCAGATCTGGTTACCTTCTGCCACTTTTTACTATTTCGTTAAAACATGAAAATATACCAGAGCAGGCAAAACTGGCATGCTCTTACAAAAATGCCAGTGAAAATACCTAATTATGATTTGCTTCCTGCCCCCAAAAAGTTACTTCCAAACGTGAGAATAGACTTTTTCAAGGTTGCATTAAGAATGCGTGTTATAAGATACTTGGGAGTATTTTTTTTAAATCTCTAATTATTATAGACTATTGCACCTTGTGTACTTTAGTAATGACTGGCAATTCAGAGTCTGATTCTGACAGGTGCCTAGTGACTACAGCTGCCTCAGATGCCAATCACTAAATAATAATTCTAAGCTGGATCAAATGTTAGGCCTGAAGAAGACAGTGCTTGTGATTATATATATTGAAATACCTTGCTGAGAATTATTTCAGGAGCTAAGTATTCTGGAGTTCCACATAACGTCCAAGTTCTTCCTTTTACTCTTTTTGCAAACCCAAAGTCTGTGACCTGGAGCACAAAGAAAATTGCTTGTAATATTTTTAAGTGTAATTTTAAAAAGCAATTTAACTTGTAAGATGTTTTGGAAAGTGTTTCCATCCACAGAAGCAATTTACCATTTATGTCTTGCTCAATATGGTGTAAGACTTCATCTTGTTTAGCCAGTTATTCTGATCCTTTAACTCAGACAAAACTTACGCAAAAATTGATAAAACTAAAAAAAAATGAAAGTTACAGAAGGTATTCTACTCTTAACACAATCTCTTGTATTAAAAAAAAAAAAAATACAAAGCAATGAGAGCTAGCCATGGAGCATTAGTCTTACAGACGAACTATACTTGTGTTAAATGTTAGTCTTTAGTGTTGTTACTTCTGTCTTTTTATTAAATATTGCTAAAAATGTTGAAAAATGTAAATATCGAGAATGGTTCACTACTTCTGTAGATGCCAGAAATAACCGGACTATTGGATCAGAAAAAAAAGTTGGTCAAGAGATCAGCAACTCCTTGAAAACCTGGGAGATTTTTACTGCACAACTGTATAAGTATTTATGAACTCTTTTGGCATCATCAAAGTAACGTTATGTAATAGAATTAAGTTATCATAAAGGAGGCCTTTTCAAATGACATTAAACTTCTGATATTGAATCTTTTGAAGTACTTTCTCAGACTTTATGACAAAATGGAAAAGGAATGTTTCCGTGTTTTCACCACTAAGGTATTTCTTTATGTGGAAGAAGACTGGAACTTTCACTTATATAAATACGGTATATATCTTTATTAGCTTTTCTTCCTCCACCCAAAAAAAAAAAAAAAAATTATCTGACTAATCATTCACAATGATCCAAAAGCTACTTATTCAGTACAAGACAAATATATATTCTTTCTCGCACAGACAGATGGCTGTTAGGAAGACTTTACCAGAAACAGCCGAATCATAAACAATTATCTTTGTTCTTTTCCATTTGTGTCAGGTTGAGTTTGTTTGAAGCACTGTACTGTTAACACGTTTGAGGCAGATGTGGAAGGTATCTTATGGGAGTTTTCCTGAAACATCAAGAACTTGCTATTTGAGTTCAACAGTTGTACTATATGAGATTCAAATATTTACATTTGCAGAAACCTAAGTTTTTACCCCTTTTTAGCCTGAGCGGTTAGCCAATATTTGGGGTCTTGCGGGTTGTTTCCATTAGGAGAAGACACTGATGATAGTGAATTATTTCTCTGATGCCATCCTGTGTATTTACAAAGAATGTACACAAAGTCCTGTTTCCTTGAACACAGTAGGAATCCAGCAAAGGAGACTGTTTCTCTGCTCACAACTCCAAGCCTCTTCCAAGTCAGAACTTTGCCCAAAAAGCTCTCTATTTTGGTTCTCTCTCATGGCCAAGTCACCAGTGCATCACTTATGGTCTTTCCTGGCGCTCTCCTTGCTTTTCTGTTGGCTTGTCTGCTTCTGGTTCACCATCAAACATCTCCACCAAACAATACCCACCACTTCATTTACATTTGGTCCCAAGGAAAAACCCTTCAGACTGCATAGGTCAGCTCCGACTTCAGCCTTACCATGATGGTCAGAGATTTGGGTGGTGGCTTCTTATTGTTTCAGCCATTACTAAAAAAAGGGGGATTTAACTGCTCCCTCATTTAGCCTGAATGGAAGATAGCTGTCACGTCTACCAGCTTCAACAAGGTTAGTGACTGCCCATAATTCAAAGACACACTTGCTAGAAACTACCCAACCTTCAGCATAATGTAAAACTCCAAAGTACATAAATGTTCGCCTGCATCATACCTGGATATATCCTTGCTGGTCAATTAAAAGATTTTCAGGCTTTAGATCTCGGTAGATGAGGTCTAGTGAATGGAGGTACTCAAATGTTAGCACTATCTGAGCTGCATAAAACCGTGCATGTGGTTCACTGAAATGAATTAAAACATTATTATGCCTTTAACAATAGCCTCACGTAGTTACAATATAAAAACCCACAATCTTAAAGCTGCAGACAATTTGAATATCAAGCAATTATTTCCTGGTTATTTATCTGACGGCAAAAAAACAAAGGCAACCAACAAGATTTTAGCATCCAAATACCTGTAATCTCAATCCTCAAGGATTTATAACATTTAAAATTCCACATGCAGGACAAGGGGATAATGTGCTCTTTAGGATAAATGTTTATTTTTATTTAATTTCTGCTTTGTTGCAAGGTAAGGTTTTTGGTTCACTTGGTCCTTTGGATTGATTTTTTTTAAACAAAAACATCATTGACAACCATATATACACTAGTCCCAGGATTCTCTCTTATACAGATTATGAAAGTATACATTAACTAATTCCATGCTGGTAAATGTAATTAGGAGACTCCCACTGCATGCTTTCAGCTCATTGAGAAGGGGAAAAATTAAAAGCATGTACCTATATCATGTAATTAAAACTCTTTTCCTTAATAATTAGTTTTAAGAAAAAATACGCAAAATAGGAATTTAAGATATTTATTTCTAAAGAAAGAATCTAATTAAGTGTCTTACCTGAATCTTCCAATTCTTCTTAGATGTGAGAACATTTCACCACCAGGGACATATTCCATAATCATGTATAAATTAGAATGGTCCTAAAAATAAAAAAAAATAAAAAAGATACACAAAGATATTAAGAATTCAACATTCTAGAATCTCTCTAGAAAACAATTTTCCAAGTAAAGCACATGTTACTTTTTACTAAGGAAGCAAAAGATTAATCTCTAACCACAGACTTAACATAATCAACACAAAACAACATACGGCAGTTGGTAGAAAAGTAAAACAGAAGACAAAGACACCACCATATAAAGACAATGAAATGAGTTAAATCTGAACCAGAAATCTACATTTCTGTGATCAATTAAATTAGAAAAATAGGTGATCGTTCACCTATTGGACCAGAGTAGTGTGAAACTGACTTGACATTACAGGTGATAGCTATAAATCATCAAATGGTAATCAGTATGTCCACTACAGGCAGTATACATTCCCCCTCTCTCACACTTCTTAACTCGCCCATCTGAATAGGCAATCTAAAATTATACTAATTTTTACATGTTTCTAGAGATTTGAACTTTTACACAAATGAGGAGGTCTACAAATTGTAAATGGTATTATATAAAATCTACTGTTTTAAAAATATTAGAGTACTAGGATACAAATACTTCTCTTCCCTTCATTAGAAAAAGGGGAAATTGTCTAAATCTGTGTCTAAATGGATATCTACTTTCATTACACATTGGCTATGACATGGTGGCATGAAATTAGAAGATAATGTCAAGGCTCACTCAATCTTAGGAAAAGCTGCCACTAAAGCCTTCTTTCAGGGGTGTATCATGGGCATCTGAAAAACAATTAAACAGTCCTCTCTCTATACATTTACAAAGCATTACCACCTGGATTTACTCTTCCAGAAGGACACCTATTTTAACAACTCTCTCTCTGCTGCAGAACGACTTGTTTCCATGGCAGAAGACACAACTCCTTAAGGTTTCATTTTGGTTTTGGTATGTCCCTTCCCCACTGTTGCAGTTTACCAATTTTTGTCAGGGGTCAGGGTAGAGGGGAGGGGAGGGGAGGGGGATGTTTCCTTTCACTATAGGCTTATACTACAGACTTAGATTTTATGCAGAACTTTGAATTTTGATAGGTATTATTCCTCTTATGTTAAAGAATGATCCTCAGTGTTGATCTTGTTCTGTAACTGATCACTGCAGATGTGATCTCAATCCTTTTGGGACAATTCTTGGAGCTTCTTACTCTCCAGGAATCCGCTCTTAAAAAGTTAATTGTAATCAGATGCTTACTACAATTAACATTAACAAGAAGGGGGAGGAACATGAACCAGAACAGGGAAAGAACAGATTAAAGAATATTTAGACAAATTAGGTGTATTCAAGTTGACAGGTCCTGATGAAATTCACCCAAGGTACTTAAGGGACTAGCAAAAGGAATCTCAGAATCATTAGCAATTATCTTCAAGAACTCATGGAGAATGGGTGAGGTCCCAGACAAATGGAGAAGGGCAAACATAGTAACGATCTTTAAAAAGAGAAACAAAGGGGATTGGGGAATTATAGACTAGTTAGCTAAGAAGTTCTCAGCTTGTGGCCCAATCAGCACACAGCTGCAGCCCATGTGACATCCTCAGGCCCATACAGATAGAATATATATTTTGTGGATGCAGTCCACATAACACATAGAGAGCTGCATATGAGGCCCACAATGGTAAATAGGTAGAGAAGCACTGAGTTAGCTTAATGTTGATACCTGTAATGACACTGGAACAAATTATTAAACAATCTATTTGTAAGCACAAGAGGATAATAGGGTAATAAATAATAGCCAGCACGGATAAGAACAACTCATGCCAAACTAACCTAATTTCCTTCTTTGACAGGGTTACTAGCCTGGTGGATAGGAGAGAAACTGCAGATGATCTTGATTTTAATAAAAATTTTTAGGCTGTCCCACAATATTCTCATAAGCAAACTAGGAAAATGCAGTGTAGAAGAAATCACTATAAAGTGAGTGCGTAACTGGTTGACAAATCATGCTGAAAGAGTAGTTATCAATGTTTTGCTGTGAAAACGGGAGGACATATCTAGTGGGGTCTAATAGGGTCCGTCCTGGGTTCAGAACTATTAAAAATTTTCATTAATGACTTGAAAAATGGAATGGAGAATCCATGGACTCCTTATAAAATGTGTGGATGATACCAAGCTGGAAGGAGTTGGAAGAACTTTGGAGGACTGGATTAGAATTCAAAATGATATTAAATAAAAGTCATTTTATCAAGACAAGTACAAAATATTGCTCTTAGGAAGGAAAAAAATCAAATGCACAAACACAAAAAGGGGAATAACTGGCTAGACAGCAGTACTGTGGAAAAAGATCTAGGGGTTACACTATATCTCAAATTGAATATGAGTCGTCAATGTGACAGTTGCAAGAAAGGCTAAAATCATTATTTAGGTGTATTAACAGGAGCATCATATGTGTGAGACAGGAGATAATTGTCTTGCTCTATTCAACACTAGTGACATCCCAGCTGTAGTACTGTATCCAATTCTGTGTGTCACACTAAAATATGTAGACAAATTGGAGAGTCCAGAGGAGAACAACAAACATGATAAAAAGTTTAGGAAACCTGACCTATGAGGAAAAATTAAAAACAGAGTATGTTTAGTCTTGAAAAAAAGAGCACCAAGTGAGGACCTGCTAACTGTCTTCAAATATGTAAAGGGTGATTATAAAGAAGACTGTGATCAACTGCTTTCCATGTTTGCTGAACATAGGACAAAAAGTAACGGGCTTTATCTGCAGCCAGGGTCAATTAGGTCAGGTACTAGGAAAAGCTTTCTGAAGGTACAGGAATAGGTTACAAAGGGAGGTTATAGAATCCTCACCACTGGACGTTTGTAAGAACAGATTACACAAACACCTTTCAGAGATGGTTTCGGTTTAGTTGGTCCTGAATCAGTGTGGTGGGGATGGACTTAGATGATCTCTCGAGGTCCTTTCCAGTCCTACATTTCCGTGATTCTATTTCTTTAATTAGGACCATGGCTCCATAAGACTTATGTCTCAGAAAACATACATATAGACAGTGTTCGCCTGCACTTAATTACATTGAATTTTTGGACACATCAGTTTTGACTGTCTTTCTAATATAGAGGGCATCCTCCATTCCCAAGATGCTAATATGTAACTGATTCTTAGAAAGCTCATGCTTCAGAAGCACAGACCCCACACTGTGTAACATCCTTCTCTACACACACTATACATAATTAAGAGGCAACTGTGGTTAAAATAATCTGAAGAGAAGGAATTTGGAATGCCACCTAATTAACAAGATCATAATAAAGTCTCTGATATTGTCTAGCTTGTCTAATTCTTGTATGTAATTCTAATTCTGCCTCATTTTAAAGTATGCCACTGATGTTACAAAGTATCATCAAGCACATACCGATAACATGGATCTCTGATACCTACTGAATCTTATTCTCCTTAAGAAGAAAGATGACTTTAGCCTAGCAAATAGACGCAAAACCTTGTGTGTCTGTCCCTTTTTCAGAAATAACCAAAATGCCAACACATACACAAAATCGACAGATGTATTTCTTCATGAAACACCCCTCCCCGCCAGAGGTTGGTGTTGGTAGTGGAAGGAAGAATGATGGAGAAAGATCTAGCATTATTGCTTTAACATAATTTTCCCCAGAAGTACATAGTTAAAGGAACAGCATCGACTTTCAATGTTACTTCTGTTTGATAGTGTTATACCTAGGATTGTTACAATTACAATTTAGATTATTATGACTGAAAGATTAGAGAAATCACACTCAAAAATGCAAAGATTAACCATATAACATATTAAAAATAAAATTGGCTACATTTCAAATTGATAGCGTCCCATGGAAAGGTTTTATGCAATGTACATTTTACCAAAAGCATGAATTACTGCATATTAGTCATAATTTACTTAGCATTTTGAACACAAAGCACATGTTTTATATTACCCATCAGGGAGGAGAAAATTCATTTTGCATTAATAATTCTTTAGCGGATGTGATGTACTTATCATGCCTGCATTATGGCACAATGGCTTTACAAGAAACTTACATTTGTATGTATCTGAAGTTTGAACATCTATTTCATTCACATTTTAAGCAACTGTTTTTAAAAATAATGTTTACCTTAAAAGAATGCTCCAGTCTCACAAGAAAAGGAAAGTTCACTGCTTGTAATATTCTCTTTTCATTCAGTGTGTGTTCTATTTGCTTCAGTTTGACAACCTATGAACAAACAATCTTTAAATTCTTCAGTCTAAACAGAACGTCTTATGTTTTCCAATAAACATATTAAAGTAGTTGAACTGAAAATGCAGAACATATAGGGTACACATGAGTAAGTGAAAGGCTTTCTAATACAACAACACCAAGTCATATTTAAAATTTCTTTCTTTAAAAAGTTGATACTTTACAATTCTTAAAACATGGTTAATGGATGGCTCCAGTGACTGAATGCCTTTTTATATCCCAAAAGGTGGAGCATAGGAGCCAATGGGACAAACTTCTCTACACATCCTTGACAATGTACCCAGCTGACCTAATGGCAGTCACCTGCAGCAGTAATAAGATAGTGACTCTCCATATACATTTATGCTGAGACTACCAATAAGGGTGTCAATTAGTCTTAACTATGAGTTGTATGTGTGTGACATATTTATTCACAAGGAACAGGACTGAGACCCACTCAGTTTACAAAGTCCACTTAATAGTTCGGAGAAGATAATGGAAAATTTGGATTTAACTAATAATTTATTTACTCAGAACAGTCACATCTGCCACATGTAACAGTGGGTTTCATATATTCTGCTGTATGGAGTTAGTCTAAGGCCTCTTACCAACAATGTCAAAATCTAAGTCCTGTCCTCTGCTTGGAAGCTACTGTTACACTCTATTGCCAAAGGCAGTAAATGGTAGGTACCAGATCTGTTCTTCTATTGCTAATAGGAAATAATCATATTTCCAACTCCAGCATTAAGTAATCGCTCCAATCTTCCTTACACTCCATCATCCATTTTATCTACACCCCATTGTGAGAATTGGTGGAAGTGCTTAAGACTGAAAGCTACTTTCAGTTACTAATGATCAGAGTCAGCTTTAAACTGGTTACCTAAAGGTGAAAGGCTTTGTATCCCATTTCATTAACAAGGTGCTAAGCTATCCAAGTCTCTCTAAAATGCCTTAATTTTAACAAAAAATATTAGACAGCATGCAACAATTTTTTTTTAAACACACAAAACAAAGCAAAGAAACCCACAAAAATCAGGATAAAATTCTTTGGCGCCACTGAAAAACACTGTTTTTGTTAAACAGAATATCTGATCTTACTGCTGTAAATAACTGATATGCTAGGTTCCTAGTCAAATGTGAAAATTTTCTTGCATTAGTTATTTTGGCTCCAGAATGGCTGTAATATGTAGAAACGCACACTTCTCGCTGTTCAAAATTTTGTATGAGGAAGCTCTTCCTTTCCTTCTTTTTGTTTTGTTTTAAATATGTCTTCTGACAGAAATCACAAACCCAGACATTTATACTCACGAATGAACTCAGTTTGCCCTTTCAAAAAAGTAATTATGTAATGAAAATAACCAAGCAACATCACTTTACGGATATGCTCTACCAGAAAGGACATAAAAATTTAATTTAAAAAACTTAAAGTAAGTCTTGATGAACCTTGACTAAGAATATAGAAAGGAGACATTGAATCACCCCGATATTTTGTATAAGGGTCCCACATCTTGCGTTATCATTGACTCTAGACAAAAGCTGCCTCCATGACCAAAAACTCTGTGGACTTCTGAGGGATCTGTAACTGCTGAAACTGATGTAGTTTTTTAGAAGGATATATATCAAATTCATTTGACTGTGGAATGGAAGGTAAACTTGCTTCAGCTGACTGAAAATTGCATACAATTCTCTTTTTTTAATCAGTCAGATTTCTGCTGAAATCTCTTAGGTGATAGGACAACACAGAGTAGTAAGATGGTAACCAGAATTCCCTGTAGAGTAAGGGTGGTGATTGGTTGAGTTACTTTTAATATCACAATCATCTAAGAACTCTTGGCATGGGACAGATGTATGCTTTGCAGTCACAGGTGTGTAATTTGTAAAGTCAAAATGGCTGAACTTAAAACTTGGATGGTAACAGATTGTGAATCCTAGTGATGACTGAACCTGATGATATGCTCAAGAAAAAGTGCTCTCAACCATGTTTGTAACTGTTTCCATCTCTTCACATGGACTCAGCCATTTTAGGCTTCAGTGTGACACACACAGTGACATTTCTGGAACCTTATTATGTAGATAATGCTTATGTGGAAGGGGCTGAATTAAAATTGCATGTGCAATCTTAATTCTGATATTTCCTAATTTTTGAGTCCTTTGCTTTATAAGTTTAATGTTCTTTTAATGTACTATTTGCATGAAATTATTTATGTAGTATTGTAAGTTTGTGTCATAGTGTCTTACAAATATGAGAAGTCTTTGTCTGGAAAACCTTACAATCTGAATTACAATATTCCTTAAATTCTAAATGAAAAACTACTGTCTGCAATCCACAAAAATAAGGTATTACCATAAAAATAAACAAAGGTGTAGATTATTTGAACAATATTACTTTGCATTCCAAAATTCCAATTTTGTTTAAAATTAAATTTAAACAAATGATAGTGTTTACTGAATCTAACGCAGATGTGATAAAAAACTATAAATAAAATTTAGAGTAGCATAACAGTGGTGATCCAAACCTTAGCAAGGCATTTTAATTTTCAATAGATACCAAATGTGTAAAACAGCAGTTCTCTCTATAGTCTGTGGAGAGCTGTGTACAGTGTTGGCTCTCCTCTAATTCCAGCTGCTAAATCACATGGAGCTCAAAATACTTTCAGTTCTTTCCTAGATTTATTCTTCTATCTAAGCAATTACTATAGTAGCTACAGGGATGTTATATGATCATGAATGCACAAGGAGGTGGACTATGCTATAAAGAATGTAGATAGAATGATCCAACTGGTCAATTAGATTGTGGACCATACTATGAAAAATGTGTGGACTCTTGGTCCAAAGTACCCTTCAAAATTCTTGAGCCACATTGTATCAACACATAGCAAGATAATTTTCCATTTTACAAGGTCACTATATACAATAGAGTTTGCTTATGTTGAATAATGTTTGGGCAGATTCCATCTAAATCCTAATTAGTTACATTTGATCAAAAGATAATTAAAAGCAAAAATTGTATCTTTAAAATAAGTTGCTTCTGGACTTCTTCAAACATGATCTTTTTAGCATATTCTGTGAAACATCATCATTTCTAATGGCTGATATGAAGTAAAGACATTTCTGAACAATTATAACTGAAAATGTGGAAACTCCCTAATAAGGAACAACAAATTAAATTTTCTTTACACACAGTTTGAACTGTCAATAGTACTAATTTTAGTAAGAAAGAATTCTACACGTGATACATATTTAACCACTATGTAATCAGACCCATGCCAAAATAAAACCTCGTTTTAGTGATCTCTACTTAATAAATGGATGTGTCAAATTCTCTGACCTTGAAAAGTTTTACTCTTTAAAATTTAGTGCCAGAACTATATATTTACTTTGCACATGTATAAGATCACCCAAACTAGCAATACTAGACTATTCTAGGCGGCTGACTAGGAGGAGTGGGATAGCAGTGAAAACTGGATATGGGATAAGCAGCAGACAGCTCCTTCAAAGATGACTACCTTCCCAGCAGTCAAAAATGCAGCAAGACATAGAAGTAGCTCATGCATACAGGGCTGCAGACTCAACCAACAGCCAACTGGCCCATGCTGCTCATCTTTGTTCCCTTGGCACTAAGCTCACCTGTCCTGGCAACAGGCAGCCTTCTGTTGAGTGGAGAAATGAGAAGAAGGCCGCAAAACCCAAGAAAAATTATCAAAATATTTATAAAATCGAAACAAATAAAATCCACACAAGAAAACATGAGAAAAGACAACAGGACAATGGATCCATTTAAAAAAAAAAAAAAAAAGGATAGTGGAACTAAATGTGTTCTCTCCAAAACACTACAAACCCAAAGAGATAGGGAATGAAGTATAATGATCTGCATAAAAGTGCATTATGCTATGACTAGACTTAATACAGGGTTTATTTTTAATGCAGGGTTTATTTTTTACTTATGCCTTTTAAAAACGTATGCCTTTTTACTTATGCCTTTTTAAAAAAAAAATTGAATCCCTAAGACAACCGCATAATCGTTAAAGAAAACAAACAACTCTATTTTCCTCTCAAGGGGCACAAATGCCAGCTAAAACCCACTGTAGCAACATGAAAAGTGAAAATAGTAGGAGGCAACATTTTTTCAGACCACAGATAATGACTTACAATGAACTGCATGCTCTCCGCCTGCAAAAACAGTTTTTAACCACAGAAATTATTATAATTATAAAATGCTCCAACCTTCTGTTTATCCAGTATCTTCATAGCATAATACTGTTCTGTGGGTTTATATTTCACCAGCATAACTCTCCCAAATGATCCTGTTCCAAGGGTTTTTTGTCTCTCAAAATCATCTAGGCCAGCAGTATTCTACGTATGCACAAAAGAGTATAACAAATTAATAAATAATGTGTATAGTTTGGGTACATAAAACACTTAGTGATGGGAAATGTAGTCATTCATCAAAGAGGAGGGATGCAATTTCTTCCATCAAAGCTGAAAGAAACTAGAGAGCTAACTAACATTGTAATTTCACACAATGTACTTGTATTCAGAGATTCGTAACAGTGCTCGCATTAAAACAGAAATGGACCTATTTAATTTATGTTTAAAAATGACAAATGTTGTTATCAACATGATATCTATCTAGCAGGTAGAATTTAGCTGCAAACAGATCACGATGTTAACACAAGTAAAAAGAAAACAAAACCTGCAGAAGATTACACTCATCAAGTTTCCACCATTAAGTGCTAAAGAGAATTCTATGTGGGAATGTGCTGATGAACAACTGTTCATACATTGTCTAGAATTCATATTTGAACACATTTATAAGAGATATCTATCACCACAATATTTGAATGCTATTTGAAAAGTAATTAAAATTATAACTTTTTCTCCAAATAGGAAGCATATACTATGCACTCTTGCTCATCAAGAGGGAAACCTCTCTAAAGTCAAAGGATTACCAACCAGTAGAGAAATTTCCAAGGGCAATATCCAGGATATATCAAGGTCTCCTGTTATGAAAAGCCAGTTGAAATAGGTTAGGAGAGTGGTGATATTTAAACTCTATGAAACTGTTAGTGAGAATGAATTCCATAGCCAGGAACCTATCACTAAAAATACACTTTCCCCAGCTTCAGAGACCAACAGCAAAGCATCTTTGCTGATCTCAACTGCAATTACAGAAAATGCGTTTAACTTTTTAACATGGACACTCTCACAACCGTTTTTTGTATCTATCTTCTATTTTCTGTGGTATCCATCACAGTAGTATCTGAGTGCTGGATACTGAACTCATTTCTAGAAAAGCTACCAGTAAGAGTTATGCAATGCACTAAAAAAAATCATGGTTCTTTACCTGAGGGGGGCTTTCCCATTTTCTTAAAAAATCTTCTTTGGCTTTGGCTAGGAACTCTTTCACTGAAAATACAAAAAAATATTCTCTTAAATTCAATTCACTAAACATGTAATACAGATGTCTGAAACATCTATCTATTAAGTATGATTGCTTTAAATAAAAGTACATGATAAATTGCTCTTCAGTTCTTTTACACTTAATAGATTAATTGCCTTTACTAAACACAAAGCAAGCACCAGTATCTCTAAGATTTCTACAGTATCTCCAGTAGACTCTTAATACTTTTGGAGTATTACATACTTCTTCATAAATTACTTAATCTACTTTAAATCTAATGACTCTCAATACTGTACATGCAAGCAGTCTTTAAGGTGAGGTTAAGCATTCTCAAATTGATTGAAAAAAACCTGGCCTTTGTAAATAATCTACATCCAACTAAGGCAAACTTTTTTTTTTTTTTTTTTAAAGTTATACTTTCAACAACTGGAGAACAAAATAGTTCTCATTGCCTTTTTTCATCACTTTTATTTAAAGGCTGATTGCAAGCAGAAATACAAATTGTACAGCATTATTGCAAGCGAAGACAAAACACATGGCTACAACAAAACTGCACATTAGAGATGCCCACAGTCAGAGAATAAACTTTTAAGGTATTCATTTTCCATTTGATTTTAAAGCAATGTAGCAATAGTACAATTCTGGATGACTGTTTAAAATGTGCACTACACATACTGTAATTCAAGATCACTTTTCAGTTGTTTTAATCTTAGAAGGTCTTTATCAGCCAGATCAGTCTAGGATATTTTATACATGTAAGGAAAAACAAGGGCTGTTTCAATTTTTATTGTCATTCTGAAACATTCAAAGAATCACCATGAAAAACTCAAGCTTATTTTGTTTTCTTTGGTGTCACTCCACATAATACGAGATTAGCAGAGGTAAATTTTCTGTGATGATGAGTTTTGCTATAAGTAATTTCTAAAAATATTCAACAACATGGTCAAGCGTTTTCTGGTTAGGATACAGAAACATGTTTTAACAAGTTTATTGTAATTTCTGCTCCTTAAAAAATGGAAAATCCTGTTTTATGATTGGCTGAAAACAACCATGTGCTGAGTCAGGACGTTCCTATTGTTTGCTTCCTCAAAGAATATGTATGCCTTGTTTATATGATTATTTTTTAAAACTCTCCTTCCATTGCTCTAGTACTGGTACAGCTCCAACAGTGCTAGCAAATGGTGGGATCCCTAAAGAAGACTAGCCACCGGTGTTTTTACTATTATGCTACCTAGACCTGAAGTTAGATAATACTGGAATAAAAATGCCAGTGGCTGGTCTGCACCACTGGCACAGGTTGGGGATGCATCAGTGCAGGGGGAATTTCAGAAAATCCTGAGAGCAGATACAGCAATGATAGATTGGTGAGGAACACACGTTATCCCTGGCTTTAGAAATCATGGAAATAGTAACCCAGTAGTCAGTAAGTAGAAAACAAGTTTTGTAATGAAGAATTATTTTAATCAGTGTTAGACCTACCTACAATTAAATAGGTAGAGAAAAAAACGAAACAGTTCAGGTTTATTTGTGTTTTTTGTAGTAGGTGGAAGAACATCAAAATTTTTGGAGTACATAGCATCATTACATAAAGCGCTATAGCAGAGACCATAAGGAATAACTTTGCCCCTCTACAGCACAGCAGAACCAAATAGAAGAATTTTTTTATGTTTTGTTTCCCTCACTGATTCATATTCTTTCACTGACATTTTTGGCCCCATTAGATAGTCCCAGGGCATCTGTCATTGTCTGTTTAAAAATATATTTTAAATGCTTCCATATTTAACTTCAGAGAGAATTTATGAACTAGGGCATTTTACAAGTAATCATCTTGGTCTACTCTATTCTGATTATGGGATACAACACGCTAAATTTTTTTTTTTAAAAAGCAATCTGGAAAGAGATTCAAGTTGCTTGAAGCATGAGAAAAAATTCTGTTCACTTCTAGAACTTCAAGATGCCACAGGAGTTCTTCCACATAAATCCTCTACCTTATCCTACGTCACTTTTGGTTTGCTCTCTTCAGAAGCAACCCAGAACATCTCTTCTTTAAATAAAGTTTCTGACTCCCACTTATTTATCCTTTAGATATGCATATTTTTAACATATTTCACATTTGCTGGTATGTTACAATGAATTGAAAAAAAAAACCTACTTAAAAACATTGGAGGTAAAATTTTCAAAAGCACCTAAGTGACTTAGGAGCGTAAGGCCATGTCTACATTACAGACTTCTGATGGTACAGCTATGTTGGTTAAAGGGGTGAAGAGATGTGATCCCGGACTGATATGCTGTGCTCACAAAAGCCCCTCCTGTAGACACAGCTATACAAGCAAAGCTGTGCTTTTACCAGTATAACTTTTTTAGCCCGTGGTAGTTGGTTTTCCTATACTGATAAGAAGTGCAACTTTATGAGTATCAGTGCATCTATACTAGTAGCGTTTTGCTGACATAATATACGGGTATTCCTACATTGGTAAAGCACTCCTAGTATAAACATAGCTTTGGTTCCATTTTCCAGTGTTACTGAATACTTCTAAGCCCCACCAAAACTCAAATGATTGTCACTGTAACGTAAGCACTTAAGTAACTTTGGAAAATGGGAGTTAGGCATTTTTGAAAATTTTAACCCTGGTCTCAAAACACTAACACCAGCATTTAAGTTTTGTTGGTATTGTTTTTTAAATAAATAAGCACAATTCATTTTAATGGGTTGATACAAGTGGCCAATACCAGGAAAACACTATACAAAATCACTTTTTGGACTGCAGAAGACAAGACTGACAAGACCATGTAAAGAGGTAGATTTTTGGACTGCAGAAGATGAGGTAGATTTTTGGACTGCAGAAGACAAGACTGACAAGACCATGTAAAGAGGCAGATTTATCAAATGACAATTTCCAATTTTCCCTCAAGTGCACATTTTAGCCATTTTTCAATGTTATGATTGGACTTGTTTGGGTTTTTTGATCTTCATTATTTTATAAGAATCTGTGACTTTGGGCTCTAATGAAAGAATGAGCATACCAAAGGTCTCTATATGTTCACCAAGGGTTTGCAGGAACATTCACCCACACAGATGAGATGATCAAGAGAGGAAAGAAAGAGAAAAAACTTATGCATTTCCACAACAAACATAGAGAAAACAAATTAATTCCAACCCGCCCTCCAACTTCCCCACTCCCAAGAATGGACTCTAGACAGAACCAATCTTTCCCCATGTAGAGAGAATGGATCATGCTATACCACAGTAAGTTTGAGTAAAAGGTACTAAAGAAACACAAACACAAGACAACACACCTCACACAGCTAAATGCTATTATCTAGGAAGAGAAGGGTTGCATTAAAAAGTGAAAGTGAAAAGCCAAGAAGCATATTATCATAGAAATCAGCAGTTTGCAAAATTTCTGAAGAGATCGAGTGTTTTTCTTTAATAGTCAGTCCCAACCCAATTATATAACAAATAAATAAATAAAAACTAGATTTACTGCATTATGCTGGATTACAACTGCTGTAATCAGCTGAAAACCTGGGAGTTTTTCATCTTCCTCTGCAGCATGGGGCACAGGTCACTTGCAAGTTTAAACTAGTGTTAATGGTGGATTCTCTGTAAGTTAAAGTCTTTAAATCATGATTTGAGGACTTCAGTAACTCAGCCAGTGGGTCTATGGGTGAGGTTCTCTGCAGGACCATTTGCAGGTCAGACTAGATGAACATGATGGTCCCTTCTGACCTTAATGTCTATGAGTCTGATTTTTTTTTTTTACCCTTCACTTTGTTCTACAGACAATTTATGTGAGTAATAAAATGTATGTTGGCTAACAGAAATAGAAGGCAATATCGCCAAAATAATTCACAATAAAAATTTCAGTTCCATTACCTAACAATAGAGCAACAAACGCCTTCACAATACTGATTTGCATGAGTGAGCCTAATTTAAGGGGGTGAGATGACTGATTTTCATGTGCACTGTAATAATTTATAAATACTACATTCTGTTTGATTACTATATGCGTATACAGAGTTAATTCAATAGCAGGATTGTCAGGAAATGCACCCAGGAAGGTGGGGAGGTAGATCCTAATATACACTTCGACAGCACTGCATAAGACAATGACATTCACTTTGATGCTCATGCTCCACCAGATGCAGAGTTCACCAAAATGGTTTTCAATTAGAAGGCTAACAGACGCTTGGGAAGAAAGAACAATGAATGACTTAAATTTAAAAGGACATGCTCTCTCTTGCACGATATGGGAATTGTCAGAAAGACTTAAGGGGAACAGACTGAGACCCAGGCCTCCAGAATTTAAGTGTCTGGGGTAAAACAGGCCTACCTAAGACTTGAGTTAAGGCAGACGTGTGTAGACCTTTTGTTGTTTTTAAAATCCTTTTTCTCTTATGCTATGCTTTATTTCTCCTGTTAAGATTAAACAATATTCTGTTTTAAGGGGACAATTTGGGTCACTGCATTCGCTGTTGGTCACAGTGGGAAAACCAAAGGGAAAACCTGCAGATCCTGAGCTAAGTCAGGCCTGCTGCAGTAAGCATGTTCGATACACAGTATACTACAGCCTACGACCTGGTCTAATAGTGGCAGAATTGTGAGGATTCCACTCAGAGAGGTGAAGGTGCAAGGTCTCACACCTTGGGGATGCACTCACACAATACAGAAGGGGTCAGAGTCCTATACTATGACAGGTTGAATTATTCTGCCTTTCTCCCCTTGCCTCCCTCACACACAGACTTTGAGAGATCTGTATTTGTTTTTCTCAAGTACAACCCACCCACACCCATGGGCCAAAAATTCTGGAGAAGGGGATAATCTATGGATAGGATTCATATAAAGAAAGCAAAAACTAAATTGATCAAAACTAAACACTGAGCACTACTATAAACACCCCTCTGCTGTGCTAAATGCCAGTCTGTGTTTGGCATTTAGTATGCTCTTTATCAATACACAATTTAATTTCAATTCCAGGGACAGTAATATAATCATTTAAAATCTGTAAAGATAATTAGTGTTATAAAATTAAGCATTTTATGAAATCTCTAGTCTCCAACTACTGGCACAATATACAAATACATACAGAGAATTCATAGGATAATCTTGTTTAAGCAAACTATATATTTACATCATTCATTCTGTGGGAAACACCAATCGCTTCGTTTTATAACCTTAGAGTTATCCTTTATACAGATAAATACGAATGTTTTATGGCTGAAACATGGCACACTAACAATTGGAAGAGCCGTATAGTCTCATATAAGACTGGAATTCTCCAGAGTTCTAAGTCCAGGTCTTACCACCCACTCACTCTGTGGTTCTGACCAACTCAGAACCGCGCTACCTCAGTCTTCCCTCTATGAAATGGGGATAATTAAAAATCTCATATGGCTGAAGTGCAGATTTTTGGAGATGAAAACAGACGTGTTAAGTATTAGGAGGCCCTCTAGGAGATCAATTAACTTTTTAATTAAGCCTCTTCAAAGAGAAAATAAATGACCTCACTTAACTGACAAAAATTCAACAAAAGCAAATATTTGAGTTTTCACAATGGGAAAGACAGTTGGTAAAAAATAAAACACAATGTGAGATTGGAGCATGATATGGGCCAACCCAGTCAGCTCATGCAATGATGGCTCTCTGACTTCTAGAGTTTTGGTCAGGCTCGTTCATGGTGGTCTTTTCCGGAAAGCCTCCAAAATTTTCATGGGGGGGTTAGAAATAAGTGATACGCATGAAACAGATAGGAAGTGAATAAACATTGTGGGAGCTGATGGTTTCCTAAAGGACAAACTTCTGTTTAAATACTGAATTTTTGACGTTAGTAAATTATTTTATTTTTAAAGAAAGAATTTTAGGCAAACACTAGACTCAGAACTACTTATCAATCCACAAATTATGCTCTTTGGGCCATTTTAAGCATTAATTTCTTATTTCCTCAAGCCTGGAGATTTTCTTGTCCCATTATGGTAGGCTTCCTTAAATTAGAGGGTTAGCACTCAAGCACCATCATGATGGTTTAAATACTTAAATCACTTCTTGAAGATTAATATGTACAAGACACCTACAAATCAAACATTGATATGAAAGATGTGCAGGGGTGACACTCCAGACAGAATGGCTGCAGCACTAGCTGCTTGATGGCCCATTAAGGGAACACAAAGGAACAATTAGCCCAGGGAAAGAACTCAGGGGGCTACATCTTATGAGTCATCAGGACTTACTCATATATGACTCTGAACTCCATCTTATTTCTGTAAATTTCCACAAGCAGCATGGCAAAGGCCAAGGGACACAAAAGGCAGCTGCACCACATCCATTTTGTCTTTAGTCTCCAGCCTTCACCTACCTCTGGATCAACTCATGTACAACTGAAGCTGTGGAACAAAGAACCGAGACCCGTCCAGGTACTGGATGTACACCATGTACAAGCTATACAAGCCTGCAAACTCCACAATTCTACTGAAAACTTGATATCTATGGACTTTTAAATCATTTGTATGTATCTGATTGCTTTAATCATTTAACATTACTCGTTTCTTTCTTTTTATAATAAACCTTTAGTTTCAGTTATTAAAGGATTGGCTGGCAGCGTGGTATTTTGGGTAAGATCCAAACTTATATTGATCTGGTAATGTGGCTGATCCTTTGGGGTCAGGAGAACCTTTTTGGTAAAGAGCATAGAGTTTTAAATAACTTCTCTCTTTATTGGACCTAATGGCTGATTGGGAGCCAGAGATTGAAATGCAGTAAAGGGGGCAGTGTATATTTTGTTTTAGCTTCTTGAGAACCAGCATGGGGAATCAGAAGCATTGTTTGTGGCTAGTTGGGAAGTCTGACTTCAGTGCCACCCACCAGTGCTAGGAGAATCTGCTCTCCTTTTACAGCCTGCCCTGACACTGGCATTTGCAGAAAAACCTCTAACATGGGTTTAAGGGTGTGACCTGTCCATGTAGGTCAACCACCCAGGCTAGAGCTTGAGCTAACTCTGCAGTGAAGACATGCACTATAAATGGCCAGAATATTTTTTAAGCAGAAACTTAATATCTGCAGTAATTAACAGAGTAGGTTCCCTCCCTTGATAGAGCAAGCTTGTGATTTGCCGGTGGCAATTAGGGAAGTGGATTTTTCAAATTCAGACATTGATGAAAGGGACTCTTCCTTAAATCAAAACACGTACGAGGCATGTCTGCAAGAGACCATGTACTGGAATATGAAAACGAAACAAAAAATATTAGCAAGAGAATGGCTGGGCCAAGAATATTTCACTGTGTACAACTTTAATAGAAAAGAGATAGCGATATTAACTAATCCAATCATCCCATTTTGAGCAACCTTAAAGGGCTATGGTAGGGAGTAAGGAGAGGAGGGGAAAAATATGAGGAACAGAAAGGGAGTCAGGATACAGTGATAACTAGGGAGCCCTATTAAATTCACAGCTGTGAAAAACTTGTCTCAGACAGTGAAATCTAATCTCCCCCATGAAATCTGGCACCCAGTCAGGGGCTCCTATCTTGAGCATGGCTCCAACTCCTGAACTGTCTGGGATGGGAAGGTAGGAAACTTTCTCTTCCCCTGCAGGGCCACTCCTGGAGCAGGTCAGACCTATCTCTGGGATATCCCTGAGCTGCAGGAAGCTCTGCAGCTATGGCTATCAGCCCCCCCACCTTTTGGAAGGCAGCAGCTCCAGCTGTCAGCATACACTGGGGCAGGACACTACCAGGAAAACTAGATCTAGGGTAACCCACCCCCCATACCCTGCAACCCTCACTTCTGCACTGCTGCTGGCAGTGGCACTGGCTTTACAGCTGGGTACCTGGCCAGAAGCTTTCCCCTCTGGCTGCCCAGCTCTGAAGGCAGTGCCCCTGCCAGCAGCAGGGTAATCCTCCCCCTCTCCCGCCCCAACACAATAGCCTTGCAACCCTTCCACCCTGACGGGTCAGGACCCCCCCAGTTACAACACCATGAAATTTCAGATGCAAACATCTGAAACCATAAAACTGATTAACTTTAAAACTCCCTGGCTATGAAATTGAATTTGGTAGGGCCCTAGTGATAAAGAGGGAAAGGAGAATAAAATGGCAGCTGCTGCACCCCAGGGCTAGGTAGGGGTAATTGGAGCCCCTTCAGTTTGTGCGCGCCACACATTTAGGAATGAATTTTGAAGGGGCAATGTACACAAATTGAGGCAAACAGCTTACACCTAAAGCAGGGGTGGGGAACGTCCGGCCTGCGGGCCGTATATGGCCCACGTAATGATTTGGTCCGCCGCCGAAACCCTGCCGCCGTTTGTCCCTTTTCGGCGGCGAGGGGACTTTGGCGGCGGGCACTGCCCCCCGCGCCGCCACCGAATTCTCCCCCGCCGCCAGGGCCAGCATCAGGCCCTTGACATAAAAAAGGTTCCCCACCCCTGACCTAAAGGCTCAAAATCAGAAGGCAGACAGACAATTTGTTTTTCTTTAAATGGTCTCATTCACGATCTCTGAAAACTTGGCAATACTGTAACCATATCTGTGTTTGAGCCACAGGCAGTTACAACAGTTGTTAAAAGGGACTCTTGGTATAGAGCCCAACTATTTTCAACTGTTTATGGCCATAACTCTATAAAGCAGCAATTTCTTTTTAGATTCCATTCAAACAAAGCAGAAGCGTAATGCTCATCTCCCTACTTTTCTGGCTGAGAACTGGAATAGAGACTTGAGAGGTTGGACAGATTTGTAAACCTGGTAGCAGGGTAAGTACTGTGTCTTTAGCAACTACGGAGTGAAAAGCTCTTCTACTGAATTTTAAATGGAGGTTTTTTTGTAGATCCTTGCATAAAAAGGAAAGGGATTATACTTTCCTCTCTATTCCACTATGACTCCTACAGCCCGATTGACTTTTTCTTTGATTCTTCCATCCTAGCAGGAGTAGTGAGCTCAAATATACTTCCAATTGTGATCTCTGCTCATTACCTCTTTATTATTAATCTAATGGCTTTAGAATAGATAATGGTGGCTCCAAACTGAAAGAGGCAGTGATGCTAAAAAGGTTAAATGTTAATGTTAATTACAGAATTGAACAGTACAACACAATGTGAAGCAGATTTTGGGCCTTTCCAGAGAAGCAGAACCAAACACAAATTAGCTAACGCTGAACAGACCTCGCTCAAGAAATGTAGAACCCTGAACTTTAAAATTCAAGAAATGAACTTTTTCTGCATATGCAACAGCAACTCATATGGCCACAGATATAACAAAGACTTGTACCAGTTTTACTTTAAGAGATGTTTATTGTACACTTTAGCATGTTTTGACAACTACCCTTAATAAAAAAAATTAAATGTAAAATATTACAAATGAACAGTTGAGACAAAAAAGTGATTATTTTCTTCAGTTATAACATTAAAAAGGATCTAAAAATAAAGAACATTAATACTTCAAACAGGATGAATATGCTTTATCAAAGATTAAAATCCAAACCAAAACCAAATCACATTGGTCACCTAATCCTAGATTTAAAAAAAAGGATTCACAATCTAAAATGTTTCAATATTCTGGGTTAGTTGCGAGTTGAAGATTTCCTGTGGGAAATATGACTATCATCAGTTTTCACAACTCTCCCACATAGTTTTATATCAATTCTCTTGTCATCTCGAACATGTTTCTACAATGCAGGTATATTCACAGTAATAGCAAGAAGAGATGTAAGATTTAAGAATGAGTTCTAGAAACAAATTTTTCAGTACATTTTGTAGTGGTGACCTGGAAACAGTGGCTACATTTTGGCTCGGTGATGGCAATCTCTCTTGGGTGGAGGTTGCTTAAGCTGTTGCCCTATTCCGGTTATATATGAAAACTCAACAAGACACTCAGATTTTTAAAGACAGTAGCATTTAGCAGATAAAATCTGTACACAAATGTTCCTTACATTATTTATTTGACCCATCCATCCCTCAAATATCCCACTTTAAAAGATGTTGGCCAACCCAATCTCTTTCTATTCTAGACTACTGGACCATCCTGGCTAGAATGTCTCTTGAAAATAGAGAAATTAAGAAACTACAACTTGGAGGACTTGGTGGCCAGCTGTTACAGAGACCATTATTTAAGCCTACTATATTTGAGAACATGTGCAAAGTACTTACAGGTAGCTGATCTGTGTATGTCACCCATTAATTAACTTCCTGCAAGCAGGTGACATTTCTATCTCATTCCTAATATAGTACACTGTATACAGTCCAAATATACACCTTTCTTGGGATTTATTTGACTGTTAATTAAAATAATAGAGCAATATTTCTACCAGAGTTTGCTTTAGAACTTGCTTGTTTTTAGGGTTACTCCCTGCAAAACACCTCTCCCCCAGCTCCTGGATACCTCTGTTTCAGATAATCACAAACTCTTACATCCCGAATACAAGCTAATAGTACAAGTCTGGTCTGGCTGCCAAGGTAAATCAGAACAGTAGCTCTGGATCTCTATGTAGGGTTGTAGCACCTGTCATCATGCCAGGATACTGAAATATTCTTTGTGGTGTGCTTTTAATCTTTACAGGAAATGGTTGCTTGCACTGACAAATTGAAAAGTATTAGAGGTCTATTTATGGCCCTTAAATAGCACAGACATTCTGACTTCCTGAAGAAGGAAGTCATGTGTAAATAAACAAATTTTCACATCTCTATGCGCATAAAGTATACACCACAATTTGTCTGTGTCTACTACGGGAAAAGGGTAGGCAGAAACTAAGAAAGGCTACTTATAATGTTGTATTGATGATAGAGCAGACAACTACTTTAATGAGACAAATAGGATAAAGCCATAGTATGAGATTGTCCTGATAGGAGGAAAGACCTAGGTCTGGTCTACACTAGAGAGTTTTGTTGACAAAAGTCAGCTGTACACACTACAGTCACCTCCCTACCGACAAAACTGCTGTTTTTCTGACAAAATAAAACCATCTCTACCAGAGGCATAGTGCTTTTGTTGGCAGAGCTAAGGCAACACAGTGTCAGTGTAGACACTCTGTCCCCATAGAGCAATGGAGGGACTGTCATACTTCTCAACTTGTCACTGCTAGAGCAGAGAAATTGACAAGTAAGCAGAAGGAGCGCTGGAGCCCGGGTCTGCAAGCCACTGGGCTCCCGGCTACAAGCCAGAGTGCAGGCGGCTGCCACTGTGAGTCCCCGGGACTCAGTCAAGCTGTGGGCAGCTGCCGCCTGGCTGTGAGCCCAGGTGCAGGAGGCTGGAGCCCCACCCCTGAAAGCAGGCTGCTACAACCCACTCCCAGGTCAGAGCTAGGACCAGGCAGGATGTGGGAAGAAGTCCCTGCACGACTGCCCCAGCCTCCGGCTAGAACCGGGAGTGGGGCTGGGGAGAGGGCAGCCCACAGAGTGCCCAGGAGCACACTGCCCCTTAGGTCAGTGGAAGTGCTCCTGGTAAAGACGCATTCCACCAACCCAAGAAAAGCAATGTGGACATGAGCTACCTAGCACTGGCTGAAAGTCAACATAATTATGTCGACTTACTCTTTTTAGTGTAGACAAGGCCCTAGGGTTGAACAGAAAAAATGTCAAGCTCATGTGCTACCCTGCTAGAAATGGCTGTTGCTAGAAAAATTATCTTGCAAGTGAAAAATTAATAAGAATTGAATTAACCAGTTTTTAAGCAGCCAAATTATCAGCTGAAGATTCATGGGGAATACAGGAGATGTAAGATGAGGTCTAATGTAAAAGACTGCTCTAAAGAATCTGAAAAATAAAAGATTTGAAACTACAGTTTTGCACTGTGTCTTTAAACAGCACTACAAGCAGTTATCTGCACTCTTAGGGTATGCCTACACAGGGATTAAAAAACCATGGCTGGCACGGGCCAGCAGAATCAGGCTCATGGGGCTTCGGCTCTGGGGCTGAAAAAGTGTTCTATAGATCTTCAAGCTTGGGCTGGAGCCCAAGCCATGAGACTCTGCAAGATGGAAGGTCCAAGAGCTTGGGCTGGAGCACAAGCTCAAATGTCCACAAAGCAATTTTTAGCCCAGCAGCCTGAGCTCTGTGAAACCAAGTCCAGCTGCAGCTATGCCATTTGGCTTTTATCCCCCTGTAGATGTACCCTTAAGGAAATGAAGGCAAAGCATTCATAAAAACAATCTGACCCTTGTAAAAAGTATAAGATGGAGGAAACAGCTCTTTTGACAGAGAATATTTAAGAGATGCACCAGTGATTTGTTAAGCACTAGATACAGAAGTATGCCACAGAAACAAGAATAATTTCGTAGTAACTAGAGTAACTTTGCAGTAACTTCTACAAGCCAGAGTAACCACTCTCTCTCATACTCCAGATTAAGTGCCTTGTTTTGAAGGCTGAGATTCTTTGCTATATGGCTGGATAATAGAAGGACATGAATCTGACAATTGTCATTTCTCGGTCTCTGAACTATATCCTTCTGAGCCAGACTGACCAAACAGTTTTTTTTTTTTTTTAAATCTATTTTCACTTTCTTCAAACTGTTTCACATGAGTCACAAAAAAAATACCAGGTTCAACATCTAAGGAAATATCCTATGCCATCATCTGTAAATCCAGATTTATTTGTGACGTTCACAATCAGACTACCAAAGGAAGATAAACATTAGTCCCAGAAAATTCAAAGAAAGATGCCAGTTCTTGCATTTGAACCACTCTGGAGATATCTCATTGTATACACTCTTTTCAATGAAGGAATTAAGATTCTTCTGGGAGTCTCAGAGAACCAATTTGAGTCAATATCCAACAGGAATATAAATAACTGACAGAAGATCCCCTCTGATTACCAGCTCTAGGTTCGGAGATGTGTACTCTATCATACACTTTACTACCCATCATATCTTCCTAAGTGATCCTCTTAGCCAGTTGGCGAGATAGGGAATGGTACAAACTACCTTCTTTTGGATAGCTCCTAACTACTAATATTAACTTTTGAAGGTCTGACGTCTGATTGCCGAAAACAAGACATGGAGAGAAGCAGTTATAAATACTGGGTTTCCTGCAGTGAATTTCAGTATCTGATGACTGGGAACTCTGAATCTGGATCTGTGTAGTCTCCTTAGCTGACTGCTTCTAGCATGCACCTGACAGTTCATCTTGAATCTTACAGTGTATGTTTTGAATCAGCTATTTTAGCTCCAATAGCAGACAGGTGCACCAAATTTCTCAAACATGACTATTCTGGAACTGACCCCTCCATGTCAATGAAGTACACAGCAACCTCCAGAAACAGAGCTCTCTATCTGAAAAGGGACACAAAATAAATGACTATCCTGGATAAACGAAGTACAATCGGAAATTGTATTAAATAACCTTTGTTTGTGGATAAAACCATTTATCCAATACAATCAATGACCAGACTGGCTGTTAAATTTGGTATTCTCCTTCCTTGTAGGGAAGTGTCTGCAGGAAGGAGAAATTGTCAGAATCAGGGTTTGCCTAGTTTTGGGGTTCTTTGGCATTGGTAAAGGTGTCAAAGGACTGTCCAATTTTTCAAAAAGAATAGCTAGGAACTTGAATTTACTGTTTTGCAAGTTTTCAAATAGAAAAATGATGCTTAGTTATGCAACTTATGCTGTTTCAACTATCCCACTCACCAAAAGTGACATTCACTTGATTTGGTCTTCACCAACCGCTGCTTCCTTCTCTAATCTTTCTGTTACTGAGTTCCTCTGCCCACCACCCTGTCATTCAGCCTTCTGATTTCTAATCTGCTCAAAGCCTTCTGTTCTTCCTTCTCTTCCACTGATTTGACTGTTGACTCTCTCCACACCTCATTCTGCTCCACCCTTGACTCTTCACCCCCTCTCCCATAGCAAAGTCCATCCTGCCACCCCACAGCCCAGGTTCACCCCCAAAACCCAAGTCTTCTGTTCCTGCTCTCATGCTGCAAAGTGTCTCTGGTGAAAATCCTATGACCAGGCTGAGGCTCTACACTATAAATCCTATGACCAGGCCGAGTCTCTACACTATAAATTTGTTTTCTTCTCCTTCCCTTCTTCTATATTCATAGCTGAACAACTCTTTCTCCAACTTAATTGAATCCCATGTCCACAATCTCAGCTATCTTTACACCATTCCTCAAACCTCCCCTCTCCTCCTCCTGCCTCTACTTCTCTCTATACAGGATCTCATCTATTTTGTCCAAGTGAAAATTGACAAAATACCATGTGACCTTTCCCCTCACTTTCAAGTCCCCCTTCCCCTCCTACAACTCTCCCCCTCTTTCTCCCCTTCACAGATGCAGAATTTTTATGTTTTGTCTCCTCTAACTCCTCCAATTACCCCAGCATCCACATCACATCTTCAAATCTCCCTCCTGAACTTCTTACTTTCCTCTGGCTCTTTCCCCTTACAATACAAGAATGCTTTAGTCTCAGGTCCATCTTTAAAAAATCCATCCTTGACCCCACTTGCCTCTCCAACTACCAGCCCATCCCCCTTCTCCATTTCCTCTCTAAACCCATTGAACACTCTGTTTATAATTGCTGTTTGGAGTCCCTCTCCTCTAATTCCATCTTAGATCCTCTTTTGTTCCTTGCATTCCAATGAAACCATTATTATTAAAGTCCCTAACCACCTCTTCCTAGCTGAAGTTCAAAACTAGTACTCCATCCTCATCCTCCTTGACTTGTCAGCTGCCTTTGACACTATCAACCTTGTGCGATTTCTTGCAATCTTGTTCTCCCTTGCCTTCTGGAACCCTATTCTCTCCTGGTTCTCTTCTTACCTCTCTTAAATTGCTCCTTCAGCATGTCCTTTGATGGCTCCTACTCATACTCCTCCTCCTCCAACTTTCTACGAGAGTTCCACACGGCTCTGTCCTGGGTCCCCTTTTCTAATCCCTCTACACTGTATCTCTGGGTAATTTCATTTGCAAATGCAGATGAATAACAGGTCTACATCTCTACTCAAGACCTGTCTTCTTCCATCTAAACTAAAATCTCAGCCTCTCTCCTTAAACATCTCCCTGTGGTTGTCTAGCCATCAGATCAAGATCAATGCAGCTAGAAAAGAACTCCTAATATCCTTCCTGTTACCTCTTCTCTCAATCACTTTAGACAATTCCACCAATTCTACCAATCACTCAGGCCCATACACTGATTGTCATCTACTCAGACCTCTCTAGGTCGTCACATCCAGGCTATGTCTAAATCTCATTGGTTCTTTCTGCATAATGTCGCTAAGAAATGGCCTTACCTACCCAGCCACAGGTAAAACTCATCCAGGCTCTCATCATCTCTTGATTACTACATCCTTTTCTCTGATCTTCACCAGTATAATCTTACTCAGCTGTTATCCATCCAGAATACTGCTGCAAATTATTTTCTTAGCTGGTCCTTTTGACCACATCACTCCTCTTTGCATCCTTCCTTTGACTCCCTCTTCTCTATTGCATCAAGCATAAGCCTGTCTTTACATTTAAATCCCTTCATGGCCTTCCCACCTCCTATCGACTCTCATTCAGTATTGAAAGGTTGACTCCTGGCTCCAATTGGTCCATTATACCAGGCTCCATTGCCTACTTGTTATATTTTCAAACAAGCACCTTTATGCTTTCTCCCATTCTACTCTCTGTAAACATCCACAAAGCGATCTCATCCACCTTCAAAATTCTCCTTAAAACTCTCCTTTTCTGTGATGCCTACAGAAAATGTGACAACGGTTATGCTGCTGGTGTGCTGAAACCACTTCTCATTAACTTGACCAAAACAGTCGCATTGTTTCCTCGTACTCCTATCAGGGCTTGTACACGCTACCATTTATGTCAGTATAACTTATGTCAGTCAGGGGTGTGAATAAGCCACCCCCTCAAGTGATGCAAGTTACACCAACCTAGGAGCCAGTGTGGACAGTGCTATGTTGACAGGAGAGCTTCTCCTGCTGACACTGCTATCGCCCCTCAGGAGATGGTTTTATTATGCCGACAGAAAAAACCTCTCTCCTGTCAGAACAGAGTGTCTTCACCAGATGCAGCAGCAAAGCTGCATCAACACAGCTGTACTGCTTCTAGTGCAGACTAGCCCTTAGTCTGTACTCAACTGATGTCCCTTGCTTTATATGCAGATTTTAAGCTCTTTGGGGCAGGAACTGTCTTTTTGTTACATGCCTGTTCAATGTTTAGCATAGCAGGCTCCTTGTCCATGACTAGGGCTCCTAGGCACTACAATAATATAACGAATAACAGAAAATCCACTAGACTAGGGTCTTTTAAAACAGGAAGTTGAAGAACCCCAATAAAGTTGCTTAGTTTTCCAATTCTTTTAAGACAAATTGTGTTCTATTTAAAAATAGTCAGGTGCTTTTGAAAAAGAAACCATTTTTAATCTTGATTTTGAAGTTTTTTTTAAGTTCAACATCTTAGGCACAGAGCCCTGCCGGCAAGGACAACTGAATCAGTTACATTAGATTCCAATTTAAAGGAAATTGTGTCTCTTTCAATGCTTTCACTTGCATTTTGACAAGTCTTTTTAGGAAGAGTAGATGACAATTGATTTGTAATTCAAATATATTCCACAGAATAAGTTCCCTGGAAATGTAAGACTCGTGCTTTGGTTCTTAGACTGACTATAGTGAGCTTGAAATTTCTGAGAGAGATAACCCTAAAATCTAAATGATCCTAAGGAAAATTTCTGCATCTAGGTTAAGAAAGGAATATTTAGTACAAGAGGTCAGAGAGGAAATCTATGTAGACTGTTGAGAGTCAAGACACCTAAACATGCTTTCCTAATCTATACTGCTTAATGAGAAGCTTTTTAAAGCTAGTGTCACTTCATCATATTTTGTAGTTTATCACCAACTTTTAAATATATCATAATAAAGATAATATTCTAAACATGAAAAAGTTTTATGAAAAAAATTGGAATGCTTGCCCCATTTTCACTTTCTAAATTGCTGAACTGTACGAGTACTGTTAATAACCTGCTCTGCTGGAATGACAGCCCCACAGCCAACATAAGGGACACAGTGTAAGGCAATTTGACACTGCGTTGCCCTAACTAATCTGACATAAGCCTTAAACGTCTCACTGAGGTGGTTTTATTATGTCAGCATAGTAGGGGAAATATGTTAGGAAAGAGTCAATACAGCTTTTGTAAAGGAAATCATGCCTCCCCAATCTATTAGAATTCTTTGAGGGGGTCAAGAAACATGTGGACAAGAGTGATCCACTGGATATAGTGTACTTGGACTTTCAGAAAGTCTTTGGTAAGGTCCCTCACCAAAGGCTCTTAAACAAAGTAAGCAGTCACGGGATAAGGAGGAAGGTCTTCTCATGGATGAATAACCGACAGTCAGGAAACAAAGGATAGGAATAAATGGTCACTTTTCAGATTGAAAAGAGGTAGTTAGCTGGGGCCCCTAGGAATCTCTATCGGGACCAGTGCTGATCAATATATTCATAAATGATCTGGAAAAAGAGGTAAATAGTGAGGTGGCAAAGCTTGCAGATGATATAAAATTGCTTATGATAGTTAAGTTGAAAGCAGACTGAAGAGTTACAAACAGATCTCACAGATCTTGGATGCCTGGGCAACAAAACAGCAGATGAAATTCAGTGTTGATAAATGCAAAGTAATACATATTGGAAAACAAAATACTAACTATACACATAAAATGATGGGTTCTAAATTAGCTGTTACTCAATAAAGAGATCTTGGAGTCAATGTGGATAGTTCTTGGAAAACATCCATTCAGTGTATGGCAGCAGTCAAAAAAGCTAGCAGAACACTAAGAACCATAAAGGGATAGATAATAAGTCAGAAAATATCACGTCACTTCATACATCCATGGTATGCCCATATCTTGAATACTGCATGTGCTCCTGGTCGCCTCATCTCAAGAAATATGAGAATTTGAAAAGGTACAGAGAAGGGCAACAAAAATGATTAGGGATATGGAACAGCTTCCATTTGAGGAGAGACTGAGACTCACTGTTCAGCTTGGTGAAGAGACTACTAGGAGGGGATATGATGGGGTCTATAAAATCATGAATGGTGTGGAGAAAGTGAATAAGGAAGAATTATTTACCGCTTTACGTAACACAAGAAGCAGGTGACCTGATGAAATTCATAATCAGCAGGTTTAAAACAAATAAAAGGAAGTATTTCTTCCCATAATGCACAGTCAACCCGCAGAACTTATTACCAGGGGACACTGTGAAGGCCAAAGTATAAGTGGGTTCAAAAAATAATTGGTTAAATTCATGGAGAATAGTTGACATCTAGGATCAATGGCTATTAAACAAGATGGTCATGGATCAACCCCATGCAACTGTCTGGTTGGTGCAGATACTTCCTGCATTTCCAGCACCTTTACTATTCCATGGCTTCATGCTCCTAAATTTCTGAGTTCCAGAAGTTGGTAGTGGACAAGAGGGTATGGATCATTCCATAATTGACTGTTCTGTTCATTCCCTCTGAAGCATCTGGCATTGGCCAATGTTACAAGACAGGATTCTGGGCTCAATGGACTATTAGTCTTACCCAGCCGGGTCATTTTATGTTATGCTAACTCGGCACATGCAATTTAACATTTAATTACTATGACCCACATGGTACTGATCAGATTCAATAAATATGTCTTCACATTTGCACGTGCAGTGTTCTGAAATCTGGCCTTATGTTTCAATATTTTCTATGGGGAACTAGCAACAAAGCATTTCATTTCAATGAACATGCCCCCAAAACAAACAAGGTTACACACAGTATCTAACCTGAACTTATATATGGGAGGCATGCTGCAACTTCACCTGTCTCTCCTATATCCTATGTCATTTACACAGAATAAATCTTAGCAGTAACTGTCCTCTGAATAATTTCTATTTGTGGAGTAAACAAAAACCTTTTTCTTTAAATTTACATTTTTTTTTAAAGCTCAAGTAAATAGATTTAAAAAAAAAAATGTCTCCATTTTGTAAACAACTTTCAAAACAAATTATTTTTGAGAAATAAAATGGCTTGGATTTTTAGTTTATATATTTTAATTCAACTTTGATTTATATGCCATAATGGAACGGACTGATTCACAAATCTCTCTCTCAATTTACATTAATATAAAGGATAATTAGCAATATTAGCAATCACCAAGTTTCTGATAAACAAATATCTGCCTAATTAGAATTATAACAGATCTAGTAAACTCAGTGCCAAATACCTTGATTTAAGTGAGACTCTCCGTTCCCTTCAAGAATGACCTCAACAATTCTGCTATCCCACCATTTAGATAGAATAAAAGCTACAGAAAAATAAGTTTGTTCATGGTATTCAATAGTAGAAGGCTAAAAATGTCCAGAATTCACAAATTATAATTACAAAAATTTCAGAAGGCTGTCCAGTTTGAAATACTGTTTTGCATACATTCACATAAAATGTTAATAGAACAACTTAATGAAGTATACCAAAGGAAATTCTAAGATTTAAATAAACTGATTTAATTCAGGATCACATTACAAATTCCTCACCTGAAATATTATGCCTTCTATTTGGAATCAGATTATTTCTAATAAGAAACCTTTAGTAATATTAAAATTTAAAATATTAATTAAATCTCCATTATGCAAAGCAAAGAAGATTCTCACACCCAGATGTTTGTTACAAACCATACATCTTTATGATTTGTCAATTTTTCATACTCATCCTTACTCAATTATGGAACAAAAGCTTAATATATTAATTTATTTATTGTTGAATGTGTAGAAAGATCGAGGAACAGGATAGATTTTTCCTTATTAAGAAGACAATTAAATAAAATTAAATAAAATTAAATAAAAACCAGATTGTAGTATCATAGGTTATAAAAAGACTTACCATTCATGTTGAAAAACTAGCTTTCAGAAACATATTGTTCATAATATTAATCCAACATCTAAGGAAGTTACGTTAATCTCTAGAGATTAAAGCACTGATCCTGTAAACACACACACACACACACACACACACACACACACACACGAACGAACTGGAATAGATAGCACACACAAATCCAAAAAGCTTGTCTTCATTAAGAACTCCTTCAGATGTGAAACAACTATCAAATACAAAATACCAGTAGTTGAACACCAGATCAATATTCGAGATGTAGATGCTTAATTTTGCTCATTAAACTACTTCTTTTCTAACCAGCATTACCTCTACATGTCTAAAGCAACTGAAAATGGCGCGGGGGGAGTGAAGGGGGAGGAGGGGAAGCATTAAAAAACCAGGATGTTTTAAGATGTTCTCAATTACATCAAGCACTGGTTGTTTCCATGGCAACCTTAGACCAGAATTATCTGTTGAGTGTACCCAACCAGTAGTAACTCTAAAGCTTTAATCCATGCACACAACGTACACCTTTAGATTTAACACTTCTCCCCACAGTGAGCATTTATCCAGCTGAAGCTCTATTGCATTTTTTCAAAGGCTTACAAGACATACAACATTAATGCATATACCTTCTTTTGAACATATTTAGTGCCATGCTGAATCAGAGACCCAAATTAAAATCTCTCCACTATTAATCATCTAAACACTCATGTTTTAATGAGAATCCCAGTACTCACATATATTAAAAAGATGTAATATTAATGACTCTTCTAATGAACTTTGTTACCCAGATTGCTAGTGTCATCTCATTTTTCATTATTTTGGGAAAATAGAAGGGTAGTGTGAGTAATGGAGGTAGGTGATTTGAAAACTGAGATTTGCAGCATTAAAACATTTTTAACTTCTCTTATTTCCACAAGGAAAAAACCAGAGTAGATGCTATGGTTGCAAGAGATCATGTATAATTTACCTAGAATGAAAAATGAAATATAAGATTCTGAATGCTAAAATAATATTCATTTGGTTCTGCTGGTTTCAAACCATTATAAACTTTGGCCAATGACCAACTCAATAAGCTATTCAATCACATGTGAAATCTGTCAATTTTTTCCCCATGAATTTAAAGCTGTACAGTATGAAGAATCAAACTTCCTCTCACAAGAATGTAAAAGCAAAATAATCTCATACATCTTCTGAGGATCCAAAGACACTTTTAGAAACATTTAAACCTATTTTACAGATTGAGAAACTGAAACACAGACAGGACAAAAGACTTGCTCAAGTTCACACAATGAGTCAGTGGCAGAGCCAGGAAGCAAACCCTGGGTTCAGAATACATATTCCATCACCTTACTCATACCGTTTAACCACAAGTGTAGATAACTAATTGCACTGAAGAACCACAAAAAACCAACTTCCTCTTTAAGTGCTGTAGTTGTATCAGAAACTGTTTTGCAAAAGAAGTACAACAAAGAAACTGAGCATTCAGGACAGTCCATTATAGCAGAAGGTGTTATATTAACTAAATTTACTTTTAAATTGAAGCCATTCAGTACTTAATATACTTATAAAGGAGCTCTTGATCATGTTTCTTTTTAAAATTATAAAGTATATTTGCTTAGGAGAGTTCAGGAAAAATTTACCCTATTTGATGACCCCTAAACAGTTAATAAGAATACTGCAACTGCGAAGACACCGGTGGTAGAACCTTTACTAACATTTTAAAAACTCTTATCAAAGAAACTACAGTGTGCTGCTTATCTAAGTAAGTGCTTATCAATAAACTTGCATTTTGTGCTAACCTAGGACATGAAAGTAAGCTATTACATAACCAGATATGATCATGACTACTCTTCAGCTTTCTGTTGTACCTTGTGAAAGCAGAGTCAAATATTTTTAGTATTTGTTTCTCAAGAGAAAAAGCAAGACAATTTTCAACTAAGGGGTATTCTGTCTACATCACAGCATTCACTGTTCCTATCATCCTGAAAGCCACCATAGTACTGAATCAGAAAATTAGAGTCCTAAATTTGCTAGGGTAGATGCAGCCCATGTGTGGCTGGCTATTATTGTCTATAGACAATCTGAAATGAGCGCAAAGATTTAGAGTTAATACCTGCAAATTTCAACTTAAAAACAACATATATCAATGAATATTTGGCTACTAGTTCACAAACTTCGCTGATACAAAAATGCTATATGCAACCAACATGCATAATTATTGCCTAAAATAGCACTTTAAGAACAAGCATGTTCACTTTGTTTATCATCAGACATGACATTACATTTCCTCCTCAAACAAGTCATGCAATCAAGCTTATCTTAAAATAGTTCGAGAAAAAGAAAGGCTTGTATGCAAACAAGTCAGAGTTTGTGAAGTCATTAGTTGGTCAATACACTTTTTCTTTTTATTAAACAAATGAATAAGTGACAGTGTTGCAGTATTTTTCAAAGTGTTCTCAACATTATAATAATTTATTGGAAGCTTGAAATAGTGTCTGGGGAAATGTATTTTCCCCCTCTTGTGAAATACACTTGTTTGGTATTGCAATGTGGTATAGACACATTTAGTGATCTTAGGGCTCAATGGTTCATTAGGATTTGTAGTTTCTACTCAGAGTTTTTCTTCCTGAACGCTCATTCTTCTGTCAGAAGATGGGATTTCATATTTATTTATTTGTAGAGTATCTGAGTGTACCTCATACATTAATGAATTAAGTCTCACAACATAGGCAAAGGACGTAGGAGGGAGGTAGGGAAGTAGTAGCCTCATTTTACAGGAGAATCTGAGGCACAGAGTAGTTAAGCGACTTGCTAAGAGTTCCCACAGGGAACTTATGGCACAGCCAAGAATAGAACCCCTATCTCCCAATTCCCATTCTTGTGCCTTAATGACGAAGCTATCCTTTCATCTCAAAAAGTGTCAGACGTTTGTCCAAACAAAAACATATGGATCTCAGGGAGAGACTAGAATCTAGGACCATCAATACCAAGCTACCGTGCCTTCATCCTGCCTCCCTTGATCCACTGCAGCATGGTTTTGACAGAGCAGTACTAACAAGGCATACCCCACCGCCTGCGGAACCACACCCTCTGTGTGTTCAGGGGGATTCCACAGCACAGACAAGAAATTAAATTTTAAATGTTTAAATTTAAATGTTAAAAATTACCTGTAAAGAAAAAAAATTGTTTGTGCCTCTTTTTCTTTCTCTCTCTCTCTTTTTTTTTTTTTTTTTTTTTACTTTTTATGTATAAAGGTTGAGCTGAAAAGTTTTAGGTATTTGAGGTCATGCCACTGTTCCCTACCCTCACAAATCCAATCCACTTGCCTGCCCTCCACACAAAACTAATCTGTCCCTTTCCACCTCAGTTGGGAGATTCTGATTTAGCTCAGGTATGGGCATTAACGCGTTTCTGGTATCCATATTTGTCTTCAATTTCCATCTTTTGAGGCTAAGGCCATTCCCTAACTATACAGACTCACAGATTTAAATTCATAGTAGGCACTTGTAATCATGTGAAAAAGGCTAAGTTAACACAATACTATGACATGAGCACATTTTGCTAAGGCCTATTACTTTCAATAGAAAAAATTGCTTGTGGCATTCCAACCCACTGCTGTATCCAAATTAATGTATGAAATTAATACAAGTTACCTTATCAAAATCTATTTTAGTATGTATATCATAAGACAAATTATTTGCTATATAATAAGTTGCTGTAAAAATAGGAAATGGGGATGCCATTTTACTTAGATTGTGAAATACCTGAAACAGCTCAATTCCAGTCGCCCAAAAATATGATCGTGAAAGATATGGATACAAATTCCTAAATAAATTATTTGTTTTAAAGTGGATTATGTACAGAACAGTGATGACAATTCTGTTTCATCAACTTTGTTGTTTGCCTAGAATTATGAACTTTGTGTATTAAGTGTGATTTAGAAAGAAACAGAGGAGCGGATGCACCTGCCTAAGACATATTTCTGATCAAGCATGTTTTATGCAATAAAAATAAGTTTGCCCCTTTCTCTCCCACAAATTAAAGAATACTATAAAATCACAAGTTTTGATAACTAGTGTTATAAATCAAAGCTACTACAACTAATTAATTTGAAATAGTAAACAATTAACTCTATTTATGCTCTAGTTTTAGTGATCAAATTGACACCGTAAAATGCATTTGGAATTATCCATTAAAATGACACTATAAATTCTAAAATATTAAAAAGAAGCCTTGTAATTAGGGACCTAATCAGTGTAACACAAAGGGCACCCCATCCAAAGTTTAAGAGTTAAAGAAAACCAACAATTTAAAACAAGTAAGCTATCCATTATTGCTAAAACTAGCAAATTTAGACCTGAAAGAGGGAAACAATGGAAACAAAACACTGGGAAGAAAAGTTAGCAAAAAAATACAGCAGTTAACATTTCTCTAACAAAAAGGAAAGAAAACTCACAAGCAATAAACTCTGTTAGCAAACACCAAGTGCTTGTGAAACAGTATCAGATTTCCATCTGCATATTGTAATAGCTCTTTTTCTTAGTTTAAACCAATACTCTGTGTGTTAAACTACAAAAAGGCTGATGGAATATACTGTAGTTTGTCTATTTACTACATAAGTCTTTCAATTACCATACAAACTGAATCTACAGAACACTTACTTGATCTGTCCCAGAGGGCAGTGAGTTCAGACAAATGGTGGCTCTCATTTTCCAGAGCCTCTTTCTGTTCTTGTAAAGCACCCCTAGAGTGCCTATGAAAAAGTCGATTAGCAAACCCTTCAAGTCTCTGCAAAGCTGTGGATGTCCCTGCACACGGGTTACAAGGTAGCTCCCGCTGTGCTGCCATCTATATACATTGACAATTTACTTAGAAAAGAAAAAAAAAAAAAAAAAAAAAAAGACCAGACAATCTAAAAAGGAGTAAAACAACTTACACAGAAGCTAAGAGCTATGCATGTGTCAAACTTCCTGAATGCAGTGTTTTCTAACCACTACGGCTGTTCTGCTTCCTGTTAATATATAAAACAGCACATTACGGCGCTTTTATTAACAAAACTCTTTTGAATCAGTTAAAGGTGGTGACTAAAAGAGCTGTAATAGTTGACAAACTCTGGGTTTAACTTTTTTTTTTTTAATATAAACACACATGATGAGATATCATCAGCATATCATATAAATAATGTGGAGAAAAAATCAAAAGCCAGATAAAATTAAAAAATGGTTACCATAAACATCCATAAACTAAACGAGTTACTGGAAAAAGGCAAATGACTAGTTCTAGATGTCCTTCTCTGAAGATACAGTTTCATTACTACTGTAATCACACCCTAATGTTATAGCTACTTAAATTATGGTAAATTAAACAATAGGAACAAAATTAAAATTTTGCTACAATTTTCTTAGTGAGGAAGTTAGCTGGTTAAAACAAATGATGGTTTATACTAAACAAAAATGAACAAAGTCACCACTTTTTTCCTTTTATGTTTAGAAAGCCAGAATGGAGTAAGATACAGACTAGTTCTTATGTACATAAGAACAGGAAGCCAGACTTTGCTAACCTTATTGATGCTGAGTTTTACCTTACTCCAAGTGTTAAACAAGTCAGTGGAGTGGGGCCACTTGCTGAGTAAACTATTATCCAGTCAGAGTGCTGATGGCAGCTCCCAGTCGTTAGTTAAGAAATATATTCATTTTCCAGCCGTGCCAATGGATAAGAAGACAAATGGATAAGATTTAATTAGGCTGCAACTATATTCACGTAAGCTATCTTGGAACACCCGTCAAAAAATGGTACAGTGCTGGTCACAGTTCTATTCCACCTATTTGGGAGCACTACTGTTGGTCCTCCCTTGCCCAACATGGGCTGGCTGGGATCGTTGCTGGGACTCCACCACATTACCCTCATATGAGGTGCTGGAAAAGGAGTGGGACAAAGGGGTTGGTTCTCCACTGCACCAGATGTGAGAACCCCAACCTCCCCATAATCTAATCTTAAGGGACTATTCAAGGTAGAATGGCCCACAATAGGCACGAACTACTTATGCTATGTTCCACCTTGCATTTAGCTGTAACTCTCAGAGTTCCTTTCCCAAGCCTGAAGAAGAGCGCTGTGTGTCTTGAAAGCTTGTCTCTCACCAAGAGAAGTTGGTTCAATAAAAGTTCTCTCTAATATCCTGGGACCAACACAGCTACAACTATACTGAAAACTTCTAGTTCAACTTTGTTAAACTAGGTCTGCCCCTATTTTTCTCCTCATATATCCCCTATTTATAGCCTTCAAATGTTGGCAGATATATATTCTTGGACCTTACTCTAAATCCATTTGATAATGTCAGACAACTTTTTGAGCAACACAAACTATGATAGAATGGATAAATTTTCAACAAAACAAAATCAAGACAATGTAGCCAAACATTGGGAGGAGTAGGGTTTTGGTTTGGTGGGCTGTTTGCATAGGGGCAGTGGTTCTCAGCCTATTGCCCAATCAGCACACAGCTGCAGCCCATTTGATATCATCAGGGCCATACAGGCAGTATATACATTGTGTGGATGAGGCCCACATCACACACAGAGAGCTGCACATGCAGCCCACGGTGGTAAATAGGTTGAGAACCACTGGCTAGGGCTTGAAAATTCCATTTGCCCTTGGTGAGTAAGATGAGTTTTTTAAGAAAGTACCATCAACTTCAAAAATCTAAATTTATACATTCCTTAAAGCAGCCAGCAGTCTAGGAAAGCTAGAACAGTAAATATATCCTATCCACCACTGTAATAACCAAATGACTCGAGGATTGAAGGGAAGAACAGCGATAGGTGGTATTTGGGAGTTGAGAGGGAAGTCCTTCTCAGAAAGTTTGATAACAGCAAAGGTAAGATTTATTCCCCACACTTTTTTCAGAGATCACATTCTTCCTTTTCTTCTCTTTTCTCTCCTCCCACTCCGCCGGAGCATCCTGTTAATTGTAGTTCCTGAACTCATAGCTACAGGAACCACATAGGAATAAACTTATAAACACAAACTGGGGTAGCTATCTGCACCTACCTAGATACAACAGGTTGGGCTTAAAATATTCCACGAACCTCTGGTGCTCCCAGCAGGGATCTAGAACAGCAAGCTAGCAGGAATCCCAGCATTCTTCTCTTTTCTAGTAACTAGGAGAGAATGGTTTCTTCCCAGGTCTCCTGTCTGTATGAAAGATGGCTTCGTAAGATGGGGGTGTCCAGTCTTCAACTAATTATTTCAGTTCTCTAGTCTGGTAAAGTTTCCAAACTGTGTGTGTCAGTGGAGGCCAATGAGGTGTAGTGTGGGTGCCTTCTCTTAATGCCCCTGTTGCCCCACCTCCCGAAGTCTTGCCTTTGCTGTGAAGGGTGGAAGCAGCTCAGAGGCTGGGGCTTAAAGTGTCCCGAGGATGGGGCCGGCATGTGGAGGCCCAGGGATTTTAAAGTGGCCTTGGAATCCTTCAGGCTGTGCAGATGTGCATCTGTTTGATCGGAGAAAAGGGAACACCCTTCAAAAGGTAGGTCTTGTACTGTCATCTGCACCTCATAGGGAAGACTTGATAACTGGAGCCAGGAGCTGCACCTCATCACCACCACTGTGCCCATTGCATGCGCTACCGCATCCGCAGCACCCAAGGAAGCCTGGAGGGATGCTTGGTTATAGCTCTGTCCTCCACTACAGCCACGAACTCTGTCCTGGACTCTGATGGGAGGAGTTCCTTAAATTTAGACATAGTTGTCCAAAAGTGAAAGTCATAGTGGCTAAGGAGGGCCTAGTGGTTGGATATTTTTAACTGGAGGTCCCCCGGTGGAGTAAATTTTCTCCCTAGCAGGTCCAATTCCTTGGCATCTATAATCTTGGGAGATGGACCCTGCCTCTCCTGTTCATAGGCTGTGGCTACAACTAAAGAGCCCAGTGGGCAGGTGCATATATAAGTACTCGTGCCAGTGGGAGGCATGAAATACTTCCTCTCAGCCTGTTTCACTGCGGGCTGGAGAGATGTGGGGGTCTGCCATAATGCTTTTATTGGTTTTGAGACGGCCTCATTGAGGGGTAATGCCACCCTGCATAAGCTGGGGGATGTCAGAATGTCTACCAATGCCATGGTAGAGTCCTCTATTTCTAAGAGCTCTTAGTGAGCTTTGTAATCATTCTGTACATGGGCTATGGCTGTCTCCACCACCGCCTTGTCCGGGGAGGATGACATAGTAGCCAGGATTGTCCTGGGGCTCCTCTAGTGCTAGCGGAACCCCCGCAGGGGTACAGCGAGCCTCCATCCCCTCTGCTCCTAGTACCGAGCCCCTCTCTGCCAGAGGGAGAGGGGTGAGGAGGAAGTGCTGTCATGTTCGAGGGGGCCGAGTACGACTGACACATGTGGGAGCTTTAGAACACCTGGGACATCTATGGGTCCCACATTGGCCACTGGGCAGGTATCTGCCACTAGGCTGAGGTCCATGTTGGGACAGCAGGCCCCTGAGATGCTGCCTCATATCTCTGGCCCGACCTGTGTTCACTCCACCATGATCCTTGCAAATCAGCTTGGGATGTTGAGCCTGAGGAGTCACTTCTAGGTGACCATGATGGTGTCAAGCCCCTTGGTGCCGTATGCCGGTGATGTAATGTGGAGCAGTGCCATAACGGTGATCGGCACCGTGGTGGTGAACTGTGTCAAGACAGTGACCGGTGCCTAGATGGTGAGCTGCGTCTCGACCCAAAGTGGTGTTATGTGACCGTGAGCAGTACCATGACCTGGAGCATCATGGTGACCACAAATTGGTGAAGAGACTCCAGCCAGTGGTGGGATCATGACCTACACCGTGCCAGTTAATGCTGTCACGGTGTCGAGGCTCGCAAGTCTGGGCAAGATGGAGGACGGCGTCTCACCATCATTGCTGGCCTGCCCAGTCTGCACAGAACAGTCTTATGCTACTGAGCCGTGCCTTGTGGGCCCTGACTTGGGGAATGAGATGCCGGGAGCATCAAGAGACTACTCATTGCCTCTTAAGCCTCTGGCATTGATGCGTTGCCAGGGTCAAATCCCCTTCCTGGTTCACCCTCAGCAGGGAGTTCATGTGCGTCGGACTCAACAGTAACCCTTGCTAGGCTGCAGTCGGCGGTGCCGGGTGGCCACCTGGGAGGGGACCACTGATAGCCTCGCCCTCTCCGTGCTCTTCCTCATTGAGGAGTGTCCGTGGTCTGATTTTTTCAACCTCTTCCTTGGCACCAGTGATGTGGAATGGTGCCATGCTGGCAGTGCCGATGTTCTGGCTGGCAAGGAAGAGTCATGATGCTGGGATGCTTTCAGTGCCGGAGACACCCTGCCTCTTGGTGGCTCCCTGATCGAGGCTGGTGCGCTCCTCACTGAGGAGGTGCTCAGCACCAGGTCCAGCTGGTACTCCGATGTCAGGAGAAGTGCCGGCTTCCATTAGGAAGAACTTCAAACTGCTGTCCCTGCCTTCTTGGTCCTGGATCTGAAGTTTTTGCAATTATGTACTTTGCCCTGACAAGCCCCTCTCCCAGGCATTTCAGGCAGCTATTATGTGGATCACTCACTGGTATCTTCCTTGGGAAGGTCACACACTGCTTGAAGCCCTGGGACTGAGGCATGCTCCGGTGTCCCAGGTGGGTTAGCCCCGGACAGCAGGGAAGAAGCTTAAGTGCTTAACTAATTTAAATCTATGTTGCTTAACTATTTACACTACAATACTATCTATTTACAATTGGTTACAGGTACAACCACTGAAAGTACTGGTTGCAGAGTAAGAGGAGAACAGCATTACAGCAACTGAGGAGACAGTGGGTCAGCAATTGCCTATATGCCACGCCATGAGGGCACCATTCCAGGGGGCACCAGAACCGACCCAGCATGTACCACTAGGAAAAAGCTTCCGCACGCAGTGTGTGCATACCTACATGGGAATGGACTTGAGCAAGCACTCGAAGAAGAACCAGACCTATGGTAACCCACCTCCATACCTGCGACCCTCACTTCTGTACTGCTGGTGGTGATGAATCTAGTTAGGGACATGAAGGCAGCTTCCCAAAAAGAATGTTAAACACAACACAATAGTGCAGCAACTTGTAAAACTATGCAACAGCACCATCTGGAGACTCTGCCATAACAGTATATATAAAAGATTCACTGTTATGTGCTCATATCTTAAAGATGACAAAATGTTTTTTCAGTAAATACAACGCTGTCAAAAAAGAAAGCCCTAAATTGTCAACTGATCGCACAGGTAGAGTTAAGAACAACAAATACACCCATAAAACAAAAAAACCCAAAAGGTATTTTACTGGCTAGGAGCTAATTTCAAAGTTCACTGTTTCATCTACAAGAACAGATGACATGGCAAACACCTAAGTGAGAAATCTCTTTGCTTCAATAGGTGTTTGCAGTGCCCTCAGATAAGAAATATCCTCCAGTTTACATGGAAAATGTACTTCGTGGCAATTAAGGCTACTATGGTATCTGTTAATTGTTAGGACTTTAAACCATGGGTTGGGGCTGTAAAATAATTTCAGTTCAGCTTTAACTAACTGATCCCTAGATCTTTAGTCTCCTCCTGAATCTTAATATTTTGGTGGATGCATACAATATTTTTGAATTGCCATGCCTGCACTATTTGTGTATATTTCAGTTTTTCCTTAAGGGATAAGTAGTCATCCCAGTTTCTTTCCCTTCCAGAAATCATTAGATTTCTTTTGTCAATTTCTACCTTCATCCAAGTAAACAAAGAGATACCGTGGTACTTCTTGGATGTCTGCATTTTTTGTAAGTGGACCTATCCTATACCCAGAATTGAGGAAGGGGAATCCTCTAATTGTTCATCCCGAAGGGTTCTTGCAAAGGGGACAGTTTGGGGGTTGTACTTTTGTTTGTTTGTTGAAGATAAATAGTTTTATTCCTTGATTAAACATATCTCTTCATTTTAAGGTACAGTTGTTCCCTAGACCCTACTGGACAAGGTAAAGTCTTTCCATTTTCAAAAAACCAAACAAAATATATGGGGTAGAAGAATGATTCAAATATATTAAACACAATCAAAGTTACTTTGATTAAGGCTCATGAATTTTTGAAAACCCATGAATCTTGCCAAATTTAGCAAATCTCTTATTGACTGGTAAAACATTTTATTGCTTAAAAGATGTCATCAACACTTACTACCACCAAATTATATAACAATAGGAAAATATAAAAAGTTATTTTGTTTAATTGTTTGTTGAATTAAAAAATGCTGTGGGGTCCCTTTATAAGCAGTGTTAACACAATTACAACTAGTTAATGAAAGCATAAGCAGTATTATATGCACTGATTTTACAACATTTTCAATACCATGTAATAATAAGAATACTAAAATATTTGTGTGATAAAGACATGAGTAAATATATATTATGTAATTATCCCTTCCCAGATATGGTAGAAAGCCCAGACGAAGGCATATAAAGCCAAAATATTTACATTCCTGTTTTATAATTGATTATAATTCTTCTGAGAAAATTTAAATTAGTGTTAGTAGCAAGTAGCTAAACAAGTGCAACCTCGCTTATGCTTTGCAAGCTGTCAATTTACGAGAGAGAAGAGAGAGTTGGGGGAAAAGGTAGGTTACTTTTTGAAGAAGCAGGTATTGCTTATTTATGAAAAGTGCTTCATTTTTGGTTTGCTCTTCAGAGAAGAGTTTGCTTTTTTGTATGCAAAATAGACAGTATTTACTAATACTCTACATATTTTAATTGTTTTCCATCTTAAATGCATGAAAATAATGCCCGAAGTTGGCATGCTGCTTTTGGAACATTTTAAAAGTATTAGCAATTAAACATAGTAACAAAATCAAATCATAGCCAAAGATTATCTACACATAATATTTGCCCCATTTTAGACCCAACATGCCAAGTTTCAACTCCAATCAAGATTTATAATCAAATTGTTAATCTGTTAAAGTTGGTTTTTCAAAAGAAGTTTTAATACACAAATAAATATACTGCAACGATGAGTGGCACAGAAATTATTACTAGTAAAATGAATACAGCAACATAAATAATCTCACTATTAAATATGCCTGAGATTAAATCCATGCAGTTTTAAATCAAAAAGTGCATCTTTTCCACAAAGATTTTAACCCTTGTTAGAAAGTTCCACTGAGATGAGAAATGTAAAGTTGGGACTGCAGTACTTCTATAAATAGTAATGCCAAGAGGAAGTTGTTGCTATGGAAATAGTGATTATATTTCTATTTTAATTCAGAAGAACTCTACTGGCATCTACTGTAAGGACCTTTAACTACAGCAGTCAGTGACAAAAATGCTTACTTACTACATCCATCTGGACCAGGGAAGCATAAAGGCCATGATGTTCCAATTGCATTAAATGTTTCAGTTTTACATGGTGGCTACAAAAAGAATGGGTAAGAATACCTAAGAACATGGAGAACCAAAAAAGAGAGTAAAACCCAAACTCTGAAGTCTTCAGCATTTGATAATGAGCAAGCTAATAGTTATTTGCATTATTTTCCCTTTCAGTTTAGCTCCTGAGAATTTGCTAAATTAACAATCCAAGATTATTAAATTCTTCATTTACCCACAGAAAATTACAACCTGAACAGCAGCAGTATAAGTTTCCCCATCACAGTTCTACTAATGGGCCTCAGTCCTGTCCTCCACCTAGGAATCATGATCCCAAGTTTAGTTTTCTCAACCTTCTCTACCTGTCAACCCAAAACCAACTCGTTTCTTCCTAAAAGAAATTTAATTCCTGGTCCCTACATTAGTGTTGCTAACTTCTACAAAGAGATAGATTTTAATTGAATACAAGTAATGAGGCATAAAACTCTGAAATAGTTACAAGAAGTATAAAGATAAAATGTAACTAATGCCTAACGAACTATGTTAAATTCAAAGCAAAGATTTTCCTCATCACCTGGTCTCAATAGTTTTACTGGGCAAACTTCTTAGGCCAGGACCCCTTCTTCTGTGTAATGGCAGCTTCCTTTGTTCCTTTTGGTGCAGTGAATCAATGGACGAGAGAGAGAGAGAGAGAAGGATGGGGGTGGTCTTGGGGTGTCTCCCATTTCTGTTCATAGTCCTCTACCTCCTTTGAGAAGGATCACCAACTGATATTCAGAAGACAAAAAGTCTGTTTGAACAGGAACCCCATGCTGTTTCTTTGCTAAAATGTAGATTTTTCATCCATTCCCCCTTTGCTGCCATAGAATGGCCACTTAGTACGTAATAGCCCATTGACCTCACTTATACCTTGCTGAGGTATTAGCTTGCCCTTTGTCTCCGAGGAATGGGTTTGGTCACTCCCTAGACTTGGAACATGTTTTAGTAACACCATACAGTGGAATCTTATAACTTTACATATAGTGTTGCTACATGTTTTACCAGGACAACTGTGACCAGCAAATTATAAGTTTTCAAATGATACCTCACACAGCATGCTTTGTACAAAGGTTATTACTACAGTGTGCAAGGGATGAATACAGGGGTACAGTTTGTCCCAGCCTCACAGAATACACTGCTGGGGGAGGGGGAATACTTTCTTGATCCCTGCTGGTGGCTAGCTGACACCATGAAGCATGAGCTTTAGGGACATAAGATATAAACCGGAAGTGAGCCCCAGGGTTGTTGAGCAATGCTGTTATACAACTGCACTCATAAATTTGTTCAGCTCTCTCTCAAAACTCATTAAGTTATTTGCGCCCAGGCAGCTGTTCCTGAACCTTGCCCTTTGACTGTTAGAAACATTCTTCTAATTTCCAGCCTGAATTTATTCATGGCCATTTAATACCTATTTGTTCTTGTGCCAACATTGTCCTTTAGGTTAAATAGTTCTTCATGCTCCCTGGTATTTCCCCCATACCTCTCTCAATGCATTTATATATCCACTCTCAGCCTTCTTTTTATGAAAGCAGAACTTTTCCAGGATCCTCTCATAAGATAGGCCCTCCATTCCTCGATCATCCTAGTAGCTCTTTTCTGTACCTGTTCCAGTTTAAATTCATCTGTCTTGAACATGGCTTACCAGAATTGTACACAGTATTCCAAATACCTTGTACAACGACATTAATACTTCTCTCTCTCTCTACTAGAAATGCCTCACCTAATACACGCTAGGATTGTGTTTGCCTTTTTCACAGCTACAACTTCATTTTAAAGCTTTTTAATATAGCTCATCAACAGGAGTACTGTAAGAACTGACAAACTGTATATAGTTGGAGCCTCAATCCTTTCCACATTGTCCCCAGCTTTATATGTAGTTGCCTCTCTCTCAATTCTCACACATGTACCCATTTGCCTGCTTATTGATCCCCACTTTGAGGCTATGCAGACTTAAGTAAATTACTAAATGCAATTTCTGTGCACTAATTCTCACTCTCCCTCATACACATACACACAAGCAAGTCAAACAAAAATTCCTGGTTAAAGGGACCAGCCTCCTTACCAACCCTATCACTTTTTATCTCACGGACTAAACCAAAATTGGAATTTTTAAGTAAAGCCAAAATATGTTAGGAAAATGCCCTAAAAGAACTGACTCCAAATTTTAACAGATTATATATTCTGATCACCTTGCCCATTTTGCCCAAAACTTTCCAGACAAGTTATACCCCATAATAAGACCATGTCTGTGAAACTTCAGATGGATTACTTCAGTTTGGATGAAGTTAGGGGGATTAAAATAAGTTTAAGATAACTTCCTATCATAAACATTAACTACATAGAAACTTGTATATCTGCACAGAAAAAAAAAATTCTCAGACCCATCAAAGAGATTAAAGATAATTCTTTAAATATTTGGGATTTACAATATTCAGTCAATATTTCTGTTTCATGCATTCTTTAAATTGTCAGTGTTAATCTAAGTGCCACACTCCATGGTACACAAAGCATTCATTACAAGTGGCACAAAAATACACACAAGTCAATAAAATTAATATAAAACATTAAACTGATCCTAAAATCAGTTAATAATATAAACTAGATACGAGTTTTATAGGGGACACAGTGCAGCAACATAGGCTTAATTGTTGATCTTTCTTGGCAGTGGTTCAATTTTTACAGAGAACTACCCATTTTGCTCAACAAGGCAATCAAAATTAATAAACAAAATCTTCCCTTTTATCTACAAACTGAAATTTTAAAACAAAGAATTGTTTTAATTAAAATTTGCATTTCAGAGCCTATTTCTGAGAAGATGTTTGTGCCTCAGCCCATTCCTCCCACCCCAGCACCAGAAGCCCAGGTACCACTCCACAGGGCCCCCACATGGGAACTAAAAGAAGCTAAAGGATATCAATCTATCCTCCAATTTTTTAAATCAGACAAGGCCTTTCTGCAGTCAGGCAATATACTAACTAGGGAAGCAGATGAATAAAATCAAGATGAAAATTATTTCAATATAGAGATTGTGTCTCTGGCAATTGATGTCAAAGAAAAGCTGCCAGAACACGCATCATGTGACTCCAATCTAATGCTTGAAGATAGTCAGGTAGTATCGCCATTAGCACCACACATTCAGAAAAATAAAGCTTTAAAGTTAATTGGCCTAATTATAAAATGTTTGCAGTCACATTGGTTCATTAGAATAAAGAAAATCAAGACATTGACAGGATATAATACCTTTATAATGTCCAAAAAGTTACAAAATAGTCAGCAAACTTGTAGGACTCTCAGACTGGGTGTTATGTTAAACAAAAATAGCAAGGCGGGGGGGGGAGGGGGGGCATTTTTCAGAAATGTAGAATATGTAACAGTAATTTCAGAATTCTAACTTTTTTCATGGCTCATGAGATTGTATGTATAGGATGAGGGATTGTGGTATGTGTGTGTTACAAGTCTGTACTGGGCCCGAAAAAATTATGCTTGGGCCCTGCCACTCCAGGCATGGGAGAGTCACTGAGTCAGGGCAATTGGCTTCACCATGCAGACACAAGCATTGTCTTCCCAAACATAGGAAGCAAACTATGCCCATACCCATACCTGAGATATAACAGGTATGAACGAGGCCACTGACAGACTCATTACATGTCCTAAAAAAATAACCACTGTCCTTGTTAATTGTCAATCATTTAAATAGTTTATTCACATGGGAGAAACACCTATTCTTATGAAATTTCTAATTGCTCACTGAGCAACTTGGGTGTAGTTTTCCCTAATGTGGAAGGTAGATGGGCCTTTGGTCTACCCACCCACCACCACTTTCCCTTAAACATTTTACAAATGAAAAGATGGGTAAGTAAATTCTTCAATAGTTTCTAAAGAGGGAAGAAACAAAAACCAAAACAATCAAGTCAGAACTCTTACAATATGCAAATATGGGGGATTTTTCCATTAAAATAAATTTAAGTTTGATGTTTATATGAGCTTATTACATACACAAAAATAAAAAAGGTGCTTTTCACTGTTAAACTTAGCATTTGCATGTATATTATTTATTCTATAGAAATAGCTTAAGATATCAGAACATTTTTGTTCTTTCAGTTTTACATCCCATTTTTCCTGTTTATGAATCTGGTTTTCTATCTGCTAGTAACTTCACTGGAAAGATAGGCATTTAAAGTTTTCAGCTTTTTTGCTCCTCCTAGTGGCTGTTAGAGCTGTTTTTAGAAAGTATCTGATAAAACCTGGAAAGTTATGCAAATTAGCATAATATGGTTTAAGCCTAGGAGCATTTAAAATGAATTTGTTTGATATCTGTTTAAACTAGAAGAGAACAGAAGTTATTTTAGGATTTCATATAGCTAATGAGAAATCCCTACATTCAAACAGCTTTATTAAAATATTTTTTGTGGATCATTAGCCCAGAATGTGGATTAATGCCTTTAGATATTTTCCACAGCAAACGATTCAAATTGGCTGAGACATTAATATTTAGAAAGGCAACAAGTATGTGCACACAGTGCAAAATTTAATAAGGCAGAGTTACTGTCTCAGGTCAAATAATCTGCAGATTACGGATCCCCAAATTACATATTAATTCAAGAAACCAGGATGGCTCTTTTGTAGTGACATATTTATGACAAGACCTAACAATTGCAAGAGCTCTTTATGTAGGAATAGTTTACAATCTGAAAGTGAAAGAGAAAAAGCTATATTTTCTTCTTATTGTACATCCAATTCAGGCATCCCGTGTTGCTATGTTGATGCTATGTGTCCACTAGTCTAATTATTCTGAGATCCTATGAAATCAACATTTCTGAAATTGCACGGACAAATTTCTTAGGTAGTTATTACTATGAACAACTTGTAACTGTTACCACACAATTTAAAATGGAATTATCCAGACAGGGAAATAAAAGATATGCCTCCCCACTCTCTCTTATTCCAATCATATTGATTTCTTGCGCCTAAAATAGGCAGGGCTTGAATTCAGCCAATACACTGCAATACAGCATACCAGCACGCTGCCTTCTTATTCTCCAGAATTTAAGTCCTTAGCTGTTACGGCTATGCTGAGATAGCTTCAAAGACATCAATCAACTGCTGCAATGACAGGAGCCTACATTTGCAGAATACGTAACAATAACTCAGAGGTGTGAACTGTTCCATTAATCTTGATGAATGCTAACTCATATGACCAATGTTAATAGTTAGAAGTGTTGACATTTAAAGTATTTCACTGTTCACAATATAACCCCCCCTGCCCTTTCTTATAAGCTTTGATGAATATCTGTACACTCTATAGTGACTGACAGCTCATTTTGACCCAAGTAGGTAGACTAAGGAGAATAATACCACCTCTTCCCTCCTCTAAAATGAGAAGTATCCAATCCCAAGGAGTCCAGCAGACCCCAGTGGGGTAACTGAGACAGGTTTGGACATTTACATGCATACGTACACACCCACACCCATAAACTGAAGCCAAGATCAAGAAGCTGGGAGGGACATACATTCCTCACCGAGGGGAAGCCAAGCACAAGGAGCTCACCAGAATGAATGGATGTTTTCTGACTCCAGTGAGGTGGAGTTGAGCCTAAGGATGCCAGAAAAAGGAAGCACAAGTATGTTTTCAACATCTGCACAATTTATTGAGAGTGGCTTCTTACGTGGGAAGTGTTTATTTTGTGTGTGGTGCAACTTCCCCGCAAACTGACTTCTGTGTGCAAGACATATTGTATTCATTGCTTTCAAAAGAATACCACTAAACTACATGCACACATGGTACTGCACACATTTTTTAGTTTGTTCCCAGAGCTTAAAAACGGCTATGTTATGAAATAACTCCACACTGAAAAAGCATTCTGTGCACTGGCATGCAAAATGAGTTCATCAAGTAGACTACTCAAACACAATGTTAAAATACATATGGAATAGGCTACGGAAGGGGTTGGCAACCTTTGGGAAGTGGCATGCCAAATCTTCTCCCCCGCCCCTCTCCCATGTGACCTGGGCCCAGTGCCCTGTCCAGAAGCTGCTCCCAGCCCCAAGCAGCACCATGCGGCAGCCACTCCCCCCACCCAGCCCTACCCTTCCCCCACCCCTCTCCCACATGATGTGGGCCCAGCACCACCAAAATTATACAACCCTGACACATGCCACTCAAAATCATCTCGTGTGCCATGTTTGGCATGTGTGCCATAGGTTGCCAACCCCTGGGATTGTCGCATAACACAAGTACGGTGACAGTCTAGGATACTAAGATGGAAAATTCAAAGCCACTAAAAGGAAATACTTTTTCACAACATAAAATTAAAATTATGGAACTTTTTGCCACAGGACTGAAGCACAAAGGAGACAGAGCTCAGGCCAAAAAAAGACCTAGGTGTTAATGCAGTTTGGCAGGAGAAACTGGACCAGTTGGCTGTGACATTTGCACTCTCTATTAAGGAGTCTGTGATCACACTCACCTAAATATTTGCAATCTAAAGGTACTCTTGGGGGGAATAATATTCTTTTTATCTTGTGCTTGGCTAGTAGGTTAACAAGTCTCTCAGATGCAGTGCTCAGCACAGATATCCCTGTCTTTCTGACTCCCAAATTGAACTGCTACAATATTATTTATATAGATTTATCCTGGAAGACCAGTCAAATTTCAGTTAGTATAGAAGTTATCTGCTCACTCAAATGCTATTATGCAGACATTTCACATGTTCTGCTTAGACTGCACCGGCTTCTAAGCGCAGAGTGGACTTTGATCTGTAAAGCCCTATATAATTTAGGTCCTGCCTACCTTAGAGATTGCCTTTCCTCACACACTTTCATGACAAGTGAGATCAGCTGGGTTGAACTTCTGCTAGAAGTTGCTAAATTTGAACTTGGATTCCTGGGGATAGGAGGAGGTCAACGTAAGAGTGTCAATTATGGCATATGTTTCCCGTTCAGATTCAAAAGAGCATAAGTTAGTTGGTTGACCATTCAGGGGAATGATGTAAGGTCCAGTGTTTTATCATGCTGGAATGGCTGGTAAGATAAATTGTGTTTTTTGGGTTTTGTTTTTTTTATTAGGGCTAAGGGGTTTATTTTTTATTAACAGATGCATTATACAAATTTTGTATATACTTCCAAAGGCTTACAACCGGTATTCTTCATAAATCTACAAACAGATAAAATAAAAAATCAAATGGAAATTATGAAAGTCATTCCTTCATTACTGAGTATAAGTGAAAAATTCATAACCAAAGTATTGACATAAAATGAAATATCACAAAGTAATTCTGAGCTTACTACAAATAGCGTATATTCTATTTTCATTTAGATATCAAAATACTTTCAAGACTGTACATGACAAATGAGAGGAATTGTCTTTAGTTTGCTTACTTTGCAGAAAGCTGCAATTGAGAAGTAAGGATTTACACAAGTCACTTCAGTTTAACTTCAACTGTTTAAGATTAGAGTGCACCACCACCTTGAAACTGGGCCAAGGAGACCAATTCATGACCCCTTTTGGTGGCAGTTTACCCTAGAAATACATAGAAAAACTATTCAGTGTTAAAACCAACCGTTTGCAATGCACTTTCCAGGAGTCTATTTAGATTTTACAAAGATTAGTATTGTTAGGATGTGGCAGTTACATGTAGGGCAATTTTTTTTTTTTTTGTAATAAAATTAATAAGCACTTAGGAAAATCTGAAGTGAATTTATATCCTAATTGAGATACAAGCTGCTATGCTTTTCCTACTGTAACGGGCTTGTCAGTTTAAATATATGACAGGCCAAAAATCAAAATACACACTCATTGTCATTTGGCACCAATAACTACAAGGCTATACAATTCTCAAGAAGAAATCTCCTCTGTATGTCTCTATGTATATCCAACTGTATAAAAGTTGCTTAACAGGTTTAATAAATATTTGCAATGAGTTCCAAGATCTTAACATGGAAAGTGCTATTAAAAGAGCCAACTATCATTTTTATTATTTAAAAAAGCTACTTAAACTTCCAAAAAGATATGCTATCCCTTATGGGAGATTCAGAAATAGTTAACAGAAGAAAGATGATAGTTTTGAGACAATGTCCTCTTTGAAGAGTTTGACTGAGCTGCCTCTGCCCTGCTGAGCTGAATACACAAATAGATCACTGAGGTGACTGAAAAGTAAGGATTTAGACAAATCACATGACTCCAAGTTAACAGATTAGATTTTCAGTGCACCAAACCTGCATAGGCAAGTCAAACATGAAACTAGATCTTGTTATTAGACAAGGTACAAGCACACTTGCACATAATTTCACCATTATTTTATCGTAACTCAAAGCTGAAGACCCAACTTCTGTTATTTTTATGGAAAGGAATTTTTGTGTTATTGATTTACGTTCTGCTGTAGACACTAACGAAAGTGCATTCTTATGTAGTCGTTATTCTGTGATATACTGCTTTAGTTCCAATATTTAATTCTATTATTCTAAGATTAACTCAATCTGATGGACAAGATGGTCAAGGTAATATCTTTACTGGACCAACTTCTGTTGGTGAGACAGACCAGCTTTCGAATTTACACAGAGCTCTTCTCTGTGTAAGCTTGAAAATTGGTCTCTCTCACCAACAGAAGTTGATACAATAAAGATATTACCTCAACCACCTTGTCTCTCTAATACCCAGAGACCAACATGGCTACAACTGGTCATTCATTCATTAATTTGAATTAATAGATGTCTCGTATTACTTTATCTCAGCCTTGAAAAATCTTCATTCACCAGACCAGGCATAAAACTTACCGCACACTATAGCCATAATTATAATAATGAAAAAAGTTAATCTCTTGCTAGCCTGTCAAAATTACCTTTGGGTGACTGGAATTTTACTTCGTGCTTTATATTCTGCAACAAGTAGAAAACCAATTAAAACCCCAGGGAAGACAAAGGACAGAGGTAAAAAGTGAACTGATCGACTATCTTTTTTGTAATTACAAAAGTATCAATACTTAACCTTATTACATCAATAGTTATGAACTGGGATGTCAAATACTGAACAGTTAAACGGTTAACCGATAAGTTTTAGTCTTACTGTTAAGACTAATACTGACATACAACAACAAAATTATATTGATTAAACGATTAACCAATAAAGTTTTAATAGATTAAATGGCTACCTTTTCTAATCTATATTTACATCCCTAGTTATGAACACAGACAGAATCTTACAAACCAAATAATTAACTCAATTTTCATATGAATACATAAACAAACTGTTGTGTCAGTTAAGGTTAGCCTATAACAGAACTGGCCAAACTGTGGGTAGTGAGTCACATGAGGCTCTTTTACAGTTAAAATACGGCTCACAGAGCCCTCTATACTCCTCATCCCCCAATTTCCACCTACCAGACTGAGTGGGGAGCTCAGAGTTTCTGCCCTGTGGCTGGGTGAGGCTAGAGGATTCTGCCCAGTGGGGAGGGAGTTCTCCAGGGGGAGGGTCAGTAAGTTTGGCCACCCCGGCCTATAACATATTACCTACAAAAAAACCCCACTACATTAAAACACCATCATTAAGGTTGGGAAGTCAAGCACTCAAAAGGTTAATAAAATAAGAATGACCATACTGGGGGAGACCAATGGTCCATCTAGCCCAGTATCCTGTCTTCCAACAGTAGCCAATGCCACGTTTCACAGTGTGTAAAAAGAACAAGGCAATTATCAAATGATTCATTCCATCATCAAGTGCCAGCACCTGAGGCTTAGAACACCCAGAGCATGGGGTTACAATCCAGACCATCTTGGCTAACAGACATTGATGGACCTATCCTCCATGAACTTCTCTAATTCTGTTCTGAACCCACTTCTACTTTTGGGCTTCACAACATACCCTGGCAATGAGTTTCACAGGTTGACTGTGTGTTGTGTGAAGTATATCCTTAGGCTTGTTTTAAATCTGCTGACTATTAAATTAATCCCAAGACCCATAGTTAGTGTGTTATGTGAAAGGGATAAACAACAAATCCCTATTTACTTCTTCCGTACCATTCATGATTTTATGGACCTCCATCATATTCCTCTTTAGAAAAGTCACCTCTTTTCTAAAATAAACAATTTCAATCTTTTTAATCTCTCATCATATGGAAACTGTTCCATACCCTTAATCATTTTTGTTGCCTTTCTAATATATCTTTTTTGAAATGGGTCAACAAGAACTGGATGCAGTATTCAAAGTGCAGGTATAGATTGGATTCATATAGTGGCATTATATTTTCTGTCTTATTATCTATCACTTTACTAATGTTTCCTAACATTGTTAGCTTTTTTGATTGCTGTCACACTGAGCAGATTTTTACATATAACTATCAACATCTCATTGCTCATCTGTCATTTTTGTTGCCCGGTTCATTAGGATCCCCTTGCTACTCTTCACAGTCTGCTTTGAATTTAACTACCTGAGTAATTTTGCATCATCTGAAAAGTTTGCCACCTCGCCGTTCAACCCCTTTGTCCAGATCATTTATGAATAATCTGAAGGACACAGGTCCCAATACAGATCCTGGGGAGACCTGCTATTCACCTCTCAGCACTGTGAAAACTGGCCATGTATTCCTACCCTTTGTTTCTTCTCTTGTAACCAGTTACTGATCTATGAGAGGATCCTTCCTCTGATCCCATAATCAACTGCTTAGTTCACTTAAGAGCCTTTGGTGAGAGACTTTGTCAAAGACCTTTTGAAAGTCCAAGAACACAATAGCAGCCACTAGATCACCCTTGTCCACATACTTGTTGACACCTTCAAAGGTTAGTGAGGCCTGATTTCCCTTTACAAAAGCCGTGTTGTGACTCTTCCCAACATATCATGTTTATCTACGTGTCTGATAACTATGTTCTACACCATAGCTTTAAACCGTTTGACAGGTACTGAAGTTAGGCTTACTAGTCTGTAATTGTCACGACGGCCTCTGGAGCCTTTTTAAATTAAATCAGCATTACATTAGATACCCTCAAGTCATCCGGTGCATCCCACTAACATTCCTTTTATTCAGTTCAGTGACAGTACATACACATTTAGGTTTTGGGAAGGAAGGCGGGTACACTGGAATCCCCACTGGATCTGCTCCTAATCCACTTCGATGAAGATCCTGGTCTTCAGGAAAGGAATCATTGCTATGTTGAAGATCCATCCCTTCATGAACCTGTTCAGCTGGCTCAAGAGATCCACTCCTGAACTGGATGAACAACAGAGCTCATCACAACTGTTTTAAATAAAATATTTTTCATCAAGAAATGGAGTTTTTCACCCCAAAATAAAAATTTTCCATGAAACCCATTAGATTTCTTTAAAGTTTTCTTTTAATATTTTCAGAAAAGTTCATCTGTTGAGACGGTTTTAATTTTGTGCTTTCCATTTTTGGTCTTCATGTTTGGTCATCATTTCTCATGTGGCCTGTGTGGTCCAGCAGCATCTTCGGAACTGTCATGCGTGGCCTGGGTTGAGCAGGGGACCAGCTGACTTGTTTTTCCATTTGTGTTTTTGTTTCTAACAGCACCACTAAACGCTTTCACAAATAACAGTATTTTCAAAGAAACAGGGTAATTTGTTGAAGTCTCTGGTCTTCATGTAATTATTAAGGCAGCTGGAGTTTTATGACTGCACACTTTCATTGAGGCACTGGTCCCCATTAAAGCAATGGCTTCTTCCTCAAAGATCCAAGTATCTGACAGAGTAGCCATTCCTTTGTCGAAAATCTTGTCCAATGAAACATGAAAGCCTCTGGATTAGCTAAACCTATTCCCCTGTGCATCATGTTAGACCCCAGTTTCTGACACAGAGAACGTTACTGGGAGCAAGTGATAAAAGGTAGCGTGGCTCTCCTCTCCTACATTATTCCTACAGGCTTCTACACACCGCAGTGCAGAAAGACGCAGCTGATGTTAATCATGATCTCCATCAGTTAACGGCAATACATAAGGATTCAGTTATGATAAACACTAATAACTTTTTCTTTCTTTTAAAGAAAACATATAGACACCCTGTCACAATGTACCAATTTTTATGAATTTCTACAATTTGTATTTTTTTTTTTATAGGGGACCAAAAATACCGTAACATTGTGGATTTTAACTTTTTAATAGGCCAATTTTAAATTGAGTAGGACTTGAAAGCTAACAAATTTACTTGAAAATCCTGGAGAAATTCAACTTTACTTAATTGATCATCTGCTGGAAATTTTTGGCAGGCACACTGATAAGAGACTGCTTTTTGGGCCTTGTCTACACTAGGATTTTTTTCCCTAATATTTTCTTCCATGGCTGTCACTGGTTCTGTTGTAGCAGCAGCAGTGAGGTCAGCATTTAATCCTTAATATATAAACATGGAAGTTGGTACTACTACTTTAGTATACAGACACTGCTACAGTCATCTATGCCTTTGTTTCTCAAGACAAGATTAGTCCCCATAGGGATTGATTTTAAATCCCCCTAGAAACTGATGCTGGTGCAGCGTTCAGCTGCCTGTTTGTCAAATGGTATATTTTATAGTGAGCATATTACACTGGTGGTGGCTGTATGATCCGCATTGCTTACAGCTTGGATTCTGGGTAGAATTTAAGGAGTCTGTTTTGACTAAAGCCTTAGCTACAGGAGTTAGCGAGTGGGAAGCCAAGGTGTAAACCCCATTACTTAATACTGGGAATTATGACAATCATAGATTTGGTGCAATAATTGCATTTACATTTTTATATGTTTTCAAAGACACCTAGAATTATAGATAGATGCTCTTGTGTTTCCATAAATCAAGCTAAATATATGAATAAAGGAAAATGGAAATTTAGATAATTCAGAATTATAGATAGCTATAGTGATTTATGGAAACATAAGACAACCTATGTTGATCAAACTTTTAATTGTAGACCAGGCCTTATTTATAATTTGTTTGACAAATCATGTTTAAAAGCAAGATTTGTTGCAGATATAGACAGAATTTATTAACCCCATGTAAGATATGCAAGCACACTTGTCACTGCTCATAAGTTTTTAATTTTAGATCTTGTAGTTCTAGTTACATTTTCCTTGCATCTGTAGATTTTTTGCTCATTACTGTATGATACACAATCAATTTTCATCAATAAAGTGAAGAAAACATTTAAACCACTCAATTTAAATTAATGAGAACTAATTTCATTTTGAAAAATAAAGTAGTTCTATTTGGATTACAATAGCACCTAGAAGTCTAAACAGGGATCAGGGCCCCACTGAGGTAGACACTGTACAAATATTCAGAAACAGTTCCTGTCTTGAAAATTTTACAATTTAATGAGATAACAGAGACAAAGAGGGGAAGAAAGGAAATATTATCCCATTTTATAGATTAGGACTAAAACTCAGAAAGATTATGGTTTGCCCAAAGTTACACAAGAAGTCTGTGGTACAGCTGGCAATCAAACCTAGATGTCCTGAGTCCCACTCTAGTACCTTAACTGCAATACCATTTTTCCCCACTCAAGGCGCTGGAGACTAAATTCACTATGAGTACAAATTTTCCCACATGGCCTTACTAACATCTCAACCCTGACCTGAAAAAACAACATATAGAAGCAAGATGGTAACAGTAATTTTAGTTTATATGTCTTATTACTGCTTCGCTTCCCTCCACAGCGGAGGGACAATGATTTTCAGAGTGCAGGTATTGTTTTAAATATCATACTGTGATCAGATATTCATTTGGAATTGAATAATTCATTGGAAGCTCTCTTTTTGGTCCTGGTTGAAAAAATGGTGTCACAATTCTCTTTAAAAAAAAACCCCTGAACAAATCACATAACTGTCACCTTTACTAGCTGTAGCAGAATGCCTGATTTTGCAACATGCACATTGTGCCTCAGTTTATCTGACAACATGACTGAACTCTCAGAAGCTATTTCCCCACTGGAGGAAAATGTATATAGATGTTTAATTGTCCATGCAAAGTAATCTGATACATCATCATTTGAAAATTCAGTTTTTAACCCGTTTTGTAAATAGAATGCCATTCATTCATAGTCTGAGAAAGACAATTAAAATAGGACAGCAATGCTGTCCTGAGGCATCACACACAGTGGAACTTCAGGTCAGTTGGGTAAGGAGGAGATTGTGCTGCTGAAACATGCTTTATTCCATGAATACTAAAGAAATATAGCAGCAACAGAAGATCTTCCAAAGATTTGAATAAAGGTATAATCCAGGCTATTCTTAAATCAGCTGAAGTAGGCACTGAAAACTATACTAACAACAAACAAATCAGATTTTTTAATGTAATCTATAATCCACGCAGTAAAAAACACAAAATACACAAAAGATACTTTTTCAGCATCTTGACAGGGACTAAAAATGCAAGGCAATTTAGAGATGTGTCCTACTGAAAAAAATCAATATGCTTTTTTAGTTTTGTGCAATTGGGAATTTCCCTTCTGTAATTTTTGTACAGTATAAGAGGCAGATTCAGAAGAAACAACACTCTCAGTAGTACTGAGATGACAACTGTACTATGATTTAGCAGATGAAAAACACCATACACAGAAAGAATAAAGTATTATCAATTTAAATATATAGAGAAAATGCATTATGTGTACTAGCTTCTAGACAACATGAATCCCAAATTTGTCAATTTTATTATGCTGCCAATACTGACTTATTGCTGAAGTCTTGTCGTAATATTCAAATTATCTGAGAATTTAATAGTGTGCATTCATAAAGTAAGTATGAAGTCAATTTGTCTGTTGCCATCTGAACCAAAATATAAACAAATATTAGAGTAGTGCAGTGCCTTGTATAATAATCTCTCTCTAAAATAGGTGTTCATTCGTACACAATTAACCAAATAGTGCCGCATCATATGACTTACATGATAGACATTTTCTATTGACATGGCTCAACAGAAAACCAAGAATGCATAACCTCATCATACAAAAAATATTCCAGTGACTAGAGCTAAGCATTAACTTTATAATTGTTTCATATGTCTTTATGAAAAGCTGAAAATTCTTGTCCCAAATATTAAAGTTTGCATATCCTTAGACAAAAAAAAAAGTATTTACCGGTCGGTAGGCAATAATTTTTAAAAATCCCCTCTGAATATTTAGGTTCAAAATTTCAGTCTGGCCTAAAAAAACTTCCAATATAATTTTTTGCCAGTAATTCATTACATGCATACAGGTAGGTTCTCAGTTGCTATTCTAATTCCTATCCATTTATATCTAAATCTTAGTAATATATTCATATGAAGTACTAGAAAATATTACTGGCATCATGCACTGTAAAATGAATTTGACTGCTGTATTTTACAAGCTCTGCATCCATTTGGAGCCAATGAAAAACTGACTAAAATTGTTCTAAACAAAAATATAATGAAATTTGAAATATTTTCTCTTTCCATTTATATATACAAATAAAACATACATATTTGATACACTAATGTTAAAAATCTGTCCACTGACAATGTTTAAATTCTCTATTTGAAAACCAAACAAAACTAAAACATGACAAAATAATACTTCTGAGATTTAAATGGTACATTATCTGACCACTATCTCCACTCACATACACATACTTTCCAAAATATAAACTCTCCAAAAACACTGTTTGCAGTTTCCTGGTTTTGGCATTTGTGTATTATATGTTTTTTAAGATACCAATATTTCAGCTAGACATATTTTAATTAGAAAAACTGAATATATACTATGCTAGTCAGTAAAAATTTCTCCATTATTTTATTCCCAACTTCAAATGGATAATTTAATTAACAGCAACGTATTTGTCATTCACACAAAGCAGTATAGTAGAATGCTGATAACCAGAAATATCTTTATGAAGAGATCATTAGAATATTTTACTTGTTTTAATTCTTCATAAACTTGTCCTTCCCCTTCTCCTACCTTTCTCCAATTTCAAAAGCCATACAGTAGGAATAGAAACTGCAGACATGGTTACCTCTTTAACTGTTCAAATGGAGACTGCCCTTCAGTTGCTGATGAAGTGATTCCTGTCTATACAGTATGTAAAATGCTTTGGTATCCTTCTGTATAAAGAAGCTACAAAAATTTAAGATATTATTATGTTACTTTTAAACTACAAGAAAATGACTTTTACGAGATTGTTTTATTATACATCATTCAAAAGATTAATATTTTCTTATTTAAAAAACTAACCACTAACAATATAGTAAGCCTCTCTTACTTGTAAAGTACCAATTCTAGAAGTACTTTGACAGAAGCTTAATATAGGACTCTAAATACAGTGTTTTAGTACTTCATACTGCAATTCTGAATGTTTAGTTCCAAATTTATCCAATAGTGTGGCAATTAAACTGAGTATATACTTGCAGAACCACACCAATTAGAAGAGAGAACTGTATAAAGAAATAAACATTTTATTTCTGTGGTCCCTATCTAAGGAGATAATCTGCCGCCAAAGAATAATGTAAAGAAGCTGTCTGCTACCGCAACAAATATCTCAGATCATACCTCCAAGCTTCACTTGTGGAGGGACTCTCCCAAATACAAACAGTCATGAGTAGCACTTATATGACCACCATGTGACGAATCACCAGAAAAGGTAGTATACCCTACTCTATTTCCTCCTGGGCAGTTTCAGAGGCAACCACAACCAAGAAGAGTCCCTGCTAGGGCAATGCCAACATAATCATGCTACTACTAAGGTATTGCTGTTGGTAATAGCCAGTTCAGAGATAAACCGTATCCTACAACTGGAAGAGGAATTCCACAATGGGAGTTGTTTTCATTCTTCCATGAGAGGGAAGGATCTGTCTCCACTACAGGAAACAAACTGATTTAAGCTGAAGGACATTATGGTACTTGTATGATTAACCACATTTTTTTCACCCAAGGCAAAGAGATGCCCCTTGGTATCAATACCTAAAAAAAAAATTGAGTTAAAAGACATGACAAAGTTTGTATCTTCCATGTTATGAATCTTCTGTGTACAGTGCTGATATTTTGGGAGAGAGCAAATTTTTTCTTAATGATGTTACTTTTCTACTTACTACCTAGTCCACTAACAGGGACCAATGTTAGCATATCTCCATCTTCTAAACTGAATTTTTCCTTCTGGGGTATTTACTACCTTGGTTACCAAAAAACCTACAGTATATGACTTGGGGTCAAAAATATACTCCATCTCTCACAATTATTACATGCATTTTACTACATCCAGCTTCTTCATGGTTAAGCGTATACTCAACCTAAACCAACAGTTTATTAAATGTAAGCTTTTTCTATCATCAGGTTAGCCAAAACAGATTGGTTTCATCACTACACTATTTAACACTTTCTCTCAGTGAAATACTATCCTGTCTTCTGCCCACAGAAATCCAAATCCCATCTGCTGCTTTATTTCCTATAAATGCAACAGACCCCCCTGCAATTTGCAGTCAGCTTCTATAAATGTGTCTCAAGAGTTGCACAAATAGCAAGTTGATTCTGAAGATCAACAGATTTGATATTGTAGTGTTCAACAAGCTGGCACCAGATGCATGTGTCTTGTCAAAGAAAACATCTTATTAGGCACTGCTCACATTTCATAGGAGTCCCCACCATTTTAGATCCTTAATATCTTAGACACACAGTCTCTTATTACTCATAAAACAACAAGAGAATGTATAAAGGAAGCATAAAAAACAAAAATTCCTTCCCCCTCAAATCAGTATCAGCAATAGCCCAATTAAATTCAAAATGAATGGGTAATCTAACCTGAGAGAAATGTAGCTGGATTAGAGTAATGAGATCTTAATGAATTTTGTCACCAGGCAATGCAAGTAAAGTAAAGTATGATGCTACCCCCCTGCTAGCTTAAGACAGCTCATTCTTAAAGAAGAAAATTAACAGGGGAAGACAAATACATAGCCATTAACAGCAGCAATGTCAAGTGTGGAGAATCAACTACATTTTCTTCACAGCATGGTTAAAGCACACAGAGGGATTGTATGTGGAAAGCTTGCACCTATGCTACCCATACTGCACCTCTGCTACTCCACCATTTCCCCTGCTTTCATTCTTTGGGCCATTCCTCCTAATTAGTAATAACCCCACTGCTGGCCTCTGCAATTGCTCATCTCTCTCCTTGCCAAATTTCTGAAAGACAGCTGTGAAACTGACTCTTCCTTGCTGCCTGGGGTGGTTGTGGATTCTGCAAACAAACAGAGAAACACAGCACTGCATCAGTTCATCTGTTGACGATTATATTCTCAACCACAAAGGCTAGAAACTTAATTCTGGCTGTAAATGAAAACTTAAAATTGACGTCTTGGGCCAGGGAAAGCCCTCCCCTCTTCACCTGACAGTAGAAAAAGTGGATTTTTCAAGCCCTGCACTTAAAAACAAAAAACATGCAATACAAGAGATAGACTTCATCAAGTTTATTTTTGTCCTTACCTTGAAGGCTTTGCATAAATCCACTGTGCTTACATACCCAACCATAGGTGCTGCACCCCCTGTCTTGAAGTGGTTTCCATTACATACAGGGTTTACAGTTTGGTTCAATGGCTCTCAGCACCCCCACTATAAAAACTGTTCCAGAACCCCTTTACCCAACCCTCTCTCTTAGGTTATGTCTACACTACAAAGAAAAACCTGTGGCACAGAGTCTCAGAGCCAGGGGCAATAGACTCGGGCTTGTAAGGCGGAGGATGTGGGGCTAAAAATAGCAGTGTAGTCATTCCCACTCAGGCTGGAGCCTGGGCCCAAGACCCTACCTCCTCGCTCAGTTTCAGAGCCCAGGCTCCATAGGCAGGGAGAACATCCATACTGCTATTTTTAGCTCTGCAAGCGGGAGTCAACTGACTCAGGCTCTGAGACTCAGTGCCACAGGTTTTTTCTTTGAAACGTAGACATAACCTTACTTTGCTCCAATGATGATAGTTTGGATGACCCATTAGTCTGGTTCTCCCATAGCTACCTCTATGCCACCATGGAGATCTGTATATATGTGTAACTGCTCTTATTGTTCTCCCCTTCCTTTCCCTACTGTTTGTTACTCCTGATTCTCCTGCTGCAACTAAAATGAGTGTTTTAGGGTCAGCAACTTTGCCTGTCTATTTGTATTGTAAGGCATGCAGAACACTGTGGGGCCCTCAAAAAAAAAAAAAAAAGAATCTTCACTTGTGATCCCTTTGCTAACTTTGGTAGTTTGCGTAATTTTTGCTTTAGTGATTATGTAGGTTACCAAATTTTTTTTAAATGGCCCACAGAACCACCATGTCATCAATATTTTTTCATCACTACAAAAAGACTGAGATACTGTTTTTTGTGGCTGATATTTGAAAATAGCTTGTTATAACATCTTGTACTGTATAACTGGGGATTTTCAAAGGATCTTAAGGAAGTTAGGCAAATCCCACTGAATTTTAATTGAGCTAGACACCCAAATTCTCTTAGAAAAACGCCAGCCTAATTCATTACCTTTTACTAATAACAACGATGGAAAGTAAATAACTGTTATACAGAGAAAAAGACAAAAATTAAGTGCAACCATGCCAATATGTTTCACTAGTTAGGACAATTATCTTTTTAAAGTGACAAAACTTAGTAAGTATCATTATTAAAAGACAAGTCATGGATATGAAAGGCTCTTCTGATACTCTGTACATGTATACATGTGAGGTAAATTCTGAATTACTAGAAAATAATCACTCAGAGCTAGTATCTACTAAGTTTAAGGGCCCTGAAGAAGGAAATGTAAGTAGCGCATGGTCAGAAATAAAATAGTTATCTTATTCTCAACAGCTACTGACCTTCAGATTTTATGCAGAAACATCTTAACACACACAAATTGTGCTAACAAACAACACTGGGAATATCAGTCTTTTTTCAAACTCTCCTTCCAGCCTTATATGTGAGTTTATGAAAGAAATTTAACATTCTACTTTGGTGGATACTGGGAAGAAAGGATATACACTAAAGAAAGTTTGCAGCAGGGGAGGTCAGGGAAGGATAATCCCAATATAACAGATGATTCCCAGGAACAGATTTTAAAATTGCTAATACCTAACTGGTGTTTTTAAAAAAAAAAAAAAAAAAAGCTATTTTCTGCATGAGATAAACACCCCTCCTCTCCAAATTAAGTGCTCCCAACTCCTCCATTTGAACAAAATTCAAAGATTCTACTTATTTTCATTTACTATAGCATCTAGATACCTCATTAAAGACTGGGGCCCCATTTTGCCAGGGGTTGTATCCTACAGACAAAGGAGAGAGGAAAGATTATCTCCGTCTGTCAGATGGAGAATTGAAGCTGAGAACTTGAACCCAGGTCTTCTGAGGGCTTGTCTATATGATGTGTTAGTCCATTCTAGAGGGGTTTAAATTCCAACAATAGTATGCAACATATTAACTGGCTCGTGTGGACCATACTGGTGTAAACTAAAGGTGTCCTAATACCTGTTAGTGTAGTATTACTTGAAACAAGACCAGTTAAAAGAGCAGACTAAAAAGAGCAATTTTAAATTAGATAGCATAAAACAATGTATCCCTTTAATTGCAATGGATTTTTGGTGATCACAGATGCTAGCAAGAAAAAAAATAGTAAAAATAAAATAAATTGTTAGACACAAACAAAAATTAGTCTGTCCTGCTTCGGTTAAGAGCGTTTTTTGTTGTTGTTTTGTTATCTAATGCAGATAGGCACAGTTTTGCTTTTTTTAAGTCATGTCATGCAGCTTAATTATTTGAAAACAATCAGTTTCATTCATATTTTCAAAGAAGGGTTACAGCTAATCTAACTGTAAAATAAAATAATAAGGCCTTGCCCAAATTATCCCCTTCACTTTCATGGACTGAGAAAATAAAAAAAAACAACATGTATTCCCAGATGGTGCAGAAACGTGTGAAGTGTTGTTTTTGTTGCATAGATTTTTGTTGTCCTAAAGCCCAGTGACAAGACAGAAGGCTGGAGTATCTATGCACATGGGAAAGGAAAACAAGTGCATAGTCCCTGGATCAACCTTAGAGAAATTCTGAAAAAAACCACTGGAAGACAATATCCTCTCTCGAGACACCTTGCCTTCAAGGAAGGGTAGGGCTTGCAGGAACAAAATATTAGAGATACTTTGGTCCCAGCTGGAAAAGCAAGCAAGCTCCCTAGCATCCCCATCCCCTGAGTAAGCATAGACATACTGGTTTCTAGGCGATCCCCCAAAACCTCCAAAGGTCTCGGGTTATCAATATCTGGGAGTTTGGGGAGCCAAACTTCCTGCTTCATGTGGATCAAGGAAGTGAAAGGGTGAGCGGAACATGGGAGAGTGTTAAATCTCTCTCCCTCCCTGCAATGCAAAACCAAGTAGGAAATACCTTGAAGGGAATCTCAGTTAGCAGTACCCCATATGCTAAAACCTTATTTTTGAGACATTAACAATCTGGGTCTGATCTATTACCAGAAAAATCAGGAGTTGCTCTTACAGCACAGTGCTGGCATACTAAAAAACTACAACGGTGCTCTGGTACAGCAATCTTTTCAAAATGCGTAAACTATTAATTTGATGCAGATATTCAAACACACCATTTCACCAGCATTATCTTCAGGCCAAATGGCCTGGAGATTATTTGGATGAACCAAGTCCTAGGATATTGCTGTAAGTTACTTAGATGCTTTTCATCAACAAATTTTATTGCATTAAGCATTTGCTAGAAAACACTGCTTTAAAAGGAAAAATATCTGAAATTTAGAAGTTGAAAAACTTTTTATTCACTTATCAGCTTCTGAAAATTACATGATTATAAAGGGACTGTTAATTTAAAAAATTTACTTCTGTCTGAAAACGTTTGACCTATTTTTGTTACAAACAATACCTACAATTACCATAGCTAAAAGAGATTATGGGAAAAAGGTATTTTCTCTATTTTTCCAGTTTGCTTGCTTGCCAAGTTAACAAGGAACTATAGTGTATTACTTAAATACTAAAATGTCTGGAGTTAATTTCATTAATATATCCTAATCAAAGACTTTGTGCTACTCCACATGAAAAGCTTGGGTGAAAATAGTGTATTTTTAACAAATTTAGCTTAAATGCAATGGTGGCTTTGTAATGTGATCTAGATTGAAACTTTCAATGTATTTCATGTTACCAGACAACCAACAGACTGTAATAAATCTCAGTCACTACCAGCCTTACTTAAGCCATTCAGTCTCCCCTTCTGTTTTGTGCATTAATTTTAGCAAAAGAGTGTACAGAACAGATGGTCTGCCCTCAAAGAGGGAGAAGTTTCTAAGGATAGGTCTACACTGAAGGGGGGGAAAAAAAGACACCTCGCAGTAGCAAGTCTAAGAGCCTAGGTCAACTGACTTTGGCGCTTGTGCTACAGGACTAAAATAGCAATGCAGTCGTTCCCACTCGGGCTGGAGCCCAGGCTCTAAAAACAGGCAAGAGGGGTGGGTTTTAGAGGCTGGGCTCCTGCCTGAGTGGGAACAGCTACGCTGTTATTTTCAGCCCTGTAGTGTGAGCCCGCAAGCCTAGGTCAGTTGACTCAGGCTCTGAGATTTGCTGCCACGTGATTGGTCTTGTTTTGTGGGTTTTTTTGCAGCATGCATGTACCCTAAATTAGAAAAAAATAAATAGTTCAACAACAATACTGCATTCTAACCTAAGTAAGCACTTGGTTTCCATCTTTCAGGGTTTTTGCAGAATCCTCAGTTTTCTAATTTCACAAGTATAATTCAAAACATATAATATTAAAGTTCACTTGTTAAAACATTTCTACAATATGTTGTTGGATTACAAGTTTATTTTCTGTTATTTGCTACCTCAAATAAAAAAAATGCTATAGCAGCCACTTAGAGTAACCATACGCAAAGCGTTCTATTAAGGGGTGTACAACTAAGTGGGTAAAACTTTATGGAAGGTGACAGTATAAAGTGTGAGTCTGAACACACCTCATTAACACTGCTTACTGATTAAAACTGTAATAGCATTCCACCTTAAAAGCAAGCCATCAACTTGAAATGAATATTGAGTTAAGACCATTTGCGTGTACTGAATACATACTACATCCTTTACAGTGGGGTAGAACAATTAAGCAAGGGAGCTATCACTTGGCAGAAAGGTAAGTTTACCATAAAAAAAGTATGCCAAAACATATTGTACCTAATGCTACTCCCTTCTCCACCCTAATTAATAAAAGCATTTAGCACATAAATCTAAAATTAATTCAACTTTCATTTTAGTTTCTGAAGTTTTATCATTAATTTGGCATACAAAACTCTACTGAATATAAAAAAAACTGAAGCACTACCCACAATGAACCTCCCAGGTTACCTAGTGGTATCTGAAGCTGTTGAAGACCTATGGCATTCAAATTGCTTTATTTTGTAATTCGATATTTATGCAGGACATTAATCTGTCATATGAAATGGTGTCAAATTATTTCACTTTGAAATTCAGTTTACAGAAAACGAGTGCTTTCAAAAACATACCTTCACTAAAGTATTTTGAGCACAGACATCGTACACATGCATAGCAGCCAGCGTGACAATAGGCTGCAATGTTGGAATGCACTGCTGTAGTCTATTCTGCCAATAATTTACAAACTAGAGCCCCAATCTCATAATCTACCTTGGTGAATGGACACTTGTGTCTGAGTTCAATGGGGCTCTTTGCTGGCACAAGGGTTCGTTAACATGAATCCAACTGCAGCGTTGGGGCCTGGAATTTTAAAAACGGTATCCTAAGTACAATAGTATTTTAATGATTTGTAGAGAACACTTTAAAAGATATAGATGTATTCAAAATGGGCCTGATTCTTTTTTCACACCAGTGTAACGGAGGGAACAATCAGGTTTAAAGGACTTCCAAAACTCAGAACAATTATTTTAATCGGGTAAATAATCCACATTCCCAAATTTAAATGCTCACTAAACTAAGTTACTTTGGTACAGCTAAATGTTAATTTGTCCAGTAAATCTACTACAGCTTTGTGCACTTCCCATCAATGCATGGATTACTTAAATATCAAAGCTGTAGCAAAAGTCAGAAAATTCAAACATTACAGCTAAATCAATGCATACCATTTTCCTTTGCCCTACTGGTGCATGTTAAAAGACAATCTCAAACTTTCATATTACCCACCCCCTCCCGATTTTAACCCTGCAACACTTTCTCCCTTGCCAACTGGAGTTACATGACTCTGTATACCATACTGACCCATGTGTCAGATAACACTGAAATGCCTGCACATTACTAACTTGCATAAACTATTGTTTTATTATAAACAGAGGTGTTTTATCTATGGATTAAGTTATATTTTACATTAAACTATAAAGCACATTTATAAAATTAATATCTTAACTTTATTGCAAGTTTAAACTCTAATAATTAAACATATCACCTAATGTTCCACTACCCATTTTAAGATAGAGAAAGAAATTCAAGCTGCTTAATATCAAATGTCACCATAAACACTATTGGAATTTATCTGTCTATTCATCTATGCATATGTACCATTAATAATGTCATTTCCAATTCACTTGTCAGGGGCAAGAACAAAAAGCAGATTCTAGGTGCAGAAAAAGAATTGGCATTTTCCATGTTTAGATCTCAAGTTTGCTCCTTTAACATGTGCCAGAAAAATAACTACTCGGGTAACAGTTGCCAGGTTTTTCTTTCACCCTTCTATGATACTGCAACTTGTATGTTTGTTTTTCAGTGCTAACAGCAAGGCCTGGTCTACACTTAAAAATTAGATCAACCTAGCCACGTCACTCACAGGCATGAAAATTTTCACACCCTGATTGCTGTAGTGAGGTCAACCTAACCCCTGGTGTCGATGCAGCTAAATCAAGGAAATAATTATTCTGTCAACCAACCTCCCACCTCTTAGAGAGGTGGATAAACTACACTGACAGACATATCCCTTCTGTTGATAGAGGAACTGTTGACACTACTGCACTACAGCAACACAGCTGCAGTACAGTAACTGTGCCATAGCATAAGCTTATTCCAAGTGTGACTTGCTATTGGCAGTAAGAAATCAGAACTCCTGGTACCCTGTGGTTAAGCTACAGTGTGATAACAAACCAAAATCTGATCCTACAAACAAAGAACCAAAGAGACTGTACACACTAATATATCTGACAGTGCTGCTTCAAGAGGATTTTCTAGCTTTCTTGATTATTTTAAAACAACTTATCTAAGATGGTCTATTATTTTAGTCTACCTTATTCCATCAAGAACCAGCCACTACAAAGCACAATAGCAGTTCTCTATGTTCTTATGGAGAAAACATGGTTCAAGATCATCAGGATGTCAAGCTTGCTTTGGTAAAGAACAGCCACCTCATGAAAGAGAGGCTAGATAGGTGAGGAAATCTCTTTTATTGGACTAACTTCTGTTGGTGAAAGAGACAAGTTTTTGAACTTAGGCAGAGTTGTTCTTATCTCTTTCACCAACAGAAGTTGGTCTAATAAAAGAGATTTCCTCACACAGCTTGTCCCTCTAATATTCTGTCACCCATATGGCTACAATAACACTGCAAATGTCACAGAAGAGATATTTTATGTTTCTCGATGTTATGAAGAGACAATTGTCGTTTTCTTCTAGAACACCTACTACTGGTTTGTAGTACTTAAGATTCCCTTTGGGCTTGTCTTCACTGCTAAAAAAAGCAGAGTTTTTTATGCAGGGGTAATTAACATGCACTAGCTATCCAAAGATAAAAATACAGTGAACACAAGGCATTTGTTTTATTGCTATGTAAACTCACAGAGCTCAACTCTCTGCCTCGCACAGCAAATCTCTGCCTCCCACAGCAAATCGGTCCGTCTGGGTCCCTGCTACAGCCAGGGGGAGGGGAGCGCTGATCTCCCATTCCTTCGGCTAGATCAAGGTGCCTGCAAAAGTCTTGTAGCCCAGCAGCAGCACTCCCCCTGGGTCCTTAGGCAACGGCTCACTTCTGCAGCCAAGGAGATGGGAGATCAGCGCTCCTCTCCCCCAGCTCCAGCAGATAGCAAAGCACTCTGCCTGGGTCCCTGCTGGAGCCAGAGGGAAGGGAGCACTAACTTCCCGTTTCCCTGGCTGCAGAAGGGAGTTACTGCCTAAGGATCCAGGTGAAGTGCTGCCACTGGGCTACCAGGCCAGTGCAGGCTCCTTGCTGCAGCCAAGGGGATGGGAGATCAATGCTCCCCTATCCCTGGCTCCAGCAGACAGCAAAGCGCTCTACCTGGATCCCTGCTGGAGCCAGAGGGAGGGGAGCACTGATCTCCCGCCCCCTTGCCTGCAGAAGGGAGCCACTACCTAGGGTTGGGAATCACTGGCCTAATCCATGAGAGCACGACTATATCTACTGTGCTGTCACTCTACAGCAAGACAAGATTTCCTGCAATTGACACAGTTGACTGGGAAAGAATCCTAGAGTGTCTTAGGACAAAGAATCATGGAATATGCCCACAGATACATGCCAGTGAGTGCACACACAGTCAGGACACAGCAAAGCAGGTCAGGATTTGCTGTAGGAACACTAATATCTAGCCTAGCCTAATCCAGGTACTCAGATTGAGCAACCAATCACCCAGGGGCAGGTACCAATCACTGCAATAACTGTCCAGAGTAGCCAAAGCCTTAGTTACATTAAAAATGCCAAATGCCAAGAATTCAATGATTCTTCAAAACAAATTCTTCAAAATGATTCTTTTGATATTGACATGCTTGTGAGAGTGGTGGGATGGGTAAATGCATAGGCACCACTAACAAACATAAGGCAACAAGGCATCAAATGATTTAAGATATTTTAAATACAAAAACAATCTGGTCTACAAACAGGAACTAGGGACAGTAGCTAAATGCTCAAAAGGTTAAAACAACCCCAAATGTTAACATTAATTTATGCTAACATTAATTTGTTATGCTGCTGGGTGACTATCCTTTCTAGGTATGATTTTAATTTACAGTTAGGGAATTTTGAACTATGAACAGTTTTATTTTTATTAAATGAAAACAAAGTAAGTCGTACTGGCTACAGACAGGCAAACTATGAATTATCATTGCACAAGATTTCCCACACATTTTAACAAATCTGGCTCAATCCTGACCTGAAAGACATCTGCTACTCTAATCTTGTATCTCTTATGAAAGGAGACTCTCAGTGTTTTGAGGATGGTCACATATAACACAGACATTTTCAAATGTTACTTCAGCAAGTAATTGGAACTACCGTTGATTTCCAGAAGGTGAAACAGTAATGCTGAAAGTTAACCTAATCAACAGTGTGAGCACAAAATATAGGAAAACAGCTTTAAATCTATTGCTTGACGTACAAGCAATATCACTGGAGCAAAGGTTTTCTCATATGCTTTAGGACAGCGGTTCTCAACCTTTTTTCCCCCCCCCGAGTACCAAGTACTTGACCTGACTGTACCTGACCCGAGTACCACTCGGGGGAAAAAAAAGGGGGGGGGGGGACTTGCGGCAGCGGCAGGGTTTCGCGGCGGCGGCGGCGGGGAGGAAGGGGGGGACGACTTTCGGCGGCGGATTCGGCGGCGCAGTACGGCTCGCATACCACCCAGCCTTCTTCAAAGTACCACCGGTGGTATGCGTACCACCGATTGAGAACCGCTGCTTTAGGATATACTCCCTATATCTAGAGGGGTAGCCGCGTTAGTCTGTATACAGCAAAAACAACGAGAGTCCTGTAGCACTTTAAAGACTCACTAATTTAATTTCTGCAGGCATAAGCTTTCGTGGGCTGACATCTGAAGAAGTGGGTTACAGCCCACGAAAGCTTATGCCTGCAGAAATTAAACTGGTTAGTCTTTAAAGTGCTACAGGACTCTCGTTGTTTTTCCCTGTATCTAATGTATTTAAATGTGTAAACAAGACTTCAGAAGTTGTCAGCTGGCAATTTCAAAGTCAAAGAGCATAAACTCCCTGTACAAAAAGACTAATCCTGTTGAACAAAACTACAGTCAAATCCTAAATATCACATCCAAAGGTCCCAAGGACTATTGTTTAATAAACTGAATGGCTTAGGAAATTAGTAATGGGTTATAGAATTTTTCACCTCTAGGTCACTGGTTTTAATCCAGCTAAGATGAGTAATGACAAGACTTTGTATCATATCACCCGCCTGGCTGTTCAGTTGTTATATGAAATTAACTGGTGGTGTCTGTCCAATTCTTAGTAGACAAACATCTGTTCCAAGAACTGCCAACAATACTACTAACTTCAATTAACTTATATCGGTAGTCTCAACGGAGGGACCAAATAGTGATTTGACATGAAGAATAAACAACCCTCCTCACCCCTAAAGCTAGTATCTTCAGAAGAAGTTGAAATTTACTGACCGGACAGCATGGGAAGGTCACACTGTATCTGCTTATCTGGCACCTTTCAAATAAGCACTACTTACATCAGAGGAATGCAAATAAGAGGGGCTGACAGTAATAGGTGCTCCCTCTACAGAAGGTATTGCAGTGTTGATAGTTTGGATAGGGAGAGAGTGAGCATGTGACAGACAACACATTGTCCCAGACCCATGAAAAAAAAGACAAGATGCAAGGCATGTGGTTTAATTAGATCGCAACCTTATTAGCTTAGCTCATCTGGGAACTACCAGGCAATCATCATCATAATCATTTCCACCTGGTGGAGAGATGCCATCAGCCCTCACTACGCTACAGCTGATCCCCAACACATTGTTAGCACCCAAATGCCCTCCTATCATATGAAGGTTAAGGGTTAGGAGTGCACGCGACACAGACAGGGGGTATGCAGCGAAAAATCCAGTGAAGGGAGGTGAGTGGCAGCCACCGACTTCTGGGGAAGCCAAGTGGCAGCCACCTGCTTCCCTCCCAGTCACAGCTCCCAACTGGGAGGCAGGCGACCCACACAGTGTGATTTATCCCAGGCCCACACCCCCCTAAGGACAGCCATGAGGAGTGCTGCTATCCACTCTGGTGGGCCACTTGTGCCTGCTCATACTTCAAAGTTCCCGCCTGTATGAGGAAAACACCATGTGACCCCACCATCAGGCCATAGTGATTGGCTGGCATTGACCTTTGCTCCTACGTGGAGGAAGGAGGGGAGAAACAGCAGGGGGTTTTGTGATCTCCCACAGCCACACAGCATTGCAGAACTCAGAACTCTCCTGCTTTATGAGAAATACAGTCGTCCAGCGGTAAAGGGGGAAAAGATTGTATTTCTCAAAGTGGAAAACTGAGTGTTGGGGTACTTATTAAAATTTTCAGAAGTTAGGGGGTACTTGCTACTTAAAAGGTTGAGAAACACTGGCTTATTGGAATAAACTAGCCAAATGACGAGCTCAGGTGATGTCTTCCCACCCCACCCCCAGCCAAGGAAGGGGGGACCCTTAAAGGAACCACTAGTCTTCTCCCCCCCCCCACACACACCAATACAAACAAAAATACAAACATCTGAAGATCACAGAAGTTTGAGCTTATAAAAGACCCATTAGACCAGAGTCCCACCATTCCTGTAGCTGCAGGATATGGTCCTCAGATGATGAGAGGAGGTATCTGGAATTAAAATTAAATGACACCTAATCTTAAAAGCTTCCACATGAACTTTAAACAAAACACAAAACAAAAAAGAAACCCCAAGAAACTCCATATCTTATATCATTGTAAAAAAAAAAAAGTGGCAAGGACAAAGACTCCTGACTAACTTAAAAGTTACAGAAATTAGGCAGTTTCAAAATAAAGAACAGAAAAAGTGTATTAAACTTTCAATTAGATAGCAGTTAAAGAGCATTCTAATCACTGAAATATTCTCTAATTCAATTTAGTAACTAATCTTAGTATAATCAAAGGTTTGGGGCTTTTATAAGTCTAAGATTTTATTCTGAGATTCAAAATTGCAACAATTTTCTTCCCCCAATGAAGATGGTAAAAGAATAAAAACCAATTTCTAAATTAATTTACTTTGTAACTGCATGTGTGCACTATTTCGCAGAGTTTTAAAAAGCAAGTACAGTAGAATCTCAGAGTTACGAACACTTCATAACTCTGAAATGTTCGCAACTCTGAACAAAACACTATGGTTGTTCTTTCAGAAGTTTATAACTGAACATTGACTTAATACAGTTTTGAAACTTTACTATGCAGAAGAAAAATGCTGCTTTCCCTTTATGTTTTTAGTAGTTTATGTTTAACACAGTACTGTCCTGTATTTGCCCCCCACTCACCCGCTTTTTTTTTTGGTCTCTACTGCTGCCTCACTGCCTACATCTAGTTCCAAATCAGGCATGTGATTGACTGGTCAGTTCATAACTCTGGTGTTTGTAACTTTGAGGTTCTACTGTAATGCAGAGATATACATATTACTTAACACTGGATTTCTAGTAATTTGTAGAAAGAACAAATACTTCCTACATACTTTACAATTGCTGTGGTTGATTCCTTAACACTGTTTAGACTGCCCAGTTTATGTAAAACATTTCTGTTTTATATAAAACTGACCATGAACTCTAGAACAAGAGATCTATTTATGAGACTAAATGTCATTTACTGTTCTTTTTTAATTTAGAAGGCTATAGTAAAGTCATATTTCCTTTATTAAAACTGCACCCCAGACAGATTCATTTTTAAAAAACCTAACATTTTCATCTCTCTTTTCCTCCACAGATAGCCGTAAGGTAGATCAACAAGGGATTCTTTTTAAATTTAATTTGCTTCATATTATATTTAAAATATATTGTAAAATTTAACTATTTATACAGTGGGGCAAACTTTATTCTCAGATACAGTAAAGCCAATGGGGATCATATAGATATAAAAAGACAGATTTAGCCCATTATGTCTTATTAAATGTATACAAAGACAAAAGGCCAAATGCAGAGATGCATTTAAGGAAGTCCAACTCTGTGTAATTTACATCATCTTCTGAGCCACTCAGCATGTAAATTAAAGCTATGAATGCTTTTATCCTGAAAGGTACTCAGCCCTTGCAGACTATATTATGTGATGCCCCATTAAATGTGATTGGGTCCACCCAAATAAAGCAGCTTAATTTTTTTTTTAATCTCACAACCCATAACAGCTCACTTCTGATTTTGGCTCAGTGACACTACAGTTGCTACAGAAGCACAGCTGTAGCGCCATTGTGTAGACACTTGTTACAGCAAAAGAAGGCAGAGCTTTTTTCATTGCTGCACGTTATCCACACACTCAGAGAGGAGGGGGGTAGATAGGTTAACAGAAGAATTCTTCCACAGACTCAGAGGTATCTATACCAGGGTGTAGGTTTGGCTTAATTGAGTGTCTCAAGGGTGTTTATCCACATTTCTGAGCCACCTGGCTGGACCAACCTTAGTTGTAGATGCAGACTATGCATAAATTTACTATATATTATGACAGCCTGGAAGAGAAGGACATAACAGGAAAAGGAACTAACAATATAAAACATACATTGAAATAGGTTACATCCACTTTCTTACATCACACTAGTCTCTAGTATGTAAGTCACACCAACTTATGACTCCCTTAGACTCAGTTACAAAATGTAATTTACACTACCTTACACAACATAGTGAAGTAGACAGAAAGTTACCATTTTGATTCCATTGACCTTCCAGTCCTGCTTGGATGTAATATTTAAGATTATGTTTTACATTATATTTCGACTAACCTAAATCTATTTATTCTGCAACCATATAGAGTGATCTGTTACTGAAGACATTTGTAACAAACACAAAAAGCTAAAGAAAACACACAGGCCACATTTAAGTATATCAGGATTTGCTACATAAATGGACCACTCAACTATATTGTTATACATTGACCACAGACAGTAAAAGAGCTCTCAAATTACATTACTTGAAAAAGCAAATGTAATTATCAGCACAAACCAAGTTACTCTCCATTGTTCTTTCAGGGACCTCAGCATGCCCTTGATATGCACAATACCATGAGCTGCATTCATGGATTAAGGACATATTATCATCCTTTAGTAATTGCTGGCTATTTTTCTGCTGCCACCCTGTATAATATATTCCAAATCTTAATATTCTAGAATTTAGTATTCTGGAGTTTAGAGTACATGATGCAAATCAAGCATGATTAATTCAGACGAGAAGCAGAAAGACTGGGTGATCAATGCAAATTTAGACCAGAGATTAATAATAAATCTATATCACTTTTTTCCTGAGAGACTTTTACTCCTATAAACCAGAATGAATATCACTTTTTGTTTGCAGTAATTTACTATGTGCAAATTCACAATTACTTGACCCTACATGGTAAACAAATCCATGTCTTATACAAGTGGTAGACAATCAAGAGACAATTTCATCCCCTAATTACAAAAGTTATGTCACTAAAGAAATTCCTAGTGTTAAGTGTGTTGACAAATTAGAACTCGGATTGCTGCAATCTAATCAGCACTTTCATTTTATAAGTAAACTCTTTAAAAGTGAGTGAGAGAGAGAGAGAGGGGGGGGGGGGGGGTTCTGAGGTACACTGTGTGCCTCAGAATTCCTGAAGGATTTACTTGATGATATGTGTAAAAGATTAATCCAAGTCTTTATTACGCCCGTTAACCAAAGATTTAATTTATCAAGATAAACTACAAGTAATATGGCTGCCATAGAAATATAACAATGTTTTGTCATTAAGAGTTTCAGAAATTTTTCCATTTTGTGCCTGACATTTATAAAGTAGTTCTGGTCAAAATGTGAGGGTATTTTTATGTTTACAAAACCAAATAAATATGATTTTTTTAAAAGATCAAAATAGTATTTTAAATATCTCATTAGATATTTGTAATCAGAACTCTACCATCATACACTAGTCCTGGGAACCAGAAAGTAAAACTGACCAGTCTAGTTTCACTGTCCAAGCCAAGGTCTGATCCTGCAAAAGAATCCAGGACAATCAATGGAGTTCTGTGGGGGGAGGGGTGTCTACCTGCATAAATCTGATTGCAGAATAAGTTTAAGTTATAAATAAATGGAAAAAGTAAATGAACAGTGATAACAAAAAGTTTAAAATTCCTTCATTTATAATAATCCAATGGTATTTCTAGTGACAGAGTTAAGAAACTGTTGTAAGATTAAGAATATGTTTGTAAACTGACAGTATTCCTTTAAATAAGTAGTTTTACTCTGGAACCTGCCCTGCAATTTACCCAACAGAAATGTATCCAAAGTTATGAAGTGGTAGCAAGCCAGTTAACTGACTAAAAGAGTTTGGTGTTTGGTGCATTTAATTAGTTTTAAATATCATGATAATATACCTAGGACAAAACCCATAAATCTACTAATTCACATGTAGCTCAATATTGAGCTACATCTCTCACTTGTAAAACCTAAAGTAACTTAAAATAAACATTTTACCTATATATCTAAATATATACTTCAATGAGTAGAACTCATGCACCTCCACAATACAGACTGTACTAAAGGGGATTGCTATATAGTCTGTAGGGGCAGGAGATGACAATGTTCAGCAATCCAGGAAGACTGGAAAGTTTCTGTCCTACATTCACACCAGCAGGATAGAAATACTCATGTACCTGACAAGTAAGAGCATAGATAGAAAGCTGTAAAACTCAATGTCTTCTCTGCTATCAAAGGTGTGTCCAGGGGTGGAGAAAATATACGTTGTTGTAGAACATTTGTAACGCTGAAGGCTAGGAGGATGACAGACACCAGCTTTAGAGCCACCCCTCCTCCTGCAGAAGCAGAGGCTGATTCTTTGGGAAGCAGCAGCTGACTAAGATGGGAGAAGCCCGTAGAGCAGCAGCTTGTGAGTGTGACAGACACCTGCTGTGGGACAGCCTGACACACAGAGGATTGGCGCGGCATTGGCTAGGCGGCTCGCTAGGCTGGGGCTGCTGCAGGCTGGGACAAGGCGATTTAAGCCGCTTACATCCATACACTGCTCGATACAGTAAGGCCAGGGATAGGCGATGCACCAACAGCAGCGGGGCTACAGGAGGGGAGCCGGGCACCTTGCAGCCTGGATCCCGCAGCGCAGAGCGAGCCCCCCAGACGGCAGGGGGCCAGGCACCTGGCTAGGCAGAGCCCTGGCTGCAAGGCCTGCGCTGGGCAGGGGGCTCCGTGCCGCAGCCCGCTAGGCCGCGGGGCCTGTGCCGGGCCGGCCTTGTGCGTGCGCGCTGGGCCCAAGCCCGCGGGGCCCCCTCCCCAAAGGACGAGGACGGGTCTCACTCACTCACCGCTCTCGATCTCGTTGCCCTTCTTGGCGGTGGCTGCGTTCCCCATGGCCGGGCCGGGGCGATGGGGGCCGGGGAGGGTGCGGTGTCGCTCTGGCGGGAGGGGGTGTCTGGGTGGCTCCGCCCGCGGGCGCTGCGGCTGGCTCGGCTGCCTCCCCTCCCTCACCCCGCGCTGGGTCTGTGTCTCCGACCGGCCGCCGCGGAGGAGGAGGAGGAGGAGAGCGCTCTGGCCCCCGCCCCCACTCAAACACACGGCGGAAATGACGGCCGAGGAGACACCACCTCCTCCGTGTTACACGGCCCGCTCGCCGCCGCTGTCCTCTGTGCGGCCAGGGCGGTTGGGGACACGGGGGAGGCTACGTAGGGCGAGGAGCCGCGTAGCTATGTGACATGGGGCAGAGCTACCCCCCCCGTCAACTCCCTCAACGGCTACCTACCTACCCCTCCGTCCCGCTGCTCGCGCCCCCCACAGCTACCTCCCGCCCCTCTCTCCCATCACACAGCGGACCCCTCAGATTCCCCACCCTCACGTGCAGGTAGGTAGCACACACCGCCCGCCGCTCCTACGTATACAACCTCTACTAGTCTTACTTAGCACTTGTATAGCATCGCTCCGAACAGGAGACATGTACATTTCTCTCCAAAGCCTTGAAAAAGTCCCAAAAGAAACAGCCTGACAGAAAGGGAACAGGGGTGTTTCTTCTAATCGCTTGCTGCCCTGGGACTGCTGTGGATTATTATATGTAACAACAGTAGCTACATTTGTAGATGGACCTGTGCTTTTCAAGTTGATGCCCTCTCTCAATCAGTGGTTCTCAGCACACAGCTGCAGCCCATGTGACATCCTCAGGGCGAACAGGTAGTGTATGTTGTGTATGTATGCAGCCCACAGAACACACTGCTGTATATGTGGCTCACACTAATAAATAGGTTGCTTTAAATATATATATTTATCATGGCAGATACTTTTAATCTAGTTATGGGGGGAAAGTTTACCAACGGGAGGGGCATGCTGTATGCATTAAAGGTGCTGAGACGCTGGATTAGTCCATCATCTGTAGGAGCAAGTGCTGTAGCTGATCCCCTCAGATTTTTACATGTTTTGTCCTCGGCTGTGTGAGCTACGTTAGCCCAGAGAGGCACACCAGTGTCTTTGTGGGTCACATGTAGAGAGTGATGTAGCCTGGTCTTGACCTATTTATTGCTCTTGGGAGCAGGACCAAAACTTTGAACTGATCATGAAAGTGAACTGGAAGCCAATGGGGAAAGTGGAGCGCACAGATAACATGCTCATCAAGGTATACTTTTAAGGAGGTGGGCTAAAACATTCTGCATAAATTGGAGCCTCTGCATTGTTTCCACATTTACTCCTAGGTCCAACGATTTACAGTAATTCAGTCAGGAGGTGGTGACATACTGTGGACAGATCCTCATCCCAGAGGAAAAGGAGTTTTTCAGCAAGCTGGAGGTAGAAAAAAAATGTTGTGGCGCTGCCACTATTTGGCAATAGAGGCTTGAAGAGTCTAATAGGACCCCTAAATTCTGTAGTATTTTGAGAAATGTGAGAGGATACCATCAAAGTCAGGGAAGGATATTTTCCCAGCCTAGATTATTTCCCCAATCTAATCACCACTACTTTGGTCTTGCCCATACCGTTTGAGCCAGCTGGTCTTCAGCCAGATGCTGATCTTCTGTAATTCTTGTAAAAACAAATAGAGTCCTGTAGCACTTTAAAGACTAACAAATTTAATTTCTGCAGGTATAAGCTTTTGTGGGCTGTAACCCACTTCATCAGATGTAAGGAATAGAAATCACATAGGAATTATATATATACATATCCAAGGGTAAGTAACAATAATGGGGAAGGTAGATAAAAGCAAAGTCCATTCAGCTAGAGTAGTTGATGCTATTCAAAACAATTGATTAGGAGGTGAGAATGTGTGAACAGTGACAATTACTTCTTGTAATGAGATAACCATTCCAAGTCCAGATTCAGACCCAGTTTGATTGTGTCAAATTTGCAGATGATTTCTAGCTCAGCAGTTTCTCTTTGAAGTCTATTTTTGAAGTTTTTTTGTAGAAGTATGGCAACTTTCAAGTCAGTGACAGAGTGTCCTGAGAGATTGAAGTGTTCTCCGACTGGTTTATAGATGTTATTATTTTTATGTAGATCTTGTGATATCCAGGAGAAGGCATTGATGGCATCACAAGAAAATGAGTTGTGCCATAGGGTATCATCAGCGTAAATGGTCCTACATAGATACTGAATGGAAAGAGACAGGATAGATTTCACCTGAGGACCTTTGAGGGGACAGAATAGTTGCCCATCACCACTTCCTCGGTCTTGTTGGAGAGAAATGATTGGACCCATTGTATGACTATGCTATGTACTCCAATTGTATCATATATATATATACATACACACACACACACATGCATTACATTCATATGCATGTATATACATAGAGACCAGATTCCCAACCAACCAGACTCTGAACACACCCACCCACACCACACTATCACATACATGTATACACTCTTGTATGACAAATATAGCACATTATCTGACACTAACACAAAGCACTCAGTTTGGTACAACATTCATTATGAAAGACTGACTACTCATCTGAGTGAAGGTTGCAGGAGCAAGCATTTTAAAGCTGGGTCCATACACCACTCATCACACACAAAAAATACTGTAATTAAAATTTTTCTTCATGCATCAGTTGCAGAACAAATTAAAATTATAGTGACTATGCTATCTCCTACAGAGTCAGCTTTCATTCTAGCCCCCATTCCTCAGTTTGCTCTGACTTTCTCAAACAAATTCCTTTTGTGCTGAAATATCTCAAATCAAGATCATTCCAAAAGTGGGGTGGAGGGTGGTGGTGGGGTGGGGAGACATTAAGTTTTTTTCAGCTTTAATTATTTGAGTTGTTTTAGAGTAACATGAGCATAAAAATACACTCTTCCCATATTTTACAACAGAAAGCTGTGCTTCAATAACAGCAAAAGCCAGAAACTTCAAATTTGCTTGTTTTGGTAATCTCCATCAATGTAAAATGTAAAAAATAGGTAAATTCAAGAAAATCCATTCAGCTATTTTAGAGTTATGCATATCTAACAGCAGTTTTAGTCATGCAAAATAAAGTTTTTCTATTCAGGTTTTTATTTTCTACATGCTTGTTAGATGCCCCCAATTAAGGATGTCCCAGTTAAGAACACTCTTCTCCACTGGCAAAGCTGAATGAGTGCTTAAACTTAAGCAAAATTTAAACCAAAATTGTTAGCAAATTTGAAACAATTTTTACATCATTACTTTGCATTATAATAATAATTGTTACTATATAATAAAATATATTTTAAAATTAAGCTGAATTACTATGATGTATATGTGCCTAAAGAACAATCATATGAGCTTATTGTTGTAACTGTTATTCTTCTCACCCCATTTATTTCCTAATGGTTGTTGCCCCATTTGTTGAGTCATATCTAAAAGGTTCTGATCCTGCAAACGTGCTTAATTTTACACATGCCAGTAGATTCATTGACTTCAAGGGGACTACTACTTTCAGACTCAAAGTTAAGCACATGCATAAATGTCTGTAGAAACAGGGTCTTATATTAGAAGGTTTTCAGGACAGAGAACATGTCTATTTGTACTGTAAAGTTCCTGGCACACTTTGGGGTGCTATGAAAACTAATGCTTTTTGGCCTCACTAGAGCTTAGTTTACCTTTTATTGGAGAATGAAAATTAATCATGGCACAAAAAAAGTATTTAAACAATACTTAATACTTAAATATTTAAACAATAGTCTTTTCCTCTATTTCTTTAATATTATTAATTATTTCCTAACATATGAGACAGGAATTCCTTGTAATAGTGCCTGGATATATAATGACAGATGCATTAGAAACACACTAGATTAGATTATCAGGATAGTAATGGTAAGCACAACAGGAATTTTCAAATATTAGTGACACATCAAATAACTAAATAAGGGAGAAATGAATTGAGGGAAAATGTAAGACCTATCATAAGGATTCTTTAATGACTTTAGTCTGTTTCACATAAAACTTAAAACAAAACTATGGAAATTGTATCACGCAATTTACAACTATTATTGGGTAAGAAATATCACATAGGCCTTTTTCTAAACGCTAATGTATTAAGAAAACAATAGAAAGCTCCAAATAAAAAAGTAGGAGAAAAGTTGTTCAACACATTATAGGCCAAGTTTTGCCACTTTAATTCACCTTGAATAGTACCTTATTTTGCATTTAGTCCCATTGAAATCAATGGAACAAGTCACGTAACAGGTTACCTATTCAGCATCAAGGGTAGCAAAATCCAGCCCTATATAAATTACTACAGGAAGATTTCCAAAAGAATTTCAAAATTAGAAGCAGTTAGAGCCAGTGTATCTAGAGCTATATTCCTGTCTAAAAGTTTGACATCTTTGAGGGACTCAGTGGATGGGAAGTCTTTCCTTTTCAAGAAAAGTATATATCCAATTTATGAAAGGGGCCCTTTGATGCCCCCTGCTGGAGCCCTGCTACCACATCTTGTCCCAGAAAAGAAGCAGTAAAGGAGGGACCTAGAGAGGCTGCTGGGAAGCAGCCAATCAGAGCACAGCAGACATGGTTAAAAGAGCTATAAGGCCTAGGGATCAAGCAGGTCAGTTGCTGGCTGAGATTAGAAGGGTGAGGAAGGATTGGAAGGCTGTGAAACCCTTCAGGCAAGGAGGCTTGAGAGAGACTCTGCTCAGGCAGTGAATAATTAGAGAACTTCAGACCTGAGATAAGGATGAAGAGAAGGGGGCTATGTGGGAAGCAGCCCAGAGAATAGCAGCAGAAGCTATTACAGGAAGCAGCATATGACTGCTATTTATAGGGTCCCTAGGCTGGGACCTGGAGTAGTGGGCAGTCCTGGGTCCCCCTGCTGGCAGAGTGGCTAAAGCCCTGAGAAGGGGACAAATTTTGTTTTGGAGCCCTAGAAAGGAGCTAAAGTTTAAAAAAGTCTAGAGATGGGCCTGAAGACCCCAGAGAGGGCCAACTGTTTGTTAGATAGTGTTACCCTGGAAAAATGTGTTACCCCATTTTAGATTTTGTGTGACTTAGCCAGAAGGTTGAATCCCTGAAGACCTGCCTGACTAGGGCAACAATTAACGGGGCTCTGTGAAAAGAGAGAGTGTAGGTTTGCACCCACCCCACAGGAGGTGCGCACCAGAGGTGTGCTCACTGTTACACAATTCCATCAGGTTTACTCACACTAAATAATACCTTATTCCACAAATAGTCCCACTGAATTTTTCTCTGTTCTTCTGCTACATTACACTGGGTATCTAACCTATAGGAAAGCAATAAATATTTGCTTAGGGACATGAACTCCTTTCTGAGATTTCTTCTCATCTTCATTGTTTTCCTCTTGCTGCATCACATGCTGTGCTGCATCACCTCTTGTCATTAAGACCTGTGGTGACAGCCACCAAAATTGATGTGCTCCCGATAAAACTCACATGAATAAATTGAGTAGAAATGAACTGCTAGACATCTTAAAAAATAACTCTAGTCCTGTGATGGATCATTTGGGGCCCACTTCTGCCATCTTTACTCACAGTAAGTAGTATCTTGTCCCATAAATCATTCCTGGCCTCCTTTATATCTCTGTTTCTGAACTCTTCTTGCTTCTTTCCAAGTTGGGCATCCAGCATGATGTGAGATGAGGACAGATATTAAATCTGTTGAATTCTAGATTGGAGGATAGTGAAAAAACAACAGGTAATAAAACATGTGACATAAGAACTTCTCCTGTTATTGAGAAGTGCTGGCTCAATCTTTAAGGTTCATTTTTTGTATTGGGACCTGCTTTGCAGACCTTCAAGCTGGAGGTGTGTTCAGTGTGGGGGAGCTGAGAGCTCCAGCTGCCTGCCTCCTGTCTGGTCCTGGTGTGCAGCCAGGAGCCGGGCTCTAGATGCCTGTGTCCCAGGGAACCAGGTTCCAGCTGCCCATGTCCCAGACTCCAGCCACCTGTGTCCCCCCTTTTCGTTCAAATACAGACCTCACCGCAATGATTCATGCCTTCATAATTTTGAAACAAGATTTAATGTTGTGTGTTCTACATAGAATACCTTTCTTGCTGAGTCAGAGTCCCAACAGCTCTGACTTTCTTAAAAAATAATTTTTTTTTTTAATCTTATCCTGCCATCCTTTTAGCCATCTCACCATCACTGGGTAACATTTTCTGGTTTTCTAGAAACATAGTTTCTAGCTTCTCAGTTTGTGGAGTATTAGATCTACCCTTACTCACAGAGGGCTAGATTGTGCAACCATTATTCATTTGGTGAATGCTTACTCACATAAGTAGCCTCATTGAAGTCACTATCCAGGTGGGTAAGTGCTCACCCAACATAAAGGTTGCAAAATTTAGCTCAGAAGAACTGGCAGCTGGTCACCAGGGAAAGTTTTTCATAAAACTTGGCAGCATGTTTTCATACTTCCCTTAATCTTTCCTCTCAAATCTTCATGTAATACACAGGTTCACAAGTCCCACAGCTTGTCACTTTTCCTGTCTTAACTAGAATATATTAAGAGGCAGCAGTCAGCATGCAGTGCGATGAGATACAGAGCTCAGTTCACCAGGGAGAAGCCAAAATGGATAAACTGTGAATGGAAAAGAGAAGATAATTTCCTTCCCTGTAATTTTTCTTCCTCATAATGGAGCACAGCCAGTGGTCTGGACATTACTCCTGAGTAACACCTACTATTTCCCCCACAAAGGAGATAGCTTGACTTTGTCTTTCCTTCCTCCTTTAAATTCAGACTTCCTCTTCTGTACTCTTGCAGCCCAGCTTTTTGACTCAGGAGATGACTTCCAATGCTTAAATTGTGTAGCCAAGTAGAAAACATGAATAAAATAATTGTAGACTGTAGGATTAATAGAACCAAAATCATACTATAGCCAAACTTATTTTTATTAGGAATGTTTAGTTGTATAATAAAGTCCAGTTAAGTGAATGCCCGCCATTATGAGAAATAAAATGTATAGGCAAGGAAACTAATTTTCACTTACTTATACATGGGCATCCTGTTGTCTGGACATGATTCCTGGGAAGAAGCAAGCAGTAAGAGCCAATCTGTAAATAGGAAAGAAACATCAAATATATACCTCTAGGAAAAACAAAAATGGAAAATGTACTTAGTTTACCTTTTGTAATTTCACTTTTATTTAATAGTGATCTATTTATAAAGTGATCCATCCCCTGTTGTCTAGTCCCAGCTTCTTGCAGTCAGAGGTTTAGCGACACCCAGAGCATGGGTGACATCCCTGACCATTTTGGCTAATAGCCATTGATGGACCTATCCTCTATGAAAGTATCTAATTCTTTTATGAACCCGCATATACTTTTAGCCTTCACAACATCCCATAGTAACAAGTTCTGCAAGTTGTGTGATGTACTTCTGTTGGTTTGTTTTAAAACTGCTGCCTATTAATTTCATGGGGTGACCCCTGGTTCTTGTGTTATGTGAGGGTGTAAATGACACTTTCTTATTCAGTTTTTCCACACCAGTCATGATTTTATAGATGCCTGTCATATTCCCTTCTCCCTTAGTTGTCTCTTTTCTAAGGCAAACAAAGTGAGTTCCGTAGTTCGTACCAAGAGATTCTGTATATGCATGTACAACGTCATGAAAATCATACTGATTTATTTCTTCATTAAAAAAAAAAGTTGGGAAGAAGAACCAAAGATTTTTCTACATCACTTATACAATTCTCCACAAATAGATCACCCAGTAAAACAGACTTTTGTATGTGATGCTGGAGAACATAACTAATAGGCAGGATGTGGCCCCTTTAAATCTCTGTGTTCTATTTGGTTGCCCAGGACTACTCCTGTAAACATCAGTGAAACAACATATAGGCTTTTAAAAAGCTGGGAACTGAACCTGGTGGAAAAGGTTAGGTCATTTCAGGACTAATTGAGTCAACTGTGAGTACACACCTGTACTAAGAGGCTGTATAATTTTTGGGGCTTTTTTGAGTTTCTGTTGCAATAACTTGCTTTATGTTTCTGGATTTTTACATGTGATGTTTGATAGATATGTGTGATATATGATAGATCCTGTGTTTTTACGCAAAAGCCTTATATTTTATTTTCTAAATTGCTGTGCTATTCATACTTATACATAAATGTATTGTTGGTTACAAATTACTTGAAATTAAATACTTCTAACGAAGGCAAGGCATTGAAAATGACTATTCATCCTGCTTATAATGTCATTCTGAGAGTGTGGTTTTATTGTTTCTTGTTAGAGAAGGGCTTGCAGAGAAGTGTAAGAGCTTCTTCACCTCTTAGGTGCAAGGTATAAAATGTTCTTTGGAGGCATCTACAAATAAGAGTGAAAATAAAGGACACTTTTGTGATATTAGTTGTCAGTCAGTAATGACGAGGAATTAAGAATTAACTAGAGGAAACATGTTTCAAAATTTAGCCTTGCTGGGACAAATCTCCACATTCCTCATCACATTTGGTCCTGTAGATCTGGAAAGAGTATGATTATGATATCCCTGTGTGTTGCTGTATCATCTTGCTATAATTACTGAAACATTTATCTGTTATTGTTCTTGATATTTTAGGGCAAAGTTCTCCTTTCAGGGGTCATTATAGGAAATGTAATTCTGGATCAGATGAATGGTCCATCTAGTTTGTTATCCTTTTTCTGGGAGTGCTTAGTAGATGCTTCAGAACATGATCACTAAATATTATTCATTACTGTATTTGTGGATTTTAAATCTGATAGTCTCTTCTTCCTTTATGTGCAGATCTCTCATTGTTAACCACGGTTCATTGTTATCCAATTGGTAAACAAATGTTATCAATGGGAGATCTGCTCATAAGAAATGAAGAATAACCCATATCAGAGAGGAGCCTTTGGCCTCAAGTGAGGTAGCCAGTTGAATTTCAAGTTTACTTTGAACTTCTACTTTACCTTGGCAGATGAAAACTCCTTTTAACACACATTATGTTTGAATGAGCAAAACTGTTCTAAGGGAGAAGTACAATTTTACTGTGTTATTAAGGACTTGATCCTGCAAGGTGCTAAGCACACTGGTCCTGATCCAACAAAACACTTAGATACATCTTTAGCTTTAAGCATGGGAGTAGTCCTCTCACCAACCCTTTAGGAATTCCTTCTAAAGGTTAACTCTGGTGAAGAACCACTGGCTGTTCTGCAGGATAGGGGGAAACCCCAACCTCCCCCTCCAGTTTAACACTCCCAGGGAAGCTCAGTGAAGGGGTTCTCGCATTTTTCTTTTTCATGCTACAAAACTCCTTGAGCCCTTTCCTGTCAGAGAGGCAACTTTGTTCTAGATGCATGAGGTACAAGCACTGTGACAAAGAATCCTTTATGTTGGCTTTCACACATCCCCAAATCCTTCTTCTTAAAGTTGATTTTTACACAGGTAAAAATATATTCCAACTAAGTAAAACTATAACTTCAGAATATTATTTCTTTATACGTCTCTCAAACACTATTTTAATTTGTTTTATTAATTCATCATTATTCGTTCAGTTACAATTTATTAAATGTTGTCTATAACAAATATTTATGTTAGATTGAGGGTAAACTCTTTATTGATGTAATTCTTCCAGATTGTAAATTCTATTGTGTACTATCACTTTGTTAAATTCCTGGCAAAAAAGGGCCTCTTACCTTTTTGAGGTATCTAGGCACTATTACAAAAATAATGTTAAATAATAACTCATTGTATTACATCATGTCATTTTCTTCTCTGTCCTGTGTAAAGCTCAGGCACTTGTCTACAAGACTCAGCAGTTAAAAGAGCAAAGTATGAAGGGGTGACTTTATTAAACTCTATACTCTTCGGAACTATTCATTCAAATCCTAGCAGGATCAACTCTTTTCTTCATCTTTCTGAGATAAATTGATTTCTAAGCGCTTCACAGTGTTGGAGGTGGGCATGGGTCCAATTCATCATTGTCCTGAGCACCTGTAGTTATTTACACCAGTGCAAAGTGCAGATATGTGATACAACTCCCACACTGGACTGGAAAGGGTTTAAGGACAGTACTGGGCTGAGGTAGCCCCTCCAGTCCTGCAGAACATGCTCCAACTGGAGATAGGGTTGAAGACGGAGCAACCCAGCTCAGAAGGGGGTGGCTAGATAGACCTATTGTGAAGGCTCCTGACAAAGATGCTAGAGAAGTACCCACGAGGGGATAAGACTATATGCCGAGTCCTCTTGGGACTGATGGTTTGGTTTCTTTGACCTTATCTGGAACCAGAAGCTGAGGAAGGAAAGCAGTGGTAGGAAGTAACCCAGGCAGAATAACTCAGAGGGCCCCCTCAGAGCCAAATGTCTCTGACCCTTGGACCCCAGTGGAGGGAGCAGGCCCAGGCTCCTCTACCACTGCCCCACTACTGGGTGTATGCTAACCACTAGGCTGCCCAGCCCACCATGTACCCTCTTACAGGGTAAAAGACAACCAAATCAGGCCCGAAGTACAAGACACTTGGTGAATCACATCGTGTTTTTTTTTCAGATGGGACTTTAAAATACTAGGTCTTGTCTGCTGTTCCTGGAAACTGATAATCCCATGGCACTTTTATAAAAATAGAGGTTTCCCTGGTGGTGTTTGCCAAAATTTTTCCCCACCACCAACTTTTGTGCAATGTGCTGTGTGTCCTTCAGTAGCCGCATTTCAGTGGTAGTGTATATATAAGGGGGTCACACGTTATCTTTCCATAGATAAACTAACCAGAGCGGAATACCTGCATCCAAAGCTCTGTGAATTCTCTCTCAAAGAATTAACTGCCCATGGGGAGGAGGAGTTTAGCCCCATAGATTCTGAACCATCCACGGACAACCCTCCTCTTCCATCAGCCCAGCCTCTTACATAAACTGTACTGTCATTAACTACCTCCGACAGGGATAGAAAACATAGAGTATTTACTGCTAGTTCTATTAATAACATCAGAGCAGACTTCTGCAGGGAAAGCCACCTGATCTCAAGGGAATTAATTAAGCCACAGAGTAGCTATTCTGCAGTCCCAAAGCTGCAGATCCTCAGGTGTGTGCAACTGGAGTGGAAGGGCCTTTGCAGTATCTGAGGCCAGGACATAAGGCAAACAGCTGCTTTGTCATCTGTATGTCTGGGGCCTTTCCAGCTATATTTTGCTTCTTGCTGCAGCATGTGGAGCATATGTCCCAACTTTTCCAAAGCTTTTTGAGATCCTTTGGGATGAAAGACATTAATAATATAACACATTGCATTTATAATTATTGTTCCTGTTTTATTATATAACAGACAACTACTGCAAGCTGGGGAATATACCATAACTACATTTTACTGTCTTTGCTGACATATCTCCAAACAATGTTTTTGTCTATGTCAAATAAAATTGTGAAAAAAATTAGCTATTTACCAAATAGAGTTTACTGACTGTCAGATTTCTTCCTACTATACGCAAAATGTTACAGCTACTGCAATGTTACTTAAAGACTTCCATATTATTATCTGTCTATGTGGGCTTTAAAAAATTATTCTGAAAGTCCTAATCATAATGGCAAAAATTACCAAAATGTATATTTTATGAAATGGCTTCTCAAAATAAAGATGCTTTAAAACAGAGAATACATGGTAGATGCATTTACTTTTCCACTACTTCTCCCTAGTGCTGCTAAACAAAAACACCACATTTTCACCATTTTTCATAGAAGCATTTTATTTTATTACATGTTACTTTTAAGGAAATGTTAGCTCACTTTCCTTGAATAGTGAGGACTAAATGCTAAATTCTGCATAACCTTATAACCAATATTCCATGTTCTGTTGGACTCTATAGAAATTTTTTTTAAATCAACTTCTGATAAAGATATTAAGAAATTATTTGCTGTATTTGGACATTCTGAGATTTCCTGTTGGTCTTATGATGATTGTCTGTTTCAAAACCAGAAATTCCTGATGTACATAGCAAGTATGAATTGGTTTGAAAGGGAGAGGTGAGGAAAAATTGTATTTCAGAATGGGGAAGTTCCTTTCATAATCTATCTATATAAAACGTCATATACATATATAGAAAGGTATTGATTAAATTCACATGCAACATGCAGGGCAAAGTTTTCTTGAATATGAAAGTTTAGCAACCTCCTGTGTGGGGGTGGAGGCTGAGTGCTTTCTAATCACTGTATGAAGCCTTACCTTTTGAAAAGGTACCTTCAAACTAAACATCCTGATCTGAAGGACAAATCAATAGATTTTTTTCCACAAGAAAATGTGGAAGTTTGAACAAATCAGGTGAAATTGTACTCTGTGGTCCCTAAACAAGCTCTACAAGCTTCATTTGAAATCGCACACATAGTGGCAAAAACAAAGAAGCCACATACCATTGCTGAGAACCTTGTCATTCCTGCTGGTATCAGAATTGCTGAAATCATGTTTGGCAAAACAGAAGTAGATAAAATTAAAACCATCCCACATTCAAATGACACCATCACAAGAAGAATTGATGACATGGCAGAAGACATAATTAAACAAATTTCAGAAAAGATCATCCAGAAAAAACAATTCGCTTTACAGATTGATGAATCTCTGGATGTATCCAACTATGCACAATTGATGATGTTTGTCAGATATATTGATGATGAAGATGAACAAGGAATACAGGAACAAATATATGGCTGCAAAGAATTGGACACAAAAACAAGAGGAGAGGACATTTTTAAGATCTTAAATGAGACATTGTAAAAATGGATTGTCATGGGAGTAGTGTGTGTCTGTGTATGCAGATGGAGCAGCAGCAATGGTAGGTTGACGAAGTCATCTTGTTACTCACTTAAAAGCTATAAATCCTTCGATCAAGTGGAACCATTGTAATATACATAGACAGGCATTGGCTGCAAAGGGATTGAATGAAGATTTAAACAGTGTGCTAGGAACAGCCGTGAAAACAATGAACTTCATAAAAGTGAGGGCTCTGAATTCACGTCTTTTCTGATGGCTGTGCCGTGACATGGGATCTGAACATACTACTGTCCTTCTCACACTGAAGTTTGGTGGTTGTCACGTGGAATGTTGTTGAACTGCCTGTTCGAGTTGAGATATGAAGTTACTGTCTTTCTCAGAGATATGAAATCTGAATTCTTATAACATTCTGAAGATTAAGTATGGATTTGCAAATTAGCCTATCTTTGTGACATTTTTGATAAAATCAGTGAATTGAACCTTCAGCTTCAGGGATACAACATAAATATATTTATCTTTAATGACAAAGTAAGAACTTTTAGAAAAAAATTCAGGTTTTGGGAAAAAAAATCAAGCTTTATGTGGAAATTTTGTTTCATTTCCACAGCTCTCAGAGTTCTGTGAAGAAAATGAAATCACTCTGAATGAAAGTGTGAAAGAAAATATTAAAGAACACTTGGTAAATTTGAAGTCTAACTTTGAACATTATTTCCCTAATATTGAAGAGCATGAAGATCCACAGCAACTGTGAATTTTGAATCCATTTCATGACAGCGCTATTGAAAAATTCAATAAGAATAAATCTTACATTCTGAATTATTGTATGCTTATTTGTGTGTACGTCTGTGCCTCCATGTCTGCCTGCGTGTGCATGTGTCTCAGCATGTCACTGCATGTATCTGACTATGTCTATATGTCTTTTTAGCTCTGAACTACAGGTCCAAACACTCCCTTCGCCCGCTGCCACCACAGTACTCCTGCAGAAATACCCTTTTTAGAAAAAGAGCAACCACAATCTTCCCTCTTTCCCTCCTTCCCTGTGTCTCTCTCTCTCTCTCTCTCTCACCCTCCTTCGCTGTCTCTCTCTAACTCCTTCCTCCTCTCAAATCTATGGCAAAAAATTTGGTGTGCCGCACATTGTGCAGCACTTTGTATTCCCCAGCATTGGCATGCCGCTCAAAGTCTCCTAGCTATGGCCAACATCACTTCTAGCCTAGATACATACTTGAGTTGTGCAGCCCTGGTGTAAAGGTGGCAACTCTACGCACACTAGATCTGACATCTATCATATCATGGCCTTATATACTCAGCCCTTCTTCCAACATATGGCACACATTAGTCTGTAAATATAAAATCCCATGGAAAATTGAGTGTTGGGGTACTTATTAAAATTTTCAAAAGTTAGGGGGTACTTGCTACTTAAAAGGCTGAGAAACACTGGTGTAGACTATGTCTACACTATGAATTATGCTAGCATAACTATGCTGGTACAGTCTCTGAAGCATAGCTAGACTCTTACAGCAGCCCCAGAGATTACTTTAAGTTACAGCAATATACAGGGCTGCCTATGGACTTCTGTCACCCAAAATTTGCTGGAATGCAGTTCTCTTGCCACTCCCACTTCTGCCCCCTTGTAGGGCGCGCAAGATTATTGTAACGCGAGGTCATTTTAGTATGGCAAGAGCTAGGCCCTAGAAGTAATAGCAGGCTTATTAGCAAGAGTTAGGCCTCCCAAGGACCAGACTTGAAACTGCCCTCTGGAAGGCCCCTAAAGGATAAAAGGAACTGTCTTCGGGTCTGGAAAGTCCCTTGAGATGAATATAGAAGCCAGCTGACCATAGGGTCAGCAGAAAATTAGCAGCTTTAGCAGCAAAATCAGCAACTTTAGTGATAAACAACTGACATCACCTTATTGCAAAAAACCCTTAGCTAATGGCCAATAGACTAATGAAAAACAAGTATTAAGGCCCAATCCCCATGTGGGTTGAGATACATGTCACCTGTTGCTGGGTAAAGCTTATTGTAAGGCTTAAGGAAAGAGGAGTATATTAGGAGTTCCCAGGACCCGCCCTGTTGAGGCGGTCCATGGATCTGTCGAGGCGCTAGCGGATGCCCCGGGCAGGTCGGTTCCCTGGTTGCAACTCACTTATAGGGTGAAGAATGGGCCTCCTCGCCCTCGTGCTGGTAAGCACCTTCTTTTCCACTTGAGTAGATTGGGGTGTACTCGTAATACCCCTCAGTCTGTAGCCTTAGCACTCATGGGCCCTCAGGTACTGATTGCTAAGTGTTGTTGTTGCTCAGATAACACTAACTATTGTGGCTAAATAAATCCTTGTTCGGGTACTCCCTTGTCCGATTGTTTCTTTTCGCCACCGAGATCTAAAAATACAAACTCTCCGCCCCAGCGGAGCACACCCCTCCTCCTCCCAACACTCCCTCGTACTAAGGACTGAAAGGAGGGATAGTCCATGTCTACATATGCTGAACATGTGCTTGGAGAATTCCACAAAGAACTGCTCTGTCTTCTTGATGTGCCCTGCATGCTAGTGGAGCATAGTAATGGAGCTGTATAGTAAGGTTTAAAAACTGGCCTCTGTCATTCTTCTTAAGGCAAGGACAGTTTGTAATTAATTTAATTGTTTTTGTTTAAACATTACATAACTCAGCAAAGATAGACTGCTGTAAGTTTCAGCTAGCCAGTTTGTTCTAGCCGCTGCAGTCCAAAACCCAGTTCATAAAATGTAAGAGAAATTTTGGCCTCTACAGCCACACTCCACATCTTAGGATATTAGTTATGATCTGGGTGAAACCTTGTTGTGGGTCAAGTTAAAAACTGACTGAGACTGATGGGTGTAGATGCATCCATCTATTACCAAAACTGTAGGGATAATTTATTACAAGCCACCACCTAACACAAAAGCATTATGTGAATTTGCCCAGGAGGTTTGGATAGTGGGTAGAAGTATTGTTTTGGGTAAGTGTGTGTGAGTGAGAGAGAGCAAGAGAGAGAAAGGCAGGACCAGGGAGCAACACAGACAGCCTGCAGGAGCAGCTAAAAGCATGGGGTAGGATCCTAGGAGAAACCTGGGAAGAAGTTTCTGGGTCAGGAGTGCAGGCAGAAAAGTGTGTTCTTGGTGCTGTGAGCAAAAGAAGCTGTTTCCTGCTATTTGATTCCTTCTGTGCTCAGAGACACAGGGCTTTGCACATTCTTTATACATAAAACTACATAAAAGAAATACCTATCGATTTCTCCTCCTAACTGGAATAACTGCCTAGACCCCAAATTTTTGGCTAGCTTCTCAGCTCAAAAGGGGGTAACAAGAGCTCATTAGTTATTTAGGACTAGACTAGGGCTAGTCCTGTGCAGATGTACAAGGAAAGAAGCAAGAAGCAAATTCTGCTATCTTTATCTGCTTAAGAGGTGGTGTAAAGGGTATACAAACCCCACAGTGGGCAACAAGAAGTTAAGGAGCTGCTCGAGGTTCAGCCAACCCCCACACTTGCAAGATACATGGAGGAGCCTCAGGAGGAGTTAGAAGGGATCAGATTCTGTTGCCCTAGTTCTGAGGACAGCACAACAGTTCACTTGGTGGCAGACCAAGAGAGCAGACCTACAGCTCCTGAGGGAAGGTAGGATTTCTCCCAGCAGTAACTGTCTGAAGATCCCTCCCTGAGGGAAGGGAGGAACCTGTTTCAGATGTCACCTGAAAAGTGAAGCATTCCTTCTCTCATTTGAATTCAGTTTGTGTCAATGCCCTTTATGTTGTTTATGGACTACGCTGAGAAGGGAGAGACTAGGAACTGAGCTGGATGGAAGGTGAAGTCACAGGAGGAGGCAGCTGTTGCCCAGAGAGAGAGCACTGACATGCCAAGCCCAGCCACGGGGAGGTGTCCAGCAGTGAGCTGATCCCCTTCACACCTTCTTGCCACAGACTGTGAACTTTAGATACTAGTGGAGTGGTAGGAAGTGGCCCAAGGGGGGAAGGTTGTCATGTAGGGCTGAAAAGGATAGTGAGAAGTCCAGCCCCCTGCACTGTGGCAGGACCAAGCAAACCTAGACTAAATTTTCAGAGCTGTTGCAAGTTGGTTTGAGGTACAAGGGTAGAACACTGTAGGGAAGTTTTCACAACACATGCCTAGGCTTTGTCCATTATTATAAAAATCATCTTCATGAGCAGAACATTTACACACAAAAAAATTAAACTTTAGTTTCTTGACAGTAAATGTTACTTAACTGTGCTTGCCAGATTTTAGATTATTGTCCGTTCCATATTGCAATTCTGTTTAAGCAAATACCAGCCTTTCAGTGATGCTTGACTTTTTGAGGAAAAATTAATGGCTTTTTTATTTGTATGTAGTGTTAGATATTCTTTGCAGTTCAACTAATCTGAAGTATTGTAACTGGAATTGCGATTTCCCAGAAGTCTATTTACTAGCTAACTCTACTGCAGGAATTTTATGTACCATATAAGAGCCGCAAGGATATTACAGAGTTGAATGATTTTAAAATCTAGATTTATTCAAAGACATACCAACCGTAAATTAATCCAACATTTTCTTAGGATCAGGAGAGGGGCTGTATGGTCTAATGAACTGAGCACAGGACTGGAATCCTGGAACAGTTCTACCCTGGTTCTACCACTGACTTACTAGGCTACATTCAGAAGTGATGCAGAAGGTATGTAGTACATTATACTACTACTGAACAAGACTCCCTCAGACCAATGCACACTGATCTCTGAGTATGGGTTACTGTGTGGTCTTCAGCAATTAACTTCCCTGGCATCCATGTGTTGTGATGCGGTGCTCTACTTACCAGAGGATGGCATCACCTCCTGGTCACTCTGGGGAATAGCTCCACCAGTCAACATTCTTTCCTCCAATTGCACACTGTCCTCCATCTCGCTCAAACTACTGCTGCCTCTTTGGGACTCAGCTATCCAGCCAGGTCACTACATGCACTTTCCCCTTCCAGTACCAAAGGATTTCAAAATCTCTCACCACACTAGCAGTCTGAGGTAGTCTTCTCATTCACTACCCCATGGTGCCACTCCCTTAGTGGCTGGCAGGGGAAGCCAGGCCCACCCTTGACTCTGGGTTCTAGATCAGGAACCTTTCAACCAGCAAGGTCTGTTTGCATTTAGACTTTACTGCCTTTCCCCTAAGCCATCTCCTACCACTTAGCACTTCCCACTCCATGGGTTTTGGTAATACCTTAACTTCCCCTTCCCAGAAAGGGACAATAGACTACCTATCGCTGTAGTCTCCAAACATTCCTCCCCTCTCCAAGAGGTGACTGCAGGCTTCCACAGCAACGCCCTTCTGCTTCCAATTTCCTGTCTTTATAGTGCCAGCCCCAGGGCCCAAGCATAATTTTTTCAGGACCAGTACAAACTTGTAACATGGGCCCCCTCCCACACACATACCACAATCCCTCATCCCATACATAAATCTCATGAGCCATGAAAAAAGTTTGAATTCTGAAATTACTGTTACATATTCTACATTTCTGAAAAACGCGCCCCCTTTGCTATTTTTGTTTAACATGACACCCAGCCTGAGAGTCCTACAAGTTTGCTGACTATTTTGTAACTTTTTGGTCATTATAAAGATATTATATCCTGTCAATGTCTTGATTTTTTTATTCTAATGGACCAATGTGACGGCAAACATTTTATAATTAGGCCAATTAACTTAAAAGCTTTATTTTTCCAGCCTTTTTCATTGCAAAATTATGAATTAGCCCCCCAAAGTCAATTTCTCTTGCAAGTTCATACTCAATAGACAAGATAGCTAGGTGGCTTAACCGTTCTTACCCTATTGTAGAACATCTGTAGTTTTTGATGAGTGCTAGCTTGCTGAAACTTCTTTCAGCTTCTGCCACGGTCACTGGCAGTATGCAAAAAATTCCGTTGGGCTATACACACTTCAATTAAAATTAATTGCAGTTGTTTTTCGTAAATCTCATTTAATAAGATAAGTGGGGTAGTTCATATTCTTTTCCAAAAGTAGACTTGAAGATTTTTTTCAGATGCAACATTTCACAAGGAAAATTCTCAAAAAGATCTGTAGGATACTTGTGAAATACACATTTAGAAGCTTCTTCCAGTTCCCCAGACTCTAGGGTCACATATTTTAGGACTGAACGGAATGTCAAACAAATGTTTTTGCTTTGAATCTGTGCTCTAATTCGCAGATGACATTGTCAAAAGTTGCATCGAAAACATTCCTTCTGAATAAAGACTCAGGTTCATTTTCAGAGATGGTTGAACATGATTCCCTATGTCTCATCATGAAATCTTTTCCATTTTGTTCATCTGCTTCTCTAGTTAGTATATTGCCTGACTGCAGAAAGGCCTTGTCTGATTTGAAAAACTGGAGGATAGATTGGTGTCCTTTAGCTTCTTTTTGTTGCCTTCCTTTTACCTCTTTACATTTGTGGCTGCCTGATTTGTATTTATAGCCACCACCAGACATGGCAGTATGGGGTGTGTGTGAGACTGTGAGTGAATTAGACCCTTACTCACATATATTTTGGGCCTGCAAATCCTAACAGAAGAAGAAGCAACACTGGCTCCCATTGTCTTATGATGCTTTGCTTTGCCCCTCCCACCAGCTGTTCCTCTCTCCTGCCTATGCACAAGGAACTCTGGGACTGGTAGTTCTTGATCTTGATATGATAGAACATGTCACAGAGAGGAGCACAAACCTCTCTATGTCTCAGTCTCAAACTACAAGTCCTAGCTTGACTGCACAAGCACGCACTCTATTCTAGAGAAGGCCTGGGATGGGCCAGCAGGCCCAGCAACTCACTGTTCAGAATGTTCCTGGAGACTGTTGTAACACTGCTTCTGATTGGCTCCAGCAAATCTCACAAAATCTGGACAATAGATACAGGGAAATGAGTTTCTATAAATATCCTCAGGCATGATCTACAATTTAGCCTCAATTTTTCCCTCATGGTAATGGGGGTTGCAGCCTGTGCTGGGGCCCCAGTAAAGTGTACCTTCCGCCCCCCCATGTGTGGGCCCTGGCCACCCCCACTGGTTCCTGCTGAGCTGGGCTCCCTCACTCAGTCAGGGGATTACTTGGCTACCTGATTCCCCACACACCCTGCATTAGCCCTTTACGGGGAAGCGTGGGGTGAAAACGCCATCACACTGGCCCAAATTTATTGCTGGTGTAATACCACAAAGATGGAGGAATTTGAATCTGTGGCTGTTTCTCAATCTGTAAAATGGAGTTAACAATACTTACTTCATAGGAATGCTATGAGGAGCATTTGAAAATGTTTGTACAATGTTGTTAAGTAGAATTATTAAAAGAAACCTGATGATTTAGGTCAAGGTTCTCCAAAATTTTTAAGATTCTAAATTAATTTTATTTGTAACCGGGGCTTCTAGTGGTTCTCCTACCCCATATTTATATGAGCTGGAGACAGTTTCAGAGGCTTCAGCAGTGAAAATAAGTGTCCACTTTTCCTCTCAAGTTAAAGCAAATGATATCTGTGAGAGAGGGAAGATTTAGAAACCACACTTGATCATACACCATGTATATTCATTGCCATTTCTAAGAAGGGTCAGGGTGACAGCAGTAAAATGTAATACAAAGTGGTCATCATGTTTCCACAGATCAAACGGCTGGCCTGATTGTTCTCTTCAGATTTATGGCAATGTATTTTATATTCTTATCGCCTAATAAGGTGCAGCTCTAGCAGTGACTGAGAACTGATAAAATACACTTTGCAAAAGAACACATTCACTACCATGTGTTACACAGCAGGATACATCCTGAGAAGTGTGGAACACCAAAACTTCTGTGGGGTAGGGTCCCTCATCAGAACAAGAGCTCTTCCATTCCCTGTTGGCTACTGACAAGCCCCAAACAGTATTAGCAGAAGAGCTGTTCAAGCACCTCCATATTTAGCCTGAAGGCCAGCAATGACACAGGCAGTACTGACTAACCCCATATGCTCTTATTCCAGCTTGTGAGTGGATAGTTTATGTGCTGTAAGTGTATTGCAGTTTCATTATTTTGAGGGACCAGCATTGATTCATAGATTTCATGTCCAAAAGGACCCATTCTGATCATCTAGTCTGACGTCCTGTATAGCACAGTCCCTACAACTTACCCAAAATAATTCTTAGATCATATTTTTTTAGAAAAACATCCAATTTTGATTTAAAATGTCAGTAATGAAGAATCCACCATGACCCTTGGTAAGCATGTGTTTAGTTTAATTTGAAAAAATGCCTGAAGTGAGGGAGCCAAATTTAGTCCTGGTATAATTGAGTGCAACTCCATTGACTTCTTTGGTTTCAAGTACATTAGTTTACACCTGTGATTAATGGGGCCCAGAGGGTATTTTGAATGGTGCAACTGTAAAGTTGCAGTTTATTGTATATGAAAGGATTTGTTACACCTACAGCTTGTAAAAGCTCATTGTTCCCTATAATAAAAAATGTTTACAGCAGCAATAAATCCAATAAAACACAGAACCCACATCTGGTGCTATATAAAAAATAAGTCATGCTTCAGAGCATTTGATTTTTAGCAGATAGTACTTTGAAGATTAGCGGGACAGGAGATAAGAAGCTGTAATAAGCTGGCAGGCTGTGCCTGAATACCAGATTCTGTTAGCAGTGTTGATGCTGCTGGAAAGGATTTACATGGCTTCTACTAACTCAGTAGTGGCTAGTTATAAATGAGGATGGTGTGGCTGAGAAGAAGGAGATTTAGGGTGAGCAGTCTTAAATTAAGAACATTAGGAGAGACCAAGCCTAGAGGTTTACCTTGTTATTTTATTGTTAATTTCTTTAATATTGTCAAAGCCCAGCAAAGGGATGATTTTTTGACTCCACAGTGTCTATGTACTTTGTTTTAGAAGAGCTTGGAAAAGATGCTGCCTCACAAAAGCATAATTAAATGACTAGCAAATATTGTCTAAGAAGGTTGTTTATAAACAACAGTAGACAGCACTTTTGAAACAACCAGCTTTCGTACTGTGCAACTATAGCCTGAGTTACACTTTCTGTCTCAAAGTTATACACATATAGAACCTTATAGTGCAGCTGTTTGCTACAGCCCAGCATTGAGGGTGGCATGGAGCTATACCAAACCATTGGTAGCACCTCAGGGAGGCAAAATGCAGCCTGAAGTTCCCAGGAGCACATGAGATTATGCCTGCAACTACACCCTTCAGACACCATGGTCCAGTGACTAGGGCATGGGACTGAGAGACAAGAAAAATAGGTTATGATTTCTCACTTTGCTACTGTCTTCTTTGTGATCTTGACCAAATCACTTAAGCTCCTTGTATTTAATTTTTTCCCAGCTGTAAAATGGTGATGATACTTACACACTGTAGAAAAGCACTTTGAAGCCTATGGAAAAGTGTATGGATGACAAGTGTGGAGTACAATTATGATGACCATAATTATTCAGGGAGTACATCAAGTATGGAAGGCTGGAGCCTTGGCTCCGTCATGTATGGCAGAAAGAATGGAATAGGGGCTGGACCATGATAAGTAATTAGCCTATTCTCTAAAGCATAGTATAAGATTTGATTGCCCTTATCATTATAATACTATGTTATTTATTGTCATAAAAACTACCCAGCCCTTGTTGGAGCACAGAAAAAAATAACAGCATTAAAAGTATTGTGAAACAGCTTAACCTCTCCTGATCTTTGCTTCTTGGTTCTGCTTACATTTCTTCAGGCATAGAATACACACAATGACTCTTAGAGCATAAAAGGTATTCTTTATGGAATGTTTTATATACAGTAGTAATTATGTACACACAGCTGTTGCCTCAAAGAAAATTGGTTTACAATTTATAAAAACAAACCAAATCCCGCTCAAACAACTGGGCATTCAATACCGTGTTTCGGTTTGTTAATAAGTTCAAGTTTTGTTAGAGTTTCATTTCAAATAGACAGTGTTCTAAATGCAGTCCACTTTAGAAGTGATTCAAAATGAAGGCTGTATCCAAATAAAAAAATAAGGTTGATGAATTTTTTGTCCTTGCTGTATTTCACATCCCAACTGAAGACCAGGAAGAGCTGAAATATTTCATTAATTGAACCTCACCTTTGTATTGTTTTAATTGATCACAGTTTATCTGATAGCTGAAAGCAAAGGTAGAGATTCAGTTTCCCTTTTCTATGGAGGATTTTGTGTGTGTGTGTGTGGCTAATGCACAGGAATTTACTTTTTCTCCCACACATTTCCTTACTGATGGTGGACTAGTTATTTAACTTCTCTGTGCCTCATTTTCACCATCTATAAAATACCTACCTCACAGTGGTGTTGTGAGATTGTAATTAATTAATGTTTATGAAGCATTTTATTATCTTCGGATGGAAGTCACTCTATGAGTATATTTATTACATTAGCTGGAAGTACAACACCAAATCTATCTTCAGCTATTGAACTAGAGAGAGTTTTAAAAGAAACTGCCTGGTGTAAATTAGCACGTGTAATCAGTTACCACAGACTTACAATAACTTCTTTAGAATTGTCTCGCCTGCTTCGAATCTGGATATATTGAACATTTCTATTAAATAAAAGTGTGATTTTCCCATTAGAAACCAGTGGATTTACTTAAGTTAGAGCAGAGCATATTTTTAGATGCTTGAATTGAGAGAGTGTAATTAACATGTAACTACATATTTGATAAATCTTCTGCAAAGTTCGCTGCAAGTATTGCGGGCCTCCTATCATCTGTATAGGGATCTCAATTCCCATTGAATTCGATGGAGGATAGAAGGTGATCAGTGCCTTACAAGTGGTGCTTATTTTGAAGGAATGGACCTTGTGTTTTATTAATTGTGAATAGGCCTTACCTCCCTCTTCAAGCAGCTGAAGAGACATTTAGGAATGAAAATCTCTTACCTCTCTACATTCAATATATTTCTCTCTCTAAATAAAGAAATCTAAACTGTTAATTTCTACTTTTAAAAATGTACATTGTTTTGATTTATGTAGGGTGAATACCACAGCAAGATTTATTAGGTTAGGGAAGTGACAGAAGCTTTACTGCTGAGAAATAGAAAACTAAATTGGATCATGCATCAGTAAATATACTTTAAGAACCAATCCTGAACTGGTAGGAAGATGTACTGAATGACCCAATACATCTTTTCCATTCTGAAATTCCTTTAAAATATTGAAAATGCAAAATTGTGTGTGAAAACATTCAATGAAAAAGTTCAGTTATTATAAAAAATTACCTTCTTTTACCTTCAGTGGATATGGAAAGTTAGCACCAGATTCAGACTGGAAGCTTTTTTTTTTTTAGAAATTTTTGATAAAGGAAAAGGTTTGTGTAGAATTAATGTATGACATTTTATAGAAAGCCAGTATATGACACACAAAGAAAAAGCATTACATTTCTTCTCATGCTCTTAATCATGGTGGGGGTTTTTTTCTAAAGCAGACGCGGAACACCAAGAGCAATGCCAGAAATTAGCTTGATTCCGTTGGACAACATTTTAGTGGATCAGATTTTTTTATGACAAGTTTATAAGATTTTCTACATTACTTTCCCATTCTTTAAGATTAAGAAGATTCTACTATCAAGAAAACTTGTCTGCTTATGCAAAATAAGGTATTTGATCTTAAATATTGTTTCTTTAGGAAACTTTGGCTTAATAGTTGTTATGAAGTATGCTTTTACAGAGACAACCATTCACAGATATGAATAAGACACTGGAATGTAAAATGTTTGTTCCATGTTCCATAAAACTTGCCTTCCTAAGCAACTGTGGGCCAGATATCCAGCTACCATAAATCAGCATAGCTCTATTATACCAGTTGAGGATCTGTCCCTTTGTTTCAGGATATTCACAATAACTTCATCACTATAAAAATGTAAATTTACATAAATTTATGTTTAACATACAACAATTTTTGAGCTAAGATTTTCTTGTAAATCTGAGTTGTATTTTTAAATGCCTACTAGCACTAAAATAAAACCAATACAGTGGGTTAGAATTCACAAATTAATTAATGCATCAAAAGCCCTCTAGCCAATTACTTATACACATTCTTTTTATTGCATTTCTGATTCTGGTACAGAGCACAGATAAAACTGAAATCTCAAATACACATCAAAACTCAAAATAGTTTCACAGATCTTCCTGTGTCCTAACCCTAGTGATACTTTCATCTGCTGTGCCTAATGGATAAGGTGTAACTAGAATTTCCCTTCCCAGTAAGCAGCTAATTTTAGTGCACATCAGTACAACAACAACTGAATGGAATAAAAAAAAATGCTGCTTTGTATCCACCTTTTTTAGATAAAGTTTCTCATTTTCAATTACAGATGTAAATCAAATCTCTTCTGCAAGTGCAAATCCATTCTGCAAGTATAAAGCTAACTTCAACAATTGTATGTTAAGTGTATTTGGTGATAGTTAGGAAAGAACCAAATAGAACATGTATATGATAAAGAAATTATTACCTTTTCATATAGAATATGGAAGTTTCCCATCCAAGTCTGACATACTTTGTCAAGCCTGAGAAATGTTGCTTTTGTTGTATAAACAATCAAAGTGAAAATAAAATCTACTGCATATTATAGTACTGCATTTGTGGTGAATATTTAGGGTTGTGCAGTGCCTTTCCTAAATACACTATTTCCAGGGTTTTATATCTATGAAAACAGAATTCTTACAGGCTGAAATTCAGTTATAGGTTCTTAGCACAGAATTAATATTTTTGGGTAAAATTTGAGCAAAGTTGGTGCTTTTGAAATTTTTCATTTGGGGGGGTGAGACAATGCTAGAGAATATAAGAATCTGTAATCAGAATTTACATCTCTGAGAACTCCAACTCACCAGGGCAATTTTGAGATATGTCTAGGCTTACATAATGGTGTTTTGTAAGAAGGAAAATAGTTGTTCAAAAACATAAAATTACTCAGGCTTGGTCTACACTGCCAGCAAATTTCAGCAGCAGTCGATGGGAAATACGCAAGCTATGTAGAATAGCTTGTGTATCTCCCATCGACTTCCTAACTTCTACTTACTGCGGTGTCCCCACTACGCTGCACCGACAGGAAATGCCCTCTGGTCGATGCAGCATTACTCTTTTTGATGAGATGGATTAATGCCGTCGACTTCCGGATTGATTGAGCAGGTCTCCACTGCCGCCCAATTGATCCTGCAGAATCGATCTGGTGGCACCAACATACCCGCAGACTGAGTATGGGTGTTATACACTAGTCTGTAATCTTTTTTGCCTTGTTAGGTAATGTGATGCAAATCTTTGACACCAAAAACAACGGTAGATTGTTATACAAGAATAATGTTATGATCTGGGTGAAACCTTGTTAAGAAGCAGCATTTGTACACGCCTTGTAAATAAACAAAAATGCATCAAACAAAATGACAGTTTTCACCATCAATTTCTACTCCCAATTTATGGCCCAGAATTCTGACTAGATATTTGAGTCAAAAGGGGGCAACAATAATTTTTCTTAAATCATTAGAAATTAAGAATTTTAGTGTGAAGGCTCTTTTTGCTTGAGTTCTAGTCTCCCATATACTATTATGGCCTAAATTATTTCTGTGCCTGACCCAGCCTTGCCTGAGCCCATTCCAGTCCTGTCCCAGTCTTGCTCCAGCCTACACCCTGCCCTTTACTCAGCCTCATTTTAGCCTTGCATCCATCTCCTTACCCCCTGATCCTTGGACTGACTTCCACTCAGCTTTGACCCTTGGATTGTATTTGGACTTCGGCTTTGATATTGGCTTGGCTTGCCTACAGACTCTGGCCTCATTGCTGACCCACGGCCTCTCCCCAGATGCCAGTTTCAGCACTGCCTTTGTCCTGGTCCCAGCCTGATGTCTGGCTTCAACCTCTGCTCCAACCACCAGACCTGACTATCTGGAACCAGAGCCTGACAAAACCTGCTGCTTCACAAGACTCCAGTAGGAATATCCCACAAAAATGGCTGAGGGGAAAGATCATTATTCCTCTTATGAAACTAGAAGCAGGTCTCCTCATGAATCCTCTAACAGAAGAGATCTAAATTGCCTCTTTGCTTCTATACTAAGCAAACTCCATGGTCCTGCTTGTACCAATGTTGCTTCGAGGGAACATGATACCAACCATTAGGTAATAAGATCCAAAGGAGTTATGCCCATTATGGATACTGAGATTCATGGTATAAATGTCTCTGCAGCACCACAGAAGCCAGTACTGACTGCTACCACCACATGTGCACCAGGTATATTATTGATGCTGAGTAGGTTAGCACTTAGCACTTACTACCTTAGTAAGTCTAGCCACTTCAGTGGGATTTATACTAGCCTTAGGATTTACATCTCCACTTGCAAAAGTACTGATGGTGTACATAGTACATGTTTTAGGGTGCCCATCATGGGGCACTGCCCTCCAGCATGCTGCTTTTGTGGCCCTACAGGTGAATTGCACTTAGCTCTCAGGTTCTTTCAATCAATTATCTAGACTTAAGTTGGCTCAGAACATATACCCTCTTCATGGGGGTCTGACTGAGTAAGTCTTTCGACAAAGTTTAACTCAACCTTAATTGCCCCAGATCACCCTGCTCTGAGTCTAGATAAGAACCTAGTTCTTATTCTTGTTTAGGACACACACATTCTTCATCCCAGATCCCTTTCTAGAGCTGGGGGTGTGCTTCAGATAGTGACTTCCTCTAAATGTGTACCAGACATTTAAAAAACTTCAAGGGCCATGCTGTGTGATGGGATGGGGCTGATCACTAGGCACTCCTACCTTTAATGGGCCAGATTATCCCATCACAGTGACACTGGCCCTTTAAGAGGTAACAGGGCCACAGCACCTGTGCCTCATCAGGTCACTCTAGTTGGGCTTAAAAGACGTAAAGTGAGAGATCTGGAGAATCAGGGATATCTGACAGCCCAGGCTGTAGGAGTGAGGAAAGGGGGAAAGTAAGAGCTGCTGGGGAGAAACAGCATCTGTAGAGTGTGGAAACCTTTGTAGGCCCCCTTAGAAAAAGGGTAGAATTGGCTAGAAGTTGACAGAGGGCCTTGCCCGCTGACTGTACTCAACTAGGGAGCCAGTGGTAGGAGTCTGAAAAGGGTTGAGAGCTAGGAAACCAGCAGAGGGCTATTTTGTACACTTTCCTGAACTGAGTAGCCAGTGCTGGGAGACAGAAAAGGGGCTGAGTTGATAGACTATGTTTTAGGCATAAGCGGCATGGGGCTGGTCAACCTCTCAGGAGGGTGGCCTGGAGAGTGGGGCCCTGAAACAAGAATGGAAAGGAACAGGGAACTGAGTGTTGGTGGATGTATGGATTAGGAGCCTGGAAAATTGCTGTAAATGTTTATATTTTACTGTAGGAATGTGGAGAACAGCTCTTATATGAGCCGTCTATGGATTCTTGTATGTGCATCAGACTAAATTATGTCCAAGGGTGGGATTCTGAGTAGACATCAGGAGAGACTTTTATGGCTGGACTGAGAGGAAACTGAGGCAGGCACACCTACCATGCTGCAGCCTGTCACAGGAGTGTGCTCCAGGAAGGGCTGTTTTTGTACTGTACCAAAAGACCTACACGTTATGGAGGAATCAGAGTCACCCTTACTATTAGGATGACTGCTTTTACCTTTGGTACAAGATACCATTATTTCAATAGTACTGATCTCCTCTCCAGTACTGACTCTGATGTAGGGATTACATCCCCTGCTCTTGTCTCTGTAGCTCCTCTGTTAGAGAGGAAAGCATCTTACTCATCTTCTGTCTCCCAATGTAGAGAAGAGTCCCTCTCCAGACTTTGGTTCAGATAGGGATCCCAGGATGCCCGTCTATACTAGACACCATAGAAGTTACCAAGTTCCCCATATGACCTGGCAGACTTCCATTCCCTTATCATGTCCCTTGACCATACAGGAGTTCCTGCTGCCCTATTGGGAATGCACTTCATGTGCAACATCCCAGAATGAGAGACTGACTCAGAGGCACTTTGTTTTATTTAGCCTATATATATATTTTAAAAGTTCTTTATTTGACAGCCATTTCTCCTGTGTTAGAATGTTGGAGAAATCCATGTATCTGGCTAGTTAACATCACATCCAATAATGCATGGTTTGCTACATGCTTTCTGTTAGCATCCAAAACAATCTGAAGAAAGAATGAGATGGTTGCTGCATCTTGTATTGGCAAGAAATACTTCCATACACAGAAGGAAAAAATATTCTTTTTCTTCAAGCAGGATAGGAACAATGGGGGCAGATCATCAGCTGATGTAAATAGGCTTTGTTTCCTTGAATTTATAAATGTTTACTGTAAAATACTAATATATATTTCTGCAATAAACTACTGATATATACAATTAGGCAATTCACACTTTTATACTGTGATGTGAAAGCACAAATGCCACCTCTAGAATTAGCTGCTATTCAATGAATAGTTCACCACTACACCAATTACAAGCAAATTGCACTAACTTTAATTACAAGACCACACTTACTGTATTTTTGATTCCATCACTAGTAGCTTATTAGGTGCTTGATACTGCATCTTTTAGTCTGGGAAAACTCTACTAACTTAAATTAGTTTTGATTCCCAGTCATCTTGCCTGAGTAAGGAGTGCAGGATTACTGTTTTTGTTCAATATTTATATATAGTTTCATAGACATACTATATTTGTAGCTGACAGTTTGAGAAGACATTGACATGGAGTGCAATCCTGGCTCCATTGAAGTCAGTGGTGAGACTCCCATTAATTTCAATGGGGCCATGATTTCATCCACAGTCAAGGGGCAGGTCTTTGCACTGAATTTTTAGTCTACCTATCTTGCATATTTTTGTATGGCTGCATTCTTGTGGTAGCTCAGCATCTCATAAGCATTAAAGAATTTGTGAGAACACGCATACATTTTACAGATGGGCAACTGAGAGATTAAGTTGTCACTGTTGCAGGGCTAACTGCACCGTTTTCCCTTTCTTGGTTTCCCTTGGAGTATACTCTCTCAGGTCTCATGCCTTTACCTTTCCTGGGGTGAAATTCCAGAGTTCTCCCACTCTGAGACCATACCCTGGGCTATGGTCCCTTGTGTATCCACTGTATTTATTCAGCAAATCCAACTGGGTTTGGTACCTGTAATTCTTCCTTTTGGCATTCTGCAACCAGTGGCATCTTGTAGTGACCAGATAGCCTTCTTAGAACCAAAGTATTGTTTATTTTAACAATAGGAACAAAGTATTGAGGAAAAAGGACTTTTAAACAATAACGTCTACATGCATGTCTATCTTATCTGAATCCTTACCATCACCTGATGGCAAGCTTAGTAGACCTCAGTTCTTCAGATACCTCCAGTGGAGTGCGTGTGTCAGTCTGGTTCCCTTGCCCAGCTACCCTCCTCTCCTGAAAAATTATTTAAAAAATACTACAGCCCTTTTGATTTTCTGGTTCCCAGGCCTTTTCCTGTAATGGCATTGTTGAAAGAATGTTTCAAAAAGTGTTTACAGAGAAGTAGCTTATCTTGAGCCATTCTTCTTCCTTCCTGCTTGTTTTCCTAATAGCCCCCTATTAAACAAAATCAATATATTCATACAATGAACAGCCTAATAACCAGGTCAATATACACTACAGTATTCATGAAGTACAGCCCAGCTCCACTTCCATCACAAAGTGACTTTCCTGAGGTCACACAGGAAATTTGTAGCAGAGCCAGGAATTGTACCCATATTTCTTGAATTCTAATCCAGTGCCTCACCAGAAACCACCTGTTCTATCTAATTTAAATGGGAATATCAAACATAGATTATCTTTCTAATAACAAAACTTTGTATTATAGATCTTCATATATATGCATATATGTATATATATATAAAACAATGAAAAATGGTTAAGGTTGCAAAGAGGTAAATAACAAATTCAAAATCACAAAAAGGAAAAAGTCATGTTATATACTTACCAGCAGACACTCCTAAAGCACTGTCCATCCCCTAGCAAAGCAAACCTACTCAGACACCCACAGTCACTAAGGTCATATCCAGATAACCTTAGCCCTGTCCTCTATGTACTGCAAGTCTTCCTGTAGGATTAACCTTATTTCCTACTGATTGTTTTAAGTCTGGCATTAGTTCCCATTAAGAAACTTTACCAGTTATAACAAATGTGAACTATGTTATGTTGTAATTTCCCCCCCTGTCATTGAGGTTCTTTGGCTATGTATCCTTAGCAGGGTGTATGTGTTGAATCTGGTATATGAATTACTTGAGGTTGTTTCTTATGTAGAATGAATGCATAATTGTTTTAATGGCATTTTACAGAGACCAGTTAAAGTTCCTTGTGCATGACCAGGAGTCAGCAGACCAGTGTTTCTAGTCTCACCTCTTTCACTGACTGATGTTAATTCTGTGCATTTCACAGCACTTTGTGAGTGAGAAAGGCATTATACACCTACCACAGGAGGCAAGCATGTATAATTCCTGACATTTTGCAAGTGATGTAATTGAGTATCTGAGAGGCTATACAAGGTTTCTGATACAGTTGCAATAGAACTTAGACTTTTAAAAAGACTGACCAAAGTCTTGTCCACTTAACTACACTAGCTCTTAGAATGAATGTCCGCTCTTGTGATTAGTTATGGTGTTGGTAAAGTGGGGCTACTCCTGAATGCCCACCTCCATAAAGCACTTTGAGATACATAGCTGAATGAGCACTGTGTAAATAAAAAACAACATTTAGCAAACGAGCATTCAGGAGTCCTAAATCTCAGTTTCCTGTTCTACCCACTGGCACACATATCCTTCTGGATCCACATATAGAATATAGTGATCCTTAATCTCCACACTCTTGTGCTATGAACCAAACAGAGATGTAACCCACTGGCATAGTGTGTGTCATACACTACAACAATCTATCACTTCTGTCAGAGAATGGAATTACTCATTTAGCTCACATGGCAAGATCTCTGCACAGACAAGGATTTGGGTTCACATCTTGCTGATGATGATCCTGGGGTAGGGTGTATGTTGTTACAGTTTCACAATATGGAAAAGTAGGAAATTATATAAAAACCTCTTTTAAAAGAATGTTAAGGTTGCAAAGCCAAACATTAAAAAATTAGGAAATACCAGAATTAAAGTTGTTTCTGCAACCTTAATTCTGCCAATTTGTGCATCTCCCTTATTACAATCTTTAATTACACGATGATGTGGTAGTTTTTCCATAGGATCCCAGCCTCATTCAGTGCAGAAGTTGTAAGGTATGTTGTGAATGAGGCAGGGGACTAAAGAAAGAGAATGGTAGTCTTAATCATAAGATTGAGTTCTGGCTCTGCACAGATTTCTTATGTGATGTTTGTCAAGTTACTTAGACCAAAATTATCAGAAATATTCACTAACTGTGTGTTGCTCAGAGTTGTTTTCTGAGCACTGAACTTGAGACATCTAGGACTTAATTTTTAGATGTACGGAACACATAACTCAATTTGATGCCACTGCAAGCAGCAGATGCTCTGATCCTTTAACAATTAGGCCCTTGGTGTTTCAAGTGGACTTTTTGAAAATATTGGTCTAAATAACTGTTGCAGTTCACCTGAGAAATGAGGGTAATGATATTTCCCTATCTCGCTGAGGTGCAATGAAGATGCATTTACAATATGAGGGTACAACCGCAAATAGTGCAATAGAAAAGCCCATGAAGAAGTAAAAATTAAAAAAAAAATCCTTATTCCAAGTACGAACTCACATATTGAATTATAAAGATAAAAATATTGAATAGCTGCCTAAATCAGTGAATACAGTCCTTTCTATGCTCTCTCTGACTGAGGCTGAAGTCATGTAAAAGAGTTTGTAATCATGTAATTAAAAGACTGTATCGTAATCAGAGCTGCCCAGAAAACAGAACATTTTTTTCCTGCAAAAGATTTTGAGTTTAAAGAAAACATTTTTTGAATCCAGATGAAAAGTCAAAATATCAAAAAGTTTTGCTGGGAATTAAATTTTGAAAAACTATACTCTCGGAAAACTGAAACAATGTTTTGGCTTGCCAGCTGCCTGCCTGGAGGGCAGGCAGATGGGCTGTCCAGTTCACCTGTCTGGTTTGTACTTTCCCACAGGATGTTTAGATTCCATTGAATCAGCAGTTTCTGACAGAAAATTGTTTTGTCATAAAATTTTTGAAGTTCTTGTCATAATGCCTCTGCACAAGGGGGAGAATTGGGATTGAATGTGCAATTTTACATTAAAAATATGCAATTCTGGCTTTTTCTAAATGTAGACTGCTTTACTTTGCAACCCTAACATTTAGGAGGGCGGTGCTTTTTGTTTTGGGATGGGGTTATATATGCTCAGTTTAGAAAAGGTACATTGCTCTCAGTGAACTTTCTTGCCAAAAGCAGCATTGACTTCAGATGTTGCGCTGCAGAGTATTAAAATTGAATATTTATGGATGAAAAGTAAAAAATATTTAAAATTTGGAGGAAAACCTAATATTTTAGGCTCATTGGCAACCACAATGAGAGAGTTTCACTGTTATCAATAAAGCTGGGCAATTTTTTTTGGCGGCGGTGGGAGGGGGGAAGGAGAGAATAATTTGTTGAAAAATATTACTTGGTTTACCCAAAACTGTGTGCATATGTATACGGCATTTGTCTGGGATGTGGAAGACCCAGGTTAATCCCTACTCTGGAGCAGAAACAGAAGTCAGAGCTGCGCCTCTCAGGTGACCTGTCTATCCTTCAAGGATAGGCTATTCCAGGGTGAGTTGCTCCTTCTCTTCTGGGGAAGCTGATCCACTTCCGAAGCTAAACAGACTTTTTTTTTCTGGTTTGCTGACAAATTCCAAACATTTTCTGACCTGCACCGACTAGTTGTTCCGATTCTTTGATTTGCTGGCCAAACCGACAAAGCAATTCGTCACCCAGTGCTGCTTATGAACTCTCCATGAGCCTTATAGGCAGCAGCTATGTTGTGGGGCAACCTTCCCTTTGCGACAATCTGTAGAGCCCCCTTATTTACGGGCAGGACCTGTCACCTGTGCTCTCCCCGTGCAGTTTCCCTGGGGAGCAGAGCAGAGCAGAGCAGGGCAGGGCAGGGCAGGGTGCGGTACAGACGAGAGCGGAGAAGCAGCGCTCATGGGGGAATGGCCAAAGGCAGATGGGATCCTTCGGGGAAGCTGCGCTCGGCGCTGTTCACTGGAGCCTAGTGCCGTAGTGAGGGGCATGTAGCCGCGCTGGGCGAGCGGCGCTGGGCGCCAGAGCCGGGTGCATCGCTAGCCGGTGCGGCGGCCCCTCCCCTCGCTCGCTTCCTGCCCTAGCGCATGGCTGGACGACCCCGGCCCCGCTACCCGGCTTGGGGCAGGACGGGCGAGCCCAGCGGCCAGTCGCTCGCTCCCCGGTTGCTAGGTCCTCTGCGTCCCAGGGCGGAGCAGCCGCGGGGCCGCCGCTACCCGCGCGGGCGGGGGAGTCTGGAGAAGGTAGCCACGTCCCCGCCGCCGGCCCAGCTCCGCAGCCCTCGTCGCCCGCCTTTCGGGAGCCCACAGCACCCGCCGGCCGCCCGCCTCGCGCGCCCGCCTCCGCCTCCCTGTCCCGCCTCCGGGCCGGCACCGCCCGGCAGCTCGCACACCCCCTCGCCCGGGAATGGTTTGCGCCGGCAGCCCCGCGGTACCCGCCTCCGCCTGCCGCTGCCTCCAGCGTCCAGCCTGGGCGGTGGGCAGGCACCGGACCCGAGCAGATGCGCCTCGCCGGGGAGGGAGCCCGGACGCTGGCACAGGAGCAGGCTGATTCCCGCAGGCGGGCGGGTGCCCGGTGCAGCGCCGCGATCCAGCGGGAGCCCTGCAGAGCGGAGAGCCCCGGCCCCGTCCTCGGCATGGTGGGGGACCCGGACCGCTCAGCCTCCAGGTACAGGCAAGAAAGCCGGGGCGTTCCGGGCCCTTCGCCCCCCTCCCCGGCGCAGCTCGGGGAGGCTGCGGTAGCCTTGGGGGGTGGTTCTAACAATAGACTCCCCGAACCGGCCCCCGCTCTCCCTCGCTAGCACCGGTGCGGCGGCGGCGGCGTGCAGCCTCCGCTGCGGGAGATGGGCGTCAAGGGAGAAGCCAGATGCGGAACGGCTGCTGCTGATAGTGATTCAGCATCATTCCCTGCGTGCGAGCCACTGGGCGAGGTCGAGGTCCCGGGGAGGAGCGACACCAGCAAGGGCCTGTTCGGTTACACAGAACATAAAGGACTAGCAAAAGCCAAAGGTGTTTATTCACCCTCTCTCGGTTCCTGCCTCTATGTGATTGTTAGCCTTTACTGCTGCTTGCGGGGCGGGGAGAGGGAGCCTCTGCCTGGATCTTAATTTCTCTCTTCTTCTCTTCGGCTATGGTTTGGCTCTGTTAAGTGCTGGAGTACAACGTATGTTAAAAATGCTCAAAAGAAGGCCCCACTCCAGTAACCCTTCCCCTCACAAATAATGACTTAAGTGATAATATTATTGATCTCGTTGGCCCAAGTAATGGTTTCAGGATTCTGGTCAGTTAGACTCTTTTATGAAGAGCTTCATAAATGCAGCTGATTTAATAATTTATGGTAGACCATCTAAGGATTGTCAAACATGTCATTTCATCTGACCTGGGTGAGTTTCATTTCATCTATACTAACAGTTATTTCATCTGAAGCACGATGAACAAGCAAGTCTTTTTGTCTGCGAGTATATTGTGTTTTTAAAACATCAGCTGGTTTTCAGAATAAAATGTACTCATTACTGGTGTGTGTGCAAGTCCATTTAAAGACAACATATGTAATTTATATTAGAATGCTTAACTAGGTCTCTGCAGAGAAGGGTGAGGTTACAGTGGGGTCATTTATTGGTAGTAGCGGATTGTGAATGCTCAGATTTAGAACAAATTAAATCCATGGACGTGGAAGAGAACTTTTTCAGCTTTCTAGTGGTAGACCACGTCTGTCACCTGTAAAGTTTTTTGTTTTTGTTTTTGGTAATTCATGCTGTCTTAAACTGTGCATTAAATTAAGCAATATACCTGATAACCTATATACAAATATTTGATGCCAGAGTTCAAACAGATAATATTAGATTCCACCAAACTAATGTGAGACCTCTTTGTGTGTGTATCTTAGGTTTTTATTCTGCAAATACATATTAAATTTGGACACTCGCTCCTTACAACAAAACTAGTGCTTGATTCTGTATTTCTTGCCCACCCAAATCTACAATTGATTTTATGTACCTGGACATCAGTACTTACAGCTATCACAGAGCAACACTACATTAGAAAGGGTATCTTCACAATCAGGAGATCAGAAATTCCTTCTCAATGGGGAGGGGGGAAGTATGGCTTCCAGAGAATATATCAAAATGTGCAGAATGACTGTACAAGATATTTTGTGCCCTTGTCTGATTTCCAGAGTGAAGGTTTTCTACAGGAATAGGATAGGCTCAAAATAGCACTTCACACAGGACAAAGATAGAAGGCTGTTTTTCTCTCACACATTGCAAAAAAGGGTATTGTCAGCAACTTCATGGTTGTTTATAGCAGCATCTGAAAGTATTATTTTCAGAGAGAGGACACTTTTAAAGACAATGATGCACTATTAAAAATATACCAGATCAGAGAAATAAAATTGTTTTTAGAAAATGATATAAAATATTCTAGATGCTTTTTAAAGAAGTATATTTTTACCTGTTATTGTGGTTTCTCACTGCCTACCTCAGTGGGGTCCTGATTCAGTATTAGGGCTTCTGGATGCTACAGTAACGCAAATAATAAGGACATCACTAGTCTAGAAGTTGCTACTGGGTCTGATCTGCTCACAGAGGGGACAGAAGCAGCATCCTGAAGAATTTTGGAGCCCATGCTCACCTAGTAGGAAGGAAGTGACTGTCTCTCAGTATCTCTGGAAGCCAGTAATGTTAGAATTGGAAACACAGATTAAGCTGTGGGCATGTCTGAAGCTGAGGAAAATGAACAGGCACAAATGGTGGGACAGTAAATCATCTTGTGATCTCTTAAATATTTAAATTTGTTTCTAAGATCTTTATAATATTTGCTAGCAGTGAAAGATATAGTCAATATTAAGGAAGAGACGTGGTTGCTTATTGCCATAGTACTGATAGCAGTGCTTACTACCAGTAGTGACTATCAGAAGAATTGAGCCCCAATTTCTTGTTAAATGTGAACCTTAATGTATCTTTGTTGATTTAATCCATACTGTAAAACAGGATGCATAAAGGGCTTTGGATCAGACACTTAATAAGAAATTAACATTTTCAGTCTGCAAATTCCTGACTGAAAAAATAACAAAGTATTCTTTTTCTTATGGGTTGTCTGAACAGTAAAGAAAACCAGAGTTGGTGCACTCATTGATTAAAAATAAGGCATTTTTGTTGTTATGGTCACTGATAAGGTGAAGGTCTCTGTTATGGATGGATAAGGTAGTATGAGTTCTTGGTTTTCTCAAGTGCATTGTTACAAAGACAGAAATAAGGTGGTTTGGGTATCATACCCATGATTCATGAATGTCCATGCTTTCAGATGTCTGGGTTTTTTGTAAGTCTAACCTTAACTCTGAATTTCCTTGCTTTTTAATGGTGTGATTTTACAAACTGCCACATTATTATAAGGAGAGTTAGGCTTATATTACAGATATGTATGCTCTGCCTTAACTTCACCTTGAAGTTTTTTTTGTCTGGCAGTCCCTTAGTTTTTTAAATAGTCCTAAAATGGGAGCAGGCAAAACAGTTTTTGAGATGGGGGGGCTCATCCCTCTTTTTGCTGACTTACTGAAATCTGTAGTCGTGGATCTCCCACTCCTGATAATCTTGGGAAGCGTACAGAAGGGATCCCTTTTTGGGCACCATATTAGGTCTGCAATATGGGGAAGAGACTTGAGAAAGCAAAGTATATGTGGTGGGGTATGACTCCTTCTATTCCTGTGTGCCACGTGAGGGTAGCCATTTCTGAAGATGTTAGGAAGTTCACAACACCTGATAAAGAGACTGATTGGGGTCTTCCCAACCACAGTGCTTGTTATTTGGAGGATTGTGGGCTCCATGCTAATCTTGACTCTTCACAAGCCTTAGCAAGCTGGCTTGGGGGTGGGGTAGGGGGGAACTCTCAAAATCCAAAGTGCAGGCATTAGGAGGCTAATGGGATCCCCATAAGCATTATGAAGCTTTCTGGGGATCCCCTAACCCTCACTCCCTTCAAAGCTTAAGAGGCTTGTTAGGGGGATGTTCTCCAAACTTTTCTATGCAGTCTGTAGGAGGGCTTCTTCAAGTTTGTTATATTTTGACATTAGTGTTTAAAATATTCATCGGTTTTATAATTGGAATATAATCAGCTAATCTTTGGTCTAGTACACTGGATCTCAACCAGCTGAGTCCAGTGAAGTCAGTTTATCTTTCTCCTTCCCATTTTTTGCTACAAAGTTGGCAAAATAAATAAATAAATAAATAAATGGCTATTAGTCAAGATGTTCATGATGCAACCCCATTCTCTGGGTGTCCCTAAGGCTCTGACTGCCAGATACTGGGACTAGAGAGCATGGGATGGATCACTTGATAAATGACCCGTTATGTTAATTCCCTTTGAAGCTTCCAGTATTGGCTATGTTGGAAGACAGGATACTGGGCTGTATGGACCATTGTTCTGACCCACTATGGCCATTCTTATGTACTTTATGTTAATTAGTGAGAGTTTTTGTACTCGGATAAAATCAGAGAACAGAGATCCCTTTGTTTAATTCACTTTCAGTTAGGGTCTACACTGGTCCCAGATGTAACTTCATCTATCTTCTCCTCCTCAAATAATAGAAGCTACAGAACCTGGATAATGAAAGAGATCTCTAAAATATAAGTAATGTAAACTTACTGCAAAGAGATCTATAAAAGATAGATAAGAGATCTCTAAAATATAAAATGTTTTAATTTTAAATATTTTAAATATTCATTTAAAATTATATTTTAAAGTATTAAAATTTTAGGATATTTTTACATTAACATTTAAAATATAAATTTAAATAGTCTAAATATTTTAAAATATTCTAAAATATAAGAGATCTCTAAAATATAAGTAATGTAAACTTACTGCAAAATAAACATGAAAGTGCAATTAGAATTTTTGAAAGTAATAACTTTTCAAATAATGTATAAAATGAGCAGGACAGAGGGAATCATCCCACTAGTTAACAATGTACGTTCCAGCTGTGGTGATTTTGGGCCTAATGTTCCCTTTGCATTCTGCTGGTGAATGGGAAGAGAAGTGTAGGTAACGGGGAATGGGGCAGGGAGGAGAGGATCACAGAGTGTGGAAGGAAGCTACTCTTTAAATCTGGTGGACATCTGAGCAAAAAATCATCCACCTACTCCACAATTGCAACCCTTTCAGAGGTGGAAGCTTTTGCACTGTCAGAGAAGTCTGTGGGAGCATGGCAGAGATAGCCACGTTCTATTTGTGGAGACTGGGATCCATGAGATGTGTTCATGAATCTTCAGGTTTCATGGGATTGGAGGCTTTGCCCCTTCCTTGTACTTCAGGGACTCAAATCCTTCCTTCTGAAAGAGAGCATGTAGCAGAAACTCCATGGACTTGAATCTGCACTGTTGGACACTAGATGGTCATTTATACCTGTGCAAAGTAGACATAAAACTCTACCAAATCAGAATTCTCCACTCATTTACACCAATACTAACATTTAGACATATGTCATGCTTCCTTTGCCTTCAGGTAGTTGATGAGACAACCTTCTAGATAATGGAGAATCAGGCCCTATGAGTTTGACAGCAGACTATTCCCCCTCCTGTCTGATATTTGCATTGGGAGTCAGAATTTCTTAGCTCCATGCCTTCATGCAGATTATATGCATAGGCATATTACAAAGTGGTATGGGAGTTTCTTTAAGAATATCTCTACTTCAAAGGCAGCATTTATAAACAGGAGCTGCAAGTGTGGCCTTGATAAACACTCACTTATGTGGAGGCAAAACCATATCTGCTTTATGTACAGTACTTGAAAGCTGAATTAAAGATGTTACCTTTTTAATGAATGTTTGAGTATTTTATATTTTGGGACAGTGCCATTGTGGTTTCTTCTCTCTCTCTCTTTTTTTTTTTTTTAAATCTCTCTCTCCCAGGACAATGGTCCATGTATCCTTTCATTGTAACATTGGTGAAGGTGCCACTTAAGCACAAGAGTTAACAAAGAAAAATCATTTTAATTTGATAATCATTTGCTTCTGTTTTCCTTCAGAGTAAATGTCAGGGAAAATACGATTTGTTTATTTATTTATTTTTCAGGGAACACAATAAGAGGTCTAACATCCATCAATGCAACAAAATTTTAAATTTGTGACTTGCTTACTTGATGATTGATGGAAGAATACAACCATGTGGAGCAAGTACAAACTTTTAAATGTGTATTACACATTTATGGGCCAACCTTGCAGTCTTGTAGTACCATACCCAGTATCATGCAGTGATCTGAGTTTGAGTCCTTCACTTCCTGGATCATTAGGAGTCAAATCCTGGTCCTACTGAAGTCAATGGAAGTTTTGCCATTGGAGCCAGGATTTCATCTCTGGAGAAGAGATGTCATGCTGCACTGTTAACTCCTCCAGGTTATGTTGGGAAACCGGGACTATGGGTCTAAAGTAAGGGTTTCAGCATTGAGTGTGAGAAAACCCACAATTGGATAGGGTCTATGATTGTTCTGCTGAAGGGCTACATTACCACCTTCTCTAGAAGGAAAACTCCTTAGTGTGGGTACTGGAAAGAGTGGTCTAAAGGGAAACATTGGTAATTTTTCATGAAGGACTAGGAGTAAGCCTTTTAGAAATGTAAAACACAGTGTATATTGATTTGGGGGGAGAAGGGAGGCTTTCCCTGTAGTTTTAATTTAGACTTGGCAATGTGTTGACAAAGTTATTTTCATCCTAGCGTTTTGCTACTAAGCCAAGTATATTCTTCTTTGGTTACATTAATGCATGTTTCCTTCCAGCTTTGTCCTTGGATTGACATTTGTTTGTGTTATTTTTAGCATCTGAAAACCAGCACAGTAATATCCCTATAGGCTACAGTGAAAGAGTTGGAGTATAGCATCAGCAAATGGAGCCTTAAGCTTAATACTGAATTTATGTACACTAAAGCAGTCACATGTAGATATTGATTGAGATAACAAAAGAAAAACTACATTGAAAGGACAGTAGGTTGTGAGAGCAATCCATTGATGTAAACAAATACAAAGAGAAATTTCCTTACAACATCCTTTTTACTAATAATGTTGAAAAATATACATTGGATTTAGGTGTTAGTCTAATCCATAGCTTTCATTTTCCTTGTTTTGGGGGTTTCTCTTATGTCTAATGTTCCTCAAATGCATTATTTCCTGTTAATTAGATATATTTTTTTCTTTTGAATTGTCTTTTGGTGTTTTTTGTCTTATAAAACAAAACACATGATAAGACTTATCAGGTGTTGGTGGTAGAGTTAGTAAAAATGTGTATTTTTCAGAAGAAAAGAAAGAAGAAAAGTTGACCTATTGGATCTTGGTGTGGGTGGGTGGGGTTGGACAGGCTGTGTAATTCCTCCCTTTCCCCCATTTCTTTAACTTTTTTAAAGGAAGTTTTAAAGAAACTTTAACTTACTCTGAAGTATTTGACTATAACACATTTGAAAGTCTCTTTAAAATATTTTAATTTGTGAATGAAAATGTTAGTTATTAAAATTGAAAAAGGAAGTGATGTAAGAACATTGCGGTTCTTGGGACATGTATTAAGAAAGCTACAGAACTGTCCTGAAGCCTAGAGGAGTCACTCGTGATTGGAAAGGTGGTTATGACTAGTAGGTGGAATTAATTGTCATTGGATGTTGAGAAGATCGGAATCATTTATGAACTATTAGGGGCTGGATTTGCAATAATCTAGAAAATTATGGTTCCTATATCTTATCCTAAGAACTATATCTGCAGAGTGAAGAAATAGAAGGAAAAATTAAAGGAAGAACTAAAAGACTCAAATATTGAAATTTATTCAGATCGGTGGGTTACACACGAGAAATGTCCTGATCACTGGCTACTAACATCCACAAAAGGAAAAAGCATTCTTATTTTACACTGACTTTGTCTGAAAAGAAAACAGAATATTGTGGTCAAGTTGCTGAAGATCTCACCCAAGAATGCAGAGAAAAGTGTGACTAGGAAGTCCTAGGCATTTGTTCAGAGAAAGAAATTAAAAAGGAAAAGATGATAAATTTTCAAATGCAGTCATCTTAAACTTCTGACATGGGTATTCAGAACATTATTTAAAACCTCATTGAGAAGGAAGGAGCACCTGTCCCAGCCCTAAAGCATACTGGAGCAATTGAAAAAAATCACCGTGACCACTATCGTGATTGAAAGAGGAAGATAGCAGAACTATTTTTCCAGTGATCTTCAGTGGACACTTGGGACGTTTGGGTCTTTCATAATTATGTTGAAATGTACATTGTGCATGAGGACGTTAATCAAAACATAGTGTTCATTTTACACAACAAGGGACTCTTTGAAGAGGCACTTTTAACTCCCAAAAGCAATTGAAAAAAGTTTCAGGGGGATTCTCCATGGAAATGACTTGATTTAATTAACAACAAAGATCTGGAAGCAAATAAGGACAAAACTGAAAGATGATGGAGACAAGCTATGGATCCTTTCCATTAGTTGACGTATTTGGTTCATGTTCAAGTCATATGTTGAACCTAGAAGAAGTTGGTTAGAGTGTATCGATATTTAAGAGTGGATTCAAAAGACAGATAATCATTAATTAGTAGATTGGGAGCTCAATTCTTGTTTTACTTAGTAAGATTTTCATTTTGGACATTTTATGCCTATGTTTTGAGGACTAAATATGGTTGTAAGAGTGAGTTGCATACAGTAGAACCTCAGAATTACAAGGTTCTAAAGAGTTACAAGGTTCCAGAGAGTTATCTTCTCTGACTCTTATCTTGTCCTTGCAGGACTGTGAGAAATCAGAAATAAACCGTGCAGGGGAAAGGTCCGTTTGTAGGATACAGGAGGTCAATGAGGCAGTGATGAGGCTTACTTTTATTAACTAAAAGATTTTATTTTAACCAAAAGATAGGAAAGGTGGAAAAGAACCCCCCTTGCTCAAAAGGTATAAAATGCACCAATTACAGGGGGTCTGTGAAACTTACAATCCACAACAGCTAACAGCTGAGAACCAGCAGCTAACAAGTAACAATATCTGATTGACAAGCAACAAGTAACAAGTAGCAACTCACAAGTATCAAACAACAGTGTTCAATTAACAAGTAACAAACTACAAAGAGATTATACTGACAAAGATTAAACAAGGATACATTACGTTGGCCAGTTTCAGTTCACATTTGCTTTAAATTCTGCAAACGGGGGAGAGCCGCTGTGGATGATCAGTTCACAGCGAAGCAAGCTAGGGAAGATGCATCAGCCCGCCAAACCGACACGCCCAGGAGATACACAGGGTGCCAGGTGAGATTCAGTTTCTCTCCGCCTTCTGCTACCTGGGTTTAAACTTTTATAGTTTCCTGTGGTCAGCAGGGCTAAGCTCCATTGGTGGCTATTTGCTGCATGACCTTTTAAGGTCATGGTTCAGTGTTTAGCCAACCAGGTGTTCATGATTTTCCCGGGCAGAGGCTGACCAGGTATGTGTGGGACGTGCGGTTGTACTGCTGAGTCAACCCTCCCCATGCTGCTTCTAGGGTGGCATGGATATAGTGGTGTGGCAAACGCCATTTTATAATTCTGTTCCCACAGACTGAAAGCAAAAACCTGCTGGAATTCCTTTGTATTGGCCTGACACTTCATTTAATAAAATAAGCATAAAAAACATGAGCGAGTGTTTTATTCTCAAAGCAGCGTATATATAAAGTAATTGTAGCTGTTTAAAATTCAGTAAAGGTGCCAACAAGTTTGTAGTGGATAACATAAAAATAAAATTATAATAACTTTATTAACCATTTTGCATCAATGTTGAGGTTTCACCACTAGAGCAGTCTCTCATTTGCACTACTATTACACAGATGTAACTACTCTTACACAGATGTAACTTGATTGATTTCACTGGGGTTTCTCCTGATTTTTACGCTAATGTGAAAGGAGAAACAGCCCTATATGCACAAAAGGATTTGTCAGACTTTTTTTTTTTATAGCTAACATTTTTTTGCATGGTTCACCTTCATGCAAGTGCACTAAGAGCATCAAATCTACCAACGACATGCTTGATTAACTACAAATAAAGAGATGTGGAGAGAGAGGTTTTTTTTTTGTGAGATGGCCTCACCAAACAAGAAACAATTTTTCATCGATACAATTAGTGGCGTTTGTTGTTTTTAACAATCTTCAGTGGCTCCAGAGTGCTGTAGCAAGACTTATTCCAGGAAATGAGATAATTCCCCTCTTTCCTTCACTAGTGTCCAGTTCAGTTAAAAATTACACTCAAGGAGTGAAATCCCCACTGAAGTCCAGGGCAAAATTCAATGGGAGCAGGATTTCACCCAAGGTTTTTTAACTGTGCTTAATCTATGTCCACTCCATCCATCTCATCTTAAATCAACCAACTCCTCTGCTACTTTGTTACATTACTTCATGGTTAGCCTCTTTTATAAAATACTTAAAGGATGGTGGTTATTTTGCTATGATGCCTATATCTCTTGTCCTCCTTTCTGTAAACCATTGAATCACTTTCTCTCTTTAGGTTTCAGTTCACTTTAGCTTAAGACTAAACCCCACCATCTTTCTTCCCACGGTTCTTATCTCTCTGCTCCAAGTAGAGGAGAAAGAATGTTTCTTTCCATTATTATTGCATATACTCTTAATATTGTTCTTTCCCCTCACCTCATCAAAACACACACACAAACACACACACAAACACACACACACACACACACACACACACACACACACACACACACACACACACACACCTAGTGGAAGGTTAAAATTAGTGAAGAAGCTAATACCTCCCTAATCTGTCTACAATGCAAAATGCTATTTCTCATTAATGAGAGAGACTGGACTAAATAGGAAGGTGTTCCAGTCACTTTGCTGCTTCTGCTAAAGAACAGTTTTAAACTATCATAAAATGTCAATAGAGGGAACCAACATTCATTTTTTTGCCATATTTATCCCTGTCAGATAAATCCTTGCGAAATAAAGGTTTTGAGCCTCCATCACTAGTTTGTATGTAGAGAAGTCAGTGGATTAGGTTGCATCACACTTATGTCAAAGTTTTTGCACAATTGCTCTGTTGTGTTCCATTTTAGCTGAAGTATGTTAATTTCCTAATTATATTTTGACAGTTAACTTACTGTAAATATCAAGTACTTCTTGGCAGAGGGCATGCTCCAACATTTCCCCTCCTTCTTTTGTATTTCTTTGTTTTTGCCCATATTATCTTAGACTTGTATTATAATGACCTTTTCCTTTGGTAAGGAGGAGTGGTTTTGGGTGGGTGGAAATCTATCCTGGACACCTTTGTTAAGCATTGCTTCAAACACACAATGAGTTTTGCTATTAAAAAAAAAAAAAAAAAAAAAAGTCTTTCCAGACCAAGCAAGAAGAAGGATAAAGGTAGCTGTTTTGCACCATTGCCCTCTACTTGGAACTGCATTACTGCTGTGATTTAAAGGCATGAGGAGAAATGGGTATGCTTAGGTCAGTCATCTCAAATTTTGTATTCATTTTAAACTATGAATCCAGTAAAAACCTATCGTGTCATTGTCAGCATGTTCACTGTTTGTGGCTTAGAGGCAGCATAAGATTAGTTTATAAATAGAACTGTTCAATATTATAGGGTGTCACTAGTAATGCTATAGCTATGGCTGAGAGAGCACATTTATTCTGTGCTCTGTTTTCAGGCACTTCCTAAAAAATTACCCATTTTAGGCAGAAAATTCTCATGCTGCTTCATTTTTCTCAGCACATAGGAAAAATAATTTAGGGGTGGAAAGTTTGATATACTTTAGTTTTCACACTTCAGTGTTTCATTTTTCAGTAGATAAAGGAATTTTTCAGAGGCTTTTGATCACTTGCTGCCTTCTGTATAGTGTGGCATGTAACAAAATGTGGCTATGACGGGTTGGAAGTCATTATCTACAGACAGATGTTAATTCTCTGGTTAGATCTCCTACTATGGATAGAATGGAGAAATGAAGTCTGAGGGACTGGAAGCCAGTCAGGCATTCAGAGGAGATTCTATAAACCAGCACCTGGTAGTCAGAGGAAAGTGATTTTGGAGGAGGCAGAGCTCCACATGCCATTGTGAAAGAGCTGGATTCCTTCTGTTTTATATATGCAGGTTTTTGTTTTTAAATCAACTGTGCATCTTGGACCCCAAGAAGAATAAAGCTGAGAGGAAACCAGCTTGGTCATGGAATACTTCATTGTTGCTACTAGTGTACAGCACATTTGGGCCCACATCAGTGAAGTGTTGGTGAAACGAGGAGCTTTGCTCTATTCTCCCCCTGCAGATAATGCACCATAAAAATCCCTTTCCATAGCAAGTGCTGTGGCGCACCAAGTCTGTGGCCAGAGAAAAGCAGCTGGTCATTGTGGCATGTTACCCCTCATGTCTGGTTGAATTTCTGATTGGAAATTAATCTGGAAGTTCTGCCCACTGAACCAGAATAACTCCACTCTGTGGGTACAACTTCACATGTTGCTCTGCTGGGGGGATCCAGAGGAAGCAGTGCAGTCTTGGGGGAGGGAGAGAACCAGGGGAACTGTGGGTGTCCTTGACCTCCATACAGCTGCTCCTGCCCCCATTAGTGTGTTTAGAGCAGTGATATGTGGACTGAGGCTCAGGAGCCGCAAGTGGCTCTTTAATGTGTCTCCTGCAGCTTTCAGCAGCACATGATATTAAAACACTGATTTAATTATTAACCAATCAGGGTACTTTTACTATGTTACTAACTGTAAGCGTTTCTGGTTCCATGGGAGGCCACAGCGGCTTCCTACAAACAGGGAATAGCTCGCGTTTGGCGAGTGAGTAGTCCTACTAGTCCGCCCTTAGGCAGGGTGAGCAGCAGTTACTCGCTCCGGCCCTCCGTCAGGGCGGGTGAGCAAAGAATCAGTGGCTCCAACCCCTAGGCAGGGTGAGCAGAGGCAGATCGCTCAGGCCCTCAGGCAGGGCAAGCGAACCAGGAGTCAGTTGCTCCAACCCTTAGGCAGGGTGAGCAAAGGCAGATCACTCAGGCCCTCAGGCGGGCGAGCGAACAAGGAGTCTATTGCTTCAACCCCTAGGCAGGGTGAGCAGAGGCAGATCGCTCAGGCCCCCAGGCAGGGTGAGCGAACAAGGAGTCTATTGCTCCAACCCCTCGGCAGGGTGAGCAGAGGATCGCTCAGGCCCTTAGGCAGGGCGAGCGAACAAGGAGTCAGTTGCTCCAACCCCTAGGCAGGGTGAGCAGAGGAGGCAACAGCTTCCGGCGGGGTCAGGAGAGCAATCCTCCTGGGGTGGCTAGGGCAAAGGGGAAGGGGAGGGGGACGCAGGCCCACCCGTCTCCACTGCGTCCCAGCCCAGGGCCCTAGCAGTGGCAGAAGCGGCTGCCACTGTGCCGGCGGGGCTCCCGCCGCAACACACCGGCTATAAGGCGGCTTCAGCCACAGGCCGTGGCTGTCCCCGGGCTACTTCCTCCCCACTGACCCTAGTACCTGCCTCCTCCGTGCCACGAAGGTGGTCCTCCAGGGGTAGCGCCGTCAGTCCTTCCTCGTCGACCGGGGGTAAGGCGGGGAGCTCCTCTTCAGGGGGCAGCTCCTCAAGGTCGTTGGATGTGGGGAGCGGCTCAGCCTTGGGCAGCTCCTCCAAGTCCAGCCCCGCTGTAGGGAGGGGCTCGGCGGCCGGCAGTTCCTCCAGATCTAGCCCAGCCTCCGGGGGTGCCCGCCACTGGGCCGCTCTGGGGTCTCGGCCCAGTCTGGTGGTTCCAGCGTACGGCCCCGGGGTCGGGGTCAGGGTAACTCGGCCCAGTCATCCTGGCCGGGTTGCCTAGTCCAGCTTCTCGAGGGCCCTATCCAATCCCCGGGCCCAGGTGGGGCCGGGGTTCTTCGTCGGCGGTTAGGCTCTGGCCTAGGCCTCTGCTGGCGGGGCAGCACGTCCACCTCTGGCAGCAGTCTGGGGTCTACTGAGCTCAGGGGCCAGGCTTTTGTACTTCCCCTTCCTGTTGGGGCTCCGCCCTGCGGCAGCCAATTGGCCTGGCCGGGTTGTCCTATCCCGGCCCGGGCCCTTTGTTGCCGGGCAGACTCCAGGGCAGGGTGTGAGTTGAGCCAATCAGAGCGCGGGCGTCCTTCCTCAGGCTCTGGTTCCGTGGGAGGCCACAGCGGCTTCCTACACTAACCAATTGTAGAATATATTATATAGAAAAATAGTAAATGAAACAATGAATTCACACTATTGTGGTTCTTTTGGGTAATGTTGATCTCTAATTTGGCTCCTGAACCACTGAGGTCTGAGTATCACTAGGTTAGAGCAAGGGAATGGGAGCTAGGGTTTTTTTTTGTTTGTTTGTTTTATTCCTTGTATTGCCACTGACTTGCTGTGTAATCTTGGACAAGTCATTCAGATTCTCTCTGCTTCTGTTTGCAGTTCTGTAGAATGGGCACAAGTGTCTTGCAATACTTTGCAGGGTGTTGTGAGGCTGAATTCACAAGATTGGGTTGTGAGGCACTTTGAGGTCCTTGGGATGAAAGGTGTTACACAATTAGAATATTCTTTCTTATACAGTTAAATAAACTGAAAAAGATTCTTCAGTTCTGCTGGAGGCCCTTTTTAATTTACATCAACACTAGTCTGAACTAGTTGATAAAGAAGTCAACTTTGTACTGATTTTATGCAGTGATGTGACAGTGAACATGGGTGGACTCTTCTTGCTAGTACCCTAGTATTAATTTTGCATCACTTAGCAGGGTTTTTGGATAGCTTTTGTGCAATTTGTGCATTAGTTGTGCAGTAATACTGAATCCTATGCACTTCTCAAACGTCTGCCTGCTGGGTTTAAAGTTGTGTGGATTTGTTTGTCTTTTTGTAAGAGAGAATGGGTGAGTAGCAACTTTTCATATTGTTTGACGTGCTGTAGAATGGCATCTACATTAGAGGGCTTGAAAAAATGTCTGCTGGATGCTCAGTATCCCAAAGCAGAAACACATAGAAACTGGGATTCTTCAAGGAGCCTAGGTTAGTTAGGCATCTGATTCCCACTGGAATTCAATGGGAAATGGGGATCTAATTCTTTCAGGGCTCTTTAAAACCTCAGCCATGGTATTTTGTTAGTTTTAGAAACTTTTTTTTTTGTCTTTTTTTCCCCCCTATTGTGCAATGTTTAATTTCTTTCCTTTGTTCTCCTGTATATAAACAGCTGTATATACTCTACAGTTTTGCCCTAAAATTTCCCACCATTGCTACCAACAGCACAGCTACACTTGTGGTTGCAATAGTGGTGGCAATAATGTAGGCCAACCAACAATACTCTGCCAATCACTTTAATCATGTTTAGAGCAGGTTTGAATGTGACAGTGGTTAAAATGTTAGCAACTATCAATCTACACAAGTACTCCCACCATTACTATTCCCAGTGAAGCTATACTAGTGGTACTAATGGAGTTTCTGCTACATGCTCTCTTTCAGAAGGAAGGATTTGAGTCCCTGAAGTACAAGCAAGGGGCAAAGCCTCCAATCCCATTAAACCTGAAGATTCGTGAACACATCTCATGGATCCCAGAGTCTCCACAAGTAGAATGTGGCTATCTCTGCCATGCTCCCACAGACTTCTCTGACAGTGCAAAGCTTCCACCTCTGAAAGGGTTGCAATTGTGGAGTAGGTGGATGATTTTTTGCTCAGATGTCCACCAGATTTAAAGAGTAGCTTCCTTCCACACTCTGTGATCCTCTCCTCCCTGCCCCATTCCCCGTTACCTACACTTCTTTTCCCATTCACCAGCAGAATGCAAAGGGAACATTAGTGGTAGCAACAGAGGGGAAACTGCAGATCAATCACTGTAGTGTGGGCAGGAGTTCGTTGTGTAGACAAGAGCCTCCTGTTTCAGTTTCATATGTTAGAAAAGTATAAACAGACATTTCCCCTCAGCATGGCTTAGTTTGTGCCCAGACCCTAGACTTTGAATGTGTTACTTGACATTTTGAATCATGTTCTGGATTCTGGGCTGCAGGCCAGTGTCTCTCAATTTGCATTTCATTGTGTTGTGGGTGTGCCAACCTGCCTGCTAGACTAGCAAACATTCTGATGTGCCAGGATGTGGATTTAGATGATGTAATTCACAAGCATAGCCTCTGCAAGGCCCATTTAGAAATTACAGTCTATGTCCAGAAATACTGATGGAGCTAGGCAATGCAGGCCTGGGATATATTCGAGATAATGGGCCAGATTCTGTGCTGTGGATAAGGAGTACTTGCCGTGGATAAGGAAGAGGTTATTTTGACAACCAGGGATCATCTGGGCATAAGGAAGCATGTAACAGATGCAGAGGCATAGGGTGGACATTGACTATGAGAGCCAAGTGTCTTGCTGAAAGTCACAGGTCTGCTGCCAGAAGCACAGGGTGTCTGGGTGGGGAGAGGGCACTTGAGAATTGGAGTAGGCAGGAGAAAGCACTAGTGCTTCCCTTCTTTCTCCATCCAGAAAAACCTAGAGAATTTAGGTTCTTAAATTTTAGAGGGTAGCAGGGTTTGAGTGGGATACAAAACTACGTATATAACGGAGACTCAATTACGACCTTAGATATGGAGCAATGGGATCATTCCATAATGAAGATCTGAATTTCATAAATCTGTAGGGAAGTGACATTAACCTGTGAGAAGAGCTGGAAGGGACATCTGAGAATGGTTTGGTACTAGGGTAAAGATTTTGTTTTGCTGTATCAGAAATTGGTCTTATGTATCAGAGTTCTTTCTCCACTGAAACATTTTAAACCAGCCTTGCCAAGTCTACTCCATTATCCTCTTGGGAGTGATATTTTTTGATAGGTGAGTAAAATATCATTAGTCTTACTTTCTTCTGTCATCATTTTAGTAAAGGTTTGAGCCTGGGCTGGTAAAGTTACATGCCAGTTTGCCTTAAGCAATAGACTTATGCAAAAGACTGATTGGAAGCAGTGGCAGAATTATTCATGAAATGAAACCTTTTAAAGTATTTCTTGTTGTAGACCATGCGATGCTCATGAGAAATGTCAAAGATGGGTGCTGGAACAATTTTTATAGTGGGGGTGCTGAGAGCCATTGAACCAAACTGTAAACCCTGTATATAATGGAAACCACTTTGAGGTAGGGGGTGCATTCCTAGTTCCAGCACCTATGGCCAAAGACAAGCACTTTCTGAAGAATTCATCCAGTCTCTGTCCAGTCTCTGATGCATCAGATGAAGATGCGCCAGTCCTGTCACCCCTCAAAGAACTTGTAATGAACCTAGCTAAATATGCAATGCTGTCTATGGGAATGCAGAAAAGTTCTTCACTCCTTCAGTGATCTTAAGCACAAGATTTAATTATCTAAACAATAGTGGTTTTTTGTTTTATTCTGCTGGGTAACTATGTTTGTTCTAAATTGACTTCCATTTCATATAGTGTTTCTTTGTTCTCATGTTATAGGAAGGGGTAAAAAGCAAGAACAAGTCACTTTTCATCACGCCCATTTAATGTACTGTGTGTTGGATAATCATATGAAAGGACTCCATGCTTGTAAAACTAAACTGGCTCTTTATTAAGAGAACTATTTAAAGAGATACTGCAGCTAGGAATCTAATTATGTGCACACAGCAAACTTCCTCATGCCAGCTCCAAAGTTGTTTCTCTCTGGCAACCTGCGGTCCTCTCTCAAAATTCCAGGCAGGTTGCTACAATGCCTTTCATAATTTAAAATATTTAATTCAAGTTTCCTTTAACTCTTCTTTTTTCCCGACTAAATAATCATAGTTTGACTAACCATCATGTGAAATCTTTGAATCAAGATTGGATGTCTTTCTAAAAGATATATTCTAGCTAAACCAGAAGTTATTGGACTTATGCAGGAATTACTGGGTGAAATTCTATGGCCTGTGTTGTGTAGGAAGTAAGACTAGATAATCATAGTGGTCCCTTTTGGCCTTAAAATCTATAGATGAAATCCTTGCCTCATTAATATCAATGGCAAAACTCCCATTGGCTTCAATAGGGGCAGGATTTTGTCCTGCAAAACTAAGGATATATACTAGTGATTGCACTGAATTGTGAAGCTGACTGGTCTGTAAGTCCCAGGGTATCCCTTGATTCCATGTTTGTTACTATAGTTCTGTTTCATGTATTAGCTATACTGAGCCAGTCATTTAAGATGCTGTTTTAAATTAAGAGCATTAGAAGTGAAAATGCAGGCAGATTTAAATTGTCTGTACTTTCCATTTTTCTAAAGTACAGTTTGTTGGGAATCTCAATAATAATAATGTTGGTCAAATGTTGTCAAATGTCAAAAATAATCTAATTTGTGCTTTAATATATTTGAACAGTAACAAAAATAGTAACAAAAGATAACACTTTATGGTCTCCTATAAACTTAGTCTTGGATACTTATGCCTAAGTCACTTAACTGAGTTGTTTTAACTCAAAAACAAGTGAAACACAATGAAGTGAAAGAACTATACTACCTTTTTTGGCAATGTTAAATATGAACATTATTCAAAACTGAACAGTTAACAAAAAATGAAGTTGAACAAGTAAAAACAGAGCAACTATATTAAAAAGAATCAGTGTAAGGTCACTTCAACATAGATCGACGGCAGGCCAACTCTTCAAGCCACTTAATGGCTGTACATCTTTTCTGTTTGTGTTGGGTAAGGAGGTTGAATAACTGAGCCTGTGTCTCCATCATCCACTCTCTTTTGAGTTAATTTCTGAATGTTTGTCTATTCAGTTTAGATTGTAAGCTCTTTGGGGCAGGTCTTTTAACCTGCTTTTAATGTGCTTTATAAATCATCATGTACATTGGTGGCGTATTATACAGGTAAAGATAGATACATACATACAATCAATCTTTGTTGGAGAAGATTTCAACTGATCAAGATGCTCAACTTTCAGTTAGTTCACATTTTCCCTCCACACATGTCATTAGCATATAGTAAAGTGAATGATCAAGAAGTTTGTCATCTTGCTAACAGATTGGGCACCATGATGCATTCAAAAAGGTAGGCTGCCCCCTGCATTAGGGCATTATTGCTGGAATAACAGACAACATTTGACTATGGTCAAATAATAAGCAGTTAACTGACCAGCTTACCAACCCTATGAGTCTGGAATTCAGTACCACTTGGATACTGGCCCTTTATCCGTAGTCATCTGTCATGTTGTGTAGCTGAAGTCTATTAACTGTCTCCATTTCATATTGGAAGCTCCTTATGCCAGAGGTTATGTATGTCTCCCTCTAGCTTCTATACATTGCCAAGCACTTTGACAGCATTCAGTAAATTACTTCTAGTGGGCTAAAAGGAAAACAGTGCATTGGCTTAAAAATCTAGCTCAACAAATGAGCATATGAGTTTATGATTGCTTTTATAACTACTAATTGAGATTCTCTGTTTACAAATTAATCTCACAGAAAGTGGTTCCCAGGCACAGTGTTTTATAATTTTTCCCCTAATTAAATATGGAAAGAGAATAGAAGTAGGAGGGGTAATTCAATACTAACCTTTCCTGCCACCCCCCCTAGATGTTGTCAGATGTGCCATGTGTTAAACTCTGAAGTCAAAGTACTACTCTGCATAATATTAACCACACACGATTTGTATAGTTTAAGTAGAGAATGTAGACATTGTCAAGTGATAGCTACAAGCAATAAATGTATATTTGACCAACTGGATCCATTAGCACAGTTTTTATTTGAGTGTTGGACCCATGAGTGCCCTGGAATAGTGCAATCAGGTAGCAAATAATTCAACCATTATTCATGTTTGAAATCTATTTTAACTGAACATACATGAAATCATTTATTACAGAGGCATTGTAATGACTTGATAGTTAAATGGTTGATCCAAGTCCTTAGTTTGAGTCAATTCTCTCATGATGGCATGAAGGCTGCAGTCCACTATGATGATCAATCTCTTTGAAATCTGCAGCAGCATCAAACAAATTAGGATTAATGCATGTATGATGAGGCAGGGCTTCTCCCCAACTGGCAAATGACTCAGTGCCATGCCCACGGTCTCTTTGATGCAGTTCTTTTGTCCAATTTAACAAACAAACAAACAGGTCCTCAGCTCATCCTTCACATCTTGAGCTCTCCCTGTCACCTCTCCCAGAGGATTCTGGCAGTTCTGCTTCCTGCCTCTCTGTGGTTCACTCTCCCTGAGTCAGTTATTTCTCATGGTAGCCCTATTCCCTTCCAGGTCTGTTCTCACTGAAACTCCCTCTGACCCATTATAGTCCAGGTACAGCGTTACCCCATTAATTGACCCAATGGGTTGCACCTGCTTTGGCACAGATGCACTGGACTCACTTCAGTCACAGGGGCCAGCCATCTTGTGATGGCATGTTAGTGTCTGTGGTCCCAGGTTATAGGATACGGATTTGATAAACATACAACAAATGGCTTCCTTTTTCCCCCTCATGGTGACTGGAGCCTGCATAATATTTTACATTATTTAAACCTTGACATTTTCAGTATGATTGGAACTTACCAGGAATTCAGTGCACTTCGCTGAGGATAGAATTTCCCAGAGTTTATTGAATCTAATAACAAATCATATAACCATCTTAGATAGACAAACTGTATAATAAGTGAAATCTTATAAACTCTTTTTTTAAGAATGGATACTGCTAAAAAGTTGTTGTCCACTGTAGATTAAATAGAAAACTACCTTTTCAGAAACTGCATTTTGACAAATAAAATTGGCATATTTTTATTAGCTTGATCAAGTGTCTAAAAGTAAGTATCAGTTTTGAGTACACATTGCCAAAAGCAAAAGGAAGAAACAGTTTTATATGTGCTTCTATATGAGTTACGCTTTCAGTTATTTCTTTATAATGAAATCCTTTTTTAACACAGATATCTGTCTCTTCCATAATTGAGAGTCACCATAATCAGGGATTGAAATGGTATGACACAAGTTTTGAATCATTTGACTTTGAAGGCCTTCATGGTTTTCTGAGAACTTGCAACAGTATTTGGACACCTAGTTCTGCACAGCCCCATGTTACAATGCCATCCTTGCCTAATGAAGGAGGTATGTAAATTGATTATAGAGCTCTTGTATTTTTAATATGGCTCACTAATGATGGTGTTTCAACATGCTTGTAACTTTTAATCAACCTGAATCAGAGATCACTGATATGTAACTGGCTAGATCACATGCCTTTTGTTCTGTGGTTCTTTGAGTTCATGTGTGTGCATTGTTTTATGTATTGTGGGGATATTGTTTGATTGTTACAAACATTATTTTTCAAAGATAACCAAGGAACCTCTTGTCTGACTCTGAGTTCAGAACTGCATTATCAAAGCACAATTAAAAGAAAAGTCAGAAAGAAGAAAAAGAATGGAATCATCACTGCGAACGTTGCTGGCACAAAATATGAAATTGGTAGGAGACTATAGATTCTGCTTATGTTTAATAGCTATTGGGATGAGTGAAAACGGTTGAAACAAGACTGTATGGGTAAAATGAAAAGTGCAACCAGGAAGGAAAGAGAACTTTCACTGTTACAGGGCCCAATCCAAAGCCCACTGAAGTTAATGGAAAGACTGCAGTTAATGGAGTTTGAGTCAGGCTCATAGTGAATGAATGCCATATGATTTTCTTATTGAACATAGAAAGATTCCTATATTGTGTTTATAATATATACTTTCTGGTCTTGCATACTCTGTGCACCCATAAATCCTGTTGTATTACTCAGGATTAAGCCTATTATTAAAATATCAACAACCAATTAATATAGCTTTAGGAAAAATTCTCAATTATGAGTTTAGCTAAATAATTAGTACTTACACCTTTCTTTACTTAACACTTTAATGTCAAGTTCTCTAATTGTTACATACAAGTCTCTCTAAGAAGCTGATTATGTTCATGTATTTCTTACACTTGAAGCTACTGTCCCGTTAATTTTATACATGGCCTTCAGGATGAGGAGTGGGGAATATAAACCTAGATTAATATTTCTTGACTTCAGATTTTAAAAGTTTTTGGGAATGGCATTTTAGTTTTTTGGAGATAGAGGTGGCCACTGCTGTTACTTGATTAAAACTGAACAATGACCATGTTAAAAATATATGCTCCTATTCTTGTAGCAATTGCTCAGTAGGCTTTCTTTGATATCCCTCCTGAGACAAATGGGCCAGCTTGCAAATACAAAGCATTTGCTTGCCAATGGTACTCTCCTTAGTGACTGGCTGAGATAGGAAATCTCTGTCTCCTTATGACCTCAATCAAGCTTTATCAGCATTTCAGGAAGTGCTCTAGAAGACCTGTGAGCGTGTGTGCGTGCGTGTGTGCGGGGTGTTAGAAAATTGTTTCTGGACCTTACAGTGATATCTGTGAGGCCTGCTCTGCTTTGTAACCCATGTGGACTGATGGGACTGGAACAGGTCCAGGATCTGTCTTGGATCCAGGGTTTGAATTGGAAAAAAAAATGTAGTAGTGGAATTCTTCCAAAATCTGTCTGCAAAATAAGCTCCATCTACAGATGATTGTGCATATGTTCAAAATGTGACATGTGCCCTGCTGGGCTATATGGCCTTATTTCTCCTTCATTGGGGTTCAGATACATCTAAGAGTTCCTCTGCAATCCTTGGGCTTGATTTTTTCCCCCTTGGTAGGGCTGTGGTGCTCTGCTGAGCTCTGTTAGGCATATCTCCTTCTTGTTTAGGAAAGGTAAGTGGAGGTACCCAGCCAGAATGGGAAAATGAGGTGTTACTCAATTTGTAAAATCTTCATAACACAATTCTCCATCTCCTTGCTAACATGCTTTGGTTAGCATTGAAATAGTTGGCAAATTGAATTTAGATGCCCAGCATTTACACTTTTCACCCCACTGCAGTTGCACAGTTATGAGGGCTCAAGACTGAGAACTAGGTTCACAGTTGGAATGTAGGTGCCTAACTTTCACTTCAGGTGCCAAAGTCCAATATTTAGTCATGACTGGAACATAAGAACGGCCATCCTGGGTCAGACCAATAGTCAATCTCACCCCGTGTCCTGTCTTTCAACAGTGGCCAATGCCAGATGCTTCAGAGGGAATGAACAGAACAGGTAATCATCAAGTGATCCATCGCCTGTTGCCTATTCCCAGCTTCTGGCAGAGGCTAGGGACACTTCAGAGCACGGTTTTGCATCCCTGCCCAATAGCCACCTATCCTCTATGAACTTATCCAGTTCTTTTTTGAACCGTGTTTATAGTCTTGGCCTTCACAACATCCTTTGGCAAAGAGTTCCATAAGTTGACATTGCATTGTGTGAAGAAATACTTCCTTATGTTTGTTTTTAAACCTGCTGCCTATTAATTTCATTTGGTGACCCCTAGTTTTTGTGTTATGAGAAGGAGCAAATTACACTTCCTTATTTACTTTCTCCACACCAGTCATGATTTTATAGATCTCTATCATATCTCCCCCTTAGTCATCTCTTTTCCAACTTGAAAAGTCCCACTTTTATTAATCTCTCTTCATATGGAAGCTGTTCCATATCTCTAATAATTTTTGTGGCCCTTCTCTGTATCTTTTCCAATTCCAACATATCTTTTTTGAGATGCGGCGACCAGAGCTGCATGCAGTATTCAAGGTGTGGGTGCACCATGGATTTATATAGAGGCAATATGATATTTTCTGTCTTATCTAACCAATTCCTAATAGTTCCCAACATTCTGTTAGCTTTTTTGACTGCCGCTGCACATTGAGTGGATGTTTTCAGAGAACTGTCCACACTGACTCCAAGATCTCTTTTTAGATTGGTATTCACAAAATGACTATTCAGCTGCCGCCTATCCCTGTAGGTACCTAAAGTCTCTAGATACCTCATCCTTTTTTGCTGGTAAAATCCTCTAGGTGTCTACACTTCAGTGCTGATCGTGCACACAGCCACCTAAGTCCAGACATCTCTCAGCAGCTTGGCACCTTACTTATGCTTACGCCCCAGCATATTTTGATCAGTAATAAGATCGTTTACATTTCAGTATTTAACACTAAATCCTAGTGAGGAGAGTTTAAACACCCGGTGAGGTCAGTAGGGATATTGTATACCTCTCTGAGCTGTTGCTAAGAGTCAGTTATGCCAATTGCTGAATGAATAGGAGCAGGAAGCTTTTTAAAGCTCCCTCCCTGTAAATCCAATCTTTGTAAAAGATTCATATAGCAGTACACAACCTTCTATAGAATTTTCTATAGCTTGTCTAGTAGGGTTTTAATTAGTAAAGTCTTTGGCTGTTGGAATAGTTGAATGTTTCTAATCTTAGCTGAGTTATATAGAGCCATGGAAATACTGAGCTTTGGCCACTTAGGCAAGTTTTGTCACACGGGGGAAAGCTTCAAATCCAGAAACTGGACAGTCCCCCTTTGGAGAGATAACAGAGCAAGTCTATTATGCAGATGGCTGAATGAACAGTTTTTAGAGAAATCTTACTTACACTATGGGAAAACATCTTGCAAATTCTTCTGAGAAATCTCTTCTCCTGTAAAATTACTTATGTCTGGCACATCAGACTTATTTTTTTTTCTTTTAACATTAGAACAGTGCATCAATTTGCATTTGTAAGTATAATACCCTGGACTTAAGGGGCACCCTATATCTGCTGGCTTCACTGCCACCTATAATCATTGCTGCTGTAAAATTAACATGTACAATAGCAAAGATGGTCTAAAATCCATTTGAGCCTAAGTGAATTGTTACTAAACCATTTTTGGACAATTGAGGAGCTCGTTGCAGTTCCCGCTGCTGATTGTACTTTGCTCCCAGCTACAGTACAAGCTGTAATGACACTATAATTAGTTATGCAATAGACAGATGGAGACTGTCCAAATTAAATATCATAAATTGAACAATATGAACTCTATTAGCTTGTATGCTAATATTGTTCTGTGGCCAATGGTGAATTTATATTGAAAATTAATATTCTATTTTACATTTGGTAGGTTAGTTTCAAAATATCATTTAAGTGTATCACTTCTGTGTAGTTCGTTTAGTAATAGATGAGATGGGGTTTATGAAGACACGAGATGAAGATGAGACTGCTAATCTCATATGGAGTGATTCTGCTGTGCAACAAGAGAAGATTGCTGAGCTCCGAAACTACCAGGTAACGTGTAGCATACTTAATGTTTCTGAATCAGTCAAAAAAAACCCTCAAAATCTATTCCACACTGAAGTCTCGAATTCATCAGTGTGGTACTTCGGGTTCAGTTGCACCCATCACAAGACTAGAAGCAGAAACACCAACTGTACCAAATATTATGGTACTAAGGATTCTTAATTTCTATCTTGTTTTCCCAGTATGAAGTTTTTGTATCACTTGGTCTTTGGTGGCAACATCTTTGGTGTTTGAGTGCTTCTGCCTGTCAGTTGTGTGTTGTGAGTGAATGATCAGAACTTGAATGTCTTATTCAAAATACAGAAACATTTATAGGATAAATTGGATATGAGCTTTCAAACTGTTAAATCATCAGAGCTCTTTTTCCTAGTATTTGTCTATAAGTCGTCTCCTTCCTTTTTTAACATTAGTTTGTGACAACATTATTTGTTTACATATAACTTTGAGTAGAAGTTCTGAGAAGGTTCTGATTCTCCTCTGACTTACATTGAAGTCAGTGGAAATACCCAGGAGTAAATACGGTTGGAGTGGAGAATGTGGCCCATAACATCTACAGTTCTCTCTAGGATTTCGACTTGTCTTTTAGACTTAGACTTTAGACTTGTCTTTGTCAATTAATGTATAATCTGATACTAATTTAACTGACTGTTTGAAATGTTTGTCTATTGTATTTGTGCTAGAAACACAAAAAAATACCAACATTCACATTTTTTTTTCCAGAGAATCAACCATTTTCCAGGAATGGGAGAGATCTGTAGGAAGGATTTCTTAGCAAGAAACATGACCAAGTAATTAACTTCTTACTAATTTAGGAATGGTGTTTGGGGTACAGATTTAAGATGTCTGTTTTCAAATGTTTTTTTGATGTGGTACAATATTGACTTGTCTCTTGTGAGAACTGTTTATTTCTACAGAGGTACAATGACAGAGCTCAAATGATTTCTTAAGTTCTCAACAGTGTTGGCCCCGATTCTGCATGATGTAACATGTAGGTGGACTTCTGTGCCTGTCCTGTTGACTTCACTGGGCTCCCCAATGGTACAGCAATCTGTCCACACAATGCAGGATTGGGGCCATATATGTATTATAACACAGTGTACTGTTAATCTTTAGATCCCAAATTTGATCTACAAATAACTGTCTGTTATCTTCATGGAAATTTACATGTGTGTCTCTATTTTGTACATGCACACCCAGAGCATACTATTATTTATTTATTTATTTGTATTAACAAATCATCTGGGAGCCCTACTCATGGACCAGGATCCACTAGACTAGAGGCTATATGATCACAGAACAAAAAGGTGGTCTCTGCTTGAAGAGTTTACAGTCTAAGTATAAAACAAAAAGCAGTCAGAATACAATGCAGTATTGGTCAGATGATAGGCAATGTTATGTTAGTCAGACTACTTCATGTCTGAGGTTTTAAAACTATGTGCAGAACAATAAAGAACTCAGGTTATCATCTACATTATTAGATTCAGGTTGAGAACTTGCCTCTCAACCCACCGAAGTCCAAGTGTGGGGGACAGTCTCAAAATAATGTCTGTGACAATGCTACAAGAAACTGTAAATAATATGGGATCAACTTCTAAGGTAGGCAGAAATATTTTTGGATCAAATATATCTCTGGTATAACTTTACTGAAGTAAGTAGAATTACACCAGGGATTAATCTAGCCTATTTTCCATAACCTCAGTTTCGTGATTCAACATTTTATATTAATAATTTACAGTAGTCAAAGTGCCCTACCTCAAGACTGCTTTGTGAAAGAGGCAAATTTGGATCTAAAGTTAGAGGGAGTTGGGAGATATAGCTGGGAATACCACAGTATGCAGAATGGAGGCTTTTGTTCCTGATTGCTATTCTTCTGTGTTGATATTTGTGACTATGTGTAGAATAGTATAGAATTCTTATTTCTGCCCTCTTGCTTTTCTGCTGCATAGTCTGTTCAGTTCCTTTGTTTCCTTATTTGTAGCATGGAATGATGCACAACTACTTTTGTTTATGATCTTACATCTCAGCTGTGCTTACCTTTTTTCAAGAGTGCACTGGATTGTTGCTCAGTTTTTTTTTTAAATTTGTTTTCTTTGCTCTATTAGGCAGGTCTTTCAATGGCAGTCATGCTCGCAATATAATACAGATACAGCTCTTGCATTCTGTTGAGATAATGGGACACTAGGATAAGCAGAAATAGAGTACTGTATTTCGCAAATAGAAGTAGCAAATGTCCAGAACACAGTGTTATCTTAAATCTTTTCTTTAAAGGAAATAGGCAAGCAAGTAAATAAAGTGGTTGAGAAAAGCTTTAGAATAAAACTTTATCCCCACAATAAGATAAAGGCCTAGGGCTTAACCACAAATAGAAAAAGCAACATATTAATCTGGTAGCATGTTTTGCTAAGTACATTGCTCATAAACAAAGAGGAAAAAGGGGGGTGATTATATATTAAGGTTTAAGAGAACGTAGGGATTTAATCACATGACTGTCTCAAACACCATTGTGAGTTATATGCAGTTAAATTCCCCATGCAATTCTCTGAAAAGCTTCCTATGTATAGTCTACTGAAGGTTTCTATTCTAAGCTTAGTTACTGACTGTGGGCAAATCACTTACCCTCCTGCTTCAATTTGCCCAACTGTAAAATGAGCATAATACCTTCCATGAGGAAATCCTCATAAAAGCTAATTAATGGGCCAAACTTGCCTAGTATATGCACTAGTGTTTTGACATGTTCTGATGAAATTCCTATAGAAGTGCAACCTTTTTATTATTACAAATATTCTTTTATTAAATGCTGTGGGGGTTTTGTACTCCTTGGCAATGCACAATTAAAGGAAACAGGGTGAAGATATTAATGTAAAGTTCTAAACTGTTTGTGTGAAGAATCATATGCTGTATTAATGTATTTGCAATTAGTTCACTCTAACAATTGCATTTATATAAGTAGAAATTTGAGCAAAGAAAAATGGGATCAAAATATATCTTTGCATATAGTCACAGGTCAAAATAGGGGGGTAAAAGACTTTGTCTATAAGACTTAGGAATTTGTTTTTGTGCCTACTGGAGAGACATGGTGGGTGCGGTAATGTCTTTTAGGGTATGTCTACACAGCGAAGAAAAACCCGCAGCTGGCTCAGGCTCATGGGGCTCTTGCTGTGTGGCTTTTCCATTGTTTTGTTGATGTCTGGGCTCCGGCTGGAGCTCGAGCTGTAGGACCCTGCAAGGTAGGAGGGTGCCAGAGTTCATACTCCAGCCCAAGCCCAGAAGTTTACACAGCAATGAAACAGAGCTGCAGCACGAGCCCCGTGAGCCTGAGTCAGTTGGCACGGGCCAACTGCGGGTTTTTCTTTGTTGTGTAGGCATGCCCTTGGTGGACCAACTTCTATTGGAGAAAGAGATGAGCTTTTTGAGCTACACAGAGCTCTTCTACCCCTTGTCTCTCTAATATACTAGGACAACATGGCTACAACAACACTGCAAACAACAATGGAAGATGTTTGTGTCTATGACATGACTACAAACATATCATAGTCATGCAGCATGGCTACAAGCATATCATAATGTTGAGAAGAGGATCGGGGAGAGAGGAATTTAACAGATGGGAAGAAGAGATGGAATTAAAGGCAAAAGGAGACAGCACAAACAACTTTTTTAAATAGGACTAATCACATATTAAAGAAAGCGAAAATACATAAATGCTTTCCTATAAGTACTTCTCATGTAAAAAATTGTTATGGTTGCAAAAGGAATGATATGCGATAGTGAATGGGAGAGGACGCAATCTTGGTGACTGAAAAAGGAAACAAAAGCATGAGTAAGACAGTAGGATGTGGTCTACACAGAAAAAGTTTGAGAACTTGGACAGAAAAGATCAAGGTCAGCTGAATCATTCCCAGCTCCTCCCAGCCTGCTCCTGCTCCAGCCTGAAAAATTACTAAATCTTCAGATAGAGCCATAGATGCAACCATACTTGGAAGTAGATAGGTGGTCTTGCCTTTGATAATTTGCCATGCTAAATTTTATGTTCTAAGCACCTATAATTTCTTTGGCAGAAAGCACACTCTGGGAATAATAAAATAAATCCAATCTGACTGAATAACCACATGATTTAGTTAGAATAGCACCCAAAGAACAATAGCTTGTTTCTTCAATCTTCTTGGTAAGGACTCTAGACAAGCTGAAAGGGAGAGCAGAGCAAGAAGAATGACACAAAAGTAGGCATCAGAACAGGGATGTGTAGGAAAAACAGGCCTACTATAATGAAATAGGCCTGATTCAGGAAAGCACTTGAGCATGTACTTAAAGCTAAGCACCTGCTTACATGCTTCCTTGAATAGGGGCAATAATGAGGGGAAAGTATCAAAGAAAGTTTTACATTTGTGTTAAACATTAGAGGGTACCAAAACATAAAAATAAAACACTGAAGTTCTCAGACTTGTATTTAAGTGCTGACAGCCTACTCAGTGATATAAAAGGCACAGTCCCTGTTCTGAGAAATGTGTAGTTCTAAAGTAGCCCCAATATTATAATGCGCTGAAACGATATCCAGCTGATTAGAAAGCTGAATATTAAAATATGTAATTGAGTTAAATGCCAAGATGCCATATTGCGTTTTCTTCAGTCTGTCATTTACCACACCTTGAGATATACCCCATGTGCCCTTTTGATGGTGAAGGAAAATGTAGCATAAGAGATCCTTTTTTGAGTTAAAATAAATCAAAACCCAGCAACAGTGATTAGATGAGGTTTTCACCCAATAAGGCAGGAATCTGCTTAGATGTGTAGAGTAAAGCAGCATAGTTTAAATATTAATGCTTACTTGGTGAATGTGGATGATACGGCACTCTGTGCATGGTATTCCCCAACTCAAATTCGTAAATGTTAGTTACAATTAAGGCTGTGACAGTGTTGAGCTTAGTGCAGTACATAAAAACTGTAGTGGCTACTGTGGTTTCTGTAATGTTTGTTGTTTGTTTAGCCAGTGGATTCAGTGACTGTGTATCTATTGTACCAATATTTTTAGGTTTTTGGCTCCAGTCCTAGTCTTGCAGATGTGGTTGGTAATTGTCATTTCTGTTACCAAGAGAGGCAATTAGAAGCCTCTCAGGGTCTCATAGTTAGACTGAAACACTGACATGATACTTTAAGTCCACTTACATCCATGTCATCCTGACCCTATTGCTTTTATTGGCAGAGTGAGAGTGTAACTAAATCTGTAATCTGTTAGAGAATTCCCTGCAAATGTCATATTTATTTAAAAAAATTAGGTTGGGCCATATACTGCTGCCAATTTACTTTTGAAACTCTGAATTCTTCTTCAAGTGGTCTCTGTACATTCATACTTTTCAGATGTGTCAACATGCAGTGTGGACTGGTGGAACCTTCTAGTAGTATTGCCTGCTGGAGCTCTCTCATGCCTTCTGTCCAATCCTTGCTGCTCTGAATGCCCAGAAACCATGGTAGCAGACAGACCAAGAACCTTGCAAGTCCTTGGACCCAGATTCTTCAGAACAGATGATTCCCAGCACTGCTTGCACCTCAGCCAGGCTTTAGTTAGTTAGTTCTTTTCTTGTTTTTTTGGTGAAGAAACTTAGTGCGGATCTTTTGTATCAATGTATCAGAATCAGACAGAGAAACTAGGATTTAAGATTTACACCTCTTGCCCTACTGTTTTTCCTGCTTTGGAGGCACATGTGCATTGATTGGTCTGCCTGGGGGAAGGTCATTTGCTTTCTCATTTTTCTATATTTTTCTATATATATTTTTTTCTATATTTATATATTTTTCACCCATAGGGCCAGAAAGGAGTGACAGAATCAGCTCCAGTTGCTTCCATTTTAATTTGAAAGTGTAGTCGTTGTATATATTTCTGTGTTCCATAAACCAGTGGTTCCCAAACCTTTTCATGTCACAGTCCTCTTTGGGCTCACCTCTTTTGACATAGACCCTGGGGTGAGAGGACAGTTGCAGAGCAAGCCTGCCCTGCATTCACCCCACACCAGTGGCTCTTGTGGCTCCCGTCCCATGGGGCTGGCTGGGCTCTGCTCCTAACTTTGGCTGTTGTGACCTGGCATAGGTGGTGGTGTTGCAGTGCTGCTCAGATTTGGCTGAGCTAATTTTGAGTGGCATTGCAATGTGAACCTGCCAGGGGCCTGCTCACAATACCTGGAATTGGGAGCTGAGCCCAGCCAGCCTAAGGAATGTGAGCTGCTTCCGCCAGGACATATTCTGACTTTCTTGCATTTTCTTCTTTTCCCCTCTTTTTCTTTTCCAGTGTCTCATGACTTCTGGGTAGCCTTTTTAATCCCCTATTGAGTGTCACAATTTCCAGTTTGGGAAATGCTGCCACAAACTACTTGTGGTTTGAGTCCTCTTTCTTCCCTATCACCACCCACATTTCTTGTCCCTCCCTCCTGGAGATATGAATTTAGGTCTTTTGGTTCCTCCTGACCTTTATTTCACAATATATGTATGAACTCTCCCTCCTTCTCCTCTTTTCCACCCAAACGTACACAATTTCCAATATGTATTCTTATATCTTCAGTATAAATATACCATTATAGCATCCCAGAGTGGCGCAAAAATGAAGTTAAATCAATGCCTTGGCCAAAATATGACCAAAATATTGCCACCAAAATATGATAATTATAAGGAGGATTTCTCTGCCATGGGGAAAGGATCTATGAACTTCTATATATTGTATGCTTTAATATAGGAGAGTAGCATGTCACTAAGGATTTATATTAACTGAGTCACATCCTTAGGAGAAATGAGTCCATGCTTGAGGATATGCAAAAATGCAATATAGCCCTTTTTATTTTCTGGTTGTTCACATATTAATGCATCATAAACAACTATTCTTAACTGGTTTTGGATTTGTTTTCCTGTTACTCTGTTATGTCAATAAAGTTGCTTTACAAGGTTCCAATTCAGAATGCAATTTAGTTCTGTAGACTGAAGTGTAACAGGTTTAAACTTGAAGGTAGAGAGAGGTTTCTAACCGCAGTTTTCCTTTTTGCAGAATGATCAAGTCTCAGCCTCAGGAGTATAGCTTTATTCCTCGAACATGGATCTTCCCTGCAGAATATATGCAGTTTCAGAATTATGTAAAGGAACTGAAGAAGAAACGAAGACAGAAAACTTTCATAGTCAAACCAGCTAATGGTGCAATGGGGCATGGGTAGGTTGATTGAATAGATTTTTCATGTTATGTAAACAAAGGTGAAAGTTGTTGTTTTTAAAAAAATTCGAAATAACGGGTGGCTTTTGAGATTAAATCTTAACTTTTGTGTGTCTTATCCCCAGCTACTGACATTAGCTGGAAAGTATGTTCTCAAAAGCTTTAATATGTGAATAGTTTTGTCAGTATAAGAAGGCTCATATTTTGACAAAGGCATACAGACCAGTAACAGCTGAGATATAAGGCTAAATGGAAATGTTAAAAGGGTAGGTTTTTTCTGTGTGTCACAGAAAGCTTTTGCCGATAACAGGCTCAAATAGATCTTAAGATCAGGATTCCTTTTGTGGAAATACATATAGGTAATATATTCTTTTATCTATGAGACTTGGAATACTGGGACTTGATGTTACAGGAACAAGCAGGTGAGGTAAGTTTACGAGGTTCAGACTCAACTCTGAATTTTCATAGCTTTGTTACCTTAACTCCAAATTTTAGTATTTTTAACATAGATTTTAATGTGCTAGAGTTCGTTATATCAGTTAATTCAGCCATTTAGTTATGTGAACATATGAAACATATTAAAATAAACAATTTCTGTAACAAAATCTGTATATTTAGGGGTTAATATTGTCTAATCTGTTGAGGGGTGTGTGTGTGTGTGTGTGTGGTCATGTCAGTGTGGGAGACAAAAAACGAGTATGGAAACGTGGTTGATTCTGCAACCTGTACACATGTTACTTTGCAAGTAGCCCCATTGAAATCAGTTCGGCAGTGAAGTGGCATTGAAATCTGGATCTGGGGCAGAAGATGAGCTGAGGAAAGTATGGGAGCTACTCTCTAGAGCTGCATGGTGAAAAATAATCTTAAAAGCCAGTGACTGGTCATTCTGCCTAGCATTTCTGAACAGCAGAGGAAAATCCATTATTCCAACTTGTCGAATAAGCAGAAGCAGAAAGTTATTTTTAAATGGTACATTGATTTTCTTCATCTCATTGTAGCACTGTCAAATACAGGAAGCAATAAAAGCATGTAAATGAATAGCATATTTTCTGTACCATGCAAATCAGATTCACAAATATCTACATTGATGATGGAATTAAGATGGCTGTTTGGCTGGTCAACTATGAAAATGTACTTCAAAGAGTTGTGTCAAATTTCAGTGTTTGAAATTAACCTTTGTTTTAACCAGAATTTCTCTGATAAGAAATGGAGAAAAACTACAAGCTCAGGATCACTTGATTGTTCAGGAATACCTTGACAAACCATTTCTTATGGAAGGTTACAAGTTTGATTTACGAGTGTACATTCTGGTAACATCCTGTGATCCATTAAAAATATTTTTATATCACGATGGACTTGTGAGAATGGGCACAGAGAAGTACCATCCTCCCAGTGACTCTAATTTGGTAAGTGGATGCTAGTCCCAATGTATTACTTGCAATACTAATACTAAATATTTTCTGTGGGGATGATTGAATAAATGTCAGATACATAGCAAGAAAAGTATTTGGCGAAGAGAAAGTAAAATAAATGTCTTTTATCAACTGATAATTTAGATTAGGTTTTCAAATCCAGAGCTAGTTTTATATTTGTCAAGCAGGGCCTTTCCGTCATCTGCTTAACGTTTAAAATGAAAATGAGAAGTTAAAATAAAAAACAGCCTTCAAGCCATTTAACTCGTTATTGGCGCTGCAGTGCAAGACCATGATGACATAATCTCACTGCTTATATAATAATCTTCAAACTATTCTGCTGCTTCTGTTGTCTCCAAAAGACTTATGTCCAAAAGGGCAATAATTATTAACATTCAAACCCAGACCAGGAGGAACTGAAATGGATTCACATCAAGAACTGTTCTATTGAATTCCTATTTATTCAAAACTCTGTCTTTGGTGGTGAGAAAGGGGCCATCTCTTGGCTTATCCTGCATCACTGAAATCTCTGTGAGTTTTGCTATTGATTTGAATGGGCAAAGAATCAGTCCCTCCAGTGTGTCATACAGGGAGCTGGGATGCTGTGCAGAAGAGGGATCAGAAGATATGAGAGCCGGTATGTAGGCTGATAATGCTTGCCACTGCAGTCAGGAGTCAGGGTCACTGCAAGTGAGGGGTGGTTACTGTAGGTTTAGGAGAAGTATTGTCAGGAGTAATGAAGTCTACAGGGAGTTCCTTCAGTGGAAGAGAGGCGTGAGCAGTGGAGCCCAATTTCCACAAGCAGGTGGCTGTTGCTATCTATATCTAGCTGCTTTACAATGAGATGGTAGAAGGCCACCTGCAAACTTGGGAGTATGCACCAAATCATGAGATGCACATATTGATTCTCCTACTCACTGTATAGTGTCTCCAACTAAGCTGTAGTAGTTTTAGGGCCCTCTCAGTGTGGCACAGAACAGAATACAGGAGATGCAAGTAATTTTGAGGCATCACAGGTATAAATGATTTCAATTCTTGCACTACTTTGTTGTGTAGGGAACCCGTTGTCACGCCAGCTTCCCTATTCCAGACCCATGATGCACATTTCATGGGCCAAATTATGGCTGCCTTGTATGGGTTTGCTGGGCTACTAGTGAGTGCAGAGAGCCCTTTTTCCCTCCCTACTATCTCCTTCCCCATCTCCCCTCCCAATGCTCCTGTGCACTGTTATAATTGGCAGCCAGTGTCTCTGATGTTAGAGCTGGGATGTACAACTGCTGCCACCAGTTCTTTTTGCCTCACAGGGCCCATGTTTGGTGTGATGGATCATAACCATAGCTCTGCACCTCTACCCTAGGCTTGCAGTGGGAAGAGCACATACTATATCTGTAGTAACTGCACTTCTCAGCCCCTTGGGAGACATTATCCCTGCTCCGAACCTCTGCCGATACCATGCCGTCAGCGACCACTGCTAAGGGAGTACACAACCTCCTGCTGGCAGTACAACTCCAATAGTGCCCTTACTATTTATTTACAGCAGTGGCAGAGCCCTTATATTTTGTTCATCAGTTGGCGATCTAGCTTACATTTCATCTCCTGATACGATTTTCAAATGTGAAGGCATTGGCTATATGATTTCTTATAATATGTTGCATAAAAGTTACTTTGTCCATTGCTTCTGTTAATATTCATCAGTAAATCTAGCTGCCCCTCATCTCTTGCAAAATTCCTATTCAGAACTAGTTGCCTTGAATATTCTTTGTATTATATGCCACCAATATCCCTGAAATATGCACTGTGATTGGCCAAGTGAGGTAGAGAACAGCCAGTTCTGGTACTGCCTACTTCAGTATTCTCTTTTCCAGGATGGTTATCATGGAAGGATTTTTTTGTCCCTTTAGTTTGGATCTGAAAAACCAGCTCTTTTCTCAAATCTGCTGATGTCATAACTCATCAATTACTTGAAGCACTTTTGAGTTGCCTGGCTCATCTCTAATAATATTGTTCTAAAAATCCAGATATTTTTAGAGCAAAGATTGTAAATGATTTAACTAATGTTCTGAAAAGGCTTTTATTTCTTTGTAATCTGCAAAACAATTGCGTGTAGTTAAGATAGTTGGTGTTTTATGGAAAGGTGACATCTGCAGCTAGTCAAGACTATGGGCTTTGATCTGATTCTTACAATAGAAGTTAGAAAACATAGCAGAAAGCCATTTTGCATAGTGCTAACCCAGTAAATTGTCAACTAACCTGAAATTAGGGTATTACTTTTATTTGAAACACTTAACTTTGAGGACATAAATAATATGACAGCGGAGAGCTTGAGTTGTCTCTTTTCTGTCAAATCAGTATGGATTTGGGGCAGAAAGATTGTAGCACCATCTACTGGACCTCAGTTAAGCAATAAGGTAAGTCAGATTGTGCAGCAGTAAGGCTGCTTAATACTCACATTGGAAAAACATGTACGTAAATCAGTGACTTATAAAATGGCCTTTAAAGAAAAAGCAATATATTGTTAAATTTAGGCTAGTCAAAATGGTTCCTCAGGAAACAAGGTTAGCTAACCATCAAAAATGTTACTTTAAAAATACGCCCTAATTTGTGTCCTCCTCTTTAAAAGCAGGTTTTGCTTTTATTCAATGTTTTCTCTCCTTGTTAATCTTCTGTGTGCCCACTGTGCCCCTCCAGCTCCAGCCTGATCAGTTCAATTCCATTTTCAACTGCAAAACACAGCTGAAAATATAAATGAACTCCTTTTTGCATTTTTCCATATAAAACAAAAGCAAGCATTATTGGGCTACATGTCATTAATGTTTTGCCTTGAAACTTCCCTATCTCTAATGTCTGGATGCCAGCAGCCAATCCTGAGCCTTACTAACAATTGCAAGGGTGGGAGAATAGATTTCACATGTAGTGGATATTTGTAAGGAGATAGGTAGGACCTTCATCATGAGAACATTTCCCATAAACACACTACAGTGAAAATCGAAAGGGGGATTGTCTCAGAATGAGATGGCCAAGTACCTAGTCATAGTTTCCTGATATACAGGCACCTCTGACAGTGGAGATAGAACCATTCTGTACATTGCTAACTGCTCTGTAGACACTTTTCTCTAGTTAATGGACCTGTAAAGATTGGCAAGATACATAGGCCCCAATCCAGCAAAACACTTAAGCACATGGTGAGTAGTCCTATTGACTTCAGTTGGCTTAAATTTAAGCGTATGCTTAAGTGCTTTGCTGGATCAGGACCGTAAAATTCAGTATATAAAGTCTTCCTAACAGCTAATTATACTTGAATTTCATGCAATGATAGTTGTACTGCAGGTTTATTTCAATACCTGGTATATGAAACTCAAAATATGAATTAATATATTTAATAGAATTAAACTAAATGTTATAGAATGTCATTGTTTATATAATGTTAAAATGCTTTTATTTCCATTTCTTAGGTTTTCTTTTAAAATTATTTTGAACCACATGTTCTGGATACATAGTTATGAGACATCTGTTACCTTTCCCTGTTTGCAGAGCCAGTTGTATATGCATCTGACCAACTACTCTGTGAATAAACATAATGAGCACTTTGAACGGGATGAAACAGAAGACAAAGGCAGTAAACGATCCATAAAATGGTTTACTGAGTTTCTACAAACAAATCACCTTGATGTTTCCAAATTCTGGAGTGATATTTCAGTAAGATAAAAATAATGTGCAATTATTGATTTATGTATATACAGCCTATCAAGTTAGAAAATTAATGTCACCTGTCATTTCTAGACTTTGCTTGGAAACCACCACGTGTACTGCAGCGTTATTAATCCGAGCTCTCAGAAATGCATATCGCAAAATATACACTGTATATTGGTGCTAAGGGTAAACTGTTGTTTTTACTTTTTTTTAAGGCTTACAAATTGGACAGCTTTCAGATTGAATTAGCCTTTCTTATGGAGAGGAATTTTTCTGCAATGTTAGTGCTGAAGTCATTTGGTTGGGCAATGTAGGACACAGTGAATTAGTTGCAATAAGAATAGCAAGGAGATATTAATAAAACTGGAGAAAACTCTGCCCTGACCTATATTTCATGTAGCCATCAATAAGACTAGAGTTGCACAAGGTATAAGGCAGAGCAAACTTAGACTTAATGCTATTTTCAATGTCTGTTTAAATAAAGGGCTAAATTTATGAATTTATTCTAGATGAGATTTGAAAGTTACTGATGTCTTAAAGACAAAGGCTGTAATCCTAAAAATGCTTTCGTATGTAAGTAATATTATACACACAGATAGTCCCATTGCATTTAAAAGGGCTTATCACATGCCTAAAATTACTCATGTACCAAAATTTTGGGAGGGAATTGGGAAGAAAGGAATATAAACTGACAGGGCCTGATCCTACCCTATTGAAGTTGATGGCAAAACTTACATTGACTTCAATAGGGTAGGATCAGGTCCATGGAGAATAATACCCTTGAGGCCATGTGCACATTCAATTCAGAGACAATGTATTGAAAATTGTATGCAAAAATGGACTGGGAAAATGCTGACTAAACTACAGCCAGTGCAGCAGTGTACTTCCAGTCCTGGGTTGATTGCTGAAAATGTTTACAGTCTCTCATAATAAAAAGTATAATGTCATACTACAGTACTGCATGTTTCTCTTATAAAAATCTTTTTATTACAGTATTTTAGGTAATTTGTTTCATATATTTATATATTTTACACTTACATAATTCCCTCAGACTGTTTTAAAAAATAATTTGTGCAATTTTTTATAACCACATATGACAGATCTAGACAATTCCTCTCATCATGAATGTATTAGAAGACTTGAATACGAAAAGTTGTTTATGATGTATCTCAAAATATGCTGATCAGATTCCCTGCAGTTCTAATGCAACTCTGTGTAAAATCCCCACAGGAACTAGTAGTGAAGACTCTCATAGTAGCAGAGCCACATGTCCTTCATGCTTATCGTATGTGCAGACCCGGTCAAGCTCCAGGAAGTGACAGTGTCTGCTTTGAAGTACTGGGATTTGATATTCTGCTGGACAGAAAACTAAAACCGTGGCTCCTGGAGGTAAAGCACTTCTGTTAGAATGTAAAGCGTGCTTATATAAAACTAAGTACAATCAAGCCTAGCCAATACTTTCATGATAAAACTCTCAAGGAAAATCCAAGCATTGTAGGGAGAGGTACTGGTGGCACTATATGTGAAAGAAAGCATAGAGTCAAATAAAATAAAAATCTTAAATGAACCAAACTGTGCCATAGAATCTCTATGGATAGTAATTCCATGCTTGAATAATAAGAATATAGCAATAGGGATATACTACTGACCACCTGACCAGGATAGTGATAACTGTGAAATGCTCAAGTAGATTAGAGAGACTCTAAAAATAAACTGAGTAATAATGGGCGATTTCAACTATCCCCATATTGACTGGGTACATATGACCTCAGGATGGGATGCAGATATAAAGTTTTCTTGACACCTTAAATGTCTGCTTCTTGGAGCATTCTGGCACCCAGAAGAGGAGAGGCCATTCTTGATTTAGTCCTAAGTGGAACACAGGATCTGATCCAAGAGGTGAATATTTAGTGACCATAACATGATTAAAATTTAACATCCTGGGGCGGGGAGGGAGGAGGAAGGGGAGACAACACTAAAGCAGCCCACCACGGTAGCATTTAATTTCAGAAAGGGGAACTACAGAAAAATGAGGAAGTTAGTTAAACCTTAATTAAAAGGTACAATGCCAAAAGTGAAATCCCTGCAAGCTGCATGGAAACTTTTTAAAGACACCACAGTAGAAGCTCAATTTAAATGTATGCCCCAAATTAAAAAACTTAGCAAGAGGATCAAAAAAGTGCCTCTGTGGCTAAAAAATAAATGGAAGTTAAATCCTATGGAGGAAAATAGAAAGGAGCATAAACTCCGGCAAGTGAAGTGTAAAAATACAGTTAGGAAGGCCAAAAAGAATTTGAAGAACAGCTAGCCAACACTCAAAAAGTAACAGCAAAATTTTTTTTAAGTACATCAGAAGCAGGAAGCCTGCTAAACAACCAATGGAGCCACTGGATGATCGAAATGCTAAAAGAGCACTCAAGGAAGATAAGGTTATTATGGAAAAACTAAATGTATTCTTTGCATCAGTCTTCATGGGCTGAGGATCTGAGGGAGATTCCCAAACCTCAGCCGTTCTTTTTAGGTGACAAATTTGAGGAACTGTACCAGACTGAGGTGTCAAAAAAGGAGGTTTTGGAACAAATTGATAAATTAAACAGTAATAAGTCACCAGGACTAGATGGTATCCACCCAAGAGTTCTGAAGGAACTCAAATGTGAAATTGCAGAACTACTAACTGTGGTATGTAACCTATCATTTAAATCAGCTTCTGTACCAGATGACTGGAGGATAGCTAACGTGATTCCAATTTTTAAAAAAAAGGCTCCAGAAGTGATCCTGGCAATTACAAACCAGTAAGCCTAACTTCAGTACCAGGCAAATTGGTTGAAACAATAGTAAAGAACAGAATTATCAGACACATAGATGAACACAATTTGTTGGGGAAAAGTCAACATGGTTTTTGTAAAGGGAAATCATGCCTCATCAATGTACTAGAATTCTTTGAGGGGATCAACAAGCATGCGGACAAGGGTGATCCAATGGATATAGTATATTTAGGTTTTCAGAAAGCCTGTGACAAGATCCCTCACCAAAGGCTCTTAAGCAAAGTAAACAGTCATGGGATATGAGAGAAGGATCAGTAACTGGTTAAAAGATAGGAAACAAAAGATAGGAAAACAAAGGATAGGAATAAATGGTCAGTTTTCAGAATGGAGGGAGGTAAACCAGAAACAGCACATGACATACAGCCTCATCTGCATTTTAGAAATGGAAATGTCTATGTTCATGCAAGTCACCAGCTCCTAAGCTCTGGTAATATACATGCATCCTAGCCTGCTATCAAGTGGAGGGGCATGTGAAGATGAGGGTTCTGGAGGCTGCCACTCATAACAGTTGTAAGGCTAGGGTTGTGTGTGTGGGTATGTGCATAGTAAACAGTGCTATGGTGCTGGGATTATTGGAGCAGTGTTATATATGGGCATGGGGAGTCTTATACTCTTCATTTCATTAACAATTTTCATATGTAATTTCAGTTCTTTCCCATTTTGTCAGAGGCAAGAAAAATGACTAACCTTAAATCTTGTTTGCTAGGCACACTGAACTAATTTAACAGTTTGTTCAAACTTTGCAGTAGATACAAACTTTTATATCTCACATCCACATCTCCTTTGTGAATGCTCACTCTGCTTGTTCAGCTGTTTGCTTGTAGTACCCTCAGGTCAACAACTACTGCTGCTTTATTCCTTCTGTAACAAATTTGGTTCCTTCTCCAGATTCCCACTCTTGTCCCTTTCCCCCCATTTCCCTCCTGCTAAGAAATCCTTACAGGGACTGAATCACTCTCTAGCACTGGTGACAAGCACAAACATCGTAAGTCTATGAGATTTCCCAGTGTATAGGGACTGCTGCCAAGATGGCATTGTGATGATGGATGTAGCCTCTACGTGTTGCCTTAGATCATGCAGTTTATTTTACAAAGGCAGTTGCACATGTTATTACAAGAAAACTATTGTGATTGTTTCTGTCTCAGGGATATCTCTGTTTCTCTGTATGCCCCATTCACTGCTTGTCTTGGTTAGATCCAGCATTTGAGGACAGATACAGACTGGAGGACAAGTGCTAGTAGTAATAATAGGGCCCAGATTTTCCTGGATCTGATAGCTGACCGATTCCTTCACCAAATAGTTACTGAACCAACAAGAGGGGATGCCATTTTAGATTTGGTCTTGGTGAGTAGTGAGGACCTCATAGAAGAACTGGTTGTAGGGACAACCTTGGTTCAAGTGACCATGAGCTAATTCAGTTCAAACTAAATGGAAGGATAAACAAAAATAGATCTGTGCCTAGGGTCTTTGACATCAAAAGGGCTAACTTTAAAAAATTAAGGGAATTATTTGGGGAAGTGGACTGGACTGAAGAACTCACAGATCTAAAGGTGGAGGAGGCTTGGAATTACTTGAAGTCAAAGTTGCAGGAACTATCTGAAGCCTGTATCCCAAGGAAGGGGAAAAAATTCATAGGCAAGAGTTGTAGACCAAGCTGGATGAGCAAGCATCTCAGACAGGTGATTAAGAGAAAGCAGAAAGCCTATAAGGAGTGGAAGATGGAAGGGATCAGCAAGGAAAGCTACCTCTTGGAGATCAGAACATGTAGAGATAAAGTGAGAAAGGCCAAAAGCCAAGTAGAATTGGACCTTGCAAAGGGAATTAAAACCAATAGTAAAAGGTTCTATAGCCATATAAATAGGAAGAAAACAAAGAAAGAAGAAGTGAGACCACTAAGCACTGAAGATGGGGTGGAGGTTAAGGATAAAGTAGGCATGGCTGAATATCTAAACAAATACTTTGCCTCTGTTTTAAATGAGGCTAATTATGACCTTGAGGATATTGGTAGGGTGACTAATGGGAATGAGGCTATGGAGGTAGAAATTACCACATCCGAGGTAGAAGCCAAACTTGAACAGCTTAATGGGACTAAACTGGGGGGGAGAGGATAATCTCCATCCAGGAATATTAAAGGAACTAGCACATGAAATTGCAAGCCCATTAAAAGGATTTTTAAGAGAATCTGTAATCTCAGGGGCAGTACTGTATGACTGGAGAATTGCTAACATAGTTCCTATTTTTAAGAAAGGGAAAAAAAGTGATCTGGGTAACTACAGGACTGTTAGTTTGACCTCCGTAGCATGCAAGGTGTTGGAAAAAATTTTGAAAGAGAAAGTAGTTAAGGACATTGAGGTTAATGGTAATTGGGATAAAATACAACATGGCTTTACAAAACGTAGATCGTGCCAGACCAACCTGATCTCCTTTTTTGAGAATAACAGATTTTTTAGACAAAGGGAACGCAGTGGACCTAATTTACCTAGATTTCAGTAAGGCATTTGATACGGTTTCACATGGAAATTACTAGTTAAATTGGAAAAGATGTGGATTATTATGAAAATTGAAAGGTGGATAAGGAACTGGTTAAAGGGGAGACTACAACAGGTCATACTGAAAGGTGAACTGTCAAGCTGGAGGGAAGTTACTGGTGGAGTTCCTCAGGGTTCGGTCTTGGGACCAGTCTTATTTAACCTTTTTATTACTAACCTTGGCACAAAAGGTAGGAATGTGCTAATAAAGTTTGTGGATGACATAAAGTATTTCTGTCTTCCACATGGTGCCCATGTCTGCCAGAGGGATCCAGCTTAGGTGTTTGGGACTGCAAGTCTCTACACAACCTCATCTCTGAACATTGGTCTCCTCATGTTTCAACTATCAGTCCTGCAGAATTAGCTTTGATTACTCAAATACCTGTTTGTCTCCAAATACGTGCCCTAAAACATGGATTTAAACTGCAAAGTTGATGCTGGGCAAACTTGCGAAAAACAAACCCAAATCAGTGGTTTCTGAGACTACATCTCCACTTGGAGCTGGGGGTGAGAGTCCCGACTTGCTCAGACCTACTTGTGCTGGCTCTCACTGAGGTAGCACGCTAAAACATAATGTAGCCTCCTTAGCATGGGGTGCAGTGGTGTGGGCTAGTTGCCCTGAGTATGGACCAGTCAGGTGCAGGTGGATTTGTATTTAGGGCAGCTGGCCCCTGCCACCACTCTCTGCTGCCTGGGCCGCCGTGGCTACACTGTTTTTGCTGTGCCAACTCAATGAGCGTTAGCACAAATATGTCTGTATAAGGGAATCACACCCCTGGGTCCACGTTTAGATGTAGCCTCAATGGTAATTGCTATCCATCCATGTCTTGCTGTGCTTTCTGGTGTCTTGCTGATTTTGAGAGTGGGCAAGATACTGACATTCATATAAATCCTACTTTCTCTGAAGCACTCCACTTCAGAGAGCAAGTGGGTTGTAAATGTGAATATCCGGCTGTCTTAACAATGCATACTGAGCAGAGGACTCTTTTCTGGCTTTGTTTTAATCCTGAGGGCCTATGAACCAAAAGAGAGTGAGTTTTAGGTTTACTGGTGTTGAAGAGGTTGCTTTTTAAAGAAAAGAGAGAACTCAAGCTGCTAGAAAATGAGGCATCTACATTCCTTTCATGTACCAAAGTGTAGAAAATACAATTTATAAATTACCTAGAAGGCTTAGGTATGCTTTTAAAACAATAGTAGACTCAAATTATTGGAAGATTGTCTGAATGAAGAAGAGGATAGTAAATACCCACAGAAATTCTGGATGGTCTGCTGGCTTTTCTGTAATTGTTTTGAAATGGGAAAATGAGTTCCTGTTCAAGTGATTGCACATGTCCATTCTACTTCAGGTATGTGCACACCCAGTGCACCGGAGTCTGAGACTTTCCCTTAGTGGTACCCCTGAGGGCTGTGCTTTCAGCCATCTCATGCTGCTGCAGGATGGTATAAATGGTGGAACCCTCCAAACTCTCCCTCAGTTCCTTCTCACTACCCACAATCAGTCGTCTGAGCACATCGTCTTGTTACTGCAATTTTCTCCCTTTACAGAGAAATTGTGTTCTTCTCTGTGAATAAGTAAGTTAGTATTTGTTAGTATTAGATTAGTGTAGGTTTTCTATGTTATTTTTCTTAGATCATTGGTTCCTTTTTATTCACGGGGTACTAACACCTGGTACCAGGATATGCTGCAGTCTCTGCATTTTAAGCTTTGTGCTGGCTGCAGGAAATCTATGGCCCTCATTCCACCTGCTCGAAGTCCCTCGGTGAGGGTAACATTCGAGACTCCTACCAGGTTTGTGGAGACTTCAAATCCTGGACAAAAAGAGCCAGAAAGGTGAGACTGGGTCACATCCTGCATCCACCTTCTGAGCCTTCCCACTTGGGTCAGGCGTGGAGTACTTTGGCATGGGCAAGGAGTGCCCTGATGGACATTGCTTCTGAATGTTAGCACTGATCCCATTTTCTGGTGCCAAGAAAGAAGTACGGAAGATCAGACCCTTCATTGAAGGAGCTAAGCCTTGGCTCTGCTCAAAGATCAAGATCCCTGGTACTGTCCACCAGTAAACAATGAGGAGGACCTGGTAGAGCATCCTCTGGGAAGAGACGCTCCCTGGTACTGACTTCTCATTAAGGGCCATCTACTCTGGCACAGGTGCCTGGCCTGTTGACACTGACCCCTGCTACAGTGCCAACTCCTTCAGTGCAACAACAGCACCAAGAAAAATCTCTCCATACCAACAATACCGGACGCCTATGGAGCTGCACAGGGCCTACTCTGCCCCTCAGTGCCAGACTCTCTGATGGTCCGGGAGACAAGCCAGCCAGTAGTGGTGGTTCCTCAGGCTGATGCTTGGACTTACCTCAGAAACAAAATGAGCCCTTGGTACCAGGGGGAACTAGATTTTTGGTGTGACTCACCAACTTTCTTTCTTAAGCCCCATTCTCATAAGGATGAAGAGTCTCCATGCCTTGCATATGAGAAGGGCACTGACTTTTTATTTGGACAAAACTGGGTCTTTTAGGCAGTCATCCCAATTGTTTGGGTCAGTTGCAGACAGGATGAAAGTCATTTCAGTCTCTGTGTAGAGGATTTAGTCCTCCATACATCTGTGCTATGCCATTGCCAAATATTTCCTCCCCAAGCAGGATGGTAGCGCACACTGAAAAGATCTCAAGCAGCTCCCCCAAAGTCTTGGCTCAAGAGCCCATAATAGACATTTGTAGAGCTGCCATTTGGTCATTGGTACATACCTTTCCAGCTCGTTAGGCTATAGCTCAGCATTCCAGGGATGAGGCTAAGTTTGGGGGACTTGTTCTTCCACCATTGTTCAGAAAGACTGTGAAACATCCCTCCGGATTGAAGGGCTTTTGTGTCACCTGAAGTGGAATGGACATACATATAGAAAATGCTGTCTCCTGTTGAGCGCCCCTTTGTCCCTGAATGTGGCTCTGCAGCAGCCTGCCATTGCTCCTCCTTGAGGAGGTAATAATGAGGTCATTTAAACAGCCTGGTCAAGGAGCAGCCACACACTGCAGTAGTATATTTCCCTTCAATAAAGCCTCCAGAAAGGACCCCTTCTACAACAGTTAAGGCTTCTACCTCAGAGGCCGGATAAAACTCAAAAGTCCCCAAACACAGGTTTCTAGGTTCCAGCAGCAGCTCCTTCTGCTGGAAGGCTTCAGGCTTCTCCACAACCTGGGAAACTTTTGCAGCTTTTCCCCTTCTTATTCAGGGTCTCTCTCAGGACTCCTGCCCTGGAGAGCTTTTGCTTACATCAAGCTCCCTAGGAGCTCCCTTCCTCTGGAGCTTACTTTGTTCTCAGGCGCTTTCCCTTAACTGAGCTCTCCAGCCTTTTAATAGAATGAGCTGTTCGTTACTTAATTAACAGCCTTCCAGCTACTTAAGCAGTTAATTATCCTCAGGTGGACCTGGATTGGTTCATTCCCTTCAGTGGAGCCTGTCACAGGTAGGCTGGGCATCTGACTTCCTTAAAAAAGGGACAGCCCTGTGGCAATGTGCAATCATTCGAAGAAGAAAAAATGGTTACTAAGCTGTTCTGAAACTGTTGTTCAAGTTGTGTTGCACATGTTCAGACTGTGACCCAACCTCCTTCCCTTCTGTATCCAAGTCTGTCGAGTAAAAGGAAACTGAGGTGGACGGGAAAAATTTCCCATTATGACACACTGGGTGCACATATTGCTGAACTGGACTGAGTGTGTGCAACACATCTTGAGGAACAAGTGACAGAACAGATTAGTAACTGTTTTTATGCACTGCAGTTCTTCCTTGGTGCTCTGGAAAGGCAAAAAGCTGAATTGTGGGAGCTAAATCCCTCATGCTATTCATTAACTTCAGTTCAAATAAGGAACATAGCGTGCAGTTCTATTCAGAAAACATGGCATGGTGGGGATCCAGGTTTTTGTGCCTTGCTGTTTTCCATATCCAGTGCGCTGGATTTATAAATATAGAAGTTTTTGTTCCGAGCCCTGCCAACTGATCTTTGGGGTTGGAGGAATAAGCTGGGTCATTTTACTACTCATCTTTAAATCCTGGCCTTAATTACATTTGTGCTGCCCTAATTCAATTCATGTTTGCCCTGTAGCCAGCGACACCAGAAGAAAAGGGCTACAAAGCAGCCACATAGTATATAGCCATATATTCCAGTTCTGGTCCCCCATGTTTAAGAAAGTTGAATTCAAACTGGAACAGGTGCAGAGAAGGGCTACTAGGATGATCCACGGAATGGAAAATCTGCCTTATGAGAGGAGACTCAAAGAGCCTGGCCTGTTTAGCCTAACCAAAAGAAAGCTGAGAGGAGATATGATTGCTGTCTATAAATACATCAGAAAGATAAATACCAGGGAGGGAGAGGATTTATTTAAGTTCAGTGCCAATGTGGACACAATAAATGGATATAAACTGGCCATCGGGAAGTTTAGACTTTGAAATTGGACGCAGGTTTCTAACCATCAGAGGAGTGAAGTTCTGGAATAGCCTTCCAAGAGGAGAAGTGGGGGCAAATAACCTATCTGGCTTCAAAACTGAGTTTGATAAAATTGTGGAGGGGATGGTATGATGAGACAGTCTCGTCTGGCAATTGACTGATCTTTGACTACTGGTGGTAGATATCCCAATGGCCTGTGAAGGGATGTTAGATGGGGTGGGTTCTGAGTTATTAAAGAGAATTTTTTCTTGGGTGTCTGGCTGGTGTGTCTTGCCCATATGCTCAGGATTTAACTGATTGCCATATTTCGGGTGGGGAAGGAATTTTCCCCCAGGGCAGATTGACAAAGGCTCTGGGTTTGGGTGTTTTTTTTTTTTGGCCTTCCTCTATAGCCAGGGGCATGGCTTACTTGCTGGTGGATTCTCTGTACCTTAAAGTCTTCAAACCATGGTTTGAGGGCTTTAATAATTCAGTCATAGGTTTAGAGGTTTATTACAGGAGTGGGTGGGTAAGGTTCTGTGGCCTGCATTATGCAGGAGGCCGGACTAGATGATCATATTGGTCCCTTCTGACCTTTGAGTCTGAGGTTCCTAAGATTTCTGGTTCCCCTATCACAGAGGGTCTTCTGGTAGGGCATGAAGGAGAGTTGTAGTCTTGGTGATTTTGCACCACTGCAGTGGTCTGTAGGGTGCATTACAGGTAGAGCACATTTTAAGGTAGCCCTAACCTAACCCTAACCTTTATGAAAGGCGAGCCCTCTACGTGCCCTGCAGTTGTGCTAATGCTGGCATAGGGATGCCTTTCTTTCATTATCTTCAAATGACGGTCTCAATAAAGATTTTGCAGCTCTATTGCTGTTAGGAGACTTAGACAGGTGTAGCTGATTAGAATTTATTGAACAATTCTATTGAAGATGTAGTAGAAGGAATAGAATCCATCTCATCTTCCCTCAGCTGTGGTGGCCCTGCCGAGCTATTGGGAATGAAAAGCAACAAAAACTGTAATGACTATAAGAGGCTACAAGGTCAGATTCTGAATACAGAGGAGCCATACATAGTTCAGCAAAGTGCTTATAATGTGCTTAACTTTAAGCATCTAAATCAGTGGAATTTCTCATGTGCTTAAAGTTAGGCATATGCTTAAGTAACTTGCTGAATTGGAGCCTGAGAGCAGACTTGTGCCACTTTTATATAGTCACTTTTCAAAGTAGATCTTGTACTTCAAGTGGTTAAACAGAAAGAATTGACAAAAGCTAGGCAGGTATTGGAGAAAATTATGGGTACCGATAGATGAATGCATACTCTATAGTCTGGCAAGATATATAGTAAAACTACTTTGCTTAATTTGATTGTTTTAAAAAATAAAATACACTTGGCTCTTAAAATAACAAAGCCGTACAATCTACAGTAGAGAGATACAAAATCAAGAACTCCCTCAAGAATAGGAACATGTGGAAATTTGGGGAGGGGGTGACAAACACAAATAAAAGGTGGAAAGGATTCAGCTGATGTGAAATCAGAAATATATCCTAATCAGATTCCAAGTATGGCGGTGATTACTGTTTAATTATATTAAATTACACATAAGTCCATGGGGCCAGATGCAATGCACCCGAGGGTGCTGAGGGAGTTGGCTGATGTGATTTCAGAGCCATTGGCTATTATCGTTGAAAGCTCATGGCAATTGGGGGAGGTCCGTGATGACTGGAAAAAAGCAAATATAGTGCCCATCTTCAAGAAAGGGAGGAAAGAGGATCCAGGGAACTACAGACCGGTCAGCCTCACCTCAATCCCTGGAAAAATCATGGAGCAGTTCCTCAAGGAGTCCATTTTAAGGCACTTGGAAGAGAGGAAGGTGATCAGGAACAGTCAACACGGATTCACCAAGGGAAAGTCATGCCTGACCATCCTGATTGCTTTCTATGGCTCTGTGGATGTGGGGAAAGCGGTGGACGTGATATACCTTGACTTTAGCAAAGCTTTTGATATGGTCTCTCACAGTATTCTTATCAACAAGTTAAAGAAGTATGGATTGGATGAATGGACTATAAAATGGATAGAGAACTGGCTAGAGCATAGGGCTCAATGAGTAGTGATCAATGGCTCCATGTCTAGCTGGCAGCCGGTCACAAGCGGAGTGCCCCAGGGGTCGGTCCTGGGGCCGGTTTTGTTCAACATCTTCATTAATGATCTGGAGGATGGGGTAGATTGCACCCTCAGCAAGTTTGCAGATGACACTAAGCTGGGGGGAGTGGTAAATACCCTGGAAGATAGGGATAGGATACAGAAGGACCTAAACAAACTGGAGGATTGGGCCAAAAGAAATCTGATGAGGTTCAACAAGGACAAGTGCAGAGTCCTGCACTTAGGACGGAAGAATCCCATGCACAGTTACAGACTGGGGACGGATGAGCTAGGCAGCAGTTCTGCAGAAAAGGACCTGGGGGGTAACAGTGGATAAGAAGCTGGATATAAGTCAGCAGTGTGCCCTGGTTGCCAAGAAGGCTAATAGCATATTGGGCTGCATTAGTAGGAGCATTGCCAACAGATCACGGGAAGTGATCATTCCCCTCTATTCGGCATTGGTGAGGCCGCATTTGGAGTATTGTGTCCAGTTTTGGGCCCCCCACTACAGGAAGGATGTAGATAAATTGGAGAGAGTCCAGTGGAGGGCAACAAAAATTATTAGGGGGCTGGAGCACAAGACTTATGAGGAGAGGCTGAGGGAACTAGGTTTATTTAGTCTGCAGAAGAGAAGAATGAGGGGGGATTTGAAAGCAGCCTTTAACTACCTGAAAGGGGGTTACAAGGAGAATGGAGCTAGGCTGTTCTCAGATGACAGAACAAGGAGCAATGGTCTCACATTGCAGTGGGGAGATCTAGGTTGGACATTAGGAAAAAGTTTTTCACTAGAAGAGTGGTGAAGCACTGGAATGGGTTACCTAGGGAGGTGGTGGAATCTCCATCTTTAGAGGTTTTTAAGCTGAGGCTTGACAAAGCCCTGGCTGGGGTGATATAGCTGAGGTTAGTCCTGCTTTGAGCAGGGAGTTGGACTAGATGACTTCCTGAGGTTCCTTCCAACTCTATGATTCTATGAAGGTCCCAACCAATATTGGTGGCCCATTGGGCTGGGCGCTGTTCCTAAATATAGTAGGAGACATTTCCTGCCCCTGAGAAGTTAGGTCAGATCCTCAAAGGTATGAGATACCTAACTCCTATTGAAATCAATAGGTGTTAGTGCCTGAATGCCTTTTAAGATCTTATAGTTTAAACAGGCAAGACCGATAAAAGGTATAAGAGGAAACAGAGGTGAAGTGACTTGCCCAGGATCGTAGAGCAGGTCAGTGGCAGAGCCATGAATAGAAGGCAGATTTTCAGAGTCCCCTTATCCCCTTATTCACTGTCTAGCTTTGTTTCATGAAAACTGAAAACATGCTATTTCTCTGTTGGTTCACTTCCATGAAAATACACTAATATACCTTCATTTATGGGAGTTCTACATGGACACAAACAGAGATTCAGTCATGAATATTATTTAAATGCTACTTTAAAAGTGATATTTAAACCCACGACACTTAAATGAAGCAATACATTAAGATTATCTCCATTTCATCCCTCATTAGTTATTAGGAATATTCTTGAGCCGAAATGTCTAGTCAGGAGTATCTTCAGAGCCATCATTATTCTAAATATAAACAGAAATCACAACCCACTGCCTAAACTTGACTAATGTGACCTTTGGAAAATTCAAAGAAATGGCATATGGAAGAGTGCTGACTCCCTCAGACTGCCTTAAAGAAAACCACATTGCACCACCTAGTGGATGAAAATCAGGAACATCTTTTTCAGATTCTGTAACCCATATCTTTGAACCGAGCTGTGTTTTGCAGAAAAGGATAAATATCACATTTTACTTAACAATATATTGATAGATACTAATATACTATTATAATTTAGAGAGAAAATTCTGTTTTGAGCATGAAATGTGTATCAGCTTTGTCTATTACCATATGTTACACTTCAATATTTGAGAGAGAGCGAGTATTTCAAGAGGGATCTTGTAGGGTACTGACTGCTCCCTGAAATATGCAGACTGCTCTCAACTTCCACTGAAGTTAAGGGGTATTTAAAGGCACAAAGCAGTTTGTAGGTTGTGCTCAGCACTTCTTAACAAGCAACAGTAGGGAGCAAGCACTTCTAGGGGGAGATGGCTACGTTAAGGAACTACTTCAAAGGGGGATCATAAGACTTCCTTCCTTCCTAAAACTAAAGTTATTAACCTCAGAATATTCAATTTCTGGCAATCAAGAAATCATGCTTTAAAATATACGTGTAAGGAACCTTGCCAATCCATACTTCAGCGTGCTGCAAATATGCAGTGAAATGGATGATTGGGTTTGCTCTTTGCTGAAGCACAGGCCAGCAAGTTTTCCTACTGTGTCAGGGTGAGTGTGCCAGTGGAAGAGCACTGCTTTATCCCCTCACCTAGCCCTTTGCACACAGCAACACTCCGAACAGGACTATGTTGTATACTGTTGCCTACTGGTTCTTCCTCCCTTGTGCTGCTATTCTGAGAAGATGGGCAGGACCAGGCTCTCATTGCTCCTGTGCAACTCAAGAGTGAAAGAGAACTTGTGGGTAGGTAATTTAGAAATGGGTTCCAGTGAAGGGAAGAGATGTAGTTAGACTGTTGCTTTGCTCCTCTCCTCTTCAGCTCTTAGGGGGAGCACTGCAGCCATTGCTAGAGAGCTTCTGTGATACTGAGACCAGCCATAGGAAGTGAATAAAAACATGGATGCTGTAACATTGTTGCTGTGTGAGAGAGGTCTTTGTGATGCAAAGTACTCTGTGTTAGCCCAGAAAAACTAGTACAGTAAGAACCAAATGGTGCAGTGGTTAGATATAACATACTCAGTAAAAATATTAACAGAAAGCTGTATTTTCCTGTGATTTCTGTAGCTTGTTCTATCAAAGGAACCCCAGCCTTATTTTCCAACACAAAAATGCATTAAGTTGAAGTAAATTCCATTCAATTTGTGGAAAACAAGCACTAATGATACAGCAAAAACGATGAGTATTCTGTGGCACTTTAAAGACTAACAAATTTAATATTTGCAGGCATAAGCATTCGAGAGACTTCAGCTCTCTTCTTCAGTTGCATCTGAAGCTCTCGAAAGCTTATGCCTGCAAATATTACATTTGTTAGTCTTTAAAGTGCCACAGAACTCTCATTGTTTTTGCTGTATACAGACTAACACGGCTACCCCTCTGGAACTAATGATACAGGAAATCCTAAACTTTAGCATGCACTGTTGCAGGTTTTCACTTTTTATTTATGCTTTTTAAAAAATCCAGAGGGGGACTTAAAATTCCCCTCAAAATGATTGAAAAACAGCATTAAATCTGAAAAAATGGGCAATTTTTAAATCCTTCTAATTTTTAAAATATTCATTTTAAATGTTTTCTCAATCTCATTAGGAGTCCTTTGGTAAGAGGTGTGAGTTTGGGAAAGAAATATTTTGTTTCCCTTTTAAAATTCAGAGAAGAGTGTCCACATTATACCTATCCTTTTTGATGCAAACTTACCTTTGATGATGTACTCAGCACATCCATAATAATTAATGAAGCAGTATTATTAGAGGCACAGAAAATGAACATTAATGACCAGCTAGGTGAATGCAGAAGGCCACTAACTCCATCACTTCATTAATCCTCAGGAAACTCTCTGGGAAATGTCAGCATTTCAATTATATGATTAATGTACGTTTGTTTTAAAGGAGAACTGTTGCCCCTTTGGCCTGCGCTAGTGTTCTAGAAATAGTTGTGTAGGCAGCGCTCTGAGGCATAGAGAGGGGGTGGGCTTCAGAGCCTGAACTCTTCAAAGTTCAGAGCCTGAACTTCAAAGCCTTGTCTTATACAGCTACTAGTAGAGTGCTTGTGCAAGCCCTGCTTAGCCCAGGTCTGTCAACCCAGGCTGGGAGGTTCTCTCCTGCATCCTCCAAAATGCTGACTTAATAGAGATTAAAACCAATAGGGTCCTCTGTAAATTATTTTGGATATCTGTAGAATTAATTGACTAGAGATTTGTCATTTGTCTTACTGAAATCTAGAGAATTAGTGTCTTATGCAGTAGCCAGAGGTTAAGAACCATTCCTTTCATCTTATAAAATCAGATCCCCTTGCAAATGAAAAAATAGATGAGATCCTTATATGGCATAAATACCTATACAGGTTTCCATCACTAGATCTAAGAATTACAGATTTGGCAGTTGTGCCATTCTTCAAATTTAACACCAAGTACACAATTATGTAATCTACATGGCAATAAAACAGCAATCTTCCTGTATACCCATGACTTGTGCAAATGTATGCACAACATTTGTGCAGCTTTTAGTTGTAGAAACAAAGTTAGAGCTTGAGCTGCTGGAATTACAAATTCACACTGACGATTCTGAAATAAGTTCCGTAACTGTTTAAAATTCAGAGCAACTAAAAATCATCAATATTAAACCGGTTCTTTGGGGGATAGGATTGTGAGATTACAATACATCTCAACATATTGGACTGTACTAAGCAATAATGTGTTTGTACACATCAATTATTTACCAAGCAGTTTTTCTCTTCTGTGTATTATCCCATGTGTTTACTGGCTATAAAGTAGGTTGGATATTGGATGTTCAAATTTGTTCTGGTGATGGTCTGTCCCAGGAAACCTGGAGTAGGATACAGCTAGTATCTTCATGGGATGAATCCATTTATAAATTAGGCATTAATAACTTTTCTGTATAAATTACCCCCAGGAAAAGCGCTAATAGCAGCAGATACCAGGGCAGATTAGGCAGGTGGAAGAAAGGTGAAGGAAAAACTATATAAAAGTTTTAATAAGAGGGTTTGTTCAAAGGAGGCCAAAAGGGCTTTTGTACCCAAATGGCTCATAGATCCATCCAAATGCAGAGTCTGGCAACGTTTTTCTCTAGTTCCCTATTGGTGAATAATTCATTCCAACTGAGCTCAGCCACTTCACTCCCTGGTTGGATTCCATGGCAATCTCTGCCTTGAAGAAGGACACTAGTGGTGATATTCTGTTTAGATAATAGGGTATTAATTCTTTCTTGCCAGCCATTGGATGGAGTCTGGAAACTGTATTGTCATGGGTTGTAAAGGCCTGTCAGTGCATTGGTAGAGGCTTAAGGACTACTTAAACAGTGAGGTTTTCTTCCTCGGGGCTTGTCTACACTTATAGTGCTCCAGCCTGCGCTGCTGTAGCACTTAGAGAAGACGCTACCTATGTCAACAGGAGAGTTTCTCCCAATGGTGTAGGTTCTCCACCACTCTGAGAAGTGGTAGCCATGTCCTAGTGCTGTCTGCACCAGGGGTTAGTTTGGTATAACTACATTGCTCAGGGGTGTGGATTTTCCACACCCATCAGCGACGTGCTTATACTGACATAAGTTCCTAGTGTAGCCGAAGTCTCGGACTCCTTTTTCCACCCCTTTCCTCCTCTGTGTGCTCAACAGCACTTAGCGAATAGCAGGGCCTCTGAAATGTTACATTCACTTATAGAAGCTAAACTAAGAGCTACTTCCAAATAAGTTTCTTGAGTAAAACTTGAAAAGAAGCCCAGCCATCCGCAAAGTGCTACTGAGTGTAGTGGCAAGGCTGGAGAAAGAATACGACATCCTGCCTTTGAAGTCTGGCAGCAGTATTCAGCCGCAGATCTGAACTGTGTGTTTATGAATTACTATAGCAAGCCTCTTGCACATAGTAACAAAGCTGATGAAAAGAAATATGTGCAATATTCTAGATCAGTAACAGAATATGTATACAATTATAAACTGATAAAATGAATAATAGAAAAAAATCAAAAAAATTATTTCCTTCTTTGTTTTCCTGCCAAATCAGAGTTAGAATTAAGTGTTTTCCTGACATCTCAAACCCCTAAAACAAGCAGTTACAGCAATCATTTGAGATGGCATCAGCTTTGTATCGGAAACCCAAAATCCTTGGCCTGAACTCAGGACTTGGCACATATGTGAAGGAGGAAATGATTTTCCAAATTTTTAATTTTTTAATTGTAACTTATTTGTAATTGTGAAGTCTGTACTAATTTTCTGTCACTTAATGTGAATCTTTAAATGAAAGATCTTGCAGATCACCTTTATTGTTTCTTTCTAAAATGTTATTTGAATGCTGCATACAGTTGCTTCTTGTTAGCTGTCATTTGTGTCAGAGCCATGGTGTGCGAATCTATAAGAAAAAACTCACTAAACAGGTCTCACAATTTTCTTTATTTTTTGTTAAAATGAATTTCATAGTAGCATTAAGATACTGTACTTTTTAGGCAGCATTTCAAACAGGCTAGTGCACTTCTCAGGTAGTCGGTCTCTTGGTTTTTGATCTCATGTCTAGCAAAAATCAAAGGAGCAATTTTCCGTCCCCTTCCCTAGGCTTCAGAGCCCAAGCCGCGCTAAGCGCTGTCTACACAGCTAGTTTTAAAGCACTAGCATGAGCCCGAATAACTCACGTCTGTTGCCCTGGGCTGGGAGGCTCAGTCCAAAATACTGTGTAGACATACCCACAGAAACCTTAGTGCAGTGTTTTGTATATGCATGTTTTATAATAGCAAAACCACCTTCTTTCGTTTTGCTTCATAAAACACAACTAACATGGTTATGTTTGTTCAGGTTTACTACAAAGTTCTTTTTCTTCCATAACGCCAAGAAAAGGTCATTTAAATCAAGAGTTAGTTTTCAGTGTAATTGAATTTTTCTTTCTCTCTTAAAAACATAACACAGATCCTTTTGTATAATAATATTAACATATTAAATATGTCCCAGTGTAACTATATTATTCACTTGTATTACATTATTCAGGTAATATAAGACAGCATGTAAGATATGTAAATAGTACAACGTGCTGTAATTACTTCTCATGTTCTTGGCAGGAATGCCATTGTTAATGCTGCAGCTGTAATCTAAAGTACTAACAGTACAGAGATATTGGAAGATCCACAATTTCAAAAGTCAGCATGTACTTCTGTATGTCATGTTCCCAATTTGTGTGTGTGTGTGTGTGTGTATGGACACACACACTCTGGGCATTTTTATTTGCTATGGGTGCATGCAATCACAACTCAAAAATTTGGGCCAAAATAGCATTTCAAAGGTCCCCAGAATGACACTATAGCTAACTACAGTTTCATTGGTGATTAGACATGCAGTGTACATAAAAGCCAGGAAGTTAACTAGTTGGGAAAATTAATAAAACTACCTGATGAGCTCTCTCTAACTTATCCAAGCACATCCAATCAATGCAGCTTTACTTTAAATATTTTACATGCATTTTAAATACAATTTTATGTATCTGTCTTTTCTAGTGACAGTTTTCTGTGATATGATATATGAGAGTTGGGTTTGAGTCCTTGCCCTCTGAGGCTTTTTCATTAAGGCTCCACTTCTTTGAACATTTACCTACATGATTGATTTTAAGCATGGGACTATTCACATGCTTAAAATTAAGCATGTGTGTAAGTGTTTATACTATCAGGGCTGTGAGCAAAAACAAACTCTTTGGGCTGTATGTTAACATACAAGGCGAGCCTAACAGAGGAAGATTGAACCTGGTAAATCCTTGATTGGGAGAACTCCAAAGAAGAAAGTAGCTACACTTCTCTGACCATGTTTTTAATGACTTTTCATGGTTTTTCTTTTAATTCCTGGTTGAATGGTATCTCTCCTGTGTACTGAAAACTTTTATTTTGAATGATCTCTCTTCTTTCTGTTTTCATGACATTAGCTTCCTAACATTTATTTTATCAATCTAATTATTTGCATGTCAGCAGATTTTTTTTTCAGAGTTTTTATGAAAAATGTGTGTATATTTCATACACTGAAGTTAACATTCTTCTGTTTTCTGTGTTTCAATTTTTCAGATTAATCGAGCCCCGAGCTTTGGAACTGACCAAAAAATAGACTATGATGTAAAAAAAGGTGTACTTCTAAATGCACTAAAGCTTCTCAATATAAGGTAAATTTGCCTTCTACTCACCATGGTTTTTTTTTTTTTAATAGGAGTGTGAAGTTTACTGCCCTTTTTTCCTATTTGATGTGGAAAAATCATGGGGCATGTACAGTATGGGAAATTTTGCTACCAGTCTTAAATAGTGTGAATGGCAAAGTTTTCTTATTTACCTGTTGTACTATGTGTACGTGACTCAACTTTAATGTCACTTCTCATTAGTGTGCATTGCAAAAAAAGAAAAAAAACTGTCAATTACAATTCCTGATTCTTGTTTTAATAATTTTTCACTCAGGTCTGAAAGTGTGGCTGGTAAGTGCCGGCATGGGCACTGTCACTTTGGTAGTTTGTTCTGGTGGCAGCAGCATCCACAACTGCAGCCCATTTCTACTAACACCAAAACACAGAGTGGGTGCAAAATGGAGGAAATGGTGCAGTTTTCAGTTGTAAACTTAAAAGAAAATAAGTTAAGGTCACTCTTGCACATTGGGTGGTAGCACTAAGTCAGTACAGTTCACTTAAAAGCATAGAGTTATCACAGCCATAAAAATTGATACTACAAGAATCTATTCTTAAATAGTATTTATTTATCTTTTATATTTATCTATAAGATCTGCAGCATACAGTGCTTGTTAGGAATAACAGGGTCTTTCTTTTACAGTGAATGTACTTCTCAGCTCAAATGTGTTGTGAGAGGGTATGGAGTGACAACTTCTACGCAGATGTAAATACATTTGGCCCTCGTCCTGTAATTGGATCTGTGAGGACAGACCCCTGTGCTTCTGCAGAGCCCCATTGATTTCAGTGGGATTCTGCACAGCTGCATGGAGTCCCATTAAAATTACTGGGGGGTTTGCACCAGTGCGGGTCTGATTGCTTGTTGGGACCTTCCAGATAAATATGTACAAAAGATTTCATGATAAAAAGACTCAGAATTCAGCTATGTTCATAACAATGCAATGCAGTCTTCTCCTAATCCCGATAAAAGATATTGCTTTTCAGATTACCTAAATCATATCTGAATGTGATCTGTATTTTAGGACAAGTGATAAAAGGAGAAACTTAGCCCAACAAAAAGCTGAGGCTCAAAAGAGACTTTATGGTCAAGGCTCAATGAAAAGACTGTCACCAGGTTCCTCTGATTGGGAAAAACAACGCCACACACTAGAGAGGAGAAAAGAGGAACTGGTATAAAGTCATTTTACAAAGCTACCCCTCCCCCTGGCCAAGGCTTGTACTCAATCAGTTTTAATTGTCTCACTTTCTTGATTTCTAGAAAGAAAGACTTGCGCAAGTTCGTAAACAGATTTCTAAAGAAGAGCATGAAAACAGACACATGGGGAACTACAGGTAATTGTGCATTCCCTCTTCCTGCTTGAGTGAAATGAATCAGTCCAGAATTGAATGATTTCTGTAAGGATAATGGAAATTGGTTTTGTGAGGGGATGATGGATATTCTGCTGAAAAATTATTTTCAGAAATTTATTTTAAGTATTGACGTGCATCAGATACTCTCTTTTTACCAAGTAATAGCTCTTCTAATCCAAGGTGTGCATTTGCATCAGGCATTTATAAGGCACCAATTACGTGGTCTCTAGGCACCAACATAATTACTTGAAAGACTTGGACATAAATGTTGAGTGCACCTAGAAGCATGGCTGCAGATAAAAGGCCTGTTCCTGCAGCTAGGCAATACTCCTAATGCTAGCAAACTGTAGGCGGAAAAGGAGGTGATGGTGATACCTCTCTACAGGATGTCTATTTAGAGATGCCAGGTATTTTTCCTTTGAAAATAACAAATGACATAATGGAGCAAAAGTTCCACTACTTAATAGCATGTAGATTTTATTATGTTCTAGACCAGTGGTTCTCAACCAGGAGTACACGTACGTCTGGGATACCTCAACCCATCTAGACATTTGCCTAGTTTTACAACAGGGTACATAAAAAGCACTAGCGAAGTCAGTACAAACTGAAATTTCATACAGACAGGGACTTGTTTATACTGCTTTATATACTTTACATTGAAATGTAAATGCAATATTTATATTCCAATTGATTTATTTTATAATTATATGGTAAAAATGAGAAAGTAAGCAATTTTTCAGTAACTGTGTGCTGTGACACCGTTGTATTTTTATGTCTGATTTTGTAAGCAAGTAGTTTTAAAGTCAGGTGAAACTTGGGGTATGCAAGACAGATCTGACTCCTGAAAGGGATACAGTAGTCTGGCAAGGTTGAGAGCCACAGTTCTAGACAAAGCACATTTGGCTGATTAAATACTTGAAAAGACAAAATTTAAGTACACAACAGCTTTATTCTATCAGATCTATCTATGGTAAATATTTGAAAGTAACACCCTAAGGAATAAAGGCTGTTTTAATAGCAACTCCAGGACTGAGGGAGTACTATTCGTTTTTAAAGTTAGGCACGTGCTTAAGTACCTTGCTGAGTTTGAGGGGTGTATTTTCCTCATATTAAATTATAATGCATATCCCTCCAATGAAATTATCATTAGGCCTCTTTTTCATCAACAGAAACACCACTCTTTTTTTTCCCCTTTAAAAAAATGTTTGCTACTCCAAGGCGCTCTGGCCTCCTCTGCAGTGACACCAATAGGTCTGTACTTAGGGCTAAATCCCAGTCCTGTTCACTTCAGTTGCATAACTCCCACTGACTTCAACTGGACCAGGACCTGTCCCTTTAAAGCAAAAACTGAAGCAGAGGGACTAGCTTGCTCCTCTGTAGGATCCTTCTCATTAGCTGAATATGTGTAATTCTTTATAGTTAACCAGAGGAGCATTTTCCAATCACAAAAGACTGTTCCTTTGACCTTACATTTAGAAATCTGTTTATATTTGTAAAGTACAATAAATGAACACAACTGACAGATCTGTTTTAGACCTTTGAGTGTAATTATCATGTGAACAAACAGTCTCTGTACATTATCTGAAAGTGCATATTTTCTTATTCCTTTGGCTTGCACTCAAATACAGACACTTTGGATCAGATTCCACACTCATTTTGACTGATCTAAATGCACAGTAACTTGACTTCATATAATATCTGTGTATTTGAGAGCAGAGTGTAGCCCAGTATCTTCTCAATATACAAATATAAGGCAGTATCCTGAGAAGTACAGAGTATCTGTTAGGCAACTATAACTCCCATTGATTTTAGGATCAACTCCATATTTTTACTGAAGAGGATGTTGATATGAAACCCTAATATATGATCTGAGCTTGTCTGCATGTCAGTATGTGTGCATTAGAATATAGAAAATTTACCATATGCATACCAGTTCAGGATGCCTTTTCCATGAAATGAGACTTCACACCTTATATTCATTTTCTCTCCCTCACAGTCTTCTTAACACCCTGGAGATCCTTCAAGAAGAAAGTAAAAGACTGAGTGAAATTAATTATGATAACTGAGTGGGGAAGCTTCTATTGGCTATTTTCCTTGCCTTTTCTTTTGGCCCCCACTAAGGGCACCCTGGCCTTCTCTAATCCTCCCTAGCTCTCTGTGAAACTTCTACGGTTGCTCTTAGTTTCTCCATTGAAACCACCTTGTCTGTGACACACACAAAATATAGCTGCTGCATGGTTATGAATTATGCTAAGTTTTAATTTGTTTTAGACTAATGGAGAACTTTCCATTGGTCTGAGATCACTGAATTTTTGTCATAGCATGCAAAAAGAAACTTTTCAAGAGTATAGCTGAACCAAAGCTACTATGTTTAATTTAAACCAGTGTGTGTGACTCTGGACTGATGCAGTTCTATGAAAACTGAAAACCCACATACAGTTGGGAAAGAAGACAGTTTGCCCAACCACTGGATAAGGGAGCGCTACAGATTGCTCTCCAGCAAACCACTCTGGCGGATGCCTGGAATTATATTAATTAAGTCTTCTCCATCTAAGTGAAAGTCACTGCAAGAGGTAGCTTTTCTAGGAGCCAAACATTGTGAGCAGGCAAAAAGGGAGAGATCCTTTTACAAAATTCACAAGACTTAGGGTATATCTACACTGCACTGTACACCTGCATTTGTAGTACCAACACTTGTGGACTTGGTGTTTTCAAACCTGCGCTTGAGCATGCATGCTGCATTGTAAACCCAGGTTTATAATTGCTGTACCTGAGTTTCAGCTGTGTTAACACATTCATACTGCACTATGCAAATCTTCTGACTTGGGTCTATGGCTTGAGCTGCGTCCACACTTCAAAATGACAAGGCTTGGGCCAGAGTCACAGTGGAACTTGGCCATGGACCCATGCCCTGAATGGTCCTAGGACCCAGGTCCTGAGTGCTTGCTTACTCAAGTCAGAAAGACTTGTGTGTGTGGACGGTAGGGCGGTTGGGCTCCAGCCTGAGTCTGAGCCTGGATTTACATTGAAGTATACACATACCTTCAGAGACCCACTAAAATACACCAGTTACATGATGCTGACTGATATCATCAGTCATGATATATGATAGCCTTAATGTAGGTTAGAAATTAGTTGCCAGGTTTTAGTTTCTGGCTGTGCTTCAGGTTTTCATGACAAGTGGATTAGGGAAGGTTTTCTTCAGAGCCAATTGTTTCTTTGTAAATGTGCATAAATCACTCAGTCCTATTTGTGCATTGTCATAATCTTCCTACCCACAGTTGTAAAGAATAATGGTCATAGCTGTTGTAATGGAAAATCAAAGTAATTTCTCACCATCTTTGTTAGATAATGTTTTTCTAATAGTGAATGTTCCTGTCCATTACATTGAAAGTGGTAGTGCAGTACATCCGTAAGCTATAATTTATAACAGGCCCATAAAAGCATAGTAGTGAATCGGTAAGATTTTCAATCCTTTTGTATCACTTTGTTTCTAAAACAAAATATACCATGCCATTGAATTCTGAATACAGTATTTTGTTAATATTTCATGCATCATTCACATCTGAAGTTGAAATTTCAGTGAGTATTCCAAGACTCAGTCATGATATTTCTGTAGAACCTACATACTCTCTCTTTTTAAAAAAGCCAATTGTTGGCTAAAACATGTATGTGTTCACTGAGCTAAAGTTAGATGAGAGAGTCTTATTTAAAATGTGCATTTAATAATACTTACAGACTAAATAAATCTCCTACATAATGAGTTTTGTGAATTAGTTGCATTAGTTGTATTCCTTGTGTGGCCAGTAGCTCAACTTTACATTTTTCTCTTGTCTCCATTTCATTTCTTGTAATTGTAGGCGAATTTACCCTCCTGATGATAAGCTGTTACTTGAAAAATATGAGAGTTTGTTAGCCATTGCTTTCCAGACATTCCTTGCTGGAAGAGCAGCTTCACTTCAGCGGGAGTTGAATAACCCTTTGAAAAGAATGAAGGTACTAGTGTGCAGAAGTATTGGCTTTAAAGTTATGTATCTTGGAATTCCATGACCCAGCATGAAGTTTTGAATCAGGTTTGAATCATCTTTGCTCATGTGTCATTAATAACAACCCTTGACAATTTTTCTGTAGTTTTATTGTTGTTCTTCATGCAGTTTGTTGGACACAAGACCCAGGGTGGAGATAGGATAGGTGGCTTTTAGCCACTTTTCCATTTTCTTGATCCTCAGCCTGACCCTTGGCCAAAGCAAGCCCTGGAATAAACCCCCCCATAGAGACAACTCTGCCCACTGACAGTTGCCTTCTTTCTCCTCCAGTAATGCTCCCAGCCTGCTCAGGAATGCCCACCATGGGTGGGACAACAGCTATCATAATGCCAGCTCTGCTATCTTAGGGCTCTCAGGGATCCTCTTCCATCAGGGGAAATTCCTGTCTGATCAGTTACATTGCTAGAGGTAGCCATTTAAAAAAATGGGTATATTTGAAATGGCCAAATTATCACGATTTAGAAGTCATTGTTGAAATCTGAGAAATTATTACAAACTTAGGGGGAATAACCTTTTCAATGACACATCAAGCAGCAGTCTAACAAAAGTTTATGTCCAACCATTCCCTCAAACTGTTATTAGCAAATGATAAGCTTCAAATTCAGCTTGCACTCTTGTAGGTATCATTGATTTCTGCTGGAGTTGTGTACATCAGAGGAAAGAATTTAATATCAAGATTTTATTCTTTGATCAAAATAGATAGTCTTAGGAAGCATGTGTACACATGTACGCGCGCACACATGTTTAGTGATTATTTGATCAGAAAATCCGTTTTAAATCTCAATCCAAGCTGCCACTTTACCCTTGGAGGGAAGGCGGGATCTGTTTGAATTGTCATTTTTGACATCGTCTGCTTTGCATTAATTCTAGACCCTTTCACATTTTTAGGAGGAAGATATTTTGGATCTTCTGGAGCAATGTGAACTAGATGATGAAAAACTGATGGGAAAATCCACCAGGCAACGAGGGCCCAAGGTGTTTGACTGATTTTTAAATTAATTTGTGCCAAAGATGATTAGGCTAGGCAGGCTACAGGCAGGAGTGGGTGGGCTGGACAAAGTACATGCAAAATGTCCCCCTCCAGCCCAGTGGAGCTTAAGCTAAAGAGATAATACAGCTGTATATGGCTGTCTTATCTCTTCTGTGGAACTTTTTGTGTTGTCCTCCCTACCCACCGCGGCAAACTTGGGGATTCCAGGCAGTGATGCATCCAGAAGGGAATCCCTGGCACTGCAGTTCCATCGATTCCATTGGAGCTGCACTGCCAGGGACAAGAAGCTGCCAGGGGCATGCTGCTCAAGAGGGACATGGTTGTGGCAGATCCCCTGGAATGAGCAGGATTTGGAGGTGAGCTCCATGGTCCGTTCTGTGAGGGGGTGAAACCCTGACTTGAAAGGGAATTCTAAAAGAGGAGCTCTGTGTGGGAATCCTTGCAGGAATTTTCTTCTTCCCTTATATCGGTTTTTTTGGGTTGCAGCAGTGGGGAAGATCTGGGCCCAGGAAATTACCAACTGCCCAACTAAATTCCCAGTGCAGTTACAACAGGATATGAAATCCTTCTACGCTGTTTTGAAATGTTGCTGTACACCAAGAACTGCTGTACTTTATGTTGCAGCAACCTCTGGGATAGCGTTGTGTCAGATGATCCTCTTATATCCTTAGTCTATCTCAAAGGGGTGTCGTGAGCCTTAATTTATTAATGTTTTTAAAGAACTTTGAGGTCATAGGATGAAAGGCACTCTGGAAGTTCAAAGTATTAATGGTGATTATTATGTATGTGTGACTTGATGCATTGCTCAAAGGGGCATCCTACTACAGAGGCTGTTTCATATCCAGAATCAGATTTTAAGTGAAGTGTGTGTTAGTTTTAGCGTAGTACTTCCTGGTAGTACACACAGTTCACACAAAGCCCATTGCATTAAATTCACCATGTCTTCTCATCAGTCAGCAAAGATTAATTACTGTATCATCAAGCCTAAATTATTTATTTGCTTACATAACTGCAGTCTGTCTAGCTCATAACTCAGTTTAGAAAAGCTCACATTTTAGGTGCTTGAACTCGTGTGGATTTGGGTGTAGTTTGAGGGGAGGGGGCTGCGTTGCCCCTGTCGAATTTCAAGCCTCAGGCAGGTGCAAAGCAGTGACAGCAGGGGGCTTCACTTTGAAGCAGGGGCCTGAGGTGGGCCTTCGCCTCCCCTCGCCAGGAGGCTCAGTCCCTCTGTGTCCCCACTCCCTGCTCCTCCTCTTCCCTCTGAGACCCACCCCTTATCCAGGCTGGAAGCCAAAGCCAGGCAATGCTAAGAGCCACCCCAGGGAGCCCGGCGCTCCTGCCGCTCTACTGCGTCCCTGCAAGTCTGATCTATATACCTCTCTGTCTCCCTTAGCTCTTCCAGTTCAGTCACTCTGACTCTGGGAGGGCCAAGAACTGCTTGCACTGCATGCACACATACGCCACCTGCCCATGAGGCAGGTAATCATACATGCTGCACTCAATGCAATAAACTGGGTAGCCCCCGCTCTGCTACTGGACCTCTCTGCCTGCATTATTTTTACTCTTGCAGAGTTGGGATATTGGGTTTTTTTGGTGTGGGTGGTTATTGGCCCAAGTTTAGAGTATGTTTGATAGGTGTATTTGCTGCTTACACTTCCTCTCTAAACTCCCTTGTAAAACTCCCATTTGCTGCTTCTGTTTGGTGGCTCCTCTCATTGGCTTTTTAAATCCCTGTTCTCCCTGAATTAGCTCCGTCCCCTTGTCAAGGTATCTTTAAGGAGCTGGGGATCAAAGGACAGCAGGCTAGAGCCTTCTTAGTAAGCTGTCAGCTTAGCCTAGCAGGCCACCTGGCTCACTATACAGCCCTCAAAACAGACCACGCTGTAATCTTTAATCAAGAAAGCACACAACAATCTGACAACTAACTAACAGGAAGATTCACCCCAAGGATCAGGTAACATAGCCTGAGGCTATATTTTCTTTTCCTTGTGATCTCTGAGGAGCAAGTGGTGAAATGCTATGTCTCCCATCAGCCTGTCCCTGCCCCCTTTGTGGAGCGCCTACTATGAAGTCTTGGAGATGTGGATGGAGGGAGGAAAATATTCTGGTTCCTACTTCTTGCAGCATTAAATTCTTCATAGAAGTTCACCAAGAAAAATGAGGACACTACCACAGAGTGGCTGGTCCCTGATTCAAAAACTTCTGTGCCCATCCTGCCCCTAAAATTCCACAGTGCAAAGACCTAACGAGTATCCAATATGTGGCATCCAAAGGTCTGATGGGAAGAAGTGAGTCTGAAGCTGCAGAGGCAGTACTTCTCACCCTCTTCCATGCACTGTGCATCAGCTATTTCACATATGCTAAGAAGTGCTGCTTCATTTTTACCTTAACACCATTTAGAAAATCTGTTCTGAAACTGGGGATGGGTGATTTTAAGACCTCTAGAGGGTGCCTCACACACACTGGAGGTTTGTTTCCTCATGCTCATTATATCACACTGTTCTTTGTACAGTGTGTTCACAAGAATAAAACATTTTTAAACTACAAAATGACATGTATTTTAGAGGAGATTAGCAATTGTCATTTTCTTGTTTTTTTGGAACAAAGCAGAATGGGTTTAAATAGGGAAAATTTAGATTTAGCAATTAGGAAACATTTTCTAATAATTAGAATTACTAAACAATGGAATAAGTTGTCAAGGAATTACATGTACTGCAGCTATTAAAGACTAGATCTGTTTTTCATTTATCATAGATGTTTTAGTAATGTTAAAATCAATCTTGTTGCAATGCAGAGAAAAGGTCCAGATGACCCATCAGGTCACAAATCCATTGTTTCATCTGTTTTTTTCCCCCTCAATTTCTTTGAAATCCTTTTTGCTTTAATATTTTTTGTCTTTAAATTTTTTTGGGATTGTTGAAAATTCTTCTTGGTTAATTGACCCAGGGCAGGTACTTTCTGTTTTTGAAAAAGTACCCACCCAATAAGGCACCTAAACTGGTCCTTATGGCAAGGAAATATTGCCCTCAAAACATACTTCATTTAATTTGAATAATTACCAAGACCATACAGTGGCAGTGCATTTCTTCTATAGTGTCTTGGTTGGATTAAGATAAACGTACTGTTCGTGACAGGTCACTATTAGAAATTTTTTGCCTTTCCTTTACTAAGAAAAGTCTTTGAAAAGAGTTGTCTATTTGTAAAGTACTTGTTACCTAAGTACTGTCTGGGGGGATTTGTACTGCTGCCTGTCACCACAGTATCTGAGCACAGTACAGCATATAAGATATTAAATTCATGCAGAAATATTTTTCAGCATGACTATGACCTTCCCCAAAACAAATTCAGAGTTACTATGTTAACTTTTGCTTTATAAGCTTAATTTGCTATCCAGTATAGGAATAGGAAGATGAAATGGTGACAATATGGTATAAGCATCTGCCTTGCAGTTAGTAATCATTGGAAAGGAGATGCACAGAAATCATATGGCTGTTCAACTGGGAAAATAGTTAATTACCAGAAAAAAATAACAATATGAAACTTCTTGTGGTGACAACTATAACAGAGGGGATTTTTAGCACTGATGTTCCCATTTTCTGTCTGTTTCATGGTTGGTGGAAGAAGGCGAATTCACTTCTGCACTTACTGTTCCTACACCTGTTTCTCAGTCTTCTGCTGTTTGTTTCTTATCTCTCAGTACTTTTTATGATAGTGCAAGATTAATTACCTAATGGTATATGATCCCATGGGCATATGGAGCACCAGACTCACATCTAGCAGAGGATACCCTATTCTCTCTGCTTCTGCTTTCTACACCATTTGTTTTTATTTTCTCTTTCAAAACTGTATTGGCTAGTGTTGTCTGCTGTACTTATTTTCTGCATGTTACTGTCATTGGTAAAGTATAGCTCCAGTGAGTATAAACATATGCAGTGATTAAAATCTATTAAAAAAAATCCAATGTCATTGACTTGTGCCATCTTATAAAAAGTAAATGTGAGAACTGTACAATTTAAGATCCCTTCATAACGTACTACAGTATTGTGTGAAATCATAAACCATTCCAATTACCATAACACGTACCCCTGCCATCAGTGAGTGTGAGAGAGTAAGAGCATTAAGTCCCCAGTTCCAGAAAGTACATAAGCACAGGCTTTAAGTTAAGCACATACTTTGTTTACTTCACTGAAATTTAAAGCATGTGCTTTCCTAAATAGGAAAACTTAAAGCATATGCTTTCCTAAGTTTGTTGTTAATGTTCCTTTTGGACAATGGAGGAACTTACTATATGTTTTATTTTTTTTATATTAGCCCCTGTGCTCTATGCCAGAAAGTTCACAGACCTTAAAAAAACAGAGGAACTACAGTAGTGAGAGTAGCTGTGACAGCAGCAGCAACACATCAGAATGGGAGGAGGAAACTGAGAAGGAAGATCACAATGAAAAAAAAGAGAAGAAAGTATCATATGAACTTGAAGAAAACAAGTATAAATTATTAGAGCGATCCAGTAAGTGAATGATCATAATTCTGATTAAATCCAATATGCACAAATGATCATATAAGATACTTTTGTGCTGCAGAACTTAGCAGTGACAAAGTTTTTATGCCTGAAAATTGACTGACTGGACCTTGACACTAAACCACCTGGATTCTTAGCTTGTTTGATTCTTCTTCTTTAAAACCCAGTCTAAGCTAGATAGAAAAGCAGTACCAAAATAATCTATGCATGACTTTGTCAGGCTACTACTTACTAAAGAAAAGGATGAACATGAGCTACCATAGGATGTGTGGTACATGTTCCTCTTTGGCAATTTAGCAAGAAGTAATATAAACAATCAAATTTCTTCTTTGTTGTTTTTAATTTATATTAAACATGATTTTTTTGGGAAATAAAAGAATCTATCCAGGGAAGTGCAGAAGGTAAGACTTCTGGATGGGTCGCTTTCCAGGTAGATAAGTGGAACAATAGCGTGACAGTGTAATGTTGAATATTAAAGTGCTGACATGGTTTGTACAATATGCTTATTTGTGTTTTGTAGTATGCAATTTAGAAGTATTGCGCTGAAGTTATCATATAGCTATGTGGGTATGTTTGCATATCATACTACTGCCAAAAATTCTTTTTGCAACAATCTTATTTTTAATATGGGCTGCAGAAGGCCTAAAATGTAGGGGATCAGTGTGGTTCTGCTGTGCAGAAAGCCAAAGGTGCTCCTCCCCCCCACAATAATCCTCTTCGCACATAGAAGAAGCACAGCAGACCCAGATTCCATCTTACTTAGCCACAAGATGCATGCATCCTTCCACCAATCTATTGTACCTTGGAGAGGATTTAAGCCTAACTAAGGAAGGCTGATTTGGGGGAAGGAATAGGTACTTTTATAGGTTGCTTGAAGTATTTATTACTGGAGAATCTTGTGGCTTCCAACTAGACACACACTCTAGTCAGTAAGGACAGAGGAAAATATAGTAAAAGGATGGAAAGTAATTATGTCCTGCATTGTCTTTGTCTTCAGGCAGGTTACACTGGAAACCTTTAATTAAAAATATAAAAACTGCATCATATTCACCCTCCACATCATCCACAGGTCCTATAAGACGTTCTGTAAGCTGTCCCCGTTCAATATCAATCTTCGCTATGCAGCCACAAGCAGCTGAGCAACGTCCCTTTTCAGCCAAACCTGCAGTGCAAATGCCACGTCCATCGTCAATGAATAGGTCCCATTCTTTAAATCGTAATTCATCTTCAGTCAGAATGTCTCATACTGCTAGTCTGGGCACTGCACACTCTTCCGTGGTAAGTTGTTAAAAACATCAAAATGTGTTCTGTTATCTGAAAAGTGCATTGCAGTACAGCTTTGTGTAATAGTGCTTCATTAAGAGTTTGAATTTCTTATGTGGTAGCACAGTATTGTTGTCATCTTGGTGCATAATACTAGTTTTCCTACTACATTGCTAGTTTTCTTGATAGAATGGCAGAAATCCTGAGGTACTGTAGTAACTGGTGTTTTAATAGAATCTCAGGAGTATTGACTGCTACACCTTTATGTTCCTTAAAGTTTGTTCTTGCCGTGATCCTTTCGTGTTTTCAGTGCATCCATTAGATTGCAGCCCTGCAAACAACATAATTTATGGGAAAGGACTTGTTAGTCTGTGCCCCTGTGACTGAGAATCCTGAGCTCCAAACACCCTTACTGCACTACTTCTAAAAGGTAGAAGGTTTTTCCCTTCTCCAGGATGGTCTGTGTGAATGATTTGTAAGTTATTGTTTTCCCAAACAATCGAAGGGCTTATCTACCTAAGGATTTTTACACTGGCAGAACTATGTTGGTGTTTCAAAACTGATCTAAATCTCCTGTGTAGGTACATTACATTAGAGTAAAGCAGGGCTTGCATTAGTAAGACTTAGGCTATGTCTTCCCTGGAAAAGAGGTATGTGTTTACATTGTGAAACGTATCTTGGTGTAAAAACCTATTTACGACAAGGTAAAGCAAGTTTTTAACTTGATGTAACTAGCTGAGGTAAAACCTATACCATCCACTCTGGGGGTTTACCTCAACCAGCTATATACAGTTAAAAACTACAGGACCTTGTCTCTGTTGACATAACTAATTTAAGTTAACTGTCTCAATGTAAAAACACACATTTTTTCCCCCCAAGTGAAGATGAAGCTTTGCCCCATTTTTGAAACCGATCCCTAGACAAGCTCTAAAGCCCAAGTGGTTTAATTAAAAACAAGATGTATTAAGAATAAAGGGACGATCAGATTAAAAGAATTTTCACCACGTATCCACTTTTACATGTGGCAGGAATTAGCAAAGGTAGGGTGATTGCTTTTGTGGTTAGCTGCAGTATAATAACAGCCTTACAGTTCTAGAGTTGGATTTCTCCCCACTCTGACTAGCCTATCTGAGATCATCTTCCTTCTGGTTTTCCCTTTCTCCGCTCTGTTATCCCTTACATTTTTCTGTGAGATGCCACATGTCCATTCATCCCAAAGTAGTCTCTAGGATCTGTCCCAAAATTAATGCAGGATTATGTTAAATGCTGTAGCTAAACTATTTCAGTTCCTGTTTTCTGGTCCTGTTTTCTTATCACCCCAAATAATCCTTTGGAGGTAGATCATGTGTGCAATCTCTCTCCCCATCAGGGAAGTGTCTGTTGTTATGAGAAATTATTTTGGGATGCTAATTAACTTTTCTAAAAATGTACTAACCGTAACCAAAATTTTTAATCTGGCAAGAATCTCATTGTCTGCTGCTTCTGAGGCTGTCTAGAAGATGAAAAAAGGTTCTTTTTTAAACTGAGTTAGCTGATGTGATGTAAAACACTTCTTAACATCTTTTGTACATAAAGTTTTACATCTTTAAATTCAGCTAACAGGATTATAAAGGTATTAAGCTGTGTCTACAGACTAAGTATTAAGGATGTTTCATTAGCAAACTTGAGTTTAAAAAAAGCACCTTTTTATCATGAAGACATACCTTGAGACTTTAATGATAGTAGCCTAATATGGACTTCTCTTTTCACATTAATTCTGCTCTATATCAAATACAAATTACTGAGACATTAAAATTAGTCTCTCACAGTATGCCATTGAAAAAGGGCTAGTCACCTTAAATATGCATTAGTAAGAAACCAGATTTAATTTTCATTGGGAAAGCTTCAACTACTGGGAGAGATCTTATATTACAGAATAACTTTCTTTGTGTGACAAAACTGGGGTCATGTTCCTTAAAATAATGTGAATAGAATTATTTATTGAATAGCAGTGGGAAGATTTAATGAAAACTTTATGGACTGAGTTCCATGCAAAGTATTGCATAATTGTTTTTGCAACCAAGAATAATAGACTGTATATTGCTGATAGAGAAAAAATTAAAATGGATAATCCATAACTTTTTAGTACACTCAAAATAAAGTGATGATCAAGTGAATGTTTATCAATTCTTTGAGTAGTGAGAAGACAGTATGTTTTTTAGTGACTGAGACTGACATTAATTTAAAAAACAAATGCATATAGATATGGAAACTAAATATGGAAAAGCAATCCTGAGCATCAAGCCCAGAATTATAAATACAAATAAACAAGAGGCAGAAACTTTTAAATATTTGATGCCTCTGTTTCAGAGCCACATTCTTGTATATTATATTGTAAAATTCTTTTGTTGTTAAGCTTTAAAGTATCTATCACTTAATTCAGACAAAATAAGCCCTGAAGAGAGTAAGGGCTGTACTTCTCTCAAAACCCAGATGTTAGAAAGCCTGAAAAAAGTTAATGTTCAACTTTAAAAAAATATAAAATCAAGCCTGATGACCATTCTGAAGTATGCAAAAGCGGGAGGGAGGGAGGGAGGGAGGGAGAGAGAGAGAGAGAGAGAGAGAGAGAGAGAGTGTGTGTGTGTGTGTGTGAGAGAAAGAATATATAAAATATCACAAACCACCTTAATTCTGCCCTTTACCACAATCCTGAGGACAACTACAAAATCTTAGAAAACTCTTAATCATCTGTCACACAAGCTCATCTCAATATTGACCAAAAATATTAATAACTTGAGGGTGAAATCCTGGCCCCATGAAGTCAATGGCAAAACTTCTATCAATGTTAACAGGGGCAGGATTTCTCCCTTTATCTTACTAAACTTGTGCATGGAAGTTTGGCACGATTTTACATGACTGGCAGTTTGTGCTAAATTGAGACCCAAAACTGGATAGCAGCGGATGTCTCAGCTCACATCGGATGTGCAGTGTTAGTTATATGAGGTTGTTTATTAGTGGCTGCATATAAAATAGTTACATTTAAGTTATATTTCAACTATATATTTTAAATAGGGTGTATCATAAATAGATAGCATAGTTTTTGCTTATCTGTCTGAAAGCAATTTACCTTCAGACTTCTTCTCTTGCATTGTTCGACAAGTACTAGTTAATGCTTTAATATATATTAATGTACACACACACTGTCTGTTATGTACATAAAATGTATACATTCTTTTTTAAAAATCTATTTATGTTCCTCTGTTTGGAAATAAATATTTTTTTCCGAGGAAATATCTTTCACTTGAAATCACTAACTCTATACTAAGTCAATTTCACATCAATTTTAGAATGTCTTTGTTTCAACAGAAAACAAAAGAGCAAGAAGAGGCATTGACAAGAGAGACATTGTTCATTTTCAATGATATGAGGATCAAGTTCCCAGGAAAAACAGATGAAGAGGCAGAATTAATCATAGAAAATGTAAATATCAGTCAATGAGAGAGAAGCATCACAGGCTCAAGACATTTATTGTTTTTATATTAAGTCCTACAAATTTTGGAAAATAAAAAGTACATCTAATGTTTCATGAGCTCCTATGGCCTTACAGCTCATGGAATTCATAAATTAAAGGATTCTAAAAGCTCAGAGTTCTGCATTCTATCTTACTTGAAAAGAGCAACACTGAAACCATTCTTAGGACTTTATAAAATGTGACAAACATGTATAATTAGGAAGGTTGAGTAACTTAAGTTTATAATTTGTGGATGTTTGCCCTGTTAAAGCTCAAACTTTTAAGTAAGCACAGAAGAATGTTACAATTCATTAACCGTTATGTTTCCACAAATGTTGATACAGATTGTGACATGTTTAACTTATCCCTGAATAGGCATGCTGAGGAACTAAGAAAGGCATGCAACAAGGTGAAGTGGAAGCCTGAATACAAGTGCCAGGAATACCATTTGCATTTTTAATGGTTCCTTCAGTTTGCCAGCTTGGCTTTTCCTTTTATCTAACATTCTTCTGAGCCTTAGTAGTTGGCATGAAACAAAGAAGCATTTGAAAGGAGATGAAGGAATAAGAGAGGAAAACGAAACATGTAAAGGCAAATTTTAAAAGAAACTAATACCAAATATGAAGAGATACAGGGAGAGGGAGACAAACTGCAGATTAGAAAAATACTGAAAATGCCAAAGAGCAAAGAAAAAAACATTAGTTAAAGAAAGAAAAAAGTAAACAGTGAAGTTGTGTTATGCTCTTTGTTTGGCAGAGGTGTAACACAGACAAGTTAACTTGTCTCAGATTAAACCAAATGTATCCTGGTTCAATCAGGAGTACACTAGATTTCTGGCAAATTTAATCCACTCATTTAAGAAGAATCAGATTTCCAGCTACTATATAACCCAGTGCTTCTCAACCCATGGGTCGCTTGCAGCCCAATTAGCATACAGCTGCGGCCCATGACATCCTCAGGGTCATACAGATGGTATATATATTGTGGGGATGCGGAGAGCTGCATTATAGAGAGCTTCATGTGCGGCCCACAGTGGTATATAGGTTGAGAACCATTGATCTAACCCATTCCACTATTGTAGAAGGTTGTCAGAAAGAAATGTCTCTTTGTATCATGTCCTAGAGGTGGACAGAGTGGCTCAGCAAAATCACAATCAGTAAAAACTTCCAAGCTGCATTCCTTGTGCTTGGAATAACGCACGTGGTCTTGTTTTAAAATCTCAGAATTGTTAGTGAGGAAAGTGCACTTTGCTAAATTGAAAAAAAAAAATTGAAAACCACTGAAGTTAACTGCAAAGAGCATACTACTCATGCAATGTACATCCTACTGTATTCCTTACCAATATTCGTCTATCAGAACTGCAGTTCCTCATCTGTGCTCATGACTAAGGATATATTTCAAGAACTACATGCTAAAGAAATGCAGTTGCATTTGTTTCTTGTTGAATAGCTGGCTAGATACGAGAGAACATTGGATTGCTGCTGTGGGAACCATAGCTTGGAATTTCTTGACTTGTGAGTGTTTGAGACAAATTCTGTGTCTTGGTCTGTGACTAGAGGGAGAGGAAGCAAAAGTGAGTTTATGCCACCTTTCTAGACCCCACTTTTCTCTGACAGTTCAGCAGTGAACTCCTGGTGTGGCTTAGAGCTTACACTGGCTCTGTTGTTCCCAAGACTTCTTCCAGCAGTCAGTGATTACCAAGTGTGGCGAGGTAGGCTTGTTTTGCCTCTCCACGGGTCCTGCGCTCTTCTTGGATATGCTGGTGGTATAGCTGGGTGGGAGCGGGGGGCCTGGTCCCACCCTCTACCCCGGGCCCTGACCCAGGGACCCTGTGAGGAGTAGCCTCAAACCGCTAAGTTCATGAGAGCTACTACCTTCCCTGGGTCGCCTGTGCTTGGCCCCACTGCTCGTGGTCTTCTTCCTGGAACCAGGGCAAGGGTTTTTCCCTCTTCCTCGCTGTGGGTGTCTCTGTCCCTGTGATCCTTCCCTGTTTGGGTGAGGTCACCCCACCTCAACTCCTTTGCTCAGTTGTCTCTGTGCCTATGACCCTTGGCCCTGCCCGGACGGGCTTCTCCTTAACTCCTGTACCTTTGGGGTTGTGGTAGTAACAGCAATTGCTCTAGGCTCTGGCAGGGCACTGCTCCTCCACTCAACTCCCTTTTAGCTGCCTCTATCTGCCTGACAGGGAGGCTTTTAACTGCTGGAGCAAGCTCCTTAATTGGCCTCAGCTGGCCTAATTGGCCTCATTGACCTGGAGCAACCCCAGCTGAATCACCCAGGGAACAAGGATTTGTTGATCCTGGGGCTAATATATATACCCTCCACTACTCTCCTATAGCCTTTGGGTTTGGCGCCCTGTCACACAGGATAAAGGAGTGCAACATAACTGCTTCCATTCCCTTGTGAACACCCCTTACAATGCAGGCTTGGAAGAGGGTGAAATAGAGGCTGCAACACCTTTGGATTCTCTGGTAGCCAAATCTACCAGCTTTGGGTCTATTCTAACTGACCACAGAATCTGGCCCATCAGAGGGAGTTTAGCCTGGATAGGAACTGAGGCATAACATGAATAATTCACTCATAGGTTTCTTCCCCACTCTCTCCCCCCTTACTGATTTCATAGCTAGGCTATTCCTTTTCTAGAGTGTGAACTAAAGTAAAATGCTTCCTTAACACTTTCTTCACAATATGCTCCATCTAGTGGTATGTCCTAACTTAACATTAAGCATGACCATGTGCTTCTCTATTGCAAAGTCCTCTTGTAAAGCCAAAAGCTATTAACAAACTTCTATTGGAAAATAAGAATTTCAAGAGGTCAGATAACAAAGTGATGGTATGTTAGATGACTTTGAGGCAGAATTGTTAATAGGTTCTGATCTGAAATACAGCCAGAAGAGCAGAATAGCAAGATATGAAAAAGATACGTTCACAGTTCATTAATACTTAGATATAAGTAAAGAAAAAATGAAAATACATTTTTGTTGACATATGATTATTAGGAAGGATATTTTAAAGTTACACCTAATGACCTATCTGAAGCACAAAACTTCATATTTACTAGAATAAACAATGGTTATATAATAATGAACTCTCTGCCCACTGCCACGCTTTTGCTGTGTACTACTAGAATGGCATGATCAGGTGGAACAGGGACCAGGATCTGGCTCAACATCAGTATCTGTTTTCCTAAATTTGCAGACACTTTTCCATTTCTTATAGAGAATTAATTTTTTTTTTGCACAAAATGTTTAGATTGTTTTTAAATAAATAAGTATTTTACCAATATAATATTTTTGCTGAAAATCTCAGATTCCACTCTTTATACATGTTCATTTTTTATCTTGTGTTTTTAAATTAATATAGATTATGGATAATTGGAAATACCATAAAACAAATGTGGCTTCATATTGGCTGATAAAACTGGACTCTGTAAAGCAAAGAAAGGTGAGTGATACACATTTCAATCTTTGAAAATAATATTAAGTAGTGAACATTTGCTTAGTAGTGACTGTCATAGAGAAGTTTGAGATGTCCAAATATGGGCCATGCTGTATTCTTATGTCAGTGACACCAATATATATACAGAATAATTCCATTGCAGTTAATGGTGTTAGTCCATATTTATACCAGTGTAACTAATGTCAGAATCTGGCCATTGGATAAGATTTTCAAAAACGGGTGTTTAAAGTTAGGTAATTTTCAGTAAGAGTTGTTGGATGTGCAGCATTCTTGAAAGTAAGGTTACTCATTCAGGAGCCTACATATGGATTGAGGTGCCTAATTTTGGGTACCCATTTTTGAGTATCTTTGCGTAGAATTGTATGCATATTGTCCGGTGTTACTTGGAGTATACCTTGCACAGCTCATGTGTGGTTGCAAGTCAACACATGGGGGAAGAAGGGGAAGGGAGGAAGGAGAGAGAGAGAGATCTCCCAGCTGGAGGGGTAATACTGTGATCTAATGGAAAAACTGGTTGTTAGAAAACAGAACAGTAAGCCATGGAGAATTGTCACTTCTGGTACAAAGAAGCTTGTGAAGCAAACTTCTTCTCCCACCCACCAAAAGAAAAGGAAGTAAATATAGCTATCAGGTGTCTGAGTTGACTGAGTCTGAATTTGGCACTTTGAAGGCTGGTTCACCCTGTGGACTTATGTCGATTTAAAGTCCCCTATATCGATTTAAGCACTCCGACGTTCACACTGTCACCACTGTTAAGTCGACTTAAGGTCCCTAGCCTACCCTGGAGAGACTGAAGGAACCCTTCCCCCCACTCCTTCACCCAAGACATAACTGTTCAAAAATAAAATTTTGCATCTTTTCAAAATGTTTCTTTATTAAAGAAAATCTTGTTCATGAGGGATTTTCCAGGCACAGATCTGGCAAGCAACAAATGGGGGGGGGGGGGGTGCTGGGTGGATGAGAACAGGCAAACAACAGGGGTGTGTGTGTGTGGGTGCATGAGAAAAGGCAAGCAACATAGGGGGTGGGTGGGTGTTCCAGGAATTGGGCACAGACAAAATGCCGTAAAGAAAACTTGCCCATTGTGATGTGATGTAATTGACCATTTGACCTCAAGTTCCTATGTCAGATGGAAGATTAAGCCATACAGTTTTATAAAACTAGCCTACCTATATTAGAGACACAGACAAGATAAGAACTTGATAACGCTGGTTAGCTGCGAAGGTCTTTTGGAATGATATAAAGTGGCAACATAAAACCACATTTCTGCAGAGATTTTTAAAAAATGTATAGCCTGCATGTATTGGTGGTAGCGGCAGTCACCCTTGGTTGAGACTGAATTATTTTATTATTTGACAGCTACTGGTTCTTCTGCTAATTAGTACCCTTTGCTAGTGGTTATCTTTTACATGTTTGTAATGCAGTGGGAAGGGTCAATACCTTGAGATCCAGGTGCATAGACCTACTCCCTCCTCAGCAGCAGTCTTCCCTATCTTTCACCAAACCCCTGTAGGCCTTTTTGCAGTTCCAGGGATCTACACATTTGTAGTGGTGGGTTATCGGAAGAGCGGGTAGATTAGTCATGATCCATGGGTCTCAAACCTGGGCCCGCAAAATTCATGGGAGCAGCCACATTCCAACCCTCCACCTTGCAGCCTGCTAGCAATAGTTTACCTGAGACCCACAAAGCCCAGCCCCTCTATCCCTGAGGTCCAATTTGCAGAGTCCCAGAGTGGCTAATTGGCCCACTGGCCCTATTTAAGAGAGCAGCAGGAACAGAAAGCTGTCCAAACAACTGGGCTCCATCCTGTTCTGAACTGTGTCTGTGTGCCTTGTGTTTCCCTCTACCTGCTCCTGCTTCCCTGGCTTGATTTTTCAGGCATTCCAACCTGGCTTGACTCCTGACATCTGACTTTTGGTTCCTGACTTCGTTTGTCTCCTGTCTCTGACTCCCTGGTATTCTGACCTGCTCTGTCGGTCATTCTGATCTTCAGTTTGTCTCCTGCCTCTGACTCCCTGTATCCCAAATGAGTCAACGCTTGACTCCTGTCTCATGACTGCAGACTCTGGCTCTGACTATTAGGTCTGGCTGCCAATGACCTGGTCATGACAAGATTGCACATTATCCTCCCTTCAGTGGAGTGTACAAGAAAAAGATAATGGAGTCACAGGCCCCAAACTGTGCAGTCTTCTCTGCAGTGGAGATCTCCTTTGAGGGGAGGGTCCCTGGAGCAACTGTACCTAGGGGGAGTCCTTGATCGCATAGATCCTTTGAATCCATGCTGCTAGGAGTAGCGGGAGAGGAGGTCTGGTGGGGGTCAGAACTGCAGCAGAGATACGGGTCATCTGCACAGAACCTTGGGGATTCTCTTTCACCTATTCCAACAGGGTTATCCCTCCAATAAAGGAATGGGAAGGAATCTCCATGAGGGGATACACTGGCAGAAGGAACAACCGCCTCTTGTGGGGCAAGCGGGGAGGAAAAATGGTGCTTAGACCTGATATGATGCCACCTCTCCAATTATCAGGTGTCTCAGACTGGGAATACTGTTTCATTGACTACAGTTTTCAATTGCCCAGTTTTTTTCTTCTACTATAGGAGATTCAGGCTTTTAGCCATCCAGTTTAATTTTAGCTTTTGCTTTATTGCTCCAGCTGGTGTTTCTCCTGTAAATGGTGTTTTAAAAGAGCATAGGACACTAGCGGGTCCTGTGCTTTCTTTGACCGACACTTATATGGCACACAGGGCATGTACAGTATGTCAGGATAAGATACTAGATCATTATTAATATAAAACTGCAGTACTGAAAATGTGGATTTCTTTCTTCTTGTGAAGACATCTTTGATAACTCAGGAGACTAATGCTACCTGAAGCATTGGTGTGCTCTTGATATTTTGGCAGCATTGGAAGTAATTTGCCCTAAGTTTCTGTACCTTTTTAACCTCAAGCCCTTCGAGCAATCAGATAGTTATTCTTAGGGAAGTAGTTATACAAATGGCTTACCTTGGAGATTGACATTGCAGCTAAGGATTTCCAAATGTGACACATGAGTGCAAAGCTTTAGCGGATCTGAAAGCAGAGTGTTTTATATTCTAGTGGGGTGGGGCTGGGGGGGGGGGCAAAAGCAGAAAAGGAATGAGTGTTAGAGAATATTTCTGAAAGTATAATTATGTAGTTCAAAAACAGCTCTGCAACTGTATGAAGTTTTAAAACAGAAACTCGGGCTCTCTGGCATATGCCCTGGGATTATTAGGAAGTTCTAGAATACAGGAAAGAAATATCTGCCAAATATGCTAGGTTTTCAGAAGGTCCATCCCCAACAGATATATCTTTTCTTCATGATTTCTCCAGCCTTGCTTTGGATAAATACAAACATCAGTACCTGGCCATAATCTGTAAGGTAGAACAGTGATGTAAGGATTACCTCAGTTTGCACAATTTCTTCTGTTTCTATTGATGGCACACTGTCTGTCTGTCTTGCTTTGACTGTTCAATTTATTCACCACCTTGTTCTGTTACATCTAGATGATTTGCTTTGTTATTGGTGTAAAACAATGTAAACATAAGAAAGAAAAGCACATTCTCATTCTGCACAGGGAAATTAATTTGGTTGGGGCTAGATGGTTGGAGGTACCATTAAGCCCTGTGCCCTTGTGCAATGCCTTAAAGTTTTTAAATTCTTCCTTGAGTTCTGATCCCTAGGGGTGTTCACTGTGGGGCTATATGCACTCCATGTGCACAAAACCAGAAGACTCTCCCATAGCAGTGTCCATTGTTGTAGTAAAAAGACAAAGCTCTTCATCCCATAAATATCTTCCCCTGGCTAAATTCTCTACTTGGTTGCTCTCTTGTCAGGTATCTGAGGGTTTGGATACCATCTTATCTGCTAAGCAGTGGTGGCATCTCCTTTCAGAAAATCACTTTATTTTAACAGGCTTTATTCTGTGTGATGCGATTGGCATTTTAGGGTCTGCTGTATTGCCATTTGCTTTTTTGGGTGAAATTTGCCTCTGTTTAGAGTGTCAGCACAAGGCCTATATAATACTTAAGTCACATGTATGTTTTCAGAAAACATGTTATGGGCAGTATCTAAATAGCCATGAATTAGCCCATATTCTGTGCCTCAATTCTTAATGGCCTTAATAACACTAATATGTCCACACACAACTCTTATTTAATTCAATGCAGTTACACAGGTGTATCAGAGGGCAGAATTGGGCATCATATTCTAATGAGTTATTTCATGCCTCACAGTCTACTGGTTCATGTGTGCCCAGAAGAAAAATCACATTAGACATCTAGCAAAGATGCATACTGGACAGAGAGACCAATTTATACACTGTGCAAAAATTTCCCAATTTTCTTCTTTCTCCCCACAAACGGTATTCAGATTAGCAATACATGTCCAGTACGTTTTAAAAAACATTTTCTTTTCAAATGTCTCTTAATGATGATTTTTCTTCAATTATATGATATGCTATTTCCTGCATAAAAGCCAAAGTCTTACTAAAATAGCCTCTTATAGTTTTATTGTGGGCAGTATTAAGGACCTGCAAAACATGCTGACGTCATTGTAGACTTTGGGTGCTCAGGTCCTCTCAGGATCATTCTTTTATGAAGTAGATGGTATTCTAAACATGGTAATCAATTTTAAAGTATTCTGTGTGGCTTACGTTGGTATTAATCACAAGGCTCCTTATCAGCGCTCTCTCTCTCTCTCTCTCTGCATCTGTCTCCTTTTCTCTTTTTACTTGTTTTAACAATTATTTTTACTAGCTACCACTGGAAATGGTGGTGGTGGGGAAATACAAATGTAAATGAAAAAGTTGTTCAGTTTTTGCAAAATGGTTTTGATGGAAGATGAGTGCCATAACACAGAGTAAGTAAATGAAAACAGCTTCTTGAAATTTAGAAGTGATGATGCTATATGATGATTATCTCTTATCATTTTTTCTGTGCAATGAAAGGGCAGATGTTTAATTTGGCGATTTTGTTCTATATGCCTGGAATTTGAAGTGCTTTGATTTGCTTGAAATATTCTTTCTAGGTTTTGGACATAGTGAGGACAAGTGTTCGTGCTGTTCTGCAACGCGTCTGGAGGGTTTCTGATGTTGAATATTTACATTTGTACCGTATTTTTAACCGGGTGTTTAATCGCTTACTCTGGAGCCATGGCCAAGGCCTGTGGAACTGTTTCTGTAATTCCGGGTAGGCCCAACATATTTATTATTGTAATCCTTTTCATAACTTCATAGCTCTAGTTAGAGCTGGCATGGTTTAATGTTTACTTTCATTGAAAAAAATTATTGTAATAACTAGAACTATTTTAAAAACCATTAATCAAAAACATACCATGCAATTACCTATTAACACAGGTCAAGCATTTCCATAATAGGCCCCTACAATTAGGATCTTAGATCCCTATAAAGGTACCTAAAGTAAATGATTTGATTTTTCAAGAGTGCTGAATGCAGTGCCCATTGATTTCACTCATTGAGAGACCCTTCTGGCTCAACACTTTTGAAAATCAGGCTAATTACTTAGGTGCCATAATCTTCACTTTAGTTGGCCACTGACTAAAATCATAGCCCTATCTCTCTGATTCCTAGAGTAAAGAAAAGGAGACTTCAACAAAGAGTCCTGCTGACATTTTATACCACAAATATTCAGCTTCTGTTGTGTGCTTTAGAAATACGGCAGAATTTCTGAGTTGCACTATATTTGCTTTTCACCATATATCTGAAATAATTAAGACAATGTAAGCATGTGAAAAGTAGGAAATTGTGACACTGGTAGATAAGGAAATGTTTCTTTTGCTTGAAAATAAAGGATGCTTACTGGAAAACAAGATACCCTATTAAAATTAAATTAGCCCATTCTCCAACCCCTTACACTCATGCAGCTGAAGTCAAAGGACTGTTCATGTGAGAAAAGGTCTGCGTGATCAGGTCCTATGTAAATAACAAAGCAAAATATGCCAAAGATCCTTTTCCTAGTCTTCCTTATGGAAAAAAATGTATATACGAATGTACCATAATTGGAGAGTATATACGTTTCTCCATAAGTATACAGAGTAAGGTGAGTAATGGGATTCTTTTTATTAGCTTGTAAAAGAGGATTGAAAAGAGATTTATTGAAAACAAGCTTCAACAAATATACACACTGTGATGATGGGTTTCATATGTACAAAAGGAATGAACTCATTTGTCACTTGTAGAGAATGCATGCACTACAGTACAAGTTTAATAAGAAATCTTACCTGTAGCCAACACAACAGCAGGAAAAGGGAGATGGGAAAAACAGGCTATTAAAAACAACAGTCTCAGAGAGTGAGAGATCCTCTGCTGGTACAAATTGGCATAGCTCCATTGATTTCAATTGACTTTAATGGTGCTATGTTAGTTAACACCAGCTGTGGCTCTGACCTATAATATGATTGATTGTACTTTGAGTGAGTGCATATGTCCATTACACTGTAGGTGTGTGAGCAAAACCTAAGCATTATTCCTAGTGATACCTTTTTCCACCTCCTGTTTTTAAAAATATTTTTTTATTTAATTTTATTTTAGAATTTTTCAGGTTTTTTTCTAGTGTTGAGGGTCTTTGGTCCCCGCCTGATAGCTGGGGAGCCTATGCCAAGATTCCCAGGGTTCAAACCCTGCATGCGCTGCAGACAGACTATGCCTGGGAGGGACCGTCATTCACACTGTCTCAAGTGCTTAGATGAGGGACTCATTAGAGACAAGTGCTCCATTTGTCATGGTTTCAAAACCATCTCAAAAAAGCTGAGGCAGGAGCATCTCTGTTAGAACACCTTGGAGGTTGCTTTTAGCCTGGCATCACAACCCCCTCAGTGATTGAAGGGAAGTTCTTGGGCAACTCTTTCCCAAAGTGCTCTATTACCTTTCCCACAGCAGGAGGAGATCCCCATCGGCAGGACTATCTTCTTCAAAGTCCGGGACTTCAGAGTAGTTCAGACCTCAGAAACTCAAGGGAACAGTTTGCACTGAGCTCTTTGAAGTCCAAAGTATGGGACTCCTCTACTGAAGTGTCCAGGACCAGTGGCAGAGAGCGGCCTTTGACCCATCGCTACCCACTATTGGCTCATGTGGACATACTTGAGCTGTTGACTCTAGTGCCTTCCCAGAGATCATCGAGATTGGCTTACCTCTTCAGCTGCAACACAGCTGCCTCCTGTCCAAGGCCAGTACCAGCCCCTCCACTCTGCATGGTACAGCAGCTAGGAAACCAGCCATGCTTCCCGCAGTACTGCGTCCACAATGTAGATTGAGATCTCAGTCAGCCCTCAATCCCAGTGTCATTCTCAAGCTCATAGGAGATCATGTTAGAATGATCATTGGAGGTTTTTAAGACTAGGTTAGAGAAACACCTGTCAGGAATGGTCTAGTTATTACTTAGTACTGCCTTGAGTGCACCTACTGAGGTGCCTTCCAGTCCTATACTTCTATGAATCTATAATCCTTATAGTTCAGTCTAGCTGAGACAACTGGGTATTCAGACCTCCACAAACTGTCCTTTGCTGGTACCAATAACCAGAGACTTTATAATGCAGAGCCATGGCCAGGTGCTGCACCGGAATCAAGTGCTGCACCTTATGACATGGTTTGTAAGTGATTGAGTGCAGAGGAGGCACATTGTTCAACAGCCATCCAGAAAGTGTTCTTAACATCAGAAAACCTTCCACAGGAGCTGGCTATGTGAATAAGTGGATGTATTTCTCTGTCTGGGCTGTCTCCCTTAATGAATCTCCATTTCAATCCAGAATTGCTTGAATCTTTTTCCCCCCTAAGGAGTCAGGTTTAGCCCACAGCTCCATTAGGGTATATCTGGCAGCCATCTCAGTGTTTCAGCCTTGCATAAATGGTAAGACTATTTTCACTCACGCTATCACAACCAGCTTCCTGAAAGATAGATATTTCCACCTATCAGGCACCCAGCACCTTTCTGGGATTTGAATTTGATGTTGTCTGCTCTTTTGGACCCTCCTTTTGAGGCTTTATCTTCGTACTTGCTTCTATACTTGTCAGTGAAGGTAGCTTTCTTAGTGGTCATCACCTTTGCTAGAAGGATAGGAGAACTGAATGCATTGGTCACTGATCTGCCATACACAGTTATCTACGAGGACAAAGTTCAGCATAGACCATACCCTAAGTTTCTCTCAAAGGTGGTATCTGATTTCTACCTGTCTGTTTTCTTCCCAAAGCCTCAGACTTACAAGAACAAGCAAAGGTTCCACACACTCGATGTCTGTCGAGCATTGGTTTATTACCTGCATAGGACAAAGCCCTTTTGACCTTTTTCACCACCCTTTGTTTCTTACGTGGAGCATGTGAAAGGTCATCTAATCAGATCTCAGACTCACTACATAAATTACCAGCTGCATCACAATGTGTTATACTGCCAAAGGGATAATGCTTCTGATAAACTCACAGCACACTCGACCAGAGCACATGTGACCTCTGCAGCATTTGTGGATTATGGAGATCTGCACGGCAGGGAAATGGTTTTCCATTCATTCATTGGACACTATGCACTGTTGGAAGCATCAAGGGAAGAAGCTGATGTAAGTAAAGTGGTCCTACAGTCCATCTTCCAATGAGGTTCTGAGTCCTGCTGCCTCGGTTATCAGCCTGGAAGTCACCGACAGTATAATGGACATATGCAAGCACTCGAAGAAGGAAAAACAGTCATCTTCCCATAACTTGTTCTAAGAGCTGTGTTGCGTATGTCCATTACACTACATGTCCTCCCTCCGCAGTGCATCGGACTCTGCCATAAACTTCTGGTGCAAAGTAACTGAAGGAGGCATGGGACTGCTCCACCCCTTATACTCTCACTTCAGAGCATGAGGTACTCACTTGAAGGTGGTGCTGCCCCTGTGGAAAAACTGTCTGGCACTGGTGCATGGGACAGATGCACACACCTACAGTGCAGTGGACATGGGCCGGTGTAATGGTAAAGGGGTATATGTCCCCAGTCTTAATTTCTGGACTTCTGATTCAATACTTTCTTAATATTTAGTGTTATATAGTATTACACGTAGCATTGCTTTAAACAAGATGTAGGTGATTTTGAGCCCCTCTTGCTTTTTATTATGCTGTTTTGGAAGCCTCAATTTGTGGCGATTTTTGTTTTCAGAAATCAATTTTTTTTCCACAAAAATGTTTTTTGTTCAAAAGTTCAGCTCTGTTGTTAAGCTGAGTCAGCTCTGCAGCCTGTTGAACAAATCCATGAAGAACAGGATCTTTGATATAGCAACAGCTCCTTTCCCACAGAACAGTGCCTTTGTCAGTGGAGCCCAGCTGGCTCAGGAGTGGAGCTGAATTCTGACAAAATTCCTGTTCCTTGTTAAAGGAGTTATTGCTTTGTCAGACACCTTGTTTTTTTAGAAAGGATAACTAATACACACAGACTCTGGTGTGGGTCTGTTGAGGTTGCTGTACATGTAATATACCGAATACAAAACCTACAAAGCAAGGAAATAAAAAGTTATGGCTGTCAACAGTACATATCCTCTGTTTTCTCCAGCTAGAGACATACTTCACCAATAGCTCAATCAACATACACTAAAGAGAACACACCAGAGCCTTAACTCTGCCCCTGCAGGGTGTGTGCAGTTTTATAGAATTGAAAAGAAGGGATACTGGGGGAGGGAAGTTTGGTGTGTTTGTGGTAGAGGTGGGTGGATGAAATTTGGGGAAGAAGATGCTGATATGCCTAGCAGGACAGAGTTAAAGTTGTGGTGCATTCTCTGTGGTGTATGGTGGTTGGGCTAGTGGTAAAGTGTCTCTCTCTGGGGAAGGAATAGAGGATATTTATTGTTAGCAATCTTAATTAACTCTTTGTTCCCTTGCTGTTTAGGTTTTGTGTTAGTTTTATTAGGTGTAAACTAACTTTAACAGATACACAAAAACACTTGTGCATTAATATATGGTATCTGTATAGTATTATCTAGATGTAGCTAATTAACTAATAATAAATTTACTTTAACCTGCACAAAATCAAGTGGAGTACTAGGAAAGTGATAGTACCAGTTTGATTAAAAATCAAGTTTCAAAAAAGGGTCACACATTATTTAGAATATTGCATACTTCAGGATGGCATTTCATTTGTTGTCTTCCTGTATCCCCTTTCCGGGGTGGTGATCCATGCCTAAAAGCAAAGTAGATATATCCAAAACTACTTCAGATTTTACTTGTCATATTTCCTGTTCATGCACTGATACAACATCAAATCTCACTAAGCCAAAATAGACATCCTATTTTATGACTCTCTCTCAAAACCCCTACACGGGGGATAAAATCCTGGCCCCATTGAAGTCTTTGGGGGGAAAAAATTCCCTACCATTGACATCAGAACCTGGAGGAGGGATGCAAAGAACCCCCTCATCCCTCTGCTCCCTTACTGTATGAAATGATTGTTTCATTGAAAAAAAGAATCAAACCCAAGTTTGCGAGCCATCTAAGCCATCGTACCAGCTTTTATATTTTGATAGGGAAAGGGATTTGCCTTTGGGAGGGGAGGGGGAACCACACACACCCCTCTGTGTTCATTCATATCTGAATACTGGAGCAAAAGTAAGTTGTTAACGAACACAAATGCTTAGTGAGTTCTGTGCACGGCATTGCTCTGTGTTGTTGTAAAATGCACCTAGTTACACTAGTGTGGTAGCCTTAAAACTTTGTGCACTGAAAACTGAAGGGACTAAACCTTTTTGGAAACAAAATGTTAATGGAAACATAAGTACCTGGTGTTTGGTTATTTCAGAGGGGAAAATTTACCAGACACTCATTGAAAAGGTTTTAATTATACTTCTCTGACTTGAAAGAGCCATCTCCCCTGCCTAGTTAAGGCAATGTACTAATGGTCTAGACTGATAAATGCCCCTCCCAGGACTTTTGAATAGTTCTGGTAGAGAAATGAAATATGAAATCCTTCCATTTATCTATTTTTTGGAGATGTGAAACAGCACACTATTTTGAACATTTTATATTCAACTGTCATGTATCATTTGCTATTCTCTTCATAATTAATATCATGGACTCCCGATCATGACTATATAGCATGGTAATACTTTCATTTATTAATTTGGCATCACATCAGAAACTATTCAGATAGTAGCTTGTTAAAAATAAATCAGCATTTTGTGTATGTTGTAGAACACCATTTAAAATTCTATGGCAGTAAATCTTTATATGCTAAACCTAAACAATGGTCCTATAAATGCTTTAGGGAACATCCTGAATGAAAAATAGGTTGTGAGCATTTTGAAATATGAAGATTAACTTCTTAATTTGTATTTGATATTCCCACCATCTATCAGTATATGGGTTAAATAGCATAGGCCTTTTCTGTAAACAGGCAAGTTTATGCTTTGCTTCTCTTACTCCTCTACTACTAAATCTGATTTACAGTAGTAAAGCTTTTAGATTGCCATTTATAACAGAAAACATGAGGTCATGTCTGTTTCCATGCCAACAGAAGTTCTTGGGAGACCATATTCAGTAAAAGGACAGAGGTGGTGACTCCTGAACAACTCCAGTGTTGTCAACGAATTGTACAGCTTTGTAAACATTGCCTGCTAGTGGCTTACAAATATTCAACAGATTCAAGAGGATCTCTTACTGGAATTAGCCCCGACTGGCATGATACAAGGTATATACTTTCATATTTCTAAACTCTAATTATGAGACAAATATTGGAATGTATGACCAGATTTTAAATTAATACATATACTTACCTCTAGGCCAGGGGTGGCCAACCAGTCAGAGACGAAGAGCCGCAAAGAGCCACAAAGAGCCACATTTACCTTTTCAGTTTCCCCTTGTCTCTTACCCTCCCCCTGCTGATCCCTCAATTTAGGGGGCAGCTTGTCAATTTCACTTTTCAGTTTCTGCTCCTCTCTTGCCCTTGCCAGAAAGCTTGTCAATTTCAAAGAGCAAAGAGCAGCATGCAAAGATTTGCGAGTGGCATTTGTATGAGGAAAGAGCCGCATGCGGCTCATGAGCCGCAGGTTGGCCACCCCTGCTCTAGGCCTTTGAAAAAGCAACAGAACTAGTTCAGGACAAGCATTTCCTTCCAACCACATTTCCTGTCATTATGATTTCTATAGTGTGATAGTGATGCAACAGGAATTATCCTTCCAGGGTTAGGAGGGGACTTACTATACTCATTTTATTTAAAACTAACTTACTAAAAGCCAGGGCAAGAAAGGCATTCTGTACTTAACTGTATTGAAACTTGCCTTTCTTCCTTTTCTCAAATTACTCAGAGTAATTGATTCCTAGAAGTGCCCTAACATGGCACTTCTGCTGGCTTCACAACCATAGCTGCAGCCCATGGTCAGTGTGGTGCCATCTGACTTACTGTGTTGCACAGTTTTGCAAAGTTGACTTCTAAAAAATGCAGACGTAAAAGTTTTTATTCTTGTATATCCCAAAGGGTATAAACGTTTTGTCAAAACCTTGCAAACAGCACAATATAGTAAAACAAATATTTTGGCACTTACCTGATTCTCCATAGGCTGGGTCAGTTCTTCCGCAGAGTCATAATATTGTCAGCATACTGAGGCTTACTGAAACATCACTAGGAGCGGTGAGCCAGTGATCTCTGAGTTAATGGTCCTGAAATGGCAAATTAAAGATAAGTTTCAAATTTATGTACTGACTGCTTCTCTTACCCTAGCAATTTGGATCATTCAGTACATAAACCTACAAATGATCTGTTCATTTTAAAAGTTGTACAGGTCTCTGCAAGGGCAGTGTTTATTCATTAAAAAAGCTACTACGTTTAGAATCTCCTGCAGAAAATAGACCCAATATATATTATCAGTTATCCCTACTGTATGAATTAATTGTTTAAGCAACATGTCTCAAACTAATTATTTGATATATTAAACTTTCTGCTGTTGTCATGTGAATGTTTCAGGGGCTCTAACATAATTTAATACCAGCTGGAAACAGAAGTTGATTGGTCACAGCAAAAGTAGAGGTAATTTAGCCACAGAATGAACCATATGCAATATTGATATACAAATGAGCTTATAACAGTAGAGTGGTACAATCATTTGGACTGATAAAGGCAAAACAGATCAAACTTAAAGTTATTCTTTCTTCCACTGTTAATAGTTAAGAGAAATTTTTTCATCAAAAACCAACCATCACTGTTCAGACCAATCAAATCACTCTTGTGTATTGCATAGCTAACAGGCCTGCTTTGGCAAAGAAGTGGGAAGGATGACCTGATAGGATTTCTCCATCTCCACTTTCTGTGACTCTATTCAAATCCAATGGAAGTTTAGTCATGGATGTCAAACATGAGCAGAATCAGGCCCTCTATTTTAGATAACTGCATAGCAACTACAACAAAGCAACTTTTACATCGTTAGCGGTGCAGCTGTCAGGATAACTTTGATTAAAAGCTATAACCAGTTTGTGTTGATCTCAACAAATACTACATTTATATTATGGCTATGCTAACCATTATTTTCTGGCTTAAAGAAGAAGCTTCCTATTTTCTTTATGGGAAAGAAACCCTTTTATATCAGCTGGGTTTGCATATATTTGTCCGGCCAGTCATAATATGTACAAGGTAACAATGAAGTCATTTCCCTTAAGAATAACTGCTACACAATTTCAAGTTGCACCTCGGTTCGTATTTCTAAGCTATAAGGAAATTATATGAAAGATTTTCACTGCTAATCATCTTTTTGTTGACTATTACTGTGTTACAGTAGGAGTAAGACCCTGTAAACTGCAGCATATGGGCAGAGTGTGATTTAAAGCTAGCTTTGGCATGCAGTAGTCTCATTTTTTTTCAGAACTCTGTAAAGTTTCATTTGTATAGCTCTATTGGGCTTTCTTGAGAGGGAAACTATTTTTAGGCTACATTTATGTGCGCTTTTTTGGCAGCTTTGTCAGAAACGTTCCAGTTGCAATTGGCTATTTGTACATTTTGGGCGCTTTACAGATTACCGTATGTCTAATTCCCAGTGATACTGTTCCTGATGGAAAACCAGTCATTATTTTAACTTTATTGCACAGAACAAGCTCAGAAATTGTTAAACATATATCAAAAATAATTTTCACTGTTCAGTTCAGTAGTCCCAGTGCTCTGTTATCAGACATTAGTGGGACTAGCAAGGTAAATGATCAATTATGTTTTCTTCACAAACCTTAAAAATAAAAGTAAAAATGCTGTGAAAACACAGCCAGACTTCTTTTCCAGTCAGGATACTCAAATCTCATAACACACACCTTTTTTTCTTTCTTTCTTTTTTTTTTTAAACCCCTCTAATCTTTTGAATCCTTATAAAATTATTTTCTAAAAGAAATTTGAAGAAATGTGATCATCCCCACCCTGACTCCTCCTGATGGTTAGATCCTTAAACTTTTTCCAAACAAGCATAGATGTCACATCTCAGACTTCATCAGAACTGCTCAGATGTTCTTGCTCCACTGTCAAGGTGTCATAGGGCTAAATCCTAGGAAACACTGAGCACCTCAGTGCAAAAGGTGCTCTGTAACCCCTAAGATCTCTTTGTAGCAAATTATTTAGCCTTTGGCAATAATGGCCTTTCTCTGGTCTTCAACAAACCAAACATTTACACTTTTTTATATAGCAGATGTTTCCCCTTAACAATCATGACATTGCCCCTCTCCTTGTGATTAGTAGGATTAATTCTCATAACTCTTCAATGCACTCTATCGGCATTAATCAATACGATTCCCTAGAATGGTGCTACACTTTTTAAACAATACATTATATAATCTGTGGTGTATGTAATCTGTTCTAACATTGCACATCACTCATGAAATTTTGATTTAACGCGGATGTTATTTTGTATAGGTTTTTTGTGCTCATCTAATGACTTATTCAAATAATTATAGGAACTGGTAATAAGAAACGATTTAAAAATGAATACTAGACAACTGAGGATGAATCAATCTTTGTAGTATTGTCTGAAATATATTTTAGAGAGAATCTGATTTTTAAATAAATAATTGAGACACTGATTAATGATGAGTTAGTAGATTGCAGAAATCCTGGGTGTTTGCATTACTTGGATGGTGGTGATGGCATGTCTATATTTAAAACAACTAGGGATAGTCCAATGATTAGAGTGGAAAACTGGGATTCAAAACTCCATGCTTTTTGCCTGGCTTTGCCACTGACTAGCTGTTTCACTTTTTACAAGTCAGTTAACCTCTTGGTATCTCAGTTTTTAACCCATTTTTAATCTGGGTAAAATGATATTATTCTAATTTAAGTCTTTGGGTGAAAGGTTAAAAATAGTTTTGGATAAGTGACTGATCTTTTTTTTCTATAAAGGACTGGTCATTGCAAGCATTTAACCTCTTTAGCATTACAATAAATCAATGGCAAAATGTTTGACCCAAAGTAGGCTGCAGTTTTGCTATGGCTACCTACAGGTTGCACTCATTTATTATTATTATTATTATTATTACTTATTAAACCATTTCCTTTGTTGTCTGAGACAAAGGCTTGTCACACAATACTCAGTGTGTGAATGTACATAAAGTCTGACATACCAAGATTATAACATGTGGCACATAAATGACTAACTCCTTTGCCCTTGAATGTTACCTTTTCAGCTAAATTCCACTTTTTTTAAAAAAAATCATTTTTAGGTATTTACTGCCAGGACCCTCACAGTTCATCATGAAAACATCATCCTCCAACTTTATCTGCACTTCATCTGGAATGCCTCGTTCTAACGTTTTGTTTACACCCAGGTACAGCCACTTGTGAAACAAAGAGAAGGGTACCATGCTTGATAAATCATGGCATTCCATTTTTTTCCTATTTAAATTTGTGAGGGAGCTGAATATAAGCACTGCTATATATTTGCTACAGTACATAAAATATAATTTAGCTGAAATCCTACTGTAAAAGCATAACCTTTCTGGAAATGTAATAAACCTTGTTAAGCTGTTTACACAAATATGTGAATGTCTAGATCTTGCTAGGTTTATAAGTAATTCCTTCCTACTAGAAATGTTATTTTTGCTGCAATATATAAAATGGAATTAATTTTGGAGATCCTATTACAGTGTTAAATTATTTTATAGTTGCAATATCTTTTAACTTGAAATATATTTATTGTAAATCATACTGTTTGTTCTCTCATAGATGATAAAAGCCCTGTTGTAGAACAGTAATAGTTATTAAATACAAGTAGTCTGATCATTTCTATAGCACATTTTAAAAAATTGTAAAAGAAAATCTAATATACAGACATGTTTGTATTTCTCCTATGAAATTACAAGGTATATGTAATAATGTTGTTTTTCAGTAAGGACAAAAAGTATCTTTTAGTCTAAATGAAGACAACCCAGAGGGTAAATATTCAAAAATACCAGTTCTGGCAAATAGGATCCAACTAGATACTAGTCATAAAACAAAAGGCAAAGGTTATTGCCAGATCTTACTTCATCCATCTTGTGTCTTGTGCCTTTCAGTTTCATTTGGAACCAAGCAGTAACCTACAACTCATAAAGGAGCCATGCATATTTTCTACTGTTCTGCTGTACAAGTGATAAAGCTGATATTTTTTTCAGAATTACTGCCGTCCCCAGTATCCTCTCTAAACCCTAAAATGGTTTGGTTTGGTTTTCATTGTGGGGTGCATTATATATTGTAGAATGTATACTCTAATGGACAGTATTTCTAGACTTGCTGAAACCCTAAGAAAATGGTTGAAGATATAATTAATTAGATTTCTGTTACTCAGATTCAGCTTTGCAGACTTGGCTGAATGACAGACACAATAAGAACTTGATATGGCTATGAGCCAGATCCTGAAGGCAGAGCTGATCTGAAGTGTGGTCAAGAAACATAATTTAAGAGTCTCTCGATATCCACGTTTGTCCCATCAAATAATGAATTTAGTTTGTAATCAAATGAACTGCCTTGTTCCTGTTTACCAGTCAAATGCCTGTTCACTCGCTGGTGAAAGTGGTCTTACAAATTTAGTTTTGTAGTTATTTTCCTGGAACAATGTAATAAATAGGGTGGGGCCCAATGTCCCTTGTGCCAGAGCATTACATGGTTTTTCTATTCACAGGCTCTGGACATGAAAAATTTTCTGGGATGGATTTTTGTAACCTTGGCCATTGCCAACCAAATAGGAATTTTGGCACCTATGCTTTTGCCTATCCAAGTTCCATAACTATAAGATGACTGTTTGTAACAGCATGACTGTTCCCTAGAAATGTTTTTAAAAGTGTGTTATTCTTTAAAAATTTGATTCTGAGGCTGATCAGATACACGCAGTCTGCTAGTCTGGCAGAATCTCTTCCTTTCCCATGTTAATGCTGGTTTACTCACACACAGCATGCTCTCATCAATCCACTTGATGTATCGCTGTGGGCCATACAGCGGTGACAGCTGATAATGCAAATTACATGTGATTACCTGTAAGACCTAACAATCTGTAAATCTGTCCCTCCAGGGAGTGCTAAAGTCCAGTGGTCTCCACAGTATACTGCTTTTGGCCATGAGGGAAATGTGGCTTCCAATTTTGGATTGCTAAATCCAAATCAGAGCTCTGTGATAACTCATCTTTTCAGTGCTATATTTGGATCAGCGTCTGAAGGTGCTCAGAAGGGGACTGGGCAGTCTCTTTGTCTAATTCTGCTAGCAGTAGAATTTTTAAAAATAGGGCACTAAATACAGATATGCAAACGAGGTAGAACTAGAGAAATCAAGGAAGGAAAGTTGCATGCCACTGACCAGCTCATGAAACGACAACTACAGGAGGGGTGACTGTGTGGGCCTAATGGAGCCCCCCTCTAGGTGCAGATAAGCATCCAAGTTTCAGGATGGTGTTTCATCAGTCCTTCAGTCAGCATACTTTACCGAGTTGTGTCTGTGCTTTTGTAAAAGACTGTAGCTTACTTTGTGATAAAATACTATTGTGACTAGTGATGCAACATCCCAGCACAATATGTGAGGCAGAAAATGTAGGATTTGTCAGTTTGTCTTTAGCAGATGCCTGTCCCAGTCACTCAATGCTTGGCCACCCATTTGAAAACATAACTCATAACCATAACCCACCCATCCCCTGCCAAAACCTAACCCATTAAGTGGATTTTTGGTCTGAGAGGAGAGGAGATGTTCAAAAAGTCTGAAACTGTCAGCTTATTCTCTCTGTCTCTCTCATCCCCCATCCTTCCCTCTTCCCCCCTCAAACCCTTAATTTACCAGAAAGCACACACAATCCTTAGGTACCTGGAAGCTTGTAGCTGTCAGCTCCCTGGGGGCTGACTCTGCACATTCATTCAACTCCCATTCTAGACCATCACAGTTACATGTGCTCCTGGCTTATTTGGAGAATTGTTTCTGGAAATAGCTTTCAAATATTGAAACTAATTTAAAAACTGGTTTACTGTCCCTTATAATGTGTGCTAGTGTAAAAATATCTACACTTTCAGTCAAGATGGACACCTCTAGGACTAGGCTGAGAAATGCCAATTACAAAAACTTAAAAAGATGTCACAATTTATTTGTGATGACAGGCAATTCTTACCCTGTGAAAATTTAGACTGATGATACTTGCTCTTACAGCCTTTACTGGGAGAAAATTCCCATTGAAGTCTGTAGATGTTTTGTCTGTATGGCTTGTAGAATTGGCTTTCAGGAGTGAGCAAAACCGGTGCTGTTTTCCTTAATGAAAAAACTACTGGTGCAAATATGTAAATAGTTTGAGTGTTCTGAATAAAGCACTATGCCCAGTAATTTTTTTCCCTAAAGAAAGTGCAATACAGAATTGCTTCTGCAATTCTTTGTAACAAGCTCAGGAGTCCAAATACAAAGGCAGAGAAGAGCATGGAAGATACTATTTCTTAAAGCATTACTTTGCGTAGGTAATGTAAGAAAAGAAACATTACTCCTACCACCTAATAATGACAGCCACTTGGTGGACTTTGCCCTTAAGGGTAAAGTTCTGTCTGGAAAGGAATTGCTTGTCTTCATTATAGGTAAATCAGTCTATACTATAGCAGTTCTTTTCTGTGTAGGAAAATCTACTGCTAGAATCTGATGACTAAGTCTATCTGAATGATTTCTTAGTGAAGACTTAGGACTTCTAGGCTAAGTTTTTGTGTCTGAATAATAAGGTACATTTTATCTCTTTCCATGTCTTCAAAATGTAAAGATTGAACTGTATTGACAGCTACATGACTTCTAATTTAAGTGTTAGCAAATATGAGTATTTGGTACTGTATCTTGCATGAAATATTGAAAAAGAGCTAATTTGGAGCTCTTGGATTTATTTCCATTTTCAGATAAAGTTAATTTCTTTTAAGAGCTGTTAGCTTGAACATTTGTCATTCTTCTGACGTGCTACTATTTTTATTGCATTTTGTTCTGTAAAAGTTTTCATGCATTAATTGTTATTCTGCATCTAAGTAGTTGTTCTTCCTCTAGGCAGAAGGTCAATATAAAGTCTCTGCACCATTTAAATTTCTTGTAGCCCTCAAATAGTGCCTTTAGTGGGACTTAAGTGGAGCATGGGCTTATGCTAACCCTGAGCCTAGGCGTAAATTTCAGTGTAGGTCAAGTGTAAGGGGCACTTAAAGGAGATTGTTCCCTCAAAGGTAAAGAGTCTGATCCTTTTTTCCTGTAGCTAAATCCTAAGAGGTGATGGGTTCCTACAACTCTAATTGATGCCAGTGGAAGTTACAACTATTCAGCACCTCTTATTGAGTTCAATGGTAATTGAATTTGCCACTAATGTGAATGGGAGCCAGAAGCAGGCTCTACTTGAGAGGATGTTTGGTGGAACTCTTTTCTCTCTTCCCCCTCCCCCCACTGCTGCTACTTTCAGAACAAAAAGACAACATTTTATGTTGAAGAGAAGCCTAGAAATATTTCAGTTAATGCTGCTAATGTTTGTATTTATATTTATTAAACATTTCTGATAGGACATACTGAAAATGGTGTCAGGGCCCTGTTTTGTATCTTGTTATATGGGTACAAGCATTGTGAATACTAGACAATATGATGATTAAAGACTTGGATAATGGAGTGTAGAGTGTGCTTATAAAATTTGCAGATGACACCAAGCTGGGTGGGATTGCTAGCACTTTAGAGAACAGGACTTCAACAGAATTCAAAATAACCTTGCTAAATTAGAGAACTGGTCTGAAATCAACAAGATGAAATTCAGAAAAAAGTACTTCAGTACAAAGTACTTCACTTAGAAAAGAAAAATCAAATGGACAACTTCAAAATAAGGAATAATTGGTAGTACTCCTGAAAAGGATCTGGGGCTTATAGTGGATCACAAATTGAATACGAGTCAACAATGTGATGCAGGTGCGAAAAAGGGTATTATTCTGTGGTATGTTTAGTCTTGAGAAAAGAAGACGGGGGGAGGGGGACCTGATAAGTCTTCAGATGTGTTAAGGGGCTGTTATAAAGAGGATGATGATCAATTTTTCTTCACGTCCAGTGAAAGTAGGACAAGTAATCTGCAGGAAAGGAGATTTAGGTTAGATATTAGGAAAAACTTTCTAACTAAGTGTAGTTAAGTTCTGGAATAGGCTTCCAAGTGAGGTTGTGGAATCCCCGTCATTGCAGGTTTTTAAGAACAGGCTGGACAAACATCTGTATGGCAGAGAGCCTTCTCCGTCTCGGTGGGTCCAGCACAGGGGCGTAGCTCCTGGTGGGCCTGGGTGGACCAAGGCACACCCACTTTGAAAGCAGACCCACACAAGCTCCACTTAAACTACCTGCGCAACTGGAGCTCTCTCTCGGCCGGTGGCTTGCCGAACTTCCTGCTTCCAGTCCCGTGGCCGGTAGCAGGAAGTTTGGGAAGCGACTGTCTGAGAATCACTAAGCTACCTGACGCCATGGGCAAGTGGAGTGTCACGCTTCCCCGAACTTCCTGCTTTTGGTCACGTGACTAGAACCAGGAACTTCAGGTTTTTCGGCTGGCCCACCCCTGTCAGTCAGAGGCCCTGCCAGAAGATCATGTCTGGCTATGCCCCTGGTCCAGCATTTCTCTCTAGGGGCAGGCCAGGATATATCTTCATCCCTCAGAATTTCCCCCTCTCGAGGTAGGTGAGGGCTACACTGTTCCCCAAAATGGCCATTCCCCTCTGGTCTTCAGTTCCATCTCTGGGCCTGCTAGGCCCTCGTCTCTTTGCTGGGACTTTGGCCACTCCAGCAAACATCTGGGAGAGTGGGTCTCTCAGTCTCTGATAGCCCCTCCGGGCATGAATATGCCGAATCAAACATACAGTTCAGTCACCCCTCTGGCAGGGTCTTTTCCCTCAGTCCTCCGTTCATGGAAAGGTCCTCAACCCTGCTTGGACAGGGTTTCTCCCCCTGCCTTCTCTATTTGTGGGGTTTTCTCCTTCTGTACCCTCCAGGTCCTTGCCAGCATCTGCACTGCTCAGCTCTCCAGCCACTCATCTCACTTCCACAGCTCCTGTCATCCACATCTGTCTCACTGAAGGAGAGGCTTTTAACAGGCTCCAGGAAGGTCCTTGATTTGGCCCCAGGTGCCCTAGTTAACCGGGAGTAACCCCTGTTCAGCTACCAAGGGAAGAGGATTCTGGGGCTAACACACCTGCCTTCCCCCACTCTCCTGTAGCCATCTGGCCTGATCCTGTCACATATTCCTCCCCCCTGCTCAGCACCATGGAGTTGGGCAACTTGGGCCATCAGACAGTGCACCTGGGACAGGCCATCCGTGTTGCCATGGTGACTTCCGGTCTTATGTCATATGCTAAATTGGAACAACTGGAGGGACAATAACCATCTGGTCACCTTTGCGTTCTTCTCTTTGCTCCAATGCATCCACTGGAGGGGGGCATGGTCAATCATGAGGGTAAATTTCTGGCCTAGCAGGTAATACTGGAGAGTTTCCAGGCCCAGTTGATGGCGGCACTCCTTCTCTACCACCACGAATTTCTGTTCCCTCGGAAGTTTTCTGCTGAGGTATAGGATTGGGTGTTAATCTTCTCCCACCCTCTGTGACAGGAGAGTCCCCAATCCTAACTTAGAGATGTCTGTCTGCAATATGAATTCTTTTGTCAAGTCTGTGGCTATGAGCACGGGGTTACTGCAGAGGCCTGGCCATAGGTCCATGAAGACCTCCTCCACCACAGTGGTCTATCTCACCATGTCAGGGCCCCGGGCCTTTATCTGGTCCATCAGGGGATTCGCTCTGGTGGCAAAGTGGGGAATGAATTGCCAGTAGTATACCACTACACCCAGAAACATCTCAAACCTGTTCTTTCCGGTTCATCTGGGACCAATTCTGGATAGCCTCCAGCGTGTTTAGATGTGGCTTTAGTACGTCTCTTCCCACGATGTACATGAGGTATTTAGACTCTACTAGTCCTATGGTGCACTTGCCAGGATTTGCCATGAGAGTATTCAGTACTGCCTCCACCTTTCCCAGGAGGGTTTCCCAGTATGGGGTATGGATGACAGTCATCCAGGTGTGCAGCAGCATAGCTGGCATGGGGATGAAAACCACTGAAGAACCAAGTTTCCTCAGGTTTCCATGCCTGGAAAGGCCCTCAGCCCGGCTTGGACAGGGTTTCTCCCCCTGCATCTGTACTTTTGGGGTTCTCTCTTTATGTATCATCCTGGTCCTTGCCAGCATCTGCACCACTCAGCTTGCCTCGCTCCCATAGCTCCTATCACCCACTTCTGGCTGGCTGGAGGAGAGGCTTTTAACAGGCTCCAGGCAGGCCCTTGATTGGCTCCAGGTGCCCTAGTTAACTGGGAGTAACCCCTCTTCAGCTACCAAGAAGAGGGACCTGCTGATCTTGTGGCTGATATACCTGCCTTTCCCCACTCCCCTGTAGCCATCTGGCTTGACCCTCTCACAGGTGATTACGTTTACTTGGGCCTGCCTCAGCATAGGTGGCTAGATTTGATGACCTCTTGAGGTCCCTTCCAGCCCTACTTGTATGATTCTGTAGGTTCCTGGAAGCAGTCTATACTCACACTGTTCCAGGCTCTCAAAGGATCTATTGCACTGAGCAAAAGTCACCTTCACCTTTTAGATTGTAAGGTCTTTGGGGAAGGGACTGTCATTTACTATTTTTGTTAAGTGACATAATGGGGCCTCATCCTGATTGAGATCTGTAGGTGTTCTCACAGTACAAATGATAAATAACAGCTGAAACTAGTATTCATAGCTCCTTAAATAACACCCAATGATTTCTAATGTGCTTACAGCTGTGTAGAGCAAAAAGGGGACATACTGTTGAGTGAAATGGACTCTGACAGATCCCAGAGGAATTACTTAGTATTCTATAATGGCTCAAATTGCACTGCAGACTTAGTCACCCAGAAAACTTACCCAGCCAAGAGCTAGACTAACAGCCACTATCATGAAGAAGTAGAGGCATGTGATTGAGTGACACACACACCTGCCTTCTCCTCTGCAGTGCATTAGTCAAATGGCTTTGTTGTTGTAGTGGAAACAACAAAGGATCATAGAAACTGCTACATGTGGCGTCTGTGGTGGATCATGTTTTTGTACAACTCACAGCCACAGATTTGTGTTGTAGCAGCATATGCACTGATATAATAGTAGTGTGTGCAATGTCGCTGCTGTGAGGTACTTCAATGAAAGTTGAGGGTGCTCAACACCTCCGAGGATGAGGCCCTAATTCGGGAAGAGCAGTCTCATGTGCCAGGTGCATCTCCATGGATCCATGTATAGAGTTTTCACTTAGGTCTATTCTTGTTCTGGGTGCATCTATTGTCCAGGCTGAAAGTCCCTCAGAAGGACATGGAAGACACCATATTTCTTAGAGCACTACTTCCCTACATGATGTAAAGAAGGAGGGGGAATAAATAACACCACCCAGTAGTGAGCAGGGTTGGCAAACAGTCTGCACTTCCACAAGAAGACTACATGCAGGGGAGTTTGATTTTTTTCCACTCCCCAACCTAACCTCTCCCACTCAGCTCTGATCTTTCCTTCAGCTAAGTCAGGCATCTTCAGACTGGCATACTGCAGAGCCGGATGACTACTTCCTCATGTAGGGTTTCTTCTGTGAACTGGAGTAAATTCTTGTCCCACATGGATGTGTAGTGGGCCTCTTGTTTTCTTCTTGCCTCACTCAGAGAGGAGAGTACCTTCAGCCTGACAGAAACAACAGAATATAAAAATATAGGGAAGTGGGCTGTGCATCCCGTGGTTTAAGGTCAGCCAGATTGTTACCAATTGCTGCTGTTTTTAACCCAGTACACAACCAAAGACACCCCAGAAAACATATCCCACTTTGGGATTAGATCTGAAGACTAAGATTTCCCAGTGTTTGTAACAATTGTTTTGTATCAGCGTTGGTATTCTAAGCCTGTTTGCACATTCTTTTGGTCTTTTTTTGTTGACATGCTTCGTTAGTGGGAAGGTTAGCAGTAGTGAAATCATCAAAACAATGTATTTGAGTAATGTTCAACATGAACCAAAGCCTGCACGTGGCACGTGCCAAATGTGGCGTAAAAATCTACAGATTTGTCAGCAGCTCTTCCAGCAGACACCTAGATATGCTTGATATTGTGACCCACTTATCCTCGTTCCATCTTGAAAACCTAACCCCATAAAGTCAAGCACACTGACCCAAATCCCTTGGCAGCTGTTGACTCCCTGCTTCCTCCATTTTGTTAACACCCATGCCCTAGGCCTGCTAATGACAAGCAACTATCTTCACTCCACTTCACAACTATCTTCACTCCATATGCTTCTGAGGGTCACTGGAATCTGGCCGTGGCACCAGGTGTCTTTTTTTTTTTGCTTCATACAAGCTGGGGCCAGCCCCAGTTATACCTATTTATTTCTGAAAAAACAATGTAAAGGACTAATATTTTTATACTTACTAGCTTACAAGTTACTGACCTCTTATTTGCTCAAGTTATTACAACTTTCAGAGTACTATGGCTGTCTAGCTTGACACACAAAGGCAAAAATGCTGCTGAAATTTCTTTTGGAAGTGCAAATATTTTCAGGCCTTGTTTTTCAACCCAATCAATGCATGCGAACAGTAAATATTGCATATGCTGTAATATCCAAATATTAATTGATTGATACAAATTTTGGGTTTGAGGACAAGGTTAATAGTAATGAATTTGCTATCATAATTCAAACTATCCCCATGTGCTTTCCTATCTGTCTTTGAATGCAAAGTGTGTTACAAATGTGGTTACAAAGAAAATGCTTGAAATGTCATTATAATATAGTTTTGTCATGCCCCTGCATGTATATATGAAGCTTATTTCAATTACTCAAATATGTATAATAATAATAAAAAAAAAAACCTGTCTAACATAAGAAGGCTGCAGTATGTAACCAAATGGGTTTTTTTGCTTTACAAATACTCACATTGTTTTAGAAGTGGAAAAAGCTTTGCTCCCAATTAAGCTTTCAGAATGATAGGATATATTTCACAGTAATTGTCTTCTTCTGCACTGACTTCAACAGCACTACAGGGATGACTTTACAGCTATTAAAGTCAAGTCAAGTAAATAAAATATGTATACATTTTTGTTTTAGTTGGCTGCAATATAACCTGTTCTAAAATTCTAAAAGGACAGTTGGATATCTTCTTTTTTGTATCAACCATTCTAGCAACACCCAGTAGTGCTAATATAGGTAGGGTTGTGTCAGCATTTCTGTTACATAGGAGTTTATAATTTACCTGGGTTGCAACTGAGTACACAAGATCTCAGCTGGAAGTACAATACCTTTACTATGGTCATTTAAACAACAATAAATTTGGCCATTCTTAAATTATGCCACTGTGGTTTTCCTTCTTTAAAGAAAACAAAACAAAACGGATGCTTGTGTGTATGTGTGTGTGTCTGTATGTGTGTCTATGTGAGAAAGAAAGAGACTCAAAAGTAACTTTGTATATTAATTGGTGAAGCACTGGGTTTTTAATATAGTCCAGGCATTGACTGGGCCTAGTTTGCTGTCTTCATGCAGCTATACTCCCATTAGCTTCAATTCAAACCTGTGTGCGAGTGGGATTTTACATGAGGGACATTTTAGTTTTGAAAACTGGCTACTGTACAACTACAGCTTTTTGTAAGGAATCTTGTTACACATGCTCGTAATACATTTTTATTTGGCAAACAGTAATAGCTCCTTGGTGGCCACTCTGGATATAAATATGATTTCTGTCTGTCATGTCATCTCTTCCTTCAGACTTGTTTTTTCATTTTGCCATCTTTTTTAATGATTAAAGATAAATTAGGCACAAACAAATCTCTTTTAAAATATTGCTGAAGATTGGGCTTAAATAGACAACGTGGAACATTCAGATATTTATTGAGGTTTAACAGTCTTGTTCATTAATCTGCTCTCTTGTGCCTAGGTATGGTAAAACATGGCAATTACACTGATCACAACTGTGCAGTAATGCATAAGGATAGAGACGGTAAGCAGTAGGCAGGTCCTAGGCCACTTCAAGGCAATTTCAAGTCAAATACCTCTAACCTGTATCTGAAAACCCTAAGGCAATGACTTCAGATCATTCTCAATCATGCAGGCCATCTAACTTCCAACTGAAGTTGAGTAACGTCATTGTGGCAACTACAGCTGTTACTTAATGTAAAATTAGTATTAGAAAAGTATTTAATCTATTTTTAGCTTTTTTAATGCAATTTAGCATGTGGGAAGGAGGGAGAAAAAATAGCCGACACAATCTGACCAGCCAAATCTCCGTGGATCAGTTTGGGAACCACTGGTCTAGAGGAGGCCTCAAACAAAGAACTATTCAGCACCCCTTAGCCCTCTGGGGCTCTTGTCCCTCAGACTAAAAAACAACCAACCAATCCCCTGTTAAACTATCACAGTGTGATATCACTTTCTGAAAAGCCTTGTGAGTCTGAAAGCTATAGGTAGTTAAGCTGCTGAAAAGGCTGGTTTCAGCAGCAGGTGCAAATGGGTTTAAGGCTTCAATATTAAGCTGGCAGGTTGTGATGAAAGCTGTCATGATGGATTCTGGAAAAAACCGTATGTCTTGAATCAAGTTTAGTCAGGCTCTACTGGGTTGTAATATTGCTGAGGCTGAGCAGTTGCTAATATTAGGATAAGATGACTTTAAAAGGGTCAAGGGCTGAAACAAAATGCATTTCATGTGCAATAGGCTGATAGCAGTGAAAATGCTGTGGCTTCTCTAGCTTTGGTTGTATGCCAAACTTTGAGAGAGATCAGAAGTATGAAAGCTATAGAGCCAGCTCCTGTCAGTCCCTGTGAGAGTGCACAAGGGGAGGGAAAGGGCACAGGCAGTCTCCCCCTCTTGAGTACAATGGCAACACAAGGACTGGTGGTTTCTAGTGGCAGCCCTAGGAACTCCCCCCTCAAAAGCTATCAAAACATTTGCCTCCCTCCCCCCCCATACTGACCTAGCACAGGGATGGCACATGCTGCATTCTTTCAAAGTCTATGTAGCATTGGTTGCAGAACCAGATGTGTTGTCTTTGGGAGCTTCATGGGACAGTGTGCCTCTACAATGCCCCTACCGTAGGCTGTGATATTGATGACAGTACCACCATTGTCCTCGGTATTTCCTTCCTCAGTGCCTTGTTCTATTCACATGATCTCCAGCTTAGCTTAGTCTCAAGTCTAAGGCCTTTTTCCTAGGTGAATAGGTTATTGTGCAACCCTTCTTCTATCTGCGTCCTTGAACTTTAATCTTTCACTGGTCATGTGCCCTAAGAAGCCGCTGTGTTTTCCTCAAATTAGACTATATTTTCCCTCTCTTCTCAACACGATCTATAAGAGCTCATGTTTCCAGATCTACACTTAACTTTACTCTGTATTTGCTGCCATGCTCACATATGCATCCATTACCTTTCATGTGACTTAAAGCAACTTCCCCTTGCCTGCTCTTCCAACTGTCTCCCAGTTAAACAGCCCATTTCCATTAAAATATGTGTTTGACTGTCACCCCAACCTCTATTTCACAAGTGAATACAGTTTCACATCAATGAACTTGTTCCCCTTTGCCTTGCCTTGCCTTAATTGTGATCCTCTTGCTCCTTCCTATGTGTGATCCTTTTCATATGTTCTGTCTTGCTTTGGACCACTCTGTTCTCACTGTCAGGGCCCTTTGCTCATGTTATTCCCAACCCCACTGAGTAGGCTTCCACCTGAACTGTTTCTCAGTGAATATTTTGATTTTTTCAAATCCTGTCTAAGGCCTTGATCCTGTCCCATTAATATGGGAACTTTGCCATTGACTTTAATAAGTGTATGTGATGGGGTGTACCTGGCCTTTGGGGCTCCTTACCTGAGGCCCTGCTGTTTTACTACACCCTACCCCAGGAAAGGAGCAATGAAGGTGGATCCTCCAGGCCTGCCTAGAGAAGCCTCGGGGAAACAGGCAATCAGAGCCCAGGAGACTCAGAGAAAAGGAGGTACAGGGCCTTAGCAGGTCAGATCCTGAGTGAGCCCAGAGGGCAAGGAAGGATGCTCCTCTCTGGCCAGTGGAGCTCAAGGAATAACTATAGATTTGTTCTGGTTGCATAACTAATTAGCTTGGTTGCATTTGCTTAAGGTGGGGGAGCGAGGACCTGAGAATTTTAATCCTGAGGTAAGGGGTGAAGATAAAGGTGCAAGGTGGGAAGAGGCTCAGAGAAATAGAAGCAATAAATGTGAGTGGTAGGTGGTTGCTGTTTTTATAGGGTCCCTGGGTTGGAACTTGGAGGAGTGAACGGGCCCAGGTTCCCCCAAGAGCAAAGTGGTGTAAACCCTGAGACGGGACAAGGCTTGTTTAGAAGCCCGAACAAAGGGCTGAATTTAAAGGGCCCAGATATGGGGCTGAAGACCTTGTGGAGGACAGACAGACAGTTTTGTTGGACTTTTGTTACCCCAGAATGGGTTCATTTTGCTTGCGTGATCCAGTTTGAGGGCTGAGGCACTGAAGACCGGCTATATGAGGTCAACAACTTACAGGAGACACCAGAGGAGGAAAAGGACTTGGACTACCTCACACAGCAGCAGAAGGTGCTCAAGGTATCCTCCATTAGTGAAGGATCAAGCTCTAAAAGCAAATGATGGCTTTCTTGCTTTTCGCTGGTGACCGTTAGCCCACTCCTCACTTAACTTCAAGCTTTCTGTTCTCCCTTCCCCTTTTATACTGACCCTCTTGTAAAAGTATGACTTCTTCCACACTCTGAAGCATTGTAAAGCCTGACTTTCAGAAGGGCTATGTACCCACAAGTCTAACTGATTTCAGCACTTCTGAAAATAGGCCACATTTGTATGAAGAACACTATTACATAAATAGGGCTTGACCTTACAAACACACTCATTAGGTGTAGTGCTTATTTTCTTGAGCAGTCTCTTTGACCACAAGACACTACATTTAGTAGTGTGTAATTGCAGAGTCAGGCCCATGAACTGACATGTTTGCAGCTCTGTAAATAACTGATTTTTCTGTTTACTGGCCGTTCTGAAAAATTTAAAAAAATGGTTTTGGGTCAACAAAAAAGTTTCATTTGACCCAATGCAAAATGTTTCATTTAGATTTGGAGCTTTATTAATTTTTTAAACCAGATTGAAGGAAATTTGAAACACAAAATTGATGTGAATCAAAATTTAAATGTTTTACTTAGAAAATGTCAAAATTAAATGTTTTGATTATTTTTTCAGAATAGTTTTATTGAAACAGTTTGGCAAATTAAAAAAAAATTTGCAAAATGTTTTGTTCCAGCCGAATCTGCATTTCTGCTGGGGGAAAAATGGATTGAAAGTTTTCATCTAGCTTTAGTCATGTTTCCATAAATTTTAGAAAGACTCAGTGAAAATTCATAGGAAAAGCATAAGTAAATAAAAGTTTGCTGATTTAAATTTTCTGATCTTTATGGCCTCACATGCAATTACATCTCTTTACATCTTGTAAAACAACAACATGGAATACCAGGGTTGCAGGAAAGTCTTTAGATGTCTATAATGCTAGAAGAAGATTGTATGTCATGTATGATTGTATGAAGATATATATGTCACAAGAGATAATGTTCTGATTACTGCATATGCACATGCATAATACAGGTAACTCTAAAGAACTTTGTGAAATTTGTAATTATTAGAAAGAAAAAAGATATCAGATATATACAAAAGATTAATGTTTTTTTGTAATTAACAATGAATTGAGGGGAAAAAACACTTCGTTTCCCCCCCAACAAGGATTACTTATTGTATACTAGTGATTGCAATTAAAAACATCAAGTAAAATAATAATAAAATGCATCCATTTTTTTTGTAGTAGTATACTAGCTCCAAAAATCCAACGAATGTTTAATTAATTGGTAAACTGTAATGTTTATCAATCACAAAATATTGGAGTTACATAGAAATGGAGTATAGGTCAACTTGGAGCTTTTAAAAATCAATTAAAATAATTATGAAAAAGAGAGATTATATATTTATTTGTTAGTTACAATTTTAAGCTTTGCATTTCAAGATTTGTTTTTCTAGCTACTATGGTATACTGGGATTTGTATTTAACCTTGCATTAGTGCTGTGGGCAGCACTTTAGAAGGCTAAAGTAGTCTGCATGACCTTTAATAAAATCCTAATGGTTCACTCCTGCTTTCTGATACATCAGGTGTTATCAATCCACATCTTGTAATTTGCAGCTCAACTTGCAGACACACACACATCAATAAGGCATGGTTGCACACTGGAGAGCAGCTTTGTGATTTCAATCTTGAGGCCTCATTCAGCAAATAGTTGCTACTGACTTTGAGAGGGACTACTTCAGTGGGACTACTCACCTGGTAGTAAGTATTATTCTTAGTAATTTGGGAAATGTTTGTAAGATTAGGCCCTTAGGTACTGCCCCTGAACTTTAAAACTTGCTTGCTTGTATTGTGGTTGATTTCAGAAGTGACACAATGATATATACCTGCAGACTTGAGTGTAGGTGAAAGGTCTATTCTCCCATCAGTTTGTGAGGAATTTATATATATTTTTCCCTGTACTGGCACCTGTGTTCTGGCTAGCTCAAAAGTGATTGCATAACCCCAGTGAACTGTCTACAGAGAGCGATCATGCCAGGAGCACAAATAATCCTAGTGCAGTGCAGTAGCATAAAGGATTGTGAGTATATGCTAAAACTCATGGATTATGATCCATAATGTTCCCCTTGAGCTGTACCTGTAATGCCCCCTCCACATTCTACAGGCCCTTGCGGACAAAAGACATGAACTCCCAGGTTTTGGAAGAAGCAGGAGGTAGGAACAAAAGTAAAACCTCACTCGGCCACCTTCTTGTGTATGCATAAGAAGTGGCCTAAATTTTGCCACTAAGGAACCTGTTCCTGCAACGCATTTTTGCAAATGAATCCTTGCACTGGTGAGGTCCACTGAAGTTATAGAGATGCAGCTGCAAGAAGTGGGGAGCACCTAAAATGGGCGGTATTCAAAACACTCTCAAAGTAACTCAGTACTTGTAAGAATTCTTGCTTTTTGGGCCAATTGTTAGCTCAGTGCTGGGTGTATTCTTTTGACGTCTGATTTGTATTTGATTTAATCAGCAGCTACTACACTTACTGATTTTATCTGGTGCATTTTAAAAACTATTTTGCTATCTTGCATTTTTAAATCAGATTGTACATTGTATTTAAGTGTTTCTCATATACATCTGCTCTGATTACTTATTTTTAGCATATAGAGCAGATTACATTCCCATTGATTGTTCTGTGCTGTGATAATTTCCCCTTTGTGCATTACTGGTATGATCATCTTTCTCTTTTTCTGTCAATAACATTATAACCTTAATCTTCTTCTATGACCAGATTTTTATTCTGGTGCAGTAATGATAAAGAAGCAGCTCCATCTGTTTTTGTTGTTATAGCTTATCTAATATCCTTTTTACACAAATACACTATTGCTTTATTTCTTCTAATTGTATACTATAAAGAAATACATACTTTAATTAATTGTTCTATCTTTATTTCTGTCCCAGAGGTCTGGTGCTGTTTATAAATTTCTCAGCTTATGCCGTCACTGTTCATGACTTTGGCAGAATCATTTGACTGAAATATGGCGTAATTAATCTTTTTCCATTTTTATAGGTTATAATTAATTCATTCATTTTAAAATTTCACTCACCAGGGTAGTCACACTGAGGTATAACAATTCCATGGGAGTTCTGGTGGCAGCAGCTATAGCTAGAATACTAATCAATCAGATGCACAATAATTCTCCTCCTAATACAATGTGCTGTGTATAATGAAGGTGCTGCAGCAACTAGACCCTAGCATTACAAGTACATAAGTATAAATTCAAAAGATTTTCAAAAAAGTCTCAGCTGTTTTTACTCTGTTTCTCTGGGACAATTCAGACTGAGCTAATGAGCAGGCAAATACTCCCAGATTGTGAACCATATATGGGGCTTTACTGTTGGAGAAAGATGTTAATCAAGATTTTCTCCTATCCCAGTGGCCTTAATAGTCTGTGTCAGTGAATCTTGTAATACCGAGTCAGTAGCAACCCTCTCAAATCCTCATGAAGAATCTTTGTCATCATTTATGTTGTTGTACAGAACTTTCAGAATGAAATTTTCAAACTCGGGTGACTAAATTAGACACCCAAATCCACATTTAAGCACCTAAGTAAAAGGTCTGATTTTTCAGAAGTGCTGAGCACCTGCAATTCCCCTTGAAGTCCATGAGAGCTGCATGTGCTCGGCACATATAAAAGAATGCCACATTTATCTGGGTGCGTAAGTATTGGTTTGGGTGCTTTATTTCAGGCACCTACATTTCCAAACTTTGGCTTCAGGGTATGTCTTTTTAACATGTACAGAAAATGCAGGAAAAAGGTCTCTACCTAGTTTTAATACAACTTCATTCACTAAGAATTAATTGTTCATTTAGGCGCTGAGTGAAAAATAGCCTGGAGGCTATTTCACCCTATTTAAATACCAAACGGAATTAGTTATAAACATTGCTGGAGCACAGGTCTGAAAGTACTGCACAGTCCAGGAGGAAAGGACAGAGGTTATTGCTAAACATTTTTATAGCACAACAAAGGTACATGCAAACAGTCTAAAGGGCAGACAAAACACAAGACAGCAGTTCAGAATAACAAGGATGTAGAGAGCGAGCTGCTAAGAATCTCAGCGAGGGAAGGATTTATGAGAGAATTTGGTTTGGAGAACAAAGGCCTTAGTTGACAAGAAGTGAGAGGTTGTATCAAATGTATTAGACTGTGTGAAGAAGGGTTACAATGGATCACTTTGGTATGAAGTGTGTTTGTGCTGAAAAGTCCTCTGTGATCTAGAATGTGTGGTGCTTGGGGCATCGTGTGTGTGCTGTCACTAAAAGAATCTTTTATTTACAGTATGTACTGCACTTTTTTTTAAAATTCCCCCTCCCTTATAAAGGACATTTATGATGGAGTGAGGGAGAACACACACAGTTAATGAAATATTGATCACTTTAAAAAAAATCATGTATGATACATCATGTACTTAACCTAGGATCTAGTGAAAAAAGCGGCTAACTTTTTGATGTAACTGGATATTTTTGAAGTAAACATTGTGGAAGTCCTTAAATAAATAAATACAGTCAGTCAATCTTTTAAAGTATTTGTTTTGAAAGGTAAAATTTATTTGAAACAAATTTTAGTTCTGGAATGGATTTTTATTTGCCATATTTCATCCCCTCACACTGAATGAATTAAAAAAATCTTGGATTAGTACCGCATTTTCACCAATAGAGAGCAACATAAGCACATGGTACCAACTTAGTAGCAAATAGCCATTTTAAATTGTAAGCAGGAACATATTGTCCGACAATTATTTTACCTGCCTCTGAATTTGATGGATGTGATGCAATTATTAGTTGGGGTTATGGCTGTTGATGATGTATGTTTTATGGATCATATTGTTGTCTTTCAGATGTTTTTTATGTACAATATGTTTCCTCATCCATTATGATTTCATTTAGGAAACATGTTTATGTGTTTGCTGAAACACTCTGCTGTTCTTCCTGTCAAAAACTTCTTTCAGCGGGAGACTTTGTATTGATGGATTTTCTTCATCTAATGTAATTAAACCAAAACTGAAGAATTTCAAGTTTCTTAACTTTTTTTGGAATGATACCAGCTACATTTCATTCACTTGGACTGAAATAATGGCAATGTAAGTCTAGGAATGTGTTTGGGGAGTTTTGTTAGTGTAAAATAGAATGACCAGAACCCAGCAAGAACTGAAAATCTAGATACCATGTTTCATTTGACATTGTCCTGTTAAACAGCTATATTGGCTCCAAAGATAATAGATACACTTATATAGTACAAGGGCATTTATTTAGGCTGCTTTCTCTAGCTTTCTTCTGAACTAAAATATTTAAAAATGTATTTAATTTGGCCTAACAATTAAATTTGTAAAAGCAGTTTTTATAAAAACGAAGACCAACAGAAAGATTTCCAACATGTAAAAATAAATTCCAAAGCAAAGGGTTATTTTTAAAAAATAAAAATTCCTCTTCTATGTTTGAAACCGAACATTTAACTTCTAAGAACCTGAAAGTAGAACTGATTATAAACAAATCAATCTGACTTCACTGGCTTTCACTGTACAACTAACTTGGATTTATAAAAAATATTCTAACGTGCTAGTGACATTGGTGAAGAAATGTTTTTGTCTAGAATGTATGGGGCTCCTTCACGACTTCTCTCCTGTAGCCCTGGAATAGGGGACATATTAAAGGGTTTGACCAGCTTGTTACTGTGTCCCACAGTTGTCAGATGACAGGGCTTCTGAGCCACTTAGCATAGTTTAGAACAGCTCTTAGACTGATCTAGTGGTTAAAGTAGATTGAAACAGTAGAAAGCTCTCACCAAATCAGGCAAGGAGGAGGGGGATATGTGGGAACACCGCTTCCCCGACCCAGGGAGAGGAGGGGAGCTCTCTGTCTCTTCTTTTAGGATGAGGAGATGTTTTCACCTCTTTCTTCTCATTTTTAACTCTTGGGCTGCTCTAAACTATGCCAGAACCAGGGCTGGTGTGGTCACAGCTCCTTTGCAATCCTCCGCCCCCCTTTCCCCACTGAGCCCTGTGGAAACTGGGTGCAGGAGAATATCTAGTCCACAATTTCTAAATTGTGTCCCTTTAAATATCTCTTCTATACAACTTTGGGAGCATATGCATGAGCAGTACACTGGTTATACCACAGTAGGATCTGTGTTTGTGGAGGCGGTGCTATGGGTCACCTCTTCTGCTGGGAAGATTGTGCTAGTGGTTGTGCACCAGCCTGGGGCAGGGGGAAGAGTTCTATCCCCTCCCAACTCCTGGAAAATTTCCATGGGCCAAATGACTTCACCCATGAGAATCTGGATTCTATGTTAAAGCATTAGATGAAGTAGGATAGAGCATAAGAATATGTATGTGAGATGCTTAGCTCTCAATCTGTTTGGGCCGTGCCACATTGAGATATAGAATGAAGAAGCAATAACAGCAGAGTTTATTAAACAACATGGGATGAATTTGTGTAGCACAAATTCTCTTGTGGACCTCAGGTGTATGATTCACCCTTTCTGATGTAAATTTTTCACTGCAATAGCCAGTTTGTGCAGGATACAAGTAAAATGTAATGACTCGGGCAGGTGAAAAATGTGTCTAGAGGCAATGCTAATTACAGTATGTTTTTAAAAATTAAAATCCTTGCTTTAAAGTCTTTTTGCAGCCAAGAAACATCTAGGAAAGGGATTATTGGAGCAGGACCCATCTAGGAATCTGATGATTGGAATTTTTGGGTTTTTATGTATTATGACTATTTGTTTTATATTTAAAAACAAAAGGAGATGTTCATTTCAGAGCTGGCTATTCTGGGAAATTTCTTTGAAGGGAAAAAAGGCCCATTCTCATGGATGCTCATTTTGGGTGTAGGAGGCAGTATGGGATACAATAGGTAAACTTGACTCTGCTCCAAGCTTTGAGCCTGCGTTTGCTTATAGTGGTGTCTTTCTCTATACATGTGGAGTGAACCTGTATATGCCAGGCATATAACTCCCCTGAAGATCCACTTACACGTTTTGTCACCAGCCACTCTGAAGCTTTAGGCTGATCCTGTTTTTTTCACTGCCACTACAGGAAGATATCTGTATAAGCAGCCTGAAGGGTAAGGCAAGGTGGAATTGGGAAGGGGTGGGAGAGACATGAACCTGAGAGAGAGAAATTTTGCCCTGGAGACTTTTTTTTTGCACTTGGAAGTGACCAGTTCTTCAGTTCATCATATTCTGGACTACTTATACTTGATACAGCAAGGTTTGCCAGTTAGTTCCATCAAAGTATATCTGGATGCTAATTCAGCATTCTCTCCTAAAGTGAACAATTTACTCTGTTTTCTTCAGTGACATGTCTATAAGGTTTTTAAAGATCTTCGTCAAATTATGCACTCAAGTTCAAGACCCCATTCTCCTGTGGGATCCCCCATTTGAACTGTTGGCTACTTGCTCGCTGCTGCATATATCAATGAAGGTGGCAATTCAGTGGCAATTACCTTGGCCAGAAGTGTAGGGGAGGATGTGGACATTAATGTTGGGACCTCCCTATATGATCTTTTTTTAAGGACAAGGTTTACTTGTGTCCTCATCTGAAGTTTGTTCCAAAGGTGGTTTCCTCTTTCCACGTCAACCAGCTAATTTATTTGCTTATATTGTACCCAGAACCACATATGACCAGGAAGTAAGAGCATTTGCATACCTTGGACATCAGAAGAGCCTTGGCATTTTACCTGGAGGGAACCTGTCACTTTTTTGTAAATTCTCCCAGCTGCTCATAGGCAGACAGAATAAGGGGTCAATCAGTCTCCATTCAGCGAGTTTCTTCCTTGATCGCATCCTGCATATGCATGTGCTATAACTTGGTTAATGTCGCTCCACCAACTGTCACAGCTCATTCAACAAGATCACAGTCAGCCTTGGTGGCCTTTCTGGAACAAGTTCCAATTGCAGACACTTGTAGAGTAGGAATCTGGTCCTCAGTCCACTCGTTTGCCTCCCATTATGCTGTGACTTAAGGCTCTAGAGATAGTGCTGGAGTGGGCTGAGTTCTCCAATCTTTTGACTGTCATCCCACCTCCTGTCCTATGTCTTGTGAGTCACCAAGCGTGGAATGCACATGTTCAATCACTCGAAGAAAAAACTGTTACTAATCTGTTCTGTAACTGTCTTGACCAGGTTGTGGGCGGCCAGACCTAGTGATCAGAGTCCACAGTCATGAGACAGGAGTTAAGACACAGCTGGGTCAAGAAACCAGGGGATCAGAGGCAGGAGACAAACTGTAGATCAGAGCCACAAGTCAGATGCCAAACGTCAAGCTGGGTTGGGATGCCAGGAAATCAAATGGCAGCAGTGGGAGCAGAAAGCAAACAGTCCAGAGGAGGGTGGAGGAGTTGTTCAGACAGCTTCTGGTTCCTGCTGCTGACTTATGCAGGGCCAGTAGGCAAATCCCCTGCTCTGGGGCTCTGGCAGCTGGGCCTCAGAGACAGAGCCTCACACCGGGGCTGTGTTTTATGGTGTAGCGAGAGGGCATGGCCTCCCTTGGAGATGGACTGGGCGGGGCGGCCTGACTCCTGGTGGGCAGAGCCAAAACAACCCTGCCTGCCCCACTGGAAGTTGAGGGGCAGGACAGGAAGTATAAAAGGTGAGCCATCTAGTTCAGTTTGGTGGGAGTTGCCAAAGGAGAAGGACATCTCTCCACTGGTGCTGCAGCCTCAGCTCAACCGCTGCCTGGGTCCCAGAGGAGCTACTGGAGCCGCCTGCTTGCGATTTGAAGGAGCTGCTGTTTGCGAGTGACCTGGAGGAGCTGCCTGCGGCTCATGATGCCAAAGGCCTGTGGGCAGTACCTCTGGTTACCTACCCCAAGGAGACTGAAGGCAACACTGAGGCCCAGGTGCTCCAGGGAAGTGGGGAAGGAAGGCGCCCAGGGGAACCAGACGACTATCCAGTTGTGTTGTGGCTTCCAGCCGGGTCAGTGAGTTGCGGCTGGAGCCCCGTTGACCCAGTGGCAAAACACTCTGCCTCTGATAGGGCCCTGGGCAGGGATGCGGTGGAGTCAGGAGAGCCCACGTCCCCCTCCCCCTTTTCCACACCACCCATGGGGTAGTTGCCTTATCCAGGCTTGTAAAGCCTCAGAGGCCTATAGACTATTTGCCTGCCCCGACCCACTTGAAGATTAAGGGCAATAGACAACTTGCTTGCCCCGCCTTGCCTGAGGGCCTGGGGCTACAGATTGCTTACTCGCCCTGCCTGGGGCTATAGACTGCTTAATCGCCCAGCCCTGCATGAGGCCTGGGGCTAGAGACTGCTTCCTTGCGGCCCCATCCTGCCTGAGGGCCAGGGCTACAAACTGCTTAAGCACCTGTGACTTGCAGGAGGGGCCAGGACCCCTCTCCTGCCCTGAACGTTAATTCCCCTTTTGAGTCTCCACACCCACAGGAGCACTGTAGTGAAGGGGCGTGGCCTCCCTCCCAGACGGACAGGAAGGGACAGCCAACGCTCTACACACGGGTCCTAGGTCAGTAGGCTATCAGGTGGAGGGTTGGAGTGTGACTCCTGCAGCCCTGGGTATGAGACTTGTGAGTCATGACAGTAACTGTTGTTCTTTGAAATGTGATTTGCATGTGTCCATTCCATGACCCACCCCCCTGCACCTTTTCATCAAAGTTCCAGCAAGAAGAAACTGAGGGGAGCTAGAGTCAATTCTGCCCTTTATACCTGCATGCAATGGCATGCAGCAGCAGGGGGCGCTCAAGCTGCCCAACAGGAAAAGGTTTCTGATATTCGTTCACTGAGCACACCGACACCCAAGAATGGAATGGACGTGTGCAGCACATCTTGAAGAACAACAGTGATGGAACAGGTTATAACCATTTTCATCTCCTGATGAAGCTGTTCCACTTTGGATAAATCCTTCAATAGTCATTTGGCCAGAGGGATAGAAAGTGAGGATAATTCTATGCACTGGTGGATGGGGCATTCACTTGGTGGGGTGGGGGACCCAGAGTCCAGTCCCCCTGCTTCAATGGCTCCTTGCAATGCTGAGCAAATGTGTAGCTGCAACTGGTGGAGGAAATCCTGGCAATGGGGAGTTACTGGGTTCTGGGTTAGAATATGGAATCATACCAATTAAAGTGTGTGTGTGTGTTCCTGTGTGTGTGTACAAATAAAATAATGTTGTTGTATACAGAACAGTCCCATAGTCTCCTGTTATAAGGGTTAGATGAGTAACTGAAGATAATACAGGCATGAGAATGAATGGACCCTGAATATCAGAATGACACTGTGGAGCTCAGAGCCAATGGCTTGGTGTTTAAATCTGCATCACCTACCTAACTACTGGCTATAGATTAGGACGGACTTTTGCTTCTCATGATTATTTTAATAAAGCTGCAGCTTTTCAGCCAAATTTGAGGTGGGTTCCATGACATGTTTTCAATCTGGCATGCCTTCAGCAACAGAACTTAAATACTAAACATTCCTGACAAAACAGATGCCCTCTATGGTAGTGGTTTTCAACCTGGGGTCTACAGACCTCTGGGGCTCTGCAGACTATGTCTAAGATTTCTAAAGAGGTCCGCACCGCCATTCAAAATTGTTTAGAGGTCTGCAAATGAAACAATGTTGAAAACCACTGCTTTGGTAATGTAGAGATGCTAGCATGAATGGACAAAGCATGTTAGATACTTTTCCTGACATCAATTGGTCTTTTGTTTTATACAGAAAGCTTTTTTAGGATTAACAAGAATGTAAAATGTTTTATGCATATTATTGAAATATAATGGGAATTATTATTTCATATTTTATTTTAGCTTGTTGTACTCTGTTGGTGATCTGCAGGTCTTAATTACAGCTACATCGGCTCCAACCCGCAAACCCTGATGCTTGCATAAAATCTCTTTCTTGAACAGTAAGAGCATATATATTCTACTAATCCATATTCAGATTACTGGATACTTTCTAGTCATAACACTGAAAATAACTTGTTTCCAAGGGTCGAGAAATTGATCTAGCCATATTTCTTATGACAACTTGCCTACAGCAGTGCAAATATTGTTTTGTTTTGTTTTTGTTTAAAAAAGATTTAAAAATATTTTACAATAGGGACTGGACCTGTGGAAAACAGCAGGAGAGTTTTCTTACATAATGATCTGACAGATGTGTCATGGTATCTAATCCCTTAAACCCCCAAAGCCCTTTGATAGTGGATGTTTTAAAAGGCCAGATTGGAAAACATGCTGCTCTTTTATTGAGCCTTTGCCTTCAATGCCCATGCCATACTCAATTGCTTTAGTTTGCTAAACCAGGATATGTGCTAACTTGATGCTTCCAGAAAAATACATAGCAAAATAAAGAATAAAAAATGCAATTGAACAATAATTATTGCTAAAAAAAATATCCACATTTAGATCCAGATCTCCTTGTTCAACTCCCTCTTCCACATGTGCTGCTTCTGCAATTCCCTCAAGAAGTAAATCAATAATAATTACACACACAAAAATGACCACCATACTTACAATTGAACCATCACGATGTTTATGTTCCTTAACTGTATAACCATGTAATCATATTATTGTAACCCTTGTCGCTTCTCATCTCATGCCTTTCCCGCTTTTTATTACCTCTATTGTCATGTCTAAAATTATGTTGTAAATTCTTCCAGGCAGGGATCCTATCTTTTGTACATCCAGTAAAGCACCTAAACACATTTATGAGTGGTAATATTTACTAAAATAATAATAAAATCTTAGAAATGGTTTCCTTCTCCCTCTTAATCCATGGTAATCTTAAATACAGTATAGCCTTAGATATCCCTATATCATGGGGGACATGAATTTAAATGATCAAGTATTCAGTTAATCACATTAATTTTTTTTTGATTATTAGATATCACAACAAACAACCTTATTTTAGGTAGCAGGAATTTTTGGATAATTGATATTTGGATATAAGTATTGTATTGCATACATAACTATAGCTGTGTTCTACATATGTTTATGTCATATGTGATATCATAAGCAGTTGAATATGAGGTTTACAATGACGATAATTCCAAACTTTGAAACTGGTAAATGATTAGAAAGAAAAGCTGACTTGTTTGGGATTTTTGGAGTATTGCAAGAGAACTATATTTGCTTAGGTCTAGATAAAAATTATAGAGAAACTTCTTTTATTTTTGTAAGAACTCCTAATCTATCATTTCTTCTTTCCTTTCACAAATGTTTTTCTCTTTACCAAATTGTAGCTTTCTGATTTTTTTTTACTCAAGCTGTTGTTTAGAATTCATTTAAAAAATGAGAGATCACCGAGACATCATTTAATGAGAGTATAAAAGATTTTGTGAAGTGCCTCTTTTACATGAAACGTATTTTCTTTTTTTGCATGGATGCAGTGTCTGACCTTGGTTGTACACATGGCTAGTTGCTAAGTTTCCTATAGCCTTAAGAAACAGCATTTTTCAACAGATTAATCCTGTAATGCAGGGACTTCTTTTCCAGGAAGGATTTCTTGATGATTCTTAGTTCTGTACAAACTAAGATTATTTATATAACCAGCTGTCTACACATAAAATGTAAGATAAAAGACAAAGAAGGATGGTCAAAAAATGAAGTAAGATTAGGTACAAGGGCTTTTAGACTAAAATGCTTCTCCCAGTCTAGCAAATGTGTAACACTATATGTAAAACAGTAAGATTATTTAGATGCCACTTATTGATTTATTGATATGGGCTTTCCTCTCTAGATAACAATATCCCCTAGAGATGCCCTCTGAATTTCTTGTGCATCCGTTGTTACTAGAGCTAGGTTTATCCAATATGTTTCTCCATTACATGTGGAATAAGCAGTTTCCAAATATACCATATTTCCATTTCTGAATACTTTACTTCTGGATTTCTACCACATAGATCTAATCACCTTGCTTTCGGTAGGCTTGAGTAGACTCATTTGTTTCAGTGAGACTGTCTGTGGAGTAAGGGTACCATTCAACATGCATGGGGGCATCAGGATCTGGCCCATAATAAATAGCGTCCACTCTCTATCCCATTTTTAAAGATCACCTTTAATCTCCGCAGTTTAAATACATAGTCCTATAGGATATGCAGTGTTCTTGTAGCTGAGTCAGTCCTAGGATATTAGAAACACAAGGTGGGTGAGATAATTTATTTTATTGGACCAACTTCAGTTGTGGAGAGAGACAAGCTTTCGAGTTTACATAGAGCTCTTCTTCACATGCTCCTGTGGGAAGTATTTGATGACTGAACAATTCTGTGTTTTACCTGTATAAATGTATCTTTGGAAGTGCTCATGTTTTCTTTCAGTTCTTGGTTATGTTGATGCACTCTTTGTGAAACATTTTGGATGGATTAGCAGACAGTCTCCACAGAATTAAGGAATTTTGCTCTGAAAAAAGACTAGTAAAAAGCCATTGTGGGTATTCCATATTTATTGTCTGGTAAAGATTTCCATACCAAATATACTCCGTTTACAAGTGTGAAGAATGTGGGAGATACCTGTATTCTTTTTACAAATATTATGTATATCTCTGTTTACTAGACTGTTTTTTATGATGTTTGCTACATAGGAGAGCTCTTGCTTTGGATAACTTAGTCACTGGTAATTAACTGATAATAGTTTGAAGCCTTTGAAGTTTTGCATCTGACTCATAGACTTTAAGATCAGGAGGGACCAATATGATCATCTACTCTGACCTCCTACACAACACAGGCCAAAGAACCTCACCCACCCACTCCTGCAATAGACCCCAACCTATGACTGAGTTATTGAAGTCCTCAAATCATGGTTTGAAGACTTAAAGATACAGAGAATCCACCAGCAAGTGAGCTGTTTCCCATGCTACAGAGGAAGGCGAAAACCACCCAGGGCCTCTGCCAGTCTGCCCAAAATTCCTTCCCGACCCCAAATATGGCAATCAGCTAAAGCCTGAGCATGTGGGCAAGACTCACCAGCCAGACACCCAGGAAAGAATTCTATGTAGTAATTCAGAACCCACAACCTCTAACGTCCCATCACAGGCCATTGGCATATTTACCACTAGTAGTCAAAGATCAGTCAATTGCCAAATTAGGCTGTCCCATCATACCATCCCCTCCATAAATTTATCAAGCTCAGTTTTGAAGTCAGCTAGGTTTTTTGCCCCCACTGTTCCTCTTGGAAGGCTATTCCAGTACTTTACTCTTCTGATGGTTAGAAACCTTCATCTAATTTCAATTCTAAACTTCCTGATGACCAGTTTATATCCATTTGTTTTTGTGTCCACGTTGGTGCTGAACTTAATTAATTCCTCTCCCTCCCTCCCTGATATTTATCCCTCTGATGTATCTGTAGAGAGCAGTCATATCTCCCCTCAACCTTCCTTTGGTTAGGCTAAACAAGCCAAGTCCTTTGAGTCTCCTCTCATAAGGCAGGTTTTCCATTCCGCGGATCATCCTAGTAGCCCTTCTCTGCACCTGTTCCAGTTTGAATTTATCTTTCTTAAACATGGGGGACCAGAACTGCACACAATATTTCAGATGAGGGCTCACCAGCATGTTGTATAACAGTACAAACACCTCCCTATCTCAACTGGAAATACCTCACCTGATGCATCCTAGGGCTGCAGTAGCATTTTTCATGGCCACATCACATTGGCGGCTCATAGTCATCCTGTGATCAACCAATACACCCGGGTCCTTCTCCTCCCCTGTCACTTCCAACTGATGTGTCTCTAGCTTATAGCAAAAGTTTCTTGTTATTAGTCCCTAATAAATATGGGCCCTACACCCCTAGCTTGAGACAGAGGAGGGGCATTCAGGAGGAAAACATGAAACACAAAATAGATAAAAACTGGAAGGCCTGAGCTTCAAAAGAGGGAGCCAACATCTCCAGGGAAGCAGATGCCCAATCGCCAGAAGTGGGGGTACCTGGCATGAGTTGGGCCTGCTTACGCTTTGAGGGAAACGCTAAGCTTTAGGTAAGAACATAAGAATGGCCATGCTTGGTCAGAACACAGGTTCATCTAACTTAACATCCTACCTTCTGACAGTGGCCAGTGCCAGATACTTCAGAGGGAGTGAACAGAACAGGGCAATTCATTGAGTGATCCATCCCGTTATCTAATCCCAGTTTCTAGCAGTAAGAGGTTTAAGGACATCCAAAACATGAGATTATGTCCCAAACCATTTTGGCTAATAGCCATAGATGAACCTATCCTCTATGAATTCATCTAATTCATTTTTGAACCCATTTATACTTTTGGCCTGTACAGCATCCCCTGGTAACAAGTCCTACAAGTTGAATGCATGTTGTGTGAAGAGGTACTTCCTTTGATTTGTTTTTAACCTGCTGCCTATTAACTTAATTGGGTAAACCTTGCTTCTTGTGTTATGTGAAGGGGTAAATAACACTTTCTCCACACCATTTGTTGTTTTATAGAGCTCTATCATATCTCCATTCAGCCAGGCTGAACAGTTTTGTCTTTTTAATCTCTCCTTATATGGAAGCTGTACCATACCCGTAATCATTGTTGACTTTCTCTCTACTTTTTCCATTTCTAATATAATATATATATATTTTTTTGGAGATGGGGTGACCAGAGATGCATGCAGTATTCAAGATATGGGTACCATGGATTCATGGTGTGGCAGTATGATATTTTCTGATTGATCCCTTTCCTCATGGTTCCTAATATTCTGATAGCTTTTTTGACTGCTACTGCACACTGAACATAAGTTTTTGGAGAACTATCCACAATGATTCCAAGATCTCTTTCTTGAGCAGTAACAATTAGCTTAGACCCCACCATTTTATCTGTATAGCTGGGATTATGTTTTCTAATGTGCATTACTTTGCATTTATCAGTATTGAATTTCATCTGCCTTTTTATGGCCCAATCACCCAGTTTTATGAGAGCCTTATGTAACTCTTTGCAGTCAGCTTTGAACAAGATATATGTATGCTTGTTTGTTGTTTTAACCCTGTCTCTGATTGCTATGTGCCTATGGAGAATTAAATAATACTTTGCTTTGAAGAAGCTTTTTCTGAGTCACTGCATTTACCTACTGGTCACAGCTCCAGAAGGGAAGTCTCTGGCAGGTGCCTACCCCAGTGGGATCTTCTAAGGTGTAAATAGAGGTGTTGTAACCTGGAACCTGTTCTGTGAGTGTTAGAATCATGGCGTTCCACCCCAGGACTGGAGAAGGCAGAGGCCTAATACCAATGGGATGCTCTTCAGAGAGGCTAATGAGAGGTCAAATGTGCAATTTACTCTGTAACAGTAATAACTTTTTTTTTTTCCAAATTGACAGTCCCACGAACTCTTTAGAGTAAAACTGGGCTCTTTCTTTTCTTGTACATCATCACTGGTAGTAAAGATTCACCAAGCCATATTCTGCTATCACTTACACAAATGCCAATGGGTTGCAACAATGGGTTTGCACAGGTGTAACTGAGTAGAAGTTGCTAAACTTTGTAAACAATTTTATTGATGATTCAGAGGAAGGACTAGAATCTATAGCTCACTTTGCTGGATTAATTGTCTCCAGTAGGCTAACATAAGTAAAAAGCTGTAAAAACTTTTTTGTCTTTGATGTCAGCAGAAATTACTCAGAATATACACACAGAGCAGATCTGTTGAGTACAAAGGTAACATTTTTTTACACAAGCACTTTTCAGAGTTAAGACTGGTTAAGACTGAAATTTTTCAGAAATATTTCTAGTAGAATATTTGGCAGGAAAACTAGAAATATTAGGTTTAGTCTTAGTATCTGACTTTTTTTTTTGGGTTTTTTTTTGGTTTTTTTGTTACCTAATTGCCATGTTGTTGTTCTGCTGTTTATTGGAAAGACACATTATGTAATAGCTATCAGTGATATCTAATTTTGTAAAACCATCACATCTTCTGCTGAATGTGGGACTTGGATTATGACACTTTGTGGGGTTGTTTGAGGACAAACTCTACCTTACAGGGAGGAAGACACAAAGTTTACATAGTCTCTTTCTAAGAATCAGTTAGTGGAATTGCTCTTTAGTTCTGTGGAAAGGACTGTAAAATCTTGTTTACATTAGAATTTTTCTTCAGCCTCCCACTTGCATTGTGATTGTTGCAGCTCCATGGGAGCTAGTGTTGATGGGAGTGTTAACATAGAATGCTTGCCAACATTTTAACCATTGTGTTGTCTAACCCTCTCAGACAGAATGAGTTTGTGATAGTTAAAAGACTGGAGGCTGCAGCTAGTACTTCCCCTGTTGATGCTGTTGCTGGTAGAGCAAATAGAGGGAAAACTGAAGAAAAATTCTATGGTGGACAAGGCCAAATAAGAAGCTTCAAACCTGTGTTTGTTCCCAAACTGATATTAACAAGAGTGTAACAAATACACCCTGCTCCTGCTGTAGGCTTTTTACAGTCGGACCCCTGCACCCATGAGAATCCTCAGTTCACTTCAACGGAGCTCTGCACATATTCAGCAGTCTGGCCATTTGGAGCTCATTGGAGAACTGAGGCCCTAGAGGTCGTTAATTTAATTATGAAAGATTAACAATTAGAAAATTAATTTTTTGAATGGTTTAAGTGCAAGCTATGTAGATCACTCCAGCACATTACCTAGAGTACCTACTTCACGAGAACAGCGAGAGGCCTGTGGCACCAGGGGGTTTCTGCCCGCGAAAGCTTATGCCCAAATATATTTGTTAGTCTTTTAAGGTGCCACAGGACTCTCGCTGTTTTGCTAAAAACAGACTAACATGGCTACCCCTCTGGAACTACTTCACAAGGGTTATGGTAGAGATGCAGCATATGGAATTCGATTGATTTCTTACCATGTTGTCAGCATTAGAAGTGTAGATTGTTTCTTCCAATTCCAGACTACAACTGAGATTTTCAAGGCTGTTTTGGGGGTTTATGTGGCCATTGCTATTAAAATTCTGCAGGGTGGCTATGCAGATCTCAGCCTGGTATATTAAAACTGCAAAGTTTCTGCCTTGTAGTTTATTCCAGAAATATTACAATTTGTTTGTTTTTAAAAGAAGGCTCCCTCCATGTGATTTCTAATCCTAATGGGCTCTGCACAGGCATCCAACCACATGGAACTGATTGCAGAATCAGGGTCCAAATTGGGACGATGGCCTATTTTTATTAACCAAAAAAAAAAAAGGGGGGGGGGGGGAGAGAGAGAAGGTACGTCAGTTGTATCTGACACCATTGGTTTGTCTTTAATCTGTTATGCTGAAATTTTATATACATAAAGACAGTTAATCCTCTTAACTGCTGTAGAGACTGTATGCTTAGTAAATAAGTGGCTTTGTTAATTGATGCTACAATGTTTATCTATTTAAACCAAAATAAAAGTAAAGAGCTGCCCTCGGCTATGATGGACTCTTCACCAGTGCAGTGAGAGCTTCTATTATGTAAAATGCATAAGAATCTTTCTTGCTAATTATTTTTAAAGAGATGTCTGTTTTGACCAGGCTCTTAAAACAATGACAGTTTCTTATAGTTTCAAAAGTTTTGAGATCAGAGATCACTTCCTGGGTCAAGCCAATTTGCATAAGATATTTCGGCACTTGACTATTAAATATGCATGTCTCACACATGCAGGTTAACTTCCATTTCCTTGTTTGCTGAAATCCTGTAAAGGTGTCTGTCTCATTTGGAGGGCTTGTTATCTTTGCAATGTGTACAGTAAAATAATTTTATAGAGCATCTTTCATCCTGGAGGATCACAAAGTGCCTTATATAGACTATAGCTAGGGATTACTTGCCCACCAACCAAGCACAGCTATTTTCAAAGTGGAATGTGTGATCGACATTCTATGCCACTAACACTATGTAATAGTTTTTAGGACAAGATGTGCAGAATTTAGTTGGGATAGCAGAGTTAACACTCTTCCTCCGATGCCCACTGAATGCTAAATTGGTGAAAGTTACCCTACTTTACCACTTACAAATGTTGTCTTGCTAGGTAAAACCCAACTTACTTCACCATTTTAGTTACTTTACAGTTTGACGAGAGCGGTTAATAGATTGTAGGTAATAGGATGCTGAAGGAAGGAAGGTGATGGTTTAGGGAGGGAGAACATTTCATAAATAAGATGAGACATTTATATTTTACAGCAAAACCTAAAATCGAATAGTCTTGCAAAAAATATTTTGAATAGCTGCAGGCAGCACCTCCAACAGAGCAAATGTCCCTGGTAGTATGTTGGGGCATCAACTAAGTACAGATTACAGAATCACTCCTGCCACAGCTGAACTTTCCTTGAAAGTGTCCCATCTAAACAGCGACCCAGCTTGATGTCTCATAATTGTGAGATCTGATGACTTCACAGCGCAAGAAGGTATAGCTTCAGGCACACACAAGTATACAATTGTGGTCAATATGCCATCCCTGCCTAATTAAGAGAGGAATATTTAATGTTTTGGGGGATATTATAATCTATTTTAAGGACAGATTCTGAACATATGAAATAACCTTGCTATGAGGTTCTTAATTTTTTAACACAAGATTTTTAAGGTCAGTGGTCAAACTATGTAAATTATTAAATACTTCTGAATTTTTTATAGGCTTTCCCAGCCATGCAGAGTGGATTTTCCTGATCTATTTACAATCCCTGGATGTACAATGTGGAGAGCAATATTGTACATCCAGTATTGTTTATTTCACAGCACAAAGAATTAAAGTTGACTACCTAGTTCTGTTTCTTTAACTCCTGTGTGACTGGACAGCAAGTTCATCCCTTGATTTGGGCTTCTTGGATAAAAGAGCCACAGTAGAGGTTTGGCTCAGATCGTTAAGGCTAAGGCCTACATTCGCCCTATTCCGTCACAGCAGTAGAGCTTCTCAAGTCTGTGCTTAAGCAAACTGCAAACCTGAAAATCTTTTATCAGCACAGATTTGTGTCTTCCTAAAGTGTGGATTAGTGAAGTTCTGCTTGTCAGAGCAGAATAACAATGCAGAGTCCATTTCAACAAGGCAAGGAGAGGTCTGGCTGAGACTTATTTGGAATTGTAATGTGTATTCACTAGTAAATTATCCCAAAGAAAGGAGAAGCCCCAGGGAGTCCTCTCTACTAGTAAGTAGCAGCATAGTACTGGAGCACTGCTGATATGGATTCCCATTCTGTGGTAAGCACTCATTGACCGTGACTGTCATGGGTAAATTCCAGGATGAAGTTTCTTGCCTACTGTGAATGGTCCTGATTGTATGTTTTATTTCTGTGTCTATGTAAGTGACTAAGACTGTGGCAGCCAAGCAGGGGGGAGTGAGAGCCTGAACAAGGGACAACCCTTATCAAACACTTGGCAACTTGAAGAAATAGTTTGATGCAGGCTGCATGCTTATAAAGTATCTAATACAGGGAATGAGAAGCTGCCAGATGCATCTGTAACTGTGAATCGCCTGGAGAACTCTTTTTCCAAGAAACCCATAAAGACTGTTAACAAATCACACCACATCCTCACAAGTGACATGTAGTGTAGCTGAACTGAGCTTCCCAGGCTGGATGCACAATTTACAGTCTATATTACTTTTCCCCCTCATACTTCTTGAGTAGAGGAGATTAACAACTGTGAATGCTGGCAGCTTTTCTGTTTTTATTTACTAGACAGAGTGCAGGCAGTGTTTCTCCTCCTCCTCTCCCTCACGCTAAGAATAAACAGATTTGCCTGGTAACAGCACATAACTATGAGTACACAGGATATTGATTGTTGGTGGGATATTACAAACCTACAGCCAATCACAGCATGTTTGCTACAGCAAAGGGAGGTTGTAACCATAATGAGCCGTGATTGCTAGAGCAAAAGTTTGAAGTGGACTCCAAGCTACTGCTCAAGGGAATTCTGAATTACACCTCCTGTTTATTTAATGCTATTTTTTTTTACACTACAAGGAGAAAAGCTGAATTGGAAACATTTGCCTTTAAAGGAGTAACCCTGCTAGAAGAACTCTAGCTCTTTACTACAGTTGTTGAAATTCCCAGACTTGTTTCTCTTTCCCACAATAAATGTGTCTGTAATAGCTCAAAGAGTTGCCAGCTGGAGCCCACGGCTCTGCAGAATTAAAAAACAAAAAAGTCTGGCCCCCTTTTAAGGTTCAGTGTTCATCATCCCATTGCCGACAAAGTTAAACTGTACACTGAGTCTTTGCAACAATAACATCACTATTTGCTTGGACTGTGGAACAGTCTTTGAACGGAATGCTGTCCTTACCAGTAACAATCAGTCCGGGTCTCCTTATCAACCACCAGATCAGCTCCTTAAGTAGTTCCTACTCAAGCAGTAATAAAAACCACAAACACCCACATTTATTGGACTTTCACTAAAAGTCAGGAGCAAGCAATTTTCTCTCTCACTTTTCTAGATGGAAGATTATTAGAAAGTTTGATTATATTAATATTCTGTCTTGTATCCTGATGGCACTTTGAAGGAAAAATAACTAAAATGTAGCCATTGCTGCTCTAGTCTGTGAGTCTCTGTACATTGCTTAACAATTTATTTGCTATTTATCTGACATAAAAGCAAAGGGCAGACTGCAAGATAGTGGGCACAGGGCCTGGTGGGCAGAACAGTGACCTGGCCAGGTGTCATATCCTGTGTTACCAAAGCAACATGGTATGTGACAAGTACATCCTGCTTGTCAACCCCGTCACCAATATCAGACCAGGTGGAGCGGCATCAAGAAGCATTGAAAATAGCCTGCAAAGAGGTGAGCGTGCACAGCAATCAGCCTGTGTTGCAAGGAGCAGGGTAGGTGATTCAGTCGGGGGTGCTCTCCCTCCCAGGCAGTGCTGACCCCAATGCCATGCTAAGGATCACTGAGCTGCAGGGAGCAGTGTGGGTGACTCAGTACAGAGCACTCTACCATCTGAGTCACGTTGTGCCTGGGATTGATTGACGGTGTTGCCTAATGAGGTGTCTCTGACAGCTGCAATTCAAAGAGCGTAAATCCCTGTCTTACTGGTCCTTGTAAGAGAGGTGATATGGGAAGGTGCCCTTCTCCTATAGGTGACTGGTGCAATGCCTTCCTTATCCTCCGTATTATCCCCATTTTGGAGGTTGGGGAGCAGAGCCAGACAGTCTCATAAGTGAATGAGGGAAATGTGGTCTAAATGAAATTAGAATAAGGTAGGTGCAAAACCGGTTGAAAGATTGTACTCTTTTGATAACCAAGTTATCAATGGTTCGCTGTCAAATGGGGAGGAGGTATCTAGTGGGGTCCCGCAGGTCTCTGGCCTGGATCCCGTACTAGTCAATATTTTAATTAATGATGTGGATAATGGACTGGAGAGTATGCTATAAAATTTGTGGATGACACCAACGTGGGAAGGGTTGCTAGCACTTTGGAGGACAGGATTAGAATTTAAAATGACCTTGACAAATTGGAGAATTGGTCTGAAATCAACAAGATGAAATTCAATAAAGACAAGTGCAAAGAAGTACAATTAGGAAGAAAAAAAATCAAATGCACAAATACAAAATGGGGAATAACTGGCTAGATGGTAGTGCTGCTGAAAAAGAGATGGGGGTTATAGTGGATCACAAATTGAATATGAGCCAACAATGATGCAGTTGTGAAAGAGGCTAACATCATTCTGGCGTGTCTTGACAGGAATGCCATATCTAAGACATGGGAGGTAGTTGTCCCACTCTGTTTAGCACTGGCAAGGCCTCAGGTGGAATACCATGTCCAGTTCTGGGTGCCACACTTAGAAATGATGTGGACAAAATTGGAGAGAGCCCAGAAGAGAGCGATAAAAACTTTTGAAAATCTGACCTGTAAGGAAAGGTTAAAAAGCTGGTTATGTTTAGTCTTGAAAAAAAGACTGAGTAGGACTTGATAAATCTTCAAATCTGTTAAGGGCTGTTATAAAGAGGAGAGTGATCGACTACTCTGCTGTCCAGTGAAGGTGGGACAAGAAGTGATGGGCTGAATCTGCAGCAAGGGAGATTTAGATTAGCTATTAGGAAAAACTTTCTAACTATAAGGATAGTTAAACAATGAAATAGGCTTCCAAGTAAGGTTGTAGAATCCTCATCATTGGAGGTTTATTTTAAAAACAAGTTGGAGAAATTTCTGTCAAGGATGGTCTGGTGTACATAGTCCTGCCTCAATGCAGGGGGCTGGACTTGATAACCTCCTGCTCTACATTTCTATGATTTCTTATGTCTATATCACTTGGAAATACAGAAAAGCTTGTGCCTTGTACCCTTTTAATTCTCATTTTATCAGGAAATTTTGTTGAGCTACCTACATTTCTTCTGTATCACGCTGGCTGTTTGCATCTGGAATAGTTTCAAGTTGTGCCTGAATGTGTTTATGACTGCAAAATCACATTTCTATACATTAGAAAGGCTTATAGGAATAGAAATGGAAATTAAGGGAATTTAGAGAATACATACCTGAGATAACTGTTTCACTGTTGTGACACTACTACTTTATGAAAGCTTAACTCTACAACATATTCATAGCAGTAGATACTATGATCTTCAAGACAGCGATTCAAATGAATAACTGGGATTTTGTTCTCATTTTGCATTGCTGACAACAAGGAACTCTTACATTCCAGGAATGTGACTATATATGTCTTTTTCTCTAATTCTCATAGCCTTATGCTGCAGCACTGCATGGCTCATGTACATGTAATCTTTGGGTGAGCTAGAGTTTACTTCACTGCCCTTTTCCTCGTGCCTAAAAGCAACTCCCATAAAAAAGCACATGGAAACCCAGAATTCACTCATTGAGGATTTTCAGTAAGGACAACCTCCCCAAAATCAAGTCCAAAAAGAACAAAAGGAATTATCTTAATTCTTAAGTACCAACTTGATAAAATTTTATAAGGATAAAAAAATTAATTTCTACAACATAATAAGGGATTGATCCCTCTGCCACTTTGGCTTCTAATTTTGAAATGAGTGCCAAGCAACAGTGCCTGACTGCAACCCAAAAGGTGCGCAAAGCTCGGAGTTGTCTTCTGCCACATATGTTACAATTCATAGATTATAAAACCAGAAGGGTCTACTGTGATCATCTAATCTGTATAATAACGCAGGCCATAGGACTTCCCTGAATTAATTCCTGTTTGAACTAGAGTAGATCTTTTAGAAAACCATTCAAACTTGATTTAAAAATTTGCCAGTGACAGAGAATCTACCACAACACTGGTAGGTTGTTCCACTTGTTAATTATTCCGACTGTTAAACATTTGCATTGGATCATGTTATACTTTTGTCTGATAGACTGAGGAGTCCATAATCAAGTTTTAATTTCCCATATAGGGGCTCAGACTGTGATCAAGTCACTCCTTAACCTTCTCTTGCTTAAGCTAAATAGATAGACTCAGGGAGCTCAATCACTATGAGCCATGTTTTTCCAATTCTTTAATAATTCCTGTGGCTCTTTTCTGAACCCTCTCCACTTTATCAACATTCTTCTTGAATTTTTGACAGGAGCACTAAACACAGTATTCCACCAGCTGTCCCACCAGTGGAAAATACAGGGTCAATATAACCTCCCTACTCCTATTTGACAGTCCCTGTTTATCTATGCAAAGATCACATCATCCCAGTGGGAGCTCGAGTTCTACTGATTCTCCGCCATGTACTTCTCAGAATCCATGCTTTCTAGAACGTAGTCTCCCATCCTGTAAGCGTCACCTACATTCTTTGTTCTTAAATGTATCACTTTACATCTGGCTGTGTGTAACTCACATTGTTGGTTTGAGCCCAGTTTACTAAGCAATCCTGATCACTCTCTATCAGTGAGCCAGCTTTTCATTATTTACCCCTCCCTCAATCAATTTGTCATCTGCAGTCTTTTATCAGTGACTATTTTATATTTTCTTTGAGATTTTTGATAAAGATGTTAATTAGCATAGGAACAAGAACTGATCTCTATGGGACCTCACCAGAAATACACCCACTCAGTGAAAATTTTTAGTTTACCATTTCTTTTTGAGATCTGTCAGTCAGTTTTAAATTCATTTAATGTGTGCCATATTCATTTATCATTCTAGTTTTTTAATCAAAATGTTGTACGGTACCAAGTCAAATGCCTTAGAACATAGAAGATTAGGGTTGGAAGCGACCTCAGAAGGTCATCAACTCAAACCCCCTCTTCAAAGAAGGACCTTCCCCAACTAAATCATCCCAGCCAGGGCTTTGTCAAGCTGGGCCTTAAAAAACTCTAAGGATGGAGATTCCACCACTTCCCTAGGTAATACACTTAGTCTTCTGTAAGTGTATTTCATTAACACTACTACTTTTATTAACCAAACTTGTAATCATCCCCCCCCCCCCCAAAAAAAAAAAAAAAAAAAAAAGATATTTTCCATAAATGTATGTTGATTGGGATTAATTATATTACACGCCTTTAATATATTTAGAGAGTCCCACATCAGTCATTCCATTATTTTGGCTGGGATTAATGTCAGACTGACAGGCATATAATTACCTGGGTCATCCTGTTTACCTTTTTAAAATATTGACACTACATTAGCTTTCTTTCAGTCTTCTGGAACATCACCAGTGTTCCAAGAGTTATTGAAAATCAACATTTATAGTCCATTGAGTCCCTTAGCTAGCTCTTGGATGCAAGTTATACAGACTAGTTGATTTAAAAATGTCTAACTTTAGTAGTTGCTGTTTAACATCCTCCTCAGTTACTGTTGGAATGGGGAAAGAATTTAATTATCATCGTATCATATGACTGTATTATCAGTTTTCTCTCAGTACAGACCAGAAATATTTATTGAGCATATCTGGCTTTTCTCCATCATTATTGATGATTCTATTTCCATATAGTAATGGACCAATGACATTGTTAGGATTTTTTTTGTTTGTTTTCTAATATACTTTAAAAAACTCCTTATTTTCCATAACTTTGCTTGCCATAGTTTTCTTCTTGTGTCCTTTTGCTTCCCTTACTAATTTTCTACAAATTCTATCTTTTCTGACATATGTAAAATACCATCAGCTTTCCCTTTCTTCCATTTGCTATATATTTTATTTTTTATAGCTGCTTTCATGTCCCCTCTAAACCTTTCAACTAGGGTAGTGGACTTCTTTCTTGGTTGTGGAGTTTTGGGTATCTAATGAAATGCTCTTAAAATTTTCCCAATTAAAATTTAAACACAAAATGTAAATGATTTCTCCCAACTGATCTGGCTCATAATTGTTTTCAGCTTTGGGAAAAGGGCCCTTTTAAACCACTACATTTATTTATATATATATTACTAATTTTCACTTTATCCTGTTTGCACATAACAAATGTGATCAAGTCATGTACACTTGTACCTAAGCTACCATTATTTTTAGATCTGTGATCTATTCCTCTTTATCTGTCAAGATAAGGTCTAAAATAGAAATTCCCCAGAGTTGGATGCAACACTTTCTGAGTTAGGAAATTGTCATCTATAACATTTAGAAATTCTGAGAATGTTTTAGTACTGGCAACATGAGATCTCCAGGACCTGTCACTCACAATGAAATCCCCCATGTGTTAACAAAATGTTTTAAACGCACCAAACGTAATAGAAACCACTGTAGCTTATTTAAATCAGCTTTTATTGAAAAGAGCTTGCCTGATATGTGGCAGCACAGACACCACCTGTGACTTGGGTTTGGCTTGCTAAGATCAGTGTAGTGAAAGTTTTTGTGTATAGTGTTTGGGAAGTCAGATCTCTGGTGACTCTCCTGTGTGCCTCCTGAGTACAGGCAGTTCTTTCTGGGGGAGTCATGAACTAGGCAGGGAATTAACCTTGTGAGCAAGATACTTTGATTAACCTGTTCCTTGTAATGTACACCTGAAGCTATTGTGTCAGCAGAGAAAGACATGACACAGGTAGCCAGGTGAAACAACCCCGGCATGCAGAAGTAGAGAGTTCCCCCCTTTTCTCTGTTCCTTGAGCAGCCTGCACAGATGGGTAGTAGAGGTGTTGATGCAACAGGAGGCAGGATTCTTAGCGGCTGTTGCTTCGCCCAGAGTCTAGTGGCTGAGCTAGGAGCAATGCTGATGAGCTCCAAAGCAATGCTGATCCACCCCTCCATGACTAAGAAATGTCACTGCAATGTGGGAGGACTATAAAGCTCAATTCAACCTTCTTGACTAAATCATGGTGAAGTGGAGGGACCAAAACCTCCCAATATATTATACACGCTAGCCTAAATGGTGTTTGGGGGACAGGCTTTTGAACTAAAGCCAGCTTTTCATCTCTCTACACCTTTGTCAGTGTTTGAGAAGAAAATCAGGAAACACCAGAACTCGTGCATGCCAACCATGTATAAAAACAAGTCATTCTGTCTGTCATCCTCAGTGTAATGATGAATATGCTACACGGTATTGGGAGCACTGTCTAAATACAACTTTATCTGCCCAACAATTACCAGATCTCTCTGAATGGAAACAAGATACTGGGAATATTCTTCTCTAAATTTCCCAGAATATTAGAGAGACAAAGTGGGTGAGGAAATATCTTTTATTGGACCGACTTCTGTTGGTGAGAGTACCTTTGTCAGGCCTAAAGAAGAACTTTCTTCATATCTCAGAAAGGTACTCTCTCACCAACAGACGTTGGTCCAATAAAAGATACTATCTCATCCACCTTGTCCCTCTTCTTTTTGACATTTTCAATTTTGATATATAATTTTCCAAGCTAAAATTCTCCCCATCAAATCGTTCTTTACAAACAATGTCTATTTTATGAAATAAAAATGGTAACTAATAAGGCAGTAACTGTCAATAGGTAAGAGAAGTTACATGCTTAGGTGATAAGAGGAAGATATTTCTTTGTTACATTCTTGCTTTCTTTCCCATCTGCCCTTGCTGACAGTGTCCAGTGTGGAAAAGGGTATGTGTGATAGTGGGGTCAGCTGGATAATAAGCCTGCCAAGTTTGGTCATGCAATGTTAATAATTCCTATCGTTCTCTTATTGATGTGCTTTACAAACGTGAATTTTTACAACATTCTGTCAGTTAGTTAAGTGCTGAAAGTATTACTCCTTTTTACAAAGGAGGAATCGAGGCGAAGAAATGAAATTATTTGCCCAAGATCGTGGAGGAAATCACTCTGAGCTGAGATTATTACTCAGGAATGCCTGGCTTCCAATTTTGCACTCACTCCACTATATTGTGTTCCTCCAACTGACAATCGCCAGTTGCAATAATGTCCTATTAAAACCTGGGAATTCTCTAGCAGTCTGTGATGAATAATCTCCAGGACTAATGCAAGGTAAAGGATTAGATGACCGAAGATATCCTCTGCAGATCTTAATCTCCGAATTGATGCATGACATTACATTAATGCATTGTATCTGGTTTAGATACACTTCCTGAATGCAACATGTACATATGAGGTCTGTGCCATCACAGCAGCAGCAACCTGGAAAACTATTAACTAGAGCTTACTAGGTCCCAAATTCAGCAAGGTAATTAAGCAAGTTTAACTTCAAGCCCATGACCATTGTCTTCAGTGGAGCCACTCCCATTTTTAAAGTCAGCAAGGTTCTTATCCATGTGAGTGACTCAGAGCCCACACTAGGAAATATCAAGCCTAAAAATCAATCCAAACTTTAAGAAAGCTCTTCTGCTATAAAAGCGTCCACACCTTTGTGCGGGTACAGAGCCTGAGGGCAGGTGCTACAATTGTGCTTCATTATCAAGAATTTGATATTGGCTCAGGAAGTAGATTGAGTCTGTCTTCCATTGCGTCCTACTACATTCTCTGCACCACTAACCCAGAGAATCTGAAGATTTGCGTAATTATCAACTTCCAGTGAACCTGTGATGTGGTCACTAGGTCACTTTTCTGGCTGGAAGACAGTGATGACTGGGAAGGGTGGGGAGGTGTTGCCTTCCTGCTTATTGCTTCATGCTCCCTGTTTCTTTTTCTGATTCCTGCTCCCTGAACTCAGTATTCCTGTTCCTGTGTGTGTGTACCGAGTATTGGGTGTGTGCAGTTACTCAGGGCCTGCTGCAACATACCTGCCATTTGGACTTAGGTTTTGTTGAGACTGTTGCTGACTTAACTGGTTCATGGTTATTACATGTTTTGATTGTCCATCTACCTGTGTGTCTTGCTTCCATTTCCTTGTGTTTTGAGAGTGCTGTTTTAGGGTACATCAGAGCGTAACATTATGATGATGAGTGCTTCTATTCCGCAACCCATGCTGCCTGCACATCCTTCGGTTGTTAGTTGGCAATACTTTATTTAGAATTCTCGGAATGATGTGCAGATCCTGCAACTCCCCAGTGCTTCTTGATTACCCTTGCTTCAGAACTGTTTAAACTGGGGGGGCATTGATATTTGTCATGGACTCCTGGATCCCAAGTCCTGCTTTGGGGCAACTGTGAAGCACCTCAGCAAGTATTTTGGGATGGGAGGTTCTGTTCTGCTAAAGAGAAAAACACTTTTTGAAGTTTGTCAGTAACCCAACAAGACCACATGTGAATTTGCACATCGTTTGTGAATTTAGGGAGGTTATGATGATCATGCTCCAGGATATTTTTGTGACCGGCATAGCCAATGATTGCCTGGGTGAACAGTTACTGACCGGAGAGGCTAGAGCTCTAACTTTAGATGTTGCAGTTACTAAGAGTGAGGCATTTGAGAGGGGTTCTATGTCTCAGACTTCTGCTCTTTGTGTCTACACTTAATCTGTCAGCTGTTCCTCCTGCTTCCATTGCCCAGAGCCATAGGATGCTGCCTACTCCTGCTCCCCAGCTTTGGCAGTGAAAGGTCCCAGTTCTTCACTGTTTCCACTGTGGTAGTGTGGGGTTACTTGGCCAGCTTTCCTACCTGGCTGGCTAGAACTGCTATGTGGCAGGCTTTTGGGAAGGAAGGAGACTTTAACTTAGAGTGCCATAGTACACTGGCTCATGATGATGGGAGGCCTGAAGTGTATACATTAAATGTGGAGCCACATGAGGCCAGCTTTACCAGGGATCCTGATATTTCCTTTAGTACAATCTTCTCATGTGGCAAGACGCTGGAGCTGGTGTCCCACATCACTAGGTTTGGACTACAGAGGCAAAGCAGGGTTTTGAAACTCTGCATCAAGCCCTCTGTTAGATTGAATCCTGTGCTTATTTTGATCCAAAGAAGCCGGTAGTGATTCAGACTGATGCACACGATCAGAGACTGGGTGAATTTCTGCTCCAGGAGGGTTGGCTAGTCATATTTGCATCCTGTACTCTCACTCGACAGAAGCAAAGGATTCCCAGACTGAGCTAGAATTTTTGGTGATGGTTTTGCTATTGTACACTTCAAAGTCTACTTATTGGGCAGATATTTTACATTAGAAACTGATCATTTGCTTATTTTGAGTCTCTATTTAAAAAGCCGTTGACCTGCTGAGCGTGAGACTGCAGCGGTGGGTAATTCAGTTGCAGCAGTATGACCTTAATTTGGTACATATAAAAGGAAGATGTAATTTAGTTGATGATCCTCTTTCAAAAAATTCTGCTAGGTTAGTGCCCTCGTATGCAGAAGCAGCAGAGTACACCATATGCTTTTTACTGAAAGATATGCCAGTTCACTTAGGGCGGACTGCTGACTCCACTCCTCGAGATGCTGAACTGTGCAAGGTGATACATTTTGTGCAAGCAGACTGGAGTCCCAGTCCTTAGGAGAACTTTGTCTACGTTCTACAAAATTTGTCCCAAGCTCACGATGAAGACATACGTTACTCAACATATCTTATGTGACCATCCCAACAGTATTGTGACAAACAATCCTGGATGTGGCTCATGCAGGACATTAGGGAGTTACAAAGATGAAGGCACTTCTGTGTAGTTATGCTTGGGGGCCAGGGCTGTACTCAGACATTGAGCATTGTGTGAAGCCAAGCTCAGCTGCACAATGTGTAGAACTACTGCTCCTCTAGCCCCTTTGAAATGTGTAGTTAGACCATGGCAGAGAATTGCAGTGGATATTACTGGCCTCTCAACTGCATTGCATGGCTACACTCTGTTGACTGTTATAGACTATTACTTACTATACCCTTTTGTAATTTCACAAAGAACTCAAAGGAGCTCATTTCTTGCCCAACCGCATTATTTGCAATGTTTGGCCTATCAGGTCGTCTTGTTTCAGATAATGGGACACCTTTTGTATCAAAAGAGTTTGAAGGCTTTGTCCTTTCATGACTGGAAAAAACCCTTTTATTGGCTGATCTTATTTACTGATTCAGATAAACTAGATTGTTTGTTTAGTATGATAGATTAATGCAGCTCTAAGTGTATTAATTTGAGAAATTGATTACTGCCTGTCCCCCTGCTCATTTTATTTAGTAATGCTTCTTAGAAGGTAACCAGATTAACCCAAACTCTGATATGTCTATTAGTTTTCAGTTGCCTTGGTTAGTAGGCCCTATGTCCCTCTAATGCCATGAATATATTGATGATTTTACACATGCTGATCTCTGGAATGAACAGATGTGGGGGGAGGGCAAGTGGCTTTTCTGGATTGGGCTCAGCCACATGCTATTAAGGGAATCTCCTATTCAGAAACCTGCAAGGGAAAATATCATATGAGAATTGTTTTCTCACATTATGCAGATATCTACTACAATAAATAGTTCTGCAGACTATGGATCAGATGTTTGTGGTGTCTGACACAAAGGGCTTTAGACAGGATTTTTCAGCAAGCTAATAGGAAATGAGTCAGAAAACATTAATGCAACCTTTAAAATAACAGTTTTGGGGGAGAAGTGATTGTTAATGAACTATCGGCAGGGTAGGAGAAAGACTTCAGTTGGGGAATCCAGAATCTATTAAAAGAGGTGGAAGGTTTGTAAGTAGAAGCTTTGTTTATATATTTCCTTTTTGTGTTTGGGACATAGCAGTGGAGGCTTCTGTCTCTTAGCAGACCAACAGAGAGTGCGTGTTCTTTCCTACTTGTAACCCAGAGGAATTAAATTAGAGAAGCTCCCTACTCACTCATTGGTCTAGTGAATCTTAAATTCTAGCCTTGTCCAGTTGGAGAGATGGGCTTTTCCAGCATTTCCTGAGGACGGTTCCTGGAAAGCAATAACTGCAATATTAAAAACCTCTAAGCCACCTTTTGTTTTCACAGTATATAACACAGCCTTCCTGCACCTATAGCTGTATTTAATTACACACACATTCTTGCAGGATTACAAGCAGCAGGCTGTCTCTAAGAAAGAAGATTGAGAGCTTCTGGACATGGCGGCAGGAGATGGTTGTGGGTCTTAGGTTGTCCAGGGTTAGGGCTGTCCAAGCTTTACCTGTATGTACTGCCATAATGTCCAGTGTCATTCCTAAAAGTAACTACTTCAGAATATATTTTTTTCAAAAGTGCTGTAATAGCACCATAAAATGATTTATTTGGGTGGGGCATTTGGAAGCAAGTTTGCCTACAACATTTGTAGTGTACCCAGGGCCATTGTGTATTTACAGATAACCCTGGTTTGTTGTCTGAGGATGGACTCTTTCCCCTCCTCACACAGAGGGAGAGTATCGTATGGAATGTGCAGGGTGCACATTAGTTTGAGCTGCCCCCCCTTGTCCCTTCTTTTCCTTTCTTCTTCTTGTGGTGTGTCTCTGTATGTAGCCTCTTCTCTTGTGGGAAGGCCTTCACCTCTGAATGTGCATTCTGCTCTAAAATAGGTTCTTCCTGAACTATACCAGTGTGGTGTGTGTCACAGCCAATGGCCCTTTGCTGAACATGCCTTTCCTGTCATATCCAGTTTTATCCTGACTCAGACAGTTTTAGGCTACGTCTATACGTTCAGCACGCCAACGGCGTAGCTGTAGTGATACAGCTGCACTGCTGCAGTGCAGCAGGTGAAGACACTCTATGCTGATGGGAAAGAGCTCTCCCGTCAGCATAAAAATAACACCTCCATGAGCGGCATAAGCTATGTCAGCTTCTCCCACTGACACAGCACTGTGTGACCAAATGCTTATGTTGCTGTAATTTCTGTCGCTCGGGGGTGGAATATTCACACCCCTGAGCGACATAAATTTTGCTGACATAAGCTGTAGTGTAGACATAGTCTTAGTGTTCCTGTGGACTGAAGTACGACTTGTGGGATGGGATAGAAACAGGTGTTACCTGAAGTAGCTAGGCCTACTGTGTTCTTTGTAGATCAGGAACACAGTTCTAAGGAACAGCCAAGATGATGACGTCTGTGCAGCCCAGGAGAGGTGTGTGGTAAATATTACTTTGATGCCTACCTTTGCATCTCCCAGATTCTGGGGCTGCCTGAGACCACTTCATCCTGTTGATGGGGTGTTCAGCCCACCCTGAAGAGGTTAAGGTGGCTCAGAAAGGGCTAATTCCCTGGGTAGGCTGCACCTATGGGGGGAGACTTAGGCTTGACTGACAAGCACTAATTGAAGATGGAGCCCATCTGGGTAGGAGTAGGTGGGGCTGGAGGCTGTAGTGTAAAGCCATGAACGGAGAGCAGAAGGGGGCTGCAGTGTGAAGGTTTGCAGTCACACTGCGGGCCTAGTGAGGAGAGAAGGAGGAGACCTTGGGAGGGAGCAGAAGCCCTGGGATCCTGAGCCTGAGAGAAGGTGTTGCCCAGAGGGTGGTGGAGAAGGAAGCCTGCAGAGGGTGGAGTAGGAAGGAGCCCAGGGAAACGGCAGCAGTACAGTACAGACCTTGGCTGCTGATTGTAAAGTCCCTGGGCTGGGTTCCCCTTCCAGCCACAGGGGAAGTGGCATAGCTTTGAATTACAGGACTGTCTGGAATGGCACCTGGATAGTTGGTCTGGTGAGACTTTGATATCCCAGAGTGGGAAAACTGCGTAGTGACCCGGCTGGGGGGCCAAGCCATGAAAAGGAAGAACTGTGACTTCTAGAGAACAAGAGGGGCCATGGCATGAACGACCGAAGGAGGGGGCCATCAGAGCAGGCAGAGCTAATCCCCAGATGCAGCCACGAGGAGGTGAATGTACCCTGTTCTGAGCTAAATTCCAGTAGCTCCAATGGCTGAGCCAAATGACTGTCTGCTTGCAGCAGTCTCCAAGAGATCATCTGTTGGCCAAATGTCTGGAAAACAGAGTGATTTGACCATATACCGTCACTTGCTTCCCTGGGCGATTCCACTGGAGATATTCCACTGCAGGGAGATCTCCACTGGCAGTATAAAGGGGCTGGGATGTGACTCAGAATATTCAGATACCAGGCCCCAGCAGCAGTTCCTGACTTTTGCTCTTCCTGTCATGCCTCATTCTGACTGAGAAGGAAGTAGAGGTTTTGCAATGCAGGCATGCCTTCTGGTCATTCCTCCTTCCTTCCCATTTCATTTGGTTTGGTAGGACAGACAATGTGTCTGAGTATCACTTTAAGGCAGAAGCCCAAGGCTGCCCAACCTCCTCTTTTTAACTGAAATTTGCTGTGCGCTTCCCACTTGGCAGAGACTGAAAACAGTTCAGTGGGTTTTTTTTTATAGCCATAATTTAAAAAAATTGCTACACCATTAATATAGTTTTCCTTATTGCTTGTAACTGCAGGCAAATGTGAATGTCTGGGGAGATGGGGGCTGACTGAAACTCTTGTCATTATACTGCAAGAACATTTTTGATAGGCTTTCAACAGCTCCAGAGTTTGTCAACATCACTGTGTGGCTTTTTTAAAGTTCTTTTCTTTAATAGGTCCCAGAACCCATAAAAACATTCAGGTCAGTTGTTTAGTATCTGAATCTTTCCAAGCAATTAGCAGGTAGAATTACCTGCTAGCAGTCAGTATTTTGCCCGTAATCCGTGGGTAGACGCTGCAATGGAGTAATTGCTATCTCTAGTGGCCCTACAAACATGTCTAATTTAAAGTGTCAAGAGGGGTTTTCTTTCTGTTTTTTCATTTCTGATGCCAGGTTGTGAAGTCTCCTTTCTGAAAGCCAGGCTCAAAGTGAGACAGATATATTGAACATGTGGATTTCAAGGAAATGTTTTTCCCATCAATTGAAAATGTGTAAAAGTATTCAGAACTCATTCCCCTACCCGCATGACTTTTCAGCAGGTTACATACACATTGTAGCAGAAACGGATACTCAACTATCCTATCTGACACTTATTGAAGCAGATAAATGCTAACATGCCACCAAACGCCGATGCACCCCTTCAGTAATTCTGAATTGTTTGGGGGTACTATGGCACTCTCTAAGACTGACCTGATAATATCAGCTACTGCTGAGACTTGTGCTTGCTTTTGATTTTCCCATCACTCACATTTTCCAGGAGTGAAACCACAGATGTGCCAAAACTCAGGGAGTGCGTACAGTGACATTTGCAGGATATTTAGCAACAGATTTTTCTATCAACAGTTCTATATCCTGGCTGGCTCTGCTGGTAGATTTGCAACTATTTATAGGAGCAGTCGTAGTGTTGTGGGGTCTGCCTGACTGCTTTATCTTAATGCCCCTTTCTTTGTACCTTTGACTGTGAAAAATTGTTTCTTGATCTATAGTTGACAACAAGGTCTGTTCTCTTGTTTTCATGAAACCCATAAACAGAATATCCTTTAATGATAACAGAGATTATTCTCAATGGGAATGGACTGGGATGGATGGACAGACAGACAGAGACACACACACTCTGTATATATCTATAGACAGCTGTTCATCTATCCACATCTCACTGAGTTGACTTTTGTTTTTCAATGAAAATCACAGCTTCTCTGTTGTAAAAACAAAACTGACAAACAAACAAAAAATCCTAAACAAACCAAATGAGCTTCTTTGAGAGCAGTCCTCAATATATACCCATACCATATTATTTTATTTCTATTACAGTGGCATTTACGGTCCCAGCTAGGCACTCTATACACATAATAAACATTGTTCTAAGTACTTTATACACATATATAAAACAGTCCTTCCTGCAAAATGCTAATAGGGCCAGTTCCTTAGCTGGTATAAACTGGCAAGCTGCACTGAAGTCAATTCAACTATTCTGGATCTATGCCAGCCGATGATCTGGCTCATTGTTTTTTATTCCTTCTGAACCTGTAATCAATACAGATTTGTGACAGTAGAAGTGCATTGTGATAAAGTAGGTCCTAATTATTTGCTTGCTTTCTTTTTAATGTCATTTAAAATTTATGCTTTGAAATCTAAAATACAGCTGGTAGTATTCAGCATTCACCTTGATAATAGATGTAAGGTAAATAGACATATAGGCTGACAGAGACAGACTCTACAGTGAGCATAAGAAAAAAGAACCTGCAGCACATGCTAATGAGTTTTCAAGTTAATACTAATTTCACACCAGGAAAAAAATACTTTTATAAAATAACAGAGAAATGTGCTACTGTTTTAACATAAAAACAAAACAAAATGGGGAGACATCCACTCTTTAATATTAAGAGAAGCAAAACTTAGGTTTAGGGTAAATTCTGGCCTTTCCTCAAGTGCCCCAAAACCTGTACAATGTGGTAACAATTCAGAATATGCCTCATTAGAAGCCAGGCGTAAACTCAGAGTGGAGAACTCACTCAAAACCATTTCCACAACAATATTAAGCAGATTAGAAAATCTAGGTCCTCCTTCAGTTTAAATGGCAGTCAGCAAAGTCTCAGGTAATCCTTGTAACTTTTTGTATAATATGATAAAGAACAGAAGATGTTCCTAGCATATCTGGAATGTAACTAAGCTTTTGCATAATTTGACCTGTGATGGAGATTGTGACTTAGTCAGTGGCAACCTGGCAGATGTGTCATAGTGGCTAATCCTCTTAAGCCCCAAAGCTCTTTGAAAATGGATGTTTTAAAAGAGCAGATTGGAAAACACACTGTTCTTTTATTGATCGTTTTCCTTCAGTGCTTATACTGCCTCCAGTGTTTTCCCCCTGCAAAATGTACCATTCTGGATATAGGATAACTAGCTTGATATAAAGAAAATTATATGAAGATAGCAAGACAGAGCACAGTACACTTGTATTTGCTCACAGTTTTAATAGTGTATTTGTAAGTATAAAGATAAACATAGTGCTACTTCAGCCTACCCTTTCTTCCCAGCACCCACACTTAATAGATGTATTGTGGCTTTACTATTTCTCTCACAGAAAAAATAGCGTAATAGCAATATGAATCAGTTCTAAAAATGAATTCGAGGCAATCTTTGAAATGGCAGTCACAGGAGGGGAAATCAAACTCTACCTGATTAAAAGGGGTTTTAAATAAATAACCTGAGTTAACAGCTGTATCTTTAAATGCAGATATCACTTCTGGATCTGGCAAATCCCAGGTCTGAGCAATAGCTATGCCAGACTTAAGGGATGTTTCACTGAAACTCTATGACACCCCCTGAATTGTGTTCAGTGGCTTCTCTGTTGTTTGGACTGCATCCACAGTTGGTAAAAGGAGAAAATTGGGCCAGTTTACATTCTGTTACAGACCAGCCTCTTGGATGACAGAATTCTTTCCAATCAAAGTGTCGTGAATTACTCCCTATTGTGAACTAATAGGGTGCTAATTAGCATATTTCATTTATTTACTTAACTGGGATAAAAACCATTGGGCACAGGTCCCACTTACAATGGCTACCCAGGGAAGCCACAAACTGCTGTAAATGTTACAGTGCTGCATTAAAAAGATATAGGCTCACGTAAACATAACACACAACACACACACAGACAGAATACAAACATGCATGGCTGTCTAATCACTTCACACCTTGATAATGGTTTAAAACATTAACTAAAGCTGCTTTTCTCTTTTCCAGAGTTTGCTTCAGTGAATACCTTTGGCAGCAAATGCCAGATTCTCTTTGCAGCTGACATGTTACATGCTGGCTCACCTGTTCTCTCTTTAATTCTAGGATACATTAGTCTAGGGTCTCCCTTTCTCTATTTGGCTCAGAAAAGCAAATGGCTGCTATCTGAAAACACACCTTCCCACTTCTGGGCTGCTCTAGGGAACCTGTGTGGTTCTCTCCTCAGTCTATTTTAGAGTAGCCAGGAGCTTCTCTCTGTTACAATGCACCTGCACGGCTACAGATGTTTGCTCAGCAACCTGCAACAATTCTTGAGAATCCCTGTAGTTGCATCAAAGTTATAGCTTTATGACTCCTCTCTTAGCCCCTGGATATGCAAGCCAATGGCTGCCCTAAATAGTGTCTGAACTGTGGGAAATCTCCCTTGGCCAGCTAAGGGGCTTCTATATCCACTGTAAATCACTGCAGCAGTGGTTAGGGGAGGTAGCAGATGTTTTTTATTTAATCACAGGTCTTTCAAGACTTTATTGGTGTTATAAAAACACATTTTGAGAAGTTCTCTCTGCTGAAGAAGGCGGTTACTTTGAGATACAATTCCTTTTTTCACTGCAGTTTACATCTTGCTGAGTTATAAATCTCTAGTTTTGCCCTAAAACAATATAGTATCTATCTACATCAGGGCGGCATCTGCATCAAATGATTAGAAAAGGGCACTTGAAGTCAGGAGTCCTGGGTTGTGTTCTCAACTCTTCTACCATCTCATTGTGTGACACTCAGTGTGCCACAATCTTTGCGCTCTTCAACTTCCTCATCTGTAAAATGGAGAAAATAGTACTTTACCTACCTTTTATCAAGTGTCTTCAGATTTTCAGCAGAAAAGCACTCTGTATCTGCAATAAGTATAATTGATATGAAAAACCTAATGATGGGCACCATAGTTTGAAGAAAATAAGAAATGATCCAAACTGTCAGCCAAAACCATATTCAAAGATAGTCTAAATTGTGTTTTTTTTCTATATTAATGCATGAGTTTCCTGATGTACACCAATATGGGTCAAAAAATCACTAAAACAACGCTGAAGCTGCATTAACGCTGAAGCTGCATTAACGCTGAAGCTGCATTGCCTAAACAGAGCTAGGCACTCTCACAAGAGACTGTTACCATGAAATTTTTAGTCCAATTCCCACATTGGTACACAAGAAATGCTTCTACCTACTCCAATATTGGTATCAGGATGGACTCTTCTACCATATCTTTGTTTCCAAATTAAAACAACTTTTCAGCTGTTATAACATTTGCCAGTTTTCATTATCCTACATCAACCCCTGCATTACTTTTTCCAGTTAGACATATCTCCCTATGCAAATAACATCCCCAGGTACCCTTTCCTACTAGTCAGTTTTACTCTTACTTTTCCCTGTAAATAAACAAAAAGCAACAACCAGCCCAGAAAAATCTTGTACTCCCTGAACAGTGTTGGAAATCAATTGATTCAGTGCAATGCTTCCTGTATTGTACGGAATGAATTACAGTTATAGGACAATATTGCCCTACCCACAGAATGTGCAGAGAAGAAGCAGATTTAAAGCAATCCAAGGATAACAATTTATAAACCAATTAAAGTAAATAGAGATCTGAGCATTGGGAGACATTGCACCTTATTTCAGCCTAATAAGACTTGTTCCCCAGGAGACCCATTTTTTGTGTTCTTCATGTTAAAAGTAATCATACATCCAAGAAAAGCAGCCTTTTTTCTAGACCAAGCTCTATTTAATACCTGTCCTCTCCTTGGTTATAGAAAAATTATTCGGCTCTCCCAGTGTTAATGTACATAATTTTAAGGAGCAGATTTTGCAAAAGGGTAATGCTGTGTCCAGGTACAAAAGTGATAAATATGATATATTTGATGGTATATCCATTTTTAAGACATGTGAAGTGGACAACTTGTGAATTTCCACTCAAGAGTATTCTGCAGACAATACTGAAGGCTGAAGGAGTCCTGTCAGTGGATCCACTGCAGAGTCCTATATTTAACAGGATTTAACCAAGAGAAAAAACATTCCTTGTTTTGGTCTCCCTGGGCCTGCTTGAGCCTCTTTTAGAAGCAATTGGGTCTTCCCAGGGATGCTAGCTCCACAATTTAAGAAGCTCTGCTCTAGGCTTGCCAGTCAATCAGGTATGCCAGGGTGAATTCCAGTAATAATAGAAAGTTTATGAAACCCAAGGATACAAGTCCAGAAACTTGATTCTTGAGCTGTGTGTGGAAGAGATCGCTAGTCAATTTAGCAAAAGTCATTTGAGTTCATCAGTTGTCAGAAATGTACCATATCGGAAAGTTTGTCAGTGGTTAATGAAACAGTTTTTCAGCAATCTTTATCACAGCAGGTCAAAGAGAATCAGTCTGTAATTTGTAATCACTGCTTCTTAATCCTGGATCACCAATCTCTACTGACCTAGGGAAGGACTGTTTGCCGTTTAGCAGGCCAGTGAGGCTTTCTTTTCACAAAATTCACTTAGTCTGACCGTCCTTCTTAATGTTGGATCAACTTTTATCTATTTTCTGCCTTTTTCCCACCAGTCTGAATACTCCATATCCTTTCTATAAAGAGATTTCCTCACTCCTTAGTGTTCTTAAAAAGATTTTTATATGGGAAAGAAACTTTGGAGTTTCTCTGATTCCCGCCCCCCCCCCAAAAAAGGGACAAAACCCACTGACATAATGCATGAGCAGAGAACACCTCTGTTACCTTAAAAGGCTCTTTCTTACTACCATGCAGATATCATAAGGAATGTATATTAACAGATATTAATGCACTACATTTCTCAAGCTCAGTTGTGGATAATAAGAGCAAAGCATTCAGGACAAAGCACCCCAGCTAGTCTGAGACTATACTATATAGTATGAAACCCATGAAATGGAAAACCTCCGATATTCAAACTCCTGTCTTAACTGATGTTTTTTAAAGACTCTCCAAGGTTTATTGTACAATTTTGTTCACTTTTTTTAGTTAAAAACTACCTTTACTAAGTAATTTTTGATAGTCCCTGTAAGTCTTCTCTGTATTCTAAAGTAAGCCCTGATCTATAGTCTATATGGTCAAAATATGTTTGTAACTATATGTATTTTTCCACAACATAAAATATCTTTGTGACCGTAACCAGAATTTTCAAGGAAGACTCATTTTGGTCAACATTATTCTTTTTTTCCCGGCAAAATGTTTTACTGAAAACTGATTTTGACCATCACTTTTTTGGGGGGAGGGGTTTTATCACCAAAGAAAAGTTTGTGGAAAAATTTGAAAAAAAAAAGATTTTTAAAAAAATTTCCCACAAAAAATAATGTTATTTTTGACCAATTTAATCATCCAGCACCAAAGAGTACTGAGCCCACCAAAGAGACATATCCTACTGCTGGAAAAAATCTTGTTTAAATCAGTCAAAAGCGAGATGGACTGTTGAGGTTCCACTGGAGTTTTGCGGGCAGTTTTAGTTCACACTAGCACTCTGGGCTACATGCAGGATCCTAGGTCTTAATTCTCTTTTCCAGCTGAGCTAAATTCAATATAGAAATGCTGAGGGGAATGGGGAAACAGGGCAAAGTGGCACAAAGGTAACTTTATGCTATGTTTGCGTTTTCCAGGTTCTGCAAAGAGCCAAGGGCCTGTGTTATCCTTAGCATAAATGAGGGCAGCCTCAGGGCCTATACTAATCTATGCTTTGCTGCTGCAGTCTTCTATGGGTATGTCTTCACTTCAGAAACAAAAATTTCAGGTTAACTAACAGTGAATAGCAGTGAAGATGTGGCAACTTGGCTTTTAACTTGGCTGCTCAGTTTAAAGCCGTAAATGATGCTGGAGTTGAATGTGAGCTGCTAATCTGAGTTGTAAACTGCATTGCTGTGCCTTTAACCTTAGGAATACCCCACTTTTGCACTGAAAACATACTCTATACACCATTACAGCATACAAAATAGCTGCAGTGCAATAAACTCTGCCCACACATCTTCCTTCCTGTTTCATCCCCATGCATGCCTCCACACTGAGGGGTGTGAGGAGGGGTTGTTTTTGCCAGCTCTATGCTACTGGGGAATCCTTCTTACATTGGATATTCTCTAGAGGGAGTACTATTGATTTGCTGCCACTTTATGCTAGAAGAGCTGGCGTTGAAGAACTATCCCCTTTGCTGCACATCACAAAAAGGCTGAAAGTAGCAGAAATTAGCCCAAACCCTTTGAAAGGGGGAAACCCATCACAGCAGAAATTTCTTCCCCTACCTTCACTTCCTGTTATCTGAAGACCTTGGCGTGATCAGTGCATGGCTGAGACTGCAAGATATAACAGGGCAAAACAGAATTAGAGGGGGGCTCAAGTACCCAACAATATACAGCTTTCCTGTCATCTTTAACTCTCACACAGTTCTGCTACATTCTCTTTTATTTCAGTGTTCATACCAGGCTCACCCCCAGGGTCATGTACTTCACGGAGGTGTGAGTGCACATGTCAGTTCCGCTATAGATGTGTGCGTGCCTCATGCACAGCTGACAGGGATTTTTTATCTCTCAGAAGTACCTGTCAGGGTGACTTGAGCGTCCCCTGTCGTGGTGCTGGTATAAGAGTGGGGAGCCACCCCTGACCCCCCCTCAATTCTTTCTTACTGCCAATGATGGTTGTTGGAGTGATCTCAGCGTTGTTTACTCAAGTGTTTTCCTATCTTGTTGTAAAAAGCTGAAATTAATTATTGGTAGCTTTTCGAGTAAGTTAGTACTAAGTTTCTGAGTCCTTTGGGAGTTTTTTTTTCCTTTTGGTACTGGTCTCGGTACCAGAATGATGCCTCGCTCCCCAGAATTTAAGACCTGTGGGACATGTTCAAAGCCCGTGCTAGTCAGTGATACTCATCCAACCTGCCTGAAGTGCTTAGGTGAGGCCCACGTTAGTGACAGGTGTCACATCTGCAAGGGCTTCAAACCCCGCCCAAAGAAGAATAGAGCAGTGAGGCTTAAGTGTTTGGTTATGGAAGCAGCATTTCAGCCCCAGCTTGAGTCATTGTATGGGGAGAGCACTTCAAGTACTTCAGCGCAGGTATGAAGTGCTCCACCAGACATATCTTCAGCTCATTGATCCCCAGTTTCAAAGAAGACACTCAGACCGTCCTTGGACTCAGTGTCTTGTTCATTGACCTCAGTACTGAGACAAGATGGACCAAGGGCTGTATAAGTGTGTGGCAGACAGAGCCACTCCAGAAGCCTTGCTTCCTAAGAATGGTTTGCTGCCTCTGGAGCCTGTGCCAGGCCCATCGAGGCTGTCCCCTTAGAGACCTCTAAGGAGCCAACAGATGATGCCACTCCCTTCTACCACAGGGGCACATGCAGCCTCAAGAAACTTGCTTAGCCCCTCAGTACCAATTTCACCAGCAATTGAAACTGTCCAACTGGTTCCCACTCCAGAGGCTTACCCCTCACCACACAAAGAACCCACAGTATCACTACCTAGACGTCCTCTCAAACCAGTTTTATTGAAAGGGAAACCTCCAATGACTTTGGTACCACCATCCCTGAGTTCAGGATACTGCTCTCTGGTACCATTTGCGTCGGCACCTCCATTATCAGAAACCTCTGACTCCTTGTCCTCTGACTCAGAAATGTAGTCCTCTGTATCCTGGCTGGGATAAAACGCTAACTCCTTCAAGGTCGTCAGGGTCATGGACAATGGAGCAGTCCCAACAGTGGCCTTTTCCTAAGGGACAATAAGCCATACGAGGACGGGTCCATACCAGTGACCATTCTGGGCTCCATGGGGCATCTGTCCTCTAGCCAGGCCTCAACCATCTTGACAATCGTGGGGAGCACATCAGACATTAAGGCACCAGGAACATCGTTCTCTGGTATTTGATGTTGAGATAGGCACTGAGAGCATCACTCTTCTGTGTCTGGTACAGTGATTGGTCCTGGCCAGCCCGGTCCTTCTGTATGAGGAGATTCTGGCGGACAAGTAAAACGCCCGGACCGCTACTAATAATTTGAATATTGATTATCATTCTTATTGCCAAAAGCAGCACAATCAATAGGATTTAGCAGGCCTGAAACAGCTTTAGCATATCTAAGCAAGCAGACAGGAGAGAAGGGGATTGAGTGGGGAGCCTGACCCTCTGTCCTTCCTGATAAGATCGCTGTTGAAATTGCTGAGGTATGTGTTTTGGAAAAACAGAGAACTTATTTATGTCTGCCCTTTGGAATATGATTGTCAGAGCCCTCAAGAAATGTGGGCTCTGCAAAAACACATCTGTCTAATTAATGGTTTGGGGAAACCTCTTGCTTAAACTTTGAAGTTGTTTGCTTAACAAGTTTTGCTATTGACATGTTGTTGTTACATTAATCCAATAAATAAGAAGAGAAAGTATGGAGTGGGCGGACTCTTCATAGACACAGTTTAGGGTCTCCAATGGCAGCTGAAAGACTGGCCAATCGGAAGGCTGTCACTATATCACTTGAGAGCCACACCAAACTTCAGTGATTATTGAGGGTTGGGTGTTTTAACTTGAAGATGTGTATAAGTGTTTGAGGCTAGAATAAAGTGCAGCTTTAAGTGAAAGCACTCTTGTATTGTATTGTTTGTGCTAAACACCTATTGGTCGGACAGCTGTGTCTCCATTGATTTATTTCCGACCACCACCTCACCAAGTCTAGTAGTTACCAAGAGCTTTGGGTTGAAAGAACCCTGGGTAACTCTTCCAGAGTAGTTTCTCCACCCAGTGGCGTACCTTGGGTATCTGGCAGCCGGGGACCAATATTTGTATATGCAACTCCCTGGCGGTGGTTGGGGGTCTGCGGGCCCATTTCCCACTCTCTCCCACTCCCCCACCCACTGTGGGGACAGCGAGTGCGGCGGCAGTGGTAGCTCTAAGAAGGAGGGCCCGGCTGGTGCCCCTCCCAGGCCAGCACCTGGTGGGGAGCGGGAGCAATGGGGAAGATGCCCCCGGGACACCTGGCAGCGTGGGGGGGCTGCTTGGCCCCTGTGCCGCTGGGGTCCTCATGGCTCCCTCATTGTGCCCAGCGCAGGGGTTGAGTGGAGGGCTTGGGTTGGTGCAGCCACCAGGGGTGTTAGTGGGGGGGCAGTTCCTCTGAGGAGTGCCCGGGTGTATGCCCCCCCCTTTTGTCTCTCAGTATCCCACTGTCTCCACCACAGATTATGGAGTTGCCACCACCTCAGACACTAGTTGCATCTTTGTCACCAGGTGAAACTATTGATGCAGTGGGAGATTCAGCTCTCCAGAAGACCACCAAGGCCCACCAAGACCTCCTGAAAAAATGGCCTTGATGCTTAGCATCCAGGCAGAAGAGGCATATGACCTTTCACAAGTCGGAGGACACCTTTGTGCTTGTCACTCCAGCTAAGGATGCTCTGCCAATCAACAAGGCAATCATGGAACTGGTCAAGATTCTTCCCTGGCTCCCCCAGCAAAACGAGCTGAGAGCAGATACTTTGTCCCCTGTAAGGGCTATGAACATTTTTATATTCATCCCTCCCTGGGTTCTCTTGTGAGGCAACTGCCAATCAGTGGGAAAGACAGGGACAATAAGCCTCCACACCTAAAAGCAAGGACTCAAAAAGAGTAGACTTGTTTGGTTACAAACTTTATTCCTCAGGAGGCCTGCAGCTCAGGATTGCAAACCAACAAGCACTCCTGAGTCGATTACACACTCTGGGATAACATTGTTGAATTCAAGGACAAATTACCAGAGGATTGCAAGCAAAAGTTCTCAGTGATGGTGAAGGAGGGTAAACTGGTCAACAGGATAGTCTGGATAGTGCAGATTCGGCAGCTCGAACCCTGGGATCAGCAGTTGCTGTGAGAAGGTGTTCATGGTTGTAGGCATCTGGTCTACCTGCAGAAGTCCAACAGACCATACAGGACCTTCCATTTGAAGCCTTACTCTGTTCTCCAAGAAAACTGATGACAGGCTTCACAGACTTAAAGATTCCAGGGTAACATTCAGATCTCTTGGAATCTGCACTCCAGAGATGAAAAGAGAGCATTTTCATTGACAACCACCTTTTCAACACCGTAGCTTTCCTCCTCATTCCAGATCCACCTGGGAAAAAGGGAAGGAGTTATAGAAGGTGCTCTCCACCGTCCTCCTCTTCAGCATGAATGAGCTCAACACGTCCAGCTGCCTCTTCCAAGGAGGCATTTTGATAAGGTAGTCATCAAGGGAAGCATGCCAGTCTCCTCACTTTCATCTGTTGCCCCTTTTTTATTTACTAATCGCTTGTACAGCTTCCTAAGTGCCTGGATCCCAAGTAATATCAGACCAGTGGGTCTTAAGCATGGTGGAAGGGAGTATGCCATCCAATTTATTTCAACCCCTCTCTCCCACTCTTCAGACCCATCTGAGATCTAAGAGAGGTGAACAAATTCCTGAAGAAAATAAAATTCCATGTGGTTACCTTAGTATCAGTTATCCCTTTCCTGGAAAAAAGAAGACGGATGTGCTGCCCTCGACTTGAGGGAAGCTTACTTCCACATTGCAGTATGTCCCACTGAAAGTTTCTCATGTCGCTGTGAATGGTCGAAACTATCAGTTCACAGTACTTCCATTCGGCCTGGCAGCTGCTCCTTGGCCATTCACAAAATGCATGGTGGTAGTGTAGCAGGCCCTCTTAAAAAATTAGGTGTCCATGTATTCTAATATCTGGATAACTGGTTGAATAGAGGTCAATCAGAGGTTGATCAGAGTGTCAGGTCCTGTCCAGCATATCTACTGCTCTATCCATATTCAGTGCTTTGGGGCTCTGACTGACTCAAGAGAAATCAATACTGAGGCCTATTCAGACGATAAAATTCATTAGCACAGTCCTCAACTCCACAAAGGCAATGGCTTTTCTGCCACAAGCCATATTTGAAAGCATTCGAGACCTAGTACTTCAAATTAAAGCTTAACCCCTCACAACAGCACACAAATACCTCATCCTGTTGAGTCAAATGACATCATGTACCTATGTAGTGCAATACTCCAGACTGCAATTCAAGATGTTGCAGACATGGCTAACATCAATATATGCCCTGAATCATTCACCAGTTGGGCAAGTCGGTTCAAATGCCAAGAGCTACTCCTGTCATCTCTGGATTGGTGGAGAGATCCTCTAAAAGTTTGTGTGGGAGTTCCCTTCCTTCCCATACTACCAACACTCATGCTAATCACAGACACATCATCTTTAGGCTGGGGGGCTCACATTTGGGTCCTTGAAGACTCAAGGTTTTCAAGGCCAAGAGGCTCACATACACATCAGAGAGTTAAGAGCAGTATATCTAGTCTGCTCAATCTTTCTTCCCCAAATAGTGGGAAACAATCTATTGATTGTGATCGACAACTCAGTGACCATGTTTTACATAAACAAGCAAAGAGAGTCACCGCTAAATCAATTCTACCAGGAGGCAGTTTGCCTCTGGGATTTTTGTATAACCCACTCGATTCACCTTCAAACAGCTTACCTTTCATGGAAATCAAACATACTAGCAGGCCAGCTGAGAAGATCCTTCACTGATCAACACAAATGTTGATTACGCCCAGGCATGGCCAGATCCAGCTTCCAACTCGGGGGGATTCCCCAAGTTGACATTCTTGCAACAAGGGCCAACAGAAAATACTGTCAGTTATGTTCCGGGGAAGGTGGCTGGTCTTAGCCCAGGCTCCTTAATAGATGTCTTTCTCCTGTCCTGGGAGAAGTGCCTTCTATACACCTTCCCTCTGATTCCTTTGCTTCCCAGAATTGTGTCCAAATTAAAAAGGGACCATGCTCATTTCATCCTAATAGCACCACATGGCCCCATCAATATTGGTACTCAGTCCTACTGACACTGTCAATTAGAGCCTTCTCTATCCCTCCTGTTGAATCAAAACATAATTTCCTAAGACCATGGCCACATTCTCCACTGTAGCCTCCAAGGTGTCCATCTTGCATCATGGATGCTCCATGGCTAAGGCCCTTTGAAAGGTCCTGCTTAACAAGAAGTTCAGAATGTACTTCTAAATAGTAGAAAGCACTCAGCTAGGACACTTATCTGGCTGTGTGGAAGTGCTTCTCCATTTGGTCATGTGAGAACGGTGTGTCTCCTTGGCAAGCATTCCTGAACATTGTGCTGGACTATCTTCTAGATCTAAAACAGAGCCTGACTATAAGTTCTGTAAGGGTGCATTTAGCTGCTGTCTCGGCTTTCCATATACAGATAGATAATAGGCCCCTTTTCTCCAACCCCATTGTTACTCAATTCCCAAAGGGCTTGGTCAGATTATACATTCAAGTGTGGGACCTTGTCCCTCCTTGGAATCTCAGTTGAATCCTGGCAAGTCTAATGGGACTCCCTTTTGAACCCCTTGTGACATGCTTCCTCCTTTTACCTCTCTCTGAAGGTGGTATTTCTAGTAGTGATCATCTCAGCCAGGAGGGTTGGTGACTCCTTTTATTCAGATTTTTATAAGGATAAAAGGATCTGGCCGCACCCAAAGTTCCTTACAAAAGTAGTCTCTGGTTTTCACATTAACCTAGCTATCTATTTGCCCAATTTTTTTCCAAAACTCCATCACCATGAATATGAAGAAAGGCTTCACTTGTTGGACGTGACAAGAGCACTAGCTTTCTACTTAGAGTATACTAAAATGTTCCAGACTTTTACACAGCTGTTTGTCACAGTTGCTGACAGAGTTAAGAGCAATCCTATTTCCTTCCAGAAAATCTGTTCCTGGATCTCTTCCTGAATCTGTTTGCTATCACCGGACTAACACGACCCTGCCAAACTAGAGTACTGGGGCATTCTACTAGAGCACAAGTAACTTCTGCATCTTTGTTGGCTTGAGTATCAGATGTTGACCTTTGTAAAGCGGCAACTTGGTCTTCAGTCCATCCCTTCACTTCTCGTTACGCCATTACCTGTCAGTCCAGAGACGATGCCAGTTTTGGACAGGCGGTTTTACACTCGCTATTCAGATAGACTCCAACCCACCTCTGTAGCTGTTTGCTTGTGAGTCACCTACAGTGGAAGTGACATATGCAATCACTCGAAGAAGAAGAAACAGTTAGTTGTTTACCTTTCCGTAACTGTTGGTCTTCAAGATGTTGTAGATGTCCATTCCATAACCCGCCTGCCTTCCTCTCTTTATCAGAGAACATCTGGTACAAAGAAACTGAGGGGACTTGGGGTGCCCCCTTATATCAGCACACAATGGTGTGCAGCAAAAGGAGGTGCTCAAGCCATCCCAGCAGGTACCAAAAGAAAATCTGACATCTGTGCATGAGATGAGTACACACCTACAGTGGAATGGACATGTGCAACACATTTCAAAGAACAACTGTTATGGAAAGGTAGGTGACCATTTCTTATGTTAGGTGTGAATGTATCCTTCATTTATCATTCTGAATGAGGTTTTAACTCACTCCATAACAAGGTTTCACCCAGCTCATAACAGCTAGCATGCTAGTGGTGTGATGGTTTTGCATGACAATTCCATGTTGTCCATTATGTCTGCCTGTCAAGCAGTGGAGAGAGACAGTCCAGGGAGAATGGAAAGCTGCTCCTGGCTGTAGGAATTTTTCAGCTGCATATGTATATTTGTTTCTTTTGACAATAGGATAAAACTGCTCAGAGGGGGCAACTAACTCTCTTGGGCTAATGCGATCCATCTCTGCACACGAGATGTACTCTGATATTTTACACTTCATTAATTTTTTTGTTATTGTGTCATTTGCTCTGTCCCTCTGTTACATAATCAATCTTCCTATTATTTGAATTCGCTCCTTCTGCTGAAACTGATAGGTACAACAGCTGTAACAGAAATAGATGAATATTTGGGATTTTGGCTCAGTGACTTATTCTGAATATATTATTTTCTTAGCCTCTTTATCCTTTAGAGAAGTTTTTTTTTTTCTTAAATTTGCAAAACACTTCTCAATTAAAATATGTAATAAGTTAATCCTTGTGTCTTATTTCTGGATCTCAAAATATATCATTTCAGGGATACTGAGTTAACCATAGTCTATCATTTTAGGAATTGTATAGGTAAGAAATCCTCATAAAAATGAAACTCTAGCATCCCATTTGACCAACTGTGCAGCACAATGTAAATTAAAATTTAAAATAACTGGAAAAAGCAATGGTATTAATTTTAAAATAAATCTGTCAACTCCCTGGTACAAGGATAAATAATATCGTCCTCTCTCTCTCTCTCTCTCTCTCTCTCTCTCTTTTAAAAAAAAACTAAATCTATATATGTTTTCTCTTGGTTTTATTTTGCAAAATCTGTAAGACTGAGGAGCTTTCTTCTTCCTCAAAGAGGTATTGTGATGAAATCTTTGCAGCATTGCAAGGAGACAGTGTTATATACTAGATAAGGCAGTGGTCGAAGAGTAAGGGCCTGTCAACATAGAGACACTGTACAGAAAACTGGGATGAAAATCTGCATTGCACTTGATGCTACACACTAACTTTCCATGTGGAGCCTGCTGCCATGCACTAAAAGTTCTGTAGTGCACTTTGATTTACTGCTGGTTGTAGTAGGGCAGAATGAACTATGGAACTTTGTGTGCCGTAGCAGCGCCCACACGGTGACTTAATGTGTAGCAGGCGAGTGTGCTGTGGATTAACATCCGGTTTGCCGCACCCTGAAGGGTATGTCTGCCCAGCAGCTGCCAATTGTAATTCTCAGCTCTGGTAGATATACATGTGCTAGCTCTCCTCCAGCTAGCATATTAAAAATTGCAGTGTGGCTGCAGCGGTGTGGGCATGGCTTGGCCTAGCCACCAGAATACAACCCTTTCCAAGCTTCTGTACAAGTATTCTGGCATCTAGCCTGAGCTGCTACCTTGTGCTGCCGCAGCCACACTGCTATTTGTGGTGCACTGGTTTGAGCAGAACTAGTGTGTTTATATCTACCCTTACCTTAGTCTCCCTGTGGAGAAGCCTTACGAAAGGCCTGCTTCTATTCCCACCACTGTCACTGATCTTGGGCAAATCACTTCACCTCTCTATGCCTCTGTTTTCCTTCCACATTTTGACTGTCTCTTTTCAATTTAGATGTCAAGCTGTTCATGGCATGGACTGTCTCTTACTATGTGTCTTTTAGAGTGCCTATGGGACCCTGGTCGCATTGAGGATTCTGGGTGCTACTGCAATTCAAATAGTAACACTGGGTTTGTTTGCTATTACTATAAACTGAGTGTTTCAATGGCTAAGTTTTATGTCACTGTTTAAAGCATGTGAATCACATACTGAATACTAGTTGCAGGTAGTTCACATAATAGCAACCTCTTCAGCATTCTAGGTAATAGTTTTTGTTTTCTTAAGAGCTAAATGCTCTCTATCCCTGGTAATGCACAATGAGATTCCCATTTTTGCCTCAGTGCAATAAATGACCCCAGCTTGCTTGGAGTTGACATCATGATTTTGAGGTACAGAGATTTCTATAGATCCTACCTTTAATAATATGTTATTCTTTGTAAGGTGATGTTTCTCAGCTGTATATACAAAGATCTATAGTAATGGTTGCTTTTCTGTATCCTGGATCAGAAAATTTCATACATCCTTTTGTAAATAAGTAAAGTTAGAGAAAGAAAAGAAAAGCGACAAAGAGAATTGTTGAATCAGACTTGAAGTGCTTTGCCAAACAAAAAAGAAGTTCAAACTGCATTGTAGATTTGGGTTAGAAAGTGGTAATTTTAAATTGTTGGGTGTCAAGCAATTTTATTTTTAAAATTACTAAAATGTTTAGTTTAAAGAAAGAAGAAATGGTAACTCACTGGCTCTGAATAACTGTTCCTCTTACTGCCAGCTCAGGGTTGTGACTCCCGCTTTTTTGGTGTCCGAGGTCCTTTTACATACTTCAGGAGGTACCATTATTAAAACCAAGCAAGATAATCACAATTATTAACTATGGCTATTTTTAGTATTGAAAAGGGAAAAGAAAACATTCAACCAGATAACAAAGATGATAGAACATAAGTGATAAAACTGGTTGCCTCTGTTACAAATCTCTTCTATATGTCTCTCAGTGGAGAACTCTTAGCAGAAATTATGTCTCTAGAAGCAGTCCATCTCCGGGGGCATTCTTTTGTTGGGTAAATTAAGACCAAACTATAAACATGCAGAATATTGTTTCCCAAATTTATAGAAAATCCTGTCTTAGCATCTTATTAAATATTTAAAACAGTTAATGCATGGGCACAATAATTTTGTGTAAGGGCAGGTGAAACCTATCTGGTTATAACTAGCTAGTTTATAATTGGGCAAAGTAAGCAATCTTAACTAAATCTTATTTATTGAAGAAAATACTTAAATCAGAATCCATTGAGAGAGGGCAATTACAAACGTTAAGACTCTTGAATTCAATTAAATCCCACTACTTCATTTTTTAACAATGTTTGGCCCCTGTCTGCTCTCCAATAGACAGTCTAACCCATAGGGTTGCCACCTTTCTAATCACTGGTAATCAGACCCCCAAACCGCACCCCCTTCTCTGCCTCTCTCCCTAAGGCCCACCACATTGCTCGCTCCTCTTCTCCCTACCCTCTATTGCTTGTTGGATCATCTCAAGGAGTGTGCCTGTAGGTAGGAGGTGATGCCAGCTGAGCAGGATCAGGCACAGGTTAATGATCTGGCACCTCCCTCCACCCTGTGGGAACCGGACTTTTGGTTCAGGTGCCATTTAGGGTTTCCAGGTCTCCAAAAACCAGGCACCTGGCAACCCTAAACTGCACCTGGACACAGAAGCCAAAAACTAGATGGTTGGCAACCCTGCTAACCCAGTGGTTCTCAACCAGGGGTCCACATACCCCTGGAGGTACGCAGAGGTCTTCCAGGGGCTACATCAACTCATCTAGATATTTGCCTAATTTTACAACAGGCTACATAATAAGCAGTGCTAGCGGAGACAGGGCAAACTAAAATTTTATACCGACAATGACTTGTTTGTACTGCTCTATATGCTATACGCTGAAATGTAAGTACAAAATTTATATCCGAATTGATTTATTTGATAATTATATAGTAAAAATAAGAACATAAACAATTGTTCAGTAATAGTGTGCTGTGACTCCTTGTATTTTTGTAAGTAAGTAGTTTTTAAGTGAGGTGAAAATTGGGAGGTATGCAAGACAAATCAGACTCCTGAAAGGGGTACAAAGGTTTGGAAAGATTAAGAGCCACTGTCTAATCATTTGGTGATTAACAGGAAAACTGTTAGTGTCTTAAATTACAACAGTACTTCCATATCACCATACAATAATTACAGGAGTTTTTAAACTAATCCCTTAGCAATGTCTTAGTTCATTCTCTTTCACCAATCCATGTTAAAGTCTTGGAGAGGTTTTCCTGGGATTGGTTTCTTCTTGAGTTTTCTCTGTTTTCTAGGTGTCTGTTGCTTGCTTGTGTTTTTGAGCAAGGTGTGTGTGTGTGTGTGTGTGTGTGTGTGTGTGTGTGTGTGTGTGTGTGTGTGTGTGAGGGGAGTGCTCACTGCAGAGTTTTTATACTCTTCTCCTTCCCATTTCCATGATGTAATAGACAGACACATCTCTTTCAGGTTTGTTTATTGGTCATTCTTTTATTGGCTCAGCACCTTGTAGGGTCATCCTTAGGAATCTCTTCATCCTGTCAGTAGGTCGTTTGCTAATACATATATGCAGTGGGGTTGTAACTTTCTAGACAGTTATATTTAAGTTGTGATGGGAGAATCTGACAACATATTTACAGTTAGTTTTAACTTTTTCTTTTTCTTTAGTCAATGTCTGAATTTTCTTTAATTTCATTAGAGTACAACAGGAAATTAAATTGTTTTCAAAAAATGCAAGCACTCCTATTCTTTATAGAAATCTTAGTATAGTTACATTTAAAGTTTTTAGTTCTCAAACAGTTATTTAAATAGTCAATAATTCTTACAGTCTTTAGCTTAAATAGCTAGTAAAGAAATTGTTGATTTGATAAGAATCATCATATTTCTCCCAAAATTGTTGTCTTCCTGAGTTGTGTGAGGGAGTTACTTGAGTGCTGCCAGTAATCAATTAACTTCCCATTAATAAAAATACGCTATATTCAAATGCTTCTTTTATTTGTAATCTCTTTAGCAAGGCCGTTAGATTCCATGCTGGTACATGAAGCATTTTGCTATTTACATAGCAATGACATTAGGCGCTATACCAGGAGAGAGCTGACATATTTGCAAGTCTGCATTTCACAAAGGTATTTGTCATTTCAACATCAAGAAATAAACAAAAGGTTTAGAACATCTCCAGTGACGTGTTTTTCCTAGAGGTTTGGCTGGGCTCCATTTATGGCCAAGGCTTATTGCTTCAATAAAATAGTCCTACATTCCTTTTCACAATCAAGTCTTCTCCTAAAACATGAATGTTTTACATGGTTTGTTTTCTTGAGATAAGGATTATGTTTGTTCCAAACTGGAATTTTATATAGGAGGTGCCCTGATCTTGATGAAACACTCTTGATTAGTTGCTGTGAGGTGGTATACCAACTCTTCATGGGGCCTGAAGGGGTTAATGAGCACCTATGGATACAATGAGCCTCACCACACTACACCTGCAGTAGGTGGAGGGCGGTATTAAAAAGGCTGAACCTGGCTCGGTAAGTCTTGACTAAGGAGGAGAGCAGATCTCTGGGTCTTACTCATTACCAGGAGCCTGGGTGGAGGCAGGGAGCGGAGGGGGACTACTGGCAAACAGAGCATCCCAGGATGAAGGTATCTCTGCAACAGGGAGCCTAAGACTGTTGGGAAAGAAAGTGGCAGGAACTGAGTCCATCCAGGACTCTGAGTGTTGGTGGAAGGCCTGCAGAAAAATTCCAGCTGAGTTAAGGGACTGCCCTTGCGAGGGGAGTGGAGAAAACTGTCCTTCAGCAGAACCACCTGGCTGCCAGAACGTGCACTGAGCTGGTGGAAGAGACTTAAAGAGTGCAGAGCAATCCTGGTCAACCCTGGAAGAAGCGGGACTATATGTGATCCAGCTAGAGAGATGAATTGCAAGAAGAAGCAGACCACCACTGTGCTGGAATGGCCGTCAGTAGGAGATGCTAAACGAGGAGAGCCTGCAAGGGTGTGCTAGCCAGTGAATCACATGTTCGTTGCCTTTTAGACCACATGCAGTTGACCAGCTGTGGTATACAATAAAAACTCCTATTAAATATTCTATCTAAAGCCCCAATCACAACAATCAATCTTGCATCCATTTTTCAAAACACAGTATAAAAGGAATTGGAATAAAAGGCTAGAGCAAAATAAAATTTTAAATGCAGCTTTTCTGAATTTATATAAACACTCAGGTAATAAACATGGTTTGTCACTAACGAGGACTATTTTGCTGACATTTGCTTATCTCTGGGCAACCGAAAAGCAGAAGCCCTCTGCAATTTTTTTTTAACTAACTAAAAAGTACACAGGTACTGTTATATTTCAAGTATCCTGGCTATAACACACTTGTAACAATATCTTAATAGTACTTAAGTACACGTAGTCATGATTTGATTACAATTATAATGTGTAAACAGAATAAAGTCCAGACCAGTTTTATTTATATATTTGTGTGTGTGTGTGTGTGTGTGTGTGTTTGTTATAATTGATGCTTTAATAGAGCCAGTTTTACAAAGCTGAAAACAACTGAGCCAAATCATCTGGGAGGAAGAATTTAATCAGAAAAATGTGAATGATAATTAGGAATCATTTAAAGAATGCCTTATTAGATGCCCCAAAAGTCACATTTGTGGAAGAAGGCTGTTGTGGTTTTAAAAACAAACACAAACAAACTAACCTGGTCTACAGGGGAACTGAAAGCAACTATAAAAATAATATATAATAAATGGAAGAAAGGGGGAGATTGATAGTAATGAATATATAGCAGGAGATAGGAACTGTAGAAAATTGATACGGGAAGCAAAGAGATAAAAGGAAAAATCTATGGTCAGCAGAGATAAGGAGAATAAGAAGGAGTTTTTAACGTATATTTGGAAAAAAAGAATCCTGACAATGGCATTGGTCCATTACTAGAAGGACATAGTAGAATTATCAATAAAAATATTGAAAAGGCAAAAGCATTAAATATTTCTGTTCCGTATTTGGAGACAAAACAGATAATTTAGTCTCTCATGATACGATGATAACAATCTTTCCATTACATTAGTATCTCTGTGGGATGATAAACAGAAGATGCTAAAGTTAGACATTTTAAACTCAATAGGTCCAGATAACTTGCATCCAAGAGTTTTAAAAGAGCTGGCGCTGGAGTTTGTTGGGCCATTAATGTTGATTTTTCAATAAGTTTTGAAGTCCTGGAGTAGTTCCAGAAGACTGGAAGGAAAAAAGCTAATGTTATGCCAATTTTTAAAAAGGAGAAATGGGATGACATGGGTAATTATAAGTCTGTCAGCCTGACATCAATCCCTGCCAAGATAATGGAGAGGCTGATATGGGACTCCTTTAATAAAGAATTAAAGGCAGATAATTTAATTAATGCAAATCAAAATGGGTATATGGAAAATAGATCCTGTCAAACTAACTTGCTTTTTTACAATAAGATTACTGGTGTGGTTGATAAAAGTAATAGTATTGACATAACATACTTAGACTTCTATAAGGCATTTGACTTGGTATTGCACAAAATTTTGATTAAAAACTGGAACTATATAAAATAAACATGGCACATATTAAATGAATTAAAAGCTGGTCAACTGATAGGTCTCAAAATAAAACAAGCAATTGTCATTGAATGGTTGTGTTTCCAGTTGGGTTCCACAGAGACTGGTTCTTGGCCCTATGCTATTTAGCATTTTTATCAATAACCTGGAAGAAAACATAAAATCATCACTGATCAAGTTTGCCCCATGATACAAAAATGGGGGAGTGGTCAATAATGAAGAGGACTGGTCACTGATTCAGCATGATCAGGATTGCTTGGTAAACCAGGTGCAAGCAAACACTATGTGTTTTAATACAGCTAAATGCATACCTCTGGGAACAAACAATGTAGGCCATATTTACAGGAGAGGGGACTTTATACTGGGAACCAGTGACTCTGAAAAATATTTGGAGGTAATGGTGGATAATCAGCTGAACATTCTCTCTGAATGTGATGCTGTGGCCAAAAGTGCTAATGAGATCCTGGGATGCATAAACTGAGGAATCTTGTATAGGAACAGAGGACTTATTTTACCTCTATATTTGGTACAGGTGTGACTGTTGCCAAAATATTATGTCCAGTTCTGTTGCTCACAGTTCAAGAACAATGTTGATAAGTTGCGCAGTGTCCAGAGTAAAGAGGAATGAGAATGACTGAAGGATTAGAAAACCTGCCGCCTAGTGGAAAACTCAAAAAGCTCAATCTATTTAGCATAAAGAAAAGTTTAAAGGGTGACTTGATTACAGTCTATAAGTATCTACATGGGGAATAAGTATCAAATAGTCTATCAGAGAAAGGTATAACACAACCCCATGGCTGGAAGTTAAAATTAGACACATTCAGACTGGATATATACATTTTTGACAGTGAGGTTAATTAACTGTTGGAACAATATAGTGCAAGGGTGGTGGTGGATTCTCCATCAATGACAATTTTAAAATCAAGATTGGATGTTTTTTGTAAAAAATAAGCTCTAGTTATTATTTTGGAGAAGTCATTATGCTTGGGTTATACAAGAGGTCAGATTCGATGATCACAACGATCCTTTCTGGCCTTGGAATATATGAATATTCAATAATGGTGTAAACAAGTTTGTAATGACATTAAAAGTTATTATTTATCAATATCATTTTGCATTAATATTGAGGTCCCTCCTTTACAGATATGCAAATATATTCCTTTGCAGCCGTCAAGACTTATCAATGACCTAATAAAGACTCTTCTAATTTGCTGTTTCTTCAAGACTCCACAGACCTATCTCTAATATGTGAATCCTTATCAGAATTTCAACAAGCTGAGTGACATTATGGACCACTGATAGCTTTGGGAAATTGAACAGGATCTGAACACGTCCAAAAAGAGACTGACTCAAACTCCATTTGAAATAGCCTAGAAAATAAATGTATAGTGCATAATGTTTTTTAAAAAACTTTTCTATATGACCACTTCTCTTTGAAAATTATCAAACAATTTAGACTGTTGCAATATCTTTGAAAGTGTTGAAAAAAAGATAGCGTGCACAAAGACTAATTGCAGTTTAGTGATAGGTATCTTCCATTATGTTACACTATTTATTATTTTTCACCACTTGTTTTATTAACATGCATCTGGAATTACATGTTGCTTTAATCTTCTTGAAAGGTTCTGTCATTATTTATTGTCTCAGTGCCTCAGGTCCCACTTTTTGTTTTATATTAGCTATGCCCGCTACTTTTGACTTGAAAAGAAATATCATTGTTTTAGTAGATGTAGGAATGATTTTTTTTTAATAAAACATAACAGAAAATCAGTTGTGTGAGCAAATACTATCCTCAGGCAAAATAACACCACTTTACTGCAACTACTATCACACTGTAAATGTTCTCATCGCATAGCTTCTTCGAGCTACTCAACTTTTTTTTCCTTCCACCACCACAAGCTTCGCTCCTATTGCTGCTTTACAAATGACAGGTTCCTCATTCTTCCCTCTGTTAAACGTGTATAGTAAAAGCAGAATATTTTAAATTGTCTAAGGCCAGGGCCTGTTGTCCCTTCAGACAGGAAGAGTTAAGTTAAGCAGTTCACCAGGGCATCGGGGTTGTGAATGAGATAGAGCATCCTGGTAGCCTTTCATGATTTTATAGATTTTTTCATAAATAAGGAAAACTGCCTCAGAAGACATTCCACTTCCTAAGAAATGCACAATTAAAACACAGCCGAAGAAGCATGAGATCTGTGAGCTTTGACTATGATTTCATCCCTATAGAGGAGAAAATATTTTTAATTCAGGATTTTTCCCCCTTTGGTCCTGTCATTCAGTAATAGTTCAGTAAGATATTGTAATTGAAGAATGAAATAACAGTCCATCATAGAAGATTAGTAAAGATAATTATGAATTCTGTTCACAAAGACACATGTAAGCATTCCTCCTAAGCCACTGATCTTTCATATTCTAAACTTTGACTTTAAAATGAGCTATTTTTTCTAAGCTGTTTTTTATATATCAGGCTCATATTGGTAAATTTATAATTTACAGAATATATGTAGCTGTACAAATATCTTGGATCCCAAATCCACTCACTACATATTATAGAAAGATTCAAACTGTGCGTGTGTGTATGAGAGACTATGAAAAAATCATACCTATCATTTAGAGAACAGAAGATTTAATTGGAGAATCAATAACTAAAATCCCATGTAAATATTTCACTCTGTTAATATCTCAGGTTAATAAAAACTGTCTGCGTGAAGATATTTTAGGATACAGATATTTGGAATGGTTGGATTACTTTTGACAACAGCACAAGGAATCTATTCAAAGCTGATTTCCCCCCTTTTGTTCACTGAGGACCTGCAGAATCTAAGATAAAAATGGCAGTTGTCCTGAGGGTACCCTGAGGCATGTCATTAAAATTGGAATTTGATCCTCTTTTCATGGTTACTTGGGACAATCAACCACAGCAAACCTGAAAACTCATCAGTTTTCAAAAATATAACATGTCCTTGACTTTGTTAGTTTGGATTCAATGTGCCAGGCGTGAGTGTTTCAAAAATCCCTTTAGATGTCACTCTGTCTTCAAAAATACAAGCTTTGGACCTTATACTAGATAACAGATACAGTTCTTCTAAATATTTCTCTGGAATTACAGAACTACCTTCCCATCTCCATTTATGATAAAGGAGAAATTTCATTAGCATGATCAAAAATAGTTAAATGCTTTCTCTTATTTTAGAACTCTGAACACTTTGCTAATTGCAATAAACAGAAATCTGCAAAGTAACTCTAGTTTACTTTTTGAAACCATTAAAATAAGGGTTTAGTTTATTTTTGAAACCATATAAATATTGGTTTAGACTGTTCTCTCTTTTTTATGGAAAACTTTGGATACGGTCATTTACTAGTGAGACTATCTAAAGTAATTTGGTGTTTTCTGAAGCTGTGTGTAGCTATCACCTGGTTGAGTATTTCTATCAGATCACTGCTATTTTCGTAAATATTTGGAAAATTGATCCAGAGCAACATTTTGCTGTTTCTCCCTCAGAACCTTTTGTAGAAGAATTGGCAATATTCCAACCCGGAGTCAAAATAATGATTTCTCAGCAATTTGCACGTATTTCTCCAGGCAATTTTTGACACTTTCATAGCAGACCAGCCTATTTTTCACTTAAAGCTGGGAAAAATAAATAAGTAAATAAAAGTTGGCAACAGCCCCCTGCAAAAATTCTGTATTTTTATGAACCCACAAAAGCTCAACTTCATCTTGCCTTATGTTGGCAGTCCCATTGAACTCCTGTGAGCAGGTTGAGGGGATAAGGCCTTAAGACATGATTTAGTTCTGGCGGCAAGCATCTGCAAATTGTGGGAGCTCACATCACAGAATCTGAGAGGCATTTCCTTAGGAGCCAAATCCTGCTTTTATGAAGTAGTTCTACTGAAAGCTGTGGTGTGAAATGAGCTAGCTTTGGCCCATGTTTTCTGATCTCACCAAACTAAGACCCAGATTGCTCCATAGTCCTGACAAACCAAACCAAACTGCTGGTGAGAGAGGGCCAGGAAGGAGGCATCTCAGTTTTGTTTTTTTTCAGATTGTACTTTCAAGGAAGAGGAGGATGAGGGTTCACAGCTCACTGTGGAACAAGTGGATGGCTGGACCCAGAACTCTTAGGTACACTGAGATCACTCCAGATTTTAGGACTGTGCTGGAGGTTGGGGCCACTGCTCCAGCTTTAGCCCCACTGTTTTTCTCTGGTTCTAATTCAGCCACTCTGTCAGGTTTTCCCTAGAAAGGATTGTCAAATGTGCAAGGAAGAATATGGCGGGTCAGCAAAACAAGATAAATACCTAGTTATTACATAGCACTTTTCATCAGTAGACCCCCCGCAAGTGCTTTACAAAGGGAGGTCAGTATCATTATCCCCATTCTACAGCTGGGGAAGCTGAGGCACAAGGAGGGGAAGTTATTTACCCAAAGTCAACAAGAACCCAGTGGCAGAGCCAGGAATAGAACCCCAGTCTCCTGAGTACCACTCTGGTGGACTATGCTGATGTAGACTGTGCTATTTTTCCAGCAGAGTCCATGTGGCTGATTCATGTAGCACACCCATTCTGGCACCTTCTCCTCTTGTCCCTAGCTAGTCTTCTTCCCATGGATGAATCCTCAACACACAAGTCCCCTCCATGAGCTCCAGGGCAGTTCAGTTCCTCATGCCTTCTGTGAACAGTCAGGCAGGAAAGTCAAGTGTCAAGCATCTCATGTAATAACAGGTCTGTGTCACATTACCACTGCCCAGCTGAGACTACTCTGCATCCAGCAGGTGCTGCGGCAATGACTTGCAATTGCTCTTGCTTGCTATGGGGGGATACTGTGGTGCCTGCTGAGCAGGAAGTCATGTGACCCTTCTACCTCATCTGTCACTGTTCCCTAGCTGGATCCAAATGGGGAAGGAGGCAGGGGTAATGTCAGCAGAGACAGATGGTGAGTATCCCAACTCTGGCCCTAGGCTCCCTTAGATACTAGTTACCCTCTAGAAAACTCCACTTCCCTCCAAGACAGCTCCCTCCTAGCATTCAGCTACCTGGCACCCCTGTGCATGTTCCCACCCACTACCACCATGTTCCGTGCTGCTTTGCATTCTCCCAATTTTATGAGTTAGTCCATAAGCTAAAGGTTATGGGTAAAATGCAAATTATTTGTAAATATACAAGTTAGTTCATTTAATAATTGGCATAAAATATCACACATGGAGTAGCAGAAAACTGGACAGCAATAGGCAGGGGGAGATTTCTGCTTGCAGATCTCCACGGGGGCAATGTGGTCTAGGTGTTTTTATGGGCCATTTGTTGTGAGAAGGGGAGAGCTTGTCTATGTGGAGATTTCTAATTGCTTTCTTCATTTGCTGGATTTACGGGTTAAAATGAATCCTAATTATATAGGGAAAAAGCAGCTTTCACCATTAGAAGCTGGAGTGCTGTTTTATAAGCACTACTGCTAAAATCTAGTAGTAGTATGTGAACTCATCCCTCCAGAGTTCTCAACTTTTTGCTGCTATGCTCAGCTGTTGTTTCTCTTCTGCTTTTAAGTGCAGTAGAGTTCTTTTAATTACCAGCATACCAGGGGCAATCATGAAAACGTAGGCTTGGTTGGGACCTTGAGAGGTCATCGTGTCCAGCCCTCTGTGCTGAGGTAGGACCAAGTAAACATAGATTATTTCTGACAGCTGTTTGTTTGTCCAGCCTGTTCTTAAAAACCTCCAGTATATGTTGCCTCACATATCTGATTTCTGCAGTACAGAAAGTGGTTACTAGACTGAGCTAGAGGCAAATAAACACCTTGTAACCTGTTATGAGCCCTGAATTTTCCGTTTCACTAGTTATAGTAACTGCATGGACCTTTCTAGAACTTCCTAACTTATGCGAGAGTTTCTCTCTAAAAAAGCATTGACCAATTACTGAGCGGCAAATTTGGCAGGTGGGGAGGTCACCTCTTCCACCCTTACTGCATCCTTCTTGAAAAAAAATCCTCTAAGATCTTCTGACTGCCCGTGGAGTGGTCTGCAGGACTCCAGCACAATGCACTGACAATAGAGTGGGTTTGAATAGAAAAAACAGGAGCAGGACCATGACCTAATGGTTACGTAGAACAGGGGACAGGGAATTAGAACAGCTGACTCTACTATTGGTTTTCCTCAGGCTCTAGAGCAAGCTACTGTACCACTCTGCTTTGGTTTCCCCATCTGTAAAATCAAGCTAACAATGGTTAAACACTTGAGAATCTCAGCTGCAAGTTGCTATAGAAGTGCAAAGCATGAATATTATAAAAAGCTAAAAGAAGAGGTTGTTGGTAATATAAAGCTCTTCAGATTATTTTAATAATTTAATATTTCAGCTGTTATAATGGAATCTACGATTAGCACACACAAAACAGTCAATGTATCACTGTCTTCAGTGAACAGCAATTAACCTCCTGTCCCCCAAAAGAGGAATCAGAAGAAACTAAAAACCAGTGCTTTATTTTAGAGCTGTGTAGTGCAGGCTTGATGAAATAGATGAGCCTTAGTCTGCATGCTGAAGGTTTACGAATCTGGACCCCTTCTGACAGACTGTGTGCATCCTACATAGAGAATGTTTCAAGAGCAGCCATCCAGGAACTGTCAAGACTTCATCTGATATTAGCTATCATGATAACCTAGAAGTCTTTATTTAATTAGTCAGGGACTGTGAAGCCAGGATGCCAAATGGTGAGTCAAAGATTCCCAGAAATAAGGCAGCTTTCTTTTCTTTGCCATCCCCCTTTCTGCTAGGCCATGGTGCCTGTGTACGGTGTTTCATCTTTTCTGTATGCTTGCTCCATAGGAGTTTGTCTTTTAGATCCATATTTTTCAAAGCTATAAAGTCAGGAGTTTTGTATTTACATAAAGCATTTAAGTGGGTTTGATTAGTCTGAAGCTGGGCCTGAAAATCAATGGCTGGAATAAAGAACAATACTCTTTGCTTTCAAAAAGCTTTCCCCTAAAATATGTGGAAACTATAGTGGTATCTTTAACATAAATCAAGAAAAGAAGGCTTGTAAAAGCAGAGCAAACTTTAACTGGCTTTAAAGCAATAAACAAGCTTCAAATGGAAGGTACATATTATCCAGTATTCTGTTATTCAGAAAGTGCAGTGGGAATGGCAAGTCATAGACTCGTAGAATATTAGGGTTGGAAGGGACCTCAGGAGGTCATCTAGTCTAACCTCCTACTCAAAGCAGGACCAACCCCAACTAAATCATCCCAGCCAGGGCTTTGTCAAGCCGGGCCTTAAAAACCTCCAGGGATGGAAATTCCCTAGAGTGGATGGAACTTGTGTGGAATCAAAGAATACCCTTAGGATTAGTGTAAATTGGAAGTGACTCCACTGAAGGCAATGGAATAATCCTTTGTCAACCTGGTGTCAGAGGAGAATCAGAATTGTGGGGCCAGATTCTCAAAACAGCTCAGCTCCCTTTGACAACAGTCTGGCCACTTACTTCAATTGTTCAATGTCAGACTATCAAATGAGGGGAATCTGCTGTTGTTGGAAGAGTGGCTGAGTTAATATTTAATGCAAGAACAATGGCAGTAAATTCAGGGGTGTTTATTACTAATGACAAGGATGACCGTGATTTGTATATGTTTGCCTTGTGTTCAGAGTGACACTGTGATGGATTTAAAGAGGTATGTGTCCTAAAATATACTTTTCTATTCAGTGATGCACAAATCACTTTTGCTTAATATATATAATTGAGTTGCAATATATGACACTTGATGGGAGGAGGAGTATTGTCTTGCTGTGTACTTAAAATAATGTTTTTTCATTTGTAAAGGATGATGAGCAAGGGAGCGAAGAATGGTTGTGGATGAAATGAGAGTGAAAGGTTGTATGTACTGATGTCTAATCATTTGGTTTAGGAATGCGATAGGGAACTCTTAATGTACATAATTTATTTTTTGCATGTAAATGTAAGGACTTCTCCCCTCTTATAAGTTTGCATATATATTTTTGCACCCTAAAACTTAAATAAGATGTTTTAAAGGGACACACAGTTTCAGGTGGTTGGGGCTCAAAATGTAGGATTTGTTATAAAAATGAAAAGTTTTATAAACCCTAATATAAATAGAAATCTGATAAATGTTTAAAACAAAAATAAGTCATAATTTGTAAGGGATTTAAACATCCTCCTGCAGAGGTGTAATTCCAAACCCAGCCGCATGAAGCTAGTCCTGGAGAACAGAAAGTGAACTGGCTGTCAAAGCTGAGTGAAGTGCAAAAAGAAACAAGAAGGAATAATAGCCTTTTACATCAAAAGTTTAATTTTCAAAAGTAAATATCTTATGTTTGGCTTTGAAAGATTTCAAGGTAGATTCTCGGTGCTGCTAACTTTCATGATTTTATCGTGAGTCTTGCAATATTTGTTGCCTTTTCTTCAAGACCCAGCTTCTGGAGTCTTGCAGTTACTGGGGAATCTAAAAAAAAAAAAAAAAAAAGTTGAAAGTAAATTTTTAGCCCTCTTGATTGCAGAGGAAAGCTTGAAAAATAAACCCTAAAGGATTTTTGGCATCTGACTCATGATTTTTCAATGCTTGGTTTTGGCAATACTGAAATTAAAGGTTTTAATTGAAAAAAAGCATATTTTATGTATTTCTTTTGACTGTGTCAGAATCTGCTTTCCATTACACAAGTGTAAATCTGGCATAACACCATTGACTTTGAGCAGAGGAATGCAGGGCAGAATCAGGCCAATTCTCTTTTACTCCTTTCCTCTGGTTTTCTTGAACAGACCGATTTTTTTTTTCTTCCCTTGAACAGAGCATGCATATCATTTTATCAGTGTTATCCCTCTTTGCACTACATACTTCCCAAGAGCATGCTGATACTTTGTAATGTGGGTGTAGATGAGTACTGCGCCATGGAATGTGCTGCAATGTGAACTTTCCATAAATAAATTCCCGTGTTAAAAGTACGTGCATGGATTGCAATTGCTTAGAAGATAGAGCCATAACAGAGGCTCATTCTTTTCACAAGGTAACTTTAAAATTGCAGTTAGCCGAGGATTTTGGTTGAAATCTGCGAAACAGAAAGGTCTTAGACTGTCTATCAGAATTGTCTGTAGAGAGCATCAGAAATACTGGGCTTACTCAAATGACTGCTTGACTCGTTGGGGCTGATTCTCAAGTGATGAGCTACAGGGCAAGATTTGAATCTAATATTAAGACTGATGTATTGATTCTTTAGATTCCTTGCTGGGAAAAATAATTGGTGTTTTAACATTAATGAATGTCTTTTCATGTGACACATTTTTTAATTTACATTTTGTCAATAGGAGAAATCTTTTCTTCATCCGCAGCATTCCATACTTTTAAAAAAACATAGCTTTTAGTTCTGTGTCCTTTATCGTATCAATAAGCTAGTAGAAACAGTTGAGAATAAATCCCATTGAAAGTAGTTAAACAAGATCAAACATAACCTTCACTGCAATGATAATGGATCCTATATGGGTTTGCATGATACTCCTAACAGGAAGCACTCACCATGCCTGGAGTACAAGAGCTACTGTCCCAGTTAGGTATTTGCTGAGAACCCCAGGTTATTAAACAGAGCCCAATTCTGTTTTCATGCCAGTGTAAATCAGGAGTAATGTGAGTTACAGTGGTGGAAAATGGCTATAAGTGAAATCGGAAGAATTAGTTAAGTTTTGTAACAGAAAAATTTACTTCTCACAAAAATCACCCTAATGGCAGAAACACTGCCATGGGAGTGACAATAGTAAACAGCAATGGCAGTGCTGCGAACAGAGATTACTGTTAGCTGCCTATGGAATTGTTCAGAATTTCTATTTATAGTGCTCAGCTTTATTCAATGTCTTTAACTAAATTGCACAGATTAATCATTGTTTCTACCTTTGGTCCATTTCCCTTTTTGATCCCATAAACGGAGACCTGAAGACGTTTAATTAAGGATATATTTTAAGGGACATTGCGTTTTTTACTTTCAGACTTGAAAAAGACCTTTCCTACAATAGACCATTTGTGAAATCTGGTGTCTCAGAGGGTGTTTGTTTTTCATCTTCAGTATCACATTTCTATCTCTGTTAAGGTTTTCATGAGAGAAGTGCCTCTTGATACCTGAGCTAAAAACTGCATTGTGGAGAACTTTATGCTAACGTGGCAATTGGGTAATGAGGGGTTTGTAAACTGAGTACAGTATGTAATTCTACTCACAGGTTCGTCTCTATCCCGATTTTTATGACTAAGTATTTCATGATCAGTAAATAATAAATTCAGTTTACTGGGTGGAAGTTTTGTCACTTAGAAACACTCACTTGGAATATATATTTCTTAATTGGCATCAGTGGCACATTTCCCAGGAAGCATAACAAAATGGATCATTTAATAGATGCCCAATCTTGCCATCCATCTATCTATCAGCACAGCACATGATGTTTTGACTTTAATATGGTAATTATCTCAGGCTGACTTCAGAGCAGGAAGCTGCCACCCACACAGCAGTGCTTAATTACTTTAGACTTCAGCCTGCCAAGTGAAAAAATTGACTGTTTTTTTTTCCCCCCACATTCATAGAATTGAAATGATTTCATTGTCATTTTATTTGAAATGCAGCCTGACATCACCATGGCATCATGGGAAAGAGAATGCAAAATTTCTCTGAAATTCTTAAAATAGGCTGAAAGCTGCCTTATATTTTAAATGTTTTTATGAAGTCCAGATTTACATTTCCAGAATATTAATGGTGAGCTGCTTCATCTTATAGAAGAGAACTTTTTTTCAGTGAATACATTTCACTTGCAAACCAGTAAGTGCAGCACTTTAAGGGCAGGTGACTGGTTGGGATTAATATTTGCATAACATATAGTTAACTACTTAGATTGCATGAATAACTAATAATAAGAATGTGACAATGAATGAATGGCTCCATTCAGACAATTTATGTATTGAATGTGTATGCCTTTTCTTTTGTCAACTGCAGGCTGCAAAATAACAGCCTTTAATATAAAAGCAGGAAAGAAAGTGTGTGTGTTTCTTCACCAATTCCAAACTACTTTTCAAAGCTATGAAAATCCAGTACAAGTCTTTAAGTATATGTTGTTAAACATGGCGCTAATTGATTTGCTACACAAATATGGGAATCAATGTTTCTGAACAAAGCACTCTGTAGACAAATTCATGTCCAGAAGTGGAGCACCTTATTTCCTGAACACCTCATCCTGCACCCATTGAAGGCAATGGATCTTTTTGGCATTGACTTCAAAGGACTTATTGAGCTTTATTTTCATGCCTAATTATGCTTCTCTGGCAGCATAAAGGAGTCTTAAAGTGCACATAAATGGCCAACTGAGAAACCACAGTGTCCAGAGGACAGTCCCACTAATGGAAGGGGGGCAATTGCCAAGGGTCCTGGTGATTTTAAAAGGGCCTGGGCAGATGGGAGAATAGATACATATCCTCCTCTCCTCCACACTCCTTTCCCCTGAGGCCACCGCCACTCGTGCTCTCTGCCCCTCCCCTGAACTGAGCTTATTTATTATGCACCATGCAAGTTCCTGGGCAGCTGAGGAGGTAGCATCTGCTACTCAGCTTTCTGGGTTCATCAGTAATCTCCCTGGGCAATCGGGAGGGACCCGGGAAGCTGAGTAGCAGATACCGTCTCCTCAGCTGCCCAGGAACCTGCATGGCACATAATAAATAAGAAGAAACATCTGGCAGAAGCCCACTCAGATCTCAGCCATCTCTTTCTAGGAGGGCCATTGATTGTTCTGCCCTGGGGCCTGGAATTGCTGCCTAGCAGAGGATCTCCCTGGCAGAAGATGCAGAACTGGCATAAGGGTTCTACACTGAACCTAGTCCTAGCCCTGGAGAATGGGCATGTTGGAAGGCACTACACTGTAAGGTTGTTCTCTGCTTCTTAGAGGGACATGGGAAGGATTGTGTAAATTAAAGCAGCCTCAGGGCTGCTCAGACTTGCATCAGGCTGGGGGCAGGCTCCTGCATATCTCCAGAATATGGGAAGTGCAAAGATGGCTTAAAAGCCCCTCTACTACCTCCTCCTCCCTGCTCCAAGCACAGGAATGGAGTGACTGAGAGTCAGGTTGATTGTTTGGAAGCTGCCATCAATTAGTAACCACTGTCTCTTAGGGCTGTATTTGATTAACCCACAGTAAAGTCCATAACAAATTAGGAAAAGGATCCTGGAAATGTTGGCTCACTTAACTGGGTTCCTCTCAATTGGGAGTGCAGGGGCAATGATTGGGTCCCCAAGCAGAGGCCCTTCTAGTGGTATGAAGTAGTTGTGCTGCTGTTGGATCCTCTGTCTGTGCCCATCCAGTAATCCTAGAAGTAAGAAGGTGTGAAGCCCCTGGTGCAAACAGTAGTATTACCTTTTGTGCCGCTGTCCATTCAGTTTGTGGGGGAACGGGTTGTGCAGAGTGCTGTTCCTTGCCTCATTGCAGTGTTTTTAATTCCTGCAGTGCCCCAGAGTTTATGTGGAGGAAGTTACAGAAGTTTGGGAGAGGGAGAAACATGCTGCATTCCTCCTGAGGCTATGTTGCTTCTTTTTAATACTCTTTTATTCTGCTAAGTTCCTCAGAGCTACGGGACAGTTGGTAGTTGCATTTCTACAATGCATACCAAGGGGGAAAGAACTGAGTTTTAAAGAAGATATGGTTAAAGGAAATATAAAGTTGTAATTAATAGAAGCAAGCTTAACAAGAGACACAGTGCCGGCTCCTAATGTAGGAAAATACTCATGGACATGGACAAAGGAGACCCCTGATATTTTTCAACATCCTGGAAAAATCAGTACAAAACTTAATGCTGCCCCAACTTACACTGCAGACTCCACTAAGTATTATCACCCTTGGCAGAGTTACAAGGATCTTATCTCCACATCAATCACAAGCTCTTGAACAATTTTTTCTAATGTATTTGGAACAACCAAGCTTTTATTAATAATTTAATCCTTGGCATTCTTAGGGGGGTGATTCCCCTTTCATTACACTGCAGCAAATGGATTAGGCTTTTGTCATAAATGAGGTTACACCAGTATAAACCCAGTGAGAAGAGAATCAGGCCGTGCATCTTCAAATCTCTTTACAAACATAAACTAATTTTTCTTCAACATCAGGCATCCTTTTGCTAGGTGAATCTTCCTCTTCCCTTCATGTTCCCTCTAGGATGCATTCCTGCAGTCATTGCACATGCAAGACTTCTAGTGACTTAGGCTATGCCTGCACAGTACACTTCTGCTGGCACAGCGTTGTCAGTCAGGAATGTGAAGGGGTGTGATCTCGGAGCAGAACATCTGTTCAGGCAGAAGTCCCTACTGTAGATGCTGCTATACCAGCAAAGCCACGCTTTTACTGGTATAAATTCTTGTGTTGACCAGGAATGTTTTTTAGTATAACAATATAAAGCACAACTTTGCTGGTACAGTTATGTCCATGTTAAGAGTGCTTTCCCAGTGTGGTATACTAATATTCATATACAGATAACGTTCTCCTTGTGTAGACATGGCCTTAACTCGGACCTGTGTGTACCCAAGATGACTAGACTGTGTACACTGTTGAGGGGCTAATAGATCTGATTTGGTAGCATTTTCACACAGGCACTTCCACGAGGCGCAAATCAGTGGTGTCAGGACAAAGAAAATCAGGCGCCTCTTTTCATTTCTTGTGTCCATTTAGGGCAGGGGGCAATTCAGACAAACTGTGGTCTAGATCTTGTGTTGAAGTGCAGCAGTTCTTCACAGGCGGATTCTGCTCATAAAGCTGACTCAGTTAGCCAAGGGAGAAGCAAAGATGATCTGATGGTGTAGAGCATACTATCCCCTAACCCTCCTCTGTTGCTACCTGGATTTCCCTACGCCTTTCTCATTCTTATCTGCTGTTTCAGCCTCTAAAGCCATTGGCAAACTGTTATTTAGAGAAGCCTTTAACTGCTCTGACTTACATTAGGTGGTTGGCCCAGCGCAGAGCAGGCTAAGGATTGCAAAGATTAGCTTTATGCCACTTTGCACACATCGCCCCCACACCAAGTTGTCCCTTGTGCAGTACATAACATGGTCCTTTATGCCTAGTATCTGACAACCTGGAGTGTTTACTGTCCTGTCTGCTAGGTGTGTATAGGGGCACCAGAGGGCGGCCTGTGGAGAAAGTAACTTTTCAGTGACAAATTAAAAAGAAAAGCCTGGGGGAGACTCTTGGGACATTTCTACTCTCTTGCTTCCCATACATCCAAATGGTTTCTGTGAATTAATGGCTATCTACAGCAGTCTATACAGTGCAGATTGAGCACAAAAATATACATTTATTTAAAGGGATCCATATAGTGGTATCTGTACAAAAACCCTATCGGCTGTAAGCAGAGACTCAGGTGCAGTTATAGATTTTGAACGTTTGTTGGGCAGCTTACCATATAGCCAATGCACCTGTCCTACAGTACAGAAGATGGATGGGGGAAAGCATGTATGTTCATCTAAGTCAAAAACTATAATAAATCCTCTTGTGCTGAATGCTGACAGCAGTACTATTTGAATTTTAATCACAATAAGAAATGGATTTACTACTTCCCCAAATGTGAAATACATGGTAGCAAAACTTTTTTTTTACTGCAAAGTACATATTGTCTCTCTTTTTTAGATAGCTGTACAGGAGAGACCCACTGAAATTATTTTTTTCACTGTCACACAAACTTTTCACAAAAGAAAAATGCAGAAAAGCCTTTGAATATATCTGGTGACACTAGGGAGTTTACAAATACTAGCATATTAATATGCAGCTAAAATAATAAAAAACACCATGCTGCTAGAGATGTTTAGAGTTATCAGCTCACTGCAGGAGTTTATTAGAAACTCCTGTTTTCTTTTATTAAAATTTCAATTGGCTTGGTGAATGAGATCCTATGTTAGTGTCATAAAGTGAGAAGCCAGAGGGGAACATACTGGCATTTAAGTGCAGATTTCATTTTGAAAACACTTTATATTATATTAGAATATTACATATTGGAAATATTACATGTAATATTAGAGGTGATAGAAGTAGCGATTTCCATGTTCATCAAATTATCCTTATTTTGCTATCAAGCAGTTTGTATGTGTTACTTTTCAACACAGACAAGACTTTTTAATATACCTATAAATGGTGAACAAAATATTGTGTGGTTCTGTGAAGATTTTTAAAATGCTATTGACACAGATCAGATTGTCAAGATTGGCTTTAAAGATAAGCAGAGTAGGAACTTGAAAGTTCCAAAGGTTTAGACCTTTGTGAACCACAGGAGATAACTGCATGGAATTAAATTAATGAATTATATCTGTATCTATATCCTCCTAAAGTTATAGATTGATTCATACTGAATTATATTTACAGTTTTTAGGGGTCTGGCCCAGAACGTGTTGAATGAATGGTTTTATTTTATCCAACGCTTATGTTAGCTTTCCTGTGTGTTTCAAACTGTTTCATGTTTATGGCCAGATGCTCAACTGATGGAGGTATGCCAGTTTACGTAGAGCTACACCGATTTATACCATCTGAGAATTCGGGCTCAATCTTTATCTTCTTTTTTAAAATAATGCTTGGCTTTGTTCGCCTTTAGTTTTGGAGACTTGTACCATGGATGTGCATTACAATATAATTATGAGAACACTTTCAGCTCTTTTTGTTGGTTGTCCCTTTTAATAACCTTAGGGGTGTTTAATTTTCATAGATTCCAGGGCTGGAAGGGACCATTGTGATCATCTAGTCTGACCTCCTATATAACACAGGCCATAGAACCTTCCCAGGGTAATTCCTAGAGCACAGCTTTTAGAAAAACACAATCATGATTTAAAAATTGCTAGTGATGAAGAATGCACCATGACCCCTGACCCTTTTAAAGGGACAGATAGCAGCTCCTAGATGTGTACCCAGAGGCCACCCTCCATGTGCAAATCACCCCGTTTGTGAGAGGAAGGGTTCTCTCTGCAGAATTGTCTCTACTCCACCCTGACTGTACAGAGGTTTTCCCACTGCAGATTAAATGGAGGAAGGGTGAAGACTGGGCAGGCTGGGGTAAAAGAAAGGGGGCATAATCCCTGGCCCTGTAGAAATTAATGAGTTTTTTACAGCCTTAGCCTGTATTATCTTTTCTGATAGCCCCTTCCCCACCCCCTTTCAAAGGTCCTGGTGGCAGTTGTGCCCAAGGAGAACTTTAGTAGCATAGTTTGAATGGAGCCACACTGCCAGGAAGCTGGAGATATGGGGGAGCTAGGGGAGGCTGTTATGCAGGCAAAGATGGCACTGATTTCCCATTTATCTCCTGGATGATACCACCCTGACAGGATGATTGAGGGGGTAGGCAGTGGAGGGACTCATGGAGATTTCCTTCATCTGAGCCCCCTTTTGCGGGTTTTTACATGGGTGCAGATTATCTGGGACTAAAAACTTGTACATTTAAAGGTGCAGTTTAGTAGCATTACTGTTCAGCAGTTTTCTGGACAGCTGACTAATTATAAGTGAGTTGATTCCCCCTCCCCCCCCCATTTTATCATTTTCACGTAAATAACTTTGGTGGTCTCAGCACAGTGACATCTGGACACATTGCAAATACTCATAAATGAGCATGTGGCTGGTTGGAATGCTGGTGCTGTGTTAATTAACTTAGGATCTTTTAAAGCGATTCCTCTGTTCTATTTCTTGTGATTGGATAATGAATGCTTCATGACTTGGTAAAACATTGCTTTAGAAATTGGTGTCACCAAAAGCTCAGTCCAGCTGGAACTCCAAGATAAAAAAAATAAAAATCTCACATCTCCACATCTGGATTCTTCACAACATAGTGAGAAGTTTGCACTTTTGCAGCTGCAGCTTTTTCATGACAGGTTCTGTAGATTTTACACATGGCTGCCTGCTTGGAAAATATTTTCCAGATTTACATGTTTACAGCATTGACATATGAAGCAGAAGAGCCTTCCTTCTCCATTATGGCACAAAGTACTCACAGATCACACACTAACTTTATAAAAACTGGAAATGGGTCGTTTACAACTTTCAAACAAATCAAAGTGCCCTTTGATCTCTCATCCAAGTTTCTTTAACTCTAACGAAAAAATACCCTAACTTTGGTATTTTCCCTTAAATATGGTCAGTATTAATGTAACCATTATATCTATCTGGAAATTCCAACAGCACATTTAATCCATTTTGTTTCAAAGTGTATGTCCTTTGGGAAGAAATGTTAATTCAGCAAACATAGGCACTGAAGAAAATATTTCTTTAACTTATTCAGTGCGTCTTAATAAGCCACATATGGTATCAGTGAAAGAGGTCCTGGTCCTTCCTATACTTTTTTTTTTCCTACTTAAGACACTGAGTGACATTCTGATTTCAGTAACACCTCTGTACAATTGAGTAACTATTGAAAAACACTGGTGTAAATCATGAGTAATGCCACTGAAATCAGTAGTTACGCTTGTGTAACTGAGATCTGAATTTGTCCCAGGGACTTCAATTAAAATCTTTCAATGCCTGCCTAACCACTGAACATTTTTAAACCAAGCATGGAAAGATTTATGCTGCTGGATGTGTTAAAAATCTGCAGCAATTACTGAATACCTTTGAATTTTAAAATGTTAAACTCAAACAATAATCAACAAATTAGTTTCATATTAACCGTATTGTTTATATTTAATATTTTACTTTTTCCAACATTTTGTTATAGAATGAAAATGAATGACTTTTAAAGACATTTTTCTGAACATTATAACAGTTTCTGTTTTAATGTGAAAAATATAGGCTGCTGACAAAGGAAAACCCCTCTGAAGTTGCTGACACCTGTGCACAAGATATTTTTATAATATTTGACATTACCATTTCCACAAATGTATACCCTCTTGCTTTAAAGCTGGTCTTACTGGAATCCATGTGCACAATATTGAGAATTTTCTTTAACATTCGTCACAGTGTTGAGTGAAATATTTTACCCTTATAGCGGATAAACTATGGCACAAAGCACATTAAAAAGCCATTTTTATATCCAAGATAGACTTAAAAAAGAAAGGTTTGACATTTCAAAAACAAAGTGTTCTAAAGAAATGCAAAGTACTGTGGGTTAGCTGAGCAGGTGTCAGATATCTCATTTACGAAGCTGAAGCTATATTCATGTGGGCAGTCAGAACATTTTATGACCTTCTTTCAAAGACCTGATATCGGTTACATTTTAATGTGAATACCCCACAGTCTGGGGCAGATTTTTATTCAATAATATTATTAAGACTGACGGGGGTTTCAAAATGTTTGTCTCGTTTGGTTTGGAGTTTTCTGTCGGTAGAAAAACATAATGATTTGGGATTGCCCCAGGCTACCTGAGAGATTGACTTTGCCTGTTCAGTTATGCTGTCTCAACACAAGAGCTGTGTTCCACCAGGACACTGAAATTGAGTGTTAACCAATAGGGGAAGGTCCATGAGCACTGGAGACAGAATGTTCACAGGTGCTGGACTTAGATTACGGAACTCATTCATGTAAGAGATAAGAATGACTCCCAGACTAACTACATTCACAACTAAAGGCAAACCCCTCCTCTTTAGGTTAGCTTTCTCTTGATAATTTCTTTGCGTGCATACTAACGACATTCACTCACTCATGCAAATGAGCAAAAAACCTATAACCTAATCAAACTTTCTCCTACAAGCCGGTAGGAAAGCTATTGGGAAAGAGGTTGTTACTGTTATTTCTCTTTTTAAATACTTAGGAGGTGCTCAGACACACTGATGACAGGAGCTGTATATGTTACCTAAATAGACAGAGAATCGTATACATTTTGGATTAGATTTTTTAATTCAAAGCATGGGAAAACTAGGATAAACTGAAGGGAATAAAGATGATCTGATGAAAAACCAGTATAAAATATAAGAGAATTATCTTATGAAAAAGTAGTTCTATCACTATAAGTAAAGAATCCTAAAATACAGTTGATGTAGTCTGGTACAGAAAACCTCACTAATAGGCAGTCAGCTACTAAAAAAATATTATAAAATAATCCCTGAAGGGAAGTGTGTATATGTTCTCTGCCGGGGTGGGGGAACAACAAAAAACAACAACCCCCACCCCCCGCCCCTGAACCCTCTCCTCCAGTATTTTAGGAGAGATTATGATCCTCATAAAACACTTGATAGTGATCTCTTTATATATACATACACATAACCACACAACACCCAAGCAAACACATTTTCATAACCTGCTTCCAGTTTGAATTTTTGACAATGCTATTCCAGCTTTACATAGAAATCTAACACTTTCCTCTTTGGCATCTTTATTTGAAAACAAGCTTTATTGTCTTGTGTATCTAAAACAAGCAACTCTTTGATTGTGTGATGCTTTAATCCTAACTGTACAAGTACTCAATGATAGAAAATTCATAATGATTTATCACGTAAAAAAGAAAAATCTGTATTTATGGTTGCAAATGTGTATATTTATTTGAAGCAGCTGCTGTAGAGCTTCTAAATCCTTTCCTCCTCCCCTGTAGTAGGGTTTCCTTTACAACGTTTCACTGAGTAAGTTTTGGTTCATGTATTATTCTTTCCTCCTGTGACCAAAGCGCTCTTATATTTTATCTTGCTCCAGGTAATGCTTGGAAATACCATTGGCATTACTATTGCACAGCCTATGAGCTTATTTATCTGCTAATTGATTCTTGGGGGAAAAAGGAAGGACATTGTCAAGCTAATATATCTTAATATGCTCACTAAAACTAGGCTTTCAGATTTCCATCACTGATTAAAAGATGTTTGCCTCATAATTAGCGTTAAGCCTTAAAAATTGTAACCTTCATCAAATACTTCATATGTGAGTGAAAGTGTTTAGAATGGGTAAGAATAGCAGTGAATACCTTCTTTGTTTCTATGTGTGGTATCTCTTATCAGTCATTTAAAAATAATCCCTGATGGCCAAATCGTCCTCTGTCTGAGCTATTCCCATGTATAGAAACTCTGCAAGTTTGTGCTTGGGGAGTTTCTGCCTCATTGTTCTGTCCTGCCCCAAGGAAGAGCAAGGGAGCTAGGCCCCTGAAACCTGATATCTGTGGAGACTAAGTTCTTCTTTGAAAGCTCTGGGATCATCATTACCTTGCGTCCAGAGTCCTCCTAAAGTTGGAGAGATAGGGAAGGGGCAAATGCTGAATCCTGGTCTGCCCTGTCTCTCACAATAAGGGGAGCATCAATCTTCAGAGAATGCCAGGTAAGAAGCTTATACAATGTCACGGTGAAAAGGTAGCACATGCTACAAAGCTTTTGTCTCCCCCTTCCATGCCTCTCAGGCTTGGAACCTCTGCTATTTTTTCTTCCTTCTATTAATTGAAACAGAGGGGAGTATTTGGCCCATTACAATGGGATAAGCACCCAAAACTGTTGGGGTACATTTCCATGGCAGGATCAAGCTGTAGGAGACTGTAGCAATGCTTGATTGCTTTCGTAAATTGTTTTGTGCCTAAAGTGAAATTGTTTTATTATATTTGCTTGATATAATAATTTATTGTCAATAGAGTACATACCTTCCGGAGGAGACGAGGCTTTATATAGCTGGTGTATTTTAAAATTGAATATTACAGACTTTAAATGCACCTGATTTTTTTGGTCTATCAGAATTGTAAATGTTAAACATAGTAAATGTGGATGATTTCCCAGAGAAGTTCAGCATCTGCAGACAAAAGGTCTCTAGAAATCATTCTGTGGTATCTTGCCTTACTGACAATACAGGCCCTGATCCAGTATAGCACTTGTGCAGTTGCTTAGCTTTATGCATATAGGTAGTTCCCTTGCTTAATGGAAATACTTATGTGTACAGTTAAGCACGTGAATAGATGACTGCAGGACTGAGGTTTGCTTTGCTAATGCTTATGGAAAAGTCTTGCATTAAAAGTATTGAAATCTCTTGAATTTGTGGGGATCTTCTGTAATGGAACCTTCTGTAATGAAACTTATGGCACTCACTACAGTCATCAGCTGTGATGGGTTTCAAAAGTTGGAGAGCGCTTCCAGCCACTGTCACCACCTTTCAGCAACTTCTGGAGAAGGAGGGTTGTCTGGTGGGTGACAGCAGGGGAACTGTGACTCGTAACTGTCACATTTTGTCTGTGTGACCTCAGGAAAGCCACTTAGCCACCCGCGCCTCAGTTTACCTGTTGATACCATCTGTATTATACCTACCTACCTCCCAGGTATAATTTATAATTGTTTTGAAAGAGCTTTGAGATCTTTGTATGGAAGATAGAATATAATGTAAATTATTATTATTCGGATTCTTTGTCTTTGTACTCTTTATGCTATTCTAGGAGATGATGTTTTATTTATGATACATTTAATGCAAATAGCATTATAAATAATCTGATAACACTAACATTTAATCATTTTTAGTAAAGTGCTTGTGAAAAGAGACCAGTATGTTCAATTCTGAAGTACCTAACAAACAAACAGAGGAATTTTGGCAGATTGTTTTTTCCATGTTACTTTAAAACTCTTTCCATGCAGCATTACTATGGAGTGTTGTTAATTTAGCCATAATGTGAGATAAAGCAGAAAAGCAGTTGTGCCATCTCTGTTTAAGCTTTCACACAAGGAACACGTTCTCCTAATTTCTTGCTAGCCTTTTTTTGCAGTAATTTCCCACTTCCTGCTTGCTTTTTGAGTGGAACCAAATACCGTAGGTCATGGTAGTGTAAATGCAAGTCATATATACCAAAGCAGATGGGGAGGCCTTCTAACTAAAGCATGTTACACTTAAATCTTGTTGATAGAATTCATACTGTTTTTTTAAAAGGAATCCTGTTTTTAATGTAACAATTTCTGGATGCCATTTGAAATTTGAAATTTCATTCAGCTCAACCTGCAAACACTCTCTCTAACTGTCATATGGATGAAATCCTGGTCTCCTGCATAGAGGCCAAATAAAGCTTTTTACGGGTAGCCAACTCAATTAGCATGATGAGGGGGAGCATAGTAGCCCATGGGATATGTGGCGAATTGGGCCAGGCGATATATAATACCTGTGGCCAAACTCCTGTCTCCTCTGTCCTCCCATCACCTCTTAGTCCTATATAACTTGGCTCTGTGGCTTGATTCAGACTGCCAAGTCTCTAGCACTGCCCTTTCTACAAACCCAGGGGAATAACAGAATTATGGGCCTTCAGCTATCCTCTGGATTTAATCCATAAACTTTAGTCACTAGGGATTAATACATTTCACAGTATTCTTTTCTCTTCTACAGGAGATATCTTAAATAGCTTTCCATACTGCTGCTGGGAATTTAGAAAGTTAAAGCAATCATTCTCTATTATGTTCAGTATATTTTAATAAAAAATTTAACCCAGAATTGAAATGTTACATGTTAAAATGTTGGTACTCAGTTGCACAGAACTGAGATACTGTATACTGAAGAACTGTACACAAGGGTGGGGTTGGCGTGGGAGGGAACTATGGCATCTGAGAGACCCTCTGAACAGTGGACCGTGTTTTCTGAGAGCTATTACTTAGTAGGAACTCCTCAGATTTCAACTCCTGGTGTTTCTCAGGAATTGTGTCAGGTAGCCTTGGTGGTGGGTTTGACCCAGTGAGTGCATTGAAGTTACCACCCCCTTAAACCATAGATCCTTTGAGATCTGCCATGGGTTTATGGTGTCTGCATGAAGAACCATTCCCTTGGCATCATTTCCTGCCTTCCAACTCCAGCTCACTGCAGATCCTGTATAGCATAGCTTCTTCAGCCTTTCTATGGGGTTCTATGAGGTGGAGGGGATGCCACATTAGTTATTGCAGATACTGGCTGCAGGAATTTACTTGTTTTTCCCTGTTTTCTTTTTTCCTTGGTGGAGAGCAGAGAAGAGTCGGGTGGAGAATTGTCAGTCTCCCAGCTCTGGCATATGTCGTCATCTTCTCAATCCATGGATCAGAATCCTGATGGAGTAGTTGCCATGGGGATGTAGCAAGGAGGGACCATGCCTCAGAGCTGACTCTCCTCCCTCCTGCACATCCCACAGCCCAATCCATTGTTCCTGGCTCTCTTCAGTTTGCAGATGTGAAGTGGCGAGTGAAGGGAGCATTGTTGGCTCTGAATTTTTTTTCTTGTTAAGAAAGATGGGGAACATAGGGGAGAAATGAGGCATGGAGGAGAGAGAGAGGAAAAACTGGCAGTGGAGAGGAAGATTTGTCTGCGAGTGGAGAGGGGTTAGCTGTTAGAGGAGCGGAGGAGAGCATCTACTGCAGAGCAGAAAGAGGGCAGGAGGTCTGGAGAAGTTTTAGGGAAACAACTATATTTCCATCAAGAAAAATTATAGAAGGAATTAAACCTCAGAAAATCTCCCTGCCGAGGAAACTGACACGGAGATATAGGGCTGAAATACTACTTTCACTTACACCTGTGCAACTCTGTCAGGTCTGTGGTTTCCAGAGTTATATGAAAGAGTAGCTTTTGACCTGTTTATTTTATCTCTCAGTATGGTAATCCAAGTTAGTTATAAATATGCAATTTTTACCATATTCACAGTAATTTTCTAGCAGCCCACTCAATCTGTGTTTCCAAAAAACCCGATCTCTCAGGTGCTAATATTTTCATAAAACATTCTGTTTAGACTACAAATTAATGTATAACTTTTCATTTATAAGGCTGTGTATATTGTACAATGAAAGTTTGCTTCTGAATACTCTGGAAGGAGTTTTCTTTTGTGGAGTAACTCTAAATACGTTATTCTCGGGTACAGACTGCTTTATGGGGTTATGGGAAAGTGGAGAAAATCCTATTGTCCGCAGTTGCCTATTCACTAACCATTAGTCAGGGGGTCTGAACTTGATGTATCATAGGACAGGTGCTGTGATATTCAATGAGTTCCTTTGTCAACCAAATGAAAAAGAAGCTGTTTAAAATTGTGTTCTGTCTGTCCCTTTTCCTTAAAATATGGGAATCTGTAGGGAAGCCAGTCTCTTAGTGCATGCAGAATATGAGTTAGCAAAGGTGTCACTGAGGACAGAGTTTGACCTGTAGATTCTTTGTTACTCATGATAATGTGTGAAAAGAAAAGAACCCAGCTTGACTCTAAGATCTCAGATTGCTGGCAGTCAGAGAAATAAATATCTTTTTACTTGTACACTGAGCACATTTGATGTCAAAATCATTTGGAAACAATAAATGTGAAATGTCAGGATGCCTTTTTTACAGCATCGTTTTAGAGTAGAACTGCATTTTTTCAGTGGATAAATGGTGCTGCAGCTCAGAGGAGGGTGCATTATTGGTACATTAATTCTTATATTTCTGGGTTATGAGGGAGCTTCTAATAGTTTATATGGCAATTGAGTAATGAAGAAAAAATCTGGGAGTCTCCCAAGAATTGCAAAAGACAGCAAATATGCTAGGGTATAATATATAATGCAATGTTTTTTCTAAAATATCCCAGAGTGTAGGGAAAAAAGCCATATTAGTGTGGATGTGACAAAGCCACAGTGTTAGTGTTAGTATAATGCCACAGTGATACACATATGGAGTGCCAGATTTAGTACCAGCTGTTGTAGATCCTAACAGAGGCCCTCATTGGTGGAAAGCCACACCTTCCCCAGAGGTCTTGAAGAGAGCCAGAGAAGCTCTGAAAGTGGTTGGTACTGGATGGGGAGTAACCCTGGCCAGGATGACTGGGTCAACTCTGCACTTCCTCAGGGAAAAACCCTGAAGGAAGCCAGAGTGGTGACATCATCTGTTCTCCCATGGGCTGCATCCTTCCTCAGGAGCAGAAGGTTAGGCTGATGTAAGGAGGTGTTCCTCTGCACCAGCTTCAGTGACTGGGGGCCAGATCATAGAAATAGAAATAATTGTTTTGAAGATGTTGTTAATTTTGTAAACAGAGTGACATACCAGGAAATTGTTTCACTGAGAACAAATGAATAATATGGAGTAATTAAATAGTCTGTCAGTGATCATGGGCCTTGTACCTGGGTCCGCGGGTCCCCAACAGTCTTCAGACAGCTGCCATTATCTGGTAGCTTGCTAGCATGAGAGAGGAGCATGGGCTGGTGGATCCTAGTGAACCATAGGCACTGCCCATGAAGCTTCCTATTGGATGAGATATCTGACCTCTCCAGATGACTCAGACTCACTATTTAAGTCAGAAGAAGGCTCGGGAAGTTGTCCAAGCAGCTAAATTAATCCTTGGCTGGCCACTGCATCAGACTCCGCCTTCTCGCCTCACTCCTGACCCTGCCTCGTTCCTGATTCTTGCCTCCGGTCCCATTCCAGCTTTCCTGCCTTGTTCCAAATCCCTGCTTCTGTGCCCTATCTCTGGATGCTGACTTCAGCTCTGACCCTTGGCTTGATTCCTGTCTCTGACCTCTGGTTTCTGGTGACTGTCTCCAGCTCTGACCACGAGGCATGACCACCTGTGTTCTGATCTGCGACATAGCCCTGAATATTTGCCACCGTTTCTTACATTAAAGTAACTTGAATGCCATTATATCCATGGACATCACTGGTGTGCCCACTCAGAAAATCCCATTGGTGCCCAGACTTCTACAATAACGTATTCATTGCAGTGTAATACAAGGAAATAGTCTTTTGGTCCTTGTGACAAACAACTCTAGCTTTGTGCTTGTGGTTGGTGATGTCTCTTGATGGAATTACACTGTGTGTAGTTTTCTAATATGTGGTTGCTTATCTATTTTTTCTTCTTCTAATAGAATACAGCAGCATTTGACCCCGGCTAATGCTTTTCTCCCCTTTTAGTGCCTCAGACACAGACAATATATTTATTAGCTTTGTGCCTATAACTAAATTAATAGACCCGGGACCAATTTATTAAAAATTTATACACAATTTGTGCAGGCCACAGCTTTGTTACAACTTGTTATAAATATCTTATTACTTAATATTGCATACCACATTAACAGAACATTCATTAACAACACAATCCAGTCACAGACGGGAGGAAAAGGCCATAATCATTCACCTTCCCAGCTGAAAACATGACATAAAAACCTCATGTCTGACCCTCTCAGATGTAATCAAGCAAACTATACATAATTAAATGTCCTCAAGAGGATCAATACAAGCTGTCCACACTCTTTCCCTAATAATATGTTGTTCCCCATTCAAGGGGTCATTGAGTAATATACCAGCTTACAGTTTTCTGCTTTTGGGGCACTCCCTTTCTGCAGCAAGCACTTTGCTATGGTGGAATTAACTGAGGATACAGTACTGTGCCTTTTCTGTTGCTATGAATCGCCAGGTGTAATTCAGTTAAACTTATTGACTCCGGGTTTAACCCTTTGGGTGGACTGGAGCATAGAATTCAAACTGAGAGGGTCTTATCCTGTATTCCCTCCATTCCATTTTTACTAGCAGTGGATAAAATGTAATTCCACGATAGCTGGGCTAGTGCCAAGTAATTACTGTCCCTCTTTCTTTTACTAATATTTTCCCTTTATTGTTTCCATACCACTTCTCACTTTGTCTGCTTGCTTTACAAATATTACAATAAAATAGGCACCAATGCCCCGGAAAGCAGCAGCTATTCAGCAAAGGGAGTGGCTGAGGAAAATAAAATGAGAGGATCTAGTGAAAAAATGATCACAAATGAACTGACTTATTAGATAGGCCCGTGAACGCTGAGCCTTGAAGGCGGCTACAGACAGACTCAGATGGCCATTACAAGGGAGAATCATGGATGGGTTCCCTGAATCAAAAAGGACGTGCCGAATCTAGATAAAAATTCAGGTGAGCAAGAGAAGAAAATCTTGTTAGTGTTAAGTAGCTTTTGACTGAGCCCATCTGCTTCTATGGTCATTGGATTACTCAAACCTAGATAGTTACTGTTGTCAGTGTCTCTTAAAGCAAAAACAAAACAAAACACAATAATCTGTAGGTGGTCTCCTCTGGGGAACTCAGTAATAACAAAAGTACGCAACTTTAAATGACCATGTCAATGCCTTCACTTTTCTATCCTATTCTTGGAATAAAGAGAATTTACAAGCATTTGCTGAAGTACCTTATTAGGCACATAAAGAAAAATAGAAAAACTATTGAGAGTGTAATTCTCATAAAAACAATAATAACTCAGCTGCTTAATACTGCTGATACTTATTCTGAAATATTTCATTGAGAATTCTGACGTGTTGCACCTCCTGTACACCTCAGCTGCATGCAGATTGGGCTCTCACACTGGGTTTTTGTTTTTTAACAATTAGTGATCAATAATATGATCTCTAGCAACCTGAGCCCATTGTGCCCAGGAATGTATACTGTTAATGAAAAACCTTCTGGAATCCGAGCTCCTGACATTTGTTCTTGATGTTCTGTTGTCCAGAGTTGTTGTGTTTGGGAAGCTTTGCAGCTTATGAAAAAGGGAATCCCTTTGACGCACATTCCTGCCAGCCCATGTCAGGAGCCTGTGAAGGAGAATATTTTAGCCAGGCTTCTGTTGGTGTCCTATCATCTTCTGATGTGTTTCAGTGAGAGTCAAAGATGTCCTAGAGTTCTTAAGGTGTCCATGCATCTATTTTCTTCTTAAGATCTAACTGCAACACCAGTTGTTCTTTGCTAGGATTTCATGTTACATTTTCTGTATTTATTTTGATGGTGAGGAAATGTGGATCACAGTGATCTTGCAAATATGCCCAGGAATGTGTTTTAGGTAGAGATGGGGCCAAATCAGATCTTCAAATTACTCCAGAATTTAGGCTTTTTATAGGGTATAGAATCACTCGCCATCTTAGGGCATATTTCAGTGTAGATCCCGATGGAGGTGCACATGCGCTCCATGCGTGCATGATCAGAGTTTATAAATAGCCATGTCCATCAGGGCCTACAGGCACCCTGTGCCTCATCGTGCTCCTGTGTAAGAGCTTGAAGGGAGGGACAGCCATGATCCTTCCTCAGTTTCCTCTTACCCCTTGTGGCAGTGAGACAGTGTCCAGTGATTATTTGAGTCAATACTCTTTTCATAGCCCCTAAACCAGTTCTTCATAAACATATTTAGTGAACAAATCTGATCTTCTCCATCTCATCTAAAGGACCTTCTTATAAATAAAAATATAAAATTGATCAGTGATCACCTGTATAATGGGGTGAGCTGTGGTGCTTCTTGCCAACTGCCATACCCTGGCAAAATCCAAACTCTACTTGTCCTGAGACAGACCGATGCTCATCAAGGATGGGCATAGCTGATGCCTTGGAAAGAGCCATATCCCAGACGGGTGCTCTGTGTGCAACTCTTTCTCTTCAAGGACCTGCAAGTCCAGGGGCACTTGGCTTAAACTACATCTGATTGAGCAGTGCATGCAGCTCACTTCAGACCCAAAGGTGATGGTCCTGCACCTACACCTGCTCATAAATGGGACGCCAACTCACATAGTTAAACCGAACTTAAAGACCAAAGGGAAGTCCTGGAGGGAGGATATGATTGATCATGCCTTCTAGGACAAAACCCCATAGCAACTGGGCAGAGTGAGAGACCTGGCACTGATAGCTGTGATGGAACCGAACTAGGACCTGACATATGCTGTAGAGGCATTCAGATCCCTTCTAGAGATGTTCCTTGCACCAAAAAAGGGACTGGCACTGGCTTAAACCACCCGTAAGCATAGCCTTTTGAAGATGTTCCATACCATGTGTTGGCACCACACTTTTTGACTTCACCATTGCCAATGTACTCCTTCTTGCTGGCAACAAGCAGAGATCCCTCTCCTCTGCTGTTGGAGAATGACCCCCAGGAGGGTGTCATGCAGCCCTCACTCAGAGTGCTGCCCCAACTGGTGTGGCGGTGGTGATGGTCTGGCCAGTGTCAATCAGGCCAATGTTGTGTGGCATGCCACCGGCACTATCCTTCCACATGTCAAGGAGCAGATCATCATTTCACATGTCCATGAAGAGAAGGAGATCATGCTTTGTGATGGCTTTACTAGTAGGCCACCCACTCTGGAACTGAATGTGGGCCCACAGAAGCAGGAGACAACTGAGAGGGAACAACTACCACCACTTCTCCACCAAAGAAGTCCTCCTCCTCAATGGATGAGGCAGAATGTCAGCCTTTAGATCCTGACCATCAAACTAAACATACACAGAGAGAGCTTGAACAGATTAGAGAAACAGAGTATTTTTTTAGACTGCCAGAAATGTTACACTGCATTCAATACAACTACAGTGACTTGCTGCAAAGTATCTGATGTGGCCTCTGAGTTCTCAATGATGGCAGTGAAAGAGATAGTTGATAGCACTCTGTGAATCTCAAGTAGCCCTCAGTTAATAAGGGGCTGTCAGTGACAATCATAAAGTCAGAAGTCTATTGAAAAATTTTAAGTTTTTTTAAAGGTGGTAATTGACCAATTTTCTCCATTAGTAAATTGAGAGTCAGTTAAAAACAGCGTTAGTTCAGAGTCCAAGAATCCAGGCCTCAGCTTCAGGTTTTTCATCACTGTATAAGGTGATAGTCTATCAATAGATTTGTATGATCCTTAAACACTGATAAAGTTAGAGTCCTACTTTCATTAACTCCTTGTGTGCCAGCACTCTGCAAACGCTAATGTTCCTGACCTGTAGTCGTCATGGACTGAAATCAGTGGGAGTTGAGTGTGGGTGAGAGCCCTGCAGAATTAGACCAATAAGTGGTTTACCACACTGGGCTGTGTTTCAGTTCAATGTAAGGAGCACTGTATCCACATATCTAATGGGCCATTAGGAGGTGCCATTGATAGACTAGCACCATCTGACTGTAGGGCTGAAATGGATTAATTCATATGGAATTCAATTGCTTTCTCTTTCCTCTGAAAAAGCTCCAAATGGTGGGAAATTAATTAACCAGGCAAAATGGAGAATAACCTTTATTTTTGACCAATACGTCATAATGTTAAAGAATAAAAATAGACCACTGTAAAAACCAAACCAAAAAAAATCCTCTTAACGTGAATCGTGAATCATGAATCATATAGACTGTTATGAAAGGATAAAAGACTAGCAAATATTTTATTAAATGCAATATAATCTAATAATTTGGAGATGTTTTTCATACATAATTTGTAACTCAGGCTGTTGAGTAATTTATTATAAAATAGTGACATTTCTGAAAATGATATTTTTCTTAATTGTAATTATGAGATTTTGTCATTTCTCTCATTAATCATAATGACAGTATTTTCCCTTTGGGCCAAGGGCAAAAGTTCTCTGCTGTTGTTCTATCCAGAAAGTACTCTCAAGTTTGCAGTGGCATGTCATGAATATTTAAGATGAACAGGTAATAAGAGTAAATATTAGAGCTATGAATTATTAAGAATAAAGAAAAACTGGTGAAATGATGTTTGTTAGTTTGGATGTTCTATGGTGTTGTACATTTGTGGATGTGAGGTACCACTTAAAGAGAGCAGAAATGCACCACTGTAATTACCGCTTATGATTTGTACATTAATGGGAGTTTTAGTTGTCAAACAATATGAATGTTTTAAAATAATTCTCAATGCAGTTCATCTGATGAATTGTAGAAAGAAAGAAAACATCGTCATAATTTAACACCGCTATTTTGGGGAGGATGCAGGTGTGCCCTCTACAGATGATCTCCCAATTTGGAGAGTCAGTTGGGTCCAGTAGGTAGAGCACTAAACTGGAAATAAGGACTATGGGTTTCTCATCCATTTCTGCCATTCTTCTTGTGTATGGCTTCTGGTGGCACAAACAATGAATTAGTTGGGTGTTGGGTAAGTGATGTAGCCATTCTATCACAGCATCCTCATCTGGAGACATCAAGTGCATCTATCCACCATCAAAATGCTAAAAAGTGTAGTCTATAACCAGATGATATGCTGCTTGTTCTGCCCCTCTGGAGCTCAAGAACAAAGAGCTCAAGAAGCCCCAAGGTAAAGATGTAAATTAAACTTCCGATGGCCTCAATGTACCCTATTGTAACGAAGAAGAGTCTTTCAGTTCATGTATGTGTTCTCAGGGGCATGTGAGAGCTTACCTGGAGAGACTAGGGGGTGCAGATCTGAATTGTCTATCTGCCAAGAAACACACTATTAATCCAAAATATAGTCCTGCACTGACTGTTGCTGCTGTTTCTTAGAAAGCCATGTCTGAGAGGCTCAGCTGTTTCAGAAAAGAAGCGTCTTGACTTCAGCTGGAATTTTTGATGTGGCTTTGAGATGAAATTGTGAAGTAAGTTGTCTTGATAGTTGGCTGTGCACAGTAATGTGACCAAGGCCTTACCTTCATGCCTAATCGCCGAGGGAACAATGCCAGCCAGGACTGGAAGGTTGAAGACTAGAGTTGAGGATATATATCACCAGTGATGATACAAAGTGCAGAGTTGATCACTGAGTCCAACTTGCCTCAGTGACTGCAGCCCCCCTACTGCCAAACAGTATTGGCAGTTGCAATAATTACGGCATTGATGGATGTCCATATGCTTGTAGCGCAAGCACAGCACCATTTGCTGGCAAGCTGGCAGAGAAGTGTGACTCTTGACTGTATATTAATCTGTGTCTGCCATTGATTTGCTTTGTAGTCACTTAACCTTGTTGGGCCTCAGCCTTCCCTTATGTAAAAAGGTGGATGATACTCACTTTACAAGTGCTTTGTGGATTATCAGCCCAATAGTGCTATTGATAAGTGCTAAACACAGTTTGTTCTTTCCCTCTCAGATGGTTCAGACCTACTCTCTCTTAAGGCCATAGGTTGCTTCCTTATGGCTGCAGAGGATTGAGTTAATTGAATCACTCTGGAGGCCATTACAGCTGCTACTGGATTGGTCAGAGGGCTTTCTATATAGTAAGGAGAGGTTTTTCTGGGTACTGCTAGATAACCTACTGTATGGGACAGTACAGAGGTTGCACTAAAACCTCAGAATTCACCAGCTATTACCACAGAGAGGTATCTGAGCTATCACAGCTAGTTCTGGTGGTAAGCATAGCTAGAAATCTGGTTTCTCTGATCCCATGGTGTGATAGCTGTTGGCAGACATTATCTATGGTGCAAGCACTAACCAATGGATCACCAGGCAAGTCCATGAAAACTCACTTTAGCATTAAAGAGGAAAACGTGCCTCATTTTTAGAGGTCCTGAACCCACATCAGTTGAATCAATGGGAGATTCTGGTGTCTGGCACCACTGAAATTAGGGATTGAGAGACCAGTCTTGTTTGTAATGACTGAAAGTTTTGTCATTGGCTTTAATGTGAGATAGATCAGTGCCCCAATGGTATTATAATGTACACTAAGGTTATAACTCTTTACAAGACTGAGTAAACTTTTACCGGATATTTAAATTCTGACAAACAAGGCTTGCTGGACTTGAGTAAAAAATACGGGCTTGTTCCTTCATTGGCCTGTTACACTGTTGTCTTCCTCACTTGTACTGAGTCTGTCTGATTGCTTGAGGGTAGAGTGGCAGCAGTTCTGCTGAGCATGCAGCTTGCTTTGGTTCTGTTCTGAAGCAGTTATATGTAGTTGGTGCCAAGGAGTGGCAATCAACTGCCAAAGAGCACTAAGGGAAATAGAGTTTTTCTGTAAAATGTTTCTGAGAACTCAGACTTAAAGTGAAAATGTGGGTGGAATTTAGGAAATGAAAGGTGGGAAGAAATAGTGGGGAATCTGAATCTGTTTCTTGGATGGTGAAGAATAAGGGAAAACATGATGTTTAATGTAAATGTCACCTGCCAGTGTTCAATTTAGAATGCTGTCTATTTTCACCTTTCTCAAGAGGTCATAACATATCCAAAAGGACAAAATCATGGTATGCTGAAGTATACCGTAAAAGAGATTGGAAGACATTTCCCTCTAAATATTAGAGAAATTTAGATTTTTTTTCTAGACTATAATCAAAAATCAAAATGGTACAATCCTCCATATATGTGGAAAAAATGTTTTTCAAATGCCAAGCACTTATACTGAAATTGGTTTCCTTACCATAAATATGTTTTCTTCACTGGAACCTTTGTAGGTTTGTTATTGTAAGATGGCCCATGAAATCTGGGTTTCTGGCAGGCATTCTGAAAAAATTGTAAATGTAGGGTCAAATGGATACGTTAATTTTTTCATTTCCTGCCAATCTATTAGGTAGTATTGCTGTGTGTTGTTAAACAGCAGCTGGATTCCACCCCAGAGCTGGCTGAATTTCAGTGGTGAGCAAAGTGATTTCTGTTTGTAAAGCGCTTTCAGTTTCTTCTGGATTTATGACAAAAAGTGCTATATAAATGTAAGCTATTATCAAAGAGAATTGTTTGGGTTTTGCCAACAGATTTTTTAAAAGTAAGACTTTTAATCAATGCATGCATCTTGGAGCATAACATCCCAGGTTTTTTCCTGCCCTGTGTTTGTGCAGGCACCGGAAGCTTTGCTAAAATTTTGGGTTCATGTGATCTTGCGAACCCACACAGAATTCAGCTGAAACCATAGCATTTCCTGTGGTTTTCAATCCCAAACAATTAGCCAGGATTCCCCCTGTCACCTAACCCCTTATATCCTTCCTAGGTCTCCAAAGCAAGCTCCAGACATGCTTCCCCCACCCCCATCTCCCGTCTTCTGGATAACATTTAGGATGAGTGCCTGGAACCCTCTCTTTTAATATCTGCAGGTGGAGATGCATGGTCAGTTTCTCTCTTTCCGTCTCTTTAACCCGCAGGAATCACCCTCTGATGCTAGGTAGCAGCAGTGGGATTCTGAGTCTAAAGGATGCAGGTCAGCTGTCACCACAGGATGGGGGTTCAGCCAGTTTCTGCTGGGAAGTAATATTTTATATCCTCTCCTGACTAGTCTCTAATAGATCCATTGCTTTTGCTCATTGTGACCTCATTAGTTCAATAGCATCGTCTTCATTGGATGACACAGCACTTTCACCAGAATCAACATAAGCATAGTCTTCAACTTCTCCTCTGGCCTCTCCTTTCTTGAAGACTCAATCACTGTGAGAGAATTTTAGGTTAACTTATATTAAATGCAGCAGGTCTCTGACATTTGGAGTTAAAGCTCCTTACCTTGAGAGGTGGACAGTGATGAAGTAGCTAGGCTGATCTTTTTTTTTGCCTTTGACCTCACCTCTGAGTCTAGCTATTGCTTCTTGAAAATTCTCCATCATTCCAATGAACACATTCCAGTTTTTCTTCCTGAAGAGTTGCTGCTGCTGTTGACTTTTATACATACATTTTTGGGGTGTTATGAAACCGATATTTATACGAGCTAATAGACAGCTATTTCCCATTTACAAAAGGAAAGGATAGGTCCAGATTTTCATAGAAATGCATGTCTACAAAATTTGCATGCATGCATAATCACAACAACTGGCTTTTTTTGGCCACAAAATTACTGTTAGAGCATGTGCAATCGTAACAACTGTGTGCATCAAGTATGCTCATGGAATTTTAGGTGCACATGTGTTTCTCTGAATATGGACCATGGTACTTCTCACATGGAGATGGAATTATTAGATCGCGCACCAGGCGCACTGTCATTGTGGAAACAAACATTCCCTAGGCCTCTGCTGCCGTGTATGCTGTGAGCCTGAAGCTTGAATGTCAGGCTGAGAAATTTGGCCAGCACAGTCATATATGATAATACTTCTCTTTTCAAGTTGGAATTATTATTAGAAGAGGTTTGCCAGAGACAGACAAACAATTAACAACCACTGCATCTCACTAACTATGCAAATATGGTGTGAATCTTTGTGTGACATCTAGTAGAGATTTGTCATGACTCTGTGGTTACTTCTTCAGTAGTGAATGAACCTAGGACCTCTCACTCCAAAATACCGCTGAGCTCAAGGGCTGGGGTCACTAGCTCTGAACAGTAACTGTTGGCTCATCTCCTCGGTTCAGCTACAGAGAAAAACACACTGGACCAGGATTTTAAAGAGTTTTCTGTTTGAATTTTTGCATTTGGAATTACAGAAGTCAGCTACTGAGTGCCTCTCTACCTAGGTGCAGCTGGCATCACGCTGATCACACCCAGCCAATGAGACTTGCAGCTGTCTGTGTGGCTTAGCCCAGCTGATTTTATACAGAAATCACAAAATTGAACCTGAAAAAAATAGCAAAACAAATTATCCTCCAGAAATCCTATTCCAGGTAGTGCTGAAAATTCCGCTTCTAATTTTAATGAAAGGTTCTCTGGCACAATAAAAGTTAGAGCAAAGCCCTGCTGGTTCAAATTATTAGAGCAAATCTTAGACCTGGTGAGTTTTGTATGGTTTCATGTGGCTCTTTGAACATTTCACACAGCTCTAGTTCAACTCTATTGACCTCCACATAAGAACCCTTTTAGAGACTTGTGGAGAGAGAAGATTAATTCCTAAGGAAAAGTATTAGTGCATTGGGATTTCTCATAACCTTCCATGGAGACTAGAATGGTTTCCAAAGAAGTAGTGTGGATCTCAGTGGAAGACAAATTATGTATGTGGGGTTTTGCAGGTGGTTTTAAGAAAATATCCTGATAAAATAAAATGCTATCTTATCTGATATCATGACAGTCAGAACTACTTCTTTTAATGCTCTCCACTTTAATAGGCAAACAAAAATATGATCGTATTGACAGATCTGTAGTTCAATTCAGCCTCAGTACTATGTTCTCTGGATTTTGTGAATTTCACTTAATCTTAAGGCAATATTAATAGTATTTTTTATTTCATTTGGTCTGATCTTGCATCTTACATACAATTAAATAAAATGTTTGCATGCAGGCATGTGCATTGGGAGATACTGATGCAGGATAAAGGCCTTAATGTTTATTCAGTCAAACTCAAAACTAGAAACTGCAGTGGGATTCAACAGGTGGGAGGGTGAAGGGCAAAAGGGTGACATTGCTTTTTAGCGGTCCTATTTTAAAGCCTTCACAGAACTGCTTTGATAAAACATCAGAGAGGGACCTTTCCAAAGCTAGATTGAAGCAGGATGGGTTGATTCCATAGTCCCCACTAGAAAAGTTAATTAAACTTTAGTAAGTAGTTTGATCTTTCTTTAAAAAAAGAAGTGAGGGAAAAGGATAGAGGGGCTGTTTTTTCATAACTCCAGTGACAATAAGCAAAATTCTCACACAATGAAGAGAAAATCCCCATTTTACCAGTATAAAAACAAAAAACCTCACAACTTTAATTTTCTGTGGGAAATTTCATTGGAATACATTCGACCCCTTTTATATTTATTTATTTTATGGTGGGACAGGTTCCCACCCCAGTGAAGAAGGCGTTAAAGAGCTCCTCTTGTCAAAATCCATCCCAGCCTCGTGTGCTTGTGAGGCCTGTCAAACCTGGAGGGAGGCAGCTTCTTAAAAAAGAGCATCCAAGACCAGTGCAGAGCGGCATTTTGAGGACAGCAGAGCTAGAACACAGAGCTCCTTAATCCCACAGAAAAGCTGCTTGAACACCGGCTGGAGAGGTTTTTCTTTTTAGAGCCTGGGTGCTCAGATTAGGGCCCCTCAGACACTTGGGGAATTAGGAACCCAGACCCCCTTCACAGAAATGATTGCATGGAACAGCAGGATGAGCCCAGAGTGTTTTGTGGACTATTTTGTTTGCCTCTTTTGGTTTGGACTACTGTTACGTCCAGAGGGGGGCGCTGCTTCCTAAGGTTTACAGCCAGAGGACCACATACCATGCTCCAAACCAACAGCGACATCTACATCCAGGGAAGGATGTCTGGGACAAGAGAAGTGCCCATCCTCACCCCAAGGGTGTGCCCTAGATCAGCAGTTCTCAACCGGGGATACATGTATCCCTAGGGTTTGCAGAGGTCTTCCATCAACTCATTTAGATATTTGCCTAGTTTTGCAACAGGCTATCTAAAAAGCACTAGCAAAGTCAGTGCAAACTAAAATTTCATCTGGACAATGACTTGTTTATACTGCTCTATATGCTATACACTGAAATGTAAACACAATATTGATGTATTTTATAATTATATGGTAAATGAGAAAGTAAGCAATTTTTCAGTAATAGTGTGTAATCTTCTATTTTTATGTCTGATTCTGTAAGCATTTTTTAAACGAGGTGAAACTTGGGGGGGAGGATGGGAAGGAGGGAGGATAGGGGTACTCAAAACAAATCAGATTCCTGAAGGGGGTACAATAGTCTGGAAAGGTTGAGAGTCATTGCCCTAAACGTATGTCCTATGACAATTTCCAGTAGAATGTTCCAAACTTAGATTTCACGTGGAAGCACCTTGCATTTATTTATTTGCAATAAAATGGAAATTATTTTTTAATTTCTTCAAGTTTCATGAGATTTCTGAATCGGAAGTGAAGTAGAGTGGGTTGTTCAGTTTCCACATCTTCCCTAGCTGAGCAGAGTTCAGCTGTAATAACCCCTCTTGACTATTCACAGTACTAAATAGGGCATAGGTAAAGCTCTTCAACCATAGTAGCAGTGCTCAGAGGCTCCAGGTCACAAAGTGTTTTGAACAAATTGTTACATGTTTCAGTGCATAGTTATATCAAGTTGATAATATACAATTGTTGCTATTCCTGTTGAAGTGAATGTCATTTGTGGTTTGTTATCCAGTGTGGTGTTGGGATATCCTGCTTCTGAAGAAGCCGAAAGAAGTGACTGGTACACTCTGTTGGAGCAGGTTGTTTAAAGCTCATTGGGATGGTGTGACCCAAGGACCTCTTGATGACAGCTGGCAGAGGGCACAGGGATATATAGCGGTACAGAGTTCCGCTGGGTTCAGCAAAGTGGGGGATGATGAAAGGTCTCTAGTGAAAGCCTGTATCACACTGGTCATTTGTAAGATGCATATGTGGAAAATGTGAAAGTTATGGATAGGTACTAAAAGTTATATTCTCTAGGTCTGTGAGTTAAGGGAGGTCACCAGAAGTTGGTCCACTTACTCCTGTCAGGCCGCGGGAAGAGACATTTATCTCACTCTGGTTAGTTATATGCAAACTAAGTTCAATGGATGCCCATTTACCATCTGAGCAAAATGCTGACCACTACACTGCATGGGCTGCAGGAAAAAATCAAAATCAGCAGTGGTTATCCTGTTTAGGAGAACTTTTGAAAGTATATCTGGGGTGCAGATGAACTCCTAGTGATTCCTTCAGTCTGTGAGGACACGTTGCCAGCAGGCTTGATCTTATGAGAAGGGATCTCAGCCAGACTGGTTGAAAATGCTGGGAAAAGGACTTGGAGTAAGTTCTTGTGAAGGAGATAAGGGAATGCCTTGTGAATAAAGTTTAGGCTATAGAAAATGTATTATGGTTTTGTTTTATATGCAACCACTTGGTTCCAATATTCTTACTTTCTATCACTTGAATCTCTGTCCTTCGATAAATGTACTCTTGTTTTCACTGTCTGTATATCTGAGTGCTGTGTGTTAAGCAGATTGGTGATCCTGAGTTGAATTTTATCAGCTGGTATGTTTTCTTTCTTGGGAGTAATGAAGCTCAGAGTGTTCAGTGGAACAGGAGCTGGGTACTCCAGAGGACTCAGGTGTTGATGTGTGCCTAGCATTAACCTATACAGAGACCAGGGTCTGTGGAGGCCTGGAAGGCAGTGCTTGTTTTGCCAGATGCTGGTGAAGTCAGGGAGCTGATCCGCAGCAGGCACAGACAAGACTTTCTTATGCCCTTATGAGGGCAAGTAGTGGTGAGCAGCTTCACAATCCTGGCTAACTCTGCCGTCTGTGACACTTCCCAATCTATAGGGAGAGAGCGGGAACTGATGATTCCTGGAGACTTAAGTCATAGACCAGGCAATGTCCAAGGACTCTGCTGTAATATAGCTAAGAATGATTAAGATTGATATAGATTTACAATGTCTTTATTATCAGGAGGACATCTAGATTTCTTGCCTACTGCCCATAGTGCAGAGGCCAGTAACACTTTGCAAGGGCAGGGAAAGTGCACGAGAAACTTCATGAGAATGCAGCATATAGAACAGAACCTTCTTCAAAACAAAGGTCTCTGTCACTTGAGCTACATGGGAACTTCAGTTAGGTATCAGCCATCTTCTGATGTCTTTTGTAGATCATTAAATACCATAGATATTATGGTAATGGTCACTTTAAAAAGTAGATACACACATGATTGCTGTTTGTCTATATCAAACCACTGAGAATGTTTGATTCCATTCAATAGAGGGCAGTAGTGCATATAACACTTTTTCCTTCTTTTGTTCCTGTCAGCTGGCTGGCCCTTAGCCACTTTTTTCTTCTTTTAGGGATCATGATGACAGCATAGTGAAATGTTTCTAGTTAGTGCTGCATACTGTTTTCCCACCTTGACCTTTGTCTCCACCTGTTTGAACTGTGACATACAGCTGATGGTTTTAGGAAACAAGGAACTGAATTTTAGTAGCAAGAACTGCTATGCAATGAATGAAAATGGCAAAACTGTCAGGTATTCCACCCATTACTGGGGGGGAAAAAAAAAACACAAAAACCTCCCATTGAGAGGCTTTCTAGAGGTTCCACTTGCTCTATCCTGTTAGTCTGAAATCCCTTCATTATCTAAATCTCTTAGGTTAAGCAACAGCTTTAGGGTATCACTACATTAGTAAATCATAAAAGAGAGAGGGATAACTTCTTTCCATTTAGTTTCTTTATGAATGTGACATAGAAGGCCTGTGGTTCTGGAAGTTCATGAAATACACAGTGATTTTGTATGTCTGACTGAATTATAGCACTTTTAAAATGGGAAACTGATTGTTGACAGGTGTGACTGCTGAACCTGTGTCTTCTACAGTTCACATCTGGCTCCCTATGGACTCTCTTTATAATGTCATTTCAAAAAGCAATATGCCTGGAGACAATTCTGGAAAGGATATTTCAACGTTGCAATGGCATTGCTCTGGTGGGTAAAGTATAAAAAACGTCCTCTATCTGTGAGCGGATAAAGAAGTTGAGAGGTATACTAATGTTCTCTGGAATATATGGACATCTTTAATTGACTGACATTTGAGAGAAGAAGTGGTATTAGAGGTTCTGTAGAAGATAAGAGTTCTCCTTCGAATTGGTGTAGCCGTGTATTCTATGTGGATGTGCATGACCCCGTTCACTGGAGCGGGAGAATTTTGCTTAGCAGTACTTGTTGGGTCAGCGCTCACGCCCTGTGGTATAGCCTCTCCCCTGGTTGTATAAGGGTGGCTGTGCCCTGAGCCCCTCAGTTCCTTCACAATGCCTGTGGCCTACAGTCAGAGCTCTGTGTGGCTTCACCTCACACTTTCGCCAGTTTCTGACTTTTTCTTTTATGGTAGTACCTTAGGTTTGATTAAGTGTTAGTTTAGTGTTAGCCAGAGTAGCTGGCTGCCTTGTGTGATGCCCTCACCAGCATTCAAGCGTTGTCCATCACGTGGGGGTTATCCCTAACAGTAATCCTCACAAGAGGTGCTTGTTGTGTCTCGGTGAGGGACGCATTAAAGAGAGATGCTTCGTTCACAAAGAGAACCCAGGTGGCGAGAGACTTGTGGTTGAAGCAAGCTGATGAGCGAGCAGGCACTGATGCCCTCATCTGATCAGCAGTTGCTTTTGAATCTGGCAAGTAATGCTGCTTCATGGTCAGGCTCTGGCATTTCCCCCATGAGGAACGGGGGTTATTCACCCTCCTCTGGTGCAGTGAGGAAAAGTTTCCAAGAATGACTCCTCTTCAACTCAGAGGAGTGCTGACCAGCACTGTATTCCCTCTGGCATGCGGGATGGAGCAGGTCTGTCCAATCGCTCCGAGAGCAGTGAGGGTCCATACCGTCAACTCCAGTTTTGTCCCTAGGGTGTCTTTAGAGTCTGGTATTGTCTGTTAGCACCAGCGTCAACCATCACCATGCCGATGGCATACTAGTCCACATCAGACCTGCTTTGCCTCTCAATCCTGGACTCTCCACTGGTTTAGGAGTTTTCTGGAGCTATGGCATCTACCGGCTCATCCTCCATTGTGCCCCTGGCATGTTCTGGCCATGTTGCAGAGCCACCAGGTCTGTCAGCACTGCAGCTTGCATCTACTGGCTGCAGACCATGGACTTGAGGCTGGGCCTGGCACCAAAGACCCCCTCAATATTGGGGCATCATTGTCCTGGTGGCAGATCTCATCATTGTTAGGGCGCGCAAGACTTTGTAACGCGAAATCAGTATAGTTTGACAAGAGCAAGGCCCTGAAAGCAATGCTAAGCTTCTGCAGCCAGAAAATCAAGAGTTAAGACTGCTCAGGAGCAGAACCCAGACGCTGCCCTCTGCCCAACCTTAGGCCAGAGGAGGAAGTGCCTTGGGGTCTGGAGCATCCTGAGACGACCACAGACATTTGTTAATGCTTGATAAGCTAAAAGGTTCCTATTTTAGTAATAAGAAAGGGGAAGTGAGGCTATGGCTAAGTTCTTTTTGAAGTAAACAACTAACGTCACTTTGTTCCAGAAGGTCCCTAGCTAACTACCAATAGACTAATAGCAACTAAGTGTTAAGGCCCAATCCCTACTGGGATTGAGATATACGTCATGTATTACTGGGTAAGGCTTGCTGCAAGGTGAGGGGGGAAAAGGGGTATATCAGTCCCCCGGGAGCCTCCCCAAGCGGAGACTCTCCGTGGATCCGTGGAAGCGCTAGCGGATGCCTCAGACAGGCGGTTCCCGTACACCACCCGTTTATCAGAACGAAGTATGGGTCTCCTCGTTCTTGCAGTGGTAAGCATCACTGCACACATTTAGATAAGGCTAGCTCTCTTACATTGATGGGCCCCCAGGAGTATATTGCTGTAGGTATCCTCTTGGCAGGTCTCTTCCTTGCTTTATAGTTCACCTCTCTGTTCACTAATTGTTGCTGCTGTTGCAGTTGCTCAGCTCATGATAATAATAAGTCCTGTACCTATAAGTTGCTACTTTATATCCTTGTGGTTAATTGTACTTTCATTGTACTTTTCACCTTAAGACTTGTGCCGGAGCTTCAGTTCCTGTATGGTAAAGGACTCCCGCTCCTGTCTTTCTTATGCTATCTCATGTAATAAATAAGCACTTTTGACATCCTTTTGCCAGTGTGCTCCATCCCGCCACCGAGGTAAAAATACCGAACACTACAATCATCAAGTTTGGTACTGGCCTTGGTGCCAACACCTCCCCAGGTACTTGATGAGAGTCTCTCTTGTTTGGTGCTGCCAGTGCTGATTCCTCACTTCTCTTTGGCAATTATGCTGCCTCCTTATTGGGCTTCAAATGAGCCTAACTGGTTACTTGCCCCATGGGGGCTGGCTTCCCCATTGTCACCACAGAACCTTTGGGATTCTTCAAGATCTAGGTCAAGGTTGTTCCATCCTCCTTGCCAAGTAGGCGCCAGAGATTGCCCTCGGATCACTGTAGGTACTGAGGTCATCATCTGTCCCATAGTCGTGACAGAGGCTCTTGGCCTGGGGCCTACTGACCACCAATCCCTTATCGTATGCTTTGGAATTCCTGGGATGCTCCTCAGTCCCTGAGGACCCACTTTAGCTGCTATACAGCAAAATTACTGGTCCCAATGGTGACTCCTGTGACCGCTGAATCTTTTCCCTCTGGTCCTAAAGGGTTCTTCCGACTGGATCCTGTGATACAAGACAGGATCCATCATTGCCTCCTTGTCTATCTTTGCAGTCTGGAGCATCCTGACAGTCAACTTGTTTGCCATGTGAGAAAACAAAAGATGCAAGCCATTTTGCTCCCGAGGGGGTCTCAGTCCGAGCTCCTTGACCAATGCTGTTCACTTGAGCTGGGAATTGGCACTCCCTATGCTTTTCCTGCAAGCCTGATCATCCTGCAGGTCATTCTCAAGTTGAAATTGGGCTGTGCCAGGCACATTCTCGTTGCTGCAGCATGGCTTAGACAGTGTTGGTTCTTTGTCCTCCTCACATCCATCCTCTTCATCCTTACTCAGTATCAAGGTTAAGTTTTGCACCAAGCATTCACTCCCTGCATTTCACAGTGTAGATGCTTCATGGTTAGTTGAGGAGGAGGAATAATGTTGGGACATAGTCCAGCAGGTCTTGCTTATCAGTAGGAAGCTCTCCACCAGGGCAGCCTGCAATTAGACTCCAAGCCGCACCTCTTCTGAGTTTTGCTTGTGAGTCACCCACCTAGAATACATGGATGCATCTACTCAAAGAATTAAAACTGGTTACTTACCTATAGCTGTTGTGCTTTGAGATGTGATGCAGAGGTGTATTCTACAGCCTGACCTCTGTCCCTTCTGCACATGTTTAGTGCAAAGGAATTGAGGGGGGTCAGGGCAGCACCACCCTTATATGGCTGGGGGGGGGGAGGGGCTACATCTGCAGGGCGTGAATGCCGCCCAAATAGGTACTGCTAGGCAAAGTTCTCCAGCTCTGGTACACAGAGCACGCATACCCAAACAGAATACATGTCTGAATCACATCTTGAACAACAACAGTTACAGGTAGGTAACTATTTTATGTTATAGCATGTTTTAGAATTTTCAAATTAAAATAGATTTAAAAAAAAAAGGAAAAAAAAAAAAAGAAAGCAGTACTTATTACACACTGAGTAGGGTCATTTAAGGCTCAACTGAATCTAGCCCAAACTTAGGCGTAATAATGTAAAAAGATGTCAGGGATATTAGCACCTTTAGTTGGGTGAGATTTTTGTGGGAGAGGGGTCACATTTGCCTAATTCTTGCAAGAAAGTCTTTTAAACAAAGACCTGTTACATAAGTATATTGAAAGTCTGAGCATGAACTCTAGGCTTGCAAAACTTGTCACATTACTGGTCAATGGCCAAAAAATTGCAAAGAAAGACTATCCCAGTGAACTTTTATTATTGTTATTCATTTGTATTACCATAGCACTTAGGGCCATAATCATGGACCTGGATGCTGTACAAACAAAGAACAAAAAGATGGTCCCTGCCCCAGAGAGCTTACATTCTAAGTATTGGTTTCATTTCTGCTTGTGTTGCAGAAGAGGAAGTGAGATGACTCTTCCTTTCTCTGGGTCCTGCATTTACATACTAACTGTGATTATTTAATTTTCATTCATGGAGAGACTTTGAGTATCGACAAGTGTGACTGGCAGTGCCTCCTAGTTTATCCTCAAAACACATGAGGTAGAGAAGGATATTTCCCATGTTTCAGATGGGGAAACCAGGCACAGAGAGACTAAATGACTTGCCCAGGGTCACTCAGGAAGTCTGGGTCAGAGTTGGGCACTCAACCTCAGTTTCCTGAGACCTAGTAAAGTGTTTTAACTACAAAGCCATCTTTTTCTCATAATACCTTACACTAACAGTGCTTTTGGTCCATTGATCTCAAAGTGCTTCAAAAAGGTGAATGGGAAACAGAGGCATCCAGTAAGGGAAAGTGACTGGGCCAAGGTCACAGAGCGAGATAGTGATGGGGCATGAATGAAACATACATTTCCTGACTACTAGTTTGTGCTCTGTATAGCCAATTAACATTAGAGAACTATATATAATTGGGTTATAGTTCACTTTAAAAATGTAGTGCAGGCTGTGTATTTAAACAAATCCCATGCTCTTTATTTTTAAAGACTTGGGATAGCATGGTTCACTGTGTGACTGGCAGGCCACAGTTCAGCAGTCTCCAAAGTCTTGGGGGATTTTGTCAGGCAATCTGGGGCCTGGTGTCCAAATTATAGTCTGTCCTTCTCTGAGTTTCCCCGGTTGGACTAGGGGGACAGAGAAGGGTAGGGGGAGTCCCAGCCCAGGGCCCAAAGGGGAAATGGTGAGGGTGTTTCTGTGCTCCCGAACTGATACCCCAGATCACCCTTTTTCCATTTTAAGAAGTCCTCCATTTGGAGCATACTCTACAGCTGCTGAGGGACGGGTCCTTCTTGGGCCAGTACTGCTCCATCACTTCTTTAATCTTAGTGGGGGCTCTGTAAACCCCATCAGACTTGGTTATACAGAGGCAGGAATGCATTCTACTGTATGTCTGGAGAACCATACGTACACTGCTTTAAAAGCTATTCATTGTAATGCAGTAGCATTAAGTGCCTTAGTTATTATTAACTTAAATGAAACAGCCATGACCCACAGTCGACTTGGCATGTGAAGATCAGTTTGACCTCTCAGTTGTCAGCCTGCACTTGAAAAACAGCAAGTGTAATGGAAAAATATAGAAACAGTAACACAGTTTGGAGTGGGCAAATTAGTAACAACAATAGTCTTCATCAGCACTGTGTTATTTCATTGCTATAACATTATATTAGAAAAGAAGCTACTTGAGAGCAGGTCAGCCCTGCACTGTTTGGGTTTGCATCTGATTTGTAACAACAGGATGAATTCTGCATTGCTTTAAATTTTCTAGTTTGTGTAAGATAGCTGGAGATGCTGTAGGAACAAAAAATGGCATTTCCATCTCTCTTTACAATTTTATTAATGGAGCAAACATTTCATTGTGGCTGTGTCAAAATAAATAGTATCAAATCAAATATAAAATAAAATGTGTCAAAATAAGCAGTGCTTAAATAAAAGGAGCTCAGCTTCTGGCCCTATGAAAAAGTTAGACATATTTTACAGACTTTACCCATATGAAAATATGTCATGAAAATGTGGTACGTACTGTTATCAGCCCCGTGAGCTGCTCAGAGTTGTTAGTGGTGCAGTTGTGTGAGTCTTTTGTATCTGTGATAGGTGAGGGTCACACAGTTCAGAGAGTAGTTTTGGCTCAGTAAAGCATTCCAAACTTTGAATGCTTATCCAAAACTTAGCTGAACTTTTTGAGATATCCTCCACATCCATTATTGTCCTGACTTTACATCCCTTCCCCTGGACTGTCTGATGGACACGGGGATACCTCCATTTAAATCCACCAACTGTCGGTAGACTTCTGCTTCCCTAATCCACATAGCCCACTTTTAGACTCCCCTTTACTTTTGAAGTTCACATAATGGGATTCAGCAATTCTGAATTATCGTCCATTCAAAAAATAATCATCCTGTCATTTATTCTGTCCTCATATTCCGGTTTGGGTTCAGGCTTTCTGACAGATTCAAAGATATCAGAGATGCAACCATTTCCTATTTCATGCTAAGCTTCTGTATCTACTTTGTTTTGCCTGAGGCACTGTATCTATTTATAGTGTCCTATGAAAATAGAAGGTAGTGATGACAATTCTGGTTCATGTTATATACACTCTTGGGGCTATATTCACCAAGAAACGTAGATCTAGTGATGCTTGGCATCACCACCCCTAGCTTTTATACTCCTAGAGAATCATTGGGATTCAGGTACCTAGGATCTCTATACAATGAATGATGTCTTACAATGGAATTCACAAAAGCCAGCGTGCTAGGAAGCGCCTACTAAAGGTAGACAATGGGAGGTGCCTACCCAAGGAATGTGTATTAAGTCCCACCCTTCTCTTAGAGATAGGCACCTACCTGCAGCCTGGATTTAGGTTCCTCCTCTGCTTGGGGTTCTCAGCTGCAAACCCTGTGCTGCCATTAGGTGCCTACACTGATTTTGCAAGAAGCAGGGTGGGGGCGAGAAAAGGGGGAATTTCTCCATAATTTATCCACAGTGCAATAGCTTCAACTCTGGTCCAGAGAGAGAGCGAGAGAGAAAGAGAACAAGCATAAGAATGACTCTATAGTTTGGTGGTCAGAGCGCTCACCTGCGAGGTGGGAGACCCACTATCCAGCCGTGCTGGACTATTGAATTTTTAAATTTATCCAGAGTGGAAGAGCTTCAACAGGAGAGATTGAGGGGGACTGAATATTCCATAGTACAATGTCTAGGACCCTTCCCTGAGACATGGCAGATCCTTGTTCAAATCCCTTCTCTCTCTCAGGTGGAGGGGGACTTGAACTGGGGGGTCTCCCACGTCCCAGGTGAGTACCCTAACCACTGGGCTAAGAGTTATGGGGGAGGGCTTCTTCCTCTGGCAATTTCATGTAAGCTCGCTCATCAGGGTCAGATCTGGTATGCTTGCTGTGAGCACATTTAGTTGATCGGGCCTTGCAGGTCGGTTAGGTGGAGATATGCTTGCCCTGTCATGGATTGTGCAATACTTTGGGGCTTTGGCATCTGGATGCCTGGTGTTGGGGCTGCAGGGTGTGTGCACAGAGGCAGAAACATCACACCAAGGGAATGTTTAATGCTAAAAGTTAGGTGCTAAATGAATTTAGGCACCTGCAGGGTTTGACAGCAGCTGAGCAGGGGTTTTGTGAGACCCGGTGAGGCCTGATTCTGGGGTTTAAGTGCCTAAGGTGGCAGCTAGGCACCAAAATCCTTTTGTGAGTCCAGGGGTGTAGATAGCATTTTGTCATCTGTACAGACATAGGTCAGCTTATCACCTAGTATTCCCACAACCTCCCAGAATATACTAGCCTTTGCATGCACACAATGTGTTCACTCACATGGTGAGACCAAGATGTAGCAGTGTGTCAATAAAGGGGCTTATAAGAAACTTTTCTGTAGCTCCCAGAAAAGGGCATTGAAGTGGTAGGTGAGAGGAAGTTCAGTACTGAAGGTGGCTGGGAAGCAGTGGGGAAGATCATGGTAATGGAGAGGGGAGAGATGCTATGACAATAAGATACTGGTGGGGGGGAGAGAGACGGGCACAATTGGGGAGAGCAGTAGATTAGGAGAAGTGGGTTATGGAGACAAGTGGGCAGAGAAGTACATACACGCACACTCTGGGCAAGGTGAGAAACTGAGGCTGAAGAAGGACAGAGTTTGGGAAGCCAAAGGACAGAAAGAGGGTATGATTTAGTGGAAGGAGAAACTGAGAGAGCCTGAGAAAATGAAAAGGAAAGCAATTGACAAAAGGGGGGAAAAAAGGAGAAAATTGGTAGAAAAATAAATGAAGAGGAGTGAGAGGGAAGTGATGGTGAAGAAATGAATAGAGGGGATAAGAGAGAAGAATAAAGAAATGGAAGGACAGGGGACACAAGAGCTGTACAATCTTTAAGGCTAGGGAGTTTTTTCATTGTAGTAAACTAACTGTACTTTCTGATGGAAAACAGGAAACTGAAAACAGGAGAAGACCAAGTTAATATCTTTGGGGGAAATAAGTAAACTAGATGGGAGAAGTAGGGGGACAATATTGGCATTTTTTCCCCCAATAGAAGACTCAGTGTAAAAATATAAAACCCAAAACGCACTACTGTCTTTGATGTTTAACTTTGTCTCCATTGCTAAAATATTTAAGATAGGGTATGAATAATAACCTGTCATTTGATTTACATGTTTTATTAAATGTCTTTGTCCTTTTATGTTTATTGGAAAATGTCAGTGCAAATTATTTACAAATAAAACAATCCTACTTATTTTCATAAGTGTCTGTACTAATAACGTTCCTACTTAGTAAAATGAATTTAACATGACGTATGTAATAGCTAAATATTTATCCTGGTAATGTTTTTTCCTACTGGAAAAAACATTGAGGCACTCAAATCTTCTAAAATAAATCTAAGAATTTGTTATTAGAAGGTAAAATGAAAAATGGCTGAGATTATTTTTATAACAAAGTAGAAATCCTGACATTTTAATCATTTGGGGTCTGATTTTTCAAAATTGCATGTACACAACTGTGCACAGAAAAAAGTGCATGCAATGATGAGTTTAATTTGCATGTGCATTTACCGTAACTGCCCAAATAAATCAGATATGTGCATGTATGAACTGAATGTGAAGAATGTCTCTTCTTGTCTTTGCATGTGTTATCATTTTGTGTGCAACTGTATTAACTACGTGCATGTATTTTGAAAACTCATGGGCTAATTAGGACAACCCCTTAATATCAGTCTGCATTGTCTGAATGCCACACAGCCAAAACATTTTCATGCATCCTGCAAGCCATATCCTCTGTTTCATTGTTATTTTGACTCAGTCTTGACATAGGCAAACTCCCAATGACTTCAGAAGGAGTTTACTTGAGTGAGACTCAGGAGGGACTGCAAGTGTTGTTCAAGCTTTTTATAAACCAACATGAATCATAAGAATATAGAGACAAAAAAATGGTTTCCTTTCAAGTGCAGTGGTGCATATTAATATATTACCAGAAACTCTTGGAATATTGTTAACATATGGGTAAATGGAGTCTTTCTCCCATTTTTTATTCATCTATTCAGGGCCACTCTAGGGTGGTTTTTTGTTTTTTGTTTTGTTTTTGGGCAGGTGTTTGTTGCAGACACACTATATTGATGGGCCTCTTCAGCCTATGCACCTTGACTCTAATGCTAGTAGTTTCTCCATCTGAAGATTCTGCTTTTTATTTATCTAGAGACTTGTTTTGAAAACAGCTCCCTTGGTAGATATCCTGACATTCCACATCAAGGCCTCAGTCTTCTTCCTTTCAGTTATGGAGTTTGTGATCAACAAGAAGTCAATGTTTGACTCCCTTGCATCCCCCAAGCTTTCAGAACTCTTTGAAAATACAAAGAGCATGACCCTGGAAATTTCTTTTCCCTAGAAAGAGAACAAAGTTCTACTTGTCAATCTGTCTTTCTTGGCACAAATTCTCAGAGTAGCTACTGTCTGCAGCTATCGGGGGGGCCAAGTTTGTAAATAATTGTGGAATTCTTTAAAGTCTGGAGCTTAGGTTGTTTTATGTGCTATCAAATCATGATACAAAATATAAAACAGGACTCAAAGTAAAGTGAGAGGATGGGCCAAAAACCTTCTGACACAGTATGATGGCTACCATGCATAGGGAAGTGCACTTACTGCCAGGTATGGTATACTAAGCACAATCAATTCTAAGGGAGGCTGCGTGTCTTGGAATTTTCAGTGACTCATGGTAGGATGATATTTTTGACAATGTAGGTATTTCCTCCTTGGGAGCCAAAGTCATCACATATTTGAGCACTTCCAAACTGATATGTGGATTGTTTATAAAGAAAGAACAAACTGAAAGGAGAAACAAATTGCTTTTTAACTGACATGGATAGATGTAACTGTGCATGACATTTATACATTCATTTGTGATCAAGAAGAGTAAAATATTCATGTAAATCTACTCAAAATCCCTTAAGAGTACTTTTTTTTTGGGTACTTGAGAGTCATTTGATGGCATTACTCCAACTCAAATATAGTTTGGTATTAATTTATGAGGCTAAATTAATACTTTTTGGAACTCCATTGACTCCTATAAAGTTATACCACAGATTAATTTGAACCACCTTTTACTGCCCTCCAAGAAATGCATAAGGCCAAGTGAACTAGAGAAACCGGTATATATGACAACTCTCCTCTTGCCCTCACACATATGTGAGGTCAGTATAATACATATTCAGTATTCATAAATCGCAAACACAGGTGGGATATAACTCAGACTTTCAAAATAAATAACACATGTTAAAGGAAGAGTATCAACATATAGGACATATGATAGGGAATCAGGTATATTGCTCTTGCGACACCAAGTTGTGCATTTTTGTACACACATCTTAATAAATGCCCTGTATATGGAGAAGGATAGAGCTAAACATTTAAGGAAATCCATCTTCTCCATTTTTAAACAAGAAAAGCATATAGTAAAAAAGCAAAGTGGTATATACAATCATATCTGTTAATGACATTGTAGATACTGGTATCCTCACCATTGTAGATAACCTAGATAACTGTTTATCTTAGAACTCTGTTGCTCTTGAAATTAGCCATTTAACTAGTCACATTAGACAAGATCAATATTTGGTATAATTTGATTTCCTGTTAGCAGCTCTGAATTTGGAGAGGGATATTTTTAGGGTTATTTTTGAACAGCTAAATCCTTTTCTAATGTGGCTGTTTGTATAAACATAATTTAATCCTTTGCACATCTGTAGCAATTTTCATTAAGGATCTCAAAGCTAATGAACTGTCTTACAAAATCCCTCTGTGGCCAGATTGAATTAATTTAGCTTTTGTATCCATAATGGAAATTACTATAGGTATGCAAAGGATTAATTATTAGTATACTTTTGAGGTCAGCAAGGATTATCACCTCCATTTTACAGATGAGAAAACTGAGCAGTGAGAGGCTCAGTGGCCAAGGTCATAATAGGAAGTCTGTGGCAGAGAGCGAATTAAAATCTAGGGCCCCAATCCTGCAACTGCTCTGCCTGGAAAAACTCCTGAGCCCCTATGCAGCTCCACTATCTTCAGAAGGGATCTGCACATGCATATAGATCTGCCCGCCTGGCCAACTTTCATGATCAGGGTTGAGCTCTTATGCCTCCAATTTCTATGCTTTAACCACAAGCTCAACCTTCCCTCTTCCCGCTTTTAAGAGCACAGATATCACATTTTAAATGGCTGAACTAGTGTTGTTCTAAATTTGCTTACTCCTTCTACCCTCCCCCGTGAAATGTTTTGGAGCAGATATATCTTTTCACTTCAAAAAAAGTGAAAAAATTAATAATTGCATTGATGGAAAAAAGTTAATAGAAACATTAATAAGTACAACTTTAATAGGATTTGAACTCACAACCTTTGAATTATGAATTAGACATTTATCCAATAGTCTACACAATCTTTCATTAGCAGCCATGGGAATTTACAGGTGTTAAATTAATTAGAGAAAGGCTCACTATTGTTCCATGAATGCAATAAAAAACATAATGAAAATTACAAGGAAATAAATTAATTCTAAAAAATCTAATATAAGGGCAGTAGAGTTCAAACAAAACCTGTTCCCTAGTTTATACCAAGATCTATGAAATGTCACTAATATTAGATTTTATATTGCATGTTATGCTTCACTTGTTGAAATATTTTCATTAAATGCAGATTTTTTTTAACTATGTGTTTGGTCTCACTTTAAGAAGAACCACACTTTCCCTAAATATTAGATATTTCTGTGTAATAGGGCAGCTATTGAAATGATTCATCTGTAATGTTAGAATATAAGGTGAGTTGAAAAATGCAGAGTTTGGGCCTGACTCTGCAGCTTTACTCATGAGAATAGTCTGGCTGAAATCAATGTATTCATAGTGTTTAAACTCGTTAAACCAAACACTTACATTGCAGTAATGACCATTGGTTCTCAGTGTGTTAGATGCTGTACAAATACACAAGACACTGTTCCTGCCCCAAAAGCACTTAGAATCGAAGGGCCAGTTTCTGATACACTTTCTCGTGTGGGGTAGTAGTCAGAGTGAGGTGCTACTCACAACAAGTATTGGAATCAGGACCTAAGATGACTACTAGTGTGAGTAAATGTTCCAGGAGTGTTGTCACGGTTTTTAATGCTTGGTAGGTATTGTCCTGATACCCGAGTATCCTCAACAGTCCTCTATAGATATCAGGGGTCATGCTTTTTCCGATGATACTGCAGTTCCTGGCATTCCTGTGTCATGCTGAGCTTGTGTTTTGTGACTTATGAATATTGAGGGTATCTTTATGGATTCCATGTGGATGTGTGCGTATGTGTCTTCCTTATTGTTTTATCCAGTTCTGGTGGCCTCATGCCTGAGTTTAGATTTAATTTTTTTAAGGTCCAAATGACCCAATCCAGTGACTGTTCCAAATCAAAAATACTCTGCAGTAAGTTACTACTTTGTCTTCTCTGTACTTTTACTAACATAGCTTTAAAAGGAAATGGTTTAAAATGTTTTGGATCAACAACAATGATTTGTCACCACCTCAAAGAAAGGAGAACAAAAGAAGCAGAGATTCATAGATGGTAGGTTCAATGAATAGGTCTCTTGGGTCACCAAATCCAGCTCCTGTATATTGTACAGGACTTTTCTACATTACTGCCACAAGTGTGTTATCTTATCTACCTACTGTATTGTGCGCTAATGATAATAGATTTAATGAACAAAAACAAATTACACCTCTCACTTCATGGGACAGGTGGCTCACTGGCACAGAGGCCTGTAGAATGGTTTCTACTAAGAGAAAATGGCACTGATTGCCAGAAATCAGATGAGTGTAAATGTGCTGAAGAACAGCTGCCACAGCTTCCCTACATCCCCAAGATAAAAGCAAAGCCTGAACTGATGAAGCAGCACATGGTACAATGAACGAAGCCCCAAGAGTTGCTATATGGTCAAGAGACAAACCAGGAAAAGAAACACCATGGATGTAATCAAACTCATGTTTATTATTTATAGTCACCTATCCAAAACTCTAGAGGCTTGTATGTTTTTTTGTAAAAACATCCATACCAGAGCCAAAGATATCAACAGCTAATAAATCCTAAACTAGCATCAGTGACCTCTTGGCTTCCAACCACGCATGGCCTATTTGTATCTCAGCGTTGCCAAAAGCTTGGGATGCTACATAGGACTCACTGAATAGAAGTGTGGGAGGAACAAGTTTTGCCCTTTCCCTTTGTTACTGAAAAGCTCCATAAGGACTTCCTCTTCCTCTGCTTGGGATAATTTTTGGGTTGCATGGCCCATATTCTCTTCTCCTGGGTGACTTCCAAACCAGACTTGACCATTATGAAATGCTGGGTCATTTCAGGATATTGCCCTTAAAACTTCTTCCCTAAAGATTAGTCAGACAGAAACAATATTTTGGGACTTTCCAAATATGTCCAGTGAGCTCCATTTCCAAATCTTAATAAACTTATGTGGTGAGTGGGCTGGAGAATACAAGCCTGACCCTGGAAGGGAAGTAGTTAAACCTAAGCCTGATCCAAGATTTCATGAAGGCTAGCGTGAGAGGATGTTAGCCCATCCAAATTAGGAGCAGCTTCTGTGACTGTGGAATCCAGGAGGCTGCAGTTTCAGGAGTGAGCAGCTACAGAGACTTATTGCTGTGGATTAGACATTAGGATTTAATTTTACAGCTCCTAGTCAAGTGAATAAGTCTCACTGAAGTCGGAGAATGTGGCATTTCGATTGTGAGGAGAAAATACCTAGGAAGAATGATGCCCAATGGACTCTCAAAATTAAACAGCAAATATATACCTTCAATTTAATTTGTGCCTAATTTTATTTAATAAAATATTACTGTCATTTTACCTTAATCGGTAGGAAAATAAAATCCAAATATCCATTTTACAAGATTTCTGTTTAAAACTAGTTTACTTCACAGGCTGTGCCATGAAAATATTTGAAGTCCACAGATTTAGGGCCATATCATTCCACCAGTTTTTATGCAGAACTACCCACTGAAGTCAGTGGGCAGTTTTGCTTAAAAGGGAAGGGGGGAAATATGTTTTTACAATAATTTGAATATAAAGAAAGCAAGTTAAGAAAAATTCTAGAAAGGTTGACTGGCCTTTGAGTAATTAGGAGAGTTTTTTTCTATAAAGTACTTGAACCAGTCAGGCTTGTTCACACTTTTTAGACGTAGGCTATGTCTACACTGACGGTGGCAAATTCACCGCCGTCAGATTGACTTATCTGGATCGACTGAGCGGTCAGTGAAGACCCGCTCTGTCAATCCAGAAATCGACGTATTAAGACCACCTCCTCAAGTGGCGTAGTGCATTGAAGACGGTGCACAGAACAGACGCACAGAAGTCGACAGGAGTTACGCAAGTTTTTTGCGTAATTTGCGTAACTCCGGTCAACTGCCGCCGAATCTCCGAGGTAAGTGTAGACAAGCCCGTAGTTAGAAAAGGCAAACAAAGTAAAAATTTCAAACACTTTGAGCTCTATTCTGAATTTCTTGCGTACTCGAAACCTCCATTCAGTCTGTGTTTCTCTGATTCACTAGCTTTCTAAGATTTCAGATATAAAATTTGCTTCATTCTTTTTACAAATGTTGTCCTGTTAAAAAAGACTATTTCCTAATTCCATGTGTGATTTGTTTTGGATTTCTGTCTGTTTGAACCTTACATTTTTCAAGGGTCCTTAGGAGTCAAATGTGTCTTTAGGCCTCAGATTAATTCTACCTCCTCATTACCTCTTGTCTGAAAACTGCTGGCTTTAAACTTCTCTATGATTCTGGCAGCATTTCCTGGCTTTAGATGGACCCAACTTCTTTCTTTTAAACCTTATTTCTCTCTGTTGCATGTCTGTCTTGGGGACCTGGGGATAGCTACATCCCTACTGCTTTATCCTTTGTGTAAAATGCAATCCCCCTTATTTTGCACATTATAAACACTGGAGAAGTTTTTCTACCTTTCCTCAGGTTTGTATCTCTAACAGAAATGAAGGAAACAGCCTCAGGTGACCCTGTGGCCAGTATTAGGTCATCCATTTCAAGTGCAGATCCTTCTCGGCAGTAGGCTGCAGGCAGAACTGTGGCCTTGCAAAGTGACCTACAGCATTTAACAAGTTAAGGCCAAATTCTTTAGTCCTTCCAAAAATTGACAGAGTGCTGCAAGCAGCCATTCCTTTCACCACATTGGCTTCCATGGATCAGATTTTGTTGAACTTCTTAATTGAGCTGGGCCTTTCTCCTATATGCTTTATCATGCTAACACATTCAATGCATATAGAATCAGCCTCTCTCTTTTACCTCTGTTTTAGAATAGTTCAGCTTTGCCTTCTGAACTCAACCTATTATCTTGCCTGTCTTCCTGCCTGGAAAACTCTCTGTTTAGTGATTCCTGTCTTATCCTGCTTTCTCTTTCATGCATTCATTTCACAGTTCTCATTTTTGGCTTTATAATATCGGTTTGTTTTTATAGGTAATATTTTTTGTCCTTCACTTGCACAATTATATTTGATTTTACATTTTTTTCTTATCACATTGTTTTACTTCCCTATCTCCATTTCAGGATCCTCTCACCTGTCACTAACAACCTGTTTTGCAATCATCATGTTTAATGATTTTTAGTCTCCCATGTAACACATTAGGGAAAATGTTAGTATAACATAAGAAACACATCTTAAGAACTGTGTGACCAACACACACACACACTTTGGGACTGTATTTCTTATCCTCAAAAGAGGCAAGGGACTTGCATGAAGGATTTCCATTAGCAGTAATGTTCTGCATATAACCTCTGAAACATCAGAGGAAAACATACCCCTTTGGAATGTGTGCTGTGAGCCCGGAGTTAAGAGTTACTTATGGATACACTTGAATAGTACTATTAATAGGCTTTTCTATGGTGTTCATCACCAGAGTATATTGGTGCCTTAGAAACATTAACACATTTATCCTCAGAACATCCCTGTGAGGCACAATAGAGACATAGTAATATCACCATTTAACACCTGGCAATGGAGGCAAAAAGATATTAAATGATTTGCCCAAGGACACACGGCAAGTCTGTGGCAGAGTTGGGATTAGACCCCTGATCCCTTGAATTTTACTCCAGTATCTGAACCACAAGCCCATCCTCCCATCTAATTGCATTGTTTACTGTAAATATATTTGGAAATAGCACATTCAACCCAGGTAACCCTCTTTAATTTAATCAGTCACCATAATACAGTGTATGAATATGAAGTCAAACAGATTTTTTTTCTTGTTGGGCTAAATTGTGGCTTCAGTTTACAGCCCATGGTAGAGAGCACTGTGGAGCTGCACCACTCAAATGGAATATCCTGGACCACTGTGCCTGAACTGGATTCAATTGGCTTGTCCACTCAGTGTGGTAGTGCACTCTCTGGGGGTATGATTTCTAAAGCATACGAATGTGTTGCACATAAGTTGGTCCACGTAGAACCTGCTGGTGCACACTAAAGGTTCCCTAGTGCACTTTATTATAGGGCTGTTTGAAACAGTACAACATTTAGTGGGCACCAGCAGGTTCTACATGGACCCATTAATGCACAACACATTAGTGTACTTTAGAAATCACACCCCCATAGAGCACATTACCCCGCTGCACAAAGAAGCTCTATATTTCTGTGTGCCACTCTGCTACTACATCCTTGAAAACGTTGCACTGTATATTTGCCCCATCTCTGCTGGGCAGGTGCAGGACCCCAAAACATGGTCCTGCGTCCCTTACAACTTTTGGAATTTGTAATGCTGACAGTGTAGCTACAGATCCAGATTCTTATGATTAGAAGAAATCTAGAATTCCCCTATCCTTGGATCAACAATTAAGCTAAAGCAATATTTATTTTAGGACAATAGTCTAAGCAAATCTGTACAGTAGAACCCATGTGTTGCTAAATAACTAACTGGGGTTGAGAAGTTCTTAAAAAATCGTAAAATTGAACATCTCAAAATGACAGTAGGTATGGGATATAATTTGCAGCATAGTGCACTGTGTCATTTTCTTCTAGTTCCTTCAAACCACTTCAAAGCGATTTCCAATGCACCAAGGCATGAGGATGTGAAGGGATGCCAACTTGTTCTTCATTGACATCATTTTTGTGATATGATTTCCACCCCACCGCCTCGGGCAGGAAAAATGATTATATAACTGGTCATTTGCAAAATTGGTGTTCATAAAATCGAGGTGCTACTGTATTTCTAGTATCTCCAATGCAAATGGCTGAATAATGAAAAACATTTTCTTTACATTAAACTTTACTTTCTCATTACTCTGGAAAAACTCCCATTAAAATCCATCCACAGAATCTGACTCATGGTTTGGTAACTTTTAGGGCTATAGGGCTTGGATTTGTCTTTATCCTGAGCAGCCATTTATGCCAGTGCAAAATGCTACCATACTGATTTGTTGTATATTTACTTCCACTTTGCATTGGTATAAATGACTACAGAGGGGCAGGGCAACAGTGAATCAGGTTTCTGTTGCCCTGGTCCTATGATGTACAACACATACAGTAACTCACATAAAGGGTAAAGGGAGAGATTAAAGTATCATGAAAGAAGTATACCCTGGTGTGGCCCATGGGAAGGTCCATGTGCCATTCCTTCAGGTTAGCTAACTAAAGTTTGTGTAGGTATCAATGCACACACTGCACAGAAAAGCATTCCTGAAAACTTGCTGAAAATCTTAACTTTCAGATTCATCTGTCCAACTTCTTCATTTAACACTTTGGAAACAGGGATTTAGTGCTCCAATGGCAGTATGGAAGCTGCCATCTCAGGTTAGTCGAAAGGTTTCAGTGAAATATAGAAGTTCTTTCCATACAAAAAGTTAATAAAATAGTTTGACACACAAAGTTCTATGATGGATGGCAACCAATAGTCCGATATTCTGACAAATATTTTTTCTGGCAAATATACTGCTCCTTTCGCAAAGGCCAAGAAATTAAACAATGGTTTTATTCTCCCCTTTACATCGTGCATAGGGTAATTATATATTATTAATAATGCAGCAGCACAAATGATATTAAATGAACTACATTTGTTAATGTAGATCTTATCTAACTACTTTTTTCATCAGTGGACTGTTTCCCATCAGGGGGTACTAATTAGCTGTAATATGTAGAAAGATGGGACAGAAATCTAATCAGATAAATAGGATATATTTGCAGAAATCCAGGAAGGAAGGAGAAAAGTATTCATGACTGTGAATGTATTATTAGGACCGAAGATGAGACTTTCTGCTTTTTCACCTTCTTTTACATTTCATGGTCATTTCAAAGCTGAAATGTAACACTGTTTTACTAGGGTTGTAAAGGCCTACAAAAGATTTCATTTATCTGTTAACAGCTGTAACACTGTTATCTTTTGCAGTAATAAAAGTACATATGGCACTATAAAACTCCCTAATGTTTTTACATGGCCTTAGCATGTATTAAACATAATGTATTAGTGCCAATAACTGATTTGCTACTGGTGTTACAAATATTGAAGAAGAATTCAGTAGAGATCTTTATTTCTGTGTTTAATCTCTCTCTCTTTAACAAAGAACCTCTTACAATTTGAAATGGATATTGTCATTTTTCAAATGGGGTTACACAATAGATTCAAATGCATAATAGATGTCGATAAGGCGTTCAGACGTGCACCCATTAAAGCCAGTGACAAAACTCTCAGTTTTGAGCCCAATACTCATTGTCACAGCTATAATGTACCATTAATTTTCCTCTGAATTAAACAAACACAATCCCATTTGAAAGCAATTTGGTTGCACCTGTGTAAGTGAGAAGAAAATATGACTCTCTGTTTCAACTCTACTGGAGCTGCTTCATGTCTACTCCATGCTTCCTAATATCAGAGTCTTCAGTGACTCCTGTGCGGTGTGAAACACCTTATCTCCCCTTCAATGTTTCCTTTTCCTGGTCTTTGTGCAGTTTACTGTATTTCTAGCAAAACAACAGAAAGGTGGATCCTTCATGCCTGGAGCATCCTGGAACTGGAAACTCATTTGAAAACGTGGTAGCAAACTTGACGCAAACAGTGACATGTGGAGATTGAGAAACCACTGCTGGCACTGTTTAAAATACTCTAGAAAGTTGAATTGCCTCATACACTTTTAAAGATGATCAATCAGGAACTTATTTTCCTCTGCTCTGTGCTGCACTGGAATTTACTCCCTTTTCTTAAAGACTCCAAACTTTTACTAGTGGAATGTATAATCCTAATTCAGGTTATGACAGCCACTAGTGGGTTAACTGGTGCTGAATGAGCCATATTTTCACAAGGAGGAATCAGAAACAGTGGTCACCATAGAATCAGGCCAACTGCCACAACAATCTGAGAAACAGGCAACAGTCATTTAGTCAATGCATACCATAGGTTTAGGATACGCATTCTAGAACATAATCGCAGTAGCTGGAAAACTATTTTTAAAGCTCTCCACAAAAGAACTCAGGAGAACTATTTACATTTATATACAGTTATATCATGTATTTAAAGTCAACAGATAAACACATCAATATGTTGAAACAGATGTATAAATACATAGATAGACATATTGCACTGAAACCTTGATATTTCATCCAAATGAAATACTATATTCCAAATATGCCCTGTAGGAATTTTGCTCAAGGCTATGCTTAGGTATACTCAAAAAATCCGATAGTTAGTCACCAGGGAAAACATGTTCTTTTACAGATAATTGCTACTGGCAGCTAGTGGCCTGGAGAATTTGATGTGCAGTAATGTGACTTGACTATGTATTAAACTTTTTTGAAGGACATGTGTAAAATAATTTTTATATGCTTCCCACACACCTTAGTTTTTTTGGTTTTCGTTGTTAGGACATTTTTAACAACTTTCCTATATTTAATTTCTGTTAGGTTTTATCCTAATAGTTCTCAACCAGAAAAGATTCCAGTATTGTTTTTCTTCAAAAGCAATGAGGTTTAGAAACATATGGGGGCAAAGAAAACCCAAGTGACTTGTAAGTAATATGTGAGCAAAAGCAGAATTATATTATTGATGGTAGAATTGGAAAAAAATGAGAAAAGCAGCAGTTTGTTCCTAAGAATATATGAGATTAACCATTCCATTGCTCTGTGTGCCCTGCATTTAATTTGAATATTATCGTATAGGTCTGTATTCTGCTATCTAATGCTATGCTAAATACTGCTTTTGTAAATCTTAGGAAGGTTTAAGAGATGGTTGCTTTCCTACCTTCAGTGAGGTGCATATTTCACAAAAAATAGAACTGAAATCACCTTTGTTTCTTATTGTAAAGTGAGTAATAACCAAAAAGTTCAATTACTAGATATAATGAACAAGTATCACAACTGTTAATTACTAGAATATGTTTTTAATGCCATTATGCAGCACTCATTTTATTGTTTAGTATTAGCATGTAAGCCTGAATTCTAATGTCAGAAGGTCCCTAGACTATCATTCAAGATTTTCAAAAACGACTGGAAAATAGCTTGGATGCTTGTTGATAGAGAACCCCAGAGTCAAATGACATGATCACTAAATAATGAAATTTAGTCTGAGTTTATTCTCATAAACTGTCAGGAAGTGACCCTGAAAATGAACTTCCAAAGGAAAAAAATCCAGAAATAATCCAGCACCTAGAACAATAATTTTGTTCCAGTAAAACATGCAGGTTGTAAAAATTGTATTTGTTGCCTTCTTATTTCTTTGATGTCTGCTGTTAACAGGCAATAAATATTATAAACCGTTGTTCCCTGGTACTGGGAAGATTAAAGTCTAGAATAACAATTTATTGTAAGAAAAATGGTTTTCATTTCCATTACTTATTTATTTTAAAATATGGACAAAATTTGCAGATACTAGGCTGGACCAATGGTCTAGTTATAGGGAGATGTGCTGCCATATAGGAAAGCAGAGGTTATTACTCAGTACCAGATTCCTGCTTGCTGCACTAGCAGAGAGTAAGAGTACAGGGACAATCAGATTCTGGTGAGAAGTTGTCTTGTGTTACTAAACAGTGACACCTTCTCACAGCAGGGCAAAGGGCCAGTGAACTCTAAAGGGGTTCCTCTTTTAGTCAGGATGATGGTTGTGGCATGCGGTAGGAATGGAAGAGTAAGGGAACATGAGGAGAGCCTCATGGCTCTGTTACGTGTTCAGGGGACGTTACCAACCCTTTTCCCCACTTCAGAATCCAGTCACAGGACTATGGAACCATGAATATCTGTTATTAGTAATCACTCAATCTCATGGTATGATTCACTTGAAAACTGCAATTACAACATATAGTAGTAGATGGCGAGTATATCTGGAAAGGCTGCATGTGGCAGGGCAGAAAGCAGCCTCAGCAGAGCAGCACTTGCGTATAATTGGACATTCATATGTAGGCTGGCTGCTGACTGCAGCACCCTCTTCTTACCTAAGGTCAGTAATTGACATCGTCACCTCTTCTGGCCATATGGCTGGCAGGTGAGGGGGGTGGAAGCCTCTTGATCTCTGTGTTGCCTCTTGCTCAAGAACTGTGCTCAGCTGGGCATAACTGTCTGAGAGGGGTCTGGATTTGCTGAGAAGGTGGTACATATCCAGATGGTGCATATTTCAAGGTACTCCTCATGGGAGACAGTACTGTTGTGTTCTATTTTTTTCCACTAGTAGGTTTCTCCTCCATGCATCTATGGAGCCACAGCCCCCCTTTCCAACACTGGACCCAGATCTGCATATAATTGAATCTGCCCTTATTTCACCACTGAATTTGCAATGGAGATGCTACATTTTGAAGCACAGATCTGGCTGGGATCTAGAATTTCCATTCTATGTTAAATTCCAACATTTCAAAAAAAATTGTTCCAAATTGGAACAAAACCCTGAAATTTCAAAATTTCCCACCAAACAAAAATTCTGAAATCTTGATCTAGAGACACTGAAGCATTTTGTTTTGATTGTTATGAAGTGTTTCATTTTTACTGTTGTTTTTATTGTTTTGTTTTGACTTAAGTTAGGTGTATACGCAATATTATAGACATGCAATAATTAATATTTTAATATAATATAAAAATGAAACTAAATTAATTGAAATTATAAAGTGAAAACAAAACAATGAAATGTTGACACTGTCAACATGAAACATTTTCCTGTTGAATGTTATTGAAATCGACATGTTCTTGCAAAACCTTTTGATTTTGATGAAACTCCGTTTTTTGACCAAAAACTGTTCTGTTTATTTTGTTTGACCAGCTCTATGACGCATACATAGTTCTACGATTCTTCCTTGAAAATTGTTCAACAAAGCCAATACTCAAGCTTTCTGGCCACACCATACTTCAAGGAAAATGGTCAATCCATAAAGTTTCTCTTGGTTCACCCTACATAGCTTCCAAGGTCAATAGAGTCCATTGTGGTGAGGTGGTCTGATCTCTTGTATAACCCAGACCATAAGACTTCCCCAAAATAATTCCTAGAGTATATCTTTAGAGCTGGAACTCATATGCAAACTTGACACAATCAGACTGGGTCTACCCTAACTGAATTGACTTTGTTAGCACTTGCCCTCCCCATTGTTATGTTTCTTACCCTTGGATGTATATATATACCCCCTATCTGTGATTTCCACTTCATGCATCTGGACTTTATTCTCTTTGCACATTATAAATGTGATCAAGTCAGATCACCTGTTTGTAAACTATCATTAATTTTTAGTTCTGTGATCAGTTCATCTTTATCTGTCAAGATGAGGTCTAATATATAATTCCTATTTGCTGGGGCCAACACTTTTGATGCCAGTTTAAGTCTAAGCACAGTGTGTAGGAAATCCACCACAAATTTGTATATGTGGTGGAGTTGGTGTGGTTCCCAATTGCTGTGTCAGGTGAGGCAGGCAGCTGCCATCAGGCAGTTAGCAAATAAAGGATGAAAGCAACAACAGCAGGTTTGGGCCTCAGGCTCAGCAAATACTTGATTCAGCTGCAGCAGGCTCAGGCCTGAGGCAGGACGATATAGCTGACTACTGCAGAAAGAAAATCAGGCCTGTCACTAGTGCAGTTCATCCATGAATGTATATAGCTGGGATACTACAGAAGAGTATGCAGAGTTTTTCAGTTACAGGTCAGCCTTGCAATTTACAACTAGCTCACGCCTTAAACTCAGAATTCCCCAGTGACATGAATCAGATAATGTCTGCTACAAACACCATTTACAGAAAGGTACCTTGTGAAACAAACCATTTTGTTGGTTCCTTTTATTCTACATGCCACAGAGGTATAGATGAAACCAAAGAAAGTGAAAACAAAGACCAAGAGCCCCATTCAGGGTGGTGCTACTTAGGGCTTATAGAATCATAGAGCTGGAACGGACCTCAGGAGGTCATCTAGTCCAACCCCCTGCTCAAAGCAGGACTAACCTCTGCTAAATAATCCCAGCCAGGGCTTTGTTAAGCCGCAGCTTAAAAACTTCTAAAGATGGAGGTAACCCATTCCAGTGCTTCACCACCCTCCTAGTAAAAACCTTTTTCCTAATGTCCAACCTAGACCTCCCCCACTGCAACTTGAGACTGTTGCTCCTTGTTCTGTCATCTGCCACCACTGAGAACAGCCTAGCTCCATCCTCCCTGGAACCCCCTTTCAGGTAGTTAAAGGCTGCTTTCAAATCCCCCCTCATTCTTCTCTTCTGCAGACTAAACAAGCCTAGTTCCCTCAGCCTCTCCTCATAAGTCTTGTGCTCCAGCCCCCTAATCATTTTTGTTGCCCTCCGCTGGACTCTCTCCAATTTATATACATCCTTCCTGTAGTGGTGACCCAAAACTGGACACAATACTCCAAATGCAGCCTCACCAATGCCAAATAGAGGAGAATAATCACTTCCCTCGATCTGCTGGCAATGCTCCTACTAAAGCAGCCTAATATGCTATTAGCCTTCTTGGCAACCAGGGCACACTGCTGACTCATATCCAGCTTCTTATCTACTGTTACCCCAGGTCCTTTTCTGCAGAACTGCTGCCTAGCTCATCGGTCCCCAGTCTGTAGCTGTGCATGGGATTCTTCCTTCTTAAGTGCAGGACTCTGCATTTGTCCTTGTTGAACCTCATCAGATTTCTTTTGGCCCAATCCTCCAGTTTGTTTAGGTCCTTCTGAATCCTATCCCTACCTTCCAGGGTATCTACCACTCCCCCCCATCTTAGTGTCATCTGCAAACTTGCTGAGGGTGCAATCTACCCCATCCTCCAGATCATTAATGAAGATGTTGAACAAAACCGGCCCCAGGACCGACCCCTGGGGCACTCCGCTTGTGACCGGCTGCCAGCTAGACATGGAGCCATTGATCACTACTCATTGAGCCCTATGCTCTAGCCAGTTCTCTATTCATTTTATAGTCCATTCATCCAACCCATACTTCTTTAACTTGCTGATAAGAATACTGTATCAAAAGCTTTGCTAAAGTCAAGGCACTCCTGCAAGGCAAGGCTTCCTGCAAGGCACTGAGTGACCTCAGCTTCCATTGGGTCACTAATAAAAACTGAGGTCAGTGGGAGTTGAGCATGCTCAGCATCACATAGAATGCGGTGCCCACGAAGAAAAAGATACTTCATCAAAACAAACACTTTAAAGGTGCATTTCCATTTAAAGGGATCTTTTCATAAAAGCAAATTAATCTCGCTCAGGCTATGTCTAGACTGACGACGCTGGCAAATTCGCTGCCATCAGATCGATTGATCTGGATTGATTGAGCAGCAGTGGAGACCCGCTCAATCGACCCGGAAATTGACACTCCGCCAGGTAATCCATCTCCGCCAGGTGGAGCAAGGCTACAGCGACAGGAGGGCATTTCCCATTGGTATTGGTAAATAGAAGTTAGGAAGTTGACGGGGGATACGTAAGCTACTCTACGTAGCTCGTGTATCTCCCATTGATTGCCACCGAATTTGGTGGCAAGTGTAGACACAGTCTCACACAAAAACATGCGTGCATACACAAAGACCTCTTCCACTCTGCAAGGAAATCACAAGTGAGATAAAAACAAGCAAACAAAAAATCCCAAACCCTAAACAACATATAACACAGAATACAAGAAAAAAAAAACACTTGAGGGAGGAAAAGAAACCACATACAACCCCCCCACCCCTCCAACAAACAACCATGTCAAGTCTAGGGAATAAAAGGGTATAAACAAAAAGGAGAAAAAGCAGTTATGTCTGCCAGTCAATGGTCAAAGAGGAATATGCAACCGACCTAACTGACTAGTGGGGTCCTCCTATCCATTGGATTGGCTCACTCTGCATCTGGCACACACTGCTGCAACCCTACTAAGAGAGCCAGAGGAGATCCTTCTAGCCAGAGCTCTTGCAACTGTGCTAAGCTTGTCTCTGCTGGAAGTCACTCTTTGAAAACAAACAAACAAACAACTCAACCCAAACAAACTTGTGTAGGGCTGTATTGAGAAAATGTGTCCCGGAGAAGCACAGTGGAAAATACAACCCACTGGATGTAGCAAGAACAAATGTAAAGGATGAACTATTATAGATACAATTCCTCTTGGTGCTGAAGCAAATTTCAAATGCCATGTGCATTGACCTGAGCCCATGGCTGTATTTTGAGTGGGTGAATCATAGGGATGTTAAACTCTAGATGCAGGTTGTTACTAGTGCTGTGAGCACAGCTGATTACAGTGGTCCTCGCCTGGTATTCTTGCACATGTACTTAATGCCTCCCAAATTTATTATGGGCCATTTGTATCATAGAAGCTTAAGATTTTGTATGGAATTAGTGGGCTTAGACAAAGTTCTTGTTAAATTACTGGCAGTGGAGCTGTACTGGCGGTAGCAACAGTAGGAGATTATATAAAAATTGCCTAATGTATAATAAAAAGCTAGCTTCACTTTTGAAACACTACCATTGCTCTGTAATTATTAATTCCATAATTTAAAGGGCTGGAAAACGCGATGTAAAAGTGACTCGATATTTTATATTGCTTACACAGGGGCAAAACCAGGGTTCAGTTCAAGATTGGGAATGCCTAAGATGTCAGTCTGGGGCTGCCCTGTAAAGTTACAGGGATGATGTGTAGCGTCACACAGGGAATGGTGGAGGTCTCCTTCCTTTTGTTAATTTGTGTGGAAGAAGGTATAAACTCAAGACTGTTTATCAGAGCCTGCTACCACCAAAGGGATCCACGTTGTATCCCTCTGCTGAAAAATATTTTTGAATGGTCTTGTTGTTTTGAGCATTGTGGACCCAAGCAACCTCCCACTGAACACCTGTCAGGGATGGTCTAGATAATGCTTGGTCCTACCATAAGTGCAGGGCACTGGACTAGATGACCTTGCGACATCCCTTCCAGTCCTACGATTCTGTGAAGTCAATGAGAGGCTTTCCATTGATTTGAATAGGAGATAGTTCAGCCCTACAATCACAAGTTTTCATCCGTTATAAAATCAGAATTCAGTACAAATTCAGGGTGAAACAAAATCCATAGGAACCAATTGCTGATTTGATCTTGGCATTTTGATTGCAGAAACCAAGATTGTGCCATTCCCTATTGCTGATAATACACTTTGATGGCATTCTGTTCCATAGTCTCGAGATAGATCAAGAATCCAAACCAAGGGGTTTCATTCTCCACATTATACCATTTTGATGTCGTGAAACTCTAGTGAAATCTAAAACTGGTGTAACGGGGTGGAGAACCAGGCCCAGAGGATCTTTGAGACAGAGTGCTAAGTATGTGTTTTATTTGCATACACACCTTCCACCCCACTGTTTGTTTTAATGAAGTAAACGTGCCTTGTTGAAAATGCAATACGGTTCTTTCCATGGATGAGTGTAATGACAATCCACTTTCACCACCGGTTATACAAAATTGGGGGAGTGGTAAATAATGAAGACAGGTCTCTGCTTCACAGCAATCTGGCCTGGTAACTTGGGCACAACCAAACAATGTGTGTTTTAAATGGCTGAATGTAAGTATATACATCTAGGAACAAAGAATATAGGCCATACTTACACAGTGGGGAATTCTATCCTGGGAAGCAGTGACTCTGAAAAAGCTTTGAGTATTGTAGTGGGCAATCAGCTGAACATGAGCTCCCAGTGTGACTCTGTGGCCAAAAGAGCTACTGCAGTCCTTGGATGCATAAAACAGGAGAATCCTGAGTAGCAGAAGAGAAGTTATTTTTCCTTTGTGTTTGGCATTGCTGTAACTGCTGCTGGAATACTGTGTCCAGATCTGTTGTCCACAATTCAACAAGGATGTTGATAAATTGGAGAGGATTCATAGAAGAACCATAAGAATGATTAAAGGATTAGAAAACAGTCTTTATAGTGATAGACTATAAGTACCAAGATGATCCAATGGCTGGAAGTTGAAGTGGGACAAATTTAGACTGGAAATATGGAAAACGTTTTTAACCGAGTAATTAACCATTGGAATAACTTACCAAGGGCTGTGGTGGATTCTTCCTTCACTGACAATTGTTAAATCAAGATTGGATGTTTTTCTAAGTGATACACTCTAGGAATTATTTTGGGGGAAGTTCTATGGCATGTGTTATACAGGAGGTCAGACTACATGATCACATGGGTCCCTTCTGGCCTTGAAATCTATGAATCTCTAAAAATATTTGGGCAAAAGAAACCATTGATCTTACATTCTGTCTGAGTAATTACATAATTATTCATCATTAGTGAACAGACAGCTTGGTTTGGATGCATCAATGACCATACTTGGTGAATGCTGAAGTCTGGGAAATTAGGGCAGCAGTTCTGAGACAAACGGAGTGGGGGATAAAAATCTTTACTACTAACCAGTTAAAAGCTAATTAATTACTGAATAATCATTTTTTCCAATGGAAAGAATCTTACAATTCCAAAATAATGCACATTTAATGTATACTGGTGCTGTGGAAGCAGATGTCTCCTTGACATGTGCATTCAAGCTGTTGGTAGTGACCTTGTAGGGTGAAGCAGTTTTGAAAATTAGTTTTTGCCTCCAATCTGTGAAAATAATGCTGTAGTGAAGATTTAATAAAAGTCATAGCTTTTCACAGAAGCTTATTTCAGCAAAGTAAACTATTAATTAAAATAACAAATGTCAGCTATTTCTCAGGCTGACAGTTAACACAACACAGCTTTTACTTAGCATGTTATACAGGATGAATGGGAGGTATACCTATAATTCATTTTATCTATGTGTGGTTCACTTCTTCTACTTTAACACAGTGATAAATTAACAAAAAAATGCTGCAGTTTTATTAGTGGCATGAGAACTTGGGGAAAACCCATCTGCTGGGTGAATAGCATCTGGCTAAAATGGGGAGGAGAAACACTTGCAGCAAAACTGAAATTGTGGAATTTCTGGAAGATCTCAGCATTGCAAAAACAGATGAGAAAAATCTGTAAAAGCCTGTGTGTGTGTGTGTGTGTGTGTGTGTGTGTGTGTGTGTGTGTGTGTGTGTGTGTGTGTGTGTGTGTGTGTGTGTGTGTGTGTGTGTGTGTGTGTGTGAAGGCGGGAGGAGAGGGGGCTCACACAATGGTCTGTGTGCACATGCACATTCTCATTCCTCAATAATACCGTACCACATGTGGTCTTTGCTGAAAGCAAGTGATAATGAGGCACGAGATCTGGGGTCAGGCTCTGAGTTATGTATCTCAGGAGGCTGGGATTGGGAGAAGGTAGCTTCAAGCCAATTTTGCGTCTGCTGAATTCTGGCTCTGGCTGAGAGCCTAGTAGTCCTCCAGCACAAATTAGAGCAGCTCCTGGCCAGCTTTGAACAATCCTCTGCTATTCTGTGTAGGTTTTTATACTGCACTCATCACAGTAGTGTCTGAGCGCCTTCCAGTAGTGCATTAAGCAATGTAACTAACATCTGTCACATGTTGTTTCTTCTCTCAATCTCTCCCCAAAGGGAGAAGCATGTGCAGTGGAGTGTCTTGTTTTGATAGTGTGTCTTTTTTGCGGGGCTGTGAAGGAATCCAGACCACCAGCTCAGAATAACTAGAGTGCTCCAGCCATATCCATTCGTGCCCTCATCTGCACTGGGGGTTATGAAGAAATAGGGCCCTTACACCAGGTTTACATCAAGCTTTCTCTCTCTGCTGGCTCTCTTCCTCTGTTATGCTGCTAGAATGGTGTAAACAGGGCACAGATTGTAGTGGAGAATTGGGGCCTTGGGTTCTATTCTTGGCTGTCCCATTGAGTTGCTCAGCACTCTTGATCAAGTCACTTTGGGTAAAAACGGTGGTCTCCATTTTTGGGAGCTCAGTTTGAGACATCTAGGCCTGATTTTCAGAGGGGTCGAGCGCTCGCAGGTCTAACTAATGTCTTTAGCTGCAGGTGCTCCTTCCTTAACGTTGTAGGGGAGTGCCAAGCTGCATTATTTACTGCTTTACATAGTACATTGGAGACAGATAGGGAGGCAGATGGAGACAGATGGGGACTCTGAAAGGTCTCAGCAGAGGGGCAAAGGGAAAAGGAAAGCATATGAGCCCTTATCCCTAAAATCAGCATTTTAAAAGTCTGGGGATCAGTCAGTGGGAAGCCTGATAATAAATAGCAATATACTTAGCAGATTTTTTTGAGGAACAAGAAGAGTCATTTCCAGCAAAGTACAATTTAATATGAGTGAGTTGGGCTGGTGGGGCTGCCTCTCTTTTTGGTTCTGGCTATGAGAAAGCACTTTTGCTTAATTGGTAAAACAATTGAATAAGATCCTCCTGTCCCTTATTTCTTCTCAGCAAATATACACAACCTGGGATGCATCGCTCATCACAGCCTAGGGAGGAAACATGTTATAAGAGCCCATTGTGGAAATATTCGCAGCATAGCTCCAGTGCTTCCCCAGAAAGAGTCATCAGAGCAACTGTGAAAGGAACACACTGTACTCTGTTGTCTCCTCTTGCCTTCTTACAGGAAGTTCCCTTCCACTAGGAAGTGGAGCTTACAATCTACAGAGCTACTGCATGCATTCAAATACAAGAGTAGCAAGGTTTTCTGCTGCATCCCATCCTAACAAACTGAAACTCAAACACCTTTATTTAACACAAGGGAAGATCCAAAAAATTAGAATTTTTCCAAAACAAAAGGAAAACTAATCATCAATAAAACAAATTAGAGGCTGATCATTTGGCCATTCTGAGAAGCTAACCATAAGGCTTCCAACACATAAAATACGTTGGAGGCGATCTGAGTTTTTATGTAGAACCAGAATGTTGTGTTGTAAGTATCTGCTTTTTAAAACACTCCTACCATGATTTCTGCTATAGACACAACTTTATTCGCATGGCTTCAATGGCACTATTTGTAAGACTACAAATTTAGCATGTGTATAAGTGCCTGCAGGATCAGGGCATTACCGTAGCATTAAACGTGATACCAAAGGGAATAAAATAAATGACAATGAATGACCATATAAACCTTTTGCATTGTCCTTATTTTACCATTCTCCTCCTTTGGCTCAGGGATATTGTCTAAAGCAGTGTTTCTCAATTAAATTAGGCCACGGAACCCTTTTGAACTCCATAAATAATTGCGGAACCCCCCAAACTCTTAACAGTCTTCAAATGTCGAAATAAGCAAAGGTCAGCATTTCTTACTTAAATTACACTTACACTGGATACCCTCCGCCGGAAAATCCAAGACATCTTCCCTTTTTCGGCGGCGGCAGAGAACAGCTGCTCTCGGCGGCGGCAGAGAACAGCTGCTCGCGGAACCCTAACAGTGTTCCCGCGGAACCCCGGGGTTCTGCGGAACACCAATTGAGAAACACTGGTCTAAAGTACTGCTTGTAGACAAACAGGCATTTGGCATTTATAGAAATGAAGGATGTTAATGGTATATTGACAGATCATTTGGTCACGTATGATGCCTTCCATCAAACTAAAATCCTACTGAGATTTAATAACAAAGATTGAGTAGCCTGTCTCCAGTCTGTTTGCTGTAGGCATGACAAAGTAAGAACCAGCCCAAACCCTTGCCATTGACTAAAATAGAATCAAACTTTGTAAAGGTTCTAAAATCCCATTCCTCTATCCATGTTCACCAGCCACTTCTAAGCATTCAGCTGCCCTGGCGGACCTCCTTGGAGGTTAGGGGCAAGTAGTCCACCCTTCCATCTAGTGAATCTCCTTCCTCTTTAGGGATGTCTCATCTGCCTGCAATACCAGAGGATTGGGTCTTTTCAGTGATGACAGTTTCTCTCTCTCCCACTCACCCTCCCTTCATTGTCTTGCATTTCTTTCTATTTCTTCTCTGGATGTGGGGTGAGGGAGAGTCTCATTTTCCCTTTGGAGGCAGATCACTCTAGAGAAATTTCTTCTGAAATTTGACTATCAGGTTTTTTGCGTGATCTGTCAACTATCAACCATCTTCTCTGTGACAGGCTTTACAGCCAGAGCTCAAATCTGTGATAAATACTATGGCTTCCTGCTGTTCTAACTTTCTGACTGTTCTCAGCTGTGTGTATTATTATGTACTGCTGTACAAAAACAGGAGATTTTCTCTATATTTAGTTGATTTCTAAGGGAAATGGAATTTGGTCACTAACTCTCCTGGATTCTTAGTACAGTGTGATATATAAAAAACTAAAATGGATATGCTTTAGCAGTAACAACAATAAATACTGACTTGATAAGTATCCTATGAGACCAAAATCATGATATAGCATATAAGTCAATACTTGGTGTAACAATCTCTCAGAAAAATGGGGCATATAGTCTAAATTAATTGCTAAATCTTGAACTAAAAGTTTGTATTAAGCAATTAAATGAAATGCAACAGCTATTTTTCCTAAAGGTGGGACATTATGGAATACATAATGCTTATAAAACCAATAGAAAAGAACGAAAACTCTGTAATGAGTCCATGATATCAAAGGAACTGCACCCAGAGAAATATTCCATTCACTCCAAATTCCATCTCACCAAATGCTATTCAGTTTTTCTCTCTTAATCTAATTTTATCTGTTTATCTCTAATGCCCAGTCTGTCTTCAGCTTACCTCTTGCAGAGTCGAGTTCCAATTGAGAAGTCAAAGTTATCTCCTTCCAGACTAGCTTGCCTCTCCATTCACATAGATTATTTTGAACCACTTATTTCTCAGATCCATATGGGATCTCTGAACATATGTCATTATTGCTTGAAGAGGGAATTCTTTGTGCTAAATTGACATGAGGGCATATTGCCAAGATGGAGCAGAGGAGAGCCCTGGAAAGAATTGTTCAAAGTAAATTCAGCAACAAGAATTGATTTTACTAGTAAGGGTCAATAATAATAAACTTACTGATTATTTAATAAGGCCCCAAAGTGGCCACTAATTATGGTGTTCAACATGTGACATCTAGGGTCTGATTTTTCAGAGAGGCTGATTGCACTCAGCACTTCTGAAATAAGGCCCTACCTATCTCAAGTTGGACCTGGTAGAATGAGCGGACACTGAATATCTGTGTCTTGGGAGGCTTGGTTTGTTTGTTTGTTTTTTTTAAGGTGCTAAGCAACTACAACTCCAGCTGAAGTAATGAGAGCTGCAGGTGCTTCGTACCTGTGCAAATATGACAATTGGTGTTCTGATTTACTGAAGTGTTAAGCATCCCCAGTTCTCAAGGAAGTCCGCCAGAGTTGTGCTTGCTCAGCAGCTCACAAAATTAAGCCCTTAATGCAAAAGCTGGATTAATTGGAAACATTGGCTTTCTTCCCTGAATGAATCAGGTTTAAAGTTATGCTGAAGACTCCTCATCCACCACTGTTTGTCCTCAAAGCCACTTATCTTTAGCTGATATTGTTGCTACGGAATAACTCATTTTGGGGGCAAAAGCCAGGTCCTCGGGCTTCAGTCTCTTCTCGGGCTTCCTCAGCAGGAACACTGCAGCTCTTTTGTGGTGAAGAGGGCCTTAAAAACTGTTTAAAGATGTGACAATATATGAAGTGCCTTCCTTGAGAGCAAGTTTTAAACTGCCGGGTAAGTGCTTCCCGAGCTGCCTTCTGTAAAGCAGTATCAGTGGCACTCAGCAGCTGATTGCATTAATCTTTTAGAGAGAGTAAAAAAACAAAATGCCATTTCCTTTCTCTTTAAAAGTGTTTTTGCCAACACCGGGGCAGATCAGTTCACTGTAGTGAGGAGGGAAACCTTAGTGTAGATAGGCTGCAGTGGTTGCTTGTGTTTTTAGCACTGTTATTTAGACCTTGCTCTGAGCTGAGTTTAGACCACCTGGTGTTAAAAATACCAGTGGCCCCAACACTTGGTCTGTGCTAGGTCTCCCACTCTTTCTACCATTAGTGGGAGAGGTGATTATCCAGGGGAAATGTTTGTCACAAAACTCTGGTGTGAACAACAGGGGTGGTGGAACCAGTGAAATGGGGGGCAGGCTCGTGTCCACACATTAAAGTATTGCAGGGGTTCTGCCCCGGTGTAAATTCATGCATGCTCACAGGGGTGAAGGTGAGAGCAGGAGACAGAGGGGCAGGAGCAGCTGCTGTACGAAGTGGGATCAGACCAGGGAGCAGGAGCCAGAGGAGCAGGAGTGGCAGCCACTGTGCCCAACATTGGGCCAGGAAGCAGGGAATGGGACCTAGAAGGGCTAGAATGAGCCTATGAGCAGGTAGGAACCTTTGGTACCCTCCATCTCTGCTTGGAGACAGCTGCCCTGCTCCCTCCAAGTCTCAGTATTTCCCCATCCTATCCCTCTGCCCTCTCATCCACAGCATGATTCAGCCCCTTCCCCTCCCTGGTAAACAAACCTCAAGAGGCTCAGGTTAGATGGAGGGTCCAAAAATCAATGGTCAATTTTGTAATTTTTTTGTGGAAAACTCCCTGCCTCAGTTTTCTCATCTGTCAAATGATACTTGCTGGGTGGATTGAGGCTAAATTCGTTCATATCATAAAGGGAATTGAGATGCGTGAATGGAAGGTGTTCAGGATGTAGTATACCTGTACACCTGAATAATGATAATACCCAGTTCATATATAATGCTTTTCATAAGTAGATGATAGTAGTGAATTTCTATTTTTGTGGTTAACACTTCTGTTGCTCTCAGAGATATTTTCCCCGTTCTCAAAAGAATGAATCTTTCCACCTACTGTTTGAATCTTTCTCTTAACATAACGGTGCTTGTTTTGAAAATGACTTCCTATTTTTTATGAATATTAGAAAAATGTTATCTGATAATTGACTCTGTTTACTGGAATTTCTCAGGTGATGTTTAATGCATCATCTGTAGATATGATTTCAGATGGTGCATATTCATTGATTGAAACAGAGTACACAGAACACTGCCTAGGCACGTCTTTGCCGGCTAGAAATAACACCAGTGACTCTAGACAAAATATACTATTTGAAAATGAAAATGGCATTACTTATTAAGCCACACAGACAAATGTGCTTGCAGCTTCATTTACCACAGGATAGTACTCGTAGACAGTCTGTCTGAAAAGAGACATGCAACTTACTGTTATGATGGTAATGTCAGGAGGATTTTTTCATCTTCCTGTAAATGCCGGAAAATACAGCTATTAATGGCCTTAATTATAAAAGGCACCAGTGGTTAGTATTTAGCATTCTGCAGTAGCATTAAGAATGCTGTATCCTGATTGCCCCAAAGCAATTTAGAGCTAGGGTGATGCTATGGCAAAACTATGAGTCAAAACTCATTCTCTTCTAAAGGAAACCACGTTGCATACTATGGGATGTACCTTTGAAGCCTTGCTGTTGTTTATTATTTTGCTCTGTATCCAGAAATGTTGTAGCATTTGTGCTAAAGTTTGATTAGATAAATAGAACTGGTCAGGTTTTGCTACCATATACAGCACAGTTCAGGTGGAGATGTTCCTGTGTCTGAGCAAATAGCTGGGCATACAGGGCCTGACTAATTTTTACATTGCTTAGTAGGAAAAATGAATTGTCCAGGCAGCACCAGGTCAGAACCTTGAAGTTAACAGTCCTACTCTTTTGAAAATTGCTTAGAATTCTTTAGTAAAGGTGGTCATGACTACAGTCTCACAGATTATCAGAAAGAAGCCACCTCCAACTGTCTTATACCCCTAACATAGTGCTGAGAGACTGCTTCCTGTCTGAGGGCTTGTTTTCATTACAATGTTAGCTTAACTGTTGTCCGTAACTTGAGTCCTGTCCACACACAACCCTTAACTGAAGTGTGGTGGTACTTTTACCCAATTGGCTGGCCCAACAGGGGTGTAGGCTACATTTGTTAGCACAATTTGTTATCTGCTAACCCAATCACTCTGTTCAGTACTAATCACTGGGCAACTCAACTGTTATTTTGCACTAGAGCTGCTCTATGAAGCTCAGCTAACGTAGGGGAGTTAACTCATGTTAACTGCAGTGAAAACACAGTGTGACACTAAACAAAGAGTTCTACTGATTATTGAATCATCAGCCACCCTTCCTGCAACACCTAAGTGTTCCTGTGAGGTTTTCAATTCAAATAGTGACCCAGGCTGACCTCTTTTAGCTTCTGTGACCTGATGGGATCACACGTAAGGTGGGATGGCTACAGGCAAGTCAAGCATTATGACTTCTCTGTCAGAGCACATCACTTAGTATTGTATCCACCAGCTTGTAAAAGTAGCATTTATCATTGAGGGGCTCTGTGTCTTAAAAGAACTACATGGTCCAATCTTGTTCTTCCTCAGGCAAAAATCTATTTGGTTGCAGTGGGCTTTTATTTTACATGAGTAAGAAACACAGGATTGAACCCTATACACATTTTTGTATTGTATTGAATCATTAGCAAGTTGTGGCTAATAGATTTAAAACAACCCCCCACACACACCAAAATGTACATATGCTGACCACCAAACACACCTCCAGCTGGATATCATCACTTATCCTAGGGAGCACTTGGTATAGAACTAGTGTTATGTGTTTTAAAAACGGAGGGCCTACTTTTTTATTGTAATAAACCCCCTTTGTGTTGTAAAGCTGGTTTAACTAGATAAGGATTCCTCTGCATCATGGGAATGTTCTGGAGTATGTGGGTGGGAAATATTGCTGTGCTCATTTATACTGGAGACTAGATCAGTTACCAGTGGGTCCAGCATCTGGGGGCTGCAAATATGTTTGCCTTTCTTTAGTTCTTGGAGCTTGACCAAATGTGACAATTGGTGCAACTATGTAAGAAAAAAAGGAATCCTAGGTATGACAAAAGTGTTGATTTTGGTCTTGGAAATATTTATGTACAGGACACAGTTTCCACATTTGTCCTTTTATCGTTAATGTCAATGAAATCTACACCTGTTTTTCATCTGGCAGAATTGTGTAGTCCACATAAATATTTGCCACCTGTCTTGCTTGACCTTGTCACAAAGTATTTGCATTTTGGAACCCATTTGAATGTTCTTGTTTTGAAGTTTGGAGCATTTGGCTGACACACCAGATATGACTTTGGGTTTTAACTGCTTACAGTAGTGGGTATGTTGTATGGGAATGAAAAACATTTCATGTTGGCTTGATCTCCTGTTCGTTTCAATGCTGAGCCACGTTTATATGAGGTAAGGAAAAAACTGCAAAGGTTTAAAATGTCAAACAGCGTGTCTGAGCAAAACAGTAACAAACCAGTTTCCTAGGTGAATTTGAAAGGCACCTACCCACCGCTTTTTTAAAAAACAAAGCAAGAAAAATAAACAAAAATAGATCTGTGACTAGGGTCTTTGACGTCAAAAGGGCTAACTTTAAAAAATTAAGGGAATCAGTTGGGGAAATGGACTGGATTGAAGAACTCATGGATCTAAAAATGGAGGAGGCTTGGAATTACTTCAAGTCAAAGTTGCAGGAACTATTTAAGCCTGCATCCCAAGGACGGGGAAACATTCATAAACAAGAATTGTAGATCAATCTGCGTGAGTAAGCATCTCAGACAGGTGATTAAGAGAAAACAGAGGCCTACAAGGAGTGGAAGATAGGATGGATCAGCAAGGAAAGCTATGTCTTGGCGGCAGAACATATAGCGACAAAGTGAGAGAGGCCAAAAGTGAAGTAGAGTTGAACCTTGCAAAGGGAATTAAAACCAATAGTAAAAGTTCTTCACCTATATAAATAGGTGGAAAACAATGACAGAGGAAGTGGGATCCTAAGCACTGAAGATGGGGTGGAGGTTAAGGATAATGGCTGAATATCTAAACAAATACTTTGCCTCCATTTTAAATGAGGCTAATGATGAGCTTGGGGATAGTGGTAGGATGACTAATGGGAATGAAGATATAGAGGTAGAAATTACCGCATCCGAGGTAGAAGCCAAACTCGAACAGCTTAATGGGACTAATCAGGGGAGACCGGATTATCTCCATCCAAGAATATTAAAAGAAATAGCACATGAAATTGCAAGCCTATTAGCAAGGATTTTTAATGAATCTGTAAACTCAGGGGCTGTACCGTATGACTGGAAAATTGCTGACATAGTTCCTATTTTTAAGAAAGGGAAAAAAAGTGATTTGGGTAACTGTTAGTTTGACCTCAGTAGTATGCAAGGCCTTGGAAAAAATTTTGAAAGGGAAAATAGTTAAGGACATCGAGGTTAACGGTAATTGGGATAAAATACAGCATGGCTTTACAAAAGGTAGATCATGCCAGACCAATCTGATCTCCTTTTTTGAGAAGATAACAGATTTTTTTACACAAAGGGAATGCAGTGGATCTAATTTACCTAGATTTCAGGAAGGCATTTGATATGGTTCCACATGGAGAATTAGGCAAATTGGAAAAGATGGGGATTAATATGAAAATTGAAAGGTAGATAAGGAACTGGTTAAAGGGAAAACTACAATGGGTCATACTGAAAGGTGAATTGTCAAGCTGGAGGGAGGTTACTAGTGGAGTTCCTCAGGGATCGGTCTTGGGACCAATCTTATTTAACCTTTTTATTACCGACCTTGGCACAAAAAGTAGGAATGTGCTAATAAAATTTGCGGATGACACAAAGTTGGGAGGTATTGCCAATACAGAGAAGGATCGGGATATCATACAGGAAGATCTGGATGACCTTGTAAACTGGAGTAATAAAAATAGGATGAAATTTAATAGTGGAAAGTGCAAGGTCATGCACTTAGGGACTAATAACAAGAATTTTCACTCTAAGCTAGGGACGCATCAGTTGGAAATGACGGAGGAGGAGAAGAACCTGGGCGTATTGGTTGATTACAGGATGACTATGAGCCGCCAATGTGGTGTGGCCGTGAAAAAAGCTAATGAGGTCCTAGGATGCATCAGGTAAGGTATTTCCAGTAGAGATAGAGAGGTGTTAGTACCGTTATACAAGGTGCTGGTGAGACCTCATGTGGAATATTGTGTGCAGTTCTAGTACCCCATGTTTGAGAGATGAATTCAAACTGGAACAGGTGCAGAGAAGGGCTACTAGGATGATCCGTGGAATGAAAATCCTGCCTTATGAGAAGATACTCAAAGAGCTTGGCTTGTTTAGCCTAACCAAAAGAAGGTTGAGGGGAGATATGATTGCTCTCTACAGATACATCAGAGGGATAAATATCAGGGAGGGAGAGGAATTATTTTAGTTCAGCACCAATGTGGACACAAGAACAAATGGATATAAACTGGCCATTAGAAAGTTTAAACTTGAAATTGGACGCAGGTTTCTAACCATCAGAGGTGTGAAGTTCCAGAATAGACTTCCAAGGGGAGCAGTGGGGGCAAAAAAACCTAGCTGTCTTCAAGACTGAGCTTGATAAATATATGGAGAGGATGGTATGATGGGACAGCTTAGTTTGGCAATTGACTGATCTTTGGCTACTGGTGGTAGATATGCCAATGGCCTGTGATGGGACATTTGATGGGGTGGGTTCTGAATTATTACAGAGAATTCTTTGTTTGGTGTCTGGCTGGCAAGTCTTGCCCAGGTGCTCAGAGTTTAACTGATCACCATATTTGGGGTCGGGAAGGAATTTTCCCCCAGGGCAGATTGGCAAAGACACTGGGGGTTTTCGCCTTCTTCTGTAGCATGGGGCACGGCTCACTTGCTGGTGGATTCTCTGTACCTTAAAGTCTTTTAAACAATGATTTGAGGACTTCAATAACTCAAGTCATAGGTTAGAGGTTTATTACAGGAGTGGGTGGGTGAGGTTCTGTGGCCTGCATTGTGCAGGAGGTCAGACTAGATGATCATATTGGTCCCTTCTGACCTTTGAGTCTATGAGTCTATAAGATTGGGTCCACTGTGGTAGGTACTGTATAAATGCATATTTAAAGATTGTTTCTACCCTGAAGAGCTTGCAATTAAAACGGGCAAAGGAAGAAGAATTACTACCATTTTACAAATGGGGAATTCCTGAAACATGGAATCAGTAGGTGACTCATCCAAGGTCACATAAGAAATCAGTGACAGAGCTGGGTACTGAACCCATCTGCCTTAGTCAGGTTTTGGTGCCATTACTACAAGAGCATTCTTCTTATTTAGCCTGCTGTCGTTGCTGTTTCAGATGTCAGTAGTATGCCTCCTTAGTACTGTCCTAATATTTTTCTTGTAAGTGAGCTCAGTAGTTGGCAGAGGTGATGTGTAGAATTGGGTTTGGCAATTTAGAAGTGGGGCTGAGGGACAAGGAGTTAGTCATGGTATTGAAAATTTTAAGAACCATATAGCTATATAGAACCATATCCTATAGCTTCTGCAACACATTTACCTGCAGAGTGTCTGTCTATGGAGTGACAATGCTAGTACTATAGTAGTCATGTCACCTTTTCTCACAATGAATAGTTCCTTACTCCATGAGTAGTCCTGTTGATCGCAGTGGGGTTACTCATGGAATAAGGCCCTAATCAGTGTGAAGATGGCAGAATCCAGTCCATATATAGCACTCTTCACCATTTACAATCTTTGTCAATAGTGAGTTTTCTCCTGGGGTTGACATTTTACTGTGCAGCCAGCTTCCCAATACTTATTTTAGCACATTGGAGAACATTTTATTTTCTGTTATTTCAATTATTCCTTTATTTTATATTTTGAAAAAAGTCATATGATCCTCCACGTTAGAAGGTGAATCCACTGGACCGATTTCAAAATATCCAAGTCTTTCCTTTAGCAATCATTAATTGTGAAAGGTTTTCTCTAATCTCTAGGGATTATATTTGATGCGCTTCTATGGGCCAGGTGAGATTATGCTAGAAAATGAAGATATGCTGCTAGTAGTTGTGTGGCATCTTTGTTCCTTAAAACTGGTGGATCCTGAGAAGTCTCTGTTTATTAATTATAATAATAGTAATAACAAAAGCTTCTTTTGCAGTTTCCTCTCTAACTTTGTAAAGCGAAATGTTCACATTTTTATTTCCTATTCCTTTAAGGGTGTTTTTACTGAATCTCATTAAGTAGGTGCAGTGACTTGCTTCTTCTCACTCAGCTGCATATTTGTCCAAGTACCTTCCCTACTTGTATGCAAGCTAATCACAATTTTGATTTTCAACATTTAAAAATCTTTACAATAACAGAGATGAAATAAATGCCAATAAAAGCAGTAGCAAGCAAATGTGGAAAGGCAGTTGGGTCTTATGGTTACGGCATTAGATTTGGGCTCAAGAGATTAGGCTTCAGTTCCATTGGTCCTAGACAAGTTTTTATATCTCTGTGCCTCCATTTCCCATCTGTAAAATGGGGTAAAGAATACCTTCACCATCTTGCCTATTTAGATTTTAAACCTTTTGGGACAGAGACTGTCTTTCATTATATATGTCTGCATGGCACCTTTCACAATATGGCCCTGACCTAGTTGGGGCCTCGGGGTGCTACTGCAATAGAAATGATAATAGGAATGCTAAATCCAGCATGTGGAACCCTTTAATGTTTTGTGGAATAGAGATTTCTGAGTGGATCCTAATTGTTTGAAGTTCATGTTCTGTTTAGAGGTGCTGTTTGGTGGATAGTATTGGGGAGGAAAGAGATACAAGTAACAGTTACCTCATAGTCTGCTTTAATTTCCCCTTTCTTTCTATGTGAGTATGTGAGATAGGATCTTGAAATAGGGGCATGGAATAAGTGGGAAAAGGATGTGAAGATGAAAAGAGATGAGAGTCAAGATAAAGCAATTAGAGTTCTGTGAGCTAGGGTCAGGACTAAAGTAGTTCAGGGACTGGAAAAGGGAAGTAAGTAGGAATTGGTGTAATTTAGATTACAAGGTTTCCAGGCAGGCTAAAGATTCAAGATAGACCCTTGAGGCTTAGTAGTGTTTCTGGAAGGGAATATTATCAAATAGGCAGACTGACTATATATGCTCTTATAAAACAGAACAACAGCTCATTAGTTAAGGGGTTTTGGAATCAATAATGGAAACCACAGAGATCAGGGTCTGTGTAAACCATGTGGCCTCATAGGATCCCCATGTGATCAGAGTTGCAGGAAGGAGCATCACAAAACCAACAAAGAAGCTTCACGCTGTGGCCTTGTCTACCCTACAGAGTTTTTTCCACAAAAGTCAGCTTTCATCAACAAAACAGTGCAGCACACTACAATGCTCCTTCCACCGACAAAACTCTCCTGCTTTGCAGAGAAAATAAAGGCATCTCGACGAGAGGCTTAGAGATTTTTGCAGGAAAGTTATATTGAAAACGTGTCAGTGTAGACACTATGTTTGGTTATGTCACTGTAAATGGCCTCCAGGAAGTGTCCCACAATGCCCATTCCGACTTCTGCGGTCAGCAGTTGGAACTCCGCTGCCCTGCACCCAGGTACACAGCTATTCACCCCTCCCGCTTTAAAGGCCCAGGATTTTTTTAAATTCCACTTTCCGTTTGCTCAGTATGGAGAGCACACATTGCATCTTTTCAGGCCCCAGCTGACCATGGCAGCGCTGCACAGCAAATGCTCTCCAGCTTGGAGCACACTGGAAGTGTTGGATCTGCTGAGTACATGGGGAGAGGAGATTGTGCAGTTCCAGTTGCGCTCCAGCCATAGGAATTTTGATATCTACAGTCAGATTTCTCATGGCATGTTGGAGAAGGGCTATGAACGGAACATGCATCAGTGCTGTGCAAAGATAACAGAGCAGAGGTAGGTGTACCAGAAGGTGAAGGACTCAAACTGTTGCTCTGTTGTGTGCTGTGCTGAAGGTCCAAGGAGCTGGACACCATCCTGGATGGTGACCCAACTTCCACTCTGAAGAGCCCCGTGGATACTTCAGCAGGGCTGAGACAGCAGACTCAACCCTGAGGACGAAGTCATGGAAAAGGAGGTTGAGTTGGAGGACAAGATGGAACAGGTGACATCCGGTCATTCTGTACCATGGCAAGTCAGGACCTCTTCTTGAACCTGGAGGATTGGAGCCAGTCCCAGCACTCCATTTTTGGCGTGCATGATGCAGGAGAGGGGAGCTCTGGTAAGTGATCTTTTTGAGTTGATGCTGCTCAGTTTTATGAGGTAGAGCTGTCCTTTGCTTTGTTATATTCTAGAAGTGGGTGAAGGGATAGAAATGTACAAGACTAGCTGTGTTTGCATATGCTTCACATAGCCCTGTGCAGCAAAGCAGTGTGGCAAAAAGTGTATTAATACACACCAAGATTTCATGGGAATCCTCCAGAGAGATCTCTAGTAAACTTTCCTGGAGGTACTCTTCAATCCTGTGCCAAAGGTTCCTTGGTAGAGCTACTTTGTTCCTTCCCTTGTTGTAGGAAACTTTCCCGTGCCAATCAGCTATCACTTGGGCAGGGACCAAAGCGACACACAGGCGAGCAGCATATGGACTTGGTCTGAAGCCATTAGCATGCAGGAGGTGCACCCTTGCATCCTTGCTTACCCTCAGGAGTGAGATATCGACTTCTGAGACTCCCACTGTGGAAAATGATGGCAGAATTTACAATTACTAGTCACCTTCAGTGATCCCCTTAAAAAACCATCTAGACCCTTTGCCCCATCCTGAGTGGCCTCCACCCTGGGTCGAACTCATTATGTTTAGGGCATTCGCCAAGCTGTGTACTTACCAAGGGACAGTGAGAAACTGATTCATATTTAAAAAGAGGTGTATTTTACAATAATGATTCAATGTGGTGAGTGCACTAATAATCAGGCTTCTGTTTATTGTTTCTTGTGCGTCTGCAGATGTGGCCTTCAGGGGAACTCCCTATACACAGGCGAAGTGCCTCTGCCAGATGAGGAAGTGACCGAGGAGGAGCAAGGAGTACATGTTTTGAGAGGTGCTTCAATTCTCAGAGGTTGAAAAACAAGAACCCAGGGCATTGAGAGAGACTTTAAATGACAATTATAAAATAGATAGGTAGGATAGAAAGGAGAGCCAGGTGGAAATTTTAATGGGCCAGGAGCAGACGATAAAAGCATTGGTGTGCCAAACTGAGATGTTGAAGTCCCTGATCACGCTGCAGGCAGAATTCATGCATGCTCGCCCCCTGCTGCAGCTGATAAAGAACTTTTTGTCATGCTTTCCCAAACTCCTTCCACACATTCCTTGCAACCTCCCGGCCCAGCTCGGTATCCCGTTCACTCTACCCCTTTGGATAGATTCCAAAATGATCGCTGGACTTACACACAGCTATCAGAGCCTATACTGCCCTTCACTGTTATCTCCCTTTCCACCAAGCATTTTGTATGTGTTGTTAACAGGTATTTAATAAAGCTTACTCTCTGAAAGATGATCCATCTTTATTTGTCTCTTATGCGTGGAGGTTGCTGCTGAAATTAATACACAGTGACAATTGGATCATTTGCAGACTACAAATCATGGTCAGGAATCATCAAAATTTTCATGCAAGGTGGCAAGTTAACAAAGCATGGCAGAATGCTGTATAGAAAGACACATTACTGGTGCTCATTGTCAAAATGGTGCCTCAAGGCATCCCTGATTCGAATAGCCCCCCCCATTGTTCCTCTCTAATAGCCCTGGATCTGGCTGCTCAAAATCAGCCGCCAGGCGATCTGCTTCCGCACTCCAGGCCCCGGATAAACTTTCCGCATCCAAAATTCTGCACCCACTGCTCATTATCCAAGACCCACATAACTATGCAATCCCACCACTCAGTGCTTGTTTCCCAAGCCCAAAAGCAATAGTCCACCATATACAGCTGTTCCAGGAAGGCCAAAAGTAATCTGGTGTTGTTTCTTTCCATGGAACACAGTGGGTCAGACACCTCCGATTCTTGTTCAGAATGGGAGCTCATGGTATACTGCATGACCAGCTGTGATGTGTCATAACAGTAACCACAACAGCAGAGAGCAGTGCAAAATCCATCCTTTCAGACAGAGATGGTGGGCACACAGTAAACAGGAGAAACTCAGTTGGAAACCCATGGAATGATGGGACAGAAAAAACTGCATCATAGGATGTTGAGCCTACACCTTTGATGCACTGCAATTCACTCTGCTTTCCCACAGTTCCGAACTGCAGAAAGTGGTGAGTTGCACAGTGGGATAGTTACCCCACAGTGCACTTCTCTCACTGTCGATGCTAGAGCACCAACTGTGAACACGCTCCACTGACAGACTGAGCATTGTGTGAACATGCACAAGCAATGTAATTATAACGCTTTTTGATCATCGGCATAACTTACGTTGACAAAACTCTGTAATGTAGAGAAGGCCTGTGAGAACCCCTGTCCAGTGCGTTGTTTCCATTGGGGACCTAAAAGATCACAAGTTACCCTTGCCAGCAGAAGCTGGACCAGTTATTTTAGGAAGTTCAATGAATCCAGGGAAGTAGATCACAGCTCAGGCTCAGGACAGGGGATTGTTAAATAGCTCATTATTAGCTTCCTAAAAATACAGAAAGATTGAGAGCCTGAGCTTTAGAATGTCATGGACCAGGGAAAAATTCGGCAGTAAGATGTTGAGAACTACCTGAAAGAAAATTGGTCTGCAGGGCTCAGTAGACATATACCTTTCTAGGAAATAAGAATTTTCCACCTGCTTTAAAACCTGTGAACTTAACGCATTATGCTGTACGGCTTTCGGCTTTTTTGTTTTAGCAGGCTTAATAGGAACACCATGAAGGTACCCATTTAGAAAGGGTACTCTGAATCGTTCATGTACTTTTTTTTTTTTTACACACTGTATCTCATTTATTTAGCAAAAATATTATTTTATTGCATTTGGTGTGACTTGACATTTTGTTGGGGGCTGATGTGGGGAATAGATCTGCATTTAAATTTTAGTTGCTCCTGCTTTCAGACCTGACATAAAATTGCTATATATTGCTTTTTGTTGTCCTACCACTCTGTGATAAGCACCTGATCCGAGGCCTGGTGAATACAATGGAAGTCTTTTCCATTGACTTCAGTCCTTAAATTAGCAAAGAAAAATGTAGCTTTGGGTGTACTTCACTTACTAGCATGATGGTGAGATGCATGGGGTTGTATTAACTAGTAAGTAAAAGAATGCTTCATGACCTGTTACAGCCTATTACAACTTGGTCAATATTTTGTATTCAGGAACAGAGGTTCTTGGTGCTAGGAGAATGCAGCTTTTTAAGTTTTAAACTGTTATGTGACTCGTCTCAAGGTTCATGAACATTCCAGTGCTGAAAACTTCTGAATCTCTCCAAGTTTCCTAATGCTTATTAATAACTATGATTTCTGTATTGATCATGAAGAGAGCGTCCCTTTGGAAGTGTAATAATGAGCTGCTGACTCTGAGAGTATGGTTTTTACACTTGTAATAACAATTAAAACAACAACAAAACACAATGTATGTTGACATTCTGTTTGTATACACATCTATATGAGTACGGGTATGTGTAAAATAAGCATTTTAAAATAGGAGCACTGACCTATATAGTGAAGTGAACAGAGTTAGCAAACATTGAATGGGAAACAGAAATCATGTCGGTACACTCCTTCTCTCAATAGATCAGAACATCTGGCTACAAATTTGCTGCAGCAAATAGAAAATCTTATTCAGTTGCTGATTTTGATATAGAGAAGGTGAACAGCCTGATAATGAAATTTACAGATGATTATAGTAAATTAATAGGATTTGCAAACACCACTGAGAGCAGGAAAATAATGTAGAAATATGAACAAAATAATAAAATGAGAATCAGTTTTGGGGGAAAAATTAAGGGAAGACAAATAGGGCGTGAGGAGAAGAGGCTCTGAAACGCAGATGGGAAGAAGAAACCTAATAACCCCCAGAAGGAGAACGGGGCTGATGATATACCAGGAAAGACAGAGATTATTTAGGATGACAGAAGAGGGTAAAAGTAATCAGATTAAATTAGTTTAGATTATATGAAAGGAAATGCTTCCTGAGAGTGAGATCTGTTTGATTGTGGAGTAGCCTCCCAAGGAGATGGTGGAAGCTCCATCACTTGGGACTTTTAAAAATAAATTGAAGAAGGGACTAAATGATAGATTGTAGGGAACAATCCTGTATTAGCAAAGCTACAGACTACCATAAATGACAAGTCTTTTCTATCTCTAACCTTAACTGTATATTATATGATGTAATATCATATATCAGTCTGGAACCAGATTTTTATTGGTCTTACCAAAAATAAGCTTTAAGCATCAAGTGAGACATTTGTTACTGGAAGTCTATAATAGCTCCTTTGAGAGAGGACATAGAAGTGGATTCTGTCATGCAGACATCATACTTACTGACAAAGAGGGTACCCACCCCTTCCCCTCTGCATTCCACTGTACACTCTCATTTATTAATCTCATCTGTACAGTTGTAGGAAAGGTCTTGGCCCTGAAGCTTGAAAAATTAACTTCAAGGTTAAATCAACCCATATCAAATAAGATTTAGGAGGAACTGAAGTTCCTTTATTAACATCCGGAGGCTACTGAATTTGAAGTCTTGTATTCAGTTTCCCTTGAAGCAGGCTTTTTGTTCTCTATGTATGCCAAAAATATCTGATTCAGGGCAGCCAGCCCTCATGTGGGAGGCATTGTGGTGCTGTGGTTTGAAGATAATTCTATGGGGAAGGTTCCTGTGCATCCCAAAGCACAGGTGAGAGCTGGTAATTCTCCTCAGCAGTCATTTGAAAGAGGCATGAGACAAAGAGACCCTGGAGACTCACTTATCCTCAATTTAGTAATTGAACTTTATCAGGAAAACAAAGTCTTTCCTCCCAGTATTCAAAGTATCACAGTCAAAGAATGATAAAGTTACACTGACAGGTTCATTTAAAGTCCAGTGATCTCTTTGCCACAATTGGTTAATGTAATAGAGAATACAGGTACAAAACTAAGCTAATACAGAGAATCAATTGGACAGTTTGATTTAATTTATAGTGTAATGGCTGTTTAGATACACCTTTTCTTTTATTTCACTTTTTTTCTTTCTTTTTTTTTTTTTTTTTAATGTATTTAATAGAACAAGTTAAAGGCCTGATTTTTAGAAGTGTTGAGCACCCACAAATTTCATTAAGTGGATTGGGGCTATGGATACTGAGTAGGTTTGCAAATCAGGCCATAACACTATATTGGGTAACCATATGATGTACTAATACGGCAATCAATAGCAGGACATTTTTACTCTGTATTTGAAAATGGCACATAAGGTTTTCAAATACTCTGATTTCACTATTTGTTCATTCAGAGTCTATAGAAAATTTCTTCTCAAATTATTCATGTTTGTCATTCTCCAGTAGGACTTAAGTTTATCTCCTATTCCATTGGGTGCTGAGAGGAAGCAAATGGTTTTCTCTAATGCTGTAGAAAGTAAATACAGTGTGTGTGTTGGCATAAATAACGTTGAGCAACAAATTAGTTATATCATCTTGATTTATAAAAAATGTTTTTATTGTATGCAAGTCTCATAAACACGAGATCCATTCATCCACCTGGAACTACTATGTGAAATTCTCTAATCTGTGTTGTGTAGGAGGTCAGATTAGATGATCGCAACTGTCCCCTCTGGCCTAAAAAACTCTGACTCTCCCTCCTGTTTCTTTACCACTGTCCTTGAATGAACTGAAATAACATTCTTTATCAAAGGTGTACACAAATTCTACTAAATCTGGTAATTATTTCCTTGGTAAAGGCCCAAAAGCTGTATAGTTTACACCTGAATTTGATTTTCAAGTTCCTTTATATCTAGGGCTCTACCAAATTCACAGCCACAAAAAACGCATCACAGACTGTGAAATCTGGTTTCCCTCATGAAATCTGGCTATTGTAGGGGGGTCATGGTATTGTCACCCTTGCTTTGACGCTGACTTCTGAGCTGGATGGTTGGAGAGTGATGGCTGCTGGGTGGGCACCCAATTTTAAAGGCAGCACCACTGCCAGCAGCAAGGCAGAAGTAAGGGTGGAGTGATATGGGGGTATTGTCACTTTTGGGGGTGGGGGGATCAGAGTTGGCCTTACGGAGACATGGGCCCCGGGTGTTGTGTTCAGGGTGGTCAGCTCCCTCTTCCCCGCCCCCCCCCCACACAGAGCCAGACCAAGGCCCCTTTAATTCCCAGCACTGGGCCTCGAGCCAGAGAGGAGTAGGGCTGGGGACACCATATCTGGGGATTCCTACCATGCATCTGGCTCCAGTTGCTAATCCCACCTAGGCTGAGGAGGGACGGGACTTCCTCTTCCCCAGGCTGCTCCCAGGGTCGGGTCAGACCCATCTCAGGGAACCTCTTCTGGCTGCAGGAAGCTCGGTGGTTCTGGCTAGGAGCCCAACTCTGAAGGCAGCACTGCTACCAGGAGCAGTGCAGAAGTAAGAGTGGCAATACCATGACCCCCCTACCATAGGCTTGCGTCTCCCCCACAATCCGCTTTTGGGTTGGGACCCCCACGGTTACAGCACTGTGAAATTTAAAATTTAAATATCTAAAACCATGAAATTTAAGGATTTTGAAATCCTATGAGTGTGAATTTGGTAGGGCCCTATTTATATCCCTTTCCATTACAACACTGATGCATCTAGTCTTCTCTCATTTTGCGGGATTTTTGTCCATTCTGGTAAGTTTTTCTAAAAATAACAATTTGGATCTTCATAGCTGTCCTGTAATATTTTTGTTCTTTCTGTTCCATTCAAAATCTCCATATCCCTAATAATGGGATCCTTAGCTGCTAAGTCCAGAGATGTGTTCTTTTAACTCCTCCTTATTAGCAGCGCTGGTGTGGAATCCTAGGCAAGCAATAGTGTTAGCCATTTTAAAATGTCTAGTTTGTCAGTTTAGGCTGATTTTTGTTGGCATATTTCCAGCTATATTTAGGCTAGGCTTATGGTGCTGGATTTTGAGTTTTGAACTGTTCTCCAGCACCGTTAATGGTTTGGGCTCAGTTTATGACCGTTATCCAATGTTCACCACTATAAAGACTTCTGTTGACTTCAGTGGGAATCGGATTAGGCCCTCAGTTGGCTGCTGATCTGCAACAGAGTCAAACCACGTCCTCTGTGTTGGAAAGATAATTTTTCTGATGTCCTAATTTTAAAGCCTATGTTACCAGCCTGTGTATAACAAGAGCTTTCTTAGCACAACATCTCACTTACGGGGTAGAAAACAAAACACCTGTTATAGAAAGGAGGATGCATGTGAAAAGGTCCTTCAAACATTTTCCACTTCAGATTTTCAATGCTCAGACACTTTCCTTAGGATTAGAAACATGTAATTCCAAAATGCTTGCTTAAAGTCAAAAAGGGGAGCAGCTTTATTCCAGATATAATTGTGTGCCTAGGGAATTCCAGCCACAGATTTCTGAATGGGGCATACAGCCTCACAGGCCTCTGTGCCTATAACTCCTTCCCCTTAGGCAAATTATGCAACTTGAATCTCTCACTAAAAGCTGCATGACAAAATCTTCATGGTGCTTCTTTTTAATCCCTTGGTCTTTCTATGGCCCATTTTCCACCCTCTCCACACATTCTTTTGTACGTCTGAATTCAGCAGCTTCAGCAGTGGCAGGGCATCTCTTTTATATCTATATTTATAATATTTTAAGTAATATTTATTTATTTGTGGGGCATGGGATAGGATTCTTATTTGCTTCCCTTTCCAGGAACCATATAATGACAATCTTCCCTATAGTTAGGTATGGTCCAGGATCCATTGATACACATTCTGGGTGGTGCTCATAATAGTAACTTGTATGAATTGCTCCTTCCACGTAGGGAAGGGTGAAGGCTCTTGCATGGCCCCAACAATCCTCTGTGGTCCATTCAGCCAGCTTCAAAATTTCAGTTTATATTACAAGATAAATCTGGAGCCATTTAACATTCCCAGTTTAGCTTTTTATTTTAAAGTAAAACTTGAAAGTGTCTGGCCTGACTTTGTTGGCCTGGCCACTGCTGTTTTGAACCATCTGTTGGCCTCATGCCTCACAAGATGCTCTAGGCATGTACTATATTAATAGCTCCATAAAAAATATCCTGTTATTTTACCTATACTACAGGATTCCAAACAGATGTAAGGAACATCTTTTGACCCAGGAATATACAAATCAGATTTTTCTTATCTGGAACCAAAAGAAATCTGAAAGGATACTAGATCTTTTCTGTGACCACTGGAATTCATGGTATTCCATTAATTAAAAGAAAGCGTAAGATAACATGGCTATTTTTTAAAACTTCCATGTTATAACATCAAGATATGAATGTTATGCAAAAACAGAAAAACTAAAACTAATACTGATAACAAGGCCCATGATGATGACGAGGATGAAAGCATTTCATTAGAAGTAAATATTTGTAGAATTCAGTGGAAAACATTTAAAAACTTATACTAGTTTTGTACTGTAATGGTCCATTTAAAAAACAATGGTGTAAGGTAGCATATTACACCACTCAGATGGTATGAGTGGTACCCAATACTTTGTACCCAAGTGATCCCATAGTGATTAGGTATACTAGTAAACCAATCCCAAGCCTTAATTCTAAAAGTGGGTAATGGGAAGTGGTCCACCCTAGGAGATTTACAAGGCTTATCAGGGGTTTTCATTTAAATCATTGGGAAACTCCCTTTGACTTGCCTGCCTCAGGTTATTCTTGGGAGGACACGGATACAGCCTTCCTCTCTGAGGATTGATACTCAGACAGTAATTCAAAAAAACAAAATGTTTCTTTATTAAGTGCCAATTCTAATACAATTCGGTTTTAAATAAAAAAATTAATGCAAAGTAACAAATGAAGTGAGCTGCTTAAGACAATACAAGACGCTATAAAACTATACATTCCAATACAGAGCACCATCGAATATAACAATCTCTAAAATTGTAATGTAATACAACACAACATAACATTTCCTTAGCACATATTATAATGTTATGAATACTTAATTGCAGAGTGGCATGACAAAAATACCATGTTGCAATGTACAATACAGCATAGAAGGAGAAAGAAACCCTGCATACATATGTATAAAGCCTTAATACGTTATATTAGAATACCAAACTTGTTACAATATAACATAAAACTCCTTATACATATGTGTACAGTGACAATACAATAACACAATAATATCACTACAAACTAACATTCCGTGAGTGTAGATCAGGCAATCACAGGTGGGGTAGGAAATCATTCAAACAAGCATCCTGCTTTATTTACAATCATAACCATACATTCCTTATTTTTAGAAGAGTCATACTTACTCTCCTTCTTGGCTAAATCCCTCTGTTTCATCTTTGGGTTCTTCTGACCTGTCTATGCTGCTCTTGCTGCATTCTGCTGTCGTTGCTGATGTTGCTCTAGATGTCCTCTTCTGATCCTCCGATCATCCACACTCATGCCTATCAGCTCTCTGCCTTATATATGATTTTCTGCCCTTTCCTGATTGGTTACTTTCTTAATGTCAATCAACAGCATCTTCCCCTCCCAGGGGTGATATCATTTTTGACCAATCAATTGTCCGATATGCTAATTAGTTTAATTTGTTTATCAAACTTGGATCTCTTTGTGATCCTCCTTCCTATCTAACTGACCCCTCCCTGCAGGTATTAGGAGTGACCTTTATTTCACCCCCGTCTACCTTACTGCTGTTGGTCAGTTTCTTACCACCTCCATTTTGTTCCTCTCTCTATCTTAGCATGACACCATTATGGCCACCATTTTAGATGTCTAGTTAAAACTTACTCTAAACTATCATTATTCACTACTTATCAAAAGCCTTAGATCTAAAACTAACTATATTCTTATTCATGCCTAAACATTATGGTACTGTCACCACTTTTGCTTTTTTTTAATTAGAGCAGATAAAATTCATGATGCTTTTATCCCTCTCTGCCTATCTGCTTTTCAGCTGTGTGGCTACATGCAGTCTCTGGTGCTGATTTCCTTATATGGACTATAGTAGTTTAAAAATCTCTTGTGTCATGAGTAATCACTAGAATTTAGCAAATCAGTGGAACTAAGGTTCAATCTGCCCTCAGTTTGCCACATAGACAAACAGTGGTGTCCCCTGTGTAAGTGGGGGGTTGAATTGTGATGTACTGTGATGTGGCTGTGCATGCTACAATGATAGCATCAATGTGAGACAAATCAATGTGAGGCAAAAAAATCCAAAACCTTCACCAAAATATAGGGCCAGATCTTCAGTTGGTGTAAATGTGATTAGGTCCCCTTTCGAAGTAAATGGAGCCTTGTCCATTTACAACAGCTGAGGATTTGGTACGGAAGGTTTGCATTTTCTGGCTGAGGCTGAAACTGAAAAGTTAATTTTATGGGTGCTCTTTGAAAAATCCAACCCTGTCTGTAAACGTTTAGCTTCTCAATGAACAGTCCCTTTCAAGGATGTGAGTCAGTGAAAAATACAGCTGTTTCACATCCATAAGAAAACATAAAATAGTGTTTAGCAATCGCTCAAGCTGTTTCTTTACTGAATGCAAGGTCCCTGATTACCGCCCTCACACCACTGTAAATCGGGAGTACCTTCACTGAGGGTGATGGAGTTATTATGGAGTAAAATATGGATGAAGTCAAAATTGGAGGGTTCCTCTGCAATAATTTTTAATATATTTTGTCCTAATTGCATTTTATTAATTGGCCTGTTTTATAATACTGTGACGGACAGTGCCAGATAATGATATTATTTTCTCCTTTGTATTATTTCAAATCAAATGCTTTACTCTATTGCATTCTTGCACCCAGATTAATAAATTAAGCAAACAGATTATTTGCAGGTATTCACTTTTAATCTAATATGCAAGTTAGTTTAAAATCAGATATTTTTGTTCTCTTTTGATGTGCTGAGAGTAAAAGTATATAGTATTGTTTTTTAACATAACTACAATGTGTATACAGCATTATGCATTTAGGTCCAGATCCTGCAAATGGATGTATGTGGCTTGAGTACTATATCCTGCAGGGGCCCCATACGCATGCAGGAATCTGCCCTCACAGAACTCATTCCAGGATCAGAGCCTTTGGGAGCAAATTCTACACTTGTTCATATATAGCTTGACTGCAGGGCATGTTTCTTAGATTGCTGCCATATTGTTACAGAAAAGCGTACCAGTTAAGTGTCATTAAATTTAATGGACTCCTCTATTCTGATTGTTTCTATTGTAAACCAAACAAGAAAACCAATGTGTAAATTATTTAAAAATATTAATTTTGAAAACAAAATATGAATTTATATTTTCTGCTGACACCTGTATTTGATTAGCCCTTCCTCTGGCCAGATGCACTTCCTGACACTTACACTTGCAAAAACAGTTCATGTGTTCTACACCTACTTTCCTTCTTCATTCTTACTGCTTCCTATAACTTACTTCCAAATTAAACAAACAGAAAAAGTAATATAGTTTATGATTGCAACCTTATATTTTAAACTAAAAAGGTTTTGCTGCATATCCACTTAACTAAGAAAGGAAAATTAGTGGTTAGATCAATATCTTGCCATCTCCTCTGATTAAGGAGCAACATATATAATTGCATTGCCCAAGGAGAAGAGCAAGGACTGAGCTGTGGCTTAGAGAGTCACAATTTGGTTTATGCTTCCCCCTTTCTCCATAGGGAAAGTAAACTGTGCGAGTCCTTCTGCCTTAGGTTACTTGCACTGCTCATCTGGCATATTGGGGTTGAGTGCAGCCAAGGCTCCACCCACTTCCTGCTCACCAGGGTAGGATGGGAAATAGCAGTCTGGAAGCAGCTGCTCTCCCTCCTCGACTATGACCTGCGTTACAAGTAGCTTGTACAGGGGCTTCAGTGAGTATGGTACATCTCCTTATTCCCTTCCACAGACACATAGGGCCAAATCCACAAGGAGATTTAGATGCCTAAATCCCAGATTTAGAGACATAAATTTTAGATTTAGGCTCTACTGGAATCCACAAAGCCCTGCTGAGCTGCTACCTAAGCATGTAGGTGCCTAAACTAACTTGGCACCTAATTTTTCCCTGTGAAAGTTCCCTAAATGTCTAAGTTTCTGTCTTTAGATACCTGCACTGTTGCCTGAGGCAGGCTCCTGGATCCTTATCTCATGCCTAAGACCCATTGTGATCCTCAAACCAGGTGGTGCTAGGTGGGGCAATGCCAATTTTGTCTTGTAGGGCCCAATGTGGTAAGTGTACTCAGAGCACACGTAACTCTACACAAAACTGTGGATGGGAGGTGACCTTCCTTTTAACCTTTAGGCCAGTGGTTATGATGCCCAGGACGTGGGAGACCCCAAATCAGTTCCTCTTTCTGCCTGATGAGGAGAAAGGTGGGAAACCCCTGTACAAATCCTTTGAGATGAGTGCCCTAACTATCACACAAGGGAATATTCTGATGTGGGTGCCTCTCAGTGAAGCTGTTCCCAATTAAGCTGTTCCACTGTGTATAAATAATTAAATATTAATTGGGCCAGACTAACGTTGTGTCTACACTGACACTAAATCGATTTAACAAATTTGATTTAGGCACTATGCTACTTGCAGAGGTAGTCTTATTAGGTCGATTTTCCAGGTACCTTAATTCGCATTAACAGTGGTGCCAGTGCAGACGCGGGTGTAAGTAAGTTGACTTAAGTGACTTTATGTCGACCTAAGTCGCCAGGGTAGACCAGGCCTGAGAATCACTCTAGTCCCGTGGTTAGGGCCCTTACCTGAGAGGTGGGAAAAACTTGTTCAACTTTCTTCTCCTCATCAGGCAGAGAAGAGGGATGGAATTTAACCAGGGTCTCCCATATCCTGGCTGAGTATCCTACCCACTGGGCTAAAAGTTACAAAGGAGGCCCTCTTCCCCCCCTATTTTGTGTGGACTTAATCATGCTTTGAGTACACCTATCAGATCAGTAGACTCTAGGAGAGGTTTCATGGCTGTGGATCACAAGTGGAAATAGGGCCATCCCTGTAACCCTTTCATCAGTATCTCCCATTGGCTAGCTTATGTGGCTCCCTGCCTAGTGTGCTGGCTTCTCTGGCCCATTCTAGGTGCCTCTCCCCATTCATTGTATAGGGAGCCTAGTCACCTAACCCAGGGTTTGTGGATTCTAATGATTTTTAAGCCAGCTACAACTAAGGCAACGCAATGTTAATCATTTATGTTCTCCCTCAATAAAAACTTGTGGATCTGGGTTGTAGACTGGTTCACAATTCAGGCCAGTGTACAGAAATCTCCTTTATTAGCTAATTTGCATGTTGGTCATTCCTACTTTTCAAGTGTTATGCATTGCACCAAAAAGATAGCTAGTAGCTTAACTTTTGTCCATTATCCTTGATTGCTATTTCTACATATAGTATACCCTTCCCCACAGTTGCGCTAATAATAATGAAACTTGGATGGACATATGGATGAAACCACAGGGGGAATGGCAGGAAAACTAGACTGAATATTTTATTGGCCCTGACATTCACTTTTACTTCATCTGCATGGAATGTGCTTATACCTATGACCATGAAATTTTACCTTCTGTTGATTATCTTGAGAGTAGAAAGTTGTCTAGTTTCAGGACTTTAATCTGCAGTGAGTTATGTCATGCAGATTTTTCTCACTTAAATCAGAAAGAGGTAGTTATTGAAATGTAAGGCACTGTCACGTATAGTACAGGAGAAGAGAAATGCCCGCAAACATTTGTAGTACAAATATCAGTTAACCTGCTTCTTCTCAGTAAGAAAAATACCATTTTCTTTACCAGCATACTAGGTGTTAGAACAAGGATGGTAACTACCCAAGAGTCCTGGCACTTATACACAGTTATTTGGAAGTAATATAACAACTGGCAGTACAGCATATCAAACCATATATATCATATCCTTGGTTTGATATATTTTCAGCTACTTTAAAGGCTCTTGAGATCAGGACCCCTGCGTAGTCTTTGAATCTTATATTTTTCTTTCAGTAGAAAATGAAACCTCAACTTCTAATGGCAGCTCAGCAAATACCTCATCAATATTTAAAGTGTCAAGTGTATCTCAGTTAGATGTACCAATTGCAGATGAAAGGTACTAGCACTGTGGAGTTGCATTTCCTTCAAGGGTCTTCACACCTGACATTTTCCTTCTACTGGGGGAGAACTTCTCCTTTTAACATTAGCTGTTTACATGAGTCTTATACATGTTGTTTGACATTTTTGGGGAATTAAATGTTTTCTTAGCACAATCAGGGAGAGAGAGGGTTTTTAAAGGCTTCTTCGTTCTTGTTTAAGAAAAGAAAATGTTGGGAAAGGGGTTTTTCCTTGCTGGTACCATCAGTAGGCCTATACCAATTTCGTTTAGTGGTGGGAATGACATGCTTTCTAAAGATGGCAAGAAGAATTCAGGATGGATGAAAATTTAGTGGCATGTACAAATACACAGTAGTGAGTTACTTCTCTCTTGGGTCTCTATCATTCAGTGGTGATTCAGAACCATTCTGCCTTTTCTCATTCTAAATCTTATCTATTTCCTTCCTTCTGCTCATTATACAAGGAGTTTATGAACATGACTAATACAATGTAATCCCATTACTGCTCTTCCAACTTTTGCAATGTTATTTCAATTGTAACATTTGTCGCAGTGGAGCAATTACAGTGCTGCAGGTACAGCAATGGAGATCTTGAAGCTTTTGTATTCATGGCTTTACCCACTTCCATGTCTTAATTTTGGGTGAAACCGCCCCCCTTGCAGAGCCCAGTTTTGAGGTGTTAAGTGGGACTTGAATGGCAGATAGACTTAGGGCTGACAAGTAAATTATCTCTGTCTGCGTACATGTTCCATGATTGTGAGAAAAAACAGAGTGAGAATGAAGAGATATTTGCATCTCTTGTAAAACAGGGAATATTTGTTATCCATAAACTGCCACCAAATCCCTTATAAAGTGCTTAAAAGGATTAAGAGAATGAGATTGAGAGAGTTTCCTATATCTTAAAATTCCTTCTGTCCTAGAGTATGTCTTTACTTAGAAAGAAAAAAAAAAAGAAAAATAATAATAGTTAAAAAAAAAAAAGTAAATTCTTAACTTAGGTTTGTTAACCCATGATAGCTCATTTGGATTAAAATAGCATTGAAGACACAGTGACTCGGTTTTTAAGTTGGGTTAACAGTTCAAGTTAAAGCCTACAGGGGAGTCTGAGGTTGAGCCTGAGCTGCTAATCAGGGTTAAAAACCAAGTCACCTGTCTTCACTGCTATTTTAAACCAAGTTAGCTAAAGTGATATACGAATACCTCTTTTTGCAGTGTAGACATACCCTATATAGAGGGTGTTTTCTGCCCTGAAAGCTGAATTCCACTGAATAGCATTTAGTTCCTGTTTAAAAAATAATTTAAAAAAAATACACTTTCTTCCTATAGGACAAATGGTGTTAAAAGGCTCCAGGACTGTACCTCAGAATAATTGCATCAAAATAAAGTATAATTAAACATTTATATACAGGTATGCTCTTTAATGAACGATGCCTTGTGCAAAGCCATCAACCGTGGTCACTCTGTCCGACACAATGGTCCTTAGTAAACGGTATGCGTTTGATGATGATTTAATGAAGATTGGTTTCAGAGCTAATAATCTAGTGCCATTATCAAACAAGGAAAGTTTAATACATTGGGTTTATGGTTAACTAAAAACCCTGATAAGTACAACATTATTTGTTCACTGTCATCCTTCATTAACTAATGTGTCAGACATTGGATTGTAATTCTTTCGGACAAGTGGTGTGTTTTCTGGTGAATGCCTGTAATCACATTGATTTCAGACTGCCTGAGGCATTAACAGGTAAACAATGCCACTTCAGAAAGAATCCATCTGCATAGTAATATGTTTTAAAACTTTTAGGCTGTGTCTACACTACAAAGTGTGGTCAACATAAGTTATGTCACATTGCTGGCATTCACTGAGCAACTCCACATGGGGGTTGTTGCGTCTGGGCCTGAGAAATAAGCACCAAGTGATAGGATCACATCATGATGTAGGTTTAGGATGATGGGCATTGGCTGCAGACATTTTGGATGTGAAAGGCCACATTCCTGGATTTGTGTTACAAGCTTGCCCCACACCTCCACTGCAGGACACCAGAATGACAGCAGCATTGACAATGCAAAAGTGAGTGGTGATTGCACTGTGGAAGCTTGCAATGCTGGATTGCTATTGATCAGTGGAGAGTCAGTTTGGAGTTGGAAAATCCACAATGGGGGGCCAATGTCATCCAAGTGTGCAAGGCCATTAAGTGTCTTCTGCAATGCAGGTCTGTGACTCTGGGTAATGTACAGAAAATAGTAGATGGATTTGAAGTAATGGCATTCCCAGATGGAGGGAACACATCCATATTCTGGTCCCACCACACCTTGTCTGTGAGTACGTAAACCGAAAGGGGTGCTTTTCCATGATTATGCAAGCACTGACTAGTGGATCACTGTAGGTATTTCACTGATATCAGTGTGGGCCTGACCAACACATTCATATTGTTGATGTTGAAATGCTTAATGCACTGGCTACCTCTACAGAACATTCCTATTGTTGTTGCTGCATGTTATATATTGCATCATATTTGTGAAGCAAAGTGGGTGGAGGCTTCCGAGTGAAGGGGTGAGGTGGACTGTCTGTCTCTGAATTTAAACAGTCAGACACAAAGGATATTAGAAGGCCCAACCATGGATCTTAAAAGATCATTTTAACAGTCAGCCATAGTAGGGTTGTGTGATGCTTTTAGGAAATTGCTTGCCTCCTCGTTGTTAGACTTTAAATATGGGTGGATTTTTTACTCTCATTATGAATTTTGGATATACTCTGAATTTCAAAAAATAAAACTGTTTCGTGAAAATAAACAAGAAACAAAGTTACCATGCAAATAAACAAGTTAAAAACATTTTAGCAGCACTGTATGTGGGTGATCCCTACTTATAAAAAGAAAGTAAAATAATAAACATATTATTACAAACAAATAAAATATTACAATGTTTCATTTACGGTAAAAACAAGTAGCACACTGTGCTTGTTTGCTCATCCTGTACTTAGACACAGGCCAGTGTGAGTGTAGTCAAGGTTCTCCTTGTTTTCCCTTGGCATGGAGTGCTTGGGGTAGACGTTCATGCCATGCTGCCACCTGTTATGTTGGGGGATATAGGGAGCTGCAACATGGAGTTTTGCAAGGAATGGAAAAGTTACTGTGAAGGAAGCTTTAGGCACTTAACTCGGTAATGCGCTGCAACATTTGCATTTGTTGAATGATCAAAGTCATAATGCCCTGGTGCATTTCCCATTGCATCTCTGTCTCTGCCTTTCCTTCAACAGCCATGCTTTCCAATCCTGGTCCTTCACTCTGCCCTCAGCAGTTATAGAGCACCGGAGGATCTCACAGAACATATTCTCCCTGGTCCACTTCTTTCTTCTCTTGATCCAGGTCAGGCATTCAGCAGGCATGGAGGGGCCACCTCTCAAGATCACTACGCCAGAGGCTGCTGATCAAAAAAGACAGATACATTATTAGATTATAGTTGCAGTGGAGACGGAAAGTTAAGCCTCAAAACTCCCTTACATTATTCACATAAAGACCTTTAATAAATAATATCAATTGTCGCTTTAGCTTGGAGCACCTCATTACAGCACTGCTATGCAGCTCAAGCTGTGGTGAGTATGCTGTAGCATGGGGGTGAGGGAAGCTATTGCACAGGAGGTTTAGATACTAGGCCATCTGGGTATAAGTATAGGGAAAGTACAGTGAATATTGCCAATGTTATCACAGCCAGTGGTGATTTTGGCTAATATCTCACACCTGAAGGGATAAAGGTCAGCCAGTTCAGCTCCTTCTGGCATCCTGAAGCTACACTGGCCTGTATGCTGCTAGCCTGTTTGCTGCAGTGTCATGGAAAAGTCTCCCTATCAGAGGGGGGGAAGCAAACTTGCCATCCCTAGGAATATTAAGGAGAGGATTGCAGAATATTTCCATGAAAGTTCCATTGAGATTCTTCAAGAGGATAAAAAGGACATCCCTGTTCAGATAAACAAAGGGTCCTGCATATGGAGAATTGTGCTTCCCTCCCTTCACTAGCTTGACAGGTCAAACAAAGGAAAAGTGAACGCCGTCTCTTCCTCTTTGTTTTACCTTGATCTGAGCACAGGTCAGCTATTTGTTGTGGATTGTGTACTCCGAACTGCTACGCTAATCTTTTTGAATTCATTCCCCAACATGCAGTATTTGATAGAGGTGGTAACTACATTAATGCATTCCAAATCTTTAACTTCAATTCTATTCCCATTTCTTGTTATAGAAGTAAATAAGGAATCAAGAAATGATGTCTTTGTTCTGTAAATGCATGGATGGGATGGGCACCATTTGTAAACGGGAGAAGGAAGGGAGAGGAAGAAGTTTTGGACACTGAAAAGGGAAACAAAACATGCTTATAAGGAATGATGCATCTTTACACTTATCTGAGCTCTCTTCTCCATCATCACCAGACTCATCTGTGCTCACCTGGTGGGACTAGCTCAACCCAGCAGAGTTTTGAAGAGTTTCTGGCTCTCCAGGTGGCTTGCATCCCTCTCTGTTTCCTCCTTCCTCCCTCAGAAGTATATAAAAATATCCATATTGGATCAGACCAATGGTCTATCTAGCCCAGTAACCTGTCTTCTGACAGTAGCTGGTGCCAGATGCTCCAGGGGGAATGAACAGAACAGGGCAATTATCGAGTGATCTTGGCTAGTAGCCACTGATGGACCTATCCTTCATAAACATACCCAATTTGTTTTTCAACCCACTTATATTTTTGGCCTTCACAACATCCCCTAGCAATGAGTTGCACAGATTGTGCATTGTGTGAAGTATTTCCTTTTGTTTGTTTTAAACCTGCTGCCTACTAATTTATTGGATGACCCCTGGTTCTTGTGTTATGTGAAGAGGTAAATGACATTTTTTTTATTCACTTTCTCCACACCAGTCATGATTTTTATAGACCTCTATCTTGTCCCACCTTGGTTGTCTCATTCTCATGCTGAACAGTCCCAGTCTTCTTAATATCTCCTCATATGGAAGTGATTCCATACCCCATGTTTCCTTTATCTGCACGTTTTCCAATTCTAATATATCTTTTTTTGAGCTGGTGTGACCCCCCCCACCCCCAAAGAATTCTAATAGATTGGTGAAGCATGATTTCCCTTTACAGAAACTGTGTTGACTCTTCCCCAACATATGTTCTTCTATGTGTCTAATAATTCTGTTCTTTACTATAGTCTCAGTCAATTTGCCTGGTATTAAAATTAGGTTTGCTGGCCTGTAATAGCCAGAATCACCCCTGGAGACTTTTTAAAAACCTGATGTTACATTAGTTATCCTTCAGTCATCTGGTACAGAGGCTGATTTAAGAGAGAGGTTATATGCTACAATTCTTCTCTGAGTACTTGCTCATGTCAGTTTCAAGTAGGTGTGTGCACACCATGTACACAGTCATCAGAAAGCTTTTCCCCTAGCACTACCGCCCGGGTTGGCTCAGGTGCCCCCTGGAGTCGTGCCACTATGGCGCTGTATAAAGGGTCCTGCTGACCCCACTGGAGCTAAGTTTCTCTTGCTTCAGCAAGCATTTCCCTAGTGGTCTTGAACTTTGAAAACCTGTAAATAGTTATATTAGTGTAGTGTTAGTTAAGTTTTTTGTTTGCCCCTCCCCCTTAATTAGATTCCCCCCCCCACAGGGATTTGGGGCATGCCTCGATCCCAAGGTATTAAACCGTGTGAGACCTGCCACAAGTCTATGCCAACGGGTGATTCCCACGAATCCTGCTTGAAGTGCCTGGGAGAATCCCACCAGGCAGATCAGTGCAAAATTTGCAAAGAATTCCATCCAAGACCCAAGAAGGAGAGGGAGGTCAGACTGACACACCTCCTCATGGAGGCACCTCTTCACCCCCAACGACCAGGCTAGTCGGACTCTAGCACCTCGATACAGAATGCGTCATCCTCAGTTTGGGAGCCGATGGGTGCTGAGGAAGGACTTGGTACCCAGAGACCCTCGGCGCCACCTCTCACCGGTGCCAATGTCAGCCCAGCACTACTCCCACTCACTGATGCCGTGCAAGAGGCACAAGTAAACTGATAGAGGATGCTTGCTGATGGTGAGACCAATGGTTAGAGACAATGACGGTACCTGCCCTGGGCCGGGCACCCAGCACCTGTTGACTCCAGACCTGCCGAGGGGTCTGTTGAGTCCCGTGCCTGTGGACTCCCCTGCAAGGGAGAGCCTGGTGGAAGAACTGGATCTCCATTCCACTCCAGACACATCTGAGGCGGCCAGAGACCTGATATCCATGACGACACAGCAGTCTCCTGCCAAGCCAGAGAGAGCACCGGAGGTAAGACCTTTGGTACCACAGCAAAGCGCTGTGCTATCTAGAGGCAAAACCAGCAATGATGAGGCACTGGTCGCTTTTTCCATGGCACCGCTTTCCAGCACTGTTTTGCTTAGCACTGCAGTGGTCCCCACATTTGGAGTCATGGTCATCGGACCTATCATGAGCAACTTCTTATACAGGCAGGACAAGCATTCCTGAATGCAGGAGCAGTGGAGGAGGTTTGTCAGGAGTTAGGGGAAAGAGGTTCTACTCCCGTTATTTCCTAATTCAAAAAGGGGGTCTCAGACCCATTCTCAACCTGTGAAATCTCAACAGTTTCAATTTTGGATGATATCCTTGGCCACCACCATTCCTTCCCTGGATGCAGGGGACTGGTACGCCACCCTTGACTTGGAGGACACTTATTTTCATATATCAATAATCCATCCCACAGAAGGTTCCTCAGATTTGTGGTAAACCACATTCATTATCAATTTACAGTCCTCCCCTTCAAGCTGTCAGCACCCCCCTAGCTCCTGAGTATTCATCAAATGCATGGCAGTCATCGTTGCCATCTTCCTGAGGAGACATCAGGTTCAGGTGTTTCCGTACCTAGATGACTGACTGGTCAAGGGCCACTCCAGGGCACAGATAGAGGCTCATGTGTCCCTGATACTATCAACTTCAGCAGTCTGGGCCTACTCCTGAACATCCCCAAGTCAACACTCTACGTCACCCAGAGGACTGAATTTATAGGAGCTCTCTTGGACTCCACTCAGGCCAGGGCAGAGTCTCGCTTTCTCACTGTTTGTTCTATCATAAAAAAATCTCTGGTGCTTCCCTACTAGAATGGCGCGGAGCTGCTTGAAGCTGCTCAAACACATGGCTGCATCACGCACATACATGGTCCAACATGCGTGGCTGCGACTCAGATCTCTCCAGGATTGGCTGGCATTGCCATACTGCCCCAACAGAGACAATTTGGACAAGATAGTTTTGCTTTTCCCTAACGTTCTCAAATCCCTTCTGTGGTGGCTAAACCCACAATCAGTAGGCATGGGAGTACCCCTCTCCAGGCCCCAGCCGTCAATGACTCTGGTCACGGATGCGTCGGCATTGGGGTGGGGAGCTCATTTAGGGACCCTCAGGACTCAAGGCCTCTGGTCCCAGGCAGAGCTCTCACTTCACATCAATGTCTGGGAACTGAAAGCAGTTTGCTTAGCCTGCCAAACCTTCCAATCCTATCTGGAAGACAAATGCGTATCAGTTATGAAAGACAACACAACCATGATGTTTTATATAAACAGACAGGGAGGAACATGCTCCTCTCCCCTGGGCTGTGAAGCCCTCAAGTTGTGGAACTTCTGCATAGCCCACTCAATGCACTTAGAGGCATCTTACCTCCTGGGATCCCAAAACGAGCTGGTGGATAATCTCAGCAGGTCCTTTCACAATCACAAGTGGTCTTCTATCCATCTGGACATCATAAACAGCATTTTGCAAGGGTGGGGAATTCCCCAGATAGATCTGTTTGCAACAAAACTCAACAGAAAGTGTGAGCAGTTTTGCTCATTCCTGAACCACAGCCCAGGCTCAATCATGGATGCATTCCTCCTGCCATGGACAGACCACCTGCTCTATGCATTCCCTGCCTTTCTGCTCGTTCACAAAGTCCTGGTCAAGAGGGAAAGAGCATCTGACATACTGATGGCCCCAGCTTGTCCTGACAACACTGGTATACTGTCAGTGGCTGCTCCAATTGCCCTTTCAGTGGTGCTGGACCTAATCACCCAGGATCAAGGCTGCCTCCAGCATGCCAACCTTGAGTCTCTTCACCACACGGCGTGGAAGCTTCATGGCTAAACCGCATAGAGTCGACATGCTCGGAGCCTGTTAGAGAAGTTCTCCTCGGCAGCAGGAAACCATCCACCAGGGCCACATACCTAGCCAAGTGGACAATGCAGAAGGGCACCCACCCATGGAAGTACCAATTCCCTCCATCTTGGACTACCTGCTGCACTTGAAAAGGTTAGGTTTGGCGGTATCTTCCCTAAAGGTGCACTTAGTAGTGATATTTGCATTCCATCCCAGGGCAGATGGCTGATCAATCTTTGCCAGTCCGTTGGTGACCTGTTTTCTCAAGGGTCTGGATAGGCTTTACTTCCAGGTTCATCGCCCTATACTGACCTGGGACCTTAATTCAGTGTTCTCCAAGCTGATGGGGCCTCCCTTTGAGCCCTTAGCAATGTGCTCACTTCTCTACCTTTTGTGAAAGGTGGCAATTTTGGTCATGATAACCTCAGCCAGGAGGGTCACTGAACTCAAGGCCCTAACATCTGGTCCCCCGTGCATGGTATTACATAAGGACATGGTCCAGCTACATCCCCATCCGGCCTTCCTCACTAAGGTGGTATCTCAGTTTCATACAACCCAGGACATCTTCTTCCCAGTATTCTTCCCCAAACCACATGCCAATAACAGGGAACGATGCCTCCATTCCCTAGATGTCAGGCGGGCACTGGCATTCTACATCAAGAAGACAAGACCGTTTCATAAATCGTACCAACCCTTTGTTGCAATAGTGGATGGAATGAAGGGTCTCTTGGCGTCTTCCCAGAGGATTTCATCTGCATTAGAACTTGCCATGACCCGGCAAAGGTGCCAACCTTGACGCTGACAGCGCACTCCACAAGGGTGCAGGCCTCCTTGGGCGTATTCCTGGTGCATGTCCCTACACAGGAAATCTGCAAGGCTGCAACATGGTCATTGATCCACACATTCACCTCGCATTACGCTATTATCTAACAGGCCAGGGACGATGCCGCATTGGGCAGAGTGATTCAATCAGTGATTTCTGTTAGAGGCCCAGTACAATTTGAGTTGCTTGACCACTGTCCTACAGGCCTAGCATAGCTTCAGTTGCTTGCTTGGCTATTCTGACCCCTGTAGCATGACATCTTCCAGTTGGCAGAGACGAATAGAACTAGTGAGTAACCTTGTAGATGTCTCAGTTTCTGCATAACACGGTACATAACAAGACAAAATATACAACATGTATGCTTGCAGCTGCACATAGATAACGGTGATGGGAACAAGTAGTTATCCTTGAACGTCTGGGGGTACACTTTTTCATTGCCAAGGGGCATATTTTTACTCCACCCCTCCTATCACCAGATATTGTTTTGATGACCCCAATTATCATGGTGAGAATGGAATATGGTTAAGGGTGAAAACCCAATGTAGGTAATTAGCATATATGATAATGAGTAGAGAGGTAATTAGGTGAAAGTTGTTTATGGAATGGTATAAGAAGTCACTACTTGTACAAAGGGGTGAGGTCCATCAACACCTGACTCCGTGAGAAGTGCTGCCAGTTGGACCAGAGGCAACTGACTCCCTGGCAGGGCCCCTGAAGAAAGCCGTTCCTGTATACAGCCTTCTAAGTAACTGCTTAGCTCTCCAGGCTTAGTGAGTATGATATATTGTAGTTAATTTTAGGTTTTGAATTCAACTAGTATATCTATAGAAAAACTTGCACATTAAACCTTATTGATCTGCAAATTGGATGTACCGTGTCTCACTGGTATTCACACTGATCACTAAGTATCAACAATTCCATGAGCTCCGAACCCTCCTCCTATGGTCAGCTTGGGAGACACCTACTTGGAATAGACCTGAGCAAGCACTCGAAGAAGAAAAAAAGGTTACCTACCTTCTCATAACTATTATTCTTCAAGATGTGTTGCTCATGTCCATTCCAAGACTCACCCGCCTACCCCTCTGTCAGAACCCGCTGGCAAGAAGGAACCGAAGAGCTGGCAGGTCCCTTTACACGGTGCCATAGTGGTCTGATTTCAGGGGCAACTAAGCTGTTCCGACAGTACCACTAGGGGAAAGACCTTCCAACGACTGGGAGTGCAGTGTGCACGCACCTACTTGGAATGGACATGAGCAACTCAAAGAACAATAGTTACGAGAAGGTAGGTAATAGTTTTTAGTAGTTCTGCAGTTTTATATTTGAGTTCCTTCAGAACTCTTGGGTAAATACCACCAGGTCCTGCTGACTTATTACTGTTTAATTTATCTATTTCTTCCAAAACCATCTCTGTTGACAGTTCCTCAGATTTTCCACCTAAAAGGAATGGCTGAGGCATGGGAATCTCCCTGTTATCCTCTGCACTGAAGATTGATGCAAAGAATTCATTGAGCTTCTCTGCAACAGCCTTGTCTTCCTTGAGTGCTCCTTTGGCATTTCTGTTGTCCAGTAGCCCACTGATTGTTTGGAGGGCTTACTGCTTCTGATGCTTAAAGATACTTAAAGAATTTCTGCTGTTAATTGTCTTTTGCTATTTGCTCTTCAAATTCATTTTTTGTCCCGCCCAATTATACTTTTACACTGGGCTTGCCAGGGTTTATGCTTCTGTCTGTTTTCCCTGGTAGGATTTGATCTCCTATTTTTAAAGGATGCTTTTTTTTTTTTTTTTTTTTTTTTTTGCCTCAAACCACCTCTTTTGCTCTGTGGTGGCATTTTTTTTGGTTCTCTTGCCATATTTTCTTATTTGGGGTATACGTTTAATTTGTGCCTCCATTGTGGCATTTTTAAAATGTTTCCAGGCAGCTTGTAGTCATTTAACTCTTGTGACTGCTCCTTTTAATGTCCATTTAATTAGCTTTCTCATTTTTGTGTAGTTCCTCTTTTTGAAGTTACACGCTACTGTGGTGGGCTTCTTTGGTATTTCCTCCTCCCACAAGGATGTTTAATGTAATTAAATTTTGGTCACTATTACCAAGCAATTCAGCTATATGCATCTCTTGTGCCAGATCCTATGTGCCACTTAGGACTAAATCAAGAATTGCCTCTCCCCTTGTGGGTTCCAGGACTAGCTGCTCCAATAAGCAGTCATTAATGGTGTCTAGAAATGTTATCTCTGCATCCCATCCTGAGGTGGCATGTACTGAGTTAATATGGGAATAGTTGAAATCTTCCATTATTATTGAGTTTTCTATTTTTATAGCATCTCTAATCTTCTTTGTTCATTTCATAATCATCATCACCATTCTGGTCAGGTTGTCAGTAGTATATTCCTATTGCTTTACTCTTATTATTCAAGCATGAAATTTCTATTCATAGAGATTCTATGATGCAATTTGAGTCATTTAAGATTTTTATTATATTTTATTATATACTATGTTTTCTTTCACATATAGTGCCACTCCCCCATCAGTGTGACCTACTCTGTCGTTCCTATATATTTTGTACCATGGAATTACTGTGTCCCATTGATTATCATCATTCCACCAAGTTTCTGTGATGCCAATTGTATCAATATCCTCATTTAACGTTAGGTATTCCCTTCTCCTTCTTGCTATGCACTGCAGGGGTTTCTGTGCCCAGCTCCCATAGTGTCCATAATCACATTCAGGGTGCTGGGGGAGTCCTCACCAAGTATGGAATGCAGTTCATTGTAGAAGCAGCAGTCTGCGGGGTGGCCCCAGATTTGTTGCTGCCCTCCCATGCCTTCTGATATTCATGCTGAAGTTCTTTGGCTTTCACCCAACATTGATTCCTAACCCTGTTATGCCCAAGGCTTAGCATCCCCTGCGTAGTCTGCATGTAGACATTTAGGTTCCTTTGGCTGCTCATTAACTAGGTTTGCACATCCTCTTCTCTCCAGGGGCCAAGGAGATCCAGGACTTCTGCCCCACCCCAGATAGGAGTGTGTCTGTATGTAGCTCTTCGTCTGTGTTGAACCAACATGGTAGGATGCTCACAAATGTGGGTTCTTGTCAAGGTGGGCAACCAGAAAAAGTATTTAAAAACATGTTGCGTTTTTTAAGTGTGGGATGAGCTTCCAGTGTCTGTGAGCCCTGGGCAGTGGAGTTCAAAATTGTGACTTGCGTGATCCCTGTCGGGGAGAAAGAGGCATTGTGGGACAGCTGCTAGAGAACTGTTAGGTGTGTTACAGGTAATGTGGTGGTTACAGTTGCACTATTTCATCAGAAGTAGATCAACTTTGGCTCTGCGTCTTTTGGGGGGGTGCGATTGTGCTGATATAACAAGGTGCTTATATTAGCAGGAGACAAATTTAGGTGTGGACACATGCAAAACTATGTTGAAACAAGCTGATTTAGATTAACTGAATTTTATAGCGTAGAACAGTATCTCACATATGAATTCTGAATATGCAACACTCCTGATTCACATCTATCCATCTGTCTCTCTGTGATATTGTGGGGACTGGTATCAGTGTGAGCTCCAAGTGACTGTGTATAAAGTGCCAGCTCATTCCATTTATCTGTAGAAATATATCATCTGGGAATTGTGTCTAAGTAAGGATGGCAGGATCTTGCCCTTGGCTAGCCATGCCATTGGTGATGTTGCAATGCAGTGAAAATGTAATTTGTATTCTATGGACTCACTTTCAAAGAGAGATTAGCTTAAATTTTATTCTGCTGCTCCTTTCCATGTACATAAGACATTCACTGGCTTTGTGTAATAAATGTAGCATGGTGTGAACAAAGTTGGCAGTGGGAAATGCTGACCCAGTGCCCACAGTGGATGATTTTTCACTCCCGTGCAGAGGGCCAGCATGAGGCCTATGCATCACATAAGTCCTACCTAAACCATTGTGCTAGGCAGTGAGATCATAAACAGAATGATCCCTGCAGTGCTGTGCAATTTGGAGTGGTGTATATGTGGGTTCGCTTCATTTGTACCACAAACAACTCCATAATCCCAGAAGTCTCTTTTGTTCATTTCACATGTTATTCTTCTGCCTCCCAAACATATTCATTTCTTCCACTCCCCGCCCCAGCCAGCCAGCCAGCCAGATGGAGCCTTTGAGAGAACGAACACTTATTTAACATAACTTCCTTTCACCCACATTTACAATACATAAAATTAAAGTTGAACAGAGATTAAGGAAAAGTATTGCAGATGCACTGTTGCTAGTTTCGCTATAACAAAGTGAAATGGCTGGTGGCAGGCAGAGGAAAATGGTCAGTCTTGTCCTCCCAGATGATGTAGGGGCAATCTTTTTCTGCTCAATTTCTCCCAGTCTTCTTTGTACAACTAATCCTGATCCATACAAAGTAGGAAGAAAGCCACACAACTATTAATATATCTACAGGGGTACCTAGGTTGGAGGTTCATAGTCTCTCCTGAACTTGTTAAGCTATTTTTCTCTATATCTTACATTATAGAGATATCAGAAAAATTCCACTGCCACTTTTGGGGTTGGGGGGAGAAGGTCATCTGTGCTTGTTTTGCAGGGGGGATGGGTCGAGGTGCGTGTGTGTGGCTTGGTGTATTCTGGTGGCAATATAGGGTTCACACTGCAGTGAGAAGCACTGTGGTGTGTAGCTACATGCGAAAGACACGTGAAAGACTGACAGCAGGGAGACAGTGGGACACTATACTGCTAAAAGTAGTAGTGCAGGTTGGGAAGGCACTGTTTGGGCATGTAGAGAGCATATCTAAAGGGTTCAAGCGTGTCTTTACTCTGCTTATCTGAGTTGTGCTTCACTGTCTACACTGGTATTTATACCTGTGCTAGGTGGGCATGCAGTGTATGTACTCTACAGGCCACTGTAAGTATTGACTTAGCCTGTTTGTATCTCTCCTGTCATCAAAAGACTATGGGCTAGATTCTCAACTTGCGTAAATCAATATAGCTCCTTTGCCTTAAATGGAGCCATGTCAAATTATACCAGCTGACGACTTGGCCCACATTTCCCAGTTGAGATGTCATGCCGATGTAGTATTAATTTTTCAAACTCTGAGAAAAATCTAAAATATTTGTTAGGGCATTTAAGAGTGATATCACTGTGTGTGCAAATAAAGTAATGTTCACTCTACTAACTACATGATCTCTGATGTTACTCAAAATCCTATTGCCCAATGATGAGTTGTTCACAACTGTCTTGAAAGCACATTGTAGACAATTTTAAAACTGAAAAAAAATTGGAAGACAGATAAAGAGTTAAGAGGAATGGAAAGAGAATAGAGAGGAATGGAAAAAGTGACTGGTAGGCAAGAGGCTGCTTTTTCACTCCTTTCTCCCTCATTTTAGGGTGAATTAGATATCAACTGAATCTGAGGCATTATTAATTTATTATTTCTTAGATTATAAAGCCAGAAGGGACATTGTGATCATCTAGTCTGATCTCCTCCATAACAGAGACTATACTGGACTGCTCTGAATTTATTCCTATTTGAACTAGAGCCTATCTTTTAGAAAAACATCCAATCTTGGTATAAAAAATTTCCAGCAATGGTTTCATTTTTCCTTTTGTCTTTTGCTTCCCATAACAATTTTCTACAGTTCCTAGCTTGTAAATTATATCAATTTCCCTTTTTCCATGTATTTTACAAACACACATATACCGGCCTTTATTTCCTCTCTTGATTGTGGGATAGTAGATTTGGGGCATTTAGTAATATATTCTTAAACAGTTCCCAATTATTATAGATCATATTTCATATATTCCTATGTTAAAGAAGTGGTTTCTAGCTAGTATATTTCACAGTCAGTCACATTTTTCAGTCTGGTAGGTAATACCTTTTCTTTACAGCCCTCAAATCCAGTTAATATTTTATTTTATGCCTGTGTAAAATAAGTAAGTGGTATTTTTGGCATGAGGATTCTGTGCATTGTTTTCATAAAAGTCTGAAGATGAGATGCTGAGTATTCTGAAGTGGATGAAGTATAAGTCATGCCGGGGTGAGAAGTCAGACTCTGGAAATGCACTATTCTTTCATGTTCGAGCTTTCTTTTGTCAACTTTTCATACTTAAATGCCTAAATGGCTACACTGGACAAAATCTGAACCTAATTTAAAGTTTAAATCCTCCTGATTGAGACTATCTTGAATTCTTTGAAGAATTAGGCTGTCACAGAGAGACAAGCATATGCTTCATAAAAGTCCAACGAGTAGCGAGTGAAGGAACAGGATATTTTCATATATTTTTAAATATGAAGTTCAGAGGGAATTTTTAAAGCTTAATTTATGAGAAAGCATAATCAAATGGCTTTTATGAGAAACAGCCTTTTTTAAAAGATCCCTCACTTCTTGGTAAAGTAAGTTTCCAGATCGTTGGGAACAGAAAGTCACTCCCACCCCCCTTGATTGAGTCTCTGGAAAATTCAAGAGTGGCATTAACTGAGGGCACCATATCCGTGGCATACTGGGGACCATGGTATTATAATGCAGGGTATAGGGTTGGAAAACAACACGGGAAGAAACAAGATGCCATAGGGTTCCCATAAGCAAAACCTATGTAAAGCCTGACATTAGCTAGCCTCACCTGTAGATACAGCAGTGATAATTGTGTTGTTTTAGGAGAGCAACGTGTAAGTCAAGTTAATAGTTCTTTTCTGTAGCTGATGTTTCCATAGGTATCTGATTTAGATCAGTGTGTCATAGGCTGAAACAAGTGAATGCTGTATTCCTAACCCAGTATGATAAAACCAACACTTATGTCATGAATTGTTACTGCGCTCGTGTGTTTTAATTTTGTATCTGCAATATAAGAATCCACATGTTCTATCACTCATACTGTGGAAACTCGAGAGTTTAAGCACATGCCTAGCTTTAAGCATGTGAATAGTTTCACTGAGGCCACGGGGACTAAAGCTGCAGCATGTGCTTAAAGGTAAGCACATGCTTAAATATCTTGCTGAATCAGGACCTTAATGAAAAAGCCAGTATGTACCAAGAAAATGATATGGTCTCTTTTATGTATAACTTCCAGTGGGAGGATAGCTTTTAATCAAAGCCTATAAAATTGTAAAACAGGAGGACCTCAGACCTATTTATATGTGTCATCACTGATCAAAGATGAATTTAGTGACAGCTAACTAGGACCGTGGTGAGGAAAGAAATATTTCCCAAGAGGAGTATCAGGGACAGATCAGACCAGATTCAGTTGGTTCTCACAAGAGTTGTGGACACTTACTTCAGGACTGATTAGGTCCAGAAATTCCATTTTGAAGTCAGCTTTACATACAATCAGAGTAGATGTAGCCATTACCAGGTTCATAGCTCAGCATCAGCAAAGGAAATCTCTAAAACGGAAAGTGGCTGACAGAAGCAGAAAAAATGGAACATGTACATCAGAACCTCCATTTATCCAAATGGAGTTGGGGACATGGCATTTATTCAGAAAAACTATGGCTTAGACAGAGGGGGAATTTTTAATGTAAGTAGTGCACACTGTGGGTAAGTGTTGGGGTATATTAATAATATGTATTGTTGTAGCTCTCTGAGGTTCTCATAAAGATTGGGCCCCCCCCATTGTGCTAGGCCCTATACAAAACTTAAATAGGGTTTATAAAGTTTTCCGGAAACCGTTTTCCTGTCCCATGTGAATTTTTGGGATTTAAAATTATTTTCCATTCCTGAATTAGAACAAATAGTAAATCTCAAAAATTTCACAAACTGAAAATACAATAAATAAAAAAAAAGTGTGGGTCAGACAAAACAATTCATTTTGATAGTTTTGAAACACTTTGATTTCAGTCTCTTTAGTTTGTTTTTTTACTATAAATTGTCTTAAATTTGAAATGAAAATAATTTTGAACTGAGGAAGAGAACTTTTCATTCAAAAAGTTTCAAAACAGGACATTTTAACAGCTTTAAAACATTTTTAAAGGAATTTTTTGAAATGGGAAATGTGTTGAAACCTGCCCTTTTCTATTAATAGTTTTGGTTTCAATGAATCTGAGTTTTCCGATGGGAAAAAATGTTTTGTCAAAAAAATTCCTGACTAGCTCTATAATGATTCTTGAATAAGAGGGTTTCTATGGTGTTACCAAAGCCGCCTCTGCCAGCAACTTACTCAAAGTCAATTTCCTACATGCCATTTTTATGCATTTATCTTATGGCCTTTCATAGAGTGAAGTCACAAATGCAGCTGTAGTACTAATCTTGAGCCCATCCACTCGAAGTAATAAAGAGCTGCTAGCTCCTGTTTCCTTTTGTTCTCCTCTCTACAGATCAGACATCCATAAGTAGAAAATTTTATTAACACCAAGGTCACTGCATATTTTTGCTTTTAAAAGTATAAAATATGACTACAGAGACATCTCTGTACTGGCTTCTTTTTAATATCAATTGAATTGTAGAAATAGTTTTTTTTTTTAAAGAAAAAGAAACACAAATAAAACCCCCAAACCCAAACCTCTTAGTTACTTCTGGGCTTACTATCATTGTGTCAATTTCTAAAAAAAATGTATCTACTCTTAATTTAAAAAACACATAACATATTACTGGTCACAGGATTAAATTAAAGAACATACATTCCTGGAGCTGTCATTAGGGAAGATACATTTAGGAAAAAAATATTCCCACTGCAAAGCATTCACTATTTTATTTCTATGTTAAAGATACTGCAGTAAAAATGCATTACCTTAATAATCAATAACTCAGCAGGAGGTCCTAATAGGTAGAACTCCAACTGAAGTGGCAGAGGACCCCTGAAGACCTGCAGGCTATAATTAGAGCACCATAAAACTAGAAGGTAAGGGTGGCAGAATGCATTAGCAGTAAAACGCTAACTTGCAAGTAATAAGCCTGGATTCTTTCATGTCTACATGAGTGTTGCTGATACATGAACAAGTAAAATGTTATGTTAAAGAATAAATTTACTTTTAGACTCCTAAAGCGTAAGGATTGGTGAAGGTTATCATGGCAATGAGAAAACAAATGCATACATATCTGCACAGCTTTACAATTTTCTTTCTTCTTCTGCCCCCTTCTTCTTTCTATCTTCCTCTCACTCCCATCTGCCTTTAGAGAAACACATCACAGAATTTAAACACAGGAAACTAATATAAAAATCCTCTCATGCAAAGAAACAGTGCATCTGTCTTTACATTGTTTCTATTCATGGTTGGCTGGTTTTACATTTTCTGATCAGTGACTGGCACTGTGATCAGTAAACCGGTTTCCTCTAAGAGCATCAGTGGACTGTCTGGAGGTCCTGCATTATTGATTTTCTGCTTGTACATTCTGGTTGCTCTGTCAATCACTAGCCTGAAATACAAGATGGCAGTCAATAAGCAAGAGGACTGTGATCCCACAGATACAATAAAATAATTCAGAAGGTTCAGACTCACAGAAAACACTGAAACCCATAAGAGGAAGGAGAAGGAAGCAAATCTGATAACCTTCTCCAGAAGCAGTAGGCACAAAAAAGAAATATATATGTATTTAACTGAGTGTTTGACAAAGGCTTCAAACCTATCAGTACAAGATGCAACTTAACATTCATTGAATACAGGATTCAGAAGAATTTGAGTGGAGAAAAACACAAGAATTAACTGAAAGAAGTAAAATTCTGTCTCTGTGTTCAGGACATATAATCTAGATTTAACATTACAAGCAAGTCCCATATATAAAAAAGCTTTAGGGTCAGACTGTTCCCCATCCATCTCCACCAACTACAAGAAGGAGGGATGAAATCCAGTGAATCGCTTCTTGGGAGGAAGCAAAATGCATAGTGACATCTCTTATATGTCATTTCCCCCCTTAATCAGTTCCTATGGAAGCTCTTCCACAGGTATCCAGATACACTGGTGAGAATGGGAGCTATCCATGGATCATCTCCCCATCCATCACCTCAGAATGCAGACCAGCGTTGATTCAAATATTACAAAATGAAAAGGAATGTCTATGAATATTAATTAGATTTCTAAAAACCTGTGATATAAAAGTGAAATCTCTCATTTGCATCCATAACAGTTAAACTCTGATCTTGTCAGTTTTCATTAACTAAACAGATTCCTGCAGGATTAGAACTTGGATGGGGATTACTTTAGGGAAAACTAATGTGCTGAAGAAATAGGGTTGGGGGATTCAGGAGGTGGCACTCTTCTCTCTGAGTTAGTTAAATTCTATGCCACTTACATAGAACATGGTGTTTCCCTTTGGTATTTGCTAATGAGGATCCCCATTTGATGTGCTTAAGGGCGCTCCTTCAACAAACACTCAATTCATTAAAAAAATTGTGAAAAACAGCCGGGAGGCGTCGCTAGGAGGGACTTGAACTGTCTGGTAGTGAAAACAGAGGAACTGTCTTGAAGGTAGAATTGACAATTGCTGGCACATAAGTTTGTGACCATTCGTAACATTTGTATTTTCATGATAAATATAACAGCAACCAAATATTGTGCTTTATGTGTATGCTGATCACCACAAAGATAAAGAGAGAGTATTCCATTAATGCAATATTTTACATTTGGGATATCTTTTCCACTTCCTTTGTATATAAACTTTTGGCCACTGGCAGAGAAAGGGTAATGGAGCAGATAGATTCACGTTCAAGTGAAATGTGGTAAAACTTATGGTCCTGGAAGGGAAAACTTTGTGGTATTGCTTTTCTCTGCCTTCCTGTTGCTTAGAAAAAAAAGAGGGTAAAAAGGAAATAAAAAAGATTAACCATGTATAAATATCTGACTAGGTAGCAGAAGATAGATAACACACACATCACCCTAATATCTGAGTGCTTGCAACATTTTGTAATGGGGGGGAAAGCTTGGACCAGTAAGGACATGAAGTGCTGCAAAAGTGGCTGTACATGAACTGTTAGCATGACAGAATGTATTTATCAGCAAGGATTTCCCACACTGATTCACAACTCCAATATATAACAAAACAATTCAGAAAAGCCAAAACTAGCTCTAAAATGCAAATAATGCTTTCTATTTATATTTGCAGCTTCTTTTTAACTTGCATATGTAGAAATTAATGATAAGATCAAGGTTTGGGGCTCAATTTGAATTTGTACTAGCCCAAAGTTCTGGAGGGTTCAAATTTAGTGTTCCAGTTCTGAAGGAACTAAATATGAAATTGTTGAACTACTAACTGTGGTATATAACTGTGGCTTTGCTTAAATCAGCCTCTGTACCAAATAACTGAAGGTTAAGTAATGTAATGGATATTTTTTTAAAAGGCTCCAAAGGTGATCCCTGCAAAATTATAGTCCAGTAAGCTTAGCTTCAGTACCATGCAAATTAATTGAAACTATAGTAAAGAACAGAATGATCAGACACAGAGATGAACACGATATATTGGAGAAGAGTCAACACAGCCTTTTGTAAAGGGAAATCATGTCTCACCAATCTATTGGAATTCTTTGAGGGTGTCAACAAACATGTTGACAAGAGTGATCCAGTGGATGTAGTGTACTTGAACTTTCAGAAAGCCTTTGACAAAGTTCCACACCAAAGGCTCTTAAGCAAAACAAACAGTCAAGAGGAAAGGTTCTCTCATGGATCAGTAACTGATTAAAAAAGAGGAAATAAAGGGTAACAATAAATGGTCAGTTTTCATAGGGGAGAGTGGTAAATAGCAGGTCACCCAAGGATTTACACTGCTGTTCAACATATTCATAACTGATCTGGAAAAGGAGGTAAATGGTGAGGTGGCAAAATTTGCAGACAATACAAAAGTACTCCAGATTCAGTAAGTCCAAAGCTGACTGTGAAATGTTAGAAAGGGATCTCAAAAATGGGTGATTGGGAAAAAAATGGCAAATGAAATTCAATGTTGATACATGCAAAGTAATGCACATTGGAAAACAAAATCCCAATTGTACATACAAATTGATGGGGTCTAAACTAGCTGTTACCACACAAGAAAGATCTTGGACTCATGGATAGTTCTCTGAAAACATCCCCTCAGTGTGCAGCATCAGTCAAAAAAGCCTGCAGAATGTTAGGAACAATTAGGAAAGGGATATATAATAAGACAGCAAATTTCACAATATCATTACATAAATCCATAGTACACCAACACCTTGAATACTGAGTGCAGTTCTGGTCGCCCTATTTTAAATATATTAGAATTAGAAAAAATACAGAGAAGAGCAACAAAAACGATTAGGGATATGGAACAGTTTCCATTATAGGAGAGATTAAAAAGATTGGGACTAAGAGACGACTAAGGGGGATATGATAGAGGTCTATAAAATCATGAATGGTGTGGAGAAAGTGAATAATAAAGTGTTATTTACCCTTCACATAACACAAGAACCAGGAGTCTCCCAATGAAATGAATAGGCAGCAGGTTAAAAACAAATAAAAGGAAGCACTTCACATAACACAGTCAACCTGTGGAACGCATTGCCACTTACTGTGAAGGCCAAAAGTATAAGTGGGTTCAAAAAAGAATTAGATAAATTCATGGGGGATAGGCCCATCAATGGCTATTAGACAAAATGGTCAGGAGTACAACCCTATGGTCAGGGTGTCCTTAAACTTCTGACTGCCACAAAGCAGTCACTGGGACTGGAGAACAAGGGATGGATCACTCGATAATTGCCCTGTTCCATTCATTCCCCTTGAAACATCTGACTTCAGCTACTGTCAGAAGACAGGATATTGGGCTAAATGGACCATTGCTTTGATGCAATATGGCTATTCTTATGTTCAGCTCTTTGTACAGAGAGGATCTGTCCAGACACACAGCGCCAGTTCTAGCCCAACTTTAATAATAAGATCTCAATTGTGCTCTTAAGGAAGAGCCCTCTACTAGGCATGGGGCAAAGTTGTACCAATCCTGGGAGAGCCCCAGAGGAATTTTGTCTCATGGATCACTTGAGTTTTCCTATTGAAATCAATGGGCAGAAACGCCCTTGCTCAATGACTTCAGTTTGATTCTGCATGAAAAAGGTGAGCAGACTTGGAACTTGGAGAATCAAAATTAAATTAGGTCTAAGATAAGTCTTGTATTTCCTTCACAGAAGCAACATTTCCATAGCCACCTTATATGTGTGATAGTTTATATAGTTCTATAGTTGTATACATCACTGCATTTTGGTTTTCTATAGTAAAGTTTAGTGTCTATTTTGTGATTTGATTAATGGCTCTGATCTGTTATTTTAATTGCTTCCTAGTAAGATACTAATGGCTGTTTTTTTGTTCCACTAAACACCATTTTGCTTACTTATAAATTAACCAAAACGTTTGGAGTTCTAATACTTGTAAAATTGTATTGCAGCAGTCTGGTGACTAGAGTCAGAGGATATTGTTGACCCCATGATTGAAGGATTCCAGTATAGTGAAACTATTGAAGATTTATTCTTTCACTGCTTTTAAAAGCCTGTGTACTTACAATAGACATTTCTGATAAAATCCAAAATAAGTATTTTGAGAAACTGATAGATATTTAGCTTACACATAATTTAGACAGAGGTAAGATTGAGAGCCAGGTACTGAAAGATGCAGATATTTCTATTTTCCATCTTTTATTCGTTCCTCTAAAATGGATCATTTGGACTCTTCTGTATGAGCTGACTATTAGTGAACTTCTAGAAGGAAAGCTTAGTCAAGAGTTATTTTGAAAGCTCTCTCATATTTGCTTTATCTGACTCGCTGAATCCCAAATGGAATGTAGTTCTCCCATTGCACTGAGTTTGTTGTACTGCAGTAGTACAAAGAAACAGTGAGAGGTAAAAAGAGGGTGTTTCTAAATAAATAAAAGGATTTAAAAACGGGACCCAAACTTGTGAGGGGCTGAGTGCAAATTGTGATGGTGTGTAGCGTAGTTGCATGGTATGGACAAAGATTCTGTAGGGATTCTTAAGGAAGAGAGATCCCACAAAGATCTTTGTAGTCTAAGAAAGCATTTGAATGTAGATTTTGAAAGCTGAAAGACTAAGGCCCCAATGCTGCACTGAGATCTGTTAGTCCTCCTCCTTTGCCCAGACAATGCTCCATTGAAGTCAGTAAAGATGTGTGTGAAATTTCACAGGTTTTACCATGTAAAAGTGTATTCCTTTGCCGAGAATGGTATTCCATTCCACCCCTGGGAACCATCTTTGTGGATGGCCAACCCTAGAATATGTAGGACTGTGTGCAAAAGAAAACCTGTGGGACTAGAACCAGTGACCCTTCAGGGAAGGAGTGGGTCAGTTAGCTGAGTGTTGAGACTGACAGCAGATCTCTTACAAAAGTACATAGTCAAGGTTTCTTGCCCTTGATATGCAAACGTTGCTGGCAGCCATCTCTCAAAGAGGTTTATTGAAGTTTCAAAAGTCACTGAAATCTGCTAAGAGATGTAATCCACCCAAGTACCACCTACCAACTTTTTCCTGGGTGGACCAATATCTTTTAAAATGAAATAGGACTCCTGTCACCAGGGAGTAGTGGGGCAAGGAACTTAAGAGCCTCCTGTATATTTACTGCATCTTGGGTATGTAATTTTCCCCATGAACATGGGAGATAGAGATTCTTGAGCAACATCATCTGTTTTCACCTACTAGAGCTTCTTTCCATGTTAGTAAACATCTCACATGAGTGTGACCCAACATTTCACTTTTCACAAACCCTGAGATGGATAGGGGGAGTTTTTTCAATAGCTGTCCATTTCCCAGACCTCTTATTGCTTATGTACTTTATTTTCTCATTTATCTTTATCTCTTATCTTCTTATCACTCTTGAGTTTCTACTTTTGCTTTTTATACTCCTCCACTGTCTCTAAAAAAGAGACTCAAACTGCAGTCTCTCCCACATTAAAGAGAAATTAGTTGACATTTGTCTTTCTTGTGAAATAGAATCCTATTTCTCCTTCAGTCTGTCTTTTTTGACATGGAAAGTATTTGATCATCACCAGTGTCAGCTTGAGACTGCTACAGAGATGTTGATAGAAGACTACAAAATCCACTGTTAGTTTCAACTCATCTGAACCCCCATATCTCACTCTCTAGATGAACAAACATTAAACATAAAAGCACAAAATTGAAGCCTCTAAAGCAAACCAAGCAACTGCAGTGATCTTTTGACTCTTGGCTGCCTACCATGGACCTCATAAACTGGGGTGAGCAACAACATCACTTGTTTCTAGGACTCCGGGATTCCACTTCTTAAGTAGGTTATCCAAAGTAACAACTAAATGTCCACCTCAGAAAGTAGTTCACAGAGGAAAGCTCTGTCAGTTTTCTCTTAAAATCCTATTATTTCTGTTACCAGAGGGGCAAAATGTGGGCAAGCAGGGATACAAAAAGCTGCAGTATTAGCAGAGGTGCTGAGGTGATGCTGGTTGGTAAAAGCAGAAGATGTTAATGTTGCATGGGGGAGAAAATAGAGTTAAATACAAACCAGTGCAAGATGAAACTGACAAAACATACAGCTACCATCAAGTAATTATGAGAATGTATGTGTTTTATGGACTTTCTGGCCACAATAGATAAAAGGATGGATTTTTTATTTATTTTTTTTACAAAAAGAGCAGGGAAAAGAATTGATAAAGGAAAAACATAGCTAAATATTTCAGCAATAATGATCTGTTTCAAGATCTTTTCCAGCCTCATAATGAAGAGCTAGAGCAGGAAAGAGCCTGAAGCAAAGTAGGAGGTTATTTATATTCTAGCTGGTGGTTATTACATAACTGGTAAAGACCAAAAGCAACTTATTTGGTGATAGCTACTCTGATCTTGTTTTAATTCAAAAGGAATTTTATTTTTGTCAGTGCTCAGCTTTGCTTTTTTTCTGTCCATTGTTACCTGCATTACCATTAAATTAGAAGTAGCACAAGGATAATATTTTAAAATGTTCTGTCTGGATTTTTTTTTTTTTTTTTTGCCATTCTCTGTATCTTTCCACTAGAGGCAGCTGTTAAGCATTTTTCTAACTCCTTTTCCTCCTTCTCCTGCAAAGACTGATGTTGAGTTTCTCATTCTCTACCTTTAACTTCTCCATCTGCTACTTTTGACACCATCCACTCCTGGCTATTAATCTCCCTTGCTCTTCCTTTCCCTGCCTCTTTTTCCTCCTTAAACTCTTTGCTCTTTTATTCCCCTTATAAAACAGGCATGCCCTGTGTCACTGTTACAAGGGTAACTGCACATGTATTGCCCCTGCATTGTCCTTCGAGGGCACTCACTCAAGGTTTCATGCTCCCAGCCATCCACTCGGGTGGAGACCCCTGTCTCTCTCCCTTCTGACCTGGGGTTTTAAGACTGCTCAACCCTCTGCTGTCCACTTTGATATCCTCAGCAAGCTAGTCTGACTAAAGGCCAGCCCCTTTGTGTTGCTTTGTTTCCAAAGACAATGACGATGTTTTTAACCAAGCAGTTACAAGTTACCACACTGCTCTTTTCAGCATAGTCTGTTTATTTGGGATTAAAAAAATCCAGAGAACAAAAAAATGAGTTCCTACACACTTACTAACAGTGATACCAGAAAAATTCCCATCAGTCTTATTAACCTTAGTAAGCCAGAGTCATTCCAACTCTTTTGCAGGATTTGGGGCCTTCCCTTCGACAGAATGTCCCGTCCATTTGCTCCTTCACAATGAGAGCTCATGAGTCTCGCTAAACTCAGCCTTTCTATGTCAAAAGCTCTTTCTTTGTTTCCTCATCTCTGGAAGACCCAGACTGAACAGTATATGCTAACCACATGAGGGGCTGGTACATCTCTGGAACTGTTTACAATCTCTGGGACTGTAATAATCACCTCCTTCTTCCTGCCCTCGCCATTGTTTTTAGTTCCTGGAGGAGCTGTGGTAACCCTCCCACCCATGGAATTGCATGCAATCCCTGGCCCATATTGCTACATAAACCATTCATAAACTTAATACACTGTGATCCTCAGAGATACTGCATGTGGTTGCTATATCTGTCAAAAATAAACCCCATCTGCCTCTTCAGTTATCACACTATCTCCCTCTTTCCTTTCATGTCCAAACTCATTGAGCATGCCATTTCCAACTGTTACCTCAAGCTCCACTCCTCTAACTCCATCATGGATTCCCTCCTGTTTGTCTTCCAGCCCCTTCACTCTATTGAAATTGTTGTTGCTAAAGACTCTAATGGCCTTCTCCTGTCTAAATCTCAGACTTACATTCCCCCTTTTAGTTGTTAAAGATTCTTCATACTAATAATTCTCCTTCTTAAAGTCTTGTCCTCTGTTGGCTTTCGTGACTCTGTCCTCTCTTGAGTCTCCTCTTCTTTGGCCATTCCGTCAGAGTATCTTTTGATGGGCCCTTCTCCTTATCTTTCCAAATCTCCATGGCAATCTTGGAGGGTTCTATCCTTTGTCTCCCTTATTGTTTTCTTTACACCCATTCTCTGGGGGATCTTATCGGCTCATGTGTCTTCAGCTGCCATCTGGACTCCTGACCTGACTCCCTCCATTCAATACCATATACTCTGACGTCTCTTCCTGGAAGTCTCTTTCTCTCCTATCACTCATAGCTTTCTTAGATTGTTTGCTTGTCATGGTAGGAATTGTGTATACCTCTTTGTAGGTACAACAAGCACAAAGGTATATGAGCACCACTGTCATATACAGTAGAACCTCAGAGTTACAAACACCAGAGTTATGAACTGACCAGTTAACCACGCACCTCATTTGGTACTGGAAGTACGCAATCAGGCAGCAGCAGAGACAAAAATAAACAAACATACAAAGAAAAAACAAATATAGTACTGTACTGCATTAAATGTAAACTATGAGGAAAAAAAGGGAAACATTTAAAAAAAAATTGACAAAGCAAGGAAACTGTTTCTGTGCTTGTTTCATTTAAATTAAGATGGTTAAAAGCAGCATTTTTCTTCTGCATAATAAAGTTTCAAAGCTGTATTAAGCCAATGTTCAGTTGTAAATATTTGAAAGAACAGCTACAGTAGAACCTCAGAGGTATGAATACCAGAGTTACGAACTGACTGGTGAACCACACACCTCATTTGGGATTGGAATTACACAATCCGGCAGCAGCAGAGACAACAACAACAAAAGCAAATACAGGACAGTATTGTGTTAAACTGTAGTGCAGGTGGCCATCCCTCCCGGTCATTTTCAGAGGGAGGCCACACCCACTCCCTGCTCTGCTCTGGTGGGTATTGGCCCAATCTGGGCAGGGAAACAATCTCTGGGCCCGGGCGGGGCAGCCCACAGGGAATAGCGCTGAGCCCCAGTGGGCAGCCAATAGTCCAGCGCCCCCAGGCGGGGCAGCAAATAGTTCAGAAACTCCCGGGGTGGTCAGGGAAGGGGGGAGGGGGACACAGGCCCACCCAACTCCACTGCGTCCCAGCCTAGGTCCCTATCTGTGGCAGAGAGGTCTGTCACAGGGTCAATGGGGTCCCAACTGCAACACACTGACTCGCTTCCAAGTTCCACAGTCCTTGGACTGTATTTCCCCTCCCTTGGGCTACTTCCTGCCCCTTTTCCCTCTGGTACCTGGGGGCCCATGGCCCAGTCGGCATCGTTGGGGTAGTCACCCAGGGGTAGATTACAGAACCCCTTGATGTCGTCGGGGGGCGGTAGGTCGGGTAGCTTATCGGGGAAGTCGGCGTAGGGCAGTTCCTCCAGGTTCAGCCCCGTCAGGGTCCTCTCCCTGTTGTTGGCATCTGGCAGCTCCTCCAGGTCCAGCCCCATCAGGGCCCACTCCCTGTCATCGGCGTCTGGCAGCTCCTGCAGGTTCTGGCCCATATGGATCACCTCAGGGGTGCTCGGCTCTGGGAGTACTTCTGGGCCCCAGGCTGCCGGCAGCTCACTTGCCAGGCCTGGTCCTTGGTCCCAGTTCGGCTGCCCGGGTACAGGCCTCAGGCAGCTCTGGAGCGCGGGGAAAGATGTCCTTCCCTTCTGGGAGCTTGCCCCAGACTGAGCGCCTGGGCTTTCCTTTCTATATTTCCTGTCCCACTCCCTTGCTTCTGGGAGGGCGGACAGGCAGTCTCTGGCTCCATCCAGCCGGGCTCGGCTTGGCCCTCCCTGTCAGTTTCAGAGGGAGGCCACACCCACTCACTACATAAACGTAAACTACTAAAAAAATAAAGGGAAAGCAGCATTTTTCTTCTTTATGGCAAAGTTTCAAAGCTGTATTAAGTCAATGTTCAGTTGTAAACGTTTGAAAGAACAGCCATAACGTTTTGTTCAGAGTTATGAACATTTCAGAGTTACTAACAACCTTCATTCCCGAGGTGTTTGTAATTCTGAGGTTCTACTCTAAATACAAAATAATAATTACTGGAAGGGAGGAGATTAGAAACTAGGGAAACGCTGCTCATGATTCACTGAAAAAGATGAAGACATTTAATGAAATAGCATTAGATCCCCTCCACATTCTGTGATTTCTCCCTATCCCCTTGGAGGGGATACAGAGCAGAGTGATAGGCTGCTCAACCAGTGGCAGAATAACTACCACTCTAGCCATAATGCTGATGATGGAGATCTAGAACGGAGCATAGAGGCTAGCTGAAAGTCTGGAGGATTGATTCGTGTGGCTCTCTGGCTGTAGCTGAACTTCTTCTCCATGGTCCCATGGCACAGGACAGGCTGGAGGAAAAATGTCACCAAAATAGAGTACTGTAGCTCATTATTCACCTCTGCTTGTTCATAAGCAGAAGAGGAAACATATTGGCCAGTAAAATTAACAAATGAGATATGATGAGAACCTGGCACATCTCTGTTGAAAGTGAGAAACTTGAGAATTCTTGAAAGGTATTTGTGTTTTTAAAAATAATTTATTATGTTGATATCTAAACAATCTGATTCAATCTCTGCCCGTTTTTCTGCTTCCTACCACTCCTGGCCTAGTTTTAATTATGTAGTGTAAAAATAGTTTTCCCTTTCCTGCTATAGATTATTTTGCTTTAAAAAAATCCATAATATTTTGGGAGCATGATGGAGAGATGGTCTTTGATCATGTATTGCACAAATGTCAGAAGGATTACAAGAAAAAAAAGAACAGATTAAAACTTGCCTAATAAACATCCATTTTTTAAAGTTTTGCTTTTAATTTGTTTGTGGCAGCTTCTGCTACAAATGTATTCAGCTATTTTGTAAATAAAAGAAGATAAAATGAAACTCTTCATAAACCCTTCCATTGGGTTACAAGGGTTTTACTTTTGTCTGATACACATGACTATAAAAGACTGCAAGGCATATTAAAATCCCCTTTTTCTTAAATCCTGAACAATGATCATAGAAACCAAGGTCATTGATGCTTTGACTTCTGAGAGGCTGTATTTTATTTATTTAATGCTAATGGATGCAGTTTCTTTTATTTCTGGATTAAAAGTCTTTTGTTCATCTCGTTTTCATGCTGGAGGAGAATTTTTTTTCTCCTCATTCCTAATGACTTTGTTTCTAACATGTATGTGGTGTTATCTTAGAAGAATATTTCATTCTTAGCCAAACCAAACTGCTATAATACAAAAGATTATTTAGGATGAGTGTCTTAAAGAACAAAGGGTGGAAATTGAAATGGTGTATTATTCTTCTATTTCCTAGTGACATCGTGGTATATCAAGGTAACTATATGGCATATGCGAAATAAGTTAGTCAACTCTATTTGCTACTGGACAGCTCTCCACACGACAGAAATCACTGCCCCTACTGTTACCCTTGTTAGCTGTCTCAGCAGAGGGGTCTAAGACTGAATGGGCATGGAGAGTGAACTATACTGGAGATGATACTCCTGGTCTGGGATGAGTCATGTTGGTGAGCCAATGTGGGGAAGCTTCTGCTGCTGTAAAGTGTTTGTTCTGTGAATGGAGGACTTCAATCTCCAGGTTGGTTAATCCTGAATCAAAATGAGCATTGCATTTACTACTTTTTTCTTTTGCTGTGTCTGTGTTGTCTTGGGTTCAGTTAGGCTTGATCGTGCAAAATGTATGAAAGTAATGTTTACTCATACCAGTAGTCCGATTGATTACAATGCTTGCAGGATGGGACACATGTATAGACTCATTAGGAAAGACTGCCTTCTGCACTATAGGTGTAAGGGAAAACCCAGTATTAGCTTACCTCAGCAATCCTCTAAATTTAATAGCATTTACTCATTTTGAGTAGTCCTAGTGAAGTTAATGAGTAAGATTTGTAGACTAGTCCCTGTTCTTGTGACAGTCCAGTTTTAGAGCCTGTAATTTAAAAGGAAAGGCATGACTGGCCATAAATGCATTTTTGTGGGTCTATAGTATAAGTGAAGTGAGGAGAAATGGGGCAACAGCACCTTAGGTAGGTGCAGGGTACTAAATACCAAAGTTCCATGCTTACAGACTTTGGGACGCTGCTTGGATTCTGTACGGCATGAGTAAAGGACAAAGATGACAGGGTTACAGAGTAGGCAAGGGGTGGAGTCTTGGGTATGTTGAAAGCAAAGATGAAAAGCTGTCAAACCATTCCTTGGTATGGATCTTGTTACACTACAGTGATTACATTGACATGGCACTGGCTCCTCAAGAAGAACAAAAGAATGACAGAAACCACCACAATCTGTTTTTGTTTGTCTTCCTCAACCAACCATCTCCCCCTCTCCCCCCCGACACTCCAAAAGACAGCTGAACTGATTTTTGTCTAATTAAAAAATAAATCCCTCTTGGAAAGAGATCTTGTTTGCTACGTTTTAGCAAGAAGACATTTGTGTAAGAGAATTATAATTGTAAATCTCTGAAAACAGGGATAATGTGGTTGCCGACAGTACTTTAACAATGAAGGCACCAATGTGATACTATAATAGATGCATTAAGATTCACTCATGGTTTTTTAGTTCAGAAGAGCAAAGTAAAGATGGTCCCTCTTTGCATTTCACTACAGAGCTCAGTATATTAAGAAAACGGTCTTTGCCAATAGTCAAAATGTCTTGAAACTTTGCAGACCTGTTGGACTACAGAATGGAATATAGTTTGAAAAAAATGGATTTACTGTGTCTGGATGCAAAACTAATCAACTCAATATGGCTATTTCATATGGTTAAGCCCATTACAACTTTGTTTGACTTCTTTCATCTCTGTTGAGGATATAGGATATCATTAATGTTACCAGCTGCATTGTTTTCTTTTAATACCAACAGCAGAGGGAAAAAAAAACCCATTGGTTCTCTTGTTTTCCACTTAGCTGTAGCTATAGTACTGCCAAGGCAAATGTGAAACAGGCTTTCACAATAACAGCATTTTCCCAAATGCCCTTTTAATTTTCAGCAAACCAAAATCAAATGTGTTATTGTTTATTAAGACTACACACAGATTCCAGATGATAAGTATTTCAGTAAAGTACCTCACCGAGACTCAAGTAGCTTGAGTTTTCTTGCAATTTGGAACTGTATATATAGCCCAGGGTAAGAGTGAGCACTTAGGTTAGGCTGAATGAGTGCCTGGACTTTAGCTATATTTATAATAATTCTTTGCACTTACGTGACACGCTTCATGTGAGGATTTCCAAGCACTGTACAGAAATAAGTTAATTAAGGAAAATAACATCACTTAATAAATATCATTATTGCAAATGAAATCACAGAGATTAAGACATGTTTTAAGTGTCCGTTGAGTGGATGATTCAATTTTTGAGAGCCCACATTTAGACATGTAGAGGCTGCTTCATTAGTGTTGGTACAGAGAGCAAACGAAGGTTGCATGCATGTCCCATATCCAGCAATTGCAGAGATCTAGTTCAGTCCACAGTGCAGGTCAGGGCAGCTCCAAGGGATGACCAATCTTCTGTCATGGGTGCCATGATCTCTTTGAGTCTTAAGCTTTGAGTCTTAAGCTAGGGAACAGCCAGGCCAAAGGAATGCTCTGGCCACACATCCTCCTGCTTGTGACATACCTCTGACATCTTCTCCTGCTCTGTGAGCTCCCATGAGGCAGGATGGTAGATGCTTTAGAGGACACTCCATCTTTTGAGGAGGCTCCACGTATTAGAGGTGTTTCTTAGGGGGCTCTTATGTCTTGGTGACCACTTCGTTCTAGCTATGTCTCAAGGTACTGATGAATTAGGCCCCTACCCTCTGATTTCCAGAGGTGCTGTGCACCTGAAGGTCCACTTGATTTTCTGCCAGTGAATACTGTAAAATCAAAGTAAAGCTTTTTGCTCACTGTACATGCTATCTTACACCATCATTTTTTCTTACAAAAGTTTTAATGTCCTGCAGCAGTCAAAAATACTCAGATATTTTATGTAGAAATGTATTGTAAGTTGGTGTTTCCTTACAGTAGCTCATACTTGTAATCCCAATGTGCATTTCACCTGTGTAAACTTCCTATTTACATTCTGAAACAATTGTAGACACTTATCAATATGGTGGAACAAAATTAAGGTCAAAACCGGAGGCAAACAAACTTTACTTTCTTTTCCTTGGATGCATTTGGCCTATGACAGTTGTTAATATCCATAGGACCTCAGTAATACACTCTTATAAGTAGGAGGCTATTTCTGAACATATACACATGCTGTACAGTAATTGCAAAGAGAATGAGATAAATACTAGGCTTTCATATGCAGTTTAATGCCAGCATATAGTCTTTATGAGCCAACTTTTACATAATTCTGATACTAAAAGTATAATACAAAGAAAGAGAAATGGCTTCCACTGACAATCTGAGTATAGCAGTACAATGTCCCATGGTTGCTTAATGCACGAGGCAAGTCGTATGTCTTTCCTAGGTTGTCTACATCTGAAGATTACATTTCAGAAAAATCTTTATGGTTTTCTGATGGTCAGGAAAATCTTATGTCTCGCCTTGTTACGCATTGTATAGAATTACAAGGTCTCTTTGTACTCTATATCACTCGCCTGCTGTTTAAAGAACCTACTTACATACTGGAGACTTTACAGCATCTCATTTGCACTCAGTGTTGTCTTCAATACAAGCTCGTTTTTGACATCTTTTGTAGTGTCTTGCTATTTTCTTTTGGTTTTCATGTATTGTGACAGTAATTTGAGTCGTTTGAAATTGGTATCTAGGCTGTTAATAGTCATACAGCAGCCATTCTTGGCTATTGTCATCTCCCATGTCACTAAGGCCAGTAAGGCTGTGAGCAATCTGAAGATGATCACTGTGTTCTTTTTAGTCTCTTTTACAGAGCCAAAGAAGAATTGCATGAGCATTGTCTAGCCTCAGTGAATCAGTGACCTGTTTATCAGATGACATGTTTCATTGTTATCTCCTGGGCATCATTTTATGCATACAGATTCATTGACTTCCATAAATTAACCACATTGTTTTCTGCACCATTTCTGTACCAAGGTTTTCTGTGATCCTTTAAAAACAACTGAGTGACAGGATGATTTGATGGATGTATAATGAAGTAATGTAAGGACCCAAAAATTGTTGTCAAGATATAGAGGAGCATTGTTGTCAGCAAAATAACCTTTTCCTAAAACCCTTGCATTGACAAATAGTCAGGTAGAACTATTTTACACCCACTGAAAGCTGGTAACCACCTTGGAGATGTCTCAGATTAGCCATGTCAATTTGTACTGGTGTTGGCCCACCAATAGGTAACAAAGCTGCTTCCTGTTGAAAACTTGAAGGCCTTTTTAACACTTTTCTTATACTAACTTAGATACAGATAATATATTTTAATGACTCAGCATACAGTGGTGATCCTTTCCTTGCTGAATCTGTGCTCTGGCATTATTGACTCATTTTATGCTAGAAGTGTACCGTATGTATTGGCAAACCCTTAGAAAAGGAACTAGTCTAATTTGTATTGCAAACCTGGCCAAGACGCGCATTGTGCATATCAACAATGTAACTGTGGGAACGTTTGCTTGAAAATGTTGACAAGTTCAGTGTCAAATGTAAGTTTCTCCTTGACTGCCAAGTTCATGAATTCCACAGTGATTCTTAGAATGTAGAAGCTTGCCATGATGGGTTCACCAGCACTCATGCTGCCAGGGACATCTTTCACTTCCACCATTAGGAATAGCCTTGAAATGTAGTAAAGTTCAGCTTGAACCACAGGTATGTGGAATGAATCGAATAATCTAGAGAGAATTTCTTCATTGTGCAGCCATGTCATAGGCTTGCTCACAGTCTTGCAAAGACTCAAAAGTTCACACAACAGGGAAATTTGTGAGCTCCACTGGAACTTCCTTCCTTCTTCGGGCAGTGTCCATTCTTCCCATCTACATTGCTCTGAAATCCCATTTTTTTTTGTTGGCAACTTCAGGAGTGTTTGGTGGCCTCCTCCCACAAGCCATTATCACATGGTAGGAGAAATGGTGTGGGTTATGTGCTTTGCCATCTAATATTATGAAAGGCTTTCTGAGGAAGCCCATTATCCTCATACTTCTAAGAGCCTGCTGAATGGTCAAATAGTGACCCCACATAGCAGCACAAGACAAAAACCTTCCTTCAAACTTTCCTACATTAATCCCATAAGGCCCAATATAGTGGGAAACCATCAGAAATTGTGGTGTTTTGTTGTCTAGCACATGGTTGCTGGTGAACTGCTGATGTTACTGTTGCTTTAGAACTTGTGGGACCCTTCTTGTTTGTGGTCATAACACAGAGCTAACTGCAATGGGAATGTGAAGATTACCCTTTGTGTTGTGGACTTAGTCCAATATCTAGTAAACAGGTGAGCACATCACAGCTGGTACTCATTGGCACCTTTGTTGGAAGTCTCAGAAGAGAGGTGATGGACTAAAACAGGCTGGAATCTGACTTGCCCTGTCTCTCCTTTGAGTGATACTTCCCATTGGGGGACATTGATGAAGAAGTGTGGTAAGAGAAACTTACACATCACTTGCCACATCATTTCTAGATGCTTGCATTTTTCCCTTGGGCATAGGGAATTTTAAAGCCCTTTTCTCTCTTTCTCACATCTACTGCCCTATGCCGTATTCCCTTCATTATGTTCTTTTGTTACTCTGTTTTGGGTACATTTGTATCAGAGTGAAAGGGACTGACTGAAATCTCGATCTGTGAAGCATTCTGGGCAGGTATTTGAGAGACTGGGAGTTTAGATCCTTCTGCTTCCTGCAGCTGCACACTGAGAAGTAGCAGTATAGTAACCAAAGGTGGTGGTAAAAGAGAGAGATATGTGAGAGAGACACAGCTCAAGAGGGCAAATGAGTGGGAGAGCTAAGAGGTGAGAAGAAGGATGATATTGGTGTTAGGAGTTGCTTTCCAAGAATACAGTTCCTTATGTGAAAAGTTCCAGAGGGGTAGTCGTGTTAGTCTATATACAGCAAAAACAACGAGAGTCCTGTAGCACCTTAAAGACTAACAAAATTCTGAAGGCATAAGCTTTCATAGTGATCATAAAAAACCAAAAACTCTCATAATGGACAAACAACTGAACATGAGCTCCTAGTGCAATGTTGTGGAGTAATAGGGTTATTGCAGTGTATAAACAGGAGAGTAGTGAGTAGGAGTAGAGGTGATTTTACCTCTGTACACAGCATTGGTGAGAATGATATTGGAATATTGTGTACATTTCCTATATCCAAATTTTAAAAGGATGTTGAAAAATTCGATAGGGATACTGAAAAGAGCCACAAAAATGTTTTGAGGGCAGGAAAAAATGCTTTAAAGTGAGAGACTCACTGAGCACAATCTGTTTAGTTTGTCGAAAAGAAAGCTGAGTATATATGTACTTTCATGGAGAGAAAATATTGGGTATTAAAGGGCTCTTTAATCTAGTGGAGGAAGGCATAACAAGAACCAACAACTGGAAGCTAATGCCAGAGAAATTCAAATTAGAAATTAGGTACATTTTTAATCAGTGAAGATGATTAAATATTGGAACAAACTACCATAGGAAGTGGTAAATTCTCCATTTCTTGATGTCTTCAAATCAAGACGAAATGCCTTTCTAGAAGATATTTTTTACCCAAACACAAATTATTGGGCTCAATACAAGGGTTAATGAGGGAAATGCAAAGGCCTTTGATATGCAGAAGGTCAGAGTAGGGCCTGGTCTACACCGCTGGTGAAATTCGGCGGCAGTTGACAGGAGTTACGTAACCTACGCAGAGTAGCTTGCGTAACTTCCATCAACTTCGTAACTTCCCTTTAGCGCGCCATCTCCACTATGCTGCGTTGACGGGAAATGTGTTCCCATCGACGCAGCGCTACTCTTTTTGGGGAGGTGGTTTTATTAGATTGACTTCCGGATCGATTGAGCATGTCTTCACTGCCGCTCAATCGAATCGGAAAAATTGATCTGACGGCGGCGAATTTGCCGCCGTCAGTGTGTTCATAGTCTCGATAGTCCCTTCCTGCCTTAAACCCTATGAATCTATTAAGGCTATCCCTGGACCATATTCCACATTGCCTTGCATGTTATTCAGTGTGGGTGTAATTTGCAGTCGTGATTTTCATGCCTAGTCAATCCTTGCATCCTTTGTGCTAAAACTGCTCATGTCCAGACACTAAAGTGCATTAACCACCAAGCAGATACCTCACATTGGTGGCTGAACACACTGTAAGAGATACAGCTCTCAGTGATACCAGACTAAATCCATGTTAACTCCATTAATTGTCCTATATTCCATCATGGTAATTAAGTTCTAGTAGGTTTGGAAGAGCTGACCATCTCTGTCTCAAGATGACAGAAAATATAGCAATTTCTGTTGAGAGCCAGCAATTCTGCAGTGTGCTCTCCCATTCACATCCATCAAAGTGCACAAGTAGCATTTTTGTAGGAAAGGCTCAACACATTGTGTTTCCTTTGATTTGGGGTATTATGTATGTTTTTAGATCTCTGGTTTAGGGGATCTTTATAGGCATATTGCTTCTGTTCATTATAATTTGTTTTGAATTTTTTTCCTATGGCTCCCCAAGGCCTTTGTGTGTTTGTACAAATTAAAATGCATTGATTGTTGTTGTAAGGAAGTCTTTTCAAAATATATGAATATCATTAAATTTACAGTTAATTCCACCATATGTGTAACACAGAAAATGTTACTTGTTTCCCCGTTGGTATATTTGAGAAGAACTTTACTTTGTATTTTTGGCACTCAGGTTATCACTGAAGATATAATAGCAGCACCACTCCAGGGTCTGTTAGCATTTCCATTATAACTCCCTACAGTATTTTTAGGGGGTTTATAACTTGGTTGTAAAAAATCACTCTAAGCTGAAACTTGGCAAATGATGTATTAAGCTGGGAAGTTAATTTCTTAGACGCAAAGTATGAAAAAAAATCTATCCATTTTTGACTTTTTAGAGTGGAGGAAAAATGAAATTAAGAATTAAAGGTACTTTTTGGTTTTGTGCCTATCCAATATTTGTGTCTACAGATCTGGATTTTTCAAACAATTATTTTTGCAGGTGATAAGCCTGTATTGCGGACTAATGAGGTTCAATGAAGTGAAAAGACATCGGTGTTGAAATGGCTGTACCTTTGTCTGCTGAGTTCTCTGCTGCTACATAAGTAAGTCTGGAATTTATTTTTAAAATATAAGATATTGTAAATAAGTGTTTCAGTTATATTCACCTTACAGTAAAAATTTAAAAAATAATATTAAAACATATTTCTATGTTTTTATGCAAAATCATTGTACTTGTGGTACCCAGGTGGACCCCAAGGAAGCTATTATAGTCAGTAGAGTCACATCCTTGTATGAAAAATGTTTTAGCTGGACATTGACACAATAGACTTAATAGCTGTGGAGAGTCTATTATACCCTGTTAGATTAACAGCACCTGGAGTTGCATGACAGACCATAATGTAAAGTACCCAATGTGAGGGTTATTGGTGTGAGAATCCAAAACATTTGTGTAATACATTATATATTAATTTGCTAAACTCTAATGACTGTGTAGAACTGTTACAGGTACAGTGTCCTAATTATGAATTTGATTCTGCTGTATTTCAGTGAAAGTCAGTGGGAAATATAGGCCTGATCCAAAGCCCATTCAGGTCAATAGGAGTCTTTTAGTGGATTTTGGATCATTCCCTGCGTGCAGAGGGAAACTACAGATGCAGGCCATAGGCCCAAAAACTTTCCAAGAAATCTGACTGTGTTCAGATAAGAATCCCCTCCAATAACTTGCATCAGAACCATTTAGCCTCATCTTATATCCTGCCCCTGCAAAGTCATCTCTGATGACAGTTCCCTGAAACCTTCAGTAGATTCCTACCATCCCATCTCCTTCTCTTTGGCCTTTGTTCCCTAACTGGATGCCATTTTTCTCTCTCTTTTTGATTTTTGTAGAAAACAGTGAAATCATGGCTGAGTTTCCATCATTCGGGATTCTTTACCCATATTCAGAATCTTTTTTTCCCCACACTTACCATTATAAGCAAGTCCTTTGTTGTATTTAACTTTATATTAAATTTGCCATTAAAGAAAACATGTATTTTCTTAGACTGAGACTGCATTCTAACTTATATTATACATAAATGTATAGCTTGTGTATTGGTTACACAAATTGACTCATATCTTTTATGGTACATAACTGAATTTCTATAGTTTATTATCCTTTCCTATTCAGGGAACCATTAAAGATATTTTCAGCACTATTCAATGCCACTAAATTAACATAAAACACGTTTGAGAACTGGCAGTGCATTTAGAAGACTTGAAACACCTCCTATTGTTGCATTTACCATTTGGTTTCCTCCCAAGGGTACACCATTGGTTACTGACAATGTTGGTCTGTAATAAAATTCAGTGCTATAGTAAATTTCTCTGAGTGTGGGACTAAAAGCTGCCTGAAAGCATTTTTATTTATTTCTCACATTCTTCTCCAGGACTTTTCGAATGGCGGCTCATTTTGTTTTACTGTTTCTTGTGGTCATCTTACATACTGGGAATTGCACTTGGGTGTGTCCAGTGATGGACTGGGACTTAAAATTGGCCCTGGCATTTAAAGCATACCAGCCAAGGTGCCTCTGGGCCCACATGGTGGGGCTGGGAGTGGGAAGTGGATGCCACACTCTGGCCAGGGCACCGCTGGGCCCACGTGATGGGAGAGGAGCGAGGGGAAGGGGCGGGGCCGGGAGTGGGGAGCGGCCGCTGCGATCCTGCCAGGGCACTGCTGGGCCCACATGATGGGAGAGGTGTGGGGGGGAAGGGATGGGGTTGGAAGTGGGGAGTGGCTGCCATGCTCGGCCAGGCCCAGCTGGAGGGGCTGATGAAAGGCTTCTGTGGCAGGCCGACTGGGCCATCAGCCCTTGAGTACATCAGCCTCTTCGGCATTTGCCAGAACTGCCGGATGGCCAGTCTACCTGTGTGCATGTCATATCTAAGTACAGTCCCAAGTCTTCAGATCCAGGTCCCGTAGCTGATTAACCATTAAGGTCTGGTAATATACAAACTTGCATCAAAATAATGAAATCAGTTTTAAATGCATATTTTTTGTTTTGTTGAATAGTAGAATTTGTTGAATTTTGTTTTTTGAATTGTTTTGTTGTGGATACCCTGATTTCAGAATAAAAGTATCCTATTTTAATTTTGCTTAAGTAAAGAAAAAAAGTAACTTAAACTAAATCAAAATGGAATATTTTTGTTTCAGAATAAGTGTCTGCAAACAGATTTTAGACTAACATACCAAAAGATGTGACTCACAACTGATTGATTTATTTTGGGGAAGGCTTGTGTGTTAGGTAAAGCTTAATTAGTCATTCGCTCTGTTTTACGTCTCTGGATATAAATATGTACCAGCAAGTGACATTGACTCTGTAATAGTAAGTTTGTGAAATGTAGCAGAAGTTGAAACCTTGACAGCAAATGTAATTTTAACAAATATTCTCTTTATTATTCACTACATGTACCGTAAAAATGTCCAGAAGATATTATTAAAACAAAGGTGGAATTTAAATGAGATGGTCACTGAATTGTGAGGGGGATGAAAATGTCTATATTTTGTTGTTTTGATTTATCTTGGAAGATGGGGGGAAAAACCTAAGGGCTAGATTCTGCATCCTTTACTCACATTAAGTAGTGCATTACTCCACAAGTAATCTTTTTAATTTCAGTTGTACTATTCACCATGAGTAAAGGTAACAAAGTTGATCTCTGGGTTATTAATTCTCCTGAGCAATTACTTTGAACTTCCTTTTCAGATACTGTTTTTAGGGCCAAGTAGTTTCTTAGTAAGCTCAGGGTCTAATCCTGCAAGGTACTGAGCATCCTCAGCTCCCACTGACGTCAGTGTTGAGGGATCTCAGCACATAGCAAGATCAAGCCCTTATGTTTCATGTTTAAATTTGGCAAACTTTAAGAATATAATTTCTTGAAGCAAAATCTTTCCCTCTGGTGCCTTTGCATAAAATGCATGAAATCCCCTCGTTATTGCTTAAGTGCCCTTGCCTGTATAAAACTATTTATTTCATTGTGGGAATTTTCTTTCAAACACCTGCTCATTTTGTTATATGAAAATTCTTTTCAGTTCAAGGTTATCACTTTAAAAAAAAAAAAAAAAGAAGTATTCAGTCCGCTAAATCAGTTCCCTTATGCAGTCTTCTGGGGAATGTACTGATCTCTTTTTTGTATCCAGATGTAGTTTAATTGTTTAACATAAAGACATATGCTGAAATTTAGGAAGAACTCCCCTCAGAACTCAGTATTATCATCATGTGCCAATTTAAAGCTATCAGTGATCAACTAAAGATCTTTTTTGCCCTTCAGTTAAAATATACTAGATGGACAGGATATGATAAAACAGATGCAATAATTAGGAGAACAGTTTAACTGTTCATATTACAGTCTGTTTGCTGCAGCACAATCGTTAAACTAAAAATAAAGCAAACTAGAGTTGCATGATCTCATAAAAATTATATTTGGCTAGGAAACACAGTACTATTTTCCATTAATGTTAAACACTCCAAGAGATAATTATATAAGCATGAGTAAATTGTGTCAAACAATTAAATAGAGGAAATTGACCATTGGAAAAAATAAGATATTTTTCCCCTAATAAATAAATGAAAGGGAAAAATTATTCCCGTTCCACCTTAAATAATTCTTCTTGGAACTCCAGCTTTTTGGAATAACAGCATAGACATGGGTGTTGAGAAAGAGGATCTGTAATTAATTCAATATACTCTGGAAAGAAAACATAGATTAACTTTGCAGATGGACCAATTTACAAAGATAAGACAATGCTTTATAGACCAGTCAAACATGTTGACTGATCTTTTTATCATATTTCTGAGGTGTTATAAATCTTCCACAGTGCTAGCATCCTAATGATTCTCACCGTGACTAAGGAAGTTCTGTTGAAAATGTTTTGTCCTGTAATGCTGCAAACAGATCACATTCGCACTCAGGGTTTGTCTAAAGTTGGAGCTGGGGTGTGTGATTCCCTATCTTGTGTAGATATATTGGCCATAGCTCTCATTGAGCTAGCACACTAAAAATAGCAGTGTAGGCCACGGTAGTATGGGAGGCAGCAAGTGGTGGCATGGACTGACCATGCCGAGTACATACCCACAGGGTATGGTTTGTAGCAGACATACTCTTAGTGTACCCTACTGAGGATCCTCTTGTGTTCCAGGATTGCACCCACTCACAGCTGAAGGCCCCTCTCCCAGCTTAAGGGGGACTACTGAGCCCAGGACGCAACTAATTATTGGGGGCAACTAATGATAAAACATGAACAAGTGTGGAGGTCAAAGGGCCAAAAGAGGGAGCCTGAAGGGGACACCGAGCAGAGAACCCTAGACATCACCCACTGCTCCTCAAAGGTGTCTAGGGAACCAATGGACATAGCCCAGAGGAACTCTGCTCAGATACATGAATAAGTAGAGGAATGGAAATAGGCTCCACAGTCGCAGAGCACCCTCTCAGCCAGCATCATCTCCCTGGTGTTATAGATGGCCACTTTGGCTAGCGCTTGGAGGAGGTTGACAAAGAGGTCTTATGACTTTGTGGGCCCACGGATGGGGTGTGCATATCTCAGAAGATGTGGGGAGAAGTGCATCCAGGACCTTAGGAGAAGGTTCTGGAGGAGCTGGAAAAGGGACTGCAACCTGGTGCACTCCAGATAGATGTGTGCCAGGGTCTCCCTCACACTGCAGAAGGGGCAAGTATCTGGGAGAAGGGTGAACTGCACCAGATATACACCTGTGCTTACAGCTTCATGAAGAAGCTGCCAGCTGATATCCCGGGAGGGCCATGGAACTAAGACTAGAGGCTGGCCCATTGTGGATCCTCACCCTCAACTGATGGCAAAAAGTCCCACCACTTAGTGTCAGGACGGGACATGTGGGTGAGGAAATGGAGAGTGTGGAGGATGAGCATGTATAGAAGTGCCCTCAGCGCCATTCAGAAGCAAACTGGCTGCAGATCTCGCAGCCAACTTGGGGTATATGGAGGGGGCGGCTGTGGGGACTTGCAGGGCAGGGGCCCAATAAAAAGAGCCAGAGGACCTGGGTGAGGGGTGGGCAGATAGGGTGCACTCTCATGCAGGACCCTTGCAAGGAACATCCGTGAGCTGGGCAGTAAGGTTGCCCTCACCTCCTGGCGTACATGCTGGGGGATTGGAAGGGTGGAGAGCCCCATGTGCAGACCTAGCACCTGGGGATCCACCCATTCCCTCCGGTCATAGTCCAGAAGGTCTCCAATTCTGGTGACTCCTGCCAGGACCAACCTCTGGCGCACCGAGGGGGATTCAGCCACCTGTACGTCAAGTTGTCTCCGCGAGAAGATCCGCCCCCTCGGCAGCCACCATGGACCTGGTTGCCCCATTGAGGATGCTGGGGAGTCTCTGGTTGGACTCTGGACATACGCTAAAGTCCCTGCTCAAGTGGGCATGAGTATAATGACTGTGATAATTTATCTTAGTGGATAATTTATCTTGGAGCTGTGTGCCATTGTTGTAGATATTGTAGGTTAATTGTTTGTGAGACTTTTCCCCCATCTATACTGGACATGGGGACTTGGAAATATACTTGATGTTACTGTTTTTACTTTTGAACATTCTTTAAGAGTTTTGTCACTGAGTTCTTGTGCTGGACTAGGCAGCAGAAGCTTGGCTAAAAAATAATTAATCTGTTTCCAAACCAGATCTGGCCACTGGCAAATCCTATTGCTTATTTCTGTCATTTCTATGCCGTATATATAGGCTCTGTAGCGGGCACTGAATGAACTAGTTTTTCTCCAGGACTCTACTGTTGGAAAGTGTATGTGCCATTTGTTTGGTCTTGAATGCATTAGATTCCATAATGACTACAGGAGAGTGGATGGGTCATCTGTAGAGGTTTGGATAAAAGAGTAGTCAAGTGGACAACCCCTTTCATCAGGGACCTAGTCATTGTGCAGGCAGCAACAATCTTTGTCTGCCGAGTTAGCACAAAGATTTAGCTGCTTATATCTTCTTTGATGCAATCCAGCCATTGCTTTCACAGAGTCTCTTTCCTATTACCTTCTCCTGCCATCCTATATTCACAAGGTCCCCTTTATTCATCTGCTGCATGTGTCTGAACCAGAGAAGTTACACTTTCTGGATTTTGTCAGCCGCATTATAAACTTTGATTTACATGATAATGCTTTCATTTCAAAGTCTCTTTAGGAAAACGCTTTTTATTGTGTGAAGACATTGAATTGTTTACATCTGTAAGCATTGAACCTACCATCTCTTTACTGCCTAGGCTTCCACCCCACACAGCATTTTGGGGTGCACCATTGTTCTATATAATTGGGCTTTCAGTCTCAGCGGCATGCGCTTCTCATACACATCATCTGAGAGGTTATTCTGAACTCTTCCAGCACTCCCCAGTCTGGATTTCTCCCATTCAAGCGCGTCATCTTCCATGACTCAGCTGCCCAGGTACTTGAACTGATTGGTCTGGTTTAGTTTCATGTAATTAATCTCTATATCCAGTTTCTCTTGGCACCTCTGCTGACCCATATGCCCTCAGTCTTAGTCATGTTCATTTTCATCCCATGCCCGCTTAGCTGGTCATACTACTGCTTTACTATTTCCTCCAGGTCTTCTTTTGAGGATGTCCTTATTGCTGTGTCATCTGCATATAGCAGCTTCTCACCTTTCCCATTGGGCTCTTCCTGATGATTAGTCCATTAATATAATAAACAGCCGTGGACTTAGGGCCAACCCCCAGTGCAGTTTGACTTTCACTTCAAAAGGGGTTGATGTTCCAAAACATGTTTGGCTCACTCTTTAGGTGATCTATCTAGGGTTTTCACCATAATTATTAAATCTTCAGCTACTCCATATTTCCTCAGCACAGGTGTGAACATTTTTCTGTCCATTTTATCATATGCCTTTTCTAGGTCTATAAATGCCCAGAAACTATCCTGTTGGTACTCTAGACACTTCTTTATCACTTGTTGAATTATGAACATGGTGTCTGTGGTTGAACTGTTCTTTTTCGAGGAGGGGTTTTTGAGGAGGGGTTCCACCATTCTCCTAATCCTAGCATTCAAGATATGTTCCACTATCTTCATCCCATGCAACAGTAACTTTATACCTCAATAGTTTCTACATGGATGCTTCCCTTCTTTTAAACCTCTCTCCCTCATTACTTTCACAAGGTCTGCCATCTCTTAATCAGGTCCTGCAGTCTTACTGTCGTTACCTAGACTGCATTTCTCACCTCTTCCTCCATTATGTCAGACTTAGGCCCCGCATTAGGCTTACATGTTGGCAGCTCAAAGTGTTGTTTCCACCTCTCCTTCACTTGTTCAGGGGGTTCTAACAGGCTCCCATGGTCATCTTTACAAATGGTGTTGCAATTCCATCCACCTTCCCTTTGCATCTCATTTTTTGCAGTGATATACATTTTGCCAGCCAGCTCTGGGTGGTTTACAAGATCAGCATAAGAGTCATCTGGGCCATTCTCTTTGGCCTTCTTCACTGCCCATTTAGTGGCTCACTTTGCTTCTTTGTATTCACTTGCATTTACACTTGATGGAATAATTTTTTTTCTTTATGCACCATTTTCTTGTTTCAAATTGCTATATGCATTTCATCGGTTCACCACCATTCCTCTCTTTCCCTCAGTTGTCCCCACACGAGTCATCATCTTTGACGTGGTTCCACTCCACTTCAGATGATACCAAATCTGTTTCCAGATATTTATCCTTATTGTTTGTGCAAATGTCTCTGCCACCCTTCCCCTTAACTTCCTGGTAATCTTGTTTAATCTTGTTCATTTACTTATAGTTGCCTCTTTGTCCAATACTCCAGCACAATCTTTGCCACAAGGACCTAGTGCTGCTGTGCTTCTATCTCACTAGGTATCACTGTGTAGTCCATAACTCGACACCACTGAGATTTCCTTACCAGCATCATATCAGTCTGGCTTTTCCACCGCTGATGTATGTGATCAAATAACTCATCTTCTTTTGGAACCATATATTTGCTATCATCCATTGATTGGCAATACCCATCTCTAATAACACTTTCCCTTCCTCATTCACAATGCCTAGGTTGAAATTTCCTATGCATATGTCATACCTCATTCAGTTTTTGTCTCTGTATGTGCATTCATATTACCCAGCACCAACAGCAGATCCTCTGGCACTGCTTTGTCCACTAGTGTCTGCAAATATTGGCAGAAATCTCCTCCTCTGCTTCATTGCATCCTTGTTGAGGTGCATACTCTGATATCGTGAACGCCATCCATTTGTCACTTACTCTAATAACGTCAATCACCATCTTCCTCAGCTCTCTTCTCACTACCACCCTGACTCCAGTATAGCCCTACAATCTAAGCCCAACGTCTTTGCTGCATTCCCAATCTATCGTGTTTCCTGCAGGCACAGAACATCAATATCTCTCCTTACCATTATGCTAGCTACTTCCATGCCTTTACTAGTCAAGCTGGTTACATTCGGTGTTGCTCCAATAGAGGAAAATAATCCCAAGTCTCTCTCTCTTCAGTGTTTTGTTACACATGCACCAACCATCATCTCTGCAGATAATCTAGAACCAATATTGTTGCTATATAGCAAATGGCTGAAATGCATTTTCCTATGCGTGTGCTTCAGAGAAGATTTAATTCAGGAAAATCTCATGTTAAAAAGATCCATGTGGAGTGGGTGGAATATTAAGACACGAGGAGAGCAATACAGCTAGTGATGGCATTTCATTATAGCACAATCTGAATGCAGTTCTTTCTTTAAGGAAGCCTTGAAGGTTGCAAGCCTCTTCCTTGGTGGTCCCTTTTAATACAGTATTTAGCTCTAGGACATTTACTTAGCAAAAACAGACATATATATGTGAAGTCATTTTTATTTACACTTCTTTCTTCACATACAAGTATCGTTTCCTTTTCATATGGCCCTAACATCTACATATCTGGTACAGATTGTTAACTGTTTATGGTGCAATCAAACCTCAAAGCTACAAAGAACTCAAAGACACTGAGCCTGATTTTAAACCTAGTGTTCCAAATTTATAGTCACTATAGTGTGCCTTTAATTGCAGTTAATTGTGGGCACATACGATAGCAGTTAGATGTCTAACTACTGGGCTCTGCCCTCAGAGCAGGTATTTAGCCATCCAGCTGCCATCATATGCACCCAAAAGTTATTTGTAGGCAAAATATGGGAAGTTGGATTGAGACCACCTTAAAAATCAGGCTGGATGAATGTGGAGTTCTTAGAGATGCGTTCATAGACTTTTCCTTTTGTGAGGTCTTTGCAAATGAGTGCACAGACTCCTCCATGAAAGAATTCTCTTTGGCCAGAGATGCTCCCCACCACCTCCTGGACTAGAGCAAATCTCCTTAATACTTCTCTCTTTCTAGCTTGTCAAATATGTTAGCAGTTCTCAAACTGTGGTCCATGGAACATTTGCTGGTGGTCTGTGGGGAGCTTGATGGTTTCCAGAGGCTAAATCACAAAAAAAAGAGAGTTAAAAATACATTATTTTCCTAATACTGTTTTACCTTGTCAGTAATCGCACAAGGGATGTTATGCAATCACCAGTCAGATAGGAGGTGGATTGTGCTATTGTGAATGGGAGGAGGCGTGTACACAGTGCATTCTCTATAGAATGTGGTTCAAACCATGAGAGCATTTGAGAACACCATGTTAGGATATTATAGTTCACAGGTGGCTGACCACAAAGCCATTTCTGGTCCTACAGAATAATAAAATAAGTATTTTCAAGTCCTCCTAATCTCAGATGAGTTTTCTGGAGCCATGAGACGATATGTGATAACCTGTTTCTCCAGGTTATCTATTTCTTCGTAAGGCAGCTAGCTATTCAAGGCAGGTGACTTCCATTACCTTATTGAATCAATTAAGTGAACTTATAAAAGGCAAGAGGGCTCGCTAGAGCGAGGTCTGTGTCTGCGTGTGTACGCGAAGTGGATGAAAAGAGGTCCATCTCAACTCAAATCATATTGGGAAATCTACACAAAACAATCTTTGTGGGAAAAAGTAGGAGGACCTGTAATAGTGTCATGTGCATTGTTTTGCTGGTTTTCATCCTCCTCGCTAATGCTACAGAGTATTGTTTCCTGGCTTTTGGCTAGAACCTGGCTAAAAGTGTCTGGCCATTAAGTTTGAGATATAAGAAGAAGAATGACTTTTGAATGAGAGGGATGCCTTAAATTATTCAGAGATCCTCCCTCTTCCACTCTTCTTTGTCTTGAAGTTTTGGATCAGAAGTACATTTCTATCTGTGTATTTAGAAAACGTGTTTCAGAGAAACAACGCTGAAATTAAAACATCGAATATAACTTCTGCTTCATTGCATTCAGTAGAACACATAGCTGTCTGTGTTTTGTTTTGTTTTTATTTGGGAATGCAAAGAAATATTGAATGCACAAGTTCTCTGTAATCTAAAATCCTGTTTATGAAGCTAACATGTAAATAAGATTCTCATATTGACAAGTTTAACTTTAAACTTACTAACTTAACATCTGGGTCTATTTGTTGATGCTTTTATCAGTGAAAAGATATACTATGTTTTTCTGGAGGACTCCCTGGGAATAAAATATTTCCTAATGGTGGGCCAGTCACTTAGAAGAAAATAAGAACTGAGCTAAGTCTTCACCCAAAACTTGAACTGGACTCAGACTTGAGGTTTGATAAGTTTGGAAAGTTTCCTTTCTCCCCATCTCCATTACTTTACATTTTCATTCTCCTCTAAAATATCAGGTTCTGCCTGGAATGTGATCTGGAAGTACCAGCATGTGTACCTAGAGAGGGGATGTTTTGTGGTATATCTTGGCCCTACCAGAAGAAAGATTTTCCCACAAAACTCCTGAGGGAGTTAGTCTTTGTGAGATTTCTAGGCCAGTTTTGCAAAGTAAAGGGGCATGGATAATATTTAAGTAATAATAGTAATCAATGATGATTTCACAAATAAGTAGTCTAGCAATAACTTTTGCCCCTCCTTTCTCATGCCACACTCTACTGTCCATCAGTATTATAAATATAACAACATACACTAAAAACATAATATAAAACCCTATTCAGAATTATAGGCCTGTGTTATGAAAAGCTTTTTGAGGATTTTTTTTGATAGATGTCAATAGAGAGCAAAGTCCACACCTTTTGCATTTGGTCCATCACTAAACCTCTGACCTTTTCAGCTAAGTATTGGCCTGACTGCACAGTGGAAATCTTGATGCACTGTGGGCACTGTGACAGACTGACAATTTCCTGCCGTATCCTGAGTGAACTTTATTGAATTAAGGTTAATACCTTTGGGGTCCATTGTATTAAAAATGCAGTTGTGCATGTGTTTTTGTGGAATTCTATCTACCTTCTTTTGTAGGAGTGGGGATGCTAATGTAATTCCTCCATTATCAGCCCTTTGAAGCCACCCCTCTGGAGAGGTGCACATATACTAGTTAAAACTGGATTCTCCAAGCACCAAAACATAAAGAAAACATTTTTGGATAAATATCCTTGTTCTAAACAGGCTCAGAGCCTTCTTCCTGAACCAGGAAGTGGACAGCACTCTGGTCATGGAGGCCCCAGGTCCATGGAGGGCCCCAATCCTTAGGGAAGGCTTGAAAAGACTGGGCCTACTGAGGCCCCTTGAGGCTGGATACTTGTTCTGAGCTGAAGTTGTGATGAATGTGATACCACAAGAAATCTCTCTGGTGGGGTGTTGAAGAACTGTTTCTGCCAGAGGCCATGTTACAGTTGGGGTAATCTCAGATAAACTTCTTAGCACGCATGTAGGTTCTTTTATTGTTTTTAATATGTTTTTTTCTGTGATGCTTTTTACCTCAAGAATAAAATGGGCTTGCTCAGAAAGAACTGTGTGGTAACTCACAATTGTGAGCAGTCACAATTAACTGTCTCTGAAAAGAGAGCAAGCAGGTGTGCTTGGGCAGTCTGTCTCTGCTGGGAATAACATAGTGAAGATAGGGAACTGTGCATCATGGAAATAACCTGATCACAGGGGAATGGGACATGGGTCTCTACCCAAGAAAGGAAACGGTGGAGAGCTGGAAGCCTGAGAGTGGATGCCCTTGCTGGACCCCTGAGGGGAAATACAGGTGCAGTTGTCCTGAACTGTGACAGACACAATCTTGAATGAATTAAGAACCTTACATCACTCTCTCCTTTTGCAGTATTACACATGTTCCCCCAGTATATCTGTAGGGTTTTGAGCACAATAACACTTTTAACATGTTAGGCATGGAGCGTAAACCTAAATGACTCTGACTTGCAGATATCAAAACAATGAACTAAATTCATGAGAAATCCAAGCTGTAAAACTAGACTTGAAGCCTGGCTTTTTTACTTCTGAGGTCTGCGTACCACACAATACATAATACAGAATCATAGAAGATTAGGGTTGGAAAAGATCTCAGGAGGTCATCTAGTCCAACCCCCTGCTTAAAGCAGGACCAACCCCGACTAAATCATCCCAGCCAGGGCTTTGTACATAACATGTACTTGCTAAGGATATTTACCTTGATGCTCTGATGACATGTTGCTGTTCTAATCAAAGAGGAAAAATGTAAACACTAGGATTTCCCTCCCCTCCCCCCTCCGGATTTAAATAATTTTGTAAACACAGCTTTTGTTAGGGACCAATATTCCTTGAAGCCAGAAGGTATGTTTACTCTCTGACGGTTTTTCTGACTATCTCCTTGAAAGTAGCACCCTGAAACTGCATTAGAGAAATGTTTAAAATAGTATTTCAAACAGCTAACTCATTTTCTTTCTTATTAGAGATGGTTGTTAACATTTTTGTTACTTAGCTCTAACTTGCTTCCACAAATTATTTTTCATTAGGGATGGAAGTGTACTTCAAAAGACATTAATTTAGCAAAAAATATTATAATAACAGAAATTAGAGATGGATAATACTTATTTAGGTCATTTAATCCAATCCTTACAGAATTGTTCCCTATAGTGTATTTTTTTTATATTATTCTGTCAGTGTTTTGCCAAATTCAGTTTTAAATGGATCAAGTGATGAGGCTACCATCACTTCCTGTTTAATAGATTTTACTGACTCAGATCCTTTCTTCCTGTTGTAAAACCTTCAGAAGGGATCATGGAAGAAAGAAATCTTCTGGATTGACCATGAAAGGCCTGGGCCAGTCACGCAGAGGCACTGTGTCTCTGCACAGCTCTGGCTCCTATGGGGCTCCACACCACACCAAACATGCTGCAGAAAAGGTGATTCAGCACAGGGTTGTATTTTCTTTTGGACTAATTTCGGTGGGGCTGAAGGATTGACTATGTAGATTTCCCCAAATCTACTTACTATCTACATCATGGAACATAGAGACAATCAGAGAGAACTCTGGGTTGGAGGATCAATGAGGTACAATTTGCCACATTGTTGGGAACTTTTTCTGACAACCTTTTTTGCTTTGGTGCTTTTAGGACTACTATACTTTCTTTCCCTTCTTGGTATTTACTCTCTTCAGATACTAGTTGATAGTTATCCTATTGTATCACCTCATCACTTATCCTAGCTATACATACAGGGCCAGATACTTACCTAGTGGAAATTGGTAGAGCTTCATTAAAGCCAGGGGAGCTATGCTAATTAACATTAGATGAGAATCTTACCTATAGTTTAAAAAACTTTTCTTCTTACATCATTACCAATAACAATTGTACTTGACCTTCTCTGAATTGCTTCCAGTTTGTCTTTATCTTTCTGGTATCAAAGTACACAGATCTTAATGTATTATTCTAGGTATAGCCTTGTTAATGGTCGAGAGAGAGACTGTCCTTTCCATCAGCATGCTGTAATAATTCTGTGTCAGAGATGGGTGAGCCTGTTCATCTTAATTCATTGTTCTCCACTGAATCACCACATGTTCCTCAAACTAATCTCAAACCTGGTAGGAAGGAGGTTTCATTAAAGTACCCTCTAAAGAAGGTCTCCCCATCCCACTCTTTTTTTATGACACAAGACTTCTTCGGACTGATGGCTTGAAAATGGGTGACACAACTTTCTTCACCCCAGTGTGTTGCCCTGTTAGTTATGTTTATCAGGTCACACCATGGGTTCTACTGCCCAGTTACTTTTTGCAGAGTGACTCCAATACACTCCCAGTCCTGAATTTCTCCCAAACCATTTGCCACTGTGGTGTCGAGCCCACTCCTGGAACAATCACAACAGTTATTAAGTTTGTTGCTTCTTAAAAGAGTCAATACAGTGCAGCTCATTAACTTAACTGGTGTTTGATAAACACACTTATTTAAATCACATCACTGGATTGGTTTAGATAAAAAGTAAAATAAGGTTTCTTATCTAAACTTAGCTTCCAGAGACTTCAACCCCCTTGGTTGAAGGAGCCAATGTTCTGTGACTTCAAGATATCCTGGCCCCTTGAATTCCCAAATGATGGATCACTCAAATGTTTTTTTGTCCCCTTATATCTGCCCAAAGTTCATTGTTTCTGTTTCAAGAGCCATTAAAGCTTCCTGCTGTTCTTCCCTTCCTGTGGACTTCCCATCCCCCTGCTGATTTATATGTAAATGAAGCTTTCATTGTTTTAATTCCACACTGCTTAATTTACATTGGAGACAGGTAGATAGCTGCCTTCCCTCCTGTCTGGAAGAAAACTTGTTTTGTTTTCTCATAAACTTCAAAACATATCAGTGAGTATCCATAATTCCTCATATAGTGTTAATGCATACATTTCACAATGATATTCATCAGTAGCATGTCAGAGGCTTTCATAAAAGACCTTACTTGATACACTTTTATAATTGTATATAATCAGTTGAATATAATCATTATATTGTATATAATTAGTTGATTCAATTACTTATCATTTGCGGTTCAACCTCCCCCTGAGTTTATAACCCAGTAAACCTTTGAAATGTGTTCTCTGAAAAGTAAGCTGAGACCAAGCTTCTCTTTCCTGCTGGGATGTAGACTCCATGCTGTCTTTTCCCCTGCTTGTTAGCTTGATTGCTTTGTTTACCTTGCATGTAAATGTGCTTTTCTTTGTCTTTGGTCACACCTTGCCTAATTTACATCTGAGACACATTCAAGCAGGTGGAGCCACATTACTTTGTCTGGAACAGGCATGGCTTAGGGATGGCTTGCCAAATATATTTTAAGAACATAATTCTGGCACATACTTATATCTCTTTGTGCACACTCTGTTCATAGAGCACACAATGATTTTCGGGTCCAGCGTGTTACCAGTTTGTATGTGATACCTTACATGACTCCTTTCACGCACAGATTATGACAACAATGTGTTAGGTGTGGTGAAAGTGTCAGCCTGACAAGAGCTGCTGACACAGAGTGGTGAACCACCAATGGCCCTCTTTGTCACATAAGTATCATGCATTCAGGGTAGGTATTGTGTCTGTTGTACATACGCTGTATTGGATGGTAAGGAATGGAAATAATTACACATCCACTTCATCTTGTTTGTTGTAAAATTTAATAAGGAATTAAGATTTTTATAACATGCTTTATTTTTAATAATTCACAGATGCTATAATGATTGTTATACCTCCACATTTTGCTGAAGCAGCACATACAGAATGCCTGCTTGCTACATAGAGTTTTTATGAAGTAGGCTGCTGTATAATGTGCTATATCATTTAATAAATTATAATAAAGTATTTATAAATAGAAGCATAATATAATTTGTTACCATACGTTCAAAATAATGATCAAGCATTTACCCTCACTAGTGAGAAAGTGTTGTTGAAGCCAAGCTCTTACTACCATATGGAGAGGGATGTGAAAGGAAAACAACTGTGTGTGTTTCAGAACAGAGCAGGTTTTTCAATCCGTTGTGGGAAAGGGGAAGAAGAAATTAATCATATCATTAATCTCCTTAAAAATCCTTCCAAAGTGAGAAAACACTATCATATTTGTTACTTGTGAATTATTTATCCTAATTTAATTTTTAATAAATGTCCACATGCAATGTAAATGTTCACTTGTAAGACAGATACACTACAAGAAATACAGCCCCTTTTGCAGTTACTTTTAAATTATATTTTACTACATACCTTTAGGATTATTCACATGGGCTATCTTTCTGTTTCCTTTTGAAATTATATCATTTAGTGGGCTGGAATTTAAAACTTACTCCTATATAATTTTATAAAATATATTTGGGGGCTAGATTCTCGACTGATGCAAATTGGCATAGCTCCATTGGTCAGTAGAGCTGACCAGTTTACACCATCTCAGCATCTGGCTTTTTTTCTTGATGTACTAATACAGAATCAATTTGTAAAATTATCTCTAAGTTTAGATCAGAGGAGGGTTTTTTCTGTAGTAAAACATCTTAAATTCAAGTTAAGCTTGAAATAGGAAAGAAAGAAAAACTTGGACATGGAATTACTCCCATTTTATTATTCTAGTGCTTACCTGAATGATGTTGTTTTTGTTAATGTATGAGGCATTGTTTCTGCATGATTTCAATTGTGTTTTTCTTCTTAAAAGAGACATAAATATTTGGATAAGTTAGTGAAGCAATAAGGGAAAAAGGTTTTTTTCCCCCGGGGATAATGAGGCAAGGTAAGCGCTCAGAACCATGTATCTCTGGCAAGTAGTCAGTTTGTTAGGGTCTCAAGAAATAACAAAAGAAAAAAACAAAACAAATTAATGAAACAAAGCCAACTCCTAAAAGTAGCCCCCAAACCTTCCTTGTTCAGTATCATGAAGGAACTTAAATCCCAGGGAGCAATGTCAGTGCTCCTAACTCTGCAATTTGAATGGGATGAGGACTCATCACACTGCCATAAGGCAGCTATAAAACATTTAAAATATATACTTTTCATGATAGGGAGCAGAGGCATATGGCAGTATGGGTTAGTGAGAAGATTCAGTCTGGGTCAGATAAGCAATAACATCCAATAATTGATATTTATCCAAAGACAAGTTAATGGAAGTTTTGAAGCTACCTCTGCCACCTACTCCATATCTCACTGAACAGTTCCAATTTTGACAAGTCCTAGGCATGACACTGGAAGATACTGAGCTTACTTTGATTATGGAATATCCCTTTCCACTGCATGTGTGGCATCATGTTGTGTTGAAATATTCTTGAATCATTGATGCAATGTTGCAGTACCAGAATTTTGATCCCACAGGACAAATCTTAAAGACAGAAACCCTTTGTTCCACTTAATCTCATTTCAGCAGACAAAATGGTAACTAGAATATGGATCATCTTTATATATGAATCTGAATTTTTAATTTAACAAAACTCCACAATAAACAGGCACTTCGCTTTGGATTAGACAATTATCATGAACTGCAAAGCACTAATAAATCACATATACATATTTCCATACACACAAACATGCATTCTTCACACATTGCCATATGTTGACACATCAGACTTTCCCTGCATTGAATAACTGGGCCACCACTTATTTCCCCTCACATCTGTCCGCAAGTTCCATGGCTTTTCCATGCGTATTTATGTCCCTGGCAAGGAAAAAAATGTGCCACCTTTTAAAGGACTTGTTTTCACTAGGAAAAAATGGGTGTTCTTCACTTGAGTTAGCTAATTTGAATGAACTAACATGAGGTAAAAGTTTAGTGAAGGCAATGCAGTTTGTAGTTTTCACACAAGTTAATATATAAGTCAAGGTAAACCCAAAGCTTCCCCCTAGTCTTGAAGTCAACCTGCTAACTCATGGGAAAACTACACACTGCCTTGTTTTCACTAATGGGATGTACTCTCCACACTGGCCCTGCAAGAGCTGAATTAGGCCAGGTGGGCCCAATTAGACTGCAAATGGGGGAGACTTAGGCTGGAGGATGCTAATTAGAAGGAAGCTCACTTGTGACGGAACAGTGGGGATTCTACAAAGCCAGGAGACTGGCAACAGTGAGGGCAGCAGGGAGGAAGCCTGCAGTCTATTTCCTGGAGGTAAGCGAGAAGCAGCCCTAGGTAGGAAGGCGCACAGTAGGAAGGAGCAGATGTGAGAACAGTAAGGTTGGGGTAGATGCAGGCCTTAACTGTTCACTACAGGGCCCTGGATTGGAGCCCAGGTCCACCCTATCATCTGCTGTAGAGAGGTGTTATTAAGGGCAGTTGATATGAAGGCTGCTGGAGTCGCTGCTGGAGTGACATAGTCAGGGCCGGGGGTGTGAGGACTGCCTGACGTGGCTCGTGAAGAGAGACTTTGAAAGACCTGCCCCCAGAAGGAGAAACCATCTAGTGACCTGGCTGGTAGGCTGAGTCATGAAGAGGAGATTGTAGTTCCTGGGATGAGAGAAGGGCCGCAGAGGGAGAAAGAGATGGATTGCAACCTCAGGAAGGGGATTTGGCTTAGTGGAGCTAATACCCAAAACTATCAGGCGGCAGCATTATCCAGCGGTGAGTAGGGCACCCTGTCACACCTTATGTTAGCTAATTCAGGTTTTCCCCTTGATGTGCCTGTATAATTCCAATTACCTAGCAACATGGTGGATTCTTCATCACTTGAATTCCCATAGCCACTAGTGATGCTAGACTCCCCAGAAAGGGCGGGGAATGGGTTGAATGTTGATCTGATCACACCCACCTTTCGCTCAATGGAGTTGCATCCTGCCAAAGGGTGACAAAGCAACTTTCATAGATTCCAAGGTCAAAGGGACCTTTGTGATCTTCTAGAATTACCCCTAAATAATTCCTAGAGCAAATCTTTTAGAAAAACATTCAATCTTGTTTTAAAAATTGTCAGTGATGGAAAATCCATCATGACCCTTGCTAAGTTGTTCCAATGGTTAAAAACTCTCACAGTTAAAAATGTTTGCTTTGTGTCCTGTATGAATTTGTCTAGCTTCAACTTCCAGACATTGGATCTGCTATACTGTTCTCTGATAGATTAAGAGTCCATTATTAAATGTATTTCCCTTGTTGGTACTTATAGATTATAATCAAGTCACCCCTTAACCTTCTCTTTGTTAAGTTAAATAGATTTGAGCTCCTTGAGTCTATCACTGTAAAGCAGGTTTTCTAGTCTTTTAATTCTTTAAGCTCCAAGAGGTATTTTGCCTTTCTGGGCTTGCAAAAACTTCTGTTGGGGTAGTTTACCTCTACAATGCCCTTGACCAGGACGTGGTTTAAAGGCACTGTTTGTTTTTCCTTGTGTTAATGTAAATTCCACTCAAACATTTAGGGAGAAATAAACTCCTTAAATGCTTTGCCATGTGTTTTTCTGTCACTTGGATAAGAGAAACTTGTGTTTTCTTTTGGCACCCTGAATCCAGGTTCTTATTCTTTTTAAAATGAGCAAAGAAAGCTAGAACTTAATTTTTTAACATTCTGAAATATTTAACTGACATTTTCCCTATTCTGTTAAATTCCTTCTGGTCTTTCAAGTCCAGCTTGAACTCTGGAAGCAGAAATACTAAAATACTGTGAGAGAAACTGTTCTTATGGTATTTCCAGCTGCAGCCAGAGGTGGAAATAGTGGAAATTTCATGAGGAAGCCTGTTTTTTGTGAGATTTCCAGACCAATCCTTCCAACTGAAGAACTTCAGGTAATTTGGAAAAGCTGAAAAGATAGTAACGTTCAAATACAATTAAACACAAACTTTGAGGTCCTGATTCTGCTCTTCACAGTAATGTAAATTAAGTTACTCCGTTGAGGTGAATGGAGTTAGACAAGTGTAAAATCAGCATGAAAGAGGAATTGGGTTCAATGGGTCTTTTAAGGGTCTCGCAATTTCTCCTTTCCCAACAAATAAAAAAAGAATTCCTTTATCAATATGTATGGAAAAACAAGAAGAGAATAGGCAAAAATATTTGGAGTCTTCAGAATCCTAGTCTTTCCCCACACTTTTTATCTTCACCCACTCGTTAGATTCTAGAAAACTGAGCATATATCTCACACAAAGGGCTAGATTTTAATCAGAAAATCTTCTGGTGTAAATCCATTGAACAGAAGATTTACATCAGTGTAACTTAAATCAGAATCTGTCCCAAGACTTTTTCAAACCCCATCATGTCATCTGAGTGTTGCCATGGTTTTTAACTGCTTCTGGCCAATGCTTTCCTTGATTGTTAGATTTATCTGTGGCTCTGACTCATATTCTTTCATCCTTTGTAAATCTCTTATGCATATACTTTACTTCTGCTCAGTGGGTATAACTCAGGGTGAAATTTATTGTCTTTGCATAACCCCGCTTATTTGAAGGTAAAATGAGTTAAGATCTCCGGTCTGCCAATTCATTGTCATGGCCCTGAAGGCTCATACTGGCTAAAAGTGCCATAACTGTTACATTTCCAGCTGCTTTTGTTGAACAGCAAAACAGATAAATCTCTATGCAGACAAGTATCTACTTAGCTATATGAGATTCAAATAGAATAATAAAAAAGTCGATAATTCCTGAACAAACTAATCCCATTTGTTTGTTTTAAATCTTTGCTTTGGTTAGACCATTTCTTTTCAAATCAGAAGAGTGGGGAGAAGCAGTAACGCCATGTGTGTCCTTAACTTAACACAAATCCAGCCTATAACTTTTGATTACTTAGAAATGCACAGAAAGTAAATCTAGACAGGATTATGGAAGCCCACAAGGATTTAAGTGAGAGAATATTTGTCTACATGCACTAAAATGTTGACTGAATAAAGAATAGTTTTGAATCACAATGACCATTTATTTAGCTTCCATCTAGTATCCCAGTTTCCATGTTCTCTGGTCTTCTGTGTGCTTCGTAAATAGTATCCTGAGATGTAGCTTAGTAAGAATATTTCTGCGATCTGTAAGTCAATATATGATATATCTTCTCAGTGAATGTTTACTTTTTTATTTCACTTTCTAAGAGGAAGCACTTAAAATATTTGAATATTCATATTTTTATTATTTTTAAGCCATTTCTAGTAATGGGATCCTCACCTGTACACTTGAAGGATGACCAGAAACAGTTGTGCTTTGGAATATCCTTTCTTAACAGCAATTTCCTGCTTTTGGTGCACATCATTAGTATTTTATTGGATATTTTGGAGTTATCCAGCTGCTGTCAAATAGTTAGACTTTTTGTTGTTTAGTTTGGTTTGTCCTTAGTTTATCTCTTCAGAATGTTTTCTTCTTGTGTAGGTGTTTGTTTTAACATATCCTTGTAAGAGACATTGTACATACAAACAGTTTGGTCCAAATAAGTCCCAGCATTCAAATGTTTATTGTAATAGAACCTTTGGTGACACCCTTTTTTGATGTATCAACCTAAGCATCCACTAGGTTCTCATGAACCTCTCTGCCACATCAGGTCTAGCTCAGTCTCCCTCTTCAGGTGTATGACAACCTTTCCTCCCTTTCATCTCTTCTTATCAGTACCTTTTAAAGATGCATTGTGAATCCCAGATTCATGATGGACTCTAGATGGATTCCATATTTAAATGTCTGCATGATCCAGTGTGCGATGCAGTTCTCCTTGTTCTGTCCTCCTTATTTTCATTGGATTCTGTAAGATGTTACCAATTTGAGAATATGGTTTTGTATAAATTTCTTGAGACAGCTATGTGAAAAGACACTTTGTAGTAAAAAAGGATGGTATCCCTCAAGTGTTGTTTTGGGGCCTAAACAAAGCTGTGAAAGAAAAAGTGTAAGTCAAATGTATCACTCCATTTTCACTATGGTCTATTGTGTGTATATTGTATCACGCAAGCTATGTCTACACTACACGATAAGGGTGTGATTCCCCTGATATATTCCCACATATTTGAGCTAGCTCTCATCGAGGTAGTATAAGTATAAATAGCAGTGTAGTTGCAGTAGCATGGGTAGTAGCAACAGAGACATATCTAAGCCATGCATAGTACGTACCCACCAGTTTCAGATGGTTTTGTACTTGGCATGGCTCAGCTGTGTCTCTGCTGCCACTACCAGTGGTATTGTGGCTACACTTCTATTTATATTTGCACCAGCGTGATGAGAGCTAGTGTGAATATGTGTGCATCAGCAGAGGAATCACACCCCTAGCTCATAGTATAGACCTGTAGTAAATTAAAAACTAATTTAGGCTAAGGCCATTCTCCAGCCATCCCCCAGCTGGCATAGGTTAGAGCAGCTTTCAAGGCGTCCCAGCCTCTGTTAAAGGAATGACACTTTATCCCAGGATAAAAGGGAACACAAGGAATTCTGAGTCCACAGTTGTTCCAACCATTCTTTGGCCATGCTGAAGGCATGGCCCACTGTATTTTGTTTTGAGAATAGGGAGGAAGGGATTTTGTACAGAAAGTAAACTGATAAACATTTATCATAGAAGTTGCTATTTATGGATTTGATTCTGCATGGGGATGTCAATGTGAAATTGTTCCTCTCAGTAGTTTTCCCGCTGTTTGGACAGTCCATATTAGAATAACCATTACAAAGGTACTGTTAGATTACAGATTATTACCCAGATTTACCAACGCCTCATTCCAGTGCAAAGGGTTAGTGCCATTCAAAAAAAGTGTGTGGATGTTGGCTGGGACACTTTTTGATTCAGAGCATCTGCTCAGCACCCTTCAGCAGAGGGCTTCCTTCTGAGTCAAGGGCATGCATAATTTAAACCTGCTTCCTCAGAAGACTGACTAGGGTGGAATGTGGTGTGGGGGAGGGAGGGGAACAAGTGAGGGGATCTACATGTGGCCTTCTTCAGGATGCAGGGGGCGAGGTTGGTACAGGGAAATGTAATTTGCAGATAAGCTTGCACAGTACTAGATTAATGTGGATGCAAACCACTGAAACCCCATTAAGTCTGAATTTTGCCCTATATCTTTTTCTCTCTGCAGTATGAAGGTATTTTAAATTCTGTTTGCCTGTATAAAAAGATTTTTCTATATAAAGAATTCTTGTGAATTTTTTGTGTGAGGCTCATTTCTGCAAGAATGTTGTAATTTATAGAACCCCTAAAGCTTGTGTACTCTTATACCACTTCAGCTATAATGTTCACATAATTATTTGTGAAGCAGAATAATGTAATTTTGCCACATTCTAATTTCTGTGCTGTTTTCTATCTCTAAATCCCCAGCTACATAAACCCGTGACAAACAGAGCAAAGCTTCAATTCTTGTTGTGTAGAATGTTATACAAAACGCACCAAAGCTGAACCAAAGGTCCAACCAACCTTGTAAGATGCGCACTGCATCTTGCCCCTTTTAGCAGAACCACCAGCTATGCCCAGAGTGTGTTGATGGGGATGCATGTGCAGGTAAGTTAAAAGAGGCAGTGTGGTCTACTGGATAGAGCCTAACGCAAGGAGTTAGACTGGGAGCAGATCCTCAGCCGATGTAAACTGTCATAGGTCCATTGACTCTTCCACTGACAATTCAAACCCACTGCAGATTTGCACTTGGACTCTGTTCCTTGTGCAGGTTCATTCCTGCTGTGTAACCTTAGGTAAATCACTTCACCTCTCTGTGCATCTGTTTCCCCTCCCACCATTTGTGTATCTTGTCTATATAGAATATAAGTTCTTTAGGGCTGGGACTGTCTCCTACTTTGCATTTGTATATGTGTCAGGGAATGCTAACCTTAAAGTTACACATACAACCTTGCATGTTCACATGCAGTCTTATTACGAGTCTGTCTTTAAGTACGTGATGCATTCTAGTTCTGAAATAATTCATTCTTTCTGCACCTTGGATATAAATGCTTGTACTAAACATCTTGTAGTAATGTCTACAGCTCTGTGCATGCCAGAAAACCAAATACCTTATAGCTAAAATAGACATTACATCACTGTGACATGAAAAGCATCCCAATGCCAGATGACAAGGGGCTCCCTGGTATGGAGTGGTGAGTCTCAGCTGGCCTGACCAGCTCAGTCTACTCCAACTCTCTGTTGTTGCAACCTGTATCTAAAAGGTATCCTGTAAGGTATCATATGAAACCAGCACAGAAACAGTTTTCTTACCTTGTCAAATCTTTTTGTAAACTTTCCCTTTGTTTTTTAGTAGTTTATGTTTAACACAGGACTTGCTTGCTATACTTGCTTTTGCCTTTGCTGCTGCCTGATTGCGTACTTTCAGTTCCAGATGAGGGGTGTGGTTGACCAGTCTGTTCATAATGCTGGTGTTCATAACTCTGAGGTTCTACTGTATTTGGGCAGCGTACTAAAGATAAAATAACAATAGTGTAGAGTAAACAACGACATAAAACATTATGGCACACATAAGATTTTGAATCACACTACAACCAGGGAGCTAAACGGAAGAGGTTTGGGGAGCATATCTCCCCTCCCTGTGGTCTGGTGTAGAAAGAGCACCTTTTACTATTTCAGTTTACTTTGACCACTGATTACAACATTAATTCTTTCTATGACTACAGTGCTATCAGTGTGCTATCATTAAACTATATCTTGTAAATATGCAGTTAGTAGTGTTTTAGAACAATTAAATATTTTGCCCCGGAAACACATGTGCGTACATGAAAAAATTCTATTTTCAGTTCACTTGTATTAGTCTAACTAGGAATATGTTGATGACTTAGCAATGTGACTGCTTAAATGTTGCACATACATTCTTACTTGTTAAAGAAACAGTTTAACAATATTTTGAAAAAATTACATTATTCAGAGAAAGTAATATGTTTAACTTCATTAATTTTAGGAATGGGTCAATTGAAAACAGCTACACTTCTACATAAGAGTTATTCAGAAAATACAGGGCCAAATAAATCCTGCTGAGTACTATTAACAGCTTGCCTGAGAGAGATGAGGTGGATTTGGCTCATACATACAATACGACTCTGTGCATGAATCTTCTCAAGAAACAGCTTTTGATGGACTGCAATAATATATTACTATTCAGAGGTGTCTGTAAAAGAAAAATCCGATTAAATGGATAATACATATGAGCTGAGATAAAATGCAAAACTTAGAGAGAAGAAAACTTATCTCATATAAAGTTGGTAGGACTAAATCCTGAGAAGTGCTAAGCACCTCGGAGCTCCAGATGTACAACAAATGCACAGCAACTCTTAGAATTTGGCTTTTAGTCCAGAAAGATATTTAATGACAATGAGCTTGTGATGATGAAATTTAGTGTAAGTATGTGGCAGTGAAAAAATATTACAAGACACTACATATGTTATAGAAATAATGGTATGGTATTATATTATTTGAGAAATAGTAAACATTTGTGTCAAGACTGTCCTAATGAGAGCTGAGTGAAAACAAACAGAAGTATTCATTGAGCAATTCTGAATCACATTTTGATTTAGCTACATTTGATTCGCTTTTAGGGAAGTTATGTTTGCATGAATGTTTCCAGAAAGTAAATTTTGGATGCATAGCCAAGATTAATTTTACAACAGGATAACTTTGACATTTCCTTTTGAATATTTAACCAAGCATCCTTAACATTCTCTAACCTGCTATGGTATGGTATTAGTATACTATTGTATTTTTCCTACGTATGGATGGTACCATTTTGGTTTTTAAATAAATCCTGTTTCCCTTAGATAAATCTGTAGAGATGTCAAAAAGTGGATTCAGTGTGTGTTGATGGTCATGAAGAGATTATTACAATGATTCAAAAAATTCTTCTTTATGCAAAATATATTATCCTCGCAGCTAGAGTTATTAAGTCTACTAGCAGAATTGGAAAGGGTCACTTGTAGCGCAGAAACAATGTGGACTGTCTTGCAGAGCTTTGGTTCTCCTTTTAGAATTCTGATTCATTTGTATCCTGCTTGACGTGTATTCACGGCATGTTTCAGTGTGTTTCTTTTCTAGTAAATATTGCTTATCACCATTAGTTTTTAGCATTATGGCAGCAGAGATTATACATCCTCTAACCAAGTTCTCTATCTAGGTTTCAGTTTTGATATTGTTTTTTGTCTTATCGTACATCCCTGCATCATTCATTTTGTAGGATTTATGTTTCTTTTTCTCTATAAAAAAACATTCAAACAAAAAATGCAGCTTTCGTAGTTATCCATTATGCTATTTTTTTTCAGTTTGTAACTTCTATTTTGTTTTACACTGTACTATTTGTTCCATGATAGGGTGGTTTGTAGAATGTGTCTAAACAGTGAGGAATTTCAAATCAATTTGAATTAATTTCTTATTTTAATGATGGTTTTAAAAAGATCCTCATTCTTATTATTTTTCTTGTTAGTGTAGTCCAAATATCTGTCTCAAAGTCTTATTTGTTGACATCACATCAGCATTCCTCTGGTCTAAATAGCAGGTTCTTGGCTTCCCTTGTAAGGATGATGTTGATTCAGACTGCAGTTGTTCCTCTTTTCCCTATATCTACTGTGATGTTTAGTAAGTACTCGGGGCAGGTTGGTTGCAGAGACCGTGTAGCCCACTGGCCAGGGTCAGTGTGTGTTTGTGTCCCCCTCGGTGCCTGATGTACAGAAGATCTGACTATTTTACAATCCCCAGCTGCAGAGGCTGGCTTTTTAGATCAAGCTGTAGAGGCTGCTGTTTTAGCTCTGGAAGTCTCTGGTTCAAGAGACCATCTTGCTGTGTCACCCAAGGTGGCAGCCATCACAACAGAACAATAGTCTTATTAACTGCATGAATTGCCGGCTCAGATTGAGGTAAGGTTGCCACCCATCCGCATTTTACCTGAACAGTCCAGTTTTTGGCTTCTACGTCTGGGTGCCATTTAGGGTTGCCAGGTGCCTGTTTTTCAACCAGAAAGTCTCATCGAAAAGGGGACTTGGAAGTGTCTGGTCACCACCGGGTGCGGGGAGGTGCCAGGCCATTAACCCGCACCAGGCCCTGCTCAGTTGGGGTTGCCTCCTTCCTGCAGTCAGGCTCGTTAGGCTGCAGCAGCTCCTGTCCCAGCCCCAGCAGAGGGAGTCCAGCTGTGGGGGGGAGGAAGGTGGAGATGATCCAGTGAGTGATGGGGGGAGAGGCATACGTGAAGGGGGCGGGACCTCGGGGGTCCAGTTACCAGCAATTAGAAAGGTGACAACCTTAGATTGATGCATCTTATGCTTCTGGAAAACATATGGTTCACAATGGATAGGCTCAGAAACTTAACATAGGTATTAGCATAATCAATCCCATACTTGTATCACATCACCCCCATAGCATAGACACCCCCATTTGTATTAGACCTCTTCTTAAAGGTTTTGTTGCAATATGCTGCTCCTTAGACTACAAGAGGTTACCGAAGGCATTCTCTTCCTAGAGTTGCCCTAGGACGCAGACAGCAGAGGATACTCTTAACCACAGTTACATACATCATTCCCAGTGAATGAGCAAGGAGCCACCTTCTCTCACTCATCATGAGCAGTTAACACTGAAAAGAAAATGGTTTCATTTTCTGGAGAGTTTAGTGCCCTTTTGAAAACTTTGCTTAAGTAGGAGTTGTTCTGAAGAATAAGACTAACCAACAAGTAAATATTGTTAAATTTTTCATAGGCTCTAGGCAATCATTATTGTAATACACATTAAAAGAGACATATATCTATCAACTCATTAAAATCAATGTTACTATCCAAATGGATTACAAACATTAAATACATCTTCCCATAAAACATAAATAATGTAGCCCTGTTTTGACCTTTCTGAAAGACTCCATGAAGCTAAAGAGTGTTCATTAATAATGTTTTTGGCTAACTGCCACATATGGGCTGAAAGAAGTTGCCTTATTTATAAACAAGACGACTGATAAACTTCTCTTTGCAAAAACATGGACTTCTACTGTGAACTATTGCATCATGTTGTTTGATTTTCTAAATTTAGAATATCAGAAACCATTATGGATGAAGTTCACCTGCTGGCTGAAGGCCCGGGGAAGCCCTTTGTTTCTCAAAATCCCCTGGTAACCCTGACTGAGGGGAAGGCATGGTACCAGATGCAAAACCTGGAGGGTAAGATTGGTGATAGTCTAGAGGAGAGCCATCTGGATGATATTTGTATGGAATCAGTGATTGGGAACCCCAACATAAGTGATATGTAGGAGTCAATTCTATTATTTTCCAAGGGCTAGAACTGAGAATTTTGGCTAAATGCTCAGGTCAAAGGAGAGCAATATTATTAATCACATTTATTAACACAGTGCCTCTTTAAATAGAGTAGCAGACATTCCCTACCCTGAAGAACTTACAACATAACTAGACAAGATTGGCACAGTGTGGAGTTCTGAATGTAACACTCAAGGAGAGTGAACACTGTGATGGCAAACAAATGCCATATTTGGGGTGGGTTTAATTAGGCAGGGATGGGCTAATTGGAAAGAAAAGTGAAGGAAGCAGGGATATTGAAGGGAAGGCGTGAGGAGAACAGGTCAGGGAGAAAAGCGTGAGAGGCAAGTGTGGAGTGAAGCTAAGTAAGAGACTGAGGAAGGAGAAGGGAGTGTGATCAAAGAAGGAGAAGGGAGCAAAGGGCAGAGACGGTCGAGTCAGAACTGTAGAATGTTCTCTGGATGTCCAGAGAGCCCTGCTTTGGCTAAGTCTGCAGCTGCTCCTGCCGGCTGGAATCTCTGGTTTGTTCCTCCCAGCAGTTTTTTCTCCAAGGCCTCATGGTGAGGGAAGGGGATGCCACCTGGTCCTCATGCCCCTAAAGTGAGAGGATGAATCTCCCTGCACAGGTCTGGTGCTGGGGGGCAGAAGGGGAGGGTTGGCCCCAGCTGGGCCCCATTTTACCCCCATCCCTTTCCCGGTGTAGGAGTCCTTTCTTTGGCAGCTTCTGTAGCTGCTATAACCTACTGGGCTGGAGTTCTCCGGATGGTTCCTCTCTACAGTTTTTCCCCGAGGCCACATGGGGGAGGCACCACCTGGGTCATAGTACCCCCAGTATCTGAGGGGGGATCATAGTCATCAGTAACATCTGCTATGTTTTAAATATGTATTTATGCAAAATAGTTAAACTAGTACATACAAGACTGTGTCTTTCAACTTACACTCACTTTAATTATTTAAGATATTCAGATCTGAGTTATCAACTGTACTCAATATAATTTAAATAAATATAAAACCAAAAGCCCAACAACTTTTTATAGCGATGTATGTTTTAGGAACTGGAAATTGTAAAATCCTAGGTGGAACAGTTCACCCTTCCAGGAGTTCTGAATGCACAAAAAAGCAAGGCTTGCCTATTGCCTGTGGGAAGTGAACATAATTATGACTTCACAGCTGCTTCTCCTAAAAGAAAAACACAAACCAGAAGCTGCTTTTTTGTACTACAGCTAAAAAGGATATGCACAAAGGGAATATATTTATTTCAGAAATAAGCCATTATCAAAGTAATACTGTCCTACAAACGCATGCCAAGCTCATTCGCTAACTTTGGCATATAAGACTGTGAAAGGAGAATACATTTCTACAGCACCTATTAACATTCCAGACCATGGTGGGAAAGCAGCAATGTAAGGAATTTTAGTTACCACAGGTCTGGAGCTATTCAGATGCCTAGGGTGGTTATAATAGTGCTCTTGTACCTTTGCACTAAGACTAAACTCCTTAAATTTGGGATGCTGACTTAATTTTCTAAATCTTCCAGTTCTCATTCGGAGATCCTTTAATGTATATTTAAACGCAGTGAGTTGTCTCTAACCAATTATGCCTCCTATTGTCCCTTGTCAACCTCTGTCTCATTAGGAATGATTACGCAATTATTTCTAAAAGAACATATATCAACAGACATAAATATATCGAGAAATGTATATATTGCTGAGCCATCATCACATCACTTTCTTAACTGCCACACATGTAAAGTGGTAGCACATTGATATTGCAGTTACTGCAGTTGTAGCAAACTATAAGCCACAGAAGTAGCCCATGGCACTTGTGTAAGGGTTACTAAGGTGAGTAAAGCTTTATGCTAGAACTTATCTGCAGTAAATCTCAACAATCTTATGTTTCAGTTGTAAATTCAGAATAACCAGCAATCTTGATATGAAGTGTTCAATGTACAGAAAATCCTCATTCTGTACTTCCTGCATGCTAAGAAACACTTAGTCAAGCAGTACATAATTAGATATTAAGAAATGGAATATATTTTAGAATCTTTTATGAAGAATATTCATTTGCATGACTCATTCATTTGTAAAATACTCATTTTTAATGACGTCTTTACCAGAAAAAGAATATCAACAAAAATGCTTTTCTCATGAGGATCTTATTTTTTTCTGATTGCATGCAGAGACTGTTATACTCACCCGCAGCTCATACATTGCTAACATTAAGTATTCAAAAATGCAACATGTATGGTATAACAACAATACATTCTTTATTTGTAAAGCGAGTCACACTGCTTCAATTCTGCTTCCCACAGTTCAGAACTTTAATAAGGATATAAATAAGCAATTTAGCATATGTGACTTTCTGACCATAGGGTGTTAAATTCCAAGAACTATATTGCTCTACCTTTTTTATTTTATTTGAATGTGTATTCATCATAGTTCTATGGGAAAACATTTTAATTTACAGCTGATCCTGAGTTGTTGTTATATGAATTACGTTTATATAATGCTGATAGCAAAATTATGGGGGAGCAGTTCTTACGAAAGATGATAAAAACATTTTCCACTTAACCTTCAAATGTAGTGGGAATGACACAATAGCTTTGTGGTTACTCTTTAATCTTTGGGGAACATCGGCATATATAACGTAGCTTTAGTTCATTCTGTTCAATACAGTGATGTGTTAATATTTGGACTTTGAAATATTTAACTCCACAAAAAAAGGCCATTGTGATTTGGGTGCGATGATTAATGAGGTGGGGAAACTAGACATATGGAGTTTAATAACACAAAGTGTTCTTTAGGAATGGTCAAAAGAGTTTGGAGTAAACATGAATTAACACAAGCTTTCATTCCAAATCCTGTATATTTTTGAGGCCTGAAAATGTTTAGAAACTTTTTTTTAAATGTAGTTTGATGCACTTTTTCACTCTTTTTTTTTTTCAGACACTCACCCATTAGAATCCCTTGAGAAGAATATTCATTAGGATGACTTTATTTATAAAATATTTTATTTTAATGATGCATTTGCCAGAAAAAAGAAATACATTCTTGTTGCTCTTCAATTCCAAGCCTGACTGGAAGCAAGGAAGTAATAGGAATCTCATGAGAGAGTCAACTCCCATGAGATTTCCAGCCCAACTTTGCCATCGTAGGAGTCTCAGATATTCAGATAAGTGTCTTTTGAGGTTCACCAGTTGCTCCTTTTCACCAGTTCCACTTTGGATTGTAAATTTTTGGCAGTTTACAGGAACACAAAGCAGTATCCATAATTATAAACATATTTTTCCACTTCCAAATAACCCTTTCCATCCTCCCGAAAACATATTTCTGCTGCAAAACTCTGTAAGACAATAGGCCAACATTCCATTGGCCATTTTCATAATTATTATTAATAAAACAAACAAAAACCAGTTTCACACAGGTATGTCCTTCAACCAGTGTACTTAGTATATCGTATGTACTGTCTTTGTCTAATTTAGAATATAAGCTCCTATGGAGATGGTCTGTGATGTCATTTAAGATCTGTGCAATGCTGTGTGCACTGTCAGTGTTCAACAATAATAATGAGAAACTATATGAATCCTGGACATTAGGGGCGTAGGGGTTGTGTGCAGGGTGGGTGTGGTTATCCTTTAGTGGCAAACCCACAGGGAGGTCAAGGATTCACTGCTGCTACTGACTACAGGAGATATTTAGTGCAGTGGATAAGACCTACTACTGTTGCTGCTAGCTGTAGAAGATCTCATTTAGCTTCAGTAACAGAGGCCTGTACTTTTGGAGATAAAATAACAAAGTTCTAGTCCTGGTGCCTCAGATAAATTTTTAATTCATCTAATTGTGTCTGTAGCGCACAAAATTTGTAAATGGAAATTAAATATTTATAAATAAAAGACAAATCTACAGGAGCTTTTAGCATACAAGAACAGTTTATCTACATTAATCCTAAGTGTTCATAAGAAATATTGGGGAAAGGAAGACAAAAAGAGTTCTGTGTGTGTCTCAGCTCTGAAAGCCCTTACTGGACAAACATCTTGTGCATCTGGAAAAAGAAATACGCAACAAAGCAACATGCAGCAGCCCTTATGACGTGTCGATCACATGGAAAATCATGTCGAGGGGAAAAAATGATTAACTCAACCCAGAGAGTTTAGGAAAGAACTAGTCAAAAGCATCTGTTTTCATAGTTCACAGGAGCTTGTGCCATTTCTTTGTTGTGGGACTACTGCTATTTTGCTGCCATGTGCAAAGGGAGACCCGTTCTGTTATATGTTAAAATCATATATTTTGAGCTGAATGTTGTGTAGAAAATCCTCAGAACAGGCCAGATACATCCCTGGTGTAACTCCGTTGGCTTCACTAAATTTAGTGCCTAGCAAAAGGGTCTGTGGAAGAGTTACTACAAATCAGCAAAGTGTCTAGTATTGTCATTAGAGAGTATCACTGTGAGTTCAGGAGATTAAAAAAGTCATTTGGAATGACACATATTTTTGTTTCTGTCAGGTTAAACCGGAAAGGGAAAGGAAAAGAGAAAGAAAGACAGCAAATTTATCTTTTTGGAAAGAAGTTGTGACTTTCTTTATTATGAATCTAAGGAGAATAAATATATGAAGATGGATTTTAGAAAACTAAGCCTTGTTTTTTTCTACACTGGGATTTGCCTCTAGCTCGCCTTTGTTGCAGTCTCAGTATCTCTGCTGTCAATTAACAAGTAAAAGAATGAAAGCCTTTTAAAGAATCAGCTATTAAGTGGCATGGGGATGTGCTTTTGAAACAGAATGATCTGAGTTCTATCCCTGCTACCTCTGCTCTCATGCTAGGCTGGGTTCAGATTTCAGATTCCAAATCAACTCTCTCGAAATTCAGATTTTGGCCCAGCTCTTGTTTTGACATTTCAGAAATACAAAGCACGTATAACAATCAACACTATGTGGTAATAGGCTGGGCATGAAGAATAAGACTCTGTAAGGTAGCATTACTGTGTGCGGTTAAGGTGCTGCTGTGTTGCACCCAGAATTGGCTGCATTGCAGTAGTGGGTAAAGCTATTCCTGTGTAAATAGTTGGTAAAAACACTTTGGGATGAATGTAAATTTTCTATTATGTGTGTAAATATAAATTCATTTATATTATACAAGGGTGCTGACAAGAGACTATTTCCTGGCCCCATAACCTGACCTTAGTCAGAGCTGCAAAAGTAAGATGACAGAGGTCAGTATGCACTGAATACAGTGACTACTATTACAAGAGTGAATTGTTGTTCAGTCTTTATACCTCTACAAGTATTAACAAAAATCCTTCTAGTGATGGACAAAGACCAAGTGTCCTTGCTGATTCTCTTAGATCGATCAGCAATCTTGGACACCATTGACCATGAAATAATATTGATGTACTGTATACCCTAGCAGGAATGGACAGCGGTCCTCATGAGTGGTTTCTATCCTCTTTTAGGGACATCCCACAGGATAGTTATGTGACAGCTCATCTGCCTTAAGGATTCCCTTATGGAGGACTGCAAAATTTTTATACTACAACCCTTCCTCTTCAATGTATATATGAGGCTGTTAAGAGAGAATGAGACAGTGTGGTGTTCAGTACCTTCATTAAACAGATACCTAGTGTGATGTTTTCACTTTATCAGACCCAGATAGTGCGGTTGAACAACTTCCCAATGTCTGTCCAAGATTGAGGTTGGCATGAGTTAGAGGTTTAGCCCAGATAAGACTGAGATAATGTATTTAAGCCATGTGAAGCAACTGGAAGAAATGGCAGTCATTTTTTGGCTCCTTTGAATGGGGAAGTACACCTGCTGACTATTCCTTATGTTTGTAATCAGGAGATTGTTGGATCCCCAATGGCTTCTGGATGTCCAAGTAGCAACAGTGGCCAATAGTACTTTTTCCAATCCCCACTTAGCAAGGAGTTTGCAACATTTTCATTTGGAAATGGATCTCCCTAGTAATTATCCATGTCTTGGTCACCTTAGGGCTGGCCTGCTGCTCAGTGCTTTACATGAGGCTACATGTAAAGACCACTTGGAAACTTCAGCTAGCACATAATGTGGTGGCTTGCAAATTGTTTAGTGGTGCTTCTTGGAGGTAGATGTGACATCTGTACCTCATGATCTGCATTAGCTTCCAGTTTGTTTTGGACTGCAGTACCAGGTGTTGATTTTGATCTATAACATTCTAAATGGTTTATGTTCTTCCTATCCTCCTTATGTAATACCACAGTGTGGTAAACTAAAGCTAACGGTCTTCTGGTTTAAATGAGAGGGAGCTAAAGGTGGGAAATTTTTAGTGGGAGCCCCTTGGGTTCTGTCAGACCATGCATTTTAGTAGAATTCATTGTCTGACAGAACCCAAATCCACTATGGGCAGGGGAGTGATGCTGGAAATCATTAATCTTGATAGGCTAGCGTGAGGTAGAGCCATAATTGACATGGTCTTGTTAAGTGTGTGTGTGGGGGGTTTATTTTACATGCATATATCAGAGGTGAGGACAGGCAACCTTTATAAATATAGGAAATAATCCTTACTAGGGTATTATCAATAGGTGTTTTAAAGAAGTAAAGTTTTGTGGAAAGGAGACATTTAAACGATGTGTAGCTAAGAGTCCAGAACAGAGTTATTTTGCACAGGAGATAAGACACTGTGGTAATGGAGGATAGAAGAAGATATTTGACCCTGAATCTCTGGATACTCATAGCAATATGCAGACTTGGCCCATCGTAACAAATGATTTAATTTCACTAAGTGAGTGTCTAAGTATTGTTTATGCTGACTCTGATATTTCACTGCCAAGAAGTCAGTGGCTATATTTGAGCACAAATGAGAGTCACTTGAAGTTGAGTCCAGGACTTCTACTTTGTGGAGAGCACCACTTAAAGAAACTGGTAGTAGCAGAGCTGAATGTTTTTTTGCTAGATATTAAATGAACACCCATGACTAAACTGTCACAGAATTGGACATCAGTTATGGTTGAGTAGAACCAATCCTACTTGAAAATCAGAGCATGAAAAAGTCTCTTCTCAGTAATTCCCTGGCTCTTGATAAAGGACATGATAATGACCAGGCTGGATAGCAACCATCAGCTTCTGACTTGCTATGATTCCAGCTCAGAAAACGTTACGTTGGGTCTGATACCTACAAATAAAAAATAGCTTAATGACAGACATGCTGGAATTAAACAGCAGACAGTGTTGTGAAGGCACAAGGAGTCATGAAAACCCAACATGTTGTTTGCTCAGCCATCTGCGAACAAAATCATGGTGATTTTCTGTAATGCAGAGGGTATTATAATTGACTACAAACAACTTAAATCTCTAATACTGGGGATTACTGCAACAAATGAATCCAAAGCAAAAGGCTATTAGTGAGAAGAGCACAGGCAAACGTCAGCATTGTATGCTGTTGCTTCACCAAGCGTACAGACCCAGCGTACTGGCATAGGAGGCTGTAGTGTGTGAATCCCAGGAGCTTCCAGAATCCATACACATCTTGATCCTAACCAGCTTCCACCTGTTTCATTGATTACAACTAGAGATTAAACCAATTCAGTCTTGTCCCAATCCTCTGAAGTTTCATTACAAACTCAGGCCACGTACACAAATGTTTGCAAACCTTTTGGTCAATTTGTGCTGAGTTTAATGCAAGTCTGGACCAAGTTTGAGGGGAAGGAGGGATTTGGAGGTCATGTCACTGCTCTGGGACTCAGGTTCAATTCCTGGTTCTACTGTGGACTTCCTGTGTGACTAAAAAGCTCTCTCCTTCATTTCCCCGTCTTTAGAATGGAGATAATATTTTCTTCCACCCTTTTTCATTCTTACCTGTTGTTGATTTAACTCAAATAAAACATACAGTGAACCAAAACTGAAGCTTGTGTGAACTGTGAACTTGGAAACTGCTGAGTTTTTCTGTGTCTTAGCTTTTCTTGTGTTTCTGCACTATCACAAAAGGTTTAACATGAGGGTATCTATTTTTATCCCCTGATTTGTATGATAAACCTAATTAAAATTCTCTAGATTGCTCAAACAGCCCTCTAGTGGCCTCCAGAAATCTGAGTGCTTTAGGGAATTAAATAAAATTTTTAAAAAATTCAAGCTATTTTTTTTTAGTTTGGCAAGTATAGAATATCTGAATGAAAATTGGGACAAATATGTTCAATATTAATGCAAAAAACGGGTGGAACTACAGTGAAAAACAAATTTTCTTTTTCTTTTCCTGTGTATAGGAAGTACCTCAGGCAAGAAACTGATTATAATACATAGTGCACGAAACTGAAATATACATCTAAACCAGTAAGCATGTTCCCTGTCTCTTAATGGAGTAAAATATTCACCTTATATAGACAGAGTTGGGCAATGTAAAGGTCCCCTGTTGTGGGTGGGGCCGGCAGCCCTCCTATGCCATCAATCTCCAAGGGAGGCCACACCTCCCAGCACCTGCATACTGTGGGAAGTCCTAACAAAAAGGGGACAGTCTCCAGCCCTTAGTAGGGCGAACCCCAGGCCCTGGCCCTTAGGCAGGCCGGGCCAAGGAAATGGGGAAAGTCTCTCTCTAGCCCCCAGAAAGGAGAGAAAGCAGTCCCAAAGCCCTGGCCCTTAGGCAGGGCGGGGCAGGCAATGGGAAACAGGCTCTGGCCCATAGCAGGTGATCACCCCTAGGTCGGAGTAGGGAGGGGGAGGCAGGCCCAGCCAACTCCACTGCATCCCAGCCCAGTGCCCTGGCAGTGACAAGTTGTTCCATCACTGGGTCAGCAGGGCTCCAGCCAAAATGCGCTGACTTGGCTTCAAGCCATAACGCAGCCAGACACATGTCTGGTTCCCCTGGGCTTCTTCCTTCCCTGCTTTCCCTAGAGTACCTGGTCCCTCGAGTCGCTCCCCGTTTCCTTGGGATACTCTGCCAGAGGGAAGTTCCAGAACCCCTCGGCCTCATGGCTCGATGGCAGGTCCAGAAACTCTTCGGCGCTGTCAGCGGAGGGCAGCTCCTCTAGGTCACAGGGTTCTGGGGTCTCCTCTGGCTCACAGGGGGATGGCAGCTCAAGTAGTTCTGCCAGGTCACAAGATCCAGGGGTCTCCTCTGGCTCACCGGGCTCATGTAGCTTCTCCAGGTCCTCAGGACCCCAAGCAGTTGGCAGCTCTGGCAGCCTTTCCTCTGGGTAATGGTCTGGGCCAGGCACCAGCACGAAGGGAGAGACGTCCTTCTCCCTCAGCTGCCTTCCCCTTACTGAGTGGGAAGGCCTCCCTTTTATACTTCCTGCCCCACCTTTCTGCCTCCGGTCAGGTGGGGTTGTACTCTCGGGCTCCACCCCCCAGAGGCGATTTGGCTCTCCTTCGCCGTCAATCTCCAAGGGAAGCAGCACCTCCCAGCTACAGGCAATGAGTTCAGAAGTATTAGGCCAGAAAGTATTGTATTTTATTTTGTTGTATTTCTTCATAAGCACAGCAATCAAGCTTTCTGTCTATTATATGCTATTTAATTGCTTTTACTAGCTTTATTTTAGAAAGTGTATTTCATAAATGTCATTTTAGAAGGGCATTTTTGTGTGGAATCTGTCAATACATAGCTTCAACAAACTATCCTCGTGACATTTCTGAACATGAAATTCATGTAGGGAAAAAGAAAAGATTGAAAAAAAAATGTTCTGTCATTATAAAATTTGACATTTGTACATTAAAATAAATCAGTTGTAACTGTTTGAGTTACAGATGTTATTGACTCAAAATAATTAATCTCTCTATTTTATTTAAATTTGAACGCAACTATTGGCATAGGCAAAAATGGGATCGTTTTGGTCTCCCCCGCTTCCCCAACCAACATTTAGAAACTTATGATGCTAGTTGTTCATGCTTATCATTTTAGGATGGTAGCTTGGTTCCCTTAGGGGAGGATCTATTAACAGGGATTCTCTATATCTTAGTATAGAGAAGAGGATGGAAATTGATAAAGTATAGGTAGGAACTAGGAATGTAAAAGGATGTAAAAGGTTAACTGTTTAAACATTTAAACGGCAATCATCAATGGCTCCCGGCTGGAGGAGGAGGGCGAGCCACAGCTGGGATCAGTTCCCAGTTCCCGGTGGGGGCAAGCTGCAGCTGGGCTTGGCTCCTGGTGAGCGGCGGGGGCAAGCAGCAGCTGGGCTTGGTGTGCGGCAAGCGGCAGGGAGGGGGAGCCCAGCAGGGAGGGCGAGCCGTAGCTGGGCTTGGCTCAGCACAGCTCCCCGTGAGTGACGCTCCAGCACAGCTCCCCATGAGTGACGCTCTCTACCCAGCACGCTCGACTCCCGCTCCCCAGCATGTAACCATTTAAACATTCTATATTTAAAAAGTGTAAACGGATTTCAAATTAATCTAATTTTTACATCCCTAGTAGGAACTGAAGAGAACCAGTAAGATGAAAGAGTCTCATTCAGTTACATCACATAATTGCAGACAGCTAAAAAGAGAGACATTTTATAAGGGCCTGTATACAAATGTTAAAAGTTTATATACTAAGATGGGTGAACTTGAGTGTGTGGTATTTAAGTGACGATATTGATATAACAGGCAATACACAGACTAGGGGGAATGATGATAATCGGTGGGACATGGTAATACCAAGGACAAAATATATAGGAATCACAGAGTAGGTTGTGCAGGAGGGGGAGTGGCACTATATGTGAAATAAAACACAGAGTCAAATACAGTAAAAACCTTAAATGAATCAAATTGTACCATGGGCTTTCTATGGATAGAAAGTCCATGCATGTATAATAGGAATAGAGCAGTAAGAATATACTACCAACCACCTGACCATGATGGTGATAGTGAAATGCTCCCATAGATTAGAGAGGCTATGATGTAATAATGTGAGATTTCAACTATCCCCATATTGAGTGGATACATGTCACCTGAGGATAGGATCCATAGATAAAGTTTCTTGACACCATAAATGACTGCTTCTTGGAGCAGCTTTTCCTGCAACCCAGAGAGAGGGGATTTTTGATTTAGTCCTAAATCTAGTCCAAGAAGTGAATATAGCTCAACTTCGTCGTAATAGCAATCATAATATAATTAAATTTAACATCCTTGTGGGCAAGGGTTGGGAACACCAAAGAAGCCCACCCCAGTAGCATTTAACTTCAGAAAGGTGAACTACACAAACATGAGGGAGCTAGTGAAATGGAAATTAAAAGGTATAATCAAAAAAGTGAAATGCTTATAAGCTTCATGGATACTTTTTTTTTTTAAAAACACTATAATAGAGACTCAAATGAAATGTAAACTCCAAAATAAAAAACATAGTAAAAGGACTAGAAAAGTGCCACAATGTCTACACACAAAAAGTTAGAGGCAAAAAGGTATTCTTTGAAAATAGGAAGTTAAATCCTACTGAGGAAAATAGAAAAGAGCCTAAACTCTGGCAAGTCAAGCGTAAAAGTATAATTAGGCAGGCCAAAAAAGAATATGAAGAGCAACTTGCCAAAGACTCAAACACTAACAACAAAAAATGTTTAAGTACATCACAAGCAGGAAGTGTGCCAAACAATCAGCAGGGTCCACTGGACAACTGAGGTGCTAAAGGAGCACTCAAGGGAGATCAGGCCATTGCAGAGAAGCTGAATGAATTCTTCGCATTCTTTTTTCCATGCAGAGAATGTGAGGGAGATTCCCACACCTAAGCCATTGTTTTTAAGTGACAAATCTGAGGAACTGTCCCAGATTGAGGTGTTCGAGGAGGTTTTGGGACAAATTGATTTATTAAACAGTAATAAGTCACCAGAATCAAATGGTATTCACACAAGAGTTCTGAAGGAACTCAAATATGAAATTGAAGAACTACTAACTGTGACATGTAACCTGTCATTTAAATCAGCTTCAGAACCAGAAGACTGGAGGATAGTTAATATGACACCAATTTTTAAAAAAAGCTCCAGAGTCTATCCTGGTAATTACAGGCTGGTAAGCCTAACTTCAGTAAGCAAATTGATTGAAACTATAATAAAAACAGATTTATCAAACACATAGATGAATATAACATGTTGGGGAAGAGTCAGTGTGGCTTTTGTAAAGGGAAATCATGCCTCACCAATCTGTTAGTATTCTTGAGTGTGTCAGCAAGCATGTGGACAAGAACAATCCAGTGGATATAGTGTACTTTGGACTTTCAGGAAGCCTTTGACAAGGTCCAACACCAAAGGCTCTTAAGCAAAATAAGCAGTCATGGGAAAAGTGGGAAAGTCCTCTCATGGCTCAGTCATTGGTTAAAAGACAGGAAACAAAGGGTAGTAATAAATGGTCAGTTTTCAAAGTTGAGATAGGTAAATAGCAGGATCTCCCAGGGATCTGTACTGGGACCAGTGCTGTTCAACAAATTTATAAATGATCTGGACAAAGAGATAACCATTGAGGTGGCAAAGTTTGCAGGCAATACAAATTTATTCCAGATAAGTCCAAAGCTGACTGTGAAGAGGTAAAAAGAGATCTCACTAAACTGGGTGACTGGGGAACTAAATGGCAGATGAAATTTAATGTTGATAAATGCAAAGTAATGCATATTGGGAAAACATAATCCCAACCACACATACAAATTGATAGGATCTAAATTAGCTGTTTCCACTCTTGGAATCATTGTGGATAGTTCTCTGAAAATATACACTCAGTGTGCTGTGGCAGTCAAAAAAGTGAACAGAATGTTAGGAACCATTAGGAATCTGACAGATAATAAAACAGAAAATATCAAAATGCCATTCTGTAAATCCATGGCACACCCAGACCTTGAATACTGCATGCAATTCTGGTCACCTCATCTCAAAAAAGATATATTAGCATTGGAAAGGGTACAGAGAAGAGCAACAAAAAATATTAAGTGTATGGAACAACTTCCGTTTGAGGAGAGATTACAAAAACTAGGACTTTTTATCTTGAAAAAGAGAGCACTAAGAGGGGATATGGTAGAGGTCTATAAATATGTGAATGGTGTGGAGAAAGTGAATAAGGAAGTGTTGTTTACTCCTTCACATATCACAGGAACTAACAGTCACCCAATTAAATTAATAGGCAGCAGGTTTAAAACAAAAGGAAGTACTTCTTCACACAATGCACAACCAACTTTTGGAACTTGTTGCCAGGGAATGTTGTGAAGGCCAAAATTATAATGGGTTCAAAAAAGATTAGATAAATTCATGGAGAATAGTTCCATCAATGGCTATTAGCCAAGATGCTCAGGGATGCTATCCCATCCTCGTGGTGTCCCTAGCCTCTGATTGCCAGAAGCTGGATGTGGATGATAGGGGATGGGTAACTCAGTGATTGCCTGTTCTATTCATTTTCTCTGAAGCACCTGGCATTGTCCACTATCAAAAAAGAGGATACTGGACAAGATGGACCATTGGTCTGACCCAGTGTGGCCATTCTTGTGTTATGTTCTTATGAAAAGGGACAAAAAAAGAAAAAAGTTGAGGCAAAAATTATGAAAATTTAGAGTCTCAGGAAAACTTATTTATTGTCTATGCCAAATTCATGATTTTGAAGTTTGAAAATGGTAAAGTCAGTGGGTCTGAGGAAACTATAAAAATTTATTTTTATTTTTCTGCCTCTTCTCTTTCTGCTCTTAGCTGGGCTAAGATGGAACACCAAAATACTGTCACAGAAATTTTTCAGGTTGTATTTCTGAACATTCTTTACCATGAAAATTCATGAAAAATCCTGGTTTTGTTTGACTTTTAGCTTGGTGTCCAGGCCAAAGAGGTTTGAAAATTTTGAGATAAATTTTGTAGCTATATTTTTGAATGATCCAAACCTCTGAACGACACGTGGTTCATCCATCAGTATTTTAAACCTAAAGGAGATATTACTATCCTTTGAATCTAAATTATTTAACAAAGTCTTCTGTGCAGTTACAACTACTCATTGGGTAATTCCCAAATCTTCCCTTTTTCCCCCTTAACCATCTTAAGTATCTTGAATTTGGTAGATGCCCCACTTAATGTACAGTGAGAAACTGTAAAATTTAAGAATTCTGAGCAAAGGTCCCCAATAAATATAAGTTGGAGGTCTATGTGTTCCATGCTGAATAAATGCATGTGGTAAGTGCTTTGAATGAAGCCAGGAATGAAAGGCAATGATCTGCAGCCTCTGCTTGAACACATGTTTAGATGAGATTTAGGGGAAAACAAGAAAAATCAAAAACGGTTTAAAGATCCAAGGCTACTTTAGATATCAAAGCTGGAAGCAAATGTAAAGTTAAGGTAGCAATGCTTAAATTCTTATGTAACTGCGTAGTGAGAAACATATAATAAAAGAAAAACAGTCATCTTTAGAATTAATAGAGATTACAATCTAAACTATTGCCACAAAATAAATATCCTAGCCTAATTCACCAGAGCCACAGTAAATGCACCAAAGAAAATGGAAAGAAATGAATAGAAACTTCTTGAGGGCAACCTGTCATGGAAACACACAGCACAGTATCATTATAGGTTGTTAATGGCTCACTGAACAACCGGTTTTCTTTTATCCTCAAGTCTTCAGCAACTCCTAAGGGAAACAAAGCACTGAAGCACCCTGTATTAGTATGTCATGGGAGCAAGATGAAATTAACTATAATAATTTATTAAATATCTTTTATTCCATGAGTACAGGTCATCCCCTGGAATTTCAGTGGCCTCAGAATAAAAAGGTAAAACTATAATGATCTCTCAAACCATGTTCTGTGCATTTCTAAAGAAGGGGGGTCAGGGAAAGGATTAAGTGCCAACATCCTATCTTCATTGTCAAATATAGGACTTACATGATTAGAAAAGAAAAGTAGAAGAATATTTATTGGTAGGAGTGCAAACTTGTAAATGTGAATATATTCCGATTTTATCAGTGTTACTTGAAAGCCTCAGATTCGTGATGCTACAGCTAGAGATAATGAACTTACTTATAATTAATTATGTTAAGATTTCATTTATAAGGAAGATGCTTCATTGGGAAATTATGTATGTGCTGGGTTACAAGAACTCCTCTAGCAGCCTATTTTAAAACAAAAGCTCTAAAGAGCCACCTTAACACGGATACTTTTTTGCCTGGACCAATCTGAATTGTAATTTTGTGGCTAATTTAGCTATAAAGAATTTATTGTATTTAGTTGCATAGGAACTGAATGTAGAATCCTGATGTTTCAAATATTTCAATCCTGATTTAGTTTTCTGTGAAATATGGGATTAGTTGGCTAAACTCTGCTCTCACTAATGGTAAAGAAAAGCCTTATCCAAAATCCAATTAAGTTGATGGAAGTCTATATGGATCAGACCCTAATTCCACTGAAGCCAGAAGAGTTACTTTTGACTTTCAGACCAGAATTTGCCCCATAGTTTATTTGTTGTCAGAAATTTCTGTTGTATAAAGTTTTGAGCCAAACAATGCCACTGTACTCCCTGTACAATCCCATGCTGGAGGCAGATCTTTGTAACAAGGGCTGGTAAGTAATTAAGTTACCCTAAATTCATTAATATTGCTTTAATATGTAAAGGGAATAAAGAAATAATTGCTTAGAGACTCAATGATGTTGGTGCTGACCATACTTCATCACCTATACATATATTCTAATGAGTTTATTTTTTCATTTGAAAACATTTTAAACTTAAGGGCTCATCCAAAGCCGATTGAAATCAGTGTGGATTTTTTCATCATCTTCAGTGAGCTGTAGATTAGGTACCTAAAGCAAACAAAAGGAAGTACTTCTTCACACAACACACTTGTTGTGGAACTCATTGCCAGTGGATGTTGTGAAGACCAAAACTATAATGGGGTTAAAAAAAGATTAGATAAGTTCATAGATGGTAGGTTTCATCAATGGCCATTAGCCGAGATAGTAAGGGATGCAACCTCATGCTCTGGGTGTTCCTAGCCTCTGATTGCCAGAAGCTGGGAGTAGATGACAAGATGGATCACTTGATGGTTGCCTTGTCTGTTAACTTCCTCTCAGAAGACAGGTACTGGGCTAGATGGACCATTGGTCTGATCCAGTATGGCCATTCTTATGTAGATCACAAATGGCCTTCATTGAAGAAAAGAAGTTTCAAGATTTAGCACTCCATTTCAAATCAAACAAACTGCATGCTTTGATTAGAGATCAGCCATTTCTAGCCTCTGCTGCAGGCTGAAAAACAAAAAAGCCAGGTTTTGTATATGGGAGGGCTTTACCAAGTCAACGTGGGGAGCACCACTAAAATGGGGACATATAAATGTTTACAAGGAGACCTGTCCAGATGATTTGTGGCATGCACTGCACTTGTATTAAAGGGAGAGAAGAAGAGCAATCTACTTGAGAACAAGAACAGAAAGTCCCCCATGCTCTCATTTTTTTTAAAACACCTTTTTGAGTAAATGTAAAGTTTGGATGAATGCATTTTTTATTCTATATGTCTGGCTGGGTGTATGAGTGTATCTCAGGGTAGAAGAATATTTTGTGTATGTTGGCTTATATGACTGGAGTGAGACAAAGACAGGAGTAGAGATATTCCATTGCTTGCTTCCTGTGACTGAGGACAAAGGCATTAGAATGCTGGAGAAGCAGTTTCATAGAGACACCGGCTAGAGGGACGAATGTAACCAGTCTTCTTGGGAACTAAGGAGGAAGAGAGAAAACTTTAAAAACCCAACAGTAATAGAGAGGTGATTTGACAAGTCACAGCTATAACCACAAAGATCATTCCCAGAACATTTGAGAAAATGAAACCTGCTTGGAGCCCCCTCATCACCACACATACACCCTCAATTAAAACAATGCCCCTGATAGCAGGCAATATAATCTGCATTTTATTTCACTCAGGAGCAAAATAACAAGTTACTCAGGCCTGCGGCACTCATGAGTGATATGGGCCGTGTAATATCTTTTCCATTGAGTTTCCTATTATTAAGCTTGAAATAAGGAGTTCAGAATTAACTGTGACAATGATTTTATCTAGTGTTAGCATCACCATTAGCTTTTGCAGTTTACTGCTAATAAAACTTTAAATTTGCTATTACTTGTAATAACCTTTTTGCCACCTTAGCTGTAGAAATTAGACAAAGAACCCTGCCAAAATGTGGCTAATGAAGTTTTCTAGAAGCCTGGCAGAGCTGGCTAGTAATAGTGACCATTCTTTACAACTTGTTAATACAATAAGGTACAATATTCTGGTCTTCAGTTGATTAATTTAAAGCCTGTTTCTTATACCGGGTGTTAGTGTACGCTTTCACACACACACAGCTGACCGGCAGCAAGTGTCCTGTGTTCACTGTCAGGCGGGATGTTTAATTATAAGGACTGCCATTTTCAAAAAAAGACACATGGGTGAATAGAATTAAATTAATAATTGTCCCAAGACCCTGTGATGGAATCAGAGTTAATGATGTGCAATCCTCAAAAAGTTTCAGGCCGTGTCAATATCACCCAAAAAAAGACTGAACGTTTACTGTGTGTTATCCTGATCTCAGTTACTCTGGTGTAAATCAGGAGTACTATACTGAAGGCAATGGAATTACACTGCAGTGAAACTAGTAGAAGTAAAGTCACAATTAAATCCCCAGTATCTGGAACTTGCCGTATCCTTTTAAAATCTTTTCCCATCCATAGCTTCTTAAGTGGCTTGGGTGAAATCCTAGCCCAATGAAGTCAAAAGCATTGAATCCCTCCTAACACAATCTAATCCAGAAGCAGAGACCATTTCTAAATACTAATGAAATTCACGTATGATTTAATGATAGGCATACCACTGAAAAATCAAAGGCTAAACCCTTGGGGCTGGTTTTGAGCTAATCTACATCTGTGAGACTCCATTGATGCCTGATTTACAGGAGCAAAAACGAGATCAGAATAAGGACCACAATGATGCTGCAAGCCGCTACAAATTAGCACCTCTATGAGTAGTACTTTGAGGCACCATAACCCAGGCAAGAGCTGGGGAGTGGAATGCAAGGAGAGTAAGTGACTGAGCCAGTGATGATGCTAATGTGTCCTGTAGTTCTTTTGTTTGTTTGTTTATTCATTCTCTCTCCCTCACACACATCATCACTTTAGGGTAATTGTCCTTGCTGGTGAAGGAAAAAGTAAGTTTGATGGAAGAAATTGTTGAAGCATGATAGAATGAGTCAGGGAAGAGGATTCACATGTCTGCATTAAAGCTTGCACAGAGATGAGAATAGAAGAAATAAAAGAAGGGGTTGGTCAGTGGAGGTTTCAGGCATTTCTCACTGCTAATCTACAATATCACCACTACTCTACAAAATACACAGTAGATTGAGCAGTTATAAGGTGAAAATTTACATTTAGATGGTCCCAAATCAATTGTGAAATTTGACGTGAGGTTAAGGAATTGATAGATATTAGTTATTGCACTTTCCTTTTTGACCTCTTTTTTCCCCACTTTGTTAGGCTTCCAATTTGGGTTTTGTACTGAGATAAAACTGTTTTTCAGCAGCAAGTTTCCAATGCATCCTCATTATAACAGCACCTCTTTCAAATACCCACAATGTTTGGCTAGCAAGGATACTGTTGTAATAATGATGCAGTGCTCTTGATAAAAATATGCAACTTCCATGCTTTGAGCAGACTTTGTTGTTCTTAGTCTGTTTTATTCTCCTACATACTAAATTATTTTTTTCATTTTAAATAAATGTAGCTAAGTTGCTCAAACACATGGCTCTGTATGGTTAACTGGCCTCATTACCCTGATGCATCATCACAGAGCAATCCCAGCAGTGATGATGATGATGAAGAATGTAATATATTATCTAACAAAGGTCATTCTGATGTTGCTCTTCTCAGTACTGCTGGCAAGAAGCCAGCACTCCCAGCAATATGCTGATAGAAAGTGGATGTAAGTGTTGATAGATAAGCTTGGGTGCTCCTTGAGGGTTCCTCAGCTGTGAAGAAATATTTAATTGGAGGGGCAGCAATTCCAGCCCTGGAGCTCTGTTAACAATAATACTCACAATAAAAATACATTGTAAAATATTACAAATCTCTTCTAATTGGCACAAGGCATTGCACTTGTCATACTTCCAGGTTCAAGGGACAGTTCTGAACTCTCCTTTAAAATCACTGCAGGTAGAGCTTGCATATGATCTCTGACACAGTACCAGAGAGGGGACAGAAAGCTCTGTCCTTGAATAGCTCCACATGCAAAATATGTTTTTCTTGTTAAGAAAAAATCCTATGTCCTCTGCTTCCTCCCCAGAGGAGAAGAGTGCCGGGGGCAGAGGTAGGGACATTAGCAACATCTTATCACTAAAACTAATGCATCCTGAATTGCCAAGAGTTTTACTCTACGCAAATCTTTCTAGTTTGTCATTCATTTTTTTCACAAAAAGTATGTCAGAACTAAGTAGTCACTTAGGCCCCAGTCCTCTAAAAATATATGTGTGTGTGTGTGTGTTTCACTCTAAGCACATGAAAAACCAATGGGACTATTCACGTGCTTATAGTTATGCATGTGTGTACATCTTTGCAGGATCAGGTGTGAGTGGGATCAAGTCTGCCCTCAGGTACACCCATACAGCCCTGGAGAAATCACTCTATGCTGGACCATGCAAATTTCTGCTTTTAATTAAAAGGGATTCTCCTAGAGCTGAGTAAAGCAGCATTGAAAATTACCATCAACACTCCTTTCAGATCTGTCCAGATCTCACAAATGTCTCGAATACATTTTTTGCAACTGTTTTCAACAAAAGTATGGACTTTATATATTTTTGTATGCATAGTATCCTATATGTGGTGGTTCTTTCTATGTGATTGGATACAGCAATCCAAAATATATTAGTATCTTTGAATATATCACCTATGCTATCCACATATTAACCTTCCTCAAGACTAATCCTAACATTCCAAACCTCTGAACACCTTTAACCAGCTGCCATTTAAACAGAAAAATCAGTGACAGGTTTTTTTTTCCATCCTCTTTCCCCACAAGTGTGAAATTTCTACTCCTAAAATTAGTCAGATAGGATGGGTAATGTTCAGTACTGTCCAAGTGGGTTCTAACATCTTGTAGCCTGGGCAGGGCCAGATAGGCCCATGCCTAGACCCCAGCTCTTGGAGATGCATGATGACATCTGAATTTTAGCTTTCATTTAAAAAAAAAAAGTCATGATTGTGGAGCAAAGCTTAAAAATGTGAACCAAGTGTAACCAGCACAGTGATGTCTGCTTCAGTCTACAGAGAGCCTGCCTCAATTGTTCTGAGTAGTGTAAAAGACACCGGGATGTTAATTTCCAAAATCACCTGCTCTGTGAGGCCACCCTCAGAGCAGAGGACTGTGCAAGGCAGCAGTGCAGCACTCTGGGTCTGCGCATCCAAATAGGGACACCCTGGCAACTAGGGTAATTATTGCCCCCTTCTGCATCCTCCCCAAAGAGAGAGGGGGACCCCTATTGCTCCCAAGGGAAGGAGGGACCCCAGCACTTCTGGGGAGAGGGGACCCCCATGCAACTGCCACTGCTTCTGGAGTAATAAACAGATCAGATGGTCTTGAGGACTGTAGTAATAGAAGTGGGATGAAATTTAATAATATGAAGTGCAAGGTCATGCACTTAGGGAAAAATAACAAGAATTTCTGTTGTAAACTGGAAACTCATCAGTGGAAATAACAGAAGAGGAAAGGTCTGACGGGCGTTCACAGAATGACCAAGCCATCAATCTGTGTTCCCTTCAAGAGCACTCCTCAGATCACTTGAAAGCTCATTTTTTTAATAATGGGACTATGCAGGTGAAAGTGTTGATTCCCCCCACCCCCGCCCCCTTTACTTATCACTTGTATCACTGCTTGCATCATTCCATCTTTAGCTGTTTCTGACCCCCATTTGCTCTCCTATGCCTAGAGACACAGCACATGACACTTTTATCAAGTTCACATGTATTTTTACTGCTTGTTCCAGATAATCATCTTGTGTTTTGTCACATGGAGCTTTTCCTCTTGAGTGTGTTTACCGTTAGGAAGTGGTGTCCAGGTTGGAACTCCAGAGTTGCATCATATTTTTGTATTTTCAAAAGTAATAGATATATCCTGAGGGGTGGTTCACCAAGTTCCTTTTTGTGTTTTGCAGTCCGTGGTTTGTGATCAGTTTCTTCTTAGAAGTTCTGACCATAGAGAAAGTCATGAAATCTTGTACATTCATAGGCCAGAATTAGTGCTCCTTTTTCAATTTGTGTATGCATACAAGACTGCCAACCAATCAGTTACAAGACACTGTAGTAGTACTACTCCCAGCCCTCCTTTTGAGGCATTTTGGAAAGTTTTACCTCTTTCAGTGGGTCAAAATATTAGAGCATCAGAGCTAATGTCATAATACATTTAAATCATTAGACGCTCTTTTATGCTTTGGAACCAATATCTGTTTGGTGACCCTGTAGAGGAAATATTTTAGGTGAGTTGTACGAACTGTATCGTTAGGTACGAATTTGCTGGCATAATTCATAATACCTGTCATAATACCTCTCAGCCTTTGGATTCTCTACAGATGTCAGCATCTTCAATATTGCCTGAATCTTGATTCACTGAGTGAGATTCCCTTGGAGGTCAGTCTCTCTCCTGAGCTTGCTATTTCTTTTGTTTGAAATTGACATTTGTCCTTATTCAGTTTAATTTTGTTAGCTCTCGCTATTTGCAGTACTCTCCTCAGTTGTTCCTGATATTCAATGGCCATGCTGCCCCAAATTATTTTGACAGTATGAGAAGCCTTGGGATACTATCTGGTAGTTGGGATACCACTGAGCCCTCTGTCTGACCAGCTTGGGCGCCCCCTCGCAATGTGATGCTGTGACATGCCACAAACCCTTGGCAGGTTTTCCATTTACACAGTCAGGGACCACGCCCATCTTAGTTCAATGAATGCTTTTCAGCCACACACGAACCAACAATAGAGAAACTCCAGCTGGCTCCTCAGCCAAGGACCACACTGTCTACCCTGGTCAAAAAGCACAGAGCAGTGGAGATTATTATGTAGTCCATCTTTCCTTCAAAGTGGAGGGAATATGCAACAGCTTTTGTTACTGTGCAGCTTGTCTAAACACTTCACTCAAAGACACACTGGTTAAGATAAAACATTAAACAAGTTTATTAACTACAGAAAAATAGATTTTAAGTGATTATAAGTGGCAAATGTAAAGAGATCAAAAGTAGGTACCGAATGAAATAAACATAAGATCAGAGTCTAAGTTCAACACACTAACAATGTTTGATTTAGCAAAGTCTCAACCTCGTTAGTTGGTACAAGCAGTTTCTTAAATGCAGACTGGGCAACCTTCCCTGCCTGGGGCTCTCCCTCCTCCCCCCTTTCAAAATTCTTTTGTCTTTCAGATGACTCTTTAAGTGTTCAGTTGAATGGGAGTGGAGCCAAGCGATGATGTCATGTGCCCGCTTTTAGAGTCTGTTTCAGATTGCTAGAACAGTCCAGGCATGTAACATGGCGACTGCTTCCCATTGGTCAAGCAATCCCATTGTGAACATGCCTCCTACAGTGAAGTCTCCTTGTAAGCAATCCTGGATAGTGGAATCTTTCCTTGATGGGCCATTAGCACATCTGGCCACTTCATGGTTGTACCTGAAAAGCTGGTTTAGGTGGTTCCCACCTCACAACATGTTCTAGTAGCATTTACAACAATATTTTATAATTTCACCTATTACAGTAGCACCTAAAATCCAACAGGATATTAATGTTTAGCAGATCAAGACTTTTAAAATAATATCGCACAAGGCATACTTTGTACAGAACATACCATAATTATATGACATTGGTGAATATGGCGGTTTTGGGTGTTGTTTTCAGATACAGGATGTCACAGCCATCTATATACACTTCTGTGCATGCTAAACCCTCTAGCATCTGGCTCATTGCACAGTGAAATACTTCTGGAGCTGAACAAATTCCAAAAGGCAGTCTTAGGAAGCAGTATCTGCCAAATGGTTTGTTGAAAGTGCAGCTCTTTGAGCTCTCTGTGTCCAAGGGGATCTGTCAAAATCCAGTCAATATATCTAAACTGCCTAACACTTTGGCTTCTACCATCTCAGACAACATTTCATTGCTTGTGGGCAAGTGGAAGTGTTTGCTTTTTATGTTCAGCTCCTTGGTGTCCATGCACAGCCGTAGTCCCTCTATTTTTTTCTGTACTATTACTCAATCCCTTGGTTCTTCTATTTGCTGAATGATACCATTTGCTGTTATGTCTTGCAGCTCTTCTTCTAGCACTTCTAGGCTTGTGGAACTTTTAGTATAGCATGTACCACAGGTTGTACATCTTCTCATAACCATATCTTGTACGCTACCAGGAGCACCCATTTCTTTGGAGTACATCTTCAGACGATGCTATTAATAATGTCATATTGGGTTCTATGTTGCCTTTCTTATAGCTCTCTATGGTATACCTCCTCTTAACAAGATCTGCGTAGGCACAGGATTGGGTACTTGTCTCTGTGTAGCACCATAAACACTTACTTTATCATTTTCCCTTTGCATTGAAGTGTCAGAGTGCACTCTCCCAACACCAGAATTGTTCCTCCAGTATAGTTTTTTGAAGATGCTTTTGACTCTTCCACTGTCTTATGCTCCTTACATCTGTATTTCAGTTTCTGTAATCACATTTACTTGTGCCCCATGTGCATCCTGTATGTCACATCTGTGCACATTTTAATTAGCCGAACTTTCAAATTTCCAGCATCCTCCATTAACTGTGCTTAAGAACAGCTCTTCTCCTTCACAAGCGCAATCCATTGCTGCATTAAATACATGCATTTTCCTGCCTTCTCTGAACATCTTAGCATAATGGTAGGTTTATTGCCATTTTTGCATATTTGTCTGAATGCTCGGCATTTCCTATACTCATGCTTTTTGCCACATCACTGGCATTTATTTGTTTTCTGCTTTCCATGTCTTTGTCATTGGCCAGTTAAGTTCTGTGAACTTTTCCCTTGCTGCTATAGCAAAAGTATTCAAAGTCATGTGCTCTGAGCCTTTCTATAGGTTTTCGGTTTGTGCTTCTGTTCTGCTTCTCGTCATGTACATATCGCCATTTCTAGTGTCAGATCCATCTCCCTAACTAATGGTTCATGGATTTTTTTTTATTGTTACACTCCGGGTCAATCTGGTCTTCTATGAGAGAGTCTTTTAATATTGCATGTTCACAGGATTGACTTTTTAATTTTTAAGTCTATGACAAACTTCTCTATTGTTCCCTCTTCATTTTGTGTTCTCATCTTGACCATATATCTCTCTTAAGTATCATTTCTAGAGATATAATTTCAAACATTTTCATTATTTCTGCAAAGCTTTCCTTTCTCTCTCCCTCCCTCCACCCACTCTCCTAATATGCATAAAATGCATTGTATACTTTTAATTGCCTGCCACTGTTAAGAGCATTTGGTCATCCTCCATTTTATTTGTCCCTCTGAATGTCATATATAGTTCAAATTGCTGTTTGAACTTTTTCCAGGCATATTCAGCATTTCTTCTGATTTTCAGGGCTGATGGGAGAATTATGTGCAGTTGCACAGGGTCTATAATAGCCAACTCAGTGTTACTTCTCTCTCTGAGTCTTCTAGCATGCTGTGCCTTCCTCTTCTGGTACCATGTAGTATCTTGCTGATGACAGTCTCTTTGAAGATAAACCTTTTATTATGAACAGCAACTATGTACATAAATAAGGTAACTAACCTTCTACTACTGTGTGCAGTTGTAGCCTACAACTGCCTTGTGCTCGTTGTCTTTGTTTCTGGCCCTAGCAGGTAGTGTCTCACAGGCAACCCAAAAGCTGCATGAACATTGTACAGAAAATGTTCCATCTCTACATTTCCTAGAGGACTTACTCTATAGCACTCCATTGAAAGAGGATAATCCTAACTTCCAAGCTAGTCCAGTGCTTCGACATAGCCCTGTTTGTTCCTAAGATGGCTGACCTTAAAATCATGACTTTATTATGAATAGAAAACCTGTTTTAGGTAAGTTTTAGAGGTTTCAGGGTAACTAAAGGAGCACAAACATCACCATTAGAAGAACTGGAACTTCACAATGTGTTCATTTTCTTCCATGTATTGCCATGGGATTTATAATTTAAACTTCCAAAGCATCAGTGATCCTGTATTTAAAAGACAAACTTCATTGTGTAGTGGCATACCACTAAATTCTAATACAATTTTTGTTTTGCTTTGTTTCATTTTGTGGCTCATTTCTCGCCCTGCACTCCTAAGATCTTCAGTGCTCTGCTTTCTCCCTAAGTCAGAAATGTGTTTTTTTTTTTTTTAAATAAGCACCTGTACTTTGAACCATAAAATAAAATACAGAGCTGAAATCAAAAGAAGGTAAATTACTTTTAGTGCTCTGCAAAGAAACTTTCACTTGGCTATTTCCTGTTTTGAAACTCTAAAAATCAATATAGAAACATATCATATTCTGAAGGCAGGTCATCTGTGCACTAGGTGTTTGTAACAGTCATCTTTGAAGGGGATACTTATGCCCCCCCTGACATGAATCTACAGTTCTTTGCACTAAGTGTCCTGATGAAACTACATTTTTGCTCTGGCTATCCATCTCACTGGTTGTAACTTTTTGCTGTTTCAGACTTCCATCTTCTATAGATTCACTGATAGATCAATATGACAGAAGTAAGATAAAAGTCAATTAGCACTACATGTCCATAAGTCTGAAATTCCAGAAAGCATTTCTCAAGACAAAAAGGATGTACCTTCTGACAGAAACCGCACACACTACTGATCTGTTTTATATCCTGATAGTTTTCTTCTATAGTTTTGCTCTGAACCAGTGATATGTCTGAACATCTTTCTTAATTTTGAGATCCTCCTGGCCTTTCCACAAATTTGGAATGAGTGTTTTCCCCAGAGGCCAAGAGATTTGAAAATACAGTCTCCAGTTCTGAAAGAAGAGAACAGAACACATAGGCTATTAGGCAGAAACAGTAAAAGGAGTGTGCTGACATGCTTCATTTCCTAACCAGAAGCAAGTGCAAAATACTATAAAATAAATTGTGGTTCAAAGCCAGCATGAAACTTTTGCAACATTTAAGCAGGTGATGTGGAAATAAGGAGCTAGGCTTGGGTTCAGTGAAAAATTCAAGAACTTCAATTTCCTTTTAAATACCAGCTACTTGAGGATAGGTGGTAAGTTTATGCATGCCTCTAGCTATTGCTAAAACCAACTTTACAACTAGATTGTGGGGTAGCTCCCAAGCTTCCCTATAGATTAAAAAAAATAACATAGGGTTACGTCTACACTGCAGCTGGGAGCACAGTGTAGCTGGGGGGAGTACAGTGTTACCTCAGTACAAATCACCCTGCATCCCTGCATAGGTACTTGGGAGACTGACTCAAGCTGCTGCCTGTGCTTCCCCCCCCCCCCCCCCCCGGCTACACTGCTATTTTTAGCATGCTAGTTCAAGCAGAGCTAGCGTCTGTCTGTCTACTCCCACTGGAGAGCTCCTCCCCAGTTGCAGTGTAGACACCCTCCTAGAGACATATCCTCATCTTGATAGGAAAGAGGGCAGACATTAATAAAACTGTTGGACTGATAAACAGAATATTGATCCTGATCTTTAAAAATAGCCTCCAATTATGCACTGCTTTTCTGCCAATATTTTAACATGGGATTCCCCCCATAGTGTTCCTCCATAGTCTGTGATAAATCTCATGTTTCATATGTGAACCTGCAGCAGAGAGGAGGCTGAGGGACTGGATAATTTATTCATTTTGTTTTCTCATTTAGATGAAATGTTTCTCATAACCATATCCAAAGAGGGAGGCAACAGCACTGGGCAAACAAACATCTGCTGAAATAATTTCTAGAAGTACTGGCACTTTAATGTGGAAAAACTGTCATGAGTTTATTGGTAGATATGACAGCACTTATCTGATTTGAAGAGTAGGGAATGTATGTGGGGAGACGAAGATGTCGTTAGGTTCTCTACATGCTCTGTATATACCTGCCATCAATCTGGTCTATTCCCAAGGCAAAGCAATTTGACTTTTTGGTGCTATATTTTTAAAAGTTGCAGGGGTGAGTTGTCCTCTCTGGAAGGGAAGATTAAGGAGCATTCAAAGATGTACCAAATTCCCTCACCAACTGAGAAATTACCCCAACCTCCCCTTCAGTTTAACGGGGTCTTAACAAGGACTCTTTCCAGAGCATTAGTGCCTCTAATGGCTCTTACACAGAGACGCTCTCTCCCTGCCTCCCACATACATACTGCTGATGTGATTGGAACATAAACTGCAAGCAGCAAGACTCCGAGATCAGGGAGTAGGCTCACACAGAACATTATATCCATTAATGATGTGTGGGTATGGTCAATATGTGGATACAGGCCAATGTGTCCATAATGGTGCCCGAGGATGGGCTGTTTTTATCTGAGAGACCTGTGTGTTTGTTTTAATGGTTTCTTTCTTTTCTGGCCAGTGCGCTGGAAGCAGAGAGGCCCTAGAATCATGGCTGGAAAGACTTAAGCCTTGTATTTATTTGCCTTTTCCTCTAAAATTTCCCTCTAGAACTACCACCAGTTCAACTCCAGTGGTGGTAACAGTGGCGGGAGTGCTACTGTAGGCAGGCGGGGGTTTTTTAACCACTGTCATTCATATCTGTGCTAAGGAGGGTTAGATGACACAGTAGATAAATTACGAGAGGATAGTCTATACCAGTGCTATTGGGAGGGGAAAATGTTGGAGAAGGTGAAAGAAGGAAAAAGGCAGAAGAAGACTGTTGTGAAGCAGTTCTAGTCTGGTAGATCTTTCTGTGGCCTGAAATTCAAGGGAAAAAGTTGTCCTGAAAATTTTTTTGGTTTAGTGTTTAATTGAACTAACCCCATTTTATTTTATTCAGCTCAATTTGCTGAGACTCTTCCAAGGCTCTATTAGCTCCCACAACCTGCCCTGGTAGGATATGACATTTTCAGCTGACCAGGCTCTTTTTGGTACTGATACTGTTACATTTGAACATTTCCAGTGTTTGTTGCAAATTCAAGGCTCTCCTATATAGCCTGTCCTTTGAAAACAAGGCCAATATACTGTAGTGAGACTTAAATTTTCTGCACCAGAGCTGAGGACCAAATTCTGGTACTGGCACTACACATGCATCCTGTGGCCCTGAAAGTTGGCATTCATTCATTTAAAACTAAAGGTTCAGTCCTAACCCCAAACTACTACGTTTCATTTAAATCAGCTTGGTTGAGTGTATGCTGAACCTGGTTTTTACAGTACACATTGGAATCTGATTCAGCATATCTGAAGACACAACTGAGACCATAGAAAGTGATAAATATTAATAGAGTGAGAATTTCAAATGATAGAACACAAAAATATTCTTCAATGACTCCTCGTATCAATGTCTTGCATGTTCCAAAGCTTAGCGATTCTGCAAGCCATCAACCACTTTCTTATATTCAGTCTCTCCTATTAATGGCAATTTCATTTAAAAAAAACTATCTGAATGATTTTTTAGATGGCAAAAGGGAAGTGCCATTGTTTGAAAACCCCAATGGTATCATAATGAATCTGCACATAAACATTAGATCAAGCAGTCTGTGAATTATTCTGGGAAGTTTTTAAACATGGGCTATATGACATTATTTAAGTATTTATAAATGTCATATCATCTGTTGTAAGAAAAGCTAATAGACTGTTTTTGCAGACATTTCAGCTCCAAAAAAATTGCTTCCATAATCTGTTTCTATAGAATCGGCAAAAGTGGAAGCAGACATATTATGGGTCAATAGCAGTGAAAGGCCTCTGTGCAGACATAAGATTCACAGTCCATTAAGTTTCAGGCCTGCCCTGATATGGATTCCTCTGATGTATTACTATTATATCCTATTTTTGTTGACTCAGTTACTATGTCAGCAAAACCAAACATTTTGGCTTGTGGCCCAGCATCAAGCTGTCTGTGGAGGATGTATTTTTGCCTCCAACACCATGACAGTAATGAGGAACTGGCATTAGTTTGATTTGCATAATTGTGAGCTTCCAACTTAAACTCTGTGTCAGTAGGAGACAACTTATTGTGATGATACCCACAGCACAGTATCCATTTTGTGCTATCAGCATTTATTTATGCAAATTCCATCATTACAAGAGGTCATTTTCCAACCTTCTACCATGAAATTACTTCTCTGCCAATAAACAGTAAGAACACCAGAGGAGAACAGCCAGATAATTTTGTCATCCACATTCATTGGACAATAAGCTGAAAAGGTGTGTGCGTGAATGTTTACAACTAGCGTTTTATAAAAGACTGAGAGCTGCTATGACAAAACTATAATTTGATAGACCATACGTGATCATTTTAGACAAATTCTGTCAAACAGTCAAAACAAACAAACAAACAAAAAACCCCCACTGTCTCACCAGTTCTTAGAGCATTTTTAGGAAAAATGTATGGACTGACAAAAATATTTTGTGTTCCACAGAAGATCAGTAGAATGTTTTCTGTGATAAGAAACAGAACTCTGTAATTTATTCATGTAAGAGATAAAAAGACAGAGTAACAAACTAGGATGTCCCACATGTAACAGCAATCTGAAATAGCAAGCTTCTTTAACACTTATTATCAAAATCATTTGGATCTTGAGGAGTCATAAACTAACTTTCAAGACTCTCTTGACAAAAATGTTTCCAAGGTCATGTTATGTAGCTTATAATTAGTGGTAGATGAGCCTCTAAAGGTTCAATTTGTGAGTCACTGAAATTGCATTGGAATTTACCTTCTCCCTTGACGATCACTTCTAAGTTTAAAGAGATTGGGAATATGTCAACAACTTGAAAGGGATAAAGTTTTAAAGGGATAACAGAAAAATATACAATAGCAGATAATTTTGACCTGGTTGACATCTGACAAAAATGAACACTAAGTGGTAATTAATGGATTTTTTCTTGGCAAGAAGCACACTGAGTACACAGGTGTTGCTATCATCAGTGCTATTGCTGAAAAGAAAGAGCAGTAAATCCTGACACTGGCTTTAACTGTTGTTTTCACAAAAGTTATGAGCAGGAATTTTTCAGCTCAACTACTAGCAGTTAGAAAGACTAAAATGATTGTATAGGGTATGCAAAACAAAAACTACACATGGGCCATGTTTATATGAATGAGGCACTAACAGCTCTTTGTATGCCACACCAATCCACAAATCAAATGTTGTACCACATAGAAAAAGAAAAGTACACTTTGAAAGACTGTAGCATAAATCTGTTTATATACTTGCAAAGGAAAAAGAGTACTAATTAATGAACACATACAGCTGGGAGAGAGCTGACTACCCACAGGTGTGTATTGGATGATTAGCACAACCTTTTTCTGGTTTGTACCTAAATATTTTTACAGTCTGTGCTTAAAATAGGAATACGATCCACTTTCCCAACATTTATGCCATTTCATACTTCCTGAGTGGAAACTTCCTTGCACACAACTCAGCTTAGCTGCCAATATTGTGCGAACGTCAAGTTGGAAAATGAAGCCATGTGATCATAGAGTTTAGGATTAAGGTTAGAAACAGTGTAATTGGGAATTTCAGATGTTGCTTCTGTCTTGTGGTGTATGAACTAATGAGGAAGGAAGTAGTATAGGGAGTTGAGGTGAAAGAGCCCCAGCAAGGCTAAAGACAGTATCAGAGAGGGAAATGGAAAAAGGTTCCATGAGGCTAATGTACTCATAGAAGTGACAAAATGAGGCTAGTGGAAAAAGCTGGAAGTTACAAAAGAGCCTTGTGCGGTAAAAGAACGAAACAGGAGTGACAGACTGTAAGAATGTTAGTCTGGAAGAGGAAAAGAAAGGACCCAAAAATCCATTGGGCAGAATAATGAAATGGACCTAAAGTGTAATGTTGTCAGAAGGGAAGGGAGATAGTGAGGCAGGCAAATACGTACACATGCATTAGAGGGAACTGAAAAATATTTATGGCAGGGGAGGTAAGAGACGCTGTAAGAAATCAAAGAAAGTGGTCAGGGAATCTGAGTCTATGTCTTCACTGACGGCGGCAAATTCGCTGCCATCAGATTGACTTATCTGGATCGACTGAGCGGTCAGTGAAGACCGGCTCAGTCGATCCAGAAATCGATGTATTAAGACCACCTCCTCAAGTGGCGCAGCGCATTGAAGACAGAGTACAGAACAGAAGCACAGAAGTCGACGGGAGTTACTCATGTTTTTTGCATAGTTTGCGTAACTCCGATTGACTCCTGCCGAATCTCTGAGGTAAGTGCAGACAAGCCCTGAGAGACCTAGCCAAAGTAACTGCAAAATGTACCTAGGGAAGCCTAGAGACAGCAGCGAGAGAAACTCTGAGGCAATGGCCTGAGGTGCCAGGGAATGGGAAACAGAGATTAAAGAGTTCATCTGTAGGAACAGAAAGACAACTGCTGAGGAGATTGAGAATCATACAATAGATTGAATGGCTGACAGGTGTAGTTGGAGAAGCTGAGAGATGGAGCAAGAGTCAAGGCTATCTGAGAGCCATGGTTTAAAGAGTTGGGAGATTATGTTGGGCAGCAGAAAGACAGAGGCTGGAGAAACTGACAGTAGCAGCCTGAGGAGCAGACAGAAGCATCTGGAAGAAATGAAAGACAGATTTTTTTCCTACAACTTCACTTTGAAAATAACATTCAAACAGAACAAAACCCCTAATAGTATCCTTCCTAATTTCACTTTTATGTTTTAAAACCGTTTTAAGTTACAAAACAAGAACTTCCTTCTTTTGTTAATTGGATTGATTTATCATATGCAAAAACATTCCTTATGGATACTTTGATTTCATGAAGTCTTACTTTACTTATGAGCAGCCCCAGGCATGACAATGATCACTAATGAATTCTTCCCCTACATCCCTCATAGTGGTTATTTTGTCTGTTCACCCTTTGTGGACAGATGGAAGCATAATGAAATGAACAGAAAAGCCAAGTCCTCTTTTTAGTTGATGACAAAGAAGTCTTGTTGTTTATTGTGAATATAGAATTTACTAAAAACTTTTAATGTATCCTCTATTTGTATTAACTGTGTTATGACATTAGTTTGTCTATCCTGCCTGCCAAGTGTCAATATCTCCAGCCTAACTAAAAGTGACAGTCTGTAGATGATTCAGCAGGCTCTAATTTGTCTGGGTGGAACCAAACATACCAGAATTCAGTAAAGCAGTTTTTCTATAGAAAACATGAGAAGCTTTGAGGGACAGGTCTCAAAAGGTTCAGCAGTTTGATTTGGATAAGCATCCAGAAATTCACAATGCTTTTCTAACTATGTCTGAACTTATTAAAAACACCTACCACATCCATGGTTTCTGAACATGTAGAATTCAAAATTGAAATCCCACAAAAATAAACTGTCTCGTGTGATAACCAGAACCAGGAAGCACAGGAAAAGTCAGAAATACCACAAAAATAACCGTACTAGTGCTGGACAAATTGCAAACTAGGAAAATCACAAACCTCTATCTGTTTAGTATTCCATTAGCTACCTTGTTCCTCACCCTGAGGGCACAAATCCTGTGGTCCTTACTCTGGCCATAAGCCCTTGCATTTACTGCTGAGGTACCCTGGTGACTGGGGATGGATAGATAGATCTGATTTATGTAGAGATGGAACCTGAGTATTAAAGTTTGGATCCAGAGTCTGAATTTCCCCAAGCTTTGGGGAGTGAGTGTGAACTCTGGTTCTGATCTAGTGTTCCAGTGCAGGTCTGTCTCTAATTTAATGATCCATGCTCTGGGGGTGTGTAGTGTATAGCCTTCTTTTCTCTTAATTGGCCTCATGTTCAGTGCATATTGCTTAGCAATCATCCAGACTGTGCTAGTGGGTTTCTGAATGTTCTTTTATCTAAATCAGCAGCATGTGTGAGTGCTTGTTGAAGATTTCAGCCACACTATTCCAATCATTCAAATAAGGCAAAGGCCTTTTTGATTGAATTAAAATCTATGGTCATGGCAATTATAACATAACTAAACTGTTCTAATGTTAGTGTCTCTTTGGTTTTATTTATATAGAATTATTCAGCCATGGAAATGTTTATAAAGATTGCTTAAATGTATTTCAAATATTGAGGTATGGAATGGCAGGGTGAGAAATGGTAGCAAAAATGTGATACTGCGTTTGGGAAAATTTCCTTTTGTGTTTAAATTAGTAAGTTGGTAATTCGGTGACAGCCCTCGCACTGGGCTGAAAATAAGGGCATGATCCTGGAAACCTCATATAAGTATTGAAATCTGTGGGCCAAAAGGAAATACTTCTATTGACCTCTTCAGTGGACTTTGATTCAGTCCATAGGTGTACAGTATCACATTTTGTTTCATAATTGACTCCACTGAAGAAAAAATTTTAAAATACGTTTATGGTTTCTCAACTCTCCGGCCTGGGCTGTCTCTCACAACGCCTTACAAGCAGCAAACCGTTCCAGGCACTGTTATCACTAAGCACAACAGCATGTGGAGCCCCACAACCAGCTAGAGGGCATGAATGTTTACCTGGGTTGCCTCTCACACGGTGATTCTGTTAGCAAGCTACAAACCTCTGGCAGGCACTGCACTTACACAGACATCCACAGGCAGGGACATACTCACCTGAGTTACATGAATACTTTCCCCAGCCATTCATGAACCAACAATAGAGAGGCACCAGCCACTTCCCCCCCAGCTCCCTAGCATTGCATCCCAGAACTGGACCATCTTGCACTGGTCAGAAGCCTGGCCAGCGTAAGTCCATTACCCAGTCTGCCCCTCCCTCAGTACGAAGAGGACATAAACTAGCCTCCGTAAACTGAGCTGATATTTTCTAAGCACTTCAACCAAAACACATTGTTTTATGTAAAATATATAAAACAGATTTATTAACTACAGAAAGAGAGATTTTAAGTGATTATAAGTGGTAGGCATAAAAGATCAGAGTTGGTCACTTAGACTGTGAATTTACTTTAGTTTCTTAAATTTTACAAATTAAACAGGATTTGAATCAAACAGTGTCTCACTCTGACAGATGGTACAAGCAGGTCCTTAATATACAGGTCCTTAATACACAGGCTGGAACTTTCCTCCAGCCCGGAACCTCCTCCCCAGTTCAAAGTCTTTTTCTCTAGATGTGTTTCCAGGTGTTGAGTAGTGGGAGGAGTGATACCACTTTCCCTCTTTTATAGCTTCTTCCAGATTGCTGAAAAAATCGATGCTTGTGATGTAGGGGGCTGCCCCTATTGGCCAAGCAGAGTCCATTGTCTATATGCTCTCTCTCTGAAAGCTCCATTGTACATAGTTCCTAAGATAGTGGATTCTTCCTTTGATGGGTGTTGGTGAGCCATTAACACTATCTGGATACTCCATTGTTATGCCTGAAAGACTGGTTGTGAGTGCTCCCAACCTCACAACATGTTTCAATAACATACACATAGCAGAACTTCATAACTTTACATACAATGATAGTGCATATAATCCAACAGGATATTAACGTTCAACAGATGAAGACTTTATACTTTGTACAAAACATATCATAACTATATGACACTGGTGAATAGGGAGGTTCCAGGGTGTTGCTTTGAGGTACCGAGTGTCACAATGGGTTTGTGTTATTTTCAAGATCTGTGACATTTATGCAATGAGCATAAAATCAATAATAGTAACAACTGTTAAGTACTTATACTTATGGGTGCCAGGGTCATATAATTTTTGGTGGTGCCCCGGCCAGGATGCTGGACCTACATCATGTGGGAGAGGGGTGGGGGGAATGGGCAGGGCCAGGTGTAAGGAGCAGCCACAGCACGGCATTGCTTGGGCCCAGGAGCAGCTCTGGCCAGGGCACTGGGCCCATGTGGGAGAGGGGTAGGACTGAGAGGGGGGAGTGGCCACCGCTGCACCGCACAACTTGGCTGGCGCGGGTCCTGGCCAGCTGCTGAGTGTATAGGGGGAGGGAGGCAGAACGTCCAGGCCACCCTGAACCGCTGCGCTCTGAACCTCCATGGCCGGCCCTCCGGCACCACAGAAATATTGGTGGAGCCGGGCCCACCAATCTCAATGTTGGTGGAGCCCGGGTAAGATGGGCTCATATAACTCACTGCCTATGCTTGTATTTGGTAGTATCTAGTGACCCCAAACAGGATCACGGCTCCATTGGGCAAAACACATAATGAAAAGATTGTCCCTGTTCCAGAGCTATCAGATGCTTTGTACTTGCATTGTGCATTCCATCTGAGAATCTCAAAGTACTAAACACTTTAATTTAGCCTCAGTAACTTTGTTTTGGGGGTGTTTTTTAGGACATCTGTAATCATCTAATTTTAAACTGGTGTAACTTCACTTACTCTAATGGAGTTACTCCTGATCTACTCTCATGTGAGATCAGAATCAGGTGCTATACAAATGATTTAACTGAAGGGGGAAAAAAAGGATACTTGGCTTACCCAAGAGCACAGAGCAAATTAGATCTGAATTAGAACCTAAGGATGAGATTTTGCTTTTCTTTCCACTAGTGCAACTTCATTGATTTCAGTAGGGTTGCACTAGTGTAACTGAGAATAGAATTTGTCCCTAGGAGTTCTAGCAGACAGTTGTGTACACTAACCACCAGATAAATGTCTAATGTGCCTAGACGGATACAAAACTATATAAATAGAGCAGCAAGAATACACAATCTTTGTTCACTAGTTTTTAAAAAATAATCTTGTTTAATTAAAATGTGATTTTACTCTGGAAAGATGAAATCCTGAATTTCCAAATTTTTTGCTTCTCAGTGACTTCTAGTTCAGTTAACAAGAAAACAGGTTTTTTTCCTAAACTATCACCCTAATAATCTCAATGTGGGTCTGAATATTGAGCTGTGTGCTTAGTGTCTCATGCATCATTACCTTAACCTGTCTCAGCTGAGATGTATCAAAGGTGTAGTAAAGTACAACTGAAGTGTCCAGATCTGCACATCTTAAGAAATAAAATCTGCACTGGGATGTATTTAACAATTTTGTTGATGATGCACAAGTCAAAACAGACATGAGTTAATTCTCCTATGTAATGCCACCAGAACTGGGTGAATTGTCAGCAGTGGGGATTGAATCTGGGACCGCTGAATCATAATACATGAGCCTCTACTACACATGAGCCTCTACTACAATGGTCCCCAAACTGGTCCCTCAACCTCCTGAAAGTTCTTCTGTGCCTCCCTAGAGTGGCATACTCCACAGTTTGGGGACCTCTGCTCTACTGCCTGAGCTAAAAGACCCAACTGTTAGTCTGGGCTGTAGCAGCCTCAATCTCTAATAGGCCTAGAGAGAGACAGAGTATCATTCCGAGTGAGCATGGCTTACACCTATATTTGTGCTGACTGTGCTAACAAGAGTAAAACGTATTACAAAAATCCTCTTTCTTTTGTCAGTAACGTTGTTCTATGTAACCCAGAATGCACACAGAGTAGGTCTATTGCGTAAGAAGGTACCATTTTTACATAGTATGGATGAAATCATGGTTGCCATTAAGACAATGGCAAAACTTACATGAACTTCAGTTGAGTCAGGATTTCACCCTAATTGTTCCAGCTATATCTCTTTTATGGCTTGAAAGTATAAAAATAACTTCCTATGTTGCAGATGCAAAATTGTAAGTGCAATAATTTGCACCTACTCTTGATCTGACTTAGACAACTTAGGTTTTAGAACTTGTGGCAACAAACTTCCACGTGAGACTCCCAAAACAGATTAGAAACAATAATTAAGCTTCACAACATCCCTGTGTTATAAACTATTGTTCTTTTAGAAAGGGAAAATGGAGGTACTGAGAAGTGTAGGTGACTTTTTGAAAGTCCCATAGAAAGTTAGTGATGGAGTTGGGAACAGAACCAAGATCTTCTAAGTCCATATCTTCTGGGTTGGTCACATCCATCCCCCAATGTACTTCATACAGAACTTGCAGCAACAAAAGTAATTTTTAAAATCTGTTGCCAGAGAGTTGGCTGAAACAATTGTCTCCCATGTTTACAGCTAGCTCCATAGAACTAATTTAGTCCATTTCTACATAGCATATATGATTGTATGTTTAAAACTTTGTGCCGCAGAGCAAAATGACTTTGCTCTATGTAGTCTCAAGTGACACCCACTAGTAATGGATGTACAATAAAACCTCTACCTGAAAAGACTATTTTTCTTTTCGTTTTTCTGAATCCGCCATTGTTTAAATATTTTTACAGTGATATTTTTACTAGATTTTTTTTTTACAACATGATTTGGAAGAAATATTGTACATTGATTAATCCCAGTGAGGACCCTTAGTTCACGACTGTTATATAATATCTTTAATGTAATATCACAGTGAAAAAGATTTTATTGGTTCAAGTTTCCTAAAACCAAAATTCAATCTTTAATTTAAATCTTCAAATTTAATCTAATTAAATATTCTTACAAGCCCCATTATTCTTATTTCTTACTATATCTATTGCATTTTTATGCTATAGTGCCTTGACATAGTTAAGCATTAAAGCAGGTATAATTTAAATGGAAGGTATTTTTCTTTAGTCATTCATTTCAAAGTGTGTGTGACCCAAATATTGCAAGGTGTTTATAATTTCATCTTTCAACAAGATTCATGTTTAAACATCTTTGCATGTGTGTTTAGAGCACACTATTAGAGTGGATTGTTAATAAGAATGATGAATACTGTTTGATACTTTTTCACCAGAACCTCATTTTACACTATTCTAATGCACTAGAACAGCAGTACACAATGAGGAATAGTTATAGTATGTTTAAAATACTGGTTCATTTGTGCTTACTCCAATGAGTTTTAAACACAAAGGATCAGACCCTGGCCCTGATATAGCTTGGGTTAGTGGGATGGGAGAAGGCATAGGCCTGGCCCCCATGTAAATTAGAGCTGAATCTGGGCTGCTACACTGTGTTGGCTGTCAATGGCCACCAAGGATAGCTATAATAGTTTTGTATAGCTGGGAGGATGAGAGGCCTTTCTCCTAACCATACGACCTGCATCAGTATCTGAAAGAAAGTGAGAGCAGGAGCTGGGGTTGGTTTAGGACAGGGTTCTCAACCAGGGGTACACATACCCTTGAGGGTACGCAGAGGTCCTCCAAAGGGACTTCAGCTCATCTAGATACTTCCTTAGTTTCATAAGAGGCTACATTAAAAGCTCTAGTGAAGTCAGTACAAACTAAAATTTCATACGACTTGTTTATACTGCTCTATATACTATACACAGAAATGGAAGTACCATATTTATATTCCAGTTGATTTATTTCATAATTATATAGTAAATAAGTAAGTAAGAAATTTTTCAGTATTGTATTTTATGTCTGATTTTGTAAGCAAGTAGTTTTTAAGTGAGGTGAAACTTCGGGGTTTGCAAGACAAATCAGATTCCTGGAAAGGACACAGCAGTCTGGAAAAGTTGAGAGCCATTGGTTTAGGAAATGCTACAGGGCCCCTATACCACCATAGGATTCCCCTATTCTAGGGAAATCCTCCACTGCCCTGATCCACCAAGATCAAAGTTCGTGTAGCATGGCTGAGTATTCTGGCCAAGTATTTGCAAGTATGTACTGTTACTGTGCTCATTGCAGAATAAGTAAATTATCTATTTTTAGAGGAAATCTACTGTATTTCTAGTGATTAATGTAATTATTCTAATAAATTGGGTGACACGGTGCTGGAATTGTGTCAGGGCAGAAAGTCAGTATTTTAAGCAGAAGCCAGAATTGCTCTAATGATGTCAGGGGAAACTAGTTTAAGTGGGGTCGTCTTTATTCATGCAGTGTAATCTCAACAGCAGTCACATGTAGGCATCCACATGAGCTCAGGAATTAATGCACATTATTATTTAACTTCAGTCATTTAATACTTACAGGCAGCAAAAAACGTGGTGATCACAGCTATGAAATGCATCACCACAAGGTTTGATAGATTAACTGCGCACATTATAATTGGTATCTCCAATGAATCATGACGTATCGCTGTGTTTTGCAAGCATGTGTTTAATTATATGATTTACAGTTTGCAGAAGGGAAGACAAAGAGTCACTTTGGAGCATGCCACTGCAAGTCAGGAATGCAGTGTAAATGTTGGCTTTTACCAAACCACATCATCATGGGTATTTGCAAAACAGTCAGTATCAATCAGTTAACAAACCAAAGTTTCTGGTTCACTGAACACCAGTAAATGAGACACCTTAGAAGTTGCTTCTGTATCTATAGAGAAAGCATAGGTATGTTTGTCTTACTGAAACTCCATGCCATTTCGATTTGCTGACCTTTTAATCAACACAAAAATAAAGCCACAGAGTAATGCTGAAAATCATGTAACATTTCAGGAGACTAGAACGTGACACAGATACTGTTTTGGGTGATACATAAAAGCTTTATTTCCCAAACGTTGTTTGATATAATTAGTACATTTCCTGTGTATTTTCCTTTTTAAACTAAATGCATGCTACGGACTTATATAACAACAAAAGCTTTTCAGAAACCAGGTGCAAAAATGGTTGTTCAAGATGTGCAATGTAAGAAATTTTTCAGTCCTGAACTTGTCTTTTGGAAGTTTCAAGTTACTATTCAAAACATGTTCCTGCAGTCTATTGCTGTTCACTGACTACTTCCTTAGCCTTGATCAAGTCACATAGACCATTCTGCCTCAGTTTCCCAATTCACAAAACTGAATGTTGGGGGGATATGATTATAAAGTTTATTACTTTCTTATTATTAGCATTAGAAAAAAAGGGCATTTTAACTGCATGGACTGATAATACATAGCCAACTATAAACCATGCATCAGCTTTCTTAGAGAATACGTGGCAATGGACCAGGTGACTTCCTTTTACTTTCAGAAATCAGATATCTTAGAAACAAAATGGTCTTAAAGGATTGGATTCTTCATAAAGTGGGAAGTAGATTTATGTGTTTCCTTATAGTTACCATGAGTTCAGCTAGATGCCATTGTGACATCCCCCAGGGTACAGTCTGGACTGTGGAATTGCTGTGCGCCTTTAACTTTCTAGCTCAGAACACCTCTCACACTGCTGTGCTAGTGAAAAGCAGCCCCTACAGACTTTGCTCTCACACCGCCATTAGCATGTGAAGGCACACCCAACAAAGTTACAGGAATGCTGTCCCAGCCACTCATGACCCATACACAAGAAGACATCCAGAAATCCCCCCTAGCCCCAGCCTTGCACCTCAGAAATGTCTGCCTTACACAGGCCCGCCAATGGGCAGGGAGGCGCAAGGGGGCAATTGCCCAGGGGCCTGGCGATTTTAAAAGAGGTCCAGGCCATGGGCGGTGGGGTGAAAGTTTCCCCTTGGGGAGGCTAGCCCCTTCTCCCACTTCTTCCACCCATGGCCCCCGCTCACAGTCCACCCCCACCCCACCTGTCACTGCATCCCTTCCCACCAACCCACCTCCCCACTTGGTCTCCCTCCTGTCTTCCATAGCCCCAAGGGAATATTTGGTGTTTCCTTGCCACCATATTCTGCACAACTCCAAAACATTGTGATACATAGTTTGAAGGATTCCATCACACAAACCTACACTACTAAGTGGAAAAGATTTACAACAGGGTACAAACTACATCAATTGCATCCTGTTAATGCACAGATTCCTACAAATTTGGACTATTTGATCTCTAAAGATCTCAGAACTCTCAGATCTGGAAAGATACACCTGGCAATGATCAGTGCATATCACCATCTTATCAAAGTCTACATAGTTTTTTCCCACCACACAATGGGAAAATTTCCTTTCTAGGGTTTTTCTGACAGTGAAAAAACTTCCATTCCCCAGGACCATAATTTGGTTCTTGCAGGTCTAATGGGTTCTGCTTTTGAACCCTTAGCAATCTGTTTTCTGCTACTCTTATCTATGAAAACTTCTTTTTGGTAGCAATGATATTAGCTAAAAGAATTGAAGAGATACAGACACTCATGGCTGGACTTCTCTATCTGGTATTCCATGCAAATGAGGTGTCTTTATGGCTCCACCCCAAGTTCCTACGCAAGATAATTTCAGACTTCCATTTAGACCAAATGATCCGTCTGTTAGCATTCCTTTCCTAATCGCATTCTAATCAGAGAGAGTGTGTTGCACATGTTAAATATTTACAAGGCCTTCACCTTTTTATCTGCAAAGGACCAGACCTTTCAGGGCTACTCTGAAACTTTGTATAGCATTTTCTGCAAGAATGAAGGGTCAACGAGCTTCACCCTAAGTGGGTGTTGGGGTGTATTTTTTTTTAAATGAAATAGCTAGTATAGGACACCCAGGTAATATCAGAGTGTATACCACTGTGCTAAGGCCCAGGCAGCCCCTGTATTCCCATTTCAGACATCTTCAAGGCAGCCACTTGGGGTTCAGTCCATACTTTTACCAAGAATTATTTCACAGTAGAAGCATCAATGTTTGATGCTGCTTTTGGCACTGCTGCAGTTTGTTTAATTAGACTCAGAGCACCTGTCTCCTCACATCACCGCTTTGAGGTCACCAAGAATGGCGTATATATGGACCAACTCTTAAAGAAGAGAGAACAGTTACTTACCTTTACAGTAACTGGCGTTCTTCAAGATGTGTTGTCCATATATATGCCACAGCTCACCTTCCTTGCCTGCTACTGCGGAGTCCTGTTACTCAGGAATCTGTGGTAGTGAAGGAATTGAGTGGCATTTGGGCCTGCTCCACCCTTTATTCTCAGAGCGCTTGTGTGACTCTAACATATATTGCTGGCCAAAAGACTCCAATCTGAAGCGCATGGGGCACAAGTGTACAAAGAGTGGAATGTATATGGACATGGCATCTCAAAGAACTCCAGTTCCTGTAAAAGTGACTTTTTCCTGTTTATCAAATACCGCTTTCAAAGAAACATAAGCTAAACTGGGAAAAGGTACTTTTTAACCAGACTAAAAATGTCCACACAGGGAGATATACCATCAAAACTATAGCTGTATAGTTATACTGGTATAGTTCTGCTGGTAAATTTTCCTATGTAGACAAGTTAAGACATTAATGCAGCCTAAGACTGAGCTATCTTTTCCACAGCCTCCAGCCACATTGGAGAACCACATGGAAGAGGAGATTTCAGTGCCATGGAAGATGTGTTGCCTAAATTGGATTAATGCCAAGTGCCCTTCGGATTTATTAATGATGCAAAAAGAAGCATTGGGGCCAAATCCTATAAATGGTTGAGAGCTCCTCCTTGCTCCAGTAGAAGTTGTGGACAGCTAGGGCCTTGCAGGCAGCACTCAATGTATCACAAAATCATACCCTTCATTACTAGCTATGGACAGGGGTCTCTTGCAGGACCTGGTTATCGTTACATAGGAATTCTGTAGATCAATATTAGAAATATTTTGGATGCACCTACTAGAGTACCAGCCTGAAACTGGTGACCTTTTCTGGCCCAGACAAGGCATTTGAAACAAACTCTGCTTTGGGTTGAAGAGTGCAGGCAAGGAAATTGGTGTTTGGGAACTTTGATGGGGAGAGCCAATGGAATAAAACTGAACAAAATCAGCAGAGCCAGCAGAAAATTAAAACTATCCAAGATTGGATGAGAGAATGGATAGTGTGCACTGAGCACTAAATCACAGAGCAAAGCTTTGAAAAGTGCCATTTCATGCATGGAAATTTAACATGGAAAGTTGAAGTGACCAAATAAGGAGCTTTGAAATGAATGAGAATATTTTCACTGTGTTTCGACCTGTAGAAAAACTAACTTTGACCACAGCAGAAAATTGAGAAAACTATAAAAGATTTAGTGTTTTATTTTAATTTTTCCATCCTAATGAAACTGTATCAAAACTAGCAGCCATGATATTACTCTGGCTTTACCGACATGACCAACATTTTCCATACAGATCTCTACTCTTCTCCTACAACATGCTCCTCTTCCCAAAGATGCTACTGGCTCAGTTCTCCTACAGGGCTTGTGAGCATTTCGAGCATATTGTGTTAAAACTGAGTGCATAAAATCAAAAAGAGTTGGAAAAAAGAGTGTTAAAGGTTTATGAATGCTAGTGAATGATTAGGACACAAAGTTTTCTATCTTATCTTACATATGAGCCTTCTTTGATCTTCTTCCCTGCAATCTTTTACATGTTTTATGTGCTCTTGAAATTGTTTTGCTAATATAGTAGAGCAATGAAAGTACCAGTAAAAATCCAGGCCAAGAAGAATAAAGTATGCTCTGATCCTGGAAAGATTTATATATGTGCTTAATTTTATGCATGTAATATTATGCATATAAACTGAAGTTTCTTGGACTATTCCCATGTGCCATGTCAAGCATGTGTGTATGTTTTTGTAAGATCAGAGCATTACACGTCTTCTATATAAGAGCTTAGTTTGTTATCTGTGCCACTCCAGATATATTCTATGGCTTTTTATGTTTGTAGGCTCAGACAAGTAGTATTTTTATGATTAATTAAAAAGTTTAAAGTAAAATAAAAAAAGAAAACTATCCAATCCATGAAAGTAGCATATAGATTTTATGGCATTTTTCATTAAACTGATTAAAAAATGGACTAGAATTAACTTGATAGTAAATGAATGTAGTCATTTTATCACTACCTGCTGATTAAAAAAGTAGAATTGAAACTTATTTGTGCTAATTCATATATAACAAAAGAAAGGGTGTAATAAAATAACTAGCAGTTATTGCTGTAACTATTTCAGCTTATATACATAATTATATAAGAAGTGCAAAGATAATGAAATATGTATCAAAATAGCATGAATGATCCTATTAATCCTTTTATCTCACATAACAGTTTAGGCTTCTTAGCACAGAGTGGGTCAGTGTTAACACTAGTCCCCTTATGAAACATTTAGGCTGAGGCTAAGATAGTATCAACCAGTGTCTCTGCAGGCTTGCTAGTTTTTGTCTCTGTTTGCCTGAGATTTCTTTCCAGTAGGAGTGTTAGTGACTATTAAGGCTAAGGTTGCATAAATTTCCATTCTATGCCTGTCTTCTCTTGTACATGTGCTGATGCTTTTCATGCTGCTCTCAGTCCACAGGAAATTTGAGCAAACATGATTTCAGATGTTTTTGATCATGAGGCAAGGGAGCAAAAAAAACTTTTCCAATTATAAAAAATAAAACTAAAATGTATTATAACCTTTTATTGAAGAAACTCATAGCAAAAGTGATCTCTCAATATATTATGTGAATTGATGGGGACACCTGGGGAGGGGAAAACTTGGCTGGACTTCCCCTGGGTGAAGACAAAGGAACAGCTGAGACCTTTTCCTTTGCCACTGCAGGACCTGTAAGGTGAGTAGAGGTGGACAAAGGGCTCCTGCAATCACCTGTGGAGCTCGGAGAGGGGCTGTCTCCTGAACACTTCAGAAGATCTGCAATACTTATACTGGGAAAGGCTGACAGGGAATGCATGCACAGATCATTTAGGCATGGATTACATTCCTTATATCTGATAGGTACAAAACTATTGTCTTAGCCCCTGTAGATCTTCCAACACAGAAAGGGCTTGAGACGTAGTCCCTGAGAGCTTTGCTGGGTACCTAAAAGAGACCCCAGGCAAAGCCCTCTGTTGCACCTTGGAAACTCAGCAGATGGGAAATGTCCCGGGAAGTTTTATATTGAGAGGGGGATTTTAATTAATTGCACAATTACAGTATTGTCATGAAACAGCTGAACAGTCCTCTTGAGTCCTTGCTGAGTTTCCAAAGAATTAATATCACACAGAAGCAATTCTGTTAAATTCCATTGGATATGCAACAATAATAGAATGTTTAGATTTCACATTAAAGCACACAGGCGATATCTTGAACTGCAACTTTACCTCTGCTCCCTTCTGTACATATTACAACAATGTAACCTTTAATTATGTAGTCAGATGCTACTTATAATAAAAAAGAAGATATCATACAGGGTTTTTTTTGCTTCAACTTTAGATATACATGTAGCATCTTGTACAGGGCAGCTGTGTAAATTACTATATAATTGTAGTTCTTTTGAATTCACCGTGTAATGCTCCGGACCCTAAGCTTTCTTTGCAAAGTAACTAAGCCTCTAGACCTTTGGTTACAAAGATAACCTTTAGAATGTCGAATAAATGTAAGCAGATGCAATAATGTCTGTCTGCATCTGCAGCCAGCTTGAAACAGTAGCTCAAAGAAAAATACACTATGAACTGTCCCATTCATCTCAATGGGTTGTTGATTCTGAATCCTAATGAGGAAAATGTCACAATTAACATTAACATTAATGTCACAATTAATATTATCACTGCTGATAATTTTAGTAGAAACATAAAGTTAACGTAATTCTCTCTCACTCGTGGATGTCATGAGAGACCATAACATAGGTTACGGAGGATAGCTAATTGACATTACGGTTTGCTAGTGTGGGAAATGAAGATTTCATTCCCTCTCCCCCAAATTTAAAGTAATCTCTGCCTATTGCAGAATATGGAAGGAAAAAGAAGGTGTATTCTCTCCCCCTTGCACCATAACCTCAAATGGTTCCATGTTGAAAAAACAACAAAATGGCTCTAATGCCTTCCCTGGTATGTAAGATCCTAACTCTCTCTTACCCAGCTGCCACAAACGCTCACTTCTCCTCAGCAGTTTCTATCACACAGCGATAATTTTTCTTTCCTTTCCTTTTTGAAGAATATATATATATATTGTCCCTGATCCTCTGGTCTGCTGCCACTAATGAAGAAAATGTGTAATTCAAAGATGTGGACAAAATTAATAAAAAGACATACCTTAAAGAGGAGAGAATGTATCCTATAAAAAGGGTAACTCAAGAAAGATCTGATGGGAATTATAATGAAATTAGAGTAAATTTACAATAAAAGAATATGTCCAGATGTTATATGTGTATTTATTTTTAGGAAAACAGTATGACTTTACTATATCACTATGTGAGAAATATGATGTGATCATAGAATGAAAGACTGAATTATAATATATGCACACAGAGGAGCAGAGTTAAGGTTGCATTAGCAGTCTACAGTTTTGCTTTTCCTGAATTTTGAATTATAACAATGCAAATGTAATATGCTATTAACATTAGATTTTTTCTATTACGTTTAATAGAAACAGTGAAGAAAGGTAAGCTTCTGTCTGATGTTACTGCTTTGGAATCCCAGCAGGGACTCATGAGGACTGTTCATCTGTTCCATGACAATATTTTATTCTTGCAATTAATTAAAATCCTTTCCCTGGTACACAACACTTCCTTCATATGCCTGACATGGCATGTGTGGAAGAAAACAAGAGTTGGCAAAGAATCTTAAAAATCTGTGACCAAATGTAATACAATGCAACTGCAGTTATTTAGTTCTGGGCAGGAAACCTGAAGCTTTCAAATATTGTGGTGTTGGATAAATGGGCATCAGTACCCAAGAACAGAATTTTAAATCTGCTGTCTGGTTCTCACAATTTTAGAGTATTAGTTGCATAAGACTTTAGGGGTCTGATCCAAAGACTATTGAAGAAAATGGAGACTTCCATTGACTTCAGTGCACTTTAAATCATGCTCTATGTGGTAAAGACTAATTGAATTGTGAATAATAATCTCTTCAATGCTAAAATCTTAATGCACCCAGTTCAGCTGTGGGAACTCCCTATACATGAAGGGACCTAGCAGAAAGAGCAGAAATTTCCATTCCTACAGAGAAAACAATTTTCTAGTACAGAAGCCTTTAAATAGTGTTTTCTGGTTTTAATTGCTTTTAAACAATAAGTGTTTTCTTTCTGCCCTGCTGTATTTATAAGGGCCTTTTGGATGGGCCTGAGAGCAATGACCCACTTCTCCTTCCTTTCCTTTCTATGACACTATCTGCTGCCTCATTAGTTTCAGTTTCACTGCTGTTGTTGGTGTTAAACACTCTTTTCCAGAGCTTGAGGAGGAGTGTGCAGATGAGCTCCCCCAGAGCCAGTCGTGCAACTGACTACAAAAGGGTGAAGCTGACTGCACAAAAAGAACTGTCCAAGGCACAGAATAAAAAAATGAAAAAATAGAGAAAAATATGTTTCCTATAATCTGGCTGATGTAGTAATGTGAGGAGTTCCTTGTAATAATAGTAGATGCAACATTTTCAGATGGAGATGTAGTTTTCAAGCTCTTATTTCCAGAAAATGATTCCAATTCACTCATTTTTAAATAAACAAACAAAATAATTATTGTGTAGCTGACTTGTTTTCTTTCAGACTGATTTGAGGAATATTTTAGTTAGTTAGTTTGTTTACATATCAAATATACAGATATCGAATTAGTTTGACAAGCAGTAATGATGCTACTTACATATCAAGATTGGGTATGAACTTTCCTAAAGTTCAGGAGTGTTTGGGTCTCTTTGGTGTGGACCTCTTCCTAGTTAGGTACAAGGCAGAAATCATGCTGTGTAAGCAATTCAGCACAGTCCAGTGGATTTTCCCATCTTGGGAGACAGAAGACTGGAGCTCTGTTTCTGACAATGCAATTGACTTACTGTGTGATCTTGACCAAGTGAATTAACCTCTGTCTGCTTCAGTTTCCCTATCTGCATAGTCTGAATAATGATACTTGCTCACCTTTGTAAATCACTTTGAAATCTATGGCTTTAAAGCACTCTGTAATACTTAGAATATATATCACACACATTTTATGTATGCTTGAAGAACTAAGACGAGAGATAAAAAGAAGAGCATTTGGGGGGGAAAAAGGAAAGTAAAGAAAACAGAAATGAGCAGTAGTGGTAAGATTGCTAATAGATTCATTGATGAATAAGCTGTTCCATCACTGAATCAGGATAATTTAGTACATTACTGAAGTCTGATTGGCTGGCATACCCTATTAGATGAAAAAACCATGATTACCTTACTTTTTTTTTAGGTTATCTTTGACCCATATAAAACACTCCATGCTGCGCAGTCTGCTAAATGAAACTTCACTGTGCACTGTTTATCTTCTGATACTTTGATATGTCTTCCTTCAGTGGATCAGCTCCTGCATCTCTCAACTCCACTCTCATCTTTATCCGTAGTACAATAAAGGTTCCATCTCAGATACCCAGAATCACATACTTCATAGACTGAAAATATGTAAAGTACCATCTGCCATGCCAGATAAATATCATGACATTCATTATTACGTTACATTTAATAATCTATATTGAATAAAATACATGTTATATTTTGCTGTATTATAGTTATAGAGCACTGTTTATCTGGAGATGTCCAAGCACTTAATAAAGCTGAGTAAGCATTATTATCCCCATTGTACAAATGGACAGACTGACTGAGGTGGCAGAGTGAGGAACAGAACCCATGTCTTGAGTCCCAGTCTGATGCCCTATACACTAGGCCACTTTCTTCCTTATATCATTCAAGTTTTTATTGTGCTCATCATTGGAGCATCTAAGAGCCTCCCAGTGAAGGGAAACTTAGTAAACATGCATGATGAGGTCCCTGGTGAGCTTCATGAAAGTTTTGTTGTTCTCTATGGTTAAAGGAGACTCTGCTAAAGAATATATATGTTGTAATCATTATGCTGGTTATGGTGAAAAGCTTTATCAAAAAAGAGGGTCTTGCAGCGTGCCCCGAAGGTTGTCCATTTGTAGGTTAGTAACATTTCCTCTGAGAGCTCATTCTGTGACATACATTCAAACCTCAGTATCAGTTGAATACTTTTTTTTTTTATCATAAGTAAGCAAATCTTTTTTTTCTATGGGTTCATTTGCTCAGAGTTATTATTTATCTCAATTTCAGCAAATGTAAGTACAGGACGGTACAAAAAGCCTATTTTAACAGTATATTTACCAATAAATTGTGGAATGCTGTATTGTAAACATATGTGCTTTCCTACAAGGATATTAAATAACCAAGTTTTGCAATATAAAGGCATGTTAATGAGAGAGAGATTTACTCTGTACATTATTCTCTTTTTCCCAACAAAAAACCTTGACTTTCTGTTGCTCATTATCATCTGTTTGTGAACTTAATTCCTTTACATAAGTCTTATTTTCCTATAAGCAGCCCAGAAGGTTTGCACAATGTGGTTTTCTCCAGTAATCTAGTCAAGATGCTTAGAGTAATTTTTTGTATTTTCTTGCTGCACAAATGGACATTGCTATGATGCAGGTTAGATGGAGGGTGATTAAGTCGTAGGGCTTGTTTACATGGCACAGCACTGTGTGCTAGAGGGGTGTGAATATTAAAGTGCACCAACATGTTGCATACTGACTGGCCTGTGTAAACCCTTCTGGCGTGCACTAAAAGTTCCGTAGTGGTTGTTGACATAGTACTGTTTTAACACTTGCTCTAGTACTTGGTTTAAGATACCCATTCCCTCAACAGGAAAGCTAGCCTTGGGAATTATTGTTGTTTATTATTTGTATTATGGTAATGCCCAGAAACCCTAATTAGGATCAAAATCTCATTACACTTGACATTCTAAAAACATATAGGGTATGTGTATACTGATGGCAGCAAAGTCACCGTCGTCAAATCGACCTTTCTTGATCGATTGAGTGGTCAGTGAAGACCTGCTCAATCAATCCAGAAGTCGACGCTTTAAACCACCCCCTCAAGCGGTGTAGCGCTGCATCGATGGGAACGCAGTTCCCGTCAGTGCAGTGCAGTGAAGACGCTGTGCAGAAGGGAAGTACAGCAGTCAATGGGTGTTACTCAAGCTACGCAGAGTAGCTTGTGTAACTCCCGTCGACTGCAGCCGAATCGCCAGGTAACTGTAGACCAGGGCATAGGAGAAATGGTGTTGAGCCATGGCCCTAACACACAAATCTTACATTAGGCCTGGATCCTGCACCTAACACTGGGGAGATAGACCCCTATGCCCATAAGGATTCAGTTAGAGGATCCAGGACCTAATTTAAGACAAGATGCAAAAATGTATATAACAAACAATAGGAGGGAATGGGGAAAGGAAAGATGAGAGTATCAATGATAGGAATGTGGGGTTTTACAGAGTACGTATTGCACAATTTGATGGTTGCTTGCTAGCAAAAGGCAGTTTGCTTTTGACACCTTCAGGAAGTCTCCGTCAAATACTTGTGACTGAAATGGAACAGGTCATTCATATTCTTCCTGCATGAGTTTTTGGTTAAGCAGAACCACCTTGGACCTCTATTTACTAACTTTCCTCCATCTCATTTCTCCTTTTGCATCAGTGCTTTGCTACCATTTATCCATTTGAGTGTTGTGGGTGTGGGAGGTTTATTATGTTTTTATAGTATTTAAATTTTATATATGTATATTGCCCTGCATACCATGTCTTATGTTGGGACACTTTCTCAATAACACTTCATGATTTTAAAGTGGCTTATCCAGGCAACAAAGTGAATTGGGCAGAGACAAAAACAAAACCCATTAGTACCGTCTCTGTCATGCTACTTATTTTTTTGTTTTTCCTTCAAAGAAAGACAGAAAGAGAAAAAACATAAAGTGACATTAAAAAATGAAGTTCATGGACCAAATAAAGCTATATTAAAGCAATATATGTCATATATACAAACTGAGGAATGGCAGAGCATACACAGAGCTGAGGCTGAAACTGAGTTCTGAATGCATCATCATGTCCAGGTATTTTGCTAATAGTCATTTATTAGGGTCCTCAGAATTGGGGTTGTCTTACATGTAGTTCTGTGAGGCATGTTCTATCACTGATCCACAGCACTCAGATCTTCCTATTGAAACCAAAGGTAAGTTCTGTTTAAAAACTGATAGCAGGATATATTCCTATATGAGCAGCAGAGATCAAGATAGAAAAAGGGTGGGATTTTACTCATACCTCTGAATTTTCTGGCTTCTTTCATTTTGCAGAAAGCCCTTAAAATAATTGTAACTCTTTTGTGTTGGAAAGCTTACTCCATTGACATGAACTTCTATTTGCAAATATGTAGTCTAGAAATCCATAAACTGCAAGTATTCACTTGTGAGCCATTAGGACATTATTTGCTCTTCCTCATAAATGTCTTAAATGGGTGTATGGTTTGAAAATTCTAAGTGACAGAAAAATATTTTTGTAGGATAGAGTACAGTCATCTCATTGTAATTAAACCAGTCTGAAATAAGGCCAAAGACATCAGTATATTTATGCTATGTGTTCTGCACTCTCTTTTCAAGTTACTTTGTTAACATAGGGGTGTCTTTAATTATGCAGAACTACAAATGCATTATTGATATTCCATAAACATTAATTACTGTTGTATCTAATGAAGCAGGAAGAAAACATGCTTTCTTGTTGTTTATCAAGACTTACAGTATGCAAATATTAGATATTATCATTACATTGGAAGCTTTGGACCAACTGGTGTGGCAGTTTATATTTAGTGATTTCACAGGTTGATTTAATTCCCATTATGGATTTCACACATTTTCACTCTTAAAACTTGTGTTTGGTATCACCAAAAGAACTCCTAATTATTATTTATATTGCAGTAACATCTAGAGACCCCAATCAGAATCAGAACCCCTTTATACTAGGTGCAGTATAACCATTCAGTGATAGAAGAAATGGCTAGCACAACTCACGGTCATGACTCTTACAGATTAATTCACAATTAGGATGTGCAAAGGTACTTTGTCTGATTTCAAATCCAGGCAATCAGCAAAAAGTCCAAGGTGAATGTTACTGGATTCACATTCTGCTTAGGAGAGAGACTTGGTGGGGGAGGGGAACGAGTAGAGAGGTGGCAGAAAGAAAAAAATCTGTTCCCACCTCCTCCCAAAATCAACATATACCCCTTATAAAATACACTTGTTACTTCCCAGATATACCAAACAGACGATCGACCCTAGTTAAACAAATCCCAAGTGAAGTTATGTCTTAATTAAACTGAACACTAGACATAACGTTTTGCAGTAGGCTCTACTACAGTGAGTCACGAAAATACTTGCTGTGGTTGAAGCAATTTAGCTCTATTCATTTTATTCACTATCACGATATTATTGAAATGAACTCTCAGCATCACTGCGACTTTACCATTGAAAAGTGGAGATAATGGAGAAAGAGAAGCTTTCGAGCTACAGAGAAGCTCTTCTTCAGCACTGGGTAGCTTGAAAGCTTGTCCCTTTCACCAACAGGAGTTGGTCTAGTAAAAGATACCACATCACCCACCTTGTCTCTCTCATATCCTGGGACCAACATGACTACAACAATAGAGGTAATACATGTCAGACAAAATTCAGCTATGGTATAGGCAATTGCAGTTGTCATTAAAGTCCGTAGGAGTTAAGCCTGTTTGAACCAGAGCTATGTTTGGACCATTGTTTCCTACTGACCTGGGATTCTTTAAACATTTGTTGATATTTTGTGAGCAGCTTTTGCTTTTTTGTGTAACCAACTCACTCTGCTTATTCTGCTCTTTGCTATAATTCATTTCTTCAGTATTCTACTGGTCCTAGCAGCATTCATAAGCTGCATCTTAGGGTCTGTCCTTGTAATATCACTCCTCCTCTGTTTCTGTCTGCTAAACAACATATGGGCTATGCCGTCAACAATCTCCATTGGGTTATAGAGAAGCCAAAAAGCTACACAGGAGTCAGGAAGGGAGTAGAAATCAGTCTGCCAATACTGCAGAAGTAGGATCGGACAGCTGGCAGATCACAATATAATATTTTTATCCCACCACCATTAGACAATCAGGCCAGAGCATAGCAACCAGGGGCTGGAGCGGCACTGGGGGTATAAATGGATAGGGGATCAAGGCAGTCCCTAAAAATGCTTGTTTTATATAGAGGCCCTTTCCTTTACCCTCAGGTGGAGATGATACAAGATGAGCTGGCAAATGATGATTTAGTTTGAATTCACCTGGTTTCTTACAGGCTTCACCTACTTCTAACCCAAATCTGCAAAATTGTTCTTTGGCACAACATTGGTCAAACTCCAACATACCCAAATGCTTCTGCAATATTTGCTCTAAAGTTGAGTAGCTTGTTAGTAAATTTGGTAAATATATCTCTGTTAGCTGCAAGTGCCTAACTACGTTCAGTTTGTTTGTGTTTTAATCAGATTTGTCTGGTGGAATTTTTGTCTAGTTACATGGCAACACATGGACTCTGTGTGGAAATATAAATCTGTAGTACTGTAAATGAAGAGGAGAGCGCAGCAGAATGGAAGAATTTTGCCCTACTTTAGCCTGAAGTACAGCCGTAGTGCCAAAACTTTTCATTCTGCACTGCACAACTAAAAGAGAATCTGTAATATAATAGGAAATTATAGTTTGGAGTCTCTTCTGGACCTTTTTATGAGAAGGTCCTATATGAGTCAACAGTGTCACACTGTTGCAAAAAAAAACCTGAACATCATTTTGGGATGTATCAGTAGGAGTCTAGTGAGCAAGACATATGAAATAATTCTTCCACTCTACTCTGCACTGATAAGGCCTCAACTGAAGTATTATGTCCAGTTCTGGGCGCCACACTTCAGGAAAGATGCAGACAAATTGGAGAAAGTCCAGAGGAAAGCAACAAAAATGATTGAAGGTCTAATACAACCTATGAAGAAAGATTGAAAAAATTGAGTTTATGTAGCGTGGAGAAGAGAAGATGGGAAGGGGGAGTGGACATAACAGTTTTAAAGTACATAAAAGGTTATTGCAAGGAAGAGGGTGAAAAATTGTTCTCCTTAACCTCTAAGGATAGGACAAGAAGCAATGGGCTTAAATTTCAGCAAGGGAGGTTTAGGTTGGTCATTAGGAAAAAAATTCCTAACTGTCAGGGTAGTTAAGCACTGGGACAAATTGCCTAGGGAGGCTGTGGAATCTCTGTTTAACCAGTTCTTAAAATCCTCCAATGACGAACTCCTGTCAGGGATGCTCTAATTATTACTTAGTTCTGCCTTGAATGAAGGCAGGGAGTAGACTAGATTACTTATTGAAGTCTCAACACTTCTGTGATTGTTTAGTAAGGATGACACTAAGACCCAGAAATAGGAGAGGATAAACTGGCTTGGTAAGCTCTGAATCTATTTGCAGGCTTGGCAATGCTCATTTTTGCCATTAGTTTGAGGAGCAATGTGCATTGTCACTTATTGCATATTCCAGTGGCAGGAGAGAATGAATAACCCAAACCCAGCTCTATCATTAGAATCTGTAGTATTTAATAACTTTGAGAGGCAGAATTGACCGTGATAAAAAAAGTTGAGGTGCTCTGAAAATACCAAAAAGAAAGAAAGGCGTTAAAAATAATTGTATAGGGTATCTAGATTTTCACAGTTTAAACTTAGCTTGTCATCCACTTTTTTTTTTTTTTAAATAGGAAGATACCAGTCTTAACCAGGGTCCTAGAAAGCTCTAACCAGAAAATGTTGAGGTTTCAGAGAGCCTCAAATTGGCACAATAGGTAATAACCATGAGAGTAAGTAATTCAATCCCCAAAACACCCGCATAAAATGTTTAAAAATGACTTGCAAATTGCTAGTAGAAAATTAGGGAAGCTTTGTCACACACAAAAAAGTAGATGTTTTTTATTTTTAAAATATTTTTGTCAAAATTGCTAAATTAAAAAAATGTGATCAGCTTTTATAACTACCGTACAACACTGTCCTGCTACATCAATGCAATAGTTCTCTTTAGTCATGACAATATTACTTACTAATTGTGTGTAATTCAAGTACTGTATAATTCAAAAACCTAACACAGCTGTCTCTTGAAAACATCATAGTTCAGACTGTGATTAAAACTCAGGCACAGAGAAATAACTGAATATACCTTTCAAACAAAACCTTCATAGGACCTGTTGATGAAAAATAGAGGAAGGTCAAATAAGGATCCCAGACTTGCTTAGTGGCTACAGAATCAGAGGAAAAATCACAGGAGTTTTACCTCTTTGCTGGTGCATATTGTGGAAGAAAGAACATTTGGAGGTACATAAAACATTTTCCTTTGAAAATGAGGTTGAAAGAAATAATCTGGATGTGGTTTAACAGAAGTGTGATTAATGCTGTACCCCAAGAAACAGAGTAACATATGGAAGGCATCAGTCCTTCACTTGTGTCTAGCAACACCCTGAGACAATGGATCAGTATGCAACACAGTTTAAAATTAAAACATGCTTGTCTCCAAACATGTTTAAAATATTGTCCTGCCTAGCAATATGAATGAGTCCTCCCCTCCATTTCCTCTGTCACCTAACCATGGTTTAGCTCCTTCTAGAATACTGACATTGTTAACTTCATTGCTGTGTAACTAAAAAAGTAAGAGCAAAAGAAGGGCCCAACATAGTTACCTGCATCACATTACAAATGGCCTGTGCCATGCAGGAGGTCAGCCTAGATGGTCACAATGGTCCCCTCTGGCTTTAAAATGTATTCATTAAATTGAAAGTGGATTGGCTAATAAATTGACTGCACCTTCAAATCTATGTTAAACAAACGTCACACAGAGACCAACAGGCTGATTTAAATACAGACCGTTCACTTTTAACTAGTCATTACTGGAACTTGAGTTTAAGGTCCTGATTCTGCAAGGTGCTGGGCCTCTCCTGTCCCATTGACTTCAATCAAAGCTGAGGCCACTGAACACTTCAGAGTATCCAGCTTTGTGTCCTCATTCAATATTTTGCCAGCTGCTGGTTACATTGAGCAATGTGGATATTGTGTTGGCACTGATGGGCAGGCTATTCATGTTCTATTGTCTTCCATAAACCAGGATCCAAAGGCCTGTTAGTTCAGAAAAATAATGAAGGGCTTTTTCAGATCAAAACGAATACTGTCAGTTTTTACAATTGTTGTTTGGGCCCACAGCCTTCAAAGAGAAACTTGCAAGGAAGCACAAAAATTGGATCAAGAGCCTGCAGTCTGTCAATGAAATGCCGCAGGATGCAACACGGCAACATAATCAAACGTGATGTGTCTTTGCAATGACATGTCAAGCCTGCAGGATTAAAAAAGACATAGCTTGCTAAATGCCATGGCTAAAAGATGTTTTCAGTTAGTTTGTTAACTGCGTATACTTTAAATGTTTTAAAGACTAATTTTTTAAAACAAAAAATTTTGTATTCTCCAGAATATTTCTGTGACCCAAATATTTTTGTCAGTAAACAGCGTGGAATGAAAAGAAGAAACACAGCTCTCCCAGATATCTCCTTAAATAAGCTATCAATCCACCCAGGGTCACCCCGAAGCTGTAGGGAACTCATCATAGCTATGCAATGCTCATTAAAATCTTTCCTCTAAGAGTAACCACCTAGAAATATGTTGAAGAGCTGGTCAGTCAGAGATGTTGTTGGGAAAAATATTTCCAAAGTGGAACCAGACAAACATTATGGAAAAGATATACTCAACCTTTCTCCAGTTAGCAAAACAGAGATGTATGACAGCAACTAACAAATACACTAGATATTATTATGCCTGTTGGGTAGTTAGAATACAGTAGTGAGAATGCAGTATATCAGTCTTGGTTTATTTCCTTACTCTCTTCATGTTGTTCAGGTGTACAATAAGTGATTGCGCACTTATGATGATTGTCTATTTTGCCTTCTGTCTGCATATGTATAGTAAAATACTTCTCACACATGCTTTCTATCCCTACATTTTCATTTTGGTTTTATCTACCTTTACATAGTTTGTAGTACGTTTTCTGTAATTGCCATATCACAGCCTATGCTTTTATGTAGAGAGACTAATTGGTAAATGTTTGCCACTGTATCTGCTCTATGTTCTCTGTAGTATCATTGATGCTACAGCATAATGTTGTATATAGAGTAAACAGTGGTTTCTGGCTGATATGTTTAAGGCTAATGACTTGCTGATTATCCTTCAAAAAACAAGGTTCTAAAGCAATATTTTCTTCCATTGACTTCTGTTCCTGTATTCATAAAATGCAAGTTTTTGTTTTGGATCAGAATTGTGTACTTGTTGGGCTTTCACACGTGTGTTATTCCATTTCTTAATTGCTTTAATATGATATAAAATATGTGTAAAGGATCATAAATAACATTCTTGTCTAATTCTGTTCATCCCACAACTTTTCCATACTCCAAACCTCCAACATAAAGAGGGAATCGGATGTATTTTGGAGGAGAGGGCCTAAGTGAATTTACTCTTTTTTGTCCACTGCATTCTCAGTGAAATCTCATATAGATTGTCCAGGACTGGTTACTGAAGGAGCTGGTCCTCCCCTTTTAAGTAATTCTTCATCAGAATTTCTGTCATGTAGGAAAGTAAAATGGAATCTTTCTAATATAGTGTCCTACTTAATTCAAGGCAGACTTTGCTACAGTTCCTAATAACATACAAATATAATCTGAACAAGAAAATCATTACCGACTCTATCCGCCTGCATCTATAATAACTCACACCCAGCAAGCTCGCACACTCAAAAGTTAAGCACCTGTGTGTTTGCAGGATCAGAGCCCAGCATGCTAGCTCTGAAATAACAGTAGGGCTACTACAAAACATACCACGTGCCTTATTCCATTAACATGGTGCTTATATTGGTTAAATTAAACCATAATATTAAACTGAAATTTATTTGGCACAAAGGTTCTGTATTTCTAAATTTTCCTAAAGTCAAAATACTAGAACCTGAAAGGAAAAACACAAAGATCAGATTATGTACAGCATGTATATTAAGTGTATTGTATGTATGCAGCTCTCTGTGTGCCTTATAAAGCTTTAACCCAACTTGCCTCCTGTATAAAACAATTTATTTATTACTGAATGCTTAATCAGCACCAAAATGAGTAATCTACAAATACACAAAGAGAAATATCATAGTTAAAGGAATTTATTTGTTGAGGTTTTCATGCAAATAGAAAAATGAAAGGCATATGCATTGATATGCAAAAATGCTGAGTTTACATGAGCAACAAGGCATCAGCATCAGAGTTCTGTTATTCATTTTGTTCAATCACCTGTGAACAGGACCTTAATCTGTAATTGTTTGTGACAAAATGTATTACAGTATGTTTATGTCCTTCAACTTTGGCCCATGTAGCAGTCAGTCACATTGTCTTGGGCAAACTGTGCCTGTGGAAAGCAGCTGAAATCTCTGTCTTCACATGAATGCAAAAGTCCTTCTAAAGAACTCCCTCTGGGAATGTGCACAATAATATCAGAACATGAACTAGCTTGAAGTCACAGACATTGACAGTCACTGCCTATGGGGATAGTGGAGATGGTGGAGGCTTCCTGACAAATACTGTACTTGACTTTTTTCCTTATCCTTTCACAGGACAAGTGTTGCACAAGGGATTACAAAGTCAATGGCTAGTTCCTATTTAAATACCACATGTATTTAGAGTGAGTCTCGCAATGGTAAGAATCAATCACCTACTAATGCTCCATGACTAGGCATGCTCCAAACAGCTCAGCCCTGCATTTAGAAATATATAGTATCATGAGAGTAATATATTTAAAATAAAATGAAACTGATTTGTTTAGGAAAAGCCATGCAGACATGATAGGAAAAAACAAACAGTCATGGAAATTTCAACGGCTACAATACAAACTAGTGACATTTAAAAAAACCCAAACAAAATAACCCAAAGAATTTGAGGTGATTTTATTCTCTTTTAAAGAGAATTCATTTGAGTCTGAAACTTGGTTGGTATTATTCAGAATAAGCTAATCTACTATTTTCCTGAATGGCTAGCTTCTTGGCTCCCATATACAGAGCTGTTTGAAGGTTCCTTTCCGTGGCTCCATGCCAAGCGGTTTGCTGATGGAAATCTGGCAGCTGATACTACTTTTTGGTGTGAAGATACTTGATGGGCTCTGACCAAATACTAGTGCATTCATTAGATTTCTGCAAGACTGTTAGGCTGAATTATATTTGCACGCCTGGTTATTTAATATATGCTTGTTTGTGCAATGTGTTTTTGTTCACATAAATAGCCATTCTTCATTGGTGAAATTCACCCCTGTCTGATCAAGGCCTATGCAGTACTTAAATCTTGCTAAAATCCTATTTTTGAGGGCTTAATTGGGACATATTGGTGGCATCTGCATGGGGCTAAATTTCATTTCATGTAGTCCAATATTCACATGCGAACTGGGGTATTAATGCATGAAACTGAATATTCTCTATTGTTATTTTCTGCTCATTGTTGTTCTCCTGTTTAACATGTTTCAGCCATCCAGTCAGATCATATACCATGTGATTCAGGTGACCAATCACACAGCAAATAACAAAAGCCAAGCACTGAATAGTTGAAACAAATAGTTAGTCAATGCTCCATAGACAGAAATTTGCTTTTATAAATTGTTAGCAAATACTTGTGGCAAATACTTGTGAATAACTAGTACACTTGTAGAAATCAGGATCAGTACACTAATGATTTGCAGACAGAAAAAAGGAGCCAAGTTTGTCATTGTTATTCACAGTAAATAATCCACCAGCTGTACTTTCTTTTCTTCCTAACCTCTCCTAAACTTCTGAGATTTTGAGTATACAAGCATACAGTTTAACCAAGCCTTCTCCTGGAAAAATATAATTCATGTTGTAAAACTTGGGGTGTACAAATTTACTATGAAATACTAGAATGATATGTGGTAACTTCCCCAAGTGTATTTTGAAATTTATCAGGTTTGGAAGTCAAGAAAATACTTAACATATGTTAAAGAATTAAATGTTTTTTATGCACAAATATTGAGCAGATGTTTTTGTGCCCAACTATAATTTTGTTTATCCATTTCATATGGTGTGAGCCACAAAGTGATAGAAGTAGAAGTAGAATCATTTTGTATTTTACATCTAGTATATCTCTTTGTCAGTGTGCTGTTCTTAAATCTGTGCCAATACTTTCCCAAGCTCAATCATGAGTAGATGCCCTAGCTTTCAAGTCTTACCTCCGGGACAAGAAATAAAAAAAATTAAAAACCCAAACAGGTGAAAAGCACTTTCTTATATATGTTATCCATTAGAGTCAAATAACAAGCTTAGAAAATGTTTCCAGCTTGCAGGTGTAGTGCATAATCCAATGGTGATGCTTTACAATAGAAGTCCTATATACACCATACAGAGCAATAGTCCTTGTATTTCTGACTTTTGCAGATATTCTAAGAAGATAATATTCTTTTTCTTGTGAGAGGGTGTCTTCTTTTTGCAGTTCTTAGGGCCAAATCCTCCTCATTTAGCAGTAGGTCCTCAGTTCAGCATGTCTACTATACAACAAAGCAACAAGATGGTTAATAACTGAAATAAGAGACAATCTTTTCTGCTTTCAGTCTGTGAATGGAATTTGCAATCTCAAATGTCTTCTAACATTGAGTTAGTAGCTTTTTAGTAAATAATAAAAAGTCAACTTGTTTCAGACAGACACCAGTATGTAATAGATTCAAAGCTTTACTGTTTTAATTACCTTACGATATTTAATGAGTACATTTATTAGGCAGTTAAAGCCACAACCCTCTCATTTGTTATTGCATTGTGTTAGTTTTCAACAAGATACCTTGGAAAAATGAAAATATTTTAACTGCACAGTTCATATTGATGGTTAATTACATTGCCCCTCTTGACAAGTTTTTTGACACTGGATAAAACATTATCTGAGTTCATTACCACAAGACTCACCTATTTTATCAAATGAGTTGAGCTTCAGTAATTCAGGCAGTGATTAGATGAAGTGCAAAATAGCCCCTGGCCATTAAAGTGTATATTTAAAAGCACTTTAAAACGAATGCACCACTTGCAACAGTATTTTTTGTTTTAGATGTTAGAACATTTTCCAGGATAAACCTTGTAATCTAAGGGAATTGTAATCCTCTTTTAAACATATCATCACTGTGATAGGAAGTCTTTAACAACACTGTCTGTTCCTGGGCATGTGTAAATTCAGAAGAGCCAGGGTTAATGCAACTTTTGCATGGGTTTCAAATCTGTCACACTGGGGTGTTCCAAAGACTGTCTTACGCCTTTGTTCTTACAGAACTACCACAACAAAAGGCATTCCTGTGGCTTTTTTTGGTTTTTGTTTACTGAACATGCTTAACAGTTAGTTAACATGAAAAGAAACTGCTTTTTTTGTGGTGTTTGCACCACAGGGGTCTTTCTTGTAGTATGTGCTGTGTTCATGGAACTCCTCACTGAAAACACTGAAGAAAGAGATACTGTGAGAAAACATTTTCTTGTGGTAATCACAGATGTAAATAATATGTGTCTTTCTTTTGGAAATTCCATGACACAACTTTGTTGTGGTGATAAAGAAATAGGATATGAGAGTGTGAGGCGCAGATCATTTCAGAATAGGAAGACAGTGAGACTAAAAAGCAGAGAATATGGGGACCACGAAAGACATATTGCCAGAAGGTTTAGCAGAACCTTTCTTTTCCTTCTGTGTGTGTGTGTGTGTGAGAGAGAGAGAGAGAGAGAGAGAGAGTTTATTTCTAAATGTAAAGAATATTTAGAAAATTAATGGATGGTGTCTTGAGAAAAAGACTCTGATTGAAATCTGTTTCTTCTTTATATAGGGTATATTTATTGTCCAGATGAACTATTATGCTTGACCAAAACCAATCCTCTCATTTCTATTTTAAAACTGATTATTTTTACTGATAGGTAAACTCTGATTATACAAATGTCTGAGGTTTGTGATGCTGGAGCTTCTCCATGCTTCTGGAGCTCCTGTTCTGCAGCTTTGCTCCCCTGCAGTCAGGCTCCATTCCTGCGGAGCACTGAAGCTCTGCACAAGCTCGTCTCCGGTGCTAGGAGCCTGGGAAGCTTCTCAGCTGCTGATCATCGGTGGCTCTGTAGAACTTATACTAGGCTCTCTTGAGGACTGACACACAAACTCCACTTCTGAACTCATTTGGTATTGGTTTTTAATGGCTGCAGTTTGTTTATACTAACCAGTAGCTTAACAGACCTGTTGCCAGTAGGAACCAATATAAAATTTCCAGTGGGAATTTCTACTAGAGAGAAGGGCTGAGAAATTGATCACAAGAGAATTGAAAGGAGGCAGTATCATATCAACATCCACATCACTAACACAAAGCAGATGAATGTGGAGTATGCTGCTGTTTTGGATTGCACCCTGTTGATATGACTTATTTCAGTGCTAAAATTTTTGCTTTACCCCTTTCTTCTCCCGTGCCCAGGACTGTTTTTGATTCTCTGCTCTATTCCCTCATTCAGCTGTACTATTATTTCTTTGATTCAAATGAACTTTACCCAGTGAGGAAGCAAAATAAACGAAGAACTCTGTTTCACTTTGCTGTATTTCTTTAATTGGTTTTGTCAACAAATGAATGCCTAAACTTTCGCCTTTTTACTCACTCCCAGCAAGTCTGGGCTTTTAAGGGTTACTGTGGTGCCTCAGGATTCATGTTCAGAGCATCCTTTTTGAATTTGTAGCCTCTCATCTAACATTGAAAATACATGCCATGTGCTACTGGCAGCATCAAAGGCTACAGTCTCTTGGCCTCTTAGAAGCAGAAAGTTCTCAGTGTTCACCATTAAGGATGTTAGTTGCTTTACATTTTCAGGCTTCAGACTCACCCTTGGTAAGCAAAAATGTGCCCAGTTGCACTGACAATGCATTCTAAGTACTGGAGGGAGCACAGTTTAAATATTTGATAGTGGTTGTTGTCATAGCTCACCAGAGTTTTCATTTTTAAAACCAATTTTATTAAGTTGTTCTCCCCACACACACCCTGCTCCCCAATCTTGCTCGTGTTTTATTCTCAGGCTTCCACCAGCCAAGCTGGCAATGTTATGACAGTAGGTATATCTAGTCTGTCAGCTTTTGAAACAGGAACAATTTGTTATTCCTCTAATCTGAACATTGGTTTGGGTGTATCTGCCCTTCAAGTGCTTTCATTCAGTTAGTGCAGGTAACCATATCAGTGAAGATGTGGTGACATGAGCTTCAGCATTTGCTAGCAACCGAAGCACATACCAAGGTGGTACTCCAGCAGGCTTCTATTCAGATTGTTAGTTCATGCTGAGGCCTGTGCCATCACATCTTCACTGCTATTGTTACCTACGGTAGCTAAATTAAATCTAACTCAGGTATGTCTTCCTGTGCTTGCAGCGTAGAAATGCTAAGAGAAGAACAATTGTATAATACTATCTACTTACCAGCAGGGGGACAACATGACTGCTGTATTGTGTAGGGAATTTTAATGTCATTGTCACATCTGGTACATAAACCATTCAGAATTCTATAGCAGAAAGAAAGATGTCATGATCTTCAACACATCTGATGGTTTTCAGTGTTAGTGAGAAGATTGATCGGAGGTATTATTTAACTGATGCTTAAATGGTTTTCACAGACTATATGAGTGAGTTCCTCTAAAGGCTATCAAATCTTGTATAAGTATTTCGTAAAACCTCTTGTTTCCAACAAGCTATAAAGCCATCTTCTCTGTTGCCTAGTATATATGTGGTTTTTTCCTGCTTCACAAGCATTTTCAATAGGAAAAAATGGTGTTCCATTGTGTTGGCATTTCTTCTGTTAATTTATGCATGCGTATGTGCATTGCTTTTCTCCTGCAGTTCTCAAAGAGTTTTATGGCCCATTACTGAGTGACGAGAATGGGTGCAGATTCTGCAAGCCTCTGCCAGAAGATGTTTATTACTCTCATCATTCTTATGAAAATCATGTTCCAGCAGGTTCAGGCACTGTGCAAAACATGTCACATGTGTGAATTGGCCATTTCACACCACTCTTACAATATTATCAGCAATAATAAAACCAGGGGGAAGGCCTTGGGGAAGGGGGAACACCAGACATTAATTTGGTCATGCAGATTTGATATGTGATCTTTGTTAAAACCAGAGATGCAAACAGCCGCTTAGCTTGTTTTCAAAAGTCACTACCAATTGCTGAGGGAGATAGCTAGCTGAGATACTAATGTACTCAACTGTTTGTCCATTTGTCCACATACTGTTATGTGAATGTGCCATCATTCTGTCTTAAGGGTTGGTTTATTAAGTTGAGATGCTTTAAACAAATTCCAAACAAATTCCATAGACTGATGCAAAATATACTCTAGATGGTATTTTAAACTCCTGTTGTATAGCAAAGAATATTGCTGGTAAGCACAACACAGGTATTTTGGCTGGTGTGAATATTGTAGGCATGCTGATAGAATACTTTCATGCAATAAGGGATCTAATATGTATCTTTTCTTCTTTGCTGTGGTAATGGTATCTATATTGCAGACAACACTGTCTTTTATCTCCTTCATGCAGTTCAGTTACTGCTATTTGCTCTTCTAGGAGAGAAGGTTTTACTTTTTATTTGTCTTTCCAGTTGCTGTATCTCCTCACCATGTTCCCTGCACCCCCTATTTTTTCTGTGCTATGCTTTAGACATGAATCGCTCTGATTCAGAGTCTAGAATTACTTCTAATGATTCTGTGTGAGCTTTTGGGATTTTTTGGCTGTGTTTTTAGCAGATATGGTTTCTGCTGCTTAGACACTTGCTTCATAGATTTTAAGGCCATAAGGGACCATTATGATCATTTAGTCTGACTTTTGTACAACACAGGTCGTAGAATTTCACCCAGTAAAGTAGGTTCCTGTAACTGCACCATCCTGGAACTCAGCAGGAAGAAAATGGTAGTTTCTTCTTTTCTCATGTCTCTGCAATTTCACCATTTATGGAGGCAATCCTGATTTCTCCTTCTTTTGCCAATACATGTATGAGGCAGATACACAAACCAATCTATGATAAAAAATTTCTATGCAAAGTCTTTTACAGGATTGCCAAAATGGTTCACAAAGGAGATTCAAACAAGTTCATACAAATCCAGTTCTAACATTGCTTTCACTGAGTCCATTTGTTATCCTCCTTGGGTTCAAGGCATAGAGCCAGTTCATTCATCCTTTGGTGAACTCCCAAAATTCCTGTTCAGTTGCCCCACTTCTGTTTATGAGGTTTCAGGAAACCTCTTGTGACATAATATGGGTCTAAAGGCGGACCTGGTCCCTAACTTTGTCTTTCTCCCATCTGCTTCACCTCACTTATGTTTAAAAGGAGTCATTTGCAACTGTGCTTCTAAAGAATAAATTGGAGAGCATTAAACACCATTCCCAATTTATTATCTCAATTGAGGATACACGTACGAGGCACAGTCATGCACCAGGACCCCATTGTGAAACACACAAGAAAAAGACAATATCTGTTCCAAAGAGCTTGTGCACTCAAACTCCTTTTCCTGATCAAGTGGCATAATCCTGCTAGTATATTTGAATTCTTATAATCTGGGATTTGTATGCCTATGGAGTCTACTGCACAAACTAGGATATTCTAGATTCTAGAATATAGTCATCTCCACTCATTAGATTCTATAGTATATTTTAGGTATCATATTCCTCCCTTGCATCTATGATCATCTTCCTCAACTGCAGCATTGGGGTAGCCAGTTGTGACTACTCTACAATATCCACATATGCTATCTCTAGAAATCCCCTCTGAAGAATCAGTGTTTCTCTCTGATTCTCTAGCCCAGCAACTGTGGTCTCAAGATGCTGTACTTGGGCTCTGAGGGCCATGAACTGTTTGCACCAGATTGGAGTCAAACAAATCTATCTAACCTCTTCTTTGAAAGATCTGGGGGAAATAACATTGGAAGAAGATCTGCTGTTTAAGTTCAAGCCCTCCCAATTCATTTGACTTAGCATCAACTGAGAGAGGTTAATAAGTCAAAAATATGCCTGGAAGGTTAAATGTTACATATGTAAAGCTATGTTTCCAAAGTTCTACATTGCATGAAAATGTATATGTTAAAAACATCTGAACCAAACCAGCGTTTAACAGCCAACACATTTTAAAGATTTTGGCTTTTCAAAGCCTTTTGTGAGGTTCCCCTTTGCTAGTTGCCTGCAGGGGAGGTGAGACAGGCGTCTAACCTTTGCAGCTGGCTCCATGAAAGATCAGGAGGAAGAACACAGAGGCAGAAAGAGATCTCAAATTTCAACTTGTTGAGTGAGCTTTGAAGGGCTTCATGAATAAAAATCTTTAAAGAGAACCCCATACACCATACTACATGATCTGCATTTTGTCAGTCAGGCTCACAATCACCATAGTAGGTAAAATTCACAGACCTATAGTTCACAGAACTTCCCTAGTTTTAACTAGTGTATTTTCTATTCCCTTCATACCAATAGCTGTGTCTGCAGAACCATGAATGACAAACCTGTTCCAACACATTTGTTGGTTTCAGTGTCCACCCTGAAAATGTCCTCTTTTAATAACAGGAGTAGCCTAAACCATTCTGCAGACTACCCCTCCATAACAGTCTATAGCAGTGTTTCTCAACCTGGGGGTTTAGAGGGGTCGCAAGTGCAGAGCTGGTATTGGGGGTGGCAAGAAAGGCAATTGCCTGGAGCCACAGGGGCGCCATGAAACTAAGTTACATGCCTCAGCCCCGTGGGGGTGGGACTCAGGCTTCAGGGGTACAGTAGTTTGGAAAGGTTAAGAACCACTGGTCTATAGTATGGTTTCTCAACAGCAATAAAAACATTTTTCTAATACAGTTTTAACCCAGTGTGGATGCAAAGGCTTTTTCACTTGTACAAGGATGTGTTTCCGTGATCACATACCATGGAGTATGTAGAGCCATTGCCTCTGACTGAGCAAGCCAGTTTGAAGAGCTGTGGGAGCAAAAGGGAAGGTTGCAAACAAGGCTTCATCAGTGATTCCTGTAAGATTATCTCCTATTTTATAGCAAGTGTTAGGAAAGGATCCTTTCCTGCCAGCACACCAGCAGTCATCCCATTTTTGTAACTATAATTTAGAATCTTTTAAAGCTCTCTCACTGTATTCCCAGATACTTTGCCTGTCCCACCGTATCTGCAGTTCTGGAAGAAATATTTCCTCTCATTGATTGACAGGAGGCAATGCTGAGTCAGCATTTATCTGTACTGGGAGAACAGCGCTAACAGCAGCGCAACCATCCTTTCCAGGCTTCATGAATGCAGATCTTTTAAGAGAACCGCATTGATACACATGATCTGCATTTTGTCAGTCAGGCTTATGGTTTCTGTAAGATATGGGATTCAGAGACCTACAGTTAAATACCAGGCCTAGGGAAATGCGTTCTCCAGAGGCTATGGAACTGGACTGGGAATCTGGGTTCTTTTCCAGGCTTTGTGGCTGACCAGCTGTATGAACACAGGCAAATCGAATTTCAAAAGTGGAAGTTTCCTTGAGAGTTATTGTTACAGCTGTAAATGAGCACCCCCTCTTGGCCACTACCAGAGTGCTGTGAGGGGAATTATCTTATTGGACCTCATGTGCTTCAGGCCTCCAGAGTCTGAACTAAGTCCAGGTAGGGCCCCTGTTTTGGGGTCTCTAGGCACACTGTCAGGGTGCCGATCTTCTGTTTAGCACCCTCTCCTGAGAGCTGAGACTTCACAGTCCAAGTGCCCAGCCCCTGTTACAAGTGCTGATACCTCAGATTCTTCAACATAGCATCTCCCAGAGCTCCAGCCATGTAGGTCTCTAGGTCAACAGGTACATTCTTCAAGGGCACGTGATAGGTGTGATAACACATGATTGCACAGAGATAGACAGACTTTGGACAGGTTTCTAAACCACCATGGCTCTTTACTTAGGCTCACAAGAAATACAAAAATCAATAGAAAATAATAAAGCCTACACACTTTTCCCTGCCTCAGTTTCCTCACTCCTCCAGGGCACTTACTGAGCAGGGATCAAAATCTGGGGCCATCCAGGGTTCTTCTGCTTCACCTGATCGTTTGTTTTCTCAGTTATGGAGCCTCTCTCTCTCACACTCTAGATCCAGCTTTTACACTGATTGGTCCTGCAGCTAAAATGAACCTCCACAGCTATGAAAGCATGCCTGCCTCTTCCTCTCTCTTCTGCCCAAAGGTTCCTATGTGGCTCTGTGAGTCTTTCAAGTTTTTATGTTACAACACCACCTGGTTCCTTTGTTCTGCTGGGGCTATGACTTATGCTAGCTCCAGCTCCTCCTTAGCATACCTGTTGACTGGTGAGAGTACCAACGTTAAGGTTAACTACTCTCCATTGTATCTAGTCTGGGAGAGATGTGCATACGTGTGGATAGACATAGTTGCATTCCATGATATAGTAATTTTCATAAGAACAATTCACAGTATCAACCAAATTCATAAGTTGTATAGACAGGTTTCCCAAATGGTCACAGTTGTATTAGCACTTTTGAAAATTTTACCCATCATCACTTTGTGCCTTGCTTCCCATCTGTAAAATGTAGATAATTATATTAGTACTTTGTAAAGCACTTTCAGATCGACAGAGGAAAAACACACAATATTTATTTATTTATTTATTTATTACTGGGTGCATTTACACAAAATCTCCAAGAGTAATGATGATATAGGTTTGACACAGGAAATAATTAGTTATACAGGGTATGTCTACACTGCTGGCTCCTTGGAGATCAATGCAGCAGGATCAATTGAATGGGCTGTGGAGACCCGCTCAATCGATCCCGGAAATACTCTCTGCTGGACACCATTAATCCACCTCCCCAAAAGGAGTAAGGCTGTGTAGACTGGACAGTGTGCAGTGCACGGTGAAGACACTGCAGTACGACAACGTAAGTAACTCAACGGGAGATATGCAAGCTACATTATGCATATCTCCCTTCAACTGCCGGCAGCAGTGTACACCAGGCCATATTCCATAAGAGCTGAGCCATTTCTTTGTCTGATAGTTTTGCGAGACATTCCAGGACTTCTCAGAAATACCTTCTGACTTTCAAGAGTTCAGAGTGTTAGTGAGATTCAGGCAGTTGGATGTTTTAATGCTGGTTATGGGAGGAAACGAGGGGAGATAACAAAACAACAGAAAAAGCTTTAACGTGGTTAAGATTTGGGGACTTTCTTTTTAAAAAGTGGAGTGTTTTTTTCATTTATCTAAGCACCTCTCACCTGGGCATTGGGTGCTGAACAATACTGAAAAACTGATGTATATAACTTGTTGCTCAGTGTGAGCATTTGTGAGCTTCCGTGATTGTGTTTGAGCTGAATATTTCAGCAAATAGCATAGCACAGCAGCGATTGTAGAGCCCTGTCTATATTTTCTCTGTGCTTTGAGCAGGGATTTTTCATTTCATACATCATTTACAGTTTGCCACAATGATTCCAGACAACCAGGATATATTTTCAACATAAAGATAAGAAAGAGAAATATATATCATTTGTTGTGGAAGCTGGGCACATTGGGCTCAAATTTAATTACATATAACATCAAAAGCTGCATTAATAGGGGGGAAAATCAACGATCCTTAACTTGGAGTAAAAGGTAACTGCTTTTTGCTATTCAGAACTTCCAAATAAGCCTGTTGGGCAGTAATTTCACTGCTCTGCCCATCCTAGACTACATTCATAGCAACGATGATATACAGGTACATACATTGTACAGCTAAGTAGTTCACAATATAACACAATGCCTCAACCATCTTGACAGAGTTGCTGCTTTAACTACACTGATTATTGCTAAAAAGTGCAGAGCCTATTCCTTCAAGTCCTGCAGAGTCTGCAGGTTCCTGCTGGGCAGGACAATTCATTAGAATAGGGGTTCCCAGCAGGTATCTGCAGACTCTGCAGGACCTGAATGACCTTACAGGAATAGCATCTGCACTTCCCTGTTTTTTTATTTTGTTCATGGCCCTGCCAGTGTGTCTCAATCCTGACCTGGAATAGTGAAGGGTTGGAGGATGATTTTTATTAATCAATAAACTGAAATAAAATGAAAATCTTAGGGTATGATCCATCAAGGTGCTATGGGCCTTCACCTCCTATTAAATTCAGGTGATGGTCAGCATTACCTCATGAATGCAGGTCCACAGATAGACATGTTCCCTGCTCTGAAGAGCTTACTACTGAAATAGTTCAGCTTAATGTTTATTTAGTCCTTGGCTAAGATGCCAAAAAGATGCCAGCTCTGATGTTTTTTAAGTATATATTTATCTAGTAGGAACAGCACCGATTTATTTTAGATAGAGGTTAGTGATTTTCCTTGAATACTGTCTGAAGGTGGTTTTAAGCTAGAGACCTAAAGGTGAAATGCTCTGTATTCCATTCTCAGTTCCTTAAGCCATCTGGTCTCCTGGCCCTACACATTTCAGTTACTGCCAGTTGTAGCAAAACAAACATAGAACCCTAAGCCCAAAGTCTTGTCCGATTAATATAAAGAATGAAATGATTTGTAAATATTAAGAGGCAAAAATATGCCCTTGCAAACCTATTGTTATACAAATCCTTGGAAGTCAATGCAATTGCCCCTGTTTACTGCAGGCCAAATTCAGACCTCGTATACTTGTATAATCTGCTAGAACTCAGTCCTGACAAGTTAGCAAAGTGCGTAAGTGTGTGCTTAATATTAAGCATGTGAGTAGTCCCATCGGTGCACTTAAAGTTAAGCATGCAAATTAAGTGGTTTATTGGATTGGGCTAGAGTGCTCAGCACCTGGCAATTTTTAGCTATTGGTCCATTATATTCAGTTACGTGCAGATCAAGATGGTAATTGATGAGCATTGACCTTTTGAAAAGTCGGAGATAAAGATGTTGCATCCTTGTGATAGATACTACTGTGTTGTCAATGTTCTTGCCAATGTGGTTGGTCTTTTTATTCTTATCCATCTGTGTCTGAGTGTGCAAAATCCTCTAATGATCTCTTCTGCCCTGGCTCAGATGTGGTATAAACAAATACTAGATGATTACTATTATTTGTTTATACCACAATAGCATGCAAAATGGGCTAAGTTCCACTCAGACATGTAGGAAAACACAGTCCTAGCCGCATGATGTGCTCCTTCTGTCTCAAAATGTCAATATAGTTGTCAGGATTTTCTCAAAAAAACTGGAATCACTGGCCTCCAGTTTTTCATGTCCCAAGGTCACAATAACCACCTATCTTCACATTTTCTAAAATCCTTTTGTAAAGCTTCGTTTACTAAGCTTGCTGAACGCTCAAGAATACAATGTAAAAGTATGGGCTAGTCTCTGTTTCAAATATATACAAGATATGCAAAATCTGCATATGTAAAATAGCATAAAATGACATGCTGTGAACGAGTTTACCATAATAATCATGAATACAGCTTCTGGGCAGTCAACGGAGCATCTTATATACCAGAATGTATAGGCCTGACAGCACAGGCTGTTGAGCATCTCCTGCAAGGTGTTTGGTGCCCTCAACTCTGATTTGAAGGTTCTTAATGCTTTGCAGGGAGTGATTAACATAGTTGGGCTCTATAGACATGCATCTTTTAAAAATCATAGTATAATAGTATAACACCCATAAACTAGGATAAAAATACATGCAGAATATACATTCTTGCTTCAGGGCATAAAGCAACCACTGGGGTTGGGAAGAAACTTCATGTAGGGGAAGGTTCTTCCATATATCTCCATTATGGGGGATCTTTGCACCTTCTTCTGAAGTGTTGTACATAGATTGCTGCCCAAAAGGTTACTGGACTAGAATGGATTTGCCATTATACCCACATTATTATTATGTACAAGTGATGATATATATAATCCTGTAACATAACTGCACATGAGACTATCAATCCAAATGAGAGTAAACCTCATCATTAAGGGGGGAAAAATCTAGCATAAACAACAACTGATTATGAGATTATTGAAATAGTTAATCTGCTTCAAGAAGAAGGCTTATGAACAGTGGTGCAAGGGAAGTACACTCTCTAATAGCAAATAATCAGGTAAAGTCCTGGCATGACAAATGCATAACAAATGAGAATTATAATTACATTCTTTAAACTAAAATAAACAGAGAAACGAAGAGGCAAAGGCCTTGATTCCTCCTTTGGTTCAGCAGCACTTGTCAGCCTTGTTGAGGGCTTTGTCAATTTGCTTTTTCCACCTTTCTTTCAAGACAAAGAGGCAGGGTTTTTATAAAGCAGGCTTCATCTAGGCTGTCATGCAGTGATAATCTAAGATGGGAATCTGATACTAAGCCCTGGTCCACACTACAAATTTATGTTGGTATAACTACATTACACCTTAGCGAAGTAGTTGTACCTATCAAATTCCCAGTGAAGACAGTGCTACGTTGACAGGAGGGCTTCTTCCATTGACATAGCTATCATCTCTTGAGGAGGTGGAGTACCTATGTCAATGGGAGATGCTACAGCGCTGTAAGTTTAAGTATAGAAAAGTCCTGAGCATCCATTGCCTTCAACCCATTCCCCCTGCTCTTACTCTTTTTGTGATGAATTGAATTAGCACTCCTATTTGCACTAGGACTCTGCTTGCTTACTTGCTGATGTAACAGTATATTGCCATCCTTTGCAGAAAGGACAACAAAGCTAACACTAACCAGGGTAGTAATTCAAAGGAAAACACTTCAGCTTAAGTCTCGAAAACAAGATGACTTCTTGAACCATGACAACTGCAAGAGAGGGAATTTTCTTGAAAGGTTAAGATTGGGTGATCCATTGATACTTTTTCTGGTATTAAAAATAAACAAGGACCATTCTGATCCGAGTGGTGTAATAAGAAGCCAAAAGGTGTAATAAACTGTTATTTGCTTGTGTATGGAAGGCTGTATGTGTGAAGGCTGTATGTGTGAAGGTCTGAGATCACCTCATTGACATGGGAGCTTCCGCAGACACACTACATGGCAGAGGGGACTTGTACCAACTTCTACTGAAGTAAATAAGAGTATTTCCATTGACTTCAATGGGGGCTGAAGCTGGCTCTGGAAGAGTAATATGGCCACCAAATAAAACAATATAGAAATCAACAGTCACTGCTTCATTTTTTAACTCTCCGAAAGGGATACATAAAAGTAGCCTGAAGATTGAAAGCAAAATAATTGTACCAGAAAATCCTGATTATAATTAAGTCATGAAAGAGAATCTAGGAAGCAAATGACTTAATAATATCTTTCATAGTGTAAAAGGCTGAATTTGTGGGGATGGCAAAAATGCTTGGGTGTGTAATAATCAGAGACCAAAATTACTCCAGGTTTTCTAACAAAATCACCTGTAAAACAACCCATCCATCTGACCACACCACTGCCTCATATCAATCAGTAACAATTCAGTCCTGGCAGAATTCAGACTGAGTCTATTACCAGCCAGCTAAGGCTGAATTTCAGTCAATGAATTAGACATCAAGAGGATCGCCATTTTAGGATTTGATGTGAAAAACATCACCATATAGTAGGATAGCTCAAGAGGTCTTTCAGTTTCTCCTGCCTGACAAAGTCACAGAACAGTAACTTGTAAATAGGTTTATATATCTGGTATTAAAATAACAAAAAGAAGACTGACAAGAACAATCTCGGCCAGCCCCAACAGAAATGGACAGAAGTCAAAATGGGCCTGTGGTTATTCCATTCCAGACTTTGAACACCGTTGTCCTGTGTCCAGGTTCAACATGGGGTGATGAATTTCACTCCCAAGTATTTCATTTGCATAAAGTCCCCTCTATTCCATCTCGATGCAAGGGAAATGAAAGAAGAGTGTTTTTCTTCTTTCCTTTTCTACCTTTGCAGATGGTGAAAAGCATTCACCTTTAGGGAGAGCTCAAACATACAAAATTTCAGCACCAAACGTGATTTCTTTTCTTTTGCTTGTTATCAGTGTGTAAAATATTGGGGATTGTAATGGAAAGTGCTTTGCAGCTTATTGAGCATCCACTTTAACATGGGACAGAGGGGGTGAGAGTTCACTATGGTATCCACTACCAAATGGAGGCTGAAAAAATGAGAATACATCTCGACTATTACCTACCTCTCACCCCACAATCCAGTGGTGTCTTTCTGTTTGATGAATATTGAAAATCTTATTGCAGCTTGCATGCAGCTTGCATGGACTAACTGAGTGGTGAGACTGCTGGTATGCTGCTTAGGGACTTAGCAAAGGGACCCTGAAAATACCACTCCTTGAGCTTCCTGGGGCTTGGAGTATCTCAGAGCTGGTGCTTGCAGGGCAGGGTTGGGGAGAAGATACAGATGGCCTCATTTCTGAGCACCCCTGCTGTCTAGTTAAATGCAGTGTTACAGCTTGTCTACCATCTTGGCTGCAGGGATGAGCTGTGAAGCAGCTCTCGATATACAGGGAGATGAAATGGGATGTATTAGGGGAAATGGCAGCCCTGGGGAAAGCTGTGAGGTAATGATCACATTTTCGGTTAACACCCTTGGGTATATGATGGCAACCACAAGGCATTTGCTTTTGAACAGAGCCGGATAGTGGGTGAAGAAGTTACTTGAATGTTCTGTTTGGTTAATGTCGAAGGATGCCAGTCCTGATTGGCAGGGATGTTATGATAATTATGTTATGATAATTTCTGTACCATTTATAGGCCTTAGCTGTCTTACTTATGTGTGTTACTCCCAAAGCAGTCCTGTCCACAAAGTGGCTCACTAGTTTCTACTTCTTTCTGCATTTTGCTTTACCTCCTGCAGCTGACATCTTTCCTGCCATCTGTGTCTTTTCCGCAAGGTAACTCTCTTCACTGCTGACTGAGATCCTTGGGGATTCTAGGATTGTCAGCCACACTTTTACCCTCATCAGTTCTTTCTCGTTTCATGTGACTCTTCTCTGGGGTCTGGACTTCATTCTCCTGCTGAAAAATGAGCATGAAAGCTGGCCATTCAGCTCCTGGTAACAACATGGGAAAAGCTACTCTTAAGACTATAATGTGAAGAATAACCTTAAAGAACGTCCTGTGAATCAGAAAGCCTAAGTCCACTGATCTTTTGTCCATTCAAAGAGCAGTTCTGTAACTTTTGCCTCTGTGCCGTGAGCGCAGCATCCCAAAGGACACACTGAGATGGCCTGTTGAAAGTAAATAGAAGCAGTCAAAGAAAATACAAAATGTTTGGGCTTCCTGCAATGTATGGAAAAGCTACTTCTTTCCTGATCCTTCAGCTTGCATTCAGTGCTTAGCATTCAGTAACTGGCATTTTATCAATACCTTGATAGAAAGAGAAGGTATAGTATATACCCAGACTTGCCCATGGTTGGCTCTGCTGAAGAGATAGGCCATAAAGGGCGAGGAAGTCAGAAAATATCAGGAAAGAATGGAATGACAAAAGTTTGAAACAAGTTTGCTTATTGAGAAATTGGAATTGCTGTTTCCCTCTCTCTTTTCTATGTGAGGCTGCCCTTTTGCTGCTCCTTACCTCATCCTAAAGCTTAGGTACAGGCACCAATTCCAAATTGCATTCCCAGGCACTCTGCATATAATGTAGTTTCCAAACATTGATAAAGCCTGAACGTTTCTGCAGAGAAAGACATTTAGAAGCCATCTAAGGAACACACAAAATGCTCTCTTCACACCATTACTATTACCTCCCTACAGCTGCTTAGCCACCCATGGGCTATGAAACACCTCTGCTGTTCTTTAACTACTTCTCTAGTTGCATGTGTGTCCAGCAGAGTGGGAAAGCCATCTGAAGGGAATAAAAAGCCGCACCACAAAACATTTCTGCTAGTGCATGTTTCCTTGACTAGGCTAGCGGGCAGCCTTTTTTAATTGTATGTGTGCCATATATCCATTCTTTAGAAGGTATTGTTATGACTTTTTCCCTCTAAAAATTGTATTAACTACCATGTATTAGGGTGATAATTAAGTGGATTCTATTGTAAATTGTACTTTTTGGAAAAAAAAAATCTAAATTATAATTATCTACAATTCCTACAAATGGTGGTCATTTGAGTTGCTTATGTCTGCGTTCCATTGGGCAGCAATTTACGCAGTGTTTTTTCCAATCTATATAAGTGGGGGTTAGCAAGACTCATCCTACAAAATCATAGGTATTTTAAACACTTAGGAATAAACTATAATTTATATTCATAAAGTACAAATATTTATACAGAAGTACCTTTAGAATATGCCTGAAAGCTGTTTTCAGACTAACTTGAAGAAAAGCTTTATATCTTATTGCCAGCCTCGGACTTCAGTGTATAGTTAATTTATATGCTGTTCCTCTGAAATACTGTAATTTTTATTATTAATCAATATAAACTGAAAGAATCTTTGAGTTCTAAGAAATAAAAAGTGACTTCCTTCAGTAGGTGAAGTTCAGAATAAATGGACATAGGCTATCACTCCACTGTCACATCAATGGAGCTGGATCCAGGTACACAAAGTCTGGGTTTAGCTCATAGCCTCTGCTAGATTGCTGTCTATGATGCTTCACGAAGAGCTGAACAAATGACCTCATCGCAGTTGCTGATAGGATTTTTCTTAAAATCTGAACACAAGGCAAGACCTTTTCCATGCTATAGTATGTTATGATCTGTGAAGGTTTTTAACAAATTCTCTTTTGACCCACTTTCTATAACTCTCAAAAGGCTGAAGATATATCCTCCTCCAAACGTATGTCTGTCATACTCTACTGAGTTCTCCAAGCCACTGTCAGCATGTGTGGGGTGCAGCTATTACCATCACAAAAGTTTGTAATAATTTGTTTAATTAATTCTGTGGGTCAACATAGTTTTCTTCCCTGATATATGGTAGTGGGGCTCATGAAATACTGAATACCCACTGCAATTGTATTAAGGGGTCAGAGCATCTGAGGAGTTCAGAGTGAGGTTCAATGCAGCTGAAAAAAATCAAAGGGATCCAGGCTTTTTGAAGAAGATAGTGCATCCAAGGGTATGTACGGGATGCAATGAAGAGCTGGAGATCTGAGCAGCTTGCGCTGTGAAAAGAGATTAAAGGGGCTTCTAGTAACCCCAAGCAGAAAACACAGACTTGAGTGATAACATCATTATTTATCTTCACGTGGATGGGTAGCAACACATTTTTCTCATGCTCTCAGCAGTATTATAGCAAACTGCACAACATTATAAGTTTGTTCTGATGCAATGGTAACTTGTTGGAAGATTTGCCACTTTGAGTAATTCCTAAAGAAATAAAGCAATAGTAGCAGACTCAAAGTGGAATTTTTTATCTTTTCCTGCTTACTTTTTAGCTATGTCTACACTGGCATGCATTTTCAAATACTGGATCATGCTTGCACATGTTTCCCATACCCATGCCAAGTATCCACATATGCTTTGCTGGACACAGGTATGACTTAGTGTACACACACATACCTGTGTCCTGCCTGTCATTGTTATTACATGATATTAGTGCTACCATTTTGAGGTAGTATCCCAAGGTTGTGTGTGTCACAGGGAGACACTCTCTAGGAATTGCTTTTCTGTGTGTTTTTGGTACCATCCTATCCCTTCACACATTTGCCAATGAGCACGTCTCCCATCGTTGTTATTACCTGCAAAAGTGGGTTGAAGGCCTGGAGTGATGGGATGATGATCTGGTTCTGCTCCTGCTCCTTATTTTAGGATAATTGGTTATGCAGCGGAATAGGTGATTGGCAAGGTGCTGGATGGAATTTGGGTATCTGACATGAGGAAGGTGACTGATCTTGAGGGTCATTGATCATTCATTGAGCTCATGGCACAGATATGGTGAATGCCAGTATTGCCACACAATGCCCTTGGAGGGGACTGTTACTTTTGGTCCATGAGAACCAGTAAGATGAGGTAGGATCACATCATTCTGGAAACCTGGGATGACTAGTAGTGGCTTTAGACCTTCCAAAAGAGGAAACAGTCGTTCATGGAGCTGTATGAGGAGCCTGCACCAAATCTCCAGCAGCAGAACATTTGATTCAGTGAAGCCACTCCAGTTCAGAAGAAGGTTGCTATTGCCCTGTGGAAGCTGGCACCACCAGACAGTTAAAGATCTGTTGTAAACCACTTTGGGGTTGGAATGTCCGCTGTCGGCATCATGACTGTGCAGGTTTGTGATGCAATTAACACTGTGAGTTACCAAGGGGTGGTTGTCAAAAGAAAAGTTCCAGAAATAATAGCTGGATTTCAAATAATGGGTTTTCTAAACTGTGTAATGGACATTGATTGCTATTCAGTCATTCTGCATAGCTTGGTGGACCACAGAGGCAGATTCACAAACATGAACATGGGAAACACTGGAAAGCTTCCTGATCCAGGGTGCTGAGGAGATTAAAATTGTACTTGAAGGGGGAAGAAATTATATGGTTCTCTATGTGCCAACAGGTATTTGGGGGACTCACATATCCACTAATTTGCCTTGTGAGGCCATACCATGACATCAATGACCCTGGAAATTAAAATCTCAGTAGCTGCAGAATGGTTGTGGAGTGCACATTTGGTAGGCTGAAAGTTTATTGGTGTTGCCTATGCACCCAACTGGATGCCAATGTGACAAATGCCATTTGTATAACTTTTTGCCTGCTGCACACTCAATGATGTTTGTGAGAATAAAGGGGACTGCTTCTGTCCCAAGTAGAATCAGACAAGTTTGGTTAATAAACTCTGTACAGGCAACCAGATCCTACCCACATGCATACTGGTTCTGCTTCCCAGTGGGAAGTTAGGGATGCTATATGTGGACACATTTTGGCACAGCAAGGAGGCAGAAGATGGCATCCTGTACAGCTCCTGGAAATGCACGAGGGAACTTTGGTACAAACTTGTGACGCTACATAGCTTTGAAAGGGTGTTGTTTCCCTTTCATTACCCATTCATTCCTGTGACATTACACACATTAAAGATAATTAGAATGGGGCACCTCCATATGGTTATCACCTTGGGGTGGGGTTTGTGCTGGGGAGAGTGGTGGCAGAGCTGTAATGAGGTCATTGTGCAATGTTTTTGTCTTCACTATTCACACTTGTGTATAGACCACTGTTATTGGGAGCACTCAATCTCTATTAATGTCCTTCTGAAGATTTGTTTCAGGGTAGGGACTATGCAGCCGTTAGGATTTTTGACTGTTCATTGTCAGCAGTGCTAACTCCATTGAGCAGCTTTTATAGAGCACTAATCCCTACTATGATTGCAATTGGTTATGTTTTTATGGCGGAAGAAGGGACTGTTTATAATTACATTTTGAGACCTATCATTTAGCCAGTTTTTAATTCATTTAATGTTTGCCATTTTAATTTTATATTGTTCTAGTTTTGTAATCAAAAGGTAGTGTGGTACCAAGTCAAACACTTTAAAGAAGTCTAAGTAGATTACATCAGCACTATTAATTTTATCAACCAAACTTGTAATCTCATCAAAAAAGATATCAAGTTAATTTGATAGAATCTATTTTCCATAAACCCATGTTGAAGAGACATGTCCGATGAGCTCTACTGGAGTCACTGGATGAGTCCTTGGCTTTGCTGTACAGGAGTCTCAAGTGCTTGATGAATTCCTGGCACTGGGCCAGAGACTGCTGAATGCCCACTTCCTCCAGCCTCCATGAAATTTCCCAGTGCAGGTGAATGTTCCTGCTATTTTGAGTGAAGTCTTGTAAAATGGTTTATTCTGACCAGATTGATCAGCACCCAGGTGTGGTCAGCAGGCCAAGCAGCTGCTTTCAGAGTAGTATCCATTTTCACGTCTATTGATCTTAAAAGAGTACAATGGAAAACTGTTCTAATGTGATCAGCAGGGATCCTAGTTTTCCATGATAAACCCCCCAAAATTCTCCAATAAGAAAACATAAAAATCTGTGTTTTTCTGTGATTAAAATGAAATGCTGAACTTTAGTTTCCATAGCCACAATATACATAGGTATCAGTTGAACACAATGCTTTACTGATATACAGTAGAATCCCATTTATCTGAGCCTCCATTATCCGGCTCTCCATATTAACCAAATCACCAGCTGCCCAGAGCTGACAGTGGCTCGGGCTTGGCCTGTCAGCCTCAGGTGGCTAGAGCTACGCTAGGGCTGGCAGACTGAGCTCTCCCTGCCCACCCCATTTGAAAATAAAGGATAGAAAGATCTTTGCCAGTTCTCCTGATCATCCTGATCATATATATACTGTATATAAATGAAAAGCTGATTAAAAAATCAACGACAAGAGGGGGAGGTTGCACGCGCTGAGTAAGTTACACTGGTACTGTCAGTAAAATTTAGTTAATAGTTAATATATGTTTTTATTTTTTCACAAAATGTAAAAACTAATGATTCTCCGTAAAAATGTAAATTCCGTTTTTTTCCTTGGCAAATGGATTTCTATAATCCCTAATGATCAGTGAAGCTCACTAACATCAGTGAAAACAGACAGACAGAGACCTTTATAGATTAGGCAAGGGTTAGGAAGAAAAGGGTCCAGTGCATTCTGGGAATGGGGGTGGAGGACTATTGAAACTTGAGTCCTGATACTTGCTTCTTACCCTCATCCACACTGGTATGGATATGGGGCTGTGCCACAGCCTAAAGCTCATTCAGTTCTTACTTGCCTTCTCCCCACCTTCAGACACGTGCTTCTGAGGTTTAGGTGTGGACAATAGGGAGTTAAGGCACAACCACGGGAATGTATGAGTACAGTCACTCATGCAAATTACCTTTTGATGAGTGGATAAATAACCTGTTAGCCTCAAATACCTGCTCAGTAAAGCTCAATGACTGTAATGGCAGAGTGTCATAATCAATGAGTAACTCAACTGTTGAGGCAACTACAGCAAGTAGCAGTGATACTAATACTTTTGCGAGAGCTTGAATGTGCAAATCCTAATGAATTACTCAAGTACCTGCTCTGTGAGATTTGGTTTGGAAACTCAGCATTGTCCCGTGTAACATGTTGGAGCTCTGCAGTATGTTAATAAGGTCGCTATGCTTGTAACACGGGCTCCCTCCCACACACATACTACAATCCCTCATCCCATATATATAATTTCATGAGCCATGAAAATTTTTTTCCTCATGATAATGGGGGTTGCAGCCTGGGCCGGGCCCCCCAGGGTCTCCGGGCCCAGTAAAATGTACCCTTTTTCCCCTCTATGTGGGGGCCCTGTCACTATGCAGCTTAACTCTTCTGTATGATTGCATTTGATAGCTTTTGAGTGTGTTTTCCATTTTAACCGGTCTATACTCTTCCATTGTGAGCTATTTTTTTAAAAATGCTTTCTCCATAAGCCTTGTCTAATTCCAGAGTTTCATTGTAAAGATACTAAGGTTTTATTGTCCTTCACTAATTGCCACTGTAAATATATAATTGTATACTGCGCATATATACTGTGTATTTAGATTGTATGCTCTTGTAACCTCTGCTCACTTAGAATGTCAGCTGTTTGTGACTGGAACTTCGTTATACATTTGTGCAGTGATTAGCACAGTGGAACACTGCTCTGGAGAGGGGTAATCCAAATGAACAACAATAACTGGACATGTTGTGTATCCAAACAAAACACAGTGTAGGAAAAGTTCCATAGATTCCAAGGCCACATGGGACCATTCTGATCATCTAGTCTGACATCCTGCATAACACAGGCTATGGAATTTTACCAAGTGATTCCTGCATCAACCCCATAATTTCTGGTTGATCTCTATCATATCTTTTATAAACACATCCAGTCTTGATTGAAAGATTTCAAGTGATGGAGAATCCATGACATCCCTACATAAATTACCCCAACAGTTAATTACCCTCCTGGTTAAAAAGTTCTTTCTAGTCTTAATTTGTCTAGCTTCAGCTTCCAGTAATTGGATCTTGTTATTCCTTTGTTAGCTACATTAACGAACACTCTGTTATTAGAAAACTCTTTGCTCTGTAGGTACTTACAGACTCTGGGATCAAGCCACCTCTTAACTTTTTATTTGTTAAGCTAAATAGATTGAGCTTCTTAAGTCTCTCACTGTAAATGGCAGGTTTTCCAGACCTGAACCTTTTCCAATTTGTCAAAATTCTTTTTACCATGTGGACACCAGACCTGGATACAGAATTCCAGTACCAGTCTCAATAATGCTGTGTACAGTGGTAATAAAACCTCCCTCCTTCTATCAGATGTTGTCCTGCTTAAACAACCAAGGATTGCCTTTCCTTTTGTAGCCACAGCATTGGGAGTTTATGTTCCATTGACTATCCAACCTGACTTAAGTTCTTTTCTGTGTCAAGGCTTTTCAAAATATGGTCTCCCAGCCTGTAAGTCTGACCTACCTTTTTGGTTCCTTTTTAAAAAACTTTTCCATACCCCCTTGGTATACTATGGTCCAGGAATATGGAGAGTGGCAGCATTGAATAAAAACAATCAGCCCAAAGACGTTTTACAGGGAACGCTACAGTTAAACCAGCTTCTACAAAAGTGGAAAAAATGGCACTAATTCTGGGATTGGAATGACGACTTCTGTCCAAGATGTGAGCATGTGAAATAGGTGCCAAAATCCCTTATTTCTAATTTGCTTGTTGGAATATCTCATGTGATATTTGAAGGTTGTGTGATATCTCTGAGCATTTCTGTTGTGATCCATTTTGTGGTAATACATATGTCAGTTGGAGAACTTATGTAAGTGCTCACCAGTGTGAGAACGGGCGCGCTATCGAATCCTTAGTAAATTGATACGTGTGTGTGTTCTCAGTCTCAGAATGACATGAGATTCTCTTCATTTTTGTAAGTGTCTCAGATATTTTAATTATAAGAGTTTCATTTTTATCTTATACTCAAATGTAGCATATTCTGTAGTCAATATTGGAACTGAATTTTAATGCATAAATGAATGTAGGACATTGCATCATACAATGTTCTCTTTCAGAAGTAGACATTCACCAGCCTTTTTATGAGGAGATTCATATGAACATATGGCTAACTGATGAGCAAAGGAATAGAGCATGGTTGCCATTTACTGACTAAAGGATAGAGCCTTGGATGATGAACGCTACTAAAATTTTCTTGTATTGAGATTAGAATACACTGCTAATTCTTAAAAGCACCTTTTAAACTTTGGTGTTCATTTAAAAAAAAAAAACCCACTAAACAATGTGCCCTTCTTTTCTTTGTTTTTACTTAAAAATTTGAAAACATTACCAAACACAGAATCATGCATTACAGGTATAAAAATCCCTTAGTTCAAGGTAACAACTTTTTCTTGTGACCTTTCCCAAAATTAAGCTATCTGCAAAATTTCTGTTTTGAAAACATCTTTCTATGGTATCTGCATTTTAGAAATACCCTTTCCTGCCACGATAATCTTTGTGATCCTATAGTTCAACAGAAAGGAAAACAAACACTTGTTGAACATGTCTCCTATTAATGAGATCTCCCATAGAACACATCTCCAGTTTCAGTTCCAAGCCATCTCCTTGAAATCTCACAATTACTTTTTCATGCAAATCAGCTACCAAAAATCAAAGTGGGGTGAGATCAAAGTGGGATCAAAGGTTGTTTCTAAAGAATTTCTTTTTCACAAATTGGTTTCCATAGAGTTACACTGGCTGAAGGCCTAGAACATCACCTTTTCTACCAAAGCGCAGCAATATTTAATTCTTCAGGATCTTCCAGGGAATCTGATTCCTTTTCATATATTTGAATGGATAAGCCCCTTGTACTTGTTTTTCAGTACCTGAACTTTTCAATCCTCCTAGCTCTGTTGGAGTTATTGATTTTTAAACCTTTATTTTCATGGATTACAACTTGCTCTTATATATTTTTTGTATTTTATTCACTAAAAATATTTCTCCTGTTTTTTGAAGCTATATGAGTGCAAAAATGGTGTCAGTTTCAGACACTGTTTCACTTTGTTGTTTGTAAGTAAACATGTTTTGTTTTAGTAAATGATGCTTTGCAGGCCATTAACTTGAAGTGTGAAATAACACGATGGCACTGCACTCTGGCCACACCTCCTTCTTCCTCCAACCATGCCTCTTTGTCCGTTATAAGATGGGGCAGGCAGAATTGCGCAGGGAAGCCAGAAGAGGCACTAGCAGGGAGCAGCACCTACACTTCAGAACAGGTTTGTGCCAGTGCCTGCACAGAAGCACAGTGAACTGAAGAAGCAGCCTACTTGCACCCTCTTTTTCTTCACCTGTGCAGGGCCAGAGAGAATGAAAGGTGTGATGCAAAACCTATGGAGTGAATTTTTTTAATTTTTTTTTTAAATTCTGGTGGCTTAATGTAAACAGATGCTTGAACCTCTTTGATATTCATGAGGAAGCTTTTACACCCACACACGGCATTTTGATTGGATATGGAAGCCTGGGGGCCTATGTCTCTTAAGCTACAGAAGTACTGTAACCATCATTATTCTGTGTCAGGACAAAATTACCTTATGGGAGCATTGCATAATGTCTAGTATATTAATCACTAGAGATATTTTGCAGCACTCAATTATATTATGAAGGCTGGGTTGTGTTCTGATTTTTTTAATGGTCGTATGTGAAGCACTGAAGCCTCTATTATTTTATAATAAGTCATTCGTACCTAACAGAATAATGCAGTATGCATATCCTCTTTAATATGATTCTAAAGGTCAGCAAGTAACTAGAATATTTTTGTCCTCCAGAATGTTTCACCTAAAGGATTCATTAGAAAGAATGGCTTTATCTTTTCAATATGTTCTAGCTGCATGCTATTACACACAGTCCCAAGTTTTGACTATTTTATTTTAAACAAAGTGAAACTGCATCAGCGTGTCCAATGCACTTTAACTAAGAGTTATTAAGTTGAAAGCATTTCAGGATCTAATGAAGGCTACCTCTACACTACAAGCTAGGGGTGTGATTCCCAGCTCACATGTCACATGTCAAGAGAGCTCTCCTAGCTCCGAATATAGACATAGCCTACGCCAGTCTTCACTGTGAAGACATCACATAGAAAGCACCGAGAACACTGTAAATTCTGTGAACTGTGGTTTCAAATTCTAATCTAATAACTGAAATACCAACAGATATTGTCCTAATTTATGGATTCTGTGATCACTAACAGGCGTTCAGCTTGTACGCTGACTGCTGTATCTTGCAAAAATGCACATTTAAACCTTTTATTTTTGAAGTTAGGAACTCTGCATCGGGCATTAGCAATTGTCAAAAGCAATGTCCAATTTCAAAAACATCAAACTTTACACTTTGCACTGAAAAATATCCTTTCCAAATGTATTTATCCAAACTTTTAATAGCTCAATCTACTTTAATTCTCCTGATCATTTTGCACATTTTCACTAATACAAACACATATTATTTTCTGTTTTCAACTGTTCTTTATAACCACCCTTTAGGAAGACATATCCGAGAGGAAAATAAGTATGTTTTGGTTGTATAACTGATAGTATGTATATTTTATTTCTGAGTCACAAAAAGCATGTCCAGAAGTAACTTGTCTGTTAACAGCTTGTTGGAGTTATCAAAAATAATGCTGTCTTTCAGCAAAACACTTAAGCAAAGCTTAACTTTAAGCATGTAACTGTTACTTAAATGCTCTAAAGTTAAGCCTGTGCTTAAGGCTTTGCTGGATGAGGGAAATTCAAGGAGGAAAAAAAACCCACCAAAATCGTATCCAGCTTGCCTGACTGACTAAGTGTGAGTTAAACCCTAGAACCTCAGAATCTCACCTTATAAACTTTACGATGTATCCTGCTCTTCTGCTTTTTCTGAAATGTTTTAGGCCTCCTGTCATATCTGGCTTGTGTCATGTCATGGTCCCTCAGTGATCTGGCTGTTCTGGAATCTACACTGCCTCTCAGTATTATGGGACTCTGCTTTTGATAGGATCATTGTGATGGGTTAGGCTGGCAAAAAACCAGCAGGACTTTGCAACAGCTCTGGGGCTAAACCCAATCAACAGGCCATATGTTTAGCACCTATGCCATAAACAGACTACTGTGTGTGCATGTTCTGAGGTGTAATGTCAGAGAGACCACATTTGCAAGCATAAACGAGTGACATTCAATTACGTGCATAGGCAATGTTGTAAAAGTCACAAAGCAAGTAATTTACTGCACTAGCACAGTATGCAATTTGCTGTTTATAATCAATTTTTCATTATATAGGAATATGGTATATTGTGTTCATATTCGTTTTTCTAATTTGGTGGAATAACTGGTAACATGTAAAGTTTGTCCCCATCAAGCAACTGACATTTGATAAAATACTGAGATGAAAACAATTTGCTAATAAAACAACTTCACCATATTTTTATGAAGTTTTTCAGTTAGAAACAAGAGACTCAACTTTCAGCATTTGGGCCAGTGCCTGAAGTATTCTCTCAGCCATGTTCCATTTCGTCCTATGGAGTTTTGCCTGAGCAGAAATTGGGCATGGACTTCAGGATCAGGCCCACTGTATGTAGTGTTAGCCACTGATGCGTATTAGCATCAGTTGTGTACAATGTTCAATGACCAGCATTTTAAAGTTAGCATCTATTGATAGTTGTCACATAGGGGTATCCTTTCTATTATAAGGATAAAGGAAATATGGTTGAATCTCACAATAGTAACTGCAGGCAAATGTTGCTCTTGAATGGCAACCATTCTGTAGCTAACATTCCTATGACGCCCCAGCATGTGCATGTGGTGTGTGCATTTTATATTTTAAAGTGAAGTTAGTAGCTATTAAAGATGCTCAGATGATAGCATTGGATCATGAAGACATACAGCCACAAATACGTGCCTCAGTGCTGATCTTATAGTCTGAAAAGGTAGTTTGCTGACTGGATTATAACAGTTTGGTTTCTAATTCTTTGGGTTTTGCTCTTGAGAGAAAATGTTTTGAGTTACTGCCAGCTGGTGGTTACAGTCACTGGCAGTGACTATTATGTCCAGTTACTAGCAATGACACTGGGGGCACCAAATAATTTTATATAGGCCAGGTGGTATTATCTTTGTGTTATTTTGTGCTTGGGCTAGATTTGAACTTTTCTAATTGTAGTGAGCTGTTCAGGTTGTTCCCTTCTTACTGGTCAAATATAATATTATAGTTTAAAAAAAAAAAGAGAGAGAGAGAGAGAGAGAGAGAGATTCCTAGATATTTTCAGTTTGGTTCCCTATTAACCTTCACACATCATGGAAAAGTGGCTGGACTGAAGACAAAAGGACCTTATGTAGTGTTGGGGTTCCCTCTGAGAACTTTTCCACTCGGCTTTTCCAGAACACCTTGTCCAGATCTGGGAGAACACTTCATCCTGTTCTCTGGGATCCCGAAAACTCAGTTCAACTCCAGATTTAATCACTCAGGTTCCTTTATCTGGCATACAACAAAGCTACGCTGAGTTGATCAGACTCAAGCGTAGGGGATAGGTATGGGACATACCACACATCCAAAGTTACACAGAAACCCTTTCTCTTGATATACATTTACACATCTCATTGCATTTATTATATATGAGATCACACATTTTTGGATTGGCTTGGTCACTTTGCAGGAACCAGTCCCAGGGCAGCAGCCTCTGTCTGTGCTTGACCTCCTCTTTACATTCCTAACTTATCTTGTCCATTGTTAGTAAATGTTTCCCTGCCTGTACTCCCTCTAATCTTAGCTGGCTCAGATATTTTGTCTTTTTGAACCTAATGTTCTGTTTACCTCCCTAATTCTGTCTTCCAAGAAATAAAGCCTCCCTTCCTGTGTTAACTGCTCACGTCAGGCTAGGCCTCAGCTACATGCCCCAGCTTCTATCTTTGTTTTATATTATCATTTGTTTTGTTTGCATCATGTTCTTGTCTTTCTGTGCTCCCCTTTTCAAGTTTGTTACCCAGCAACACATGCCTAAGGCCATAGTAATTGTAATTATTTGAACTACCATTAGTATTAGGCTTATAGTACAAATCAGGAGGTACAACTTTACCTGCTCTCATACAGCCCACCTGGGTGTAATTCCACATTATAACCTTGCTCTGCCTTGAAAACATCCTTCGGTAATTTTCGCTTTGCTTTTATTTTAATTACATTATGAAAAATTGGTACAAAATGTAAAAATCTTTCCATTTATCCCCACAGGAAATGTAGGTGTGAAAAGAACATAGGCCAATTAAAATAACATTCCCTGGGTCCTTACCAGAAGTGGTCCTCTTCAGCCATCACACAATACACAAGAATTCATCATCACCAACATAGGCAGTTTTTACTTAACCAACATTTCAATGTTCCAGCCGTACTGTGCAATTTGGGGACTGATCGCCCAGAGAGAACCCACACGCTGGCAACTCTGTTAAAGACATTGCACCTGGCAGACACTTACACGTGCATGTGTAAACAGTGGTACAAGTCTGGGGCTTTCCAAACCTTACATTGTCTTGCAACAATATCTGAGGAGGGAAAACAAACTTCTTCCACACCTATGAGTTGTAGTGCTTCTTGCACTTAACTTCATGGTATTGGACCATTGTTATTTTTCTTACCCTGTACTAATTAGTATTACCTCGTACCTGTTTTTTAACTTTCTTTTGGTGATAAAAGAGGGCAGCTTTCTATGTTCTATGTCAGTTAAAGCCTCTTTTACTTTATATAGCATATATTTTACATATACTGCACATGTAATTATTTTTGCGTTTTACCTTTCATGATAGATTATCTTGTACATCAAAAAAACATTTATAACAGCATGCATATAAAATAGTTTAAAAACTCTTGATCAATAAATTCTTTGCTTTGTTGATTTTCAAAATACAATACTCTAGATGCTAATTCGGGCTGAAACATTTGCTCATGTAATGGATACAGTACTTCTGCTGCTAGTTTCTGTTGAAATGCTTGACCATGTTCCCTCAGTGTCTCTGTGTCCGCTTGGTTTCAGACCGACAGACCAGTCCCAAACAGCTCAGATCCCATGTCAAGCTTCCTCCACTTCCACTGCTTCCCCGCCTTGGCAGCTTTATGCATTTTAAAAGTTTACTTTTTTTGTCCATAAAGTCCTTCCAATAGTTTTTAACCATTTTTGACCAAACCCCATTGGCTGCCAATAGGTGAAATACAGTAACACTTGGCACATGAATAAACTAAAAATTATTAAACAATATTTCCTTAATAGATTTAACCCTAAGTCATTAATTGGATTTGTTTCCAATCTAGGGCATTTCAATCTTTTGTATAATTGCTTACTTGTAATGCAATTTTTCTTTTCCCATTTACAAAACACTACCATATCAGTTTTTTACTTCCTGATAACATTTATTTTACACTAGACTTAAGGAGAACTTTTTGGATAAGAGTGTTAATGATTAAGCTCCATTTCTTATATTCACTGATCTTTCTTGGTGCTAGGTTGGTTTATGCTTTCAAAGCACAGAGCCATCTGAAAAAGAAAACACAACCTATTGTGGCTTCTCTTTGGAGCCTCTGTAGGATTTTAATTAAATAGCATGTCTTTATATTTGTTTTACCCCTTTTACGATATACACTATATGTTCCATGACAATGCACCTTCCTTCCATAGTGCAACCCTTATCCTTTATTTGCCATAATATCATGTTAGCCATATTAATTTTCACATGGAAGGTAACTCTTTAAGCACAAAACAAAGAGTGTCCATGTACCTCTATCAAAGTGATTGTCTAATTACTCAGAGGCACCTAAAGGCTCGGTGTTCCTAACATTGCTACTCTTGTACTCCCTTTGCTGTTACTCCCCATGTTCACCATCTCTTTAATTTTTCATTCTCTTCCTTCAGCCCTTTCAGTTACTGTTTCATTACTAAAAAGATGGATCCAGAGTCTCTTCCTATTACTCAGGTTCCGGCAATCCCTGCCACAGCCATGGCCATGTCCTCTAGTCCTTTTTAAAAAGATGTTGAACTTCATAAAAACATTGAGGTAACAAAGCCAGATAACATCAACTACTTCTGTTTGGCTTGAGAGGGGGGAAAAAAGAATTTAGCAAAGACTCTCAGGAAACATTGGCATCTGCTCAAAAAGAATCTGTCAGTTTTTGCAACTTTGAATGAAAGATTCAAATGGATTTTTAATGGGATCTTTTAAAAGCCAATTAATTTTAGACATACAAAATAGGGTTTTACAAGCCAAGAGTGTTTGGTTAGGTCCTTAAACCCTTGCAAAATGGCACAAATATATTTGCCTTGTTTTTAAACATTTTGCTAAAAACCCTTTGTGTTGCTCTGATTATTTTTTTACACAACTGTACCCAGATTACATTCCCTACTTGTACATTCAGAAGCAACCAAGTTCAAATGGAAACCCCTTATTTCCTTTTAGTGATTTTGACTACATTGATCATAGTCAAATAATTCAAATCAGATTGTCTCTCTGCCTACAGCAGTCATTTACAATTGATTACAGACCTATCCTTTGAGAAAATGGCCCAATTTCCTTCAGAATGGCTGTAAAGATTCCTAGGGACAAAAGCATAGTGATGGTGGTAGTTGTCACCACCTGACCTCCCCTTGTATAATTTGTTTGACTACCGGGGTTCCACTGAGCAAGACTGCACCGAGTTGTACTGCCGCAATCAGATTTTATTATCAAACTAAGCATTCTCTTTTCCCTTCCTACTGAACGTTGCGTCCAATACTTTTACCAGCCCGCTTAATCCTTTCAGCACTCGAAAGTTTTTATCATCTGCATAAATGTTCACTTTAACTCCTCATTCTCTTTCCTTAAATCACTTACTTATCGCCCAAAAGGACGCATCTTTCAGCCAATTTCTCTCCCCGGTAAATGTTTTCCTGGGTGTTTTCTCTCTTATCTTAGCTCAGGGATTCTCAAACTTTTTTTTCTGGGCCCCCGTTGAAAATATTTCAGGCTGTGTTGACCCCCCCCCCCCCCCGAAAAAAAAAAAGTGACACCGCCCTCCATGCCATGCCGCCCTTACTTCTGTGCTGCTGCTGGGAGCGGCACTGCCTTCAGAGCACCCAGCCAGGAGCCACTGCTCTCCGGCCACCCAGCTCTGAAGGGCTCTGGCTGTCAGCCATGCATGGGGCTAACAGCCGAAGCCACAGCATGTGTGTGGACTGACAGCTCATGACCCCCCATAATAGTCTCATGACCCTTTGAGGGGTCCTGACCCTCAGTTTGAGAACCCCTGTCTTAGCTGGTTCAGACATTCTGTCTTTTTCAACTTAATGATCTGTTTACCTCTCTAATTCTATTTTCCAAGAAATGAGGCCTCCCTTTGTGTGTTAATTACTCATCTCAGGCCAGGCCTCAGCTACACGTAGGATGTTGGTGCCTCCATAGTAGAGCTGTGTGAAAGTTGCATTTTTTGCATCACTGGCAGTTCCAAAAAATGAAGAAAAAAATTAGTTTTGGGTCAAACCAAAACTGAATTTTTTCAACATTTTCAGCAAATCCAAAAGTAAAAAAAATCATTTCAAGTCAAATAAGTGTTTTGTTTTGACAAAATGGAAATGTTTTGCTTAAATTTTGACCATTTTAAAACACTGTTGATAGTTATTAAAATAAAAAGAAATTTTGAAACAAAGTAATTTCAAACTAGAAAACAAAATATTTTTTTAAATTTTATTTTTCGATTTGTTTTCCAACAAAAACAATTTGGTGAAACTGACATGAATTTATGAGATGTTTCAGTGTCATCAAATCTGCATTTCTCACAAAAAAAAAAAAAAAATCTTAGGTGAAAAATTTCTCCCCACCCTACTCCACAATTTGAAGCTACAGTTTCCCAAAATAAATGTTTGTGAAAATAATAGTAATAGGGTAACATATTGAGCAGCTGTAAACCCATATATCCCAACTGGGAAAAAAAACTGGAGTTATACCAATTTACACCAGCAGAGGATCTGGGTCAAAGTATGTTCATTAATTTTTTTCCATGAATCCATTGATGGGGGGTTGAAAGCCATCTCAAAGAATAAGCAGACATTAGTAACTGAATAGAACACTATTCAGAGCTAGAAGCAGGTCATCAAGCTTTGTTTCTATTGGGTTTTTTTCATCCACAAACAAGTTAATTGCTCCTCAAGGAAATCAGTTGGAAACAAGCATTGATAGATACATTTCCTCTGAAATATGCAATTAAAGAATATATCTTTCTAGCCTTCTTCTGAGTTTCTGTAGGCAGGAATAAATTCCCAACCAGTTTTAAGAACATGGTCAGGTATCTCAGAGCTGTTCTAATAGTATGTCGTGCTTTGATAAGGCACCTTCATGTGCTTGAACTTCTCAGCAAACAATGGACAAATATAGTTACCAAAACTGTGTTTTTTATAATCTAGATCTGGTCAGGAATTTGGACAGGGAAACAAGGGTCCGAGGTTGGGGTAACTCCCTAGCCCCAGTCCTCACCTCCATTACTGAAATCTTGCAGATAGTTGATGACCACCTTACACTATTTTAACTGCTCACTTATAAAGTCAGATGTAGTAATGCAAATTGAAGTCAGATGCTGCTATTTATGTACAGGCATATGCACCTCTTTGCTGAAAACATGGAAATCGAATTTGAAAGTAAATGGCTCTGCAAACCACAGGATCAGTGAAACGTTTGACAGGAAAGAATATATGTTTGCAACATTGTTTGACCCACGTTTCAAGGGCAGCATTGAATCCATAATTCTACTCAGTGGAGTCAGAGATCACCGAGAAGATGGTCTCATGAAGATATGTGGCAGGCTAGGTCATCCTCCTCTTGTCCAACTTCCTGGCCAAATAAAAATACATCTCATAAAACATTCACTGCACATATGCTGAAAATACCACTTCATCCAAAATGTATTGATAACTAGAAGTCAGTGAATTATTCAGAGCAATTTATTGAGTGAATTTATTTTCTTTCGGCTCATGGGATGGCCACGGACAGATAGTAAGTGCCATTAAATTATTTGTTGTTTGAATTTATTTGATTATTTGTCTGTGGTTAGTTTTTAAAAATAACAACAAATATCTACTTTTTGCTCCTTGATATTCAAAATTCAAGCTCTGTTGGTGGTTAGTTACAACTATTTACAGAAGGCCTGTGCTATTTGTCCCATTCCCTGATTGTATGAAGAATAGCACTTACATATAATCAGGAGAAGGAATTGAAGAAGCCAGAGAGGCTTTTAATCTTTCCAGGAAATTTACTAGTTAGGGAGAGAGCAGATAAACAGGACTTTACATCTTAGATATTTTTAAATATTTTTCCTTTTGGTCCATATAGGCCCCATCCAATGTAAAACTTCTACTGTAAGATTTATTGGCTGAGTGCTGAGTTTAAACTTAACTTTCTTTTGCGGTCATTTACTTCACACAAAGTAAATACAGCCTGTGAAGGGTATGATCAGATCTTTATCTGGCCTGTTTAATTGTCTTTCTGTCACAGCGGTGGCCACAGGGTTTGGAAGTCCTGTCCATCTGATGTATCCTATCCCATATAAAACATGCCACTTTGTCTGTGGATAGCTATGCATACAAGTTTAATATTTACTGTTTGTGAGCACTTTATTGTATAAGCTTAAAATTATTTCTTTTAACTTAGATTCAGCAGCGGTAACACAGTATACAACTGGTGTAGAATAATGTGGCTTATATTCAAGTTCATATTCTAGAGTAGTAGTAGCCATGAGGACAGTGGATAGTATTGTAACTTCAGGTAGATTGTTTCTCTTCCCCCATCCTGTGCCTCATACTTCACCTTCATGAAACCTGACTCCAACTTATGTGAGTGAAGTAACCTTAATCCTAATTAATAAACCACCTAAAAGTGCTGCCAAACATTTCATTTTGTTAACGTATTGGTTGTGTTTTATACCTATTGAGATATCATAAGCTAAGAAATCATTTCAGATATTTCCACAAAGCTAGAAGGACTACTTCAACACCTTGTCTCTACATTTTTGTTATGGTGAAGTTCTTAATGTCTCCAAAAGGTAAATAATACATGACAAATTCTACTGAAGTTATCGAATCTTTGAGTGGTACTTTTCTTTAAATATTAAACATTATTTTTGAAGTAGTATGAGCTATGCACAGTTGCACTCAACAGTTTCCCATTAGAAAGGAATTTTCAGCCAATTTTTTCTTTGATGTCCATGCATAATAATATTATGTAGAATTTTTTAACTGTGGTACTTCATTTAAACTTCAAACTATATACATCCTTATTATTTTATTCTGAACTACAGACAAGGGATTGGGGTGCAGCTCACAAACATTTTGTGCAGGTTTCATGTTTTCTGCTTGTCCATGCGCTCTGAGAATGGATCTGATAGGTATGTACAATTATTCTTTTCATTACAGAGGACTCAGACCATATAAAAAATTAAACGTATTAAAGCATAAATACCTAAATAAGAGTTCTGTGGGCATTTTCTTCCCCAAACACTCTGTTGGAAAAAATTTTCAATTGCAAAGCTTAAATTGATTTTGGTAAAGGCAGGTGCAGTGTTCATAGTAGTCCCACATCTACTGATTTGCTTAAGCCTCCAATTTGAATAAAACACTTCTCTGAAAAGCAGAGCTAAGACAAAGAAAATAGTTCCTTTAAACAAACTTATGAAAGGTGGGTGGCTTAGTGAAAGCTGCAGAGTGGCACAGCACGAATCTGAGGGGTCCAATAACCAGAGGTCAATGAATCACCAACAATTACAGAGCTCAAGATGCTCCACTGACACAATCATTTAACATATGGCTTTTGTGTTTATCCAGCAGGGGGAGTCTATCATATTGATTTTAGAAACTTCTGTGACAGTACGAATTTTACATTGTGCCATATCTTGAGCCTGATTCTGCAGTCCTCACTGCAAAACTCCCATTCTTTGGAAGCCTGTGGAAAATTCCAAAATGCAATTTATATATCACATTTGGAAGCAAGATTAATTATTAATAATGTTTATAATTCACTTATAACATACATGAAAAAAAGACTCATGGAAATATAGTTTTATGATAGACTTAACTGTAAAAATGTTCTCTGTGGGCTTTACAGTTGTGCTTCAGAAAACATTAATTTTTCTAGTTATCACTGTACTGATCAGATTTCATAGATTATAAAAACAAAAACAAAAACAAAACAAAACAAAAACCCAAATAAAACAGCTTCCTATAAGCACCACCTTTGTGGGGCTCCAATAGCATGGTACAAAAATCCCAAAGTGAAATGGAACACAGATTTCTTTGATACAGTTTGATGGACTTCCCGTCCTCGTAGAGTGAGGTTTTCGCACTGTTTCTAGGAAAGAAAGAAAGTTCACTATAAATGGTCAAGGGCCCCACGCCCGTGGGCTGCTCAGCAGTTACAGAGCTGATCCTCAGATGCACCTGCATTCAGTGACTTAGGTAGCCCTCTGAAGCCCAATGTACCCCCAGCTGCAGAGTGGAAAGAACTAGACGATGCATGCAATGGGGGGTCCCCTGACTGCACTTGGCCTTCCATTACCCATTGGGGATTTTGTATGAATAAGGACCAAATAAAAACCCTAATCAAGAGCAGAGTTTTGGTTTATTATTATTTAATGGAAAGTGAAAGAATTGAATAATGAATCCATGCCAACAATGATGAATGGCAAGTGATGTGCTGATAAGAAAGTGCGTAGGAAAATGTGAATTACTGGTGTAGTAACATATCACAAGTAACATACCGCAGAATATTGCATCTGGGAACCAATTAGGAGGAATTGCATTCTTTGGGGTTGGATAGCAGGGGTGAACAGGAAAAAATCTATACCCTGAAACACTGCCAATACCACTCTTGAGTGTTTTGTTACCCAGATAAGAGAGAAGGCATCTTTTATCAACGGAATAGAGGAAACTGAGCTATTAGAGGAGAATTAATATTACAACCTGATGACAACAGCTCCTGTATGGGATGTCTGGCATTCCCATATGCATTTTTGTCTGACAGGATGTCACATAAAGTAGATGGACAAAACGGGGGGGGGGGGGGGAAAGGTCTATATCACGAATGAATCTAGTAACCTCCCTAAAAGATAAGCCAAATAGCTTTGCAGAAACACACGGGCATCACTCAGGTTTAGAATATCTCTATTAAATTAATATTGTACACTGTAATTAATGATAACAAGGTAAGAAGGTTAGGGGAGCACTGACACACCAAGAACAATTTTTTTTCTTGTCAGGTCCGTTTTAAGAAATTATAGGGCAAGCTGGGTAATGACTTCCATGGTGCTCAGCCAGCTTACACTAGTTGAAGATGCGGCATTTATTTATATTGATCACAGGACATGAAATTGTTGTGACATGATGTGACTGTCATCATCTGACACTGACCCTGAGCCTATTTTGATTTATTTTTAAATGGGCACTTTATTTGGGGCAGAAAAAAAAATGAGATCAGACACTGATGCCCTGAATAATCACTGGTAATTAGTGAGTTCCTGTGGAAAAAAATCCAAAGTTTTTATTACTGCTGGGGATGGAAACAGATAATAATAAGCAAGTATCTACTTATAGCAAAGTCCTAAAAGAAACTAAAAAACAAAACAAAACCCTAACGCAAATCTTATTATAAGGATATAAAATTTCAAATGAAAATATAATTGCCTTGCTTCATTCTTAGACTGCATTACTGAACTGAAATATTATTGTTGTAACTTTATTATGAACATTTGAAATAGATATTATAGTAAAGCAGTTTTAATTCTCTCTTGTTCTCATTCTCATTATTTGGCCTGCTGTCCCCCCTCCGTGCCTCATTGGCCTAGAAATGGCTTTCTATCTCTATTCCTCTAGCTACTTCTGTTCTGTTGAGTAGCACATTCTCTGCCTCTCTTGCGCAGTCTCTTCACAGTTCTTTTCATAACCAGTTCAATTATCACATGAACAGTACTCTTTGTTTCTTGAGTAGCTTTTTTAATATTGAAACTTTGGTCCCCAGCCAGTAGAGTAATGAAGACTAGTTAGTCTTGCAACCTACACTCAAAGTAAAAGAGTTTTGCTAGCTATTTTCCGTAGGGTGAAAAATCATCCTGATACAGAAAGCCTGAGAAAGGCCTTATCATTCCTTAATTCACAATTTTATTTATTGGTTTATGCCAGTGTAACTCACATTGAAGTAATGCAATGGTGAATCATCATTTAATTCTTTCAAATGAATAAATCCCAATTGATTGGGTTTTATGTGGGAGAAGTGCAAGGGAACCAGGAAAGCAAAATCCACCCCACTCACCTGAGTCTAGGGCACAGGGTTGCAATGCCACTTGTTACTCTGCAATAGCAGGTGCTGTTGTTCTGTGTCATGTGCATGGGAATTAGGGGCATTGGATATGTGCAGTGGAGGATCCTGCATTACCTCCCCTGATCTATTTCCATAAATCTCTACATCAGCCAATGTAGGACCAGTTTGGAGACCCCTTCTGTAATGCACAAAAGTGTTATGTAGAGGCCCCCTGTATGACTACTCTGTCATGGACACCCCCCCCCTCCACAGCCCCGCCCACCCTCCATATAAGGCTTTCTGGGCTGAGGTGATTTTTATTCTTTGTACCACATCCTGGTCTGACTGGTTATCAGTGGAAGTTGCAGTATTGCTATGGCAACACCTTTTACTTGGTTTCTTAATATTCTGATTATGGAAAACAAATAGCAGAATAATGTAGCAGAGCAACAGATGGTACTTTGGTATAAATCTAAATAAAGAAATAATAAATAGCAACACGTGCCTGCTGTATTTGATAAAGATTTTCAATGCCTCTAAAATAATTCAGCAAAAATTGGGCCTTTAAAGATCAAAATCCCTACATTGAGGACTGCAACATGTGGACCTGAGAGCATCATCAAAACTGGTGGCTACCCAGATTGGACCAAGATTATGTGGTATAAAGCATTACTTTGAATATATTGTAATCTGGATGGCAAAATGTTAATGTTGCTTTTTTATTAGATTATATTTTTCATAACTGCTTCAGATTATATTTCTTGTTTGCAGAGTTGTTGTAGCTGCATTGATCCCAGGATATTTGAGAGACACTGTAGGTGAGGTAATATCTTTTATTGGACCAACTTTTGTTGATGAAAAAGACAAGCTTTTGAGCTTACGCAGAGCTCTTCACAAGCATGCTTTCACAAGAAGAGCTCTGTGTAAACTCAAAAGCTTGTCTCTTTCATCAACAGAAATTGGTCCAGTAAAAGATATTACCTCACCCACCTTGTCTTGGAAATGACATTGACATTAAATCATTTGCTACTTTGGAAAGTAAAAATGAACTTTTTTTTTAATACAGTTTTAATTTACAAAGCTGATACTGAAAAACCACTGCTTAACAACTTGCAGAACACACAGCTCCAGGAATAACCAAATAACATATCTTGCAGGAACAAATTTCATAGCAGCCTGCCTGCATTAGGGCAAAATATTGACACATGTTGGCCAGGTATCTTTCAGGAGAAAAATATGAGTAAACTGTCTGCAAAAAAAGACCTGAAATAGTAAATCTAAAAAATGTTGATTCAAGGGGTAGAAGCCAAACCTAATCTACTCTCAGGTGCATCACAGGATTTAAATCCTTTGATATAATGGACACAATGGATTGCCGATATCATCCAGTCAGTCAGTCCTAAAGTAAAAAATGTTACACCAGCCATGGAAAACATTGAAGCAAGTGAACAGTCATGAAGAGAATGGACTAGAATTTAACAGGCATCAATGATGATCCCACTATGGGAGACCTGGAGGAAGGCATTGCCTCTTGAAAAGAAAAAACGGGGAACTTGGAGACCAGGAGTTGCCATAGATGTAGTTTGACTGCTATAATTGGAGGGGTGGGGGGTAGGGGCAAAGCACGGCGTGCACATGCACGCACAAACATGTGCACGCTGAAGCCAGTTACCTTGACTCACCGGATCTCTCCCTTTGCCTGCCCTGCAGTGGTACCTGGGCTGCCGGTACTGGGGGGGGGGGGGGAGAGGGGGAGGAGGGGAGAGGGGATGGTTCAGCTTAATGGGGGAGCCCCAGCTGCTGCTGGCAGCTACACCAACATTGGCTGCTGAAGGGATGTTGCTGCTCTGATGCTGCTGCAGTTGAGGGGACACTACAGGCCAGGTTCCTGCTTCCGCCCACCCATTCCTGTATCCCCTTCTCTTCTCCATCCCCTCCCCTTTCCTCTTCCCCACTGTCTCCTGCCCCATCCTATCCCTTTCTCTTCCCCTACCCTATCCCCCACCCATCCCCACTGTCTCTTCCCCCCACCCCATCCACAGCCCCCCCTGCCCTTCCCCCCACTGGCAATCACCATTGTACAGGAAGTGGGTGAGCACTAGGATCCAGGAGGCGGAGTCCAGCTGCCCAGGCAGGGACCTGGAACACAGGAAAACAGCTGCTTCATCCCACCGCTGCCTCCTCCATTCTGACAAGCCAAAATGGGGGAGGCACCAGAGCTCCCCCCCCCCCAACAGGCTGAGTAGAGCAAGCCCTTCAGGGCAGCTTGGTGACCTCACATGACACCCCCACACTCTTCGCCTCTGTTTGGGGGGAGCAATGTTCCCCCTGCACCCACCCAAACTACACCCATGGGAGTTGTCAAAGTAACATCAGGCTCTTTAGATTTCCCAAGAGTTAAGAATGCTTAGGCCCGATGTTGTAGTTTGGAAAATGGATCCCAGCTGGGCTTTCTAATCATACTCAGTCTCTCATCTAATTAAGGAAGCTAACTGTAATACAACAATAGATAAATTTAGGGCAGATGTTAAAAGGTGGGGGAAAAACTATAATTTGGCATGGAAATAACAGACCATCTGTACACTAGTAACAACATATTTCACTCACTTCAAGCCTTGCTAAGTAACACAGTATGCAAAACCTAGGTTCTCTTTTTCTTTAAATACTTGCAAATGTGCAGTATGGTAGCCACGTTTAATACTAACATCAGAGAATTCTTCACCTATGAATACCCTCCTGTTTAATCCAGGACAAGATTCTTCACATTCTCTATCTAAAGCTGTACTGCCTAACACTGTATTTATAATGCATCAAATGGATAAAAGACTTATTGAAAAATCTGGATAGGGAAAGACTTAAGAATCAAAATCTTCCCCAAAGAATGGTAAATATGTCTGCAAAATGTTAAGGCCGCCACTAATTGCTGTGGATTTCCTGCACTTTGGATTTTTCATCAGCACGATAACCTTGTCTCATGCAGAGAGTAAACATTACTTTGGGGGCTGATACTTCTTGGAATTAGAGCTGGGCAAACAACAGATTTTTTGGTTTCTTGGTAATTTTTGGGGAAAAAAAAAAAAACAACCTCTGAGGTCAAAGAAAAACATATGGCTTTGATTCTGACCATTTTGAAACAAAAAGTTGTTTCAAATTGAAAAATTGTTAAAGGTTTGTTCCTTTTTTTTGTTTTAATTTTTCTTCATACAGACAGTTCTGTGATGTCGTCATGAATTTGTGAAGCATTTCTGTGTCACCAAATCTGTATTTTTGGCAGAAGAATTTCACTCAGCTCCCCTTAGAATGACTATGATAACACCACTGACTCAGAAATGCTGTTGGCCAGATAGGTGAGACCCCCAACCTATTTACAGGACATCAAATCCCTAATCTATCACCTTTGATAGAAATTGGGACCAATCCTGCCCCTGCCTCCACAGCCCCAGTGAATGCCTTCCTTAACAGCAGATCCAGGTCCACTTTATGTCACATTTGCAGCTCCCTGAGCTTAGAGTGAACCAGGTACTGGTTTTGACCTGGGTGCAATAAGTTCGATTGTTCCAGCAGCTAAAGACTGTCACAGCACAGTGATGGTCCAGCCATACGCCTCCCCTGACACCCCCCCACCCCCCAGCAGATATCCTCTCTTGTGTCAAGTGGAGGTGTGTTATAGAGTTGACTGAGTCAATTAGGGATTCATTCAGACTGGAGGAATAGAGCTGACTGATTTAGGCAGCATTAGGGCAATACATAGGAAACAAAGTGGAGTCTAGCCCCAGTGTGGTTCCAGGCGAGAAGGATTCTGAGGGTGTGCATCTCACCTGCACAGTGCTCAGCTCCACAGGGCATGGGTGAACTGTAGATAGGACAAGGCTGAGGGATCCATTGCTGTGTGGATCCTCTGATATCTTTCGTTGGCCTTTGGGCTTGCAGGAATATTGAAGGACTGCTGCGTCTGCCCAGTGTCTGTTCAAGCTGGTGGCTGCCCCTTTGTCTTTATCAGAAAAGTAGCACTGTTCCACTTGGAGCAATGGAGCAAGGGTTATCCCAGATTCCAGTTTTTAGCTACAGAGCATAACCAGTGACCACATGATAAGAACGATAATGTCGACATTTGCTGTTTAAAATCAGGAAAAGCTTTTTTACTTCCTAAAAAGCTGCTGAATCCCAAACCACCCTAAAACCAAACAATTTTTTATCCCATCCTCTCATATTGCCTTTCCTGCTGCTCCTCATTACCCAAATTGCTCACTCTTGTTTGATGCTGGAAAGATCCATGATCTCACCAAAACAAAATTTACTAACTCAAACCATTATTGTGCGACACAAAGGGCTAAGGCACATCTGTCAATACTCCTGTGCTGGGTCACCACAAACATCTGATTATGATTTTTTAAACAAAACTATTTCTCCAGTGATTTTTGAAAATTCTCTAAGTAGGCAGTGAGAAAGGACTATGGGCAATGTTGGACTAAACAAAGAAAGTTAAACTTCAGTGTAAACCTTTTTTGTGGTGAATTGAAGCACGAAAGAAAGGCCCAACACTAACACTAAATAAGAAATAAACAATTTAAAGAAAGTTGAAGTCTAATAAACAGTAAAATTATGTAAATTGTCGGGATGTTTGGTAAATTTACTCTATAATTAATTTTCACGCAGGCAAATGAGTGAGACAATGTACTGACTGTTTCCTTCATGTGACGGAATAGACTGATGTGGGTCTGTCCCAAACTCTATTGAAACCATGAGTAAGGGACTCTTCTTTCACCTGAGTGGGCTTTGAATCAGACTTTTGGGTATTTAAAATTCTTATAATCTCAGCATCATCTGTGTATATCTTTGGAAAGGGCAATTTGTGAATATGAGATACTGTATTCCTAAATGGATTATTTCCCCATTCATTATTTATTGATAAAGTTTAGCCTCCCTGGACATTTTTGCATTGCTCATCTATATATTTTCCCATGCCTTCATATTTCTGCCCTTGTCTGTTGTACCTTCTTGATATCATCTATTGATTTAAATACTTCCTTTGTTTAACTTGTGTTAGTATTTTTCCTTGCCATTTTAGACATAAACACTAATGCGTAGCATGCTTGTGCTTTTATTTTTTGCGTGCATATCATTTGTAAACACTGCAGGCAGCACGCATTCCAATTTAATGAATTTGCACTTCATTTGCGTGCTGTGAACTATAAATACAGATTTGCATGTTCCTTATTCTGGATTCTTGAAGTCTTTCTTTACCATACTCCAGAGTTTTGATAGCCTTGCATTCTTTTAATATAATTCTATACTCATACTTATTTTCATGCATTCAGTTGCGTTAGTTTTTACTAAGTGGTGCCTATGTATAATATGGTGACGAGGAGGAATACATAAAAAAGCTTGTATTTGTTGCCAAGGATAGTGGATTCACCTTCTATGAACTACTTTGACTATTTAACTGGGCACCTTGCAACTTGAGGAACTGGACATTTATCTTAATATGTTTATTTGCAACAGATCTGTTTTGTAATAGATAGATACAATCTGATAGGTACAATATCTGCTCTTCGAGTGTATGAACTGCAAAATTATTTTTATAATCTGTTTCTATTTTCTTCACTTTCTTTTCAGTTTTGATAGGCTGTAATCTGCAACATTTAGTACTTGCAAAATGACTCCAATGGCAGCTTTTCCATATGACACACTACCTCTTTGTAACTCTGTGGAACATTTTACACCAATCAGCACATTGGAGCTGTAACTTAGGGTATAACCCGTGTTTATAGGTTTTCTGTAGACTCTTATTACAGCTCTGACATTAGATTGATGGACTATTTCCATCTTGTTCCCTGTCAATTGTACACTGAGTGGATATGTGACAGTGTGATGGATGCATGACAGTACCGCTGTAGGGAGAGAGCTGCTGTAATAACAATGTTTTCAACCTTCAAGTGCCGTTAACCTCTTACTTTGTCTTTAATTTATTTTAATCTAAAATTTAACGAAATCTAACATCCTAAGAACAAAAAGGTGGGGAGGATAGTGGGTTTGAAAAGTGATGTGAGAAAGATTGCACTCATTTTTTTTTTTGATGGTGCAATTAGAGCAATTCTCTGCTTTAGAGGACAAAGTTCTCCAGGAAGCTTTTAAGGAGAGAATATTGTCATGCTCTAGACAATGTCAAAGGTTAGTATGGCTAGAAAGAAGATGTATTCTCCATGGAGGGAGGGAGGGAAGAAGGGCTCGCTCTTTCACAGCATATACCCAGGTCATGCATGAGAAAAAGAATGAACTTGCCCGGGAACAGGCATTTAAAACTTTAGAGGCTGTATCAGAAAAAAATGCTTTCTGAGACAAGCCAGTGTTTCCTTTGAACACTTAAAGGTCTAAAGTTTATTTACTGTTTCAAAGAACTAGTGGTGTCCTCTCTAGGTAGATGAAAGAAGATGAGTGGAAATATTTCAGCCCTGTTTTGATCTTTGAAATGTCATTAATTATTTTATTAAGTCAGTGGCTTTTTTGTCAGCACTGTGAGAAAGGTTCAAGATACTGCAAAAAGATGCCAAGCCTTTGCATATCTAGTGCGGCGATCACAGCTTGATCAGAGAAATGATAAATGATGAGGGCTAGCAAAAGATTGAGAAGAGAGAGGTCTCTGTGACAGGCAAAGGTCTCAAAGTGTTAAAAGGTGCTACCATCATTGAAAGATTCAGTTGACTGCAATGGAGCTGAATTAGGTCACCAGGGAAAAAGTTTTCGACCAGGGAGATTCGTGGAAATAGCCAATTTGTGGAAAGTTAACGTTGGGGTTGTGAATATGAGCATTTATTCTGCAAGTTTGACTTTGAGCGTTACACTCTTTGAACCAGGAAAAAGAAACATATGATGTGACCGTTGGGTGCAATTAAAACTATCCAGCACAGCTCAATTTTTAATATTGAATATGCACAATGAAATTGTCTTGTGTACCATTCACATAACACAGATTATTTGCAGAAATTATTTGGTGAATAATTTAGAACAGTGAATAGTTTTGTTACATTCGTGATCTGCTTGCAGATTGGAAAAAAAAGAAGAAATTAATTGGCTAAATTATTCGTGAAGAATTATTCGCTCAGCTGTTTTTGCTGAAATTGTTTTATGCTAGATTGTCTGTGGCCTCAAATACATTATCACTTCAAGCATGAACGAAGGACTTTCCAATAAAAATGTATTTTGACCGCACATCATGTGGGAAAGGTAATGGAAGAAATGTGACTTTTGCAGCAAACATGGGGATCGAACTCTCATTTGAAAAACAAGGGTCCAAATTCAGTTCTGATTTGAGTAGGCTCAGCTCCTTTGAAATCAGTAGAGTTGCACCTCATTTTGTCAGGACTGTATTTATCCCAATGTGACTAAATACATGGAGGCTTTAAATAAAAGATAAGATGCACATCCAGAGTCCATGAATAATATTAAAAAAAAGTGGAAATGATCTGAAATCAAGTTGGTCTTGAAGTAAGAGTTGCAGACTTAAAGAAGTGAAACTGGGACCATGAGCCTTTGACAGCACAGTTAATAAAGAAACAGAGAGTAGTGAATCTTAGTCTCACAGAGCTGGCGACGTGGAAAACAAGGCCAAGATGTGCAAATGCTCAGAGGTAGCAATCCTCAAATAAAACCTGTAGAGCGGAATATGTGTATTTTTCTCTTCTCAACGGCTCACAGTTCTGAGGTTACCAGAAGAGACTTATCACATGGGTATGCATTACCAGAAGAGACTTATCACATGGGTATGTTTGATCATATCACAGATTTATTTGATAGTGAAGTTTTTTTTAAAGTAAATAGTTTCCAGGATTAAAATAAAAATATTCTACTGTAGAAGTACTCTGTATTATGTGGACAGTTTCTCTTTGTTTCTTCTTCATTAATTTAGGTGTGATGCCTCTGATACTGTAGCAGCCATCGGTCCTGTAACAGAACAATGAGATTGCAATCCATTTAACTGGGGATTCTGTAAGAAGTTCATATTCTTTATACTTTCTTTCTCAGAAGGAATCTGTGCTTTGATGCTTATCAATGCAATATGACAGTATTTGTTGATCATTTACAAGTACATTCTGTGCCAGCATATATGGGATTAAGGCAGGGGGGACAGGGAATGAAAAGGGTACTGAATCACTAGCCAGAGAGAAAACTGGCTGGCAAAATTCACAAATTTATGTCACAGATAATGTCACAACGAGCCAAAGGTCCTAAAACTGGGTGGGTAAAATCCTCAGCTGGTGTGATTTGGCATAGCACCATTGACGTCCATGAGGCAATGACACCAGCTGAAGAACTGGCCCAGTATGTATAAAGTAAGGGTGGATACAGTATAATTTGAGTTCTGTAGGGTGGGTAGAATGAAAGCAGGACTGTAGAGAACACTGCCTCAAAGGGAAACTACATATTCTTTCCATCTACCTTTTCTCGTGCTCCTGAGGATTGTCTGAAATCTGCAATTGCAATTATGCAAGCAATAATGCTGGAAAAATTCTTTCTGGCTGCTCTTGCATTAAATTTCTGGAAAATGCATTATGTGCTAGTGTTCGTTTTAACTTCTTAATTTCAAGTCAATCCCAGCCAAAAAGACAGTGCTAAGGTGAAGCAAGGGTTGAGAGTACATATATTCAAATGTTGGGATCTGTTTTAAGTTTAACCTTAACGCTGAATTTCTTGGCTTTTAAATGTTTGTCTGTCTGCTAACTCCAACTTTACTGTAAACATTTTTACCCATAAACGACTGATATTTAATATCAACCTCAAATTCTCTTAATGTTTTTGCCTGATTTCCTTATGCTTTTAAGTATCTCTCACTGGGGAGAGCTGCTGTTTTGGGGGCATTCCTTCACTTCTTGCTGATATCTGGAGGTTTGTGCAAGCTAAAAATCAGTGAATTTCAGCATGAACATATATTAATTCACCTTTTTAATGAGCAAGTGGAGCTTTTCTTTGTTTATTATGCCTTCATAATGCAAGGAATATATGTAGATATACAGTTCAGACTCTCTTTTCTGATGTCTCGCATTCAGGGTTCGCCCTGTGAACTGTTTGTGTGGTCTAGCATAGGTAGGACTCAAGGAACAGCAAATATCTAAGTGGCTTAAAATTAGTTACTGTGTTGTGAAAACATGAGCATTGTGTTCATAGGAGGTGTTCTGAAGTCTCCAATCTTGATCTTAATTTCAATGCAGTTTTGAAAAGAAAATTCCATTGTAGTGATGTAAGAATGAAATATAGGAATTAGAATTTCTTAGCTCTTTGCTTTATATAATGCAGTTCACCAATATTTACTAAAATATTAACTAAATATGTAGCTAGAATACTTTAGCTTTTCAATAATAAGTGGATCATAAATGACAGACAAGATGTATCTACCTAGAAAATATTTAGAGTGATGTGCACATTGTAAATCCAGTTTGATTCTTTTCTTTCCTTCTTTCCTACTCCAAGCAAAGTAGCTCACTGAGTTAGTCCTCTATTGTCCCAGCCCATATGCATGTTTCATTTGCTTACAGTTTTCACTTATGAAAGTCACAAGGAAAAACAAGACTGGCGTTTTAAACTCTTTTTATATAAGGAGAATTTTATTACGCCCCTAGTAAGTGTCTCTACAACGATACTCCAATAAAACCCTTAAAGTGAAATGTTTTCTTCCTCCCATCATCCCGATATCAAGCCCAAATAGACCTATTTGAAGTGGGGTGGTCTTTTGGAAAAAAATCCTTCCTTATCTCCTAGCTTTGGGATGGCATCTAAGATTACTTGCAGCAATTGGACACTAATCAGCATAATGACAGATCCATGGCACCCACCTCTGTTCCTCCCACCATATGGTTTGACTGGTGTTTTGGAAGGATCCTCTATAGGGCTAAGCTCCCTGGCATGTATGATATCTGGATCCCCTACCTGGTTCCCAAAATCCTCTCCTTCCCCAGGCCCTCCAAGCATCTTAGCAACAGCAGTTCTTGTACGTCTATGGTTCTTCACAATGGCAGAGAAGAGGGCAGAATTTTACCTTTATTCATCTGGATGAAGTGATTCCAGTGTATTAAGTGATTCATTATTCATTTTATAAAAAATGGCCCAAACCTTTGCCCATTTGTTAGCTTAGCAAAGATGACAACCCTTTACTGATGCAGTGGAATCCTTTCTAACCATAGTAAATTTTCTATGGTTCACATCTGGAAGATCTATATCAGTGATACTAAGACCTCAATGGTTCAAGAGCCAAATTAACGATTAGCATTACCCAAAAAAGCCATAATAGTGTGAATTCATTGTTTCATTTACTATAGTACTATATATTAAACAATATGTCAGAAGAAATATTTAAACATTAGGACAGGGGAAATATTATCCTCACAGAAAAATGACTGACTGAGTATTATGATTTGTATCAACTACAATTGGCTAATAACATAGTGAAAGCATCCTGATTAGTTAATAACTTAGATTGGTTAATAATTAAATCACATAGTAATTTAATAATTTAGATTGGTTAATAATTAAATCATTCTGTAATTTAAAAAATATGTGCTGCAAAGAGCCACAAGAGATACATTAAATAGCCACTTGTGGCTCACGAGCCTCAGTCTGAGTATCACTGATCTATATGATTGAACTAATTCACCAGATTTCTTAATGAGAACAAAAGGAAGCCCTTTAGGGCTTTTTTCTTAAACTGATGCCATATATACCTCACCTGCTCCCAGGCCCCAAACACTGTTAACCAGAGAGTTAAGATTGAAAGAATCAATCACTTAGTTACTATTTATGTTTGTTCCATTCTTATGAAACAGATCAATGTAAAATCAGTTTTATCCATTTATTTTAATGATAAAAACAACTTCTTGCTTTAACCCCCCCCCCTTTTTTTTTTTATTCTTGCCAGCCCTCCAAAGGTAAAACAAGAGATAAGATGGATTTTCTTCCTTCTAGTGTATTGCCAAGGAATTGTTTACTAAGTTCCAATCAGTTACACCTGCGCAATCCCAATTCCTACAGGAAGGTTGTTTCGGTAAAACTCAGGCCACACTTCTTGAAACTAGGCTACATTTACAGGGCTTGTCATCACAAAACAAACCATACTTTTTATTTTTAAATTGAGCACACTTGATACCAAAATCAACAAAAGGCACTAAACATGAAACCAGCCAATGCTATTTTTAAAGAGCCACTTTTCAGAATAGAATTCCACTTTGCAAGAACATTGCAGAGCCCCAAACATTCTAATAGATTGTAGAGGATGGAAATGGACCCAAATAACCAAAGGGAGGGAGTGTCTCAAGGCCACATTATTGATTGTAAATTGAAAGATTTTTTTTTTAAAAAGTGAACTTATATTTAATTCCTTTAAGTTGCCATAGGCATAACAATCTTGTTTTATATGTAAGAAATTGCAACACAAACCTTCTAAACAGGCATTTTTTATACACCGCAGCATGCTAACTCATGTTTGGCATTTTGTAGGTGAAGTCCTTTTGGAGATGTGAAAAGCCAAATAAACAACAGGAGTTTTAAAAAACAAATCAGTATTTGAACCCTCATAATCTCAATATACCTTTATGTGATTTGTCTCAAACTTCCCAGAAAAATTCTACCCTGGGATACACCATCAGATGCAAATTTTCACATATTTGTTTGGTTTTGGTGAAATTAATGAGAGCATGTGTGAAAATTAGGCTTGAAATTAGAAACTACCTTAAACCTTAACTATGGAAAGGGGCTCTTAAAGTGTTCATCAACTGCAACAGGACTTAAAGCAGGTAAGGCTCTGGTCTTTAATTTTATGCAGTGTGTAAAAAGCTTGGACAAGTTCACCAGTGTACTATATACAGTACTTTATAAAGTCGGAGTTATTTGAGGTTATTTTCATTGTAGTTTTTAAAATGTGGACTATTAGTGGGGAGGAAGGTGGTCCCTTTTCATTTGCAGCTTCTGAAAACATTGTAGCCTTGATACAACATTGCCATCAGGACAAACATCACACCCTCACACAGTGACCCTTGAATTCCATTAGTGTTTCAAAATAGTCAAAAAACATAAGTGGTTTGTTATCACAGCCATAAATATTTACACCCAGTGTTGAAAAATATATAAGGAGTGTAGAGTGACAGGATAATTTTAGCTGCTATCCACAAGCATGTCAGTAGTCCTGTTATCTCTTGGAGGCTCACAATGAATGACTCCTGTTGGCTGAATGAGAACACGTAGTTGAGATGTTTACTTTGTTCTAATTGGCTTTTACTAAGGCATTACTTACCTAAGGGATCTGGCTTGAATCCTACATCTGTGTAAAAGAGCTGTTTTCTGGGGTATGCTCCATTCATGGGACACTGGTGAAAACTTATTGGATTGACTTCTAACCCACACCTTATTATGGGTTGAAACTAAGAGACTGGCACTGCCTGTGTATCTAGGCAGGCATTAACATTTGTTTTCTGGGTTCTTTTGGAATGTGATGCCATGGGGACCGGCCCTGTCAGTGCATGCTGCCAATAGATATCAAGTGGTTATTTGGTAAAAGGCACTCCTAAGAAAAGGGCAGTTGTTTTCTTTGTCAGTCAATAAGCCATGTCTTTTGACTCTTGTTGCTTTAATTCAGACCACGGTAGAAAAATATCTTCAACCAATGTTGTGCTCTGGTGATCCAGACCTTGCAAACACTAGAGGTGAATAAGGCATGCTAACAGGGCAATAGGGCTTATTGAAGCAAATGGGGCAGCTCTGCCAAGTTTATATGTAATGCTGTACTGTGGGTCCAGACTATTTTGAGGGAAAAGCAGGCTGGAAGGATGATTTCTTACATATATCCCAAATGACGTGATTATTAGCTTCTGGTAAAACTATGATATAGTAATCTATTAACTCCCGCAGGCATGTTGTATTTTGCAAATCCACTTCATTCATCATTTGATTTGAAACACCTTCCATCTTTTTTTCTACTGATACCAGGATGTGACAGCGTTTCAGTCACTATTAAGAATTCTGGAACTAATTCTGACATCGATATTAGCTGAGACTGGAGCCAGAAGAGTAAAAGTAGAATCTTTGAATGAATTCTCACTGCCCCTTTTTTGTATGTATAAGAAGGAAAATCATGAGCCAAACAGGACTCTGTGCCTAGGCTGATTGTATATTTGCATTATATATTTGCACTTTACTGTTTGCATTTGCAAATACAGATATTATCAGAAAATAATAACTGAATGAATGTATTGGTGATTGCATTTTCTTAGCAAAGGACATAGATATTTATGACTTACATTTTAAAAATATCTGTTCCCATGCTATCCAAAAACACAGAGTATGTGAGAGAGAGTTGGCTATTGGGAGTACAGCGTTTTAAGGAAGTGAGGCAATCCCACCTCTTCCAAATTATGAACAAAACCTTAAACTTCAGAAGCCAAGAAACACAAGGGTAAAGTCACAGCCCCATTGAAATCAATGGGAATTTTGCCATTGACTTCACTGAGGCAGAATTTCAGCACTTGTCTTCAGTGAAACTGAAACACTAGACCCAAAGACCATAGGGCCTTATATTCCCTTCTGCTGTGGGGCATAGAAGGGAATAAAAACAAGAAAAAATAGCAGAAAGTCCCTGATTCATGGAAGAGGAGAAGTGGGCTAATAAGGCATGTTCCCAGGTCTTTCCCTCAGGAGTGCAGAAGCTCTTCAGTGCCCACTCCATTGGTATTCAAGGCAAAAGTCACGGCTGGAGTGGGGGAACAGACCAGAGCTGAGGAGCAGATGTTCTATGCAACATAGGTCCTTCACAATCATTTGAGAATGTACGTTAATGCTGTTTCTGACTGTATTAATTGCCACACTGTGCCTGTCCGCATGAATTAGCAAAATAAGACGACCATATTTTTAACAAAAAATAGCGAATTGATTAAAACCAAATAAGCTTCTCTTAGATTAAAAATCTAGCATATTTTTTAAAAATCAAGAATGCTATAGCCACATTAATTAGCTGGTAAAATATTTATGTCCATTTATCAGTTTTGCAACATTATAGACCCACACACAAAATATAGTCACCATACTTACCAAACTCATAATGAAACTAATGATAGTTTATTTGCCTGTCAACAAAAATGACTATCCCTTCCTGAGTGAGTGGGAAAAATAGAATCTTGCAAGACTGATAAAGAGGAGGCTGTTATTTAAATTAAACATGGTCTGTATTAAGTGGTTGTTGCTATGCTTATCTTCACAGCAACTTAGTTGTGTTTTTACACAAAAAACAACTGCCATATTTTATAATGGATTTATAAGAAATATTGATTGATTGCAAGCAGCAATTCTAGACAACAGTGGATCATCAGACTCTTTCATATTTATTTAAGATATCTTAATACCAAATGTATCAAATCCAGCCTCTTTCAGTGAGATCCGGGTAAGAAAATGTTCCATGGCTGAGGATCCAGGCAAGTGGCTAAAAATGTTCCCTTAATCCTGAAACACCCAATCAATTGTCACTGGAATTCCTCTAGAAAAATGTATCAATAAAAAAAATCTTTTCTGTCTGAAACTCTTCATATTTCATAGTGGTGTATGTACTGCATGTAGATGTTGGCTTAGATGTGCTCCTTCCACACTCTGGTCTCTAGTGACCTGTTAAAATGGTCTTAGCACATTCAAAAGACGTTTCATTACAGTCCAGTCCATTTCTAGAAGTGATCAATCAATATCATGTTCAAATGAGAGGATATATAGAAGCTGCCTCCGTTTAACCAGTCTATGTAATGTGTATGGTTTTATCTGCTAACTACATCTTGAATAAGTTTGTGCTGGGGCATGTAGCATTCTTCTTGGAAGTTTTTTTCAGAAGTTCTCTTTCTTTTACAAGGTTATGAAAATAGGAACAAATTTTTCCTTCCTTTTGTAATGACGTTGGACACATTTTCCTTCTTCTCTGGGGCATTAAACACAAGATTAAACATGTGTGCAGGAGATATTTATAAAGCCATGTTTGCCATGTTAACCTGATCATCTAGGGCAATGATGCCCACACTCCATTTTGTTGAAATGAACTTATCTATCATGACATTTGTGGCATCCATTAAATTAATGGCATATGATTATCTTCCAGGATCATGGCATGTAACTGAGTTTGTCCTCCAAAGGTATTTTTATTACCATTGCTCTGTTGTTGCAGATCCCTGAGCTTGCTGAAGAAGATGTGACTAATGATTCAGAATTACATACATCCCAGTAAGCTGTCAGTGACAGATACATAGTACATGCACTAGTGCTAGTCCAGATGTCAGTGATACAGGATTCCGCTTCCCCACCAGCAGTCTTTAATTGAGATTCAACTTTGTTTTCTAAATTTTCAAAAGTCCTAGAAATCACAGAAATATGGTTCTTTGAGAAAGGATGCTACCTTTTGTTGCCATGTAATTTAGTCTTCTACAACATTCTGTTTTCTGCTAGAACTAAAAAAAATAAAAAAATAAAGACTTTAAATCTCCACTTCCACTGGTAATATTTTGACAGCCAGCTAAGCGAGGAGGGAAAGTAGCTTCCAACAAGCATTGTGGTATTATTTTTTTTCCTTCTTGAAAACTCATTTCTGAGAAGGTTGTGAGCTATCTGAATAAGAATTTAAATTAACGTGCACTCCAGATAGGCTCAGTGATACTTCGACAATGGCCTGCCTCTTCTTCCTTTCTCAATTTATTCTCTTTCCTCCATGCCCCACTAATCTAACAGTAATAATGAAGATATCTGAATTAGGAAGAACAGTCTTCTGGTTGGGGCACCTGATGGGTGCTCCAGAAATCTGTATTCTGTATCCAGTTCTTACAAAGATTTTGTGTGATATCTTGGGTGGCAAGTCAGTTACTTTCTTTGTGCTTCAGTTTCCCCACCTGTAAAAGAGGATGTCTCTTAGATTGTGAGGTTTAATTCATGTTTGTAAACTGATTTTGACATCCTAGAATAAAATTTGTGCTACTAGTGGAAAGTATTCTTCTATCTCATACTTGCAGTCAGTGTGTCACTATAAACAAATGGGTTTTGTCTGCTATAAAACTGTCAAATGGTAATCCTGTAATCTGATTTGAATGTTGACATTTTGAATATACGTAGCTGATTCCACCACTTATTCTTTCACTTGACTCTATCACCTGACTGTAGGAGTAATAAGGAACACAGAGGGCCTGAGTTGGTCATGATCTGAACAAGAATCCACTGACGGTGAAGAAAAAAGAAATCTAATAGTGGTGTGATGCCCACATGACATAGGCACATTGCTCAGTAATGTGGGAGGACATTCTCTATTCAAAAGTAGCCAGTTGGCTTGAGTTCGGCAGCAGCCTCTCCAATTTTGCATTATTTAGAGCACAATAAATGGAGTGCAATGTGGGAATTGCTCATTGTGACACTTGTCCTACACTGTGCACGTGAGATTTTCCCCCCATAAATTAATACAGATAGAGATCTTAAGGATTGGTACGAATATGTTATCATGCTTTATTTTTCACTTTCCAATTACAGACATACCCAACTCCCTGTTAAGAATTCCAAACAGTGTGTTTCAACTGGCAATTTTCTATGTCAATTCTTAATAAGAACTATGTCCACGGGGCATTAAAAGATTTAAGACCAGAATTTTCAAATTTAGATTGCTAACATCACTTAAATAAAATTGGCCAAATTTTCAGAAGTGCTGTGTCCCTGCAGGTCTCACTGACTTTGTGAGTTCTAATTATCCCTGAAAATCAGGACAACTTTATTTAGGGGCCTAAATAAGAATTTATTTGCCTAACTTTTGGCACTGAAATGTAGTGATAAATGTGCACAATTCAACACTAATTCAGGAAAATCTAACTGCAGATTGTGCAAAGCCGCAATATCTTACAGCAATGCAATATCGGGTTATACCAAATCTGCTATAAGAAAGCATGGCTCACCAATGGAGCAACAAGGGTAGGACTGCAGTCAATTAAATGATGCATTCCCTGACAGCAAAGGGAATTCACCTTAATCTGCGTTGGATGATGTCTGTTGTTAACCAGCTAGTTTCATCTTTTAAAGATTGACGCTTAGGTCAATTCAATAACCTTCTTATCAGCTCCCCTCCTGTTCATCATATGCATGAAATGTACAAAGTAGTTTGCTGCAGCCATGACATGTAGACATAGAGCAACACCACATTTTCTTTCCTGGGCTAACAGCCCTCTGGATGGATAAGGCTCAACTGAAGTTTAAGATCACTGGAGTTAATATTAAAAAGCATCCAAATGCTTTGCACATGCCACAGCTTTGCATCAATGAGACCTTATTTTTAAAAAGTTGTACATTGAAAATTTGGCTCTGCTCTTCTGGAAACTAGGTCCACCATTTCTAATGTTCTTCCTCCGCTATCACTGAGCAGCACAGCATACAAAGAATTAATCTTGGCTGTTACCCAGCTGATTTAAGATAGTGTTTCCAGAGTAAGTTAATTAGGGTATGTTTATATATTTGTGACCCAAATTCTCTTCTCAGTTACAACAGTAGCTGGAGTAACTCTATGGAAGTCAAGAAGAGGCAGAGTTTGCACTGAGGATTTTAATGTCACTCAGCTTGCTCCGTGGAATCTAGTAAAGATTGTGATAAAAATACTTGAGTCATTTGAGAAGCTAACTGATGAAGCAAGCTATAACCAAGCTACTATTTCTAAGCTCTCCACCTTTTCGTGTCAGACAGCTTACCTATACACAGGTTCCAGATCAAGGCATCTGAATCAGGAGTGCAAAACCCTTGGAAGTGATTTCAGCCACATGGTCACCCAGATAAGAAATTCTATAGGTCAAAATCAGTATATAACCACTCTTTTATGAAGCAACAGTAGAAAGTTGGGATAATTTATTCAGCAAGCTAAGCCCATACCCATCACCTCTAACGCTCATAGTAGATAATATAGAATTTAACCCAGTAAAAGCCTGGGAAGCTTTGACATGTGGGAACTTATATGTACATTAAATTTTTTGTGTCCAACTATTTAGAGCTAATAAATATAGATTACTTGATGAAATACAACTTGCAAAAGACATAAAAATTCCAGTGTGTTGATAGCTACAATTGAGACATTTTTCAACCCACCCCCACAAAAAGGCAAACCTAAGCAGAAAATTGACAGAATTTGAAAAATTACTCACTTTATCCATGAAACACAAAAGCTTACTCTCCATTCTATAAAAAAAATCTCTATTTCTTAGAGTAACTATGTTCATGAAATGAGGGAAAATTGACACAAGAGTAGGCACCAAAACTGAGGTATAAGTGAATGTATGGAGGAATAGTCCCTACACCTCAATAAACACATCAATAAAATAAAATTCTAAAACACATTAAGAAAATAAAATTATATTAAAATTTTACTAAATTTTCTTTAAAATTAAAAACATTTATGGTGCAGCGACAGGCACATGCTGGAAAGAATGTAATAAAATAGGAAGATTTCTCCATATATAGTGGACATTCCCAAAATTAAGACATTTTGTAAAGCTATTGGAAACTCCATAAGGGAGATAACAGGATGTCAATTGTCAGATAATCCCTTTGTATTTTTATTAAATTGTCCTGAAAACTCTGCTTTGTATGAAAGCCATAAATTCTGGCACTAGAAAAATTAACTCATCAAGTCAGAATTTTACAGAGAGGCGAAGGAAAAAAAGATAAATACTTAGAAATGTGGTTGGACTTTTTGGAGTTTGCTGGACAAGGGTCATCATCCTCCACCAGACGTGATAATTTGAGAACTTACTTTGAATATTAAGGAAGGGAAATCCTCTTCAACAATAGTGAAAGTTAAACTCAAAATTCTGATATTAAAATAAGGAAAGTAGATAGGAGGAAGAAGGAGAAAAGCTTATAATTGTGCAGAATTTTGATAGGACAATAATAAACAGGTTACACATCTAAATGTAGAAAAACAGAGGTTTGGACCTAATCATGGGATAATGAAAGACTTTAACAGACATTATCAACAGACAAGACAGAAGAGGAAGGTGAAGAGTAGAAAAGCATCAACCACCATATTTGATCAATATCATAAAGTTAAAGAAAGTGATTTAAAGCAGGTCTCACCAGTACAACTTTAGGGACTTCCTATGGCCAAGGAATTATGTATATCTGTATATACTAAGTTTATCTCTAAAGTTGTAAAACAAGTTTCATAAGATTTCTGTTATAAAAAAAAGGTGCTGTTAATAAATAAAATAAAAAACAAAGAGATATCAGAATGGCTTATCCAATGAAGGGTAAGCAGGGACACATGGCACAACTTTAGTCTTTTGGTTCAAATACCGTATGCCCCATCGCCACCCAGAATTCAGCTGAAGAAAATATACAGAGAAAAAGCAACACTGAAGTTGTCAAAAATAAAGGTCAAAGAAAGAGAAATTATTAGTCAGCACCTGTTAAAAGAAAAGCTGTTTGGATGTACAGGTGATGGAACTACTGGAAAAATAATCTTTATTTCCAGTGAATAACCTGCAGGATGGAGCTGTCATTTTATTTCTCAGGCCCATTGCCCACACAAGTGACCCTGGCAAATGGTTGAAACAGAATGCAATCAGGCATCCAAAACTGAATCTTACTAAAATGTCCTTTCTTAGAGCTCTTCTCAGCAGTGTCCCCTCTGGAAGATTGTGGAGCTGCACTAAAAATATCTCGACAGTCATACACGATAGGAAGGACACCTTGATCTCCGTAGGTTCTGGAGATTTCCTGTGAAAGGATAAAGAGCACTGAGACTAGAGGCAACCATGAAGAAGAAAAGAAAGAATAAAACTTAGGGGCAGACTCATTCCTATTGTAATTCCATTGACTTAAATTTGGCAGTGTATGTCAATTGATAAAAATTAAAGTCAAGTGAAAATGTTGATACAGCTGAGATTGTCCACTTGGTTTAGTCAATTCCTCAGTAGGTATTAGTGGTGCTGGAAGAAAGTGTCAAGGAATTAGTTGGCTCGCTGGGAAAAAAAATTGATTGTGTCCTTCAAGTTACATAATGGAAAACTCAGGGCATTATAGCCCACTGCTACAGTGTCTATTAAAGGCATGATGCTGGGCTTATTGAATCTAATGGAATGGCTTCAATTGACTTAGATGGGCTCTCAGTCGAGCCCTAATAGAGAAGATGATCAGCTCCCTCATACATATGGCTTGAGAGAATTCACTGACAAAGAGGCTTTCCAAAAACAGGAAGATTTCTTGTGCTTTCAGCACACCAGGTGCATTGGTATTTATATTAATCATTGTACTATGTTAATTATAAAGTATCATTGTGTGCATAGAAGTTTAAGGACAAATTTTTCACCCTCAGTTCACTAACATAAGAGTTTACGTCAACATTCATGGCTTGTCTACGCTTCAGAGCTTCTCCCCTCTAGTTCCCCAATAGGCAGTAGCTATGTTGATGGGGGGTTAGGGCAGTATAACTGTGGATTTTCCACACCCCTGAGTACCATAGATATACCGACATATGTTGGTAGTATACACCAAGCCTCAATCTCTGCTGTGCAGACAAAATGCTATATCAATCAAAACTATAAATTTCCCATACTTCCAGAGGATTGATTTATTGTGAGTTGTTTACCTATACTGAGGATCAAGAAAAAGTGGGAGAGAGACCTAAAAAAACTTTGACCTTAGACATCTGGTAGAGTTTTAGGTCACACAGAAGTGTTTTATGTCTAACTCTTTTTTGTTTGTTTCTTTCTATGAAAGAGGTTTTCAGATGAGGTGCATAGAAAAGTGCATGTTGATTTTGAACCACCAATTAGAACCAGTAGATTAGGGCCTTTTACTAATGAATGGCCTCTCTGTCTTCAATTGATAAAATTACGAACTTGCTGCTGCCAGCTGAAAACTCAGGGAGAATAAAATATTGTCTGGAGTCATGGAAATTAATAAATCCTCCCATTACAATATTAATCAGGTTGGCAGAGGAGATAAAATTACCTTTCATAAAAATGCTGGGCAGATGGTAAAGCTATGGGAATTAAGACTGGACCAAAATTCTCTAAAAAAATCAAATAATGAAAATCAGAGAAGGAATTGATTAAGATGCTGTAGAAATTGTTCCTACTTTAAAATTCCCAAAGAGCTTCTCAAAGGAGTTTTGTACGTGGTCCCAAAATCATCTGGTTTTCAACACGTGCTACCTTTTAAAATGTGTAAGTGTTTTTAAAGACAAAGCATGAACAGGTGGGGTCTTTAGACTATAAAGGGCCTGATTCTGCTGGTAGTATGTATGCAGCATTTCCACTAACTTTACTAGGAAATCAGTATGTGGAGAGCTTGCTAGATTGTGCCTTTACATCTGACAATATACAAAATAGGGCCCCTATCCTTCAATAGAGCTTTGCATGGACATAGGGTTCCACCCATATGGAGCATTTTGCAGGAGTGGGGCCTACATCTCTTAGTAACAATAAATCCAGGAAATAGTTTCCTAAGCATGCCACTTTGGCAATGACATGCAATTCCAGAATCTTCATAGGAGAGGGATTTTGTATCAAGAGGGTGATGGGCTTTGGCTTGTTCTAAGGATGCTCATTATTCTGTCCAGTAATAACACCTGGGGAATTTAGGGGAGCGAGGACCTGATCTTACATTCATGCACGTGAGTAACTGTAACCACATGAGTGTATAAGAGCTTGCAGGATTGGGCCCATCCTTAGTTGATATTCTCATTGGTATTCCTTTGCAGAAAAGAATCTCCATTTATTCCTAAAAACAGTCCCTTGGTTATTAAAAACAAACAAAAGTAAATGGATTGTGATTCCTAATTGTGAATTAGTTTCTGGGTTTTATTTTATTTTATTTTTTTTTTTTTTGAGTACATTTAGAAACTCAGACAGTTCACACAGAGAGGTTTTAGAAAAATGAGAGCCAACAGCACACTTAAATTGTCTCTGAAGGGGTCTAGCCAGTGTGATAGGTACTTTTGTACTTTGTCAGCAGACTATTGAATGGCAACTTTACACTGCAGAGCATTTTGACATTTATTACTGAGTCAAATAAATTGAACTGAGGGAGTTCAGTGACTTACTTTAGAAGCCAAATTAGTTAGAATGAGGACTAAAAATGTTGCTTTGATTCTCTAGTCTTATCTTTCTCCTCCTCCAATACTTTTAAAAACAGATTGTTCAAAAAGGAGACCAGATGTCTTTTTTTTTAAGACAAAATGTATATTTGTTTGGTCTGGGTGGGACAGAATCAGTTTGAAGTATTAACAGCTTGGAAATATGAGCTGCTAGGAGTCATTTTCATTAAATAACTCCAAATCTTTGGCTATCTCAGGGTCAGCATAGACAAATTATGATGGACAACCACAGAGCAGAAGCTTATTTGAAAAAGAACTGACCAAAACAAGTTATGGTTCAGATGTAGATTTAAAAAGACACTGCAAAATTAAAAATTATATTTTTGTAAAAAAAAATAAATAAATAAAAAAAATTCCTTGCGTATGCTACAAACAACACTATATTATCATAAGAAAACATTTTCATAACCAAACTTACTTTCCAGGATTTATGATATATGGGTTTGTTTTTTGTTTTTTTTTTAATTTGGTGGTTGTTTTGTTGTTGTTGTTGTTGTTTTTGTTTTCTTTTGTTTTTTGCATATCTCAACTTTAAACCAAGGAGAAACTGGTTAGACTATTTTTATCATTAAAGTCAGCTTTAATTCAGTTTCAAAGTCCCATCAGCTGGCAAATGCTGCAATGTTTGATTTGTAAATTCTCCAGGGGAAAGATTTTGTTAAAAAGAAACTTTTTTTCTATTGGAACTTAAAAAAATAATCAGGGAAACACATTCTATTTGGTTTACATTTTATACATCTGGCCTCACAGCATCCCATAAAATATTTTGCTCTCTACAGATCAAAATTGTTGATTTCTGTCAGCAGTTCACATATGGATGAAGGGAAACAAAAATAGTAGTCTGAGTGGACTTTGATCTCACATTTTTCTGTCTGCCTTAGGGTTGCCAGTTTCAGTTGGATGTATTCCCAGAGGTTTCATCACATGACATAATCTTTAATTAAGGATTAATCTTTAATTCCTGGAGACTCCAGGACAAACCTGGAGGGTTGGCAACCCTAGCCTGCCTGCTGATGGTGATTTTTGACCTAGAAGCATTAAATAGGAGCTTAGAAATTCTGTTGCTAAGTTCATTCCAGATGTCCTCAGACTGTCATTGATTGATTTTATTTTATGGGGCTCAGAAAGAAAGTGGAGTGTAAAAAAGTATCTGGTGTGAGTTAATACATACATGGGAAAGTGGTTAAAAAAAAAACAGGACTGGTGTGTAGGGGCATGGCTAATATAATATTAGGGCCAATACCAAAAGCAATAATGATAAAGCTGGTAGTAATATTTATAACCACAGGTGTCAGAAAAGTTATTAAACGTGTGCCAAGTACAGTCCATATCCATGTCAGGGTTTATAATTTTTATACAGACGAAGACTACCACATTACAAGGGGAAAAAGTCAATCAAGGTAATAGATATTCTGGGTCAAGAATTGTCTAATGGGCCTTAATACTTCGTTCAAAATAAATAAGAAATTAGTGCTCAACACTGATTTCCACAGTACAAAAGAGTTTCTTTTTCTTGCACTCTGAAAAGTTCTTCCTCCTGCAAATGCCATGCTCATTGCTGAGGGAGGCAGTTATCACAAATGTTGTTGTTTCCCAAACAGTAATCTTGAATACTTAATAAAACCAAGCATGTATCTCAGTCATTACCCAATTTTACGTTGTAAGAACATGATTTTTTTTACTTAAAGCGGTCTGATTACTTTTTGAAACAATATTGACAATGCTGTATTAATGTGATACTTATGGCATTTGCTTTGTGAAAAACAGAGGTGTGGGGGTGAGACAAATCTGTGTTGACGAGATGGATATTCATACCATGGTGGAAGCTGGCTTTTTGCTATTGCTACTTTTATTTGTTAAGGCCCTGCTCCTGCAAAAGATATACATGTGCTTAACTTGACTGCTGAGAGTAATCTCACTGAAATCAATGGAACTGCTCACAGCAAGTAGTAAAGTTAAAAGCACACGTCTTAGTGCTTCACATTAAGCACATTCATAATTACACTGAAGTCAAAAGGACTACTTAGTTAAGTGTGTGCATGTTTCTGGGATCAGGACCATAGTAAGAGATAGTCCCTGCTCTGATGAGCTCATATGAGGCAAGACAATCAAAGGGTGTGAGAAAGGGACTATTATTAGACCTATTGCAAATATGGGGAGCAGGCACACAGAGGTGTCAAGTGACTTGCCCAAATTACACAGGAAGTCTGTGGAAGAATCAGGAATAAAGTCCAAGTTTCCTGAGACCCTATCTGGTGCTGTAACCACAAGACCATCCTTCCTCTCTAAATAAAAAAATGTCTTATGAAGAAGATATTGTAGATTTGGCTGGTATAAAACCCATGATCCAAATTCTGTTCTGCTACATTGGTGGAAATCTGGAGTATCTGCACTGTTACTCTGGATTTGTAATTGCCAAAAATGGAATATATAATATCTACCTATAGCTTTTTATACTCTATTAGAATGGATTTGGTCCAATTCCACAAAGTAGTGATTGAAACTAATGAGACAAATTATATATTTAGTCAAGCAGCTTTCAGATTTTGCTTGGGATGGCTCCCTTTTCCTTGTCTCTTTAGGTCTCTCTGTTTATGTCAAATGCTTAAATATGAATCTACTTTGTTTACTCTGAATCTATAAAAATGTAAATCAGATCACTTACTGTCACTATTTGTTTGCCTAATGTTTGTCCTGTGGATATAAAATTGTCTAATACTTGTGAAAAAAAATCCATTCAAATGTTAAAATAAATGGGACAAACAGAGAAAGGATGAGAGAATCTTGCTGCTTTATAATAAGGGTACCATACCAATGAACTTAGGGCATGTCTACCAAACACTTATTGTGCAACAAGCAGGGGTGTAAATATACAGGGCTCCTGCATGCTGTGCGCTAACTGTCCGAATTGACCCTGCTGCTGCGCTCTGACAGTTCCCTAGTCTGTGTTGATGTACTACTGTAGTACGTCAGGTGCAGTGAGTGTTCAGATAGACATACCCTTACATACCCATTTCAGAGCTAGCTACTTCCTTTGCTCCAATTCACATCCTGTTGCCGTTTATTGTCTGTAATAATGCGTGGCATCTCTTAAGCTCTCTCTATGAACACAGTGATGAGTGCAGTCCTCTTATGGGCACTCTTTGGGAGAGGAAGCACACAGCTTTCTCCATGCCCAGGATTCTGTACTCAAATAATTATAGGCTACTTGCCCTTTCTGTCTGGAGAAGCCAGAGAACTTGTGTCTTTTCTGGTGATGTCAGCCAGTCTCCAAACACAGTCCCATCTATAAATCTGTACAACTTTTATTGACAATGAACAGAAAGAGAGAGAAAGAAAAGAAAAGATAAACACAAACACCTATATGCTAAATAAGCATTACAAGATTGGTCCTAAACTTAGTTACAAAGTTGGATTTCTTATGTTGCAAAATGGTCCTGTTTTCCTAACATAGCTCACATTTTTTCTCTTTTCCCTCAGCTTTGCAAGCTGAGTCACACTATGTAAAATGTGTGTTAGCCTGGATAGCCTCTTAGGTATGTTTGCTTAGGGATTTTTGAAGACCAAGAATCAAATTCACCACTTGGGCAAATGGGTGTATCCCCACAGATTTAACGCAGAGGACCTGAATGACCACTGAATCACTCCAGCTGTAGTTACACTTATGTAAAACTAAAGTAATTCATTGGTGAATCAAGCCCAGAGTGTCAAAAATCTCCATTTGCACTTTAATTACCTCATTCTTTGGTTGACACATACTTGCTAGGAGCTTTCCTCTAAAGAAAACAAAACCAACAAATTGGGCCAAAATCTCTCCAGATGTACAGCGTGTAGGACTAGCCTGCTTGCTTGCACATGTATACTTTTCCCTATAAATTTAAGTATTTGAGTATTTGTTTTATTATAATAGAGTCATAGATTCACGTCAAGGTATTATAGCTGTAACACAAGATACCTACAGGCCACATCCTGTATGAAAAGCTAAGGCCATTAGCATACATATATTTGGGACCTTTGGCCCAGATAAGACATGTACGGTTATAACCTTTACCCTAGATAAGTCAGGAGGCATCAAGACAGGAGGGTCCTCAGTTTATGCCCCAAGTAAACATCATAGGTATGCCACAAAACCCACAGAAAGGACCATAAATAATAAAGGTGAGATGAGTGAACCGTCTGGAACCATCTGGAAAGGATATAGATATGTCATTAATATGCATGAACCTACCAGCCTATAAAATAAGTGTACCCCAATAATTTGTGGGTGAAGAAGCCAAGTTTGGACTTAGAAGGAGAACCCATATTGTTCGGGGTATAAAAAGGGCAAACCATGTTAATTGGGGTGTTCATCAGCTACTTCTTCTTTTGGGCTTTTTTTGATTGGTGTTAGGATCGTTGTTCTTAGTTTATACGTAGTACTATTCGTAGTTTTAGTCTTAGCCTTATAGCTCTTAGCTCTCTAGCACTGCCTAGCCTTCCATGCCTCCACTCAAGAGTTGAGGAACCGAACATCTCCTCTCAACCAGGTCATCAGGGAAGGGTGTGAATATATTAATCCAAAACATACAATATATATATCACATGTGTCTTTAGAAAAAGACTATAATTCCAGTCATTATCAAATTAATTATTCATTTGTCTATTATGCTATCTATGCTATCTTAATAAAAGCCTGTAGAACTATACGTATTCAGTTATCAGTGTGAGAATTCCTCTCGTGTACCCTTGTAAAGCTCTCTGTAGCCTGATTCTGGGACTAGAACCTCATTATCATCTGATCAAATCAACTGGTGAGCCTATAACCCCATTCAAATTACTAAACACCCAAAATCAGGCAACAGATGTAAATGGGTGAAACTCCGTTGAGGTCAGTAATACTGTGTCCATTTACTCCAGCAGAGAATTTGGTTCACTTTCCTTTCACCTGTTAGCAACCTCCACTAAGTGTCTTCCTGGCAAACTATCCTGTCAGCTTTCAGAGATCCTCCCAAGTAAGTTTTGTTACTCACTGTGTTCCAACTTGGAGCACATATTCATTTTTGCATCTTTTTTTTAAATGATCAAAAACCAATTAGCTTTGCAAGCCTTGAATTAGCAACTCCTGGTGAACATATTAGTGGGGCAGTCCTTCTCAGCTGTAAAAGGTGTACCTTCAACAGTAAAAGGTTAAAGCATAACAGGGAGAAATTATCACTGTCAAACTAACATGTAGAATTAGAAAGTGGGCCACCTAAACTTGCTTGTCACATTAATCTTCTCACTTTTTGATCATTACAGAAGAAGCTACTTGCCTAAATATCCTCTCCTGAACCTGCAGACTCCATTCAGGCAAAACTTCGTTTGAAATCAGGATTGTGTTTATATCCGTACAAACAAGCACAAACCAATAGCATCATCACTTGTTGGAATGAGTGCAAAACCCATCATCAGATCTCTCATTGACAGCAATGGAACTTCTATGCATATAGGCCCCAACCCAATTCTCATTGTAGACGATAGAAACAGGGCTGGACTAAGGCAATTGGGTGCCCCTAGGGTCACCCCATACAATGCATCCCATGGTCACAACCCCCAGCAGATGCTGGACTAGTGACAGGGTCTCCTTCCTCCCCCCCTGTGGTAGGATGGGAATAGCGTGGTGAGCCCCCACCCTTACCTTTCCCAAGCAGTGGCAGTGAGGTTTCCCCAATGCAGGAGGCTTGGTTGGCTCTGGTGATGGCTGTAGGGCTAGTCAGTCAACTTCCTGGTTCCAGATGCAGCTGCTCCTCCCTCTGCTGGTGTCTATCTGCAGACTGAGGTAGATGTAACTGCATCAGTAACTCTTAGATCATGTTCTCAAGCTTTTTTCACAAAAGCAAGGACTAGAAACATACTTTATATATACATATATATGAAAGCTGAGATACTGAGATCTCTGCATGACACTAGGAGTTGGGGTTTATTGTGCCTTTGACTTAATCTGGCACTGACTGAAAAGACTCCTGTTGATTTTAATGGGCGTTAGATCAGGACCATAATAGCTGCACAGATGTGGATCAGAGAGGAAAATGTTTCACCATAATATTTAATACTCTGCAAATATAAATATATTCATAAAATAGCTTAGATTAGTGAGCTGATGTGAATACTGAGCCAAGTAATTATATAATTTTGCCATCTAGAACAAAAAACGGTTGTCATCTTGGGTTTCTCTTCCTTATATTAACATATCATAAAGGTAAAAACAAAACATCAGCAACAATGGAAAGCATGATCATCCTTACTGTTCTTTCCTAAATTCCCCTTCATTTAAAGGGCAAGCAATACTGCTCTGAGTAGCAGAACAGATGCTTTTATTGTAATAGCCGGAGAGGAATTTGGACAGTAAAAATTTTTTTTTTAAATAGATGAAGCAATTTCACTATAATAAACTTCAGATTGCCTGCCTTTCATTTATATGTTTGGGCAGCACATGGTAAAATAATTACAGCTGCTATTTTACAAAACTCCAGATGATTGCTGGATATAATAATGCTTCAGACTATTGTGCCCAACCACATGCCTCTACCCATAGTTTGTATGTTCTAATAGAATTGAATTGACTAGGTATCATCAAGATTAACAAATATTGTATCAATCATCTTCCTTTCACCTATCTCTCTCTGAGGGTGCTCAGCTCTCTTCTGCATTGAAGGTTTATTTTTTTAAGTCCGTTTGAACAGACTCCATTCCTGCCTGACATTTCTCAATTTTAGCGAACAGTTGCATCATTACCTCTCTGCAGGCAGTTTCAGTCTGTGCTACCTCTGCTGTCATTTTGCCAGTCATGTCCTATTATTGTTTAGATACATGTGTATACCCCACGACAAATGCCAAATTGTCATAGCTTGGTCTAAAAGCAGTTTTGTGAGCTTGTTCAAGATCTTTAGCAGGAAAAAATTGACCAAACCTGAAATGTCAGACTCAATAAATTATTATAAAAAAAAATCTGAAGTTATTGGCAAATGTGACAACAAGCAGGCACAGTAAAGTAAGAGAAACTGCCTCAGAAAAATTATGGTCAGATCTGAGAGAAATTCAGGCAGGCCAGAGTAAATTTGCTAGTCTTGATTTACTGTCTCCAGTGCCCTCAACACAAATCTGTCTAACCTAGCCATGTGTGCCATGTTCATGACCAGGGTATCTCACGAGGGAAGGATGGAGCGGGAGTGAGCAGGAGAAAGAAAAGACAAAGTCCCCAGCAGCTTCTTTTCTTGACCTCTACATAAGATCCTGTGCACCCTTTCTCTCCCAGCCTCTGAGGCAAGATCCTGACAGCACCCTCTCTCCCCTTGTTTAGCCTCCATAAGGAAGAAGAGCCATCTCTCCCCTTGAAAGCAAAGGTCTGCCCTGCCTCCCAAACATGGGAGAGGGATGTTCTGTCCTATCTACATTCATATTCTTTTATGAAGGAACTATGCCCCAGCCAGCCCTGACCACTTAGTCTGTGGGGATAGGGAAAACCCCACTCTTTTGAGAGAGTCACAAATATAAAGCCCCATGTATGCAGGTGTCAGACTCCATGCACATCCCTACTGTTGTAGAGTAGCATGATGCAGACAACACCGCTCTGTCCATGTGTACTTCAACTATTCAACTAAAGAGTTACTGTGGAGCCTTTGAGGCTGGTCAGTTTAACTCATACATTAACAACAAAAGAATGGCTTAACAAAACGCACAGTGCAATCTCAAATATTCAGGTATGCCGATGAATGGTGCTGGTTGAATAATGTAAGTTATTGATAGAAAATTAACTGATAACATTTTATTTGGTGCACATGGGATGACCATCTGTAGTGCAGGTCAGACAGTGGAAACTATTGACTCATGAATAATTTATTTGACACAATTATCAAGTTGCCAAATTATTTGTGACTATTATTTCACCAGTCCTATGGATGAATCTCAGATTTTGTCACATTAATTTAATTTACATCACGTCACCTTAATCTAACACTAATTTCAATGAAGCAAAACTCAAGCTAAACGTTATAACAAATATGACTTGGAATTCTATGATCATCCCCTTGTTGTCAGCTAGTGAAACAATCAAGCCTCAGATTTTCAAATCTGAATGCCTCAATTTCAGATTCTAAATTCCTGTTTAGGTACCTAAATAAAAGGGGCGTGACTGTCAGGGGTGTGGAGCTCCCACAGTTCTGCTGGATTCTGTGGGAGTTCTGTGGGCATGTCATTTGGGATAATTGGATCCTGCTTGATTTTGGCATAATGTCAAAGCATCAGGCACGACAAATGGATGTTTGCAGGCCGCCAGCAGGTGTCTCCCATCGGTGACAGAGTACCTTTATACTACAATTCCCAGGGTTCCCACTGAGTCCAATAAACTTTAATAATAAAATCAAAGGAGGGAAATTGCACCCTCAGAAAGTTTTTCTTCATTCAGTTTCCAATCAGTCACACATTTTATAGATAGATTTTTTTTCTTAGAGCATCTTGATGCATTTCTGAAATCCAATCTTGTAAAACTGCTTCCAAACTTCCCGTGCTGAAAGAGGGAATACCTGCAATCCTGCAGATTACAGCCATTTGAGTCTGCTTCATTCTCTCACAACCAGATCACTTTGCCTGCTTATCTTTTTTTCCTCCTGCTTAATGCAGAATTTTCAGGCATTTTCCCAACACAAGCACTTAAATAACCTGTACATGTCATTATGTTTTCTAGGTGGTTCATGTTCAATTTAGAACTCATGTTCTTCCCATTTCTGTGGCCATTTCTGTCTGAATTTTTTGAAAATTAAACAGTTGCAGTTATGCATCTTGATTAAGTCTGGCAGTGAACCTGGACATACAAATGAAGGGGAAATTGTTCAGTTAACAATGGCTAATAGTTATTGTCACATCTTGGGGAGATGTTAAGGCTCTTATAGGGACGTTTTAGTAGTGTGGAATTTTCTATTCTCAAACATCTAGGTATTAAATAGGGGATTTACCAGTATGACTTTAAAATTATTGTAATGTTGGCGAAATAAGATTACCACCCAGCAGAGAAATCTATTGCACATACAGAAGGCTATGAAAATCTAGTGCTGTATTTAGCAGGTGGACAAAAGAGACTGCAAGCAGAGAGGAAAGAGGATATTTAATATGTCACAGTTAAACAGCCACCAAAAGACAACGGATACGTGGGCCAGGGAGCAAAGAAAGGAAATTGCTGCCATCCTGAGTCTCTGGATTAGGTCTCTTTTCAAATATCTACTAAATATGATTCCACGAAACAGTCTGATCTAGCTTAACCTTGTGCTGTGAGTGGAGGTGGCAGCAAAGGGTAAAACAAGAGAGAAGTCTCATGCTACAAAAAGGAGAGACGGGGAGCTCCTCTTTTGTGGTTCCATGTGGGGAGACTGAGTATTGAGCTGTTTTTCTCTGCATTATTTATCTTATTTTAAGGCCCTACTTAACTTGCGATACAGTGGAAATTGCGTGTTCTGCAATATTAGGCTTCCACCACAATTTTGACAGCTGAGGCCCTGCCATGCATGGGGGAGGGGCTGACAATGGGAGCCCCAACAATCTTGTGGCAGAGAGCTCCCACACTCAGCCCCATCTTCCCGCTCTCAGCCCCGGCTGCCAACAGTAGGAGTCCCCGCTCTTAGCCCTGGGCGGTAGACAGAGTAAAATCATGGAAAAGTAATAATGGACTTTACTACCGCAAATAATAAGGCCCATTATTACTGTTCCACAATTTTCCATGGCTTGTGTGCAACTCAGCCTCAGTTTTTTGACTATCAATTCAAGTAGGCCCTTAATTATTATTTTTTATCCTTTGTGTAGCATGTGGGTGTATCACAGACACCTTACAAACATTAAATAGAAACTGTCCTGGAGGGTCACGATCCATGTCTGTGGAGGCTTGTGCTTTCACAGAGCTACATTCAGGTCAGTGGGGCTCAGCATACGGGATGCAGGATACGGGTCCATAGACTATCTACAGACAAAGCTCTGGGAGAGAGGCGGGATCTGATTCAGGCTTCCTTTTAATATGTCCTGTATAGTGAATTATTGTTTCAGTGTTTGTGTGGAAAGATGAGTTCTGAGGAGGGTTGAGAGGGCAGTTTCATATAGTACAGGAGTGGTGATCAGGGAGGATTTTTGGTGGTATTAGCTGAGCATGAGAAATGCTAGTTCACATGAAGAAGGTAGATTGCGATAGAATGGGTGATTATGTTTTGACAGTTATTTTCTATCACCACTATAGTTTTTCTCTCTCTGAAGTCTGAATATACAGCAGTAAGCAATGATCTTCGGAGATCTATCTGCTAACTGTGATAGCACTGCTTCTACCACACTATTATCAGTCAGTGACCTGGAAGTACTTCAGAGTATGGTGCCAAATGGGACCTCACACTTTTGTAAGATGTCTCAGCAAAAGCTGGCATTAGCATCACGTTGGCGGTATTTGGACAGGGATTAAATTATTACTTAAAAGCAGGATGAAGACCAACGTGATGTTGTACTGTTTATCATGTTATTGCTTGTCTGAATGAGTTTCTCTGTAGAAGACATATATGCAAATATAAAGTAGGTCATGAATAAGTATCCCTATCCATTATGGGAATACTCATATGTGTAAAGTCAAGCATGTGCATAAATCATTGCAAGATCAAGACCTTAGATTCTAAATACATTTGATCTGAGTCAGAATTTGCACCCCAGAATTAATCCTCATTAAAATAATTCATAATACTGCAGGAAAAAAAAACCAACCACCCTTTGACATCTAATCTGAGATAGCTCTGACTCTGAAATGTAGATGAATTGGAAAGCCAGGATGTGGCTCTTTCTCATATTTTTTCCCAGGCAGTAATGTACCTGAGATGAGATGCAGCCATGCAAAATTTCAAAAAGATTGGTTGCTTTGGGGAGAATTCTCAGGCTGAGAGGTCATTTGAAAATCAGGTTTATTATGCAGAGCAAGCTTCAGTCCTAACTTGAAGCAACTACTGGCACTCCATAATAAAGATATGACTAACCACACTGCTTACAGAAGATCCAGCTACCTGTGAGCATATGGTTAAGTACTCATCAATTCATGAATGGTACAGTGTGAGTAAAATAGAAAATATGCAAGTTGGGCCTAGATTAAACTTTAATTGTTATATCTCAATGACATTATTTTATAAACCGTAAAAGCATCTTATGCTTTGGTTAGCATTTACTAAGCAAGTTATGAACCTATCAGTATCAGTTCCCCAGTTCTTTGTCGATAAAATCCAGAACAATAAAATCCGAGAACAATAAGATAATTGTCATGAGAGCATTGACGCACGTTGCTGATGAAACAATTAGTTTTTTTTTTTTTTCCCTAATGGGACAGTTCTTGCTGAGTGTGTATCTCCTGCCTGTAACTAAAGGTGAGAGATGGACCTATTCTTTCCAGCTGGGACCCTACACATCTAGAGTATTCTGTCGCGGTTAATTCAGTTGATCTTAGAAGGCCATGGACATTGGTATTTGGACTTTCCACAACAATATGAAGTCTGAAAGGCTGCCCACTGAAACAGAATACTTGGATACACCAAACTGGTCCCAAAACCACATAGGTGGTCTGTGAAGTGAAGTAAAAGGGAAGTTTTCCCTATAAAAGTTAAGGAAGTGCATGCAGCAGAAAGAAGTTCTCTCATTCATTCTCTCTCAAGTCCAGAAAAATACCTGAAACCCTGTGCAATCCCTTTCCTGGACAGGTGAAAGATTTGGGTCATCAGCAATGACAGCCTGACTCCTTGTTGCAGACAGAAAGATTCTGAACACATTAAGCTACTCTATGAGCTCCAACCACTTGTTCCATCACTTGGTTCCATGTATTGATGATCACATGAGTTAACAAAGAAGCAGGATCAAGAACACTTCCTTTTATTCCTTTCATTTAGCTTGGAGGAAGCCTTGATTGTCCAGTGCTCCATTTGTGTGTGTGTGTGTGTGTTTATAGGAAAGGGCCTTTCATAGTTTTCTATCCTAATACTAAAATCAAAATGCCACCAAATTACACAATAGGCCCTACAGGGTTAAAAAATAATGCTCTGTAAAGCCACTATTGTATGTTCTAATCACCACTTCTGTATTAAGTCTGTAGAAGAGCTTCTGTATTATTGTGAGAAAGGGGAAGAAGAGTACGAATAGTGAAGTTGCTGCACATAACAATAGAATTTAAGGAGGAAGTATTAATGTAAAGCTGCCAATCTATATTCTAATGAATGTAGTTCCTTAAAGTGAACCCAAGGCATGCTTACAGCCTACCTTGAACTATTTTGTGTGGGAAGGGCCTATAAATACTCCGGAACCGGTTCCTATTTAAGTTCTCTCACTGCAGGATTAATAAAAGATTTGGCAGCAGTTGACTTCTCTGCTCCTCTTCTGCGCGCCGTCTTCACTGCACTGCACCGACGGGAACCGCGTTCCTGTCGACGCAGCAGCACTACGCCACTTGTGAAGGTGGTCTTAGTATGTCGATTTCTGGATCGACTGAGCGGGTCTTCACTGACCGCTCAGTCGATCCGGGGAAATCGATCTGACGGCATTGACTTTGCCGCCGTCAGTGTAGCTGTAGCCTTTGTGTCAACCTCATAGTTTTATTTAATTACATGTTGATGAGTTATTGATGGGATAGCTTGAATCTCTTGATTAATTGATTCTGTTGTACTTGTTATTTTGATTTCATCATTGTATGGTTTTCGTTTTTGTTAGCTTAGCAATATGTATATTTAGTGTTATATTTGCTTTCTTATTTTTATATAAGGAAGTCCATAAATCCATATACAAGCTGGTTTAGTCCATCAGAATTGGAATGGGGACACAGGTATTCCAGATTCCTTAGTTCTATCCTTAAATTAACACATATGTCCCTCACAATGGTGGTTAGCTTCATACAAGCAAAAAGTAGTATTGTACCTGCTAATTTTTGCTTAAATAAATAAATAAATAAAAGCAAGCCAACCCAATTCATATCGCTAAAATGCCAAGATTTTTCCAGGCATATGGTTGCCAGCTGTTGCCAGACTTCCACACTGACAAGCCAGGATTTCTAATGCTGTGTTCAGTGTCAATTTGTCATATATTATGTTTAAAACAAATGTGAGGGGAGAAAAAAGCCTAGATCTTTAAGAATCTCTGTTTATCATTTGCTTTGTTGCCATGTTGAACCTTTTTAGAGTTTAAAATGATCATGAGCTTTTGGGCTCTTTGTTCTCATGGTGTTCCATTTTTCATTCTCTCCAATTTATCTGAGGAAATTAGCCGCTCGTGTTACTGATGCATCCACTCTAACCAAAAAGAGAGAGCTAAGCAGTGCACTCTGCTTCCTTCCCTCGTAGTTCTGATGCAGGCAAAGAAGGCAGTAAACAGTGTTCCAGAGATGATACTCCTAGCATCAGGTTTTGTGCTGGGCAAGTTGATGTAACCCTATCCTGAAATCTTATATAAGACAGGTGTTGAGTCTTTTATACATAGTCCTCTCCATAAATACACACATTGAGCCAAGAATGACTGATGCTGTTGATATACACACAGCCCCGTCTCTCACAAGAGTTATGTCTTGTATGTGCAAAATTCCCATAAAACATAATTTGAATCCTCGCTTTAAAGGTCTTTAATGTTTATTTACCAATACCTTGTTATTTTATTTATTACGTTTGTCATTAAGCTCTGTTTTGCATATGCTCATGTTTGCTCATGCATACTTTATGAATATAGAAATTAGTATCTCATTAACTTGATAATTAGGCCAGTGATAAACAGCTGTTTGGTTGCCATGTGGGGCAGGATTTCAACTGAAGTTCCTTACCTTTCACACACAGTTGCTTTTTGGAATATTAACATTGGAAAATAAACATTTTATTTGTAACATTTACTTGTAATTGGGCACCAAATTAAAGCTCAGTTTTAAGGGGAAAAAAGAAGTTTGAACAACAGCAAGTCTTAGCTATCCAAGAAATGTAATTGTTTGCTTTGGTAAGATTTATTGGGTGGTGCCCAACACATTTTGGATACTTCAGACTTTTAAATTTCTGCCGTAGGTGGGTTATCAGCTACATATTACAAGTTGCTTTACAATTTAAGTTATGTTGAGAAATATGACTCATTGTAATCCTTAAATATTCGACTGTTTGTCTAGAGGTTTTCAGAACGTCCGCTTTACGGTGAATACATGCCTCTTTGGCTCATATGCAGATGGTTCCAGTATCAGTTATACTGAACATGGCACACACTGAGATATCTGCCATGTGTTATGTTTGTAGGGAGGTTGATTACGAACGGAAAAATGGACCAAACTATATTGGTCTACACAGTGTAGTTCTGAACTGCTGGGGTGGAGTTCTTGGTGATACCTGTTAAAATTCCACCATAAAACTGAAGGGAGGTTTGGGATGATTTTTCTACCTCTCAGGCCTTTGGCTATACAATTCCTGCCAGAGGATAGTTCTGGGGCTCATAAAAACACTTATGAAGAGCTAATTTTTTGCCTTTGGTGGGGCCATCATACAGGATGGTAGCCATTTCACAAAATGTTGGAATTAAAAAGGAGGCCCTACATCAGGATTTACTAGTGCAATCACTAGTCCCACTGAAGACAACGGTACCCCTGCCGAGTAAAAGCATCTGTGCTTGTAGATGGACCAGAGCCAGGATAACCTAGACCCCTACAGATCTTACCCCTCTTCCAACCTTCTTTTCTTTTTAAATTTCATGAGTTGAACACTGTTGTGGCGGTCAGGAATCACTCTGAGACAAGGGGCTCAGTTAGTGAAGGGGACTTTGGTGCTGCAATGCTGAGTGCTGCAGTGCCTAACTTTTAGGTGCCCTGCTGCCTACTGGAATTCACAGCCCTGCGTTAGGCACTTAGGCTCCCAATACAATACATGGGAAGAGATGGGCGCCTAAAAATGGGATTCACAAAAAGCAGCATGCTGAGTGGGGAGGTGCCTAAACTAGCCAATAGAACATGCTTGAGGAGAGGGATGTGCCCCAAGCCCCACCCTTCTCAGGGTGATAGGCACCTAAATCCAGGCCAGAGGGAGAGGCCTGTCTCCATTGGGATCCACAATCTGTAACTCTCTCCTGGGGTTGGGCACTTGAGCTGTTTCTTGCAATAATGGCGACAGCATATACTGAATTCTGTCCCATGAGAGAATTTCACCATCAGACAGGCGTGGGATTGGTGACTCCAATCATTTATTTAGTCAGTAACACAGAGCCACTTTCTCCAAAGAGAGGCACATCACAAGAGAGGCCAAGACAACTTATATTGGGCTGAAGGTTGCTGGAAACATTCATACTTCCTGCTGGACTGACCACATAGAGTGCATTGATAGCACAGCACTGTTACACAGAACTGTACCTTGAAGAGGCTCATGTCACATAACTCAGGTGCAGTTGGAACAGAGACATTGAAAGATGCATCTCTGTCAAGCACCTTGGGCTAGATTCACAAAAGGATTTAGGGGTGGGACCCACAAAGGGATTTAGATGTCACAACATTGAGCATCATAGCCCCTAACTTTTAGAAGCCTAGAAAATCACAGAAACAACACTGCAATCCATAAAGCCGAGTTAGGTGCCTAGGGTCCCTATATAATGAACGGGGAGAGATTGTTCAACAAGAATTGATCCACAAAAGCCAGAAAACTAGGTGTGGAGCTGCCTAAGCAAATGGGAGATTCCGGTAACAGGGCTGTGTCCTAAGCCCCAGCCCTCTCTCGGAAATAGGGGCCTAAATCCAAGCTGCAGGAAAATGCCTATCTCTGCTAGTGATCCATGAATGGGAACCAGGCACCAGGAGCCAGGCGACTTGAATCCTTAAGCTTCTTCTTGTGGGAATGAGTTCTGCGCCTGCCTCAATCTACACAAAACAGCTGGAAAAGGAGAAGATGTTGGTGCTGTCCACCTTATAACTTTTAGCCCAGTGATTAGAGCACTCAGCTGGGATAGGGAGACCCAGGCTCACTTATGCCTGGTGTGCAGAGGGAGAAAGGGTTTGAACAGAGGTTTTCCACCTCTCTGGAGAGTGCTCTAACCACTGTGCTCTGGGATAGTCTGATGTGGGGTTCTCTCCATCTCCCCTGTTGAAGCTGTTCCACTGTGGATAAATAAATAAAGAGTGGAGCATGAGAACTGGATCTGGAGTCTCCCACCTCCCATAGGGGTGCTCCAACCTCTGAATTACAGAGTCACTCTCTTGGTCTCTCTCTCTGGCCCAATGATGTTTCCACTGTGGATATATACTTATTTAGTCATGAGGCAAGAGAGAGAGAGAGTTTTTCAATTGGTTACAAAATTTTCCTAAAAAAATCTGTCCACAATAAAGTAAGATATAGGAATAAACTGTATCTTATGCTTTTTTCCATCTGGAGGATTTGTGATATTAGAAGTAATAATATTATTATCTAGCTCTCATATAGCACTTTTCACCTGTAGTTCTCAAGGTACTTTACAAAGGAGGTCAGTATCATCATCTCCTTTTTTACAGAAGGGGAAACTGAGGAACAAAGCAGCGACGTGAGAAGTAACTTGCTAGAATCACCGAGCAGTTCTAGTGGCAGAGCTGGGAATAGGTCTCCTGAGTTCCATACTAATGAACTATCCACTAGGCCACAAGGAACTAAATGCCACTTTGGATGGATGTCTTTCTCTCTTTTGTAAGGTTATGGGTGGGTAGGGAAGGGTAGAAAGGTTATTAAATGGATTTTCATTTCAAAATCCAGAAATCTGTTGGTGTGATATGTCTGATGTTTCAAATAACAATAACTAGGGGGAAGGAGACATAAGTATTTGAGGCTTTCCTTCTGTCTGACATCTTATTTTCACCGAATACTTTAGCCTATTGCATCGTCTTTAGACATGGAAAATATGTCATTATGATTGGTTGGGTTGTTTTTCCTTGAGAAAACAGAAAGTCCTGTAATTGGAAAGTTTTCATCAGCTTCACTTGAAAAAACATATGATCACACCATGTCTGCTCTGAATCTCACCAGGTTCAGAAAATAAGGAAATGAATTGCAGAAAACTTTAAGATGCAAGGAGTCAGTAAGAATACATGTATCTGAGTCCATTTCTTTCCCTTACAAATGATAGTTGTATTTTCAGAAGCAGACACTAAAATGATAGTATCTGGGAGAGCAAAAGTGCTTGGTGAGAAATGTTAGGTATTTTTATTCTGAGTAAAAATGATCTAGGAACTGATTGTAGTTTTTTTTTCTAAATCTCTCAAGATGTTACTAAATATTCACAAATATAAACAGAATATGTAACCGTTTAATAGTTTTTTGATGTTTTAGTGGAATATTAGATTAAGGCAAGTATTTAACAAATGGTTGTATTCATCTGACCCTTTCCATTAATGAAGTATTGACACGCTGGACCCACACCAGTGCCCACTGAAGTCATGGGGGTCTCAGGTGTTGGATCCTGTTACCATTATTATTATTTATTAATTGAGCCCAATCATACCTCCAAGAGTCCCATGTAGATCTTCCTATTTGCATGTTGCTTTCACCCCTCCCACGCAGAAAGGTGAGATAATTTCCTCTATGGTAGCATGTCCATCTCTCCCCAGACCTAAAAGTTCATGAGCATGGATGGGGCCGGGAGTGAATAAGATAGAGGAAGAGAGGATGGAGGTGGCCAGACATACATCATATCTCTCAATAGAAATCCAATAGGAAATTAATACAGTCTAAGACTTTATTGGATTTCCATGCCTCCTCCTCCTACTTCTCATGTCCTTGTCACACACTAGATGTTTTTCCATAATCGCGCACAAGCAATGGCTATTTCCATCGCTGCAACAAGGTTCTCCTTCATACAGGTCTCCCCAAGGAGTTGGCAAATGAGCAGGTGCTCAATGTTCTGCACTTCACCACACTCACATTTGTTCGTGTCATTAGAATAGCCCCACTTGATCGTGTTAGTCTTTGATCTGCCAGTTTGCATGTGCAGGCAGTTCAGGCATCACCATGTTGACCTATCTGTATCGGCCCCTCCAGGAAGGTCCTGCTGGGATTCCAATGTGGCTGACTGAGTGTAATCTTTCATTCCATAACCTCAGTCATGCCTTGCCAGCTGTCATATCCAAAGGCACAACACTAGTAATAAAACTCTTTCGTGATTTGAAGTGTTCAGTGACCCATGTGTAACCATATAGTGGATGCCTTGGGTCTTCTATCTGCTATAATTTTTCCCTTTGGCTTGCTACCTTCCACTTGATATCAGGTGGTGCAATGCCAGCCAGTGAGTACAAGCTATCCTTTGGTGATGACTTTAGACGTCATGTTATTCCACGACAACTGTCATTTAGAACAGGATCTAGTTTCTTGGCATGAATGGATCGTTCCCACACTGGACATGCATACTCTGCTATGGAATAGCACAAGGCAATAGCAGTGGTATTCAAAATAACTGGGCTGACTCCCCACTTTGAGGTGACCAACTTTTGGAGGATGTTGTTGCAGGCTCTGAATTTCCCTTTCTTCTCTACATGTGCTTTGAAGAAAAGTGTTCAGTCCAATATCACCCCTATGTAGACAGGGTTTGGGTGGTTAGCCAATGGGATTCCATACCAGGTGATGTTTAGTTTCCACTTAGCTTCTTGAGGGTGTAGGTGAAAGGCTGTTACTATATCTTGGTCAGGTTGGTGCAAAGTTACTTCTTACTGTAATAAACTCAGTGCATAATTTGCCAAACTGCCTCTGAGATTTGTATCCTCATTTAAGCTGAAATTTCCAGCTGCAAAAGCCTCTGTGTATGAGTGTAGTGGAGCTGTGCTGCTAGGTAGCATGTGGGGGTTGCTGGAGATCAAGAACTGGCAGGGAGGCCATATGTAGGGTCTTGGCCTTTCATTGGTTTTCTAGGATCCATCCGCAGAGTTGATGGACAGGACTATAGCCATTTTTTGCGGGAGTGGGGACACAACGGAGCAATTGAGGAGGAGATTCTTGCCAGTATTCCATTCCCTTACCCTTTCCACACCATTTAGTTCAGGAGGCGATGACTGAGCCCCTTATTACCAAAGATGGCAAAATACTGGACAAAATTTCTGATAACTATGTGGTCAGAGTTTTTAGTGAGTTCATTTCAGCTACATTCTCCTCTTCTTTGTACGTGCTCTCCACATATCCAAGTTTTGCTAGAGCAAATGTTCACATAAAGGCCATTTTAAGCATGAATGCTGATTCCCTCAATATTCTCATTATAAACTTGCTTTCCAGGAGAATTCACTCAAAAATAAGATGAAAAGAGAAATGATACCATGTGACTTTTGTGACCAATCACAACTAGGCAACTCAAATCATATTTTATATAGCAAGAGGCTGGGTAAATCAATGTAGGAAACAATCATATCAATAATTTTGAATAATGATAAATTGAAGAGAAAGGTAATAGGTTGCAAATGAGTTGTTTGTTATGAATTACTTCCTCAGTTCTAATTATTATTTGTATTTTTGGTTGGTTTTATTTAGAGAGCTGCCAGGTATCTTAGGGCAGTTAGCTGCTGTAGAGGATGGAGGGTCCATTTTTCCAAATGCATGGTTGTGTTTATTTTAACTTTAATTCAGTGGTCCCCACACTTTTGGGGTCACACCCCCCTTACCTGATCTGCACCTCCCCCAGGAGTTGCAATCAGTAGCCAAGGCCGGGAGCAGGGCCAAAGCTGTGGTTAGGAGCCAGGACCTGAGCTGCGGCTGAGGCCAAGGTGGGAACTGGAGCTGCAGCCATGGGGCTGGGGTCAGAGCTGCAGGGCCAGGGCACGAATGGGGCCCAGGCTACAGGCAGGAGCCAAGGCCGGCCAGGAGCACAGTGCAGGGCCCAGGCACAGGCTGTGGCCAGATCTGAGGCTGTGGCTGCAGCCAGGGCTGGTGCGGAGATGGGGACAGAGCAAGGCTGGTCCAGGCCCCTCCGTGCCCCCCAAAGGTTCCTAGGGGGAAGACCCCACAGTTTGGGGACATCTGCTCTAATTGATTTTCTGTACTGGAACCTTTTATTTGTTACTTTTAGGCCATGTTCTTGTTATCAGAGTCGTTTTTAACTTGAATCTCGCCATCTTAAACTCATAATATTAAGAACCTTGGAGGGGAGGTTAATCAATACTGCTGGGGCTAAATTATGATTGCATCACTATAAATGAGATCAGAATCTGAACTATAGGTTGTACCCACCTATGAAATGTGTCTCAACAGTAAACAGGAGTGTGATGGGGTGTCCGCCCCACGCTGGAGAAGAAGAGGTTAATAGAGGCCCCATGGGCCTGCCACACCCTGGCCCAGAAAGAAACAATGGAGGTGAGCCCTTCAAGCAGCCTAGGGAGGCTGCTCAGGATTCAGTCAGTTGGAGGGATGCTGCACAGAGCAAGCAATCAGGGCCCAGGGGGGCTCACATAAAAGGAGCTGCATTTCCAGAGACAGTTGCTCCAGGGAGCCCAAGGGGTGAGGACTGTATTCCTAGTGGGCTGCAGGAAGGGTAGCACCTTGGACAAAGCAGTTGCTGGCAGGAACTGGGGGAGTAAGGAGGAGCTCCTGGATGGCTGCTGGGACTTGCTGGCTGAAAGCCCTGAGAAGAGGGCAAAGAAGTGCTGAGGCAGTGGGAAGGTGGCTGAGGGAATAGAAACACATTGAGTGACGTTAAGGAAACACAGCAGAGTCCTGGGGTCAGAACCCGGAGTAATGGGCAGGCCCTGGTCCCCTCCTCCCCCCACTTGCCACTGGGGAAGTGGCTGGATTATTGAACTGAGATACTAATTCCGCTCTCCAAGAAGAGGGGAAACACGGATAGTGAGATGACCAGAAAGCTGAGTCATGAAGCAGACACTGCGGTACTTGGACTGAGGCAGGACTGCAGGCAGAGACAACTACAGGCGAAGCACACTTGGAGAAAGCGCACCGCCTGGCAGAGCGAATCCCCGTGATGGTCAGCAGGAGGTGCCACGGTGGTGAATGGACACCGTCACAAGGAGATACAGTTAGTCTACTTTAATAAGGATGCAGATGGTCATGACATTCTGCTATCCTTCCAGCTGGTGATGCTGATTTATATATAGTAGGAATGTTGACTGCAGACAGAATTCTACAACTACAGCAAAAGCAAGATTAAATCAAATCAAGCTGTGCTATAGAATGGTACCAACTGCAACTGGTTTGCAGCTAGTCTTAATTCGGTTCTGCTATTTGTGTGCATACCTTCCACAGGAATCAAAGGGAGCCTTTTTTTGTAATCTGTTCCACCCTAAAAAAGGGGTAAAGGTTTTCCTGAGCTGTTACATGAAGTGGGGACTCATATTTTGGCTGGGCTGTTGGGATTATGGTTCCTACAAACTGCAGCAAACTAAGGCTGCAGCCTGTGCTGTGGGATTTTGGGGGAATGGTGTAGATAGTGATCCAGGGTCAGAGAGAAAAACTGGTTCTGGGAAACAGAGAATATAGCCAGAGAAATCTCTGGGGGAAGCAGTAGCATATACAGCACATTTGGAGACAAATCTTGGCCCAGAGAAAAGCACAGCAGGTAAAAGAAAAGGAAATGCACAAACTGGTAGTGTGGTTTTTTAGACAGCTTGACTTTGAAGAAAGCAGTAATTTATGTGCAATCATGAGGAAAGCAGTGAAAACCCTCTGCTGGAAAGAAAGGGAAATTGGGACATTTTCATTGCCAGTCAACCTGCTGTTTCAAAAAGCTGCAATTCCCATTTCATTGGGAACATTGTGGGTTCTGTTCCAAAGTAAACAAAACCTCCAAACAGGTTTACAGCAGAATACCTACTTGAATTATTTTGAAAGGGATCTCGTCCTCTTTTGTTCCCCGATCCCTAAATTTAAAACCTGAGAATAGATTCTTTATGGAGTTGTGGGCAAGAATATTATTTAAAAAGTTCTGTTGAGCAGAGAAATTTTGTCTCTTTCTCTGAATTTCTATTTCCTGTTGTGACAATATCCCATCTGAATGTGGTCCTGACAAAAATTTTTGACCGGTTATTGATCACTTGATTCTCTTTCCTATATTGTAGCTATTTTGGTTAATGATTTGGCTATTGATTTTACACTCTGCCTTATGGGCCTTATGAAATTGTCTAATTGATACACACCTGTTGGAAAGACCGGCTTGTGACAATGATCTACCTGTTTGTCTGTCTTGCATTCATCACAGTGGTATTTCCCAGTGAGTTTATCATTAGCTTGCTTCCTGTTTGCAAGGATGATTTTAGGTTGCTCATTTCAGCTTTCAAGGGGCTGTTGTGTTTTGGAAAGGGTGCACTAATGGACTCTTCCATTTCTTAGGATGCCCTTGAAGCCTTCACTCAACACTTTTTTGTGGTGGGGGTGACAGGGCAGGATGTGAGACATAATTTGTGTCACTCTTTCTTCAAACCATTTCTTTGTCATTGTTTTTCTATTAGGGTCAGTGATGAGATGTACTTGATTACTGGTATGGAATTGTGTGGCTGCAGGGTTAGCCTACTTACTTTGGTGCTGCGGATACTTGGAGAGTAGGCTGCACAGCTGAAATACAGCAAAAGATGAGCTTCTAGTGGTGGGGTAAAAAATTATAATGGTGAATATCTAAAAGGGTTTGGGAGCTTTAGAAAAATCCTGGTAAGTGTCCTGGACAGGTCGTGCTATTGCAAAGGCTCTCTGAAGAGTAAAGAAATATATTGACTAAAAATACATTTTGCTTAAACATCAAATCACAAATATTCCCTAATATGTCTGCCTCAGAGGGGCTATATCCTTTGTTGGCTATAGTAGCTACCATAATGGGCCCCTGATTCTTGACTTGAGTTCCTAAGAACCAATGGAATGTGCTAGGCACCTCACAGCATACATAAAAGACATTACCCATGCCCTGAAGAGCTTACATCCTTCAAGGTGAAAGGTGTTATAAATGAAGATTATTACTGTTGTCTTATGTTCCTTGCTTGGAATTATCTTCTTGAGTCTGTCTTTCTTTCACAGTAATATTCAGTCCAAAACAAAAACCGATTTTTTCCATTTTGACATAGACACAACTGTAGACTGTAAAATGTTAACTGCTTTTTGTTTGGGAAATGCTTATAAACTCAGTATGAAAATGGTTATAGAATTTGAACGTGCTATCATCAGTGGTGGAAGTAGGCAAACTAAGGGATAGCTGATTTCCCTTGTGAATTTTACTGTCATTTACAAGAGATGTAATTAAATAATTGTTGAAAAGCAAGTACAACTGTTGAATTACACTATATTTGCTATAACAGCAATAATATACGTATCTCCTTTTCCAATTCCTGTCCTAAACAGCTGCATACCATTGCTATGTACTTGTGTGCATACAGGGATTGGTTCAGCCACTTGTGAAGGAGGACATAGCAGCTGTCTCATTGTGCATAGCAGCACTACACAGCGCTCTAGGATATATCCATTTGTAAAGTACCTTGGGATCTTTTGGGATGCAACGGAATATTACATACATTTGCAAAATAAATTATTCAGTATTGTTCTTAATGTAGAGGTTGAATACATGGTATGAAGGATTTATAATAAACCTCACAGTACATGTCGCTCCTACAAAGAAAGACTACCTTACGATTGTGCTTCTGAACTACCAGTCATTTGCGTGGCTGGCTCTCCTACTGCCTGGGTGCATGCAGAGTTGGAGCTGTCTGTGGGCGCAACCTGCTGTACGATTAGAACAGGCAAAGCCCGTGCAGAACTGTGGAGCCCCTCCTGTCTGCCTGCAGGGCTGGCACCTCTAAGCCTTTACCACTCGCTGCACCCCTGGAGCAGACCTACTGTCTGTGCCTTCTTCCCACCACAGACGGACTGCTCTCACAACAGCTGCTGGCAGTCAGGCGGACTTCTCAGCCTCCCAGCACATGGAGGCTTTTTCCCCTCTCAGATTCCCTTCCTTCCTACCCCTGCTGTGTAATTTGCCGCCATCAGTGAAGACGTAGCCCTGGAGACAGTACTCTCAGTAGGAATTGCAGGCAGTCAGAGGACTTCCTGTGTCCTCCTGGGTGGATGGAGGCTGTGAACAGGCAGCTTGAGGGAGTGATGAATAGTATTGTGTGCGTGTGTGCATGCACGTGCATGCATGTTTATCTCTCTCTCACAATGTTACCAACCTCAAGCTTTCCAAAATTCGTAAGTTGATCTCCCTCCTCCCATCCCAAATCATAAGGTTTAAAAAATGATCAATTCTGGGTTCTTATTTGCCTGCACATTTTCAAGCTTTTCTGTACAATCATGAGGGCTGGAAATTTACTTTCTTTCTTTTTAAAAAAGCTGAGATTTTGATGTAATCCCATGACTCCAGGAGCTGTGGCTTTAAGAAGAACACCAAATACCACGGGACTTGTGATAGAATTGTGACAGTTGGCAACACTGAGGAGAAAGAGGCAGAAGTGATGCGGGTCGGAAGCAGACTGTGTAGAAAGGGAAGAAAGATGGATGTGGCGTGTATATCCAAGCTGTGTTTGACTCCAAATGTGGAGCTTGTGATTGCAGAGAGTTGGTCATGGGGACCCCTAAGAGGCGGATCAGAATGAGGAAGAAGAGATGACCCTCTGGCCTTAAAATCTCTGAATTGTTGGGGCCATAAAGATGACAGGAAAAGGAAGAAGGTGATATTGAGAGAAAATGTAGAGCAGGGGAAAGAAAGCACAATGTTACTGAAGAATAAGTGATGGGAAGACGAAACAAGAAGAAATAAAGTTATTGCACAAGACTATAGAAAAAGAAGGAGAGGAAAAATTAAGAGTGAAGAATGGAAAAGGGAAAGAAGCAGGAAAAAACCCACAGGAGACTGAGAAAGTTATGTTGAATAGAAAAATGAATGTTACAACCATTATTTATATGTCTTTGATTGTGTCCAGTGTAAACTATTATTTTATTGGGGGTGCGGGGAGTTTCCTTGCTTCCATTGGAATTTATCACCATTCTCTGGATGCAGTTGAGAAATCCATTCCAGGGATCACTTTTGTTCATAGAAAGCACATGCACTTTTTGCCTTGGAAGGCCCCAGGCTGCACCAATAGCCATATACTTCAATGAAAATGTGCCAAGGGAGAACCCCTGGACCCCCCTGAAAAGATTTTAATGTCTCCCAATCCTTTCCTCCACCTCCCACACACACTGCTCCGTAATTCATAGGCTGCTGGAAGGATACTGGCTGGTCTGTTTCCTCCTTCCAGGCCAGCCTTGCTAACTGAAACTGTGTGGAGGAATTTAGTTAGATAGAATGGAGTTACTGGTACTGGGATTTAGCCAGGACACCAAAAAGCTCCCAGTTCTCCTCCTGTTGAAATCAGTGAAGGTTTTGCCATAGATTCAGACCATTACTGACCAGAAGCAGTCAGACTCTTGGTTGTACAGCTCATCTGATAGCTTACACTACCAGCACAACGCACCGGACACTATTCTGATATGTAGTTTTCTCTGACTCATTCCTGAAACAGGATCACCTACTGAACCACCATCTGCTGTAGCATCCTGTGTTTTCCTTGAAGGTCTCCCATCCAATTGCTCATCTGACCTACCTCTGCTTAGTATGTGACATATTACTGGATCACAACACTTGGAGGTTGGGCTGCAGGCTAAGCTAAACACAAAAGGATCGTTTAAAGTGAGATTTAGAGAGAAATAACTTGCAATAATTGGAAAGGAATTTCAAATCAATAGAGATGCATATCTGAGAAGATCCTAGGTGCAGAAAGTTGCATGAGAAGAAAAAGAGATTCCAAGAGTGAGGTACATGAATGGTGAAGAGACTCTGTGGTCATTTTATAAACGAGGAGGGTAATCCTGAATTAAAGTTAGAGGCTGTAAGAAGATGCCAATGAAGGTCATGGGACGATACAATCCTGCTTTCTGGAATGAGATAGTTGCCAGGTTTTATGGCTCTGGACACCTTGGTTTTTAAAGAGTAAGGATTTGCAAAATAATTGTGTCCTCTCGTGATCTATAAGAGAAAGTGTTCTATCCTGTATCGAAAATATCTGGTATGATGTGTGGTTTCACAGCACAATCTGCAATCATTCTCTTTTTATTTAAGGACTATATAATTCATGAACTATGGATTAAGATGGCGGTGCACACCTTCATGTGCATGTCGGATAATTATTTATCAATACAATTGTGATGGCTAACTCCAGCTTCCCTGGCCTTTGTTCCCTTGTTCAGTGGAAGGACTGTAAGAAAGGTTGCTGGAGATTCAGAAGGGAATCTGCTTTCCGTGAAGCATTTCAGATTTCTGTTGAAATATTTCATCTGAAAACTGAAAACCAAAAGTTTTCTGCTGAAAACTCAAAAGATGCTGCTGCAAATGCTGACAACAACTAGGTGGGGTGAGTTTGTATTCATTAACCTTTTCCATGGGGAAAAGAATTTCAGCCCAGCTCTAAAAATAGGTCTGTTTCAAATGCTACAAAGTGTCAACTCTTTTGGTGAATCTATTTTCCTGTTTTTCCATTGGCTCTAGACAGAAGTTAGGTTTCCAGTCTTGGGTTTAGGACTCCCAGTGTTACTATGAGTGACTGACTGCTGTGCAATAGGACAAAAGCAGAGTGCAGTATATACATTATTCTTCCCTGCTTGCCCCAATCAGGAGGACCAGTAGGCAGGGTTTGGATCTCCTAGGAAGGCAAGAGTTAAAATTAGGGGTGTAACAAAATGGAGCAGGAAAGAAAAATGTAAGAATAGGCTAAGGGAGTCAGAAGTAGAAGGGTGTCCCATTTGTAAATACTCTCCTGAGCAATGTAAGTTGAGCTACAGCCCTGGTGGAAGTCATGTGAAACTGCTTTGAATGGCTTCCAGCTGAAACCAGGCAAAACTCCAAAGTTTCAGCCAAATTTCACAGAGCATTTTGGGGGTTGTTCAAACAAAAGTCAGGAGAGGCAGGCAGGGGTGTAATGGGTAGGGGGGGCAGGCCTTCTCTCAATTCTTGGCCGCACACTGGACCAAATTTGATGCTGCAACTCAGTGCGCTAGGTTGCAACACTACCTCTGCCATTCTTCCAGTGAACACGGGCACCAGGCACTCCTAGACCCCAGGGAGAAGTGAAGCAGGGGGCCTCAGAAAGCCCCAGTCTGGTGGGTGAGTCCTGGGGAAGTGGAGATGCAGAACGAGGATGGCTCCCAGAACTACCTGGCCCCTTGTGGGGAAGGTGCCTCTCTGGCTGAGAGCTTGGGGCTGGGTGTGGGGCAGGGAGACTGTGGGGTTGGGTGCAGGGACAAGAGCTTGGAGCTGTGTGGAGGGCAATGGTGGGGGAAGAGTGCAGGGCTGCATGTGAGGCAGCAGAAGGGGGGGGGGTGTAGTTGGGTGTGAGAGAGTGGGAGAGAGTGCAGGGTCTGGATGCAGAGGCAGCATGAGAATGCCTAGGACTGGGTATGGAAAGAGCAGCATTGGAAGAACTTGGGGCTGCCTTCTTAGGAACAAGCAAGTTGTGCCCCTAGAGGCAGGAGCAAAAATGCACTGACCAAAATAAAAATGGTTTTCACAACCCCTCAGTAGAATAAATCCAATGAGGTTTGCACAGCTCTGCAGAGTGCTCACTCTTCACTTTCTTATTTGCGTTGGGTGCACAGTGCCTCTGAAAATCAGGTCATAAGTGCCACAGTTACCTCGTGGGCCCTCTGACGGCATATCTCTGTTTCTATTCAGCCACAATAACCCCCCTTTTCTCCTTTTTCTATGGTCCCAGCCTTTCATGCATCTCCCCCAGAGGGTCTTTTTCCTTCACATGAACTTCCCTGCATTCCACACAGCCTAGAATCCTAGTGCACATCACACGGGGCCCCTCGTGCACAATTATGGGATTAATTATGATTTATACAAAAATACAGCCCTCCTTGAGAAAATAACCTTATCTGAAAGCAGAGGGATTTTGTTTGTCATTTTGCACCACCACTGTGAATAAGACACATACTGAAAATCAGCAAAATATTGTGGAAAAGGCAGACACTGACAAATGACCAAACCTCATTCCATTACATACAGGAAAAACAAACAACCTTCTGAAACAAAGCCCAAAAAAAAAGAGCTCTCTTGCAATACCAAGACAGGTTTCCGGTTCAAAATGAATGCAGCAGCAGGCGGGTTATGCATAAATGCCTCTGGCAGTGGAGATGACAGTGGGTATAAGCAACATTTGGGAAACAAAACAAATTGGCATCATCAAGTGAAAGGAATTTTTTTAAAATAAGTTTCACATTGCAATATGTTCAACAAATACATGACTCGCTGTGTGAACGTGTATGTAATTATTTTCCCCAGAGGGGTCAGTGGAGTACTCTGTACTGGGATACATTAGCCTTGTTTCTCAGGCAGTTCTTGGGAGCACCCACAGGTACCACAACCCAAGGGCAAGCATTCAGCTGCTAGGCCCTGTAAGTTCTAGCATCTCCTGGCCCCAATAAGCACTCTGGAATAAGTCTTACATGAAAAGATGATTTACTAGGCCTGGAAGAAGAGATTGCCTACACCTTCCGTTTTGTCTGCATGACAGTTTAGTGCATAGCAGGCTAGTGTGCTGTAGATTTATACACCAGCTTTTCAGGCCCTAAGTCTCCATATAGACAAGTCCTTAGTCTCGCTAGCTTTAATAGCAAAGACAACGAGAGTTCTGTGGCACTTTAAAGACTAACAAATTTAATATTTTTAGACATAAGCTTTCGAGAGATTCAGCTCTCTTCTTCAGATGCAGTAATACAGAAAATAGGTAACACAGAGGTATCTTATGGGTATCCAGGTGCATTGAGAACAATGGGGGAGGTGGAGTCCGGTACTTAAGACCTAATGACGACCATTGAATAGGAGGTGAGAATGGGTGATAATAGAGTAATCCCCAACTTGGCACTTAGGGGGCAGTCTAAAGAGAGACTTGAGTGCCACCTCTCAGTCCTTTCCTTCCCTAAAGGTAATAAGGCGTCCTCCAGGTCCTCTGGCTGGGGTTCAGTACTGAGGTACATCTTGCTGAGGGCTCTTCTACAGCATAGCGACTCCTTGATGGCTCCTTACAGTAACTGCTCCAACAACGGTCAAACTCCCCAATACTCCCCCTCTGCTGACATGAGCCCCTACAAAGCCAGAGAGAGAACAGCACTTGAGTCATCACACTGCCCTCTGCTGACCTGTGGCTGCTCCACTGATTCCTCACAATACATAATATGAGACAGCTGTCTTCATAGTTAAGCTTGTAAACTATCTTTCTGCTATAAACCTGATTTTGATTCCAGGCTCTATCACCACCACTAAGCCAAGCCATCTGAAATTGCTCATGTGTTCTCCTCTGCTGGAGGAGAATTGTATTTATTTATTTTTAAAGTGTGGGTGGTGAGGGAAGTGAATCGGACAAGGCATCTGTGAGATATGGCAGTCTGAAAAAGCAGAGTGTTGCTTCGTTGTTTGAAAATTGTTTGATTTACTACTTTCTTGCTTTGGCACATCAGAGCTACAAAGCAACTTGGCCTCAGAGAACCAGCTAAGTGAAAACAAAACTGGAGTTTCTAGGACTGGTTCCTCTCACTATAGTTGGAAAGAGTGGGTGGCTGATTCCAGAGTTATTCAGTCTGAAGTTCCTAAACTGCAGATGACTGACTGATCTGTTGTGGACTGAAGATCCAGTCAGCATTTGCACTAAGAAGGAGTGGTGGAGGATGAGCAATACTAGTATTTCAATAACAATTCCTCAAAACTCTTCACTGGTTATGGAGCCCAGGAGGATTTTGGCATTTGCCAGCCTTGGCCACTTTAAAATCCACCCTGTCAGGAATAGTCACTCTGTTGTGGTTTATTTCCTAAATGGTGCATTTGTGAACAAATTAAAGAAATGCAAAGTGAGGAAGAAAGTTTATACACTTATCAGGAAGAGCTCAACATTGTGCAATCAAATATATCAGATGAAAATAACAGGTAATCAAATATAATCATGTGCAACTAATGTTTCAAATAAAAATGTCTGATATTAATCACTGTGACCAATTACCTGTGACTTCAGTTATCTTAATGTTTTCATCAAATGAAACCCAAACAGTGGCGTAGAGGGAGGGCCGCCAGAGCTGTTCCATGTTTCATATTAGACACATGATTAATGTTGCTTACAGCGTGGTATGGCTGTAATGCTCAGTGTATTCTGATTTTTCTGCAAACAAATACACAGGAACTAAGGAAGGAGAAGGAGAATGGACTTGATTGGTCCCGCACAAAGATCATTATTTAAATAGCTTTATGATGATACAATTATCAGACAGAACTGCTTTGTTTTAACTAATAATAATAAAAGCTGTATGGGAAAATTGTCACTTTCTTAGAAATCGGTTATGATGGATATAGAGTGTTGAAGAGAATATGTCGACACTGCTGAGAGCTTAAAGCAAATGTGAGGGATGAAGCTGAAAATAGCTGGCTGCCAAAAAAAAGTGTTTCAAAGCATTACATGGCACTCAGTGTTGTGCATGCAGAATCACTGTTGATGTGTATGGAGAAGGTGATGACATATGCACTTTGGGCCTCTCTTCATGCCTTCACCAGACTGAAAAATCTCTGGTTTCCATTCTCATACCAGCTACTGTATGAAAGCCACATTTGGAAGGTGTCAAAATCTTTCCTTTCTTCTGCTCCATTCTGTCTGCTAGTGACATGAATGTTAAGCCATCATTTATTGTGCTGCTGGGATGGTTTCGAACACATGGGATGGCCAACCGGTTGCCTGTGGGGAATATGCAGTCAGCAGGTAAGTTCTGTGTGCCTTGTAGTGTGGTAAAAATCATGTTTGCCACTTGTGGTAACAACTCACTTGGCTCTCTCCCACTTACTGGACACTAAGGCCAGGTCACTCAAAAGTTAAGTCAACCCAGTTACATTGTTCATGGATGTGTGAAAATCCATATGCCTGAGTTATGTAGTTAAGCCAACCTAACCTCTGGTTAGTGCTTCGTCAATGGAAAAATCCTTCTGGTTACCTCGCTACTACCTCTAGGGGAGGTGGGTTAACTATGCCAATGGGTGAACCCCTCCCTTTGCTCTAGTGAGTGTCTACACTGAAGTGCTACAGCGGCACTGTAGCGTTTCAAGTATAGACAAGCCCTTAAATAGGATGGTGGTGGTGTTAGTGGTGGTTGTTAGTTGCAAACTTTAATGATCTGAATGGTCTGATACCCATTTACCTGTTAGGTTGCCTCTTAGTCCTTCTTCACGCGTGACGGTGGGGTGTTTTTTCCCCATGCTATTTTTACAGGAAGATGGCAGGGATTTGTCAATGGAGAATTCACACTTTCGGAACTTGCTCCACTTTTAGATCACCATGAGGTGACCCTCACCCCTGGCGAATGAAAGGAACATTTATTTTGTTTGGCCATTAATAATTTCCTTTCCCCTCAGCATTGCCTTGTCTGATTAATTTGTCAGCGTGATCAGTTCTGAGGATAGTTTTGTTACCCCGGGTAATCAATATTACACTATCAAGTGGTCCCTGGCCCTTTTACTGGTCTATCAAAATCTCCCCATACAGTTTTCACCATATGTGAAATTAGTTTTAAAAATATAGCTGCACTAGCTGGTAAGGTCATAGATACCATAATTAAATAAATAGAGAAAGCTCGCACTCTGCCTGCCTACCTGCCAGTAATGCAGACATACTTCTGGTATGTGATCATATATGGTGGTTGGACCTGCTGTCCTAGCCTTACAGTCTCCTTTAACTTGCAAATGGCCTTTCTAGCTAGCTAGTTGCATCCTCCGAAAGTCAAGGTGGTATAGTTCTATATTATCAGCTTGCAAATTCGACTGTGATAAACTTCTCCTGTGTACTCAGATGACCAGATACCGAAAGTCCTTCCATCCTTCAAATGGAAAGCACCCCAGTTTGACATCCCATCGCAGCTACCAGAATGCTCTCATGTCTCCAATACCCGAGTACCATATTTGTCAATAGTGCTCTTGCATCCTTCACAGCAAGACCCCATTTCAGTGGTAACATAAAGCAGTCTTTGGCATCTGCACTGATCAATATTTTGACATTTTTGCCCCATGTAATACAACATAACTGAAAGCCAAATTCTGCTCTTAGTTAATTACATGGGTGCAACTTTTTTCCATCATTAACAGAGCATTTATTCATGAAACTAAGTTAGTAGCTGCAATATATATACAGGCTTGGAAGGATTCGACTTTCTTGGTAAATGATGCTTTCACAGTACACACAAACTGACAAAATATTTCCATTAATAATAACTGAAATCTATAGCTAGGCAAAATAAGAAAAATGCTGCTTGAGAACTTATTAGAGTTGATTTATTGATTTAAGGATACCTTGTATCTTTTGACATGTGATGTTGACCCCACCATAATTTTCTGGAACTGTGAACTCTAAAAATTGATAAAAAAACAAAACAAATACTTAACAATAAACATTGATATTTTCCATCAAAATTGTATTAAAATTGAATTCTGCCAACCCTAATTATATGGTAACAACAGCTTATAGTCCTACAGCTGATTTGAAATGTTGACTTAGTGGTGGATGGTCCACATCTTTTATCAGTCTTTCCACATTTCTGCTTCCTAAGACATAGGTCAAAGCACACTTTCAGTGCTGCTCCTTCTACCTAGTGAATTACCTGTGGAATGTGGCCTATCAGAGATTGCTACTAGAACTAAGCAAGCAAAGAAATTTAGTTTCATAAAAAAAATTAAATTTATTTTTGTTTTGAGGGATCCAAAGACTCGATTTGTTGGGTTTTTTCCTAACTTATTTGCAGAATATTTTATCAAAAATGTGTTTAAGAATGTTTCATTTATTGACGGTTTTTGGTAAACGGAAAATGCCCATAACATTTTCAATAATGTTTCTAAGAAAAATGTTGGTGACTTTTTTCCGTCATGTTTTCACAAAAAATGAAACATTTTGACAATTCTTCGTGAAATGTTTCATGTGCAAATAAAAGACCACGTTTCAATGGACAAAAATGATTAGAAAATTTTGGACCATCTCTGAATACTACCCAGTTCTTCTGCACAGAGGCTGTGATAAGTGTGCTATTCGTGACAGGGTGAGCCCCCATTGAAAAAGTTATGTACATTCTGTTTCAGAGACATCAGAGTACATGAATGTTGTTTCTAACCCATCCCCTTGCTCTACTCAGGCAGAAATTTTCTAAAGAATTCTTGCAGGTTAGTGAGCCATGAACCTCTATCACCCTCCTCTCTCTACACTCATACTGTCAATCTTTAATCAAGCTGTGCTTCCCCATTTGATATTCTAGGATTTTCTCCACACTTTATATCAAGCTAACTGGTTTATAGTTTCCTGTTATGTCTCTAGGCACTTTTAAAATAACTGTTATGTTAGCCACGCTTCAGTCCCAAGGGATCTCTTCTAAAGTAAATGAACTTGTGAATGTGTCTGCTAATTCCTTAGTTTCTGTCCCCACTTTCTTTTAGCACATTTGGATATTTGTCTGGCCTTAATATTTAAGACCATCTAATCATTTTTATAAATTTGGTATTACACATTTAAAAAATCCTCACCTTCTTTCTTCAGAAATGTGACTATAATTTAAGTAAACCTTTGGCCTCTTCAAGTTAAGACAGATGAACGATAAAGGTTTCATTTTTGTTTATATCTCCTATTATGAAAAGGACTGTCACCTCTATATCATCACCACCACCCCAGTATTAAATATATTGTATGGAAAAGTGGATTAACTTTTGCTGGATTATTCTGTGGCATTTAACAGATTTTTATTTTTTAACTTCTGTTTTTACTATTATTTCAGTTTCTTTTTCTTTTTGAACCTGCCTAATCCTCTTGTTCAGCCTTTTGGCTTTTAAAATGTGGGTTTATCCTTTGGTTTCATCTCATTGCTTATGTTAATAGGGTTTTTGTTGTCACTTACGTCCTCTTCTTTTTATGCCTGTACAGCATTTTGTATGTCCTTCATTTCCCACATTCTGTGTAAGTGTATTTTGACCAGTGTTATGCTTCTTTTGTGTGTAAAATGTACAGCTGTACAAAAGCCACTAAAGGGGGCTTTGCCAGAATGCAATTAAGAGCAAAAATATTTAAAAATGTGGGGGGGGATGAACTTTTTCTCAGCTGAGGACAAAGGATATGAATATAATCCATCTACAATTCAAGTGAATTCTGACACTTCTTTCTTCAAGAGAATAATATTCTTCTATTTGGTTTAAAGGCCTAGAGACTTTTACAATGATTATTTTCTAAAAGTCATTTCTCACATCCATTAAAAACAACTTTAAATTTTCTGTATGTTCTTATTGTTCCGAATGTCTGCACATTTACTCTACTTTGATAGTGAAGTACCAGCCATTGGAAAGTTCCAGATCTGGTCTTACTCAAAATCTTCTGATGGAGATGGATGAGGGAATAAATAGCTTCTTAATGAAATGTGAAGAGGATACTAATGTGGAAGGAGTTTGCAAATACCAGTGAAGATAAAGAAATAATGCAAAGGATACTAGAGAGAGCAGAAAGCTGCTCAGTAAATAACAAATTGAGTTTCACTTTGGAAAAAGGCAAACAGTACATTTGGTGGGGGGAGGGCAAAGGGAGTATTTTGAGAGAGATTCAGTGGGAGGGTGATACCCAGGATGCTGCAGTACTGAAAAAGACCTGGGGTTATAATGAACAGAAAATCAGATATAAGTGTTCAATTTGCAGTAGCAGAAAAAAAGGGCAGTGCAGTTTTGGGCTGCAAACCCAGGATCATTGCACAATGGAAAGCAGAAATAATCCCTACCTATATGATTCTGGTGCAGCTGCATTTGAAATAGCATTTTCAGTTCTGGGCATCAGGCACAGCTTTATGAGAAAGATGCTGGGAGACTGGAGAATGCTGTGATGAAAGGCACATGTCCATCATGTTACATCTATACCAAGGCTGCAAAAAGAGACTTTTGGGAAATGACTTTGTCTTGATTCTGTAAGGTGCTGAGCACTTTGTCTCCTATCCAGAAAAGCACTCAGGCATGTGCTTTAAATGTAAGGATATGAATAGTCCCTTTGATGTCAGTGGCAATACTTTCATGCTTAATATTAAGCATGTGCTTTGCAGGATTAGGGGCATAGTATGATAGAGCCCTTATTCTCTAGTTCTTATAAATTATAAGGCTAAGATGTTAAAGTTCAAACAACTGAGGTTTTTGGGTTTTTTGGGGGGAGAAGCAAACTATATATACTGTCCCAAAGCTCCACAGAACTTACCCTTCATCTTTCCTCCTCTTGGTTTCTTGTCTGTCTTCCCATTTTCTGGGACTATTTTTACCTCCTGATACAAAAAGCGGGTATGTGGGCCTAGGGACTTTACAACACTCCCTGTATAATAGACAGGTGTGTCTACTGAATTTAAACCAGAGACTTCATCAGCTAATAGTGTTGGAATGTTTTATTAACTTTTTTGCCATCATTTGTAACTGCTTGGCACTTTAGTTGCTGGAAAAAGAAGGACATCAGTGTACTTGAAAAGCTAACCGGACCTGCCAGTCCTGTCAACATGTCAGAGCTGCTGCCTGGACAAATCTTCAAGAAGAGGTGGAAAAAAAAGGGATGCAGAAAGAAGAACTATAGCGCCAGCCAAAAAAAGAGAGAGAGAGTTAATATAATATTTCTTGCTTTCTCCCCTTTCTGTTGCCTCTTTCTCTTAGTCTGACTTTGTCCCAGAATTCATTGTTGTTATGACGGTAAACAATTTGAACAGAGGAGAGTTATTCTAATTAAATTGTGGACAGATCCCATGGCTGTGTGCTCAGTTTCCCTTACTGATGAAAAGAATAGAGGTTCTTACATGAGAATACTCAATATCACTAGATGACTCAGTTTATCCAGTAAAGTGCAGCCAAACACCACATCAGGAGAAAACTTTCACAAAGATCAGAAGCCAGGAAGGACTGTCCCATAAAGAAAGATTTAGAAGAATTAAATACATATAATTTAGCTAAGAGGTGACCATGAGCTACACATATATGCTACTAATATTTTAAAAGTAGAGAGGCATTATTTAGCATGATTTATAGGGGTATAAATAGGAAGAAGGAGAAAAAAGGAATAATTTAGGTGGAATACAGAAAAAAACGATTGGCCTGTGAAATAAAGTTGACCAACGTAGGAGTTGGTAGAGGGTTGGGTTTTTTTTGTTTTTTTGGGCGGAGGGCAGGGGTTGTTGCTAACCTAGGTATAGGCACCCTTATGGAGGAATGCATTGACATGAGTGCACAACTAAGTTAGCCCCACCATGAATTTGCTAGTTGCTTAAGTCCAAAGCAGAGACAAGGGCTTCTGCCTACCTTTGGCCTTGTTACTCACCTTGGTAACTTGCTACTTTAGGCTATAATCCTTATGCATGTTATTAAACGATATACTGAATAGTCTCTCTGAATTCAGTTGAACTAAGTGTAAGTGTAAGTTAAGCACATATGCCTTTAAAGAATTGGGGCCTTAGATGAGTTTCAATATTTTCATTTCAATTCCATTTTCATATAATGATCACTAGCATAATTTAAATGTTAACAAAAGCCCTAAAATGCATATAGTTATTTTGGATGACAAAACAATATAAATTTCTCATGAAATTTAAGCAAAATGTAATGGTGCTGCACATCAAGTGAAACCAAAGCAGAAGCAGAACCTCATAATTTAGTTAAAATTAATCTATTCTGTACCCATTTTAGCTGATTTTTAAAGTAAACTTGCACTTTTCTTCTGTGGATTATATTAAGACAGTTATTTATTCTGGTGAAAAATGGTTCATATTTCTGCCACTTAAAATCTTAATAAGCTTAAACTTCTCACTTTGCAGCCCATGTGTATTTCAAACTTATTGTTTGTGAGCACTAAACTCTAGATGTTTACCCACTTCATTCATTTTATTTGGTTTAAGTGCTAGGACTAGCACCAGAATGGCCTTGAAATCTATTGGCTCTGTACCATCTCCAAGTAAATACATGGGGTTTTTTATATTATTATTATTTATTATTATTTTATTTTTTATTTTAATCCCACTGTTGTTCCAATCCATGGAGTAATTGAAAACTTTGAGCAATGGCCTAACCATTTTACATGCCTCCCTTATCTGTGTAAACATTTCCTGATCTGCTTTATTCCCCATCCCTTGAGGTCAATAACAGTTTCCCATGATCTCTTTATTTTACTTTGGTGCTTGGTTTTTTCCTCCTACAATCTGAAACCAAATGGTGATTAGATTCAACAAATATTTTCTTAGTGTTGTTCATTTATCAAAGGTTGTCACCCCTTTTCCTTCTCTTTCCATTTATCCATTCTCGAGTATTGAGTACATTTCTCCTTAAATTGTGTCTCTTTTCCACCCATATTTCATTGATTTTTCTCTCTCCATTGCTGGGCAACTAGTACAATGTATTACCTGACAACATTTGTTCAGATTTTTAAATGACTTTTCCTTTGCTGTGTTTGCCTTTGCCCCCTTTGTGTTAGCTTTCTGCAAATATTTCAGGGAATGAGTTTACAGGCAAGAATTTTTGTAAATTGTCAATTTTTAAGTGAATATTAGAGATGCACAGAAACCATCAAATCTGTAACTCGCTTTCAATAATCATTTGCAACAGCAACCTGATTAAGACTTCTGTTCATCCAGTCAAACATCATTACTGACCATTTATAAGCATGGCGTGTTCTTTCCTTTCTTTAAGATTCACCAGCTGCCTCTTTCCTTCAGCTAGCAGCTTTACTTTAATCTTTCTTAGTGAGTGTGACACTCAAATTGCTACTCCGCAAGCAAGAATACAGAGTCACAGACTTTAAAAAAAGTCATAAACAAAATGTATAATAATGCATGAGAACATAAAAAATGCCATACTGGGTCAGACCACTGGTCCATTTAGTCCAGTATCCTGTCTTCCGACAGAAGCCAATGTCAGGTGCTTCAGAGGGAATGAACAAAATGGGTAATCATCAAGTGATCCATCCCCTGTCGCCCATTCCCAGCATCTGGCAAACAGAGGCTACAGACACTTCAGAGCATGGTTTTGCATCCCTGCCAAACTAATATCCAAGCTAATAGCCACTGATGGACTTATCCCCCATGAACTTATCTACTTTTGAACCCTGTTATAGTCTTGGCCTTCACAATGTCCTCTGGCAAGGAGTTCCACAGGTTAACTCTGCATTGTGTGAAGAAATACTTGCTTTTGTTTGTTTTAAACCTTCTGCCTATTAATTTCATTTGGTGAGCCCCTAGTTCGTATGTTATGAGGAGTAAATAACATTTGCTTATTTACTTTCTCCACACCAGTCATGATTTTATAGACCTCTATCATATCCACCTTGGTCATCTCTTTTTTTAAACTGAACAGTCCTAGTCTTATTAATCTTTCATATAATGGAAACTGTTCCATATCCCTAAATCATTTTTGTTGCCCTTCTCTGTACTTTTTCTAATTATAATATATTTGAGATGGGGTGACCAGAACTGCATACAGAACTCAAGATATGGATGTACCATGGCTTCACAGTTAAGATGATATTTTCTGTCTCACTATCTATCCCTTTCCTAATGATTTCCAACATTCTGTTAGCTTTTTTGACTGCCAGTGCACATTGAGTGGATCCACAATGACTCCAAGATCTCTTTCTTGAGTGGTAACAGCTAATTTAGACCCCATGATTTTATTTGTATCTTGATATTCTGTTTTCCAATGTGCATTACTTTGCATTTATCAACATTGAATTTCATCTGCCATTTTGTTGCCCAGTCATCCAGTTTTGTGAGATCCCTTTATAACTCTTCACAATCTGCTTTGGACTTAACTACACGAATAGTTTTGTGTCATCTGCAAATTTTGCCACCTCACTGTTTACCCCTTTTCCCAGATCACTTATGAATATGTTGAACAGTTCTGATCCCTGTACAGACCCCTGCGGGACATCACTATTTACCTCTCTCCATTCTGAAAAATATAGTTCTAGGAATGAGAGGTATGTGCGGGAGAGACTTGCTTACCAAGGTGGGCTTTGAAATTGCATCCTGTTACTCCTCAATGCCCAGTCCTCCAAACTCTTACTTGGATTACTTATGGGGGAGGCATTTTATTTGTAGGTTCAGCCCAAAGTTTACAATTTGGAGCAGAAAATGACTCCTGTGAAATCACAAGAGCACCTGACTGGGAGAAATAGGAAAGGTGTTCCCATCTCTACTGCTGAAAGGGATTCTGGAAGCTAATTAGATTATAAAGACCTCTATAAGCCTGAAGATATCACTGTGTGAATCAGGCTGTCAGGAAGAAACTATTTGTTGCAGGTTAGTAAAGTATGGGAGAGAAAGATTCCTTGAAGCTTGCATTAGTGCCCAAAATCTTAAAGGACACAGAATAGCTCTCATGCAAAAAAGCTTCGGGAGTAATTCCAAGCTTACTGGCTTTATGTTTATTTTATAAAATTTACAGATATCTCACCATAAACTACTTAAATTTTCAGATTCTACTTTTTACTCTGATGTATGTTATTTCTTAAGTTGCTGTTCAGTATTATATCACACATGGAGTAAGTAGAAGATGCTATGAATAAAAAAAGGAAATTTTGATTTATTCAGTCATTTAACCAAAAACAAGAAGAATGCCCATTTCAGTGGTAATAGAATGAAAATCCAACTAGTGTTTTCTTTCTAAAACTTGTTTTCCATAGAGGTTGCTGGTCTCAGGAAAATACCTACTTAAACTTTTGAAATGTATAATCTTATCTTCATACAGCTGTAGTAGTCTAAATTTATTAATATTTCATTCCTACTTGCAAAAGTATTACAATTTAAGTTTCAATAATGTAAGATGCACCCGTGGAACAAATAATAGACAAAACAAGCATCTTCTTAGGAAGATATTATATGTACAAAATGGGGTGGGGGGGAAGCTCTTTTATTTGATCAAAGATTCTCCATGCTGTTACTTTTCAGCTTGTTAATAAAAGTGCAGACCGTTCTTTTGGGAGACACAGCAGCAAGCAGTCCAAATCCATTGCAATGTAGTTCTTCTAAGAATGAAGGAAAATGAAACATTCAAACCACAGCTTTGCACTATTTAACCTCATAGCAATTTCTCAGGTTATTGAAAGCAACAACTCAACCATTTATTTTAGGCATTATAATAAAGAGACACCCACCTGTAACATTGCTGCAGGATTACTAACCAAAGCGACGTGTGCAGTCTGGTTGCCTGAAGATATTCTAAGGCTGGGGTCAGCTCATCAGGGACTGAACTAGACACAGTGAAGTGCATAGGAATAGAATTCTTCTGGCTGCACTACAACTATCCTATGGGATGGCAAACCTGCAATTAACAAATTTCTTGGGGTTTTGAAGAATACCACACCCTTGTGAGCAGGGGGTTGTGGGAAAGCTTCCATTCATCTAGCATTTTTAATTAGGCTAACATGCTCTAGTAATGGTTGGCATAAGGGGCAGAATGACCGCATTGCACCATACCTGAAGCGGGGGGTGGGGGACGTTGTCTGGGCTTGCCAGAGGATGGTAGCAATGCTTTACAGGTGGTGGGGCTGGGTGGGGAAAGGAGCTCAGAAGCTGCTGCAAAAAGATGGGTGGGGTCAGCTTGGCGATGCTGTCTCATCCCCTGGAAATGTAAAGGCAGAAGGTCTTAAAAAGTGCAAGCCTGGGCATTAAATACCCTTTTTCTAGGCACCAGGCAAAGCAGAGCCCACCCTTCCTCCCCTCGAGGTAGTGAATACCAGATCCTGTTGTGGGCATTAAAATCTGTTGTGGGCATTACGCTAGTCACTCCTTTTTAGGGGGGTTGGGAAGGAATTTGACTTAAGTGGAGTGGAGGTTTTTTCGTCTTCCCATAGCGGGTGCCAGGGAAGACCTATTATGGTGAGGAGGAAAGGGGGTTAGGCTATATGTTGCAACTCATTTTGTAAGTGTGAGGCATATGTCCAGTGCAGGCACTCCATAGGGAAGGCATCCAGTGACCAGATAAATGGCCTGGTAAAGAACTTAAAAAGAAGGTGCTAGTTAAAGGATTGGAATGGGAGGTGGGGTGGGTTCAGGGCTCCTATGATTGGTACAGCTGGGAGCCAGCTGCCCTTTTCTTATAGCCCACCATAACCCTCCTGTGAGGGAGGTGGATGGTAAGGGCCAAGCCATGAGTTAGTTGGGGACCTGGATGGAAAATGAAGGGCGGGCTGGTGGAGTAGTTTGTACTGTACACTTTTATCTGCAAGGTAGTCCCAGACATCGAATAATAAAGTTGCCTGATTAAATCCATATCAAGTGTCTCCTGTCCTTCTTTTAGAATAGCCAGAGTGAGAATAGCAGTGAGATCTTCACCATAGGCCCTGGAGCAGCTGCAGAGCCACTCTGCAGAGCCTGTGGAACCTAATGGCTCTAATAAGCTTTGGAGGACAGGAGGATTCAGACAGCAGTAGACAGACCCTTGGGCTCTCCACCTCCAGAAAATGTCCCATCCCTCTCCTATTGTCACACAGGGTCCTTTCATGCAGCTGAACTGTGCACTGTGGGACAGGGCCATTTTCTTTTTACACACTCCAGACCTAAGCTTTCAAAAGTCGTTAGTGATTTTGGGTGTCCAACCTGAAACACCTTTAAGAGGCTAAATTACAGATAATGCTGAGCACCCATCCCTTGCTAACCTGGCTCCTTGAAGGTGTCTCAAACTTGGCACCCAAAATCACTAGCCACAGACAACAATCTACCCAACAACAACAAAAAGTTATGCAGAGTGCCTGACTGTGTTTCTTTATAGCTGCATTTGGGGTGTGATACTTTTACACTAGCAATACAATATTATTAAAGCCCCATATTCTGAATAAACCATTGCATGAAAAATACTAGAATTTTGATTTATTTCAGTATGACTCTTTTCGAGTGCTGTAAATCATATTTTTGTGTTCCTCTACCTTTGCATTCTTTTTGAGCCAATGGCACTGAAACTGACGAATGAGAATCAAATGAAGTGTGCTGAGTGTTGCAGCTGAAGGCTTTCATCTCCCCACATTCAGTGGTATGATTTATCTTGGTAATACATAACATACCTTATTTTCCTTTGCTTATTTTATTTAGTGTTGTCACAAATAATATCAATTGACCATCTAGTATGAGCACTAAACAGTTGTAAATTAACTAAATAAACTGAATCCAAAAGAACTCATCTGTCCAAATTTGATTAGAGACACTTGCGTTGCACCAACCCATTTCCTATAGATGAACCTCATTTATTAAACAGGAAGCTTCATGTGTTCTTTGCAAACTACAGTAAATTGTTGTATGTAGTATTTGCAGTGATTTTAATAAACACTTAAAAGTGACTCTTTTATATCTCAATCACTGTGGGTATTTTTTTTCTGAAATAGGTATTTCCAGTTACCCTGTCACTTTTGTCTGAATCATTGCGTCTAACATTGTTCTCCATTTATACAAGTTCCTTCTTTTTCTGAAAAATGCAGGGGGAGGGGGATATTCTAAACTGTTTTCATAAATGGGCTTCAACAGTGTTACCCTTCATAGTTTTGGAGATGAATTTCATCTTTAGTAACCTGTAACTGTTCACCTTTGTACAATAAGGTTTTGAGATTTTTCTATCTGCATTAAAGTTGCTCTGCACTGTAAGGTTAAAACACAACATCCAGATGCAGGGACCCTGAATTTTGGAAAAGTTCAAATCTATCATATCTTGGACTCATCTCCAAAGCAACATTAAAAAAACATCAGCCTTTTACTGGTGGGAGGTGGGGAAAGAGAAGAAAAATTAAAATAGAACATTCCTATGAAAAAGTAATTTGTAAAACTAGTTCATTCAGATGGAGAAAGCTAATATAGTAGTATTTCATTTTAATGGCACATAGAGAAACTCATGTAGATTGATACTTATGTCCTAGCTATGAAAGCTGAACAAAGATTAAAAATGGCCCAAAAGAACTCTGAAATGTGTATTCTGGGAATAAAATGACACATGATCTGAAAGAGTTAGATATGAAAAAAAGGTGAAAGCTCTGGACATGATGAAAATTATCAGAATCAAAGACAGTAAGTAGAATGTGGCCAGAATACCCAGGATAGTGTAAAACAATGGTAAATGAGGACAGGGAACTAGCAGAGAGGAAGAGAGAAGACTAAATGGATTAGATAAGAATTTTCCTTGCGAATATCTGGATGACAGCAACACAGAAAACAACAGGAACATCTGAAGGAAGCCTTTTCCATGCTATGGATTGTTAAAGGATGCTGGTGATGATCCAGTATTATGGAAACATGGTGCATGTGTCCTCATGAATTCATTGTGATCAGACTCTACAGTGAATATTTGCTAAAATGATGGCAATACAGACAGGTGTTATCATATCAAAGGTAAAATATGAGATGGGATCCTCCAAAAGACTAGTAAACAAGCCAACATTCAAAAACATGTTCCAGCTTGGTTTCTTTAAATTCTCAATTTAAAGCCTTTTTTGCAGTTCTCAAAAGTAGGCATAATTTAGAGCTATTAGACGTTTTTTGAATGAAATATGTTTTCAATCAAAAGGGCATTTTATTAAAGTATCCTTTTGTGGTAAATTGTCAACATTGTTTCCATTTTGATTTTCACAAAAACATTTAGTGCCATATATTTATTTTGAAAAATCATGAAAAAATGAAAAGTGGCTTGTTTTTAAGCTCTTTTAATGGAAAACATTCAAAATTAGCAAATGTAAAATACATTTTTGTTTCTCATCCAACTCTAGGATCTCACAGTTCAAAAATGTTTGCCTGTGAAGTAATACCACTGAGACTGAACCTTTCAATGGGGCTAGCAGGTTGGATGTCATTTCCTTACCTCCCCCAAATACACTGGCTTTCTGCAGGTGAGTGAATTTCCCTAGGCTGAATATTACCTGTGCTAAAGCTCACCAGGAGGAGAACACAGGGAGGGTGGCACATACTGATTGCAAACAGCAGTGTTTTCCATTGTGACTTTTTTAGCATATCTGCAAAATGGAAATTAAGAGGAATCGTATACACAAATCTTCCCAGTGATGGTTTATCTGGAAAAGCCAAGGCCTTTTGTGAATGGCAAGAGGCTTCTAATCTGGTTAGTCAGAAAAGCAAATATAAAAACTACGTTTCATTTTTTCTTTCTTGTTTTTGATTGACTATCTCAACATTTTATTTCTCAATTCAAGAGTGAAAACAATTTTTTTTTTTAGTTGCCAACTGGCCAACATCAACATCATTCCAATCCAACTGAGTAGTCTCTGGTTTGCATTTCACTAGAAAAGGTTTGGAAACTGAATTTAGCTGGCAATATTGTTGATGATGCAGAAGACAGCAGAGCCTTCTCTTCTTCCTTAGCTAAACCTCTGCAGTGTTGACACAAGGGGAAAAATCTTGCTTTTGTTGGTAAATTGAACAAATAAGGACTGGAAGACACACAACGGTATGTGCAGTAGCAAGATGCCTCTTTTACAGAGTCGCTTGATCCTAAGCACATTTTAAAATAACTGTCAGCAGTTTAAAAACATCCTACTGATAAATTTGTAGAGAGTGACTATATTGATCCTGATTTTAAACTGTTGCTTTGTAGAACACTTGTTCACTAATGTATTTGGCCTCACTATATATATTCTTTATTGCAGTATAATACATTTTTTCATTAGTGTAACAGTCTAATCTCCTATTATCATTGTTATTCATTTGTGTACAGTAGCATTCAGAGATACCGAACTGATCAGAACTCCATTGTGCTAAGCACTGTAGTAAGTGTCAGTCTCTGCCTTAAAGAGCTTACATTTTTGTATAAGACAAATGCAACAAACTAATAGGGTGAAAAGGGAAAGAGGATAGGTTAAAATCCTGTTTGCATAGGCTCACTACCTGGATTTGTGAAGTAGTAGTAAGTTGGTGCTAGACATGATGGACTTTATCCAAAAAAACCCTAAAGCTCTAAACAACCATTTTTCTTTTTATGAGGAGTGATTCCAGCCCTACAAACCACTATGTTAAAGCAAGGTCTTTGATTCCTGTTTAAGGAGCTGGAACAATACCACCAAACAGGCCTTGAGAAGAACAGAAATGGCTTTAGCAGATCTTAGAGTTCTAATTCAGTCTGTATGATTGCAAATAGCAATGCTTTCCATTGTGATACTTCTTTTTTTTTAAAGCACATCTGCATTGAATTGCACTGTTTAGGGGGAGGAAAGCAGCGATTTCAATTTGAGTCTGAGATTTAGATTTTCAATCATCTTAGCCATTTGTTTCTACTTCTGTGTTAAGTATGCAAGAAAAATTATATTTTAACACATGAAAATGGGTAATGAACATTCCATGGAAAGTCTTAAGCTGTCTCATACTGGCTATGCTGCCTCTGCACTTATAAAACATTGATTACCACAAAACTCCTTACTGTGAATAGTTAAAAACAGTAATGCATAATCAGCATTGCTACATTAAAGCATAATTTTCTTTACTATGCTAAACACTGGAGTCATTAGCATAATGCCCCAGAGGGAACTCTAACTCAGCCTCTGCCACCTACAGATCACAACAAGAGGGAGGTCAAAGTAGAGAGCCATTTCACTTAAATCCCAATTTAAAGCTATTCCATGAAAATAACAAAAAACAAAACAGAGATGTGTTTTGCATGAATAACATAAAATAACTTTTTATTAAATGAATTTGGTGATGGAAAAGGACAGTATATTACAGGTAATTATAATGTTTTTATCAGAGCTTTCAACCTCTTTAGGCAATGAGATTGCATAGTTTAAGAAAAGAAAATAGGATAGCAATATATATAAATATATATATATATATTTGTATAGAGGTAGTATACAGGTGGCTGTCAAGAGGAGGGTCTGTCAAGATTCTATATCAAACCTTGAATTTCAAAGTGGTTTCTCCTTTTTGGGGATTAAACAAATTCCTTGGCGTAACAATGTAGGTCTGGTTGTATGTATTTTACTCCTCCACTTTGCTAGGTTGTTTGTGTGTTGCATACATTTTCTTTTCTCTGTATATTTGTGTAATTAGTGAATATATATAACGTTAAAAGAGATAATGAGAATAAGGGAGGGTGATGCATTGAAGGGAAGCTGGAACGTTATATTATTTCACTCTACACTATAGATGAGAGATTTTCCCCAAATTAAAACAAAATAACCTGTGTGCTGAAGCTAACCATGGAAAGTGCCAGCCAAAAAGAACGTTTTATTCCCTTCACCAGATGATGATGAATGAAAACAGGGGTTTTTAATGAATAACTATAGCACTACCTACCACAAAAGCCATAATAATGCTGCCAATTTAGCAACAGAACTGTATACTAATAAGGATTTGGTCATGATAAGCAGCCCAGCTGCAACTTAAATAGCACGAAAAGCAACAGCCAGGAAGCAGTTTCCATTGCAAGACTAGCATATTTTTAAAAGTGTAGCGTGTCTACAGAATCAGTGTAAAAAGATCTTGTATACTTGGATCTGTGGTCACAAGCTCATGCAGTGAAATGTTTGGTTAGCAGCATAGTCAGTTATACATGCATATGATGTTATATCTAGCTTTTGTGGTAGCAGCTGATTAGAGTTATTATTACTAAACTGCTCTTTGGAAATATTAACTTCCCTATAGAGTCTATTAAAACAAATGGTCATTCAAACAAATTAAGGAAAGACCTATACTTCAGGGCAGAAGCCAACTTCTGATTTTGGAGAGCTAAAAAAAAAAAACTTTCCCTGGGGCAGTCCCTACAACAGTAGCTCATTAATGCCACTTTTCCTTTGTGGTGGGGCTAATGGATCTGTGTAAAAATTAATCTTTCCCTGCCTGCTCCATTATTGCCCTCCAAGCTTAGAGTTAATGTCCATCAGGGAGGGCAGAACCATCTCTATGTGATCCCTTTACCACATACCTTCCATGGGCAGCTCCCCTATTGGTCTTATGTTGATGGGTGACTTTAAAAACCTAGATAAAAAAATTACACAGTCCAGAAAGTCTTGCACTGGCTTTTTACTGCAAGGTGAATATCCCAGTTTACCAATTTTAAGTGGAATGAAAACTGTCATTCCTAACTAGCAATTGGAGATGTATAATATTAGTCTTAGCCATGGATGACAAGTTTTTCCATTTTAAAAGGCCCAAACAAATCTTAATCGAACATGGCAAACTTATATATATTAGAATGATTGAAATATGACCCAAACATAGATCCCGATCCTGCAAAAATGTGCTTAACTTTACACACTATGAACAATCCCATTGAGTGCTCATAGCACCTAAAGTTAAGCACGTCTCAGTTTTTGCAGAACTGGGAACTCAAAGTCTATAACCCCTCCCATTCCTGAGCCACCTTCACCTAAAACTTCACAACATTGTGTTGCAGTTACTTTTGTGAGTCAACGTTTGGAAATCAAACTACATGGAGACATCACTACTAAAGGAACCCAATTATCTGTTTTCCCAGAGAATGCTTTGCTTATCCCCTAAAAGGAATCGTTTTAGTCATCTGTCTTTCCTGTATAAAACACAGACTTCACAACTCTGCTTTTGAACTAGAGAAGCAATGAAACAAATGATTCAGCTAAGTTCTAGAGTACTTCCAAATCTTACTTCCTCTTAGTGTAGGAAGAGATTGGTCAGACACATTGCACTAATTACCTGCAAGAAGTTTTGAACAAAGACAGTCTGGGCAAAAAAAAAACAAAACAAAAAACAAAGACAAAACAAACAAACAAACAAAAAACCCAACAGTTAGAAAGGCTTTCAAAAAGTTTTCAAAAGTTGGGATTTACTCAAAGATATGGGGTTTGTTTAAAATATTTCAGAAGATGCATCAGGTCAGGTTGCCTTGGTCATGTCAGGAACCATGACTGATGCTGTGATACAATTTGGCATTTTTATAAATATAAAGAAATATATTACATGAATTTGTATCTCACCATCTCTGATTATTTCTGATATTTTAGCTCCTTCTATTTGCCAGTTTAATTTTAAAAAATTACTATTGAGATAAATATTATCATCAAAGGTTTTACTTTCAACTACCCACTCATTTTGCTCTTGAATCCTTCCCAAGACTGAACTTTCTTCATTACTGAGTCCAGACTTTTTTAGACTTTGGCTTGAAGACGCAAGCAGTTTCTCAAATAAGTTCTCTAAATTTGGAGAAAGTGGCATTTCTCTCTTTATCTATTACAAAGAGACACAATTCTTTGCCTTGGGTACATAAACATTTTGCTTTTCAATAAAGACAAAAAGAACCACTCCCATCATAATGTGAAAACAAGATTGCAAACTACTTTGAAAACAGTTGAAGCATACAAGACAGGCAAAAATGAACGATCTGCATCCCATCTGTTTGTCCTTTTGGTATGTGTGGTAATGGTCACTTATCTGACTACCTGTGGATATGGAAATGCATTTGAAATGATGAAGAACCCTCCCGTTCCATGATAATGACAACAATCTGTGACATTTCTAACCTTAGCAGCAGGTTAGAAACTATTTGTGTTCTCTTCCATTAAGAATTTTACCCCTTCTGACAGATCTATTTAGTTCTGTTTGAAAAAAAAAATCACATTAGTATGACCTAAGACCAGAAATGAAGACTATCTTCTTCCAGCTAATCTGCATATGTTTAAGTATTTATGAGTCACCTGCTGGTATTTGAGGTAGTTATCAATCTAATAATACCCCAATGTTATTTGACGTTCCCTATATAAGCACCAAAAGTATATATGCATTGACACCAAATGGGACTATGCGTTAGTAAGATATTACATGTCCAATCTTTATCCTTTTTCTCTGAAATTTTTTTTCTTTTGACTTTTAATTTAGTCTTCAAATGTATTTGAAACAGGTCTGATATAAACAATGTTTATGAATCTCCAGCCTTGTACTCATGTCTAGTGAATTTCACTCAGTGTGAGCTAATATTTTGTATCAAAAATGTAATTCTTTCCTTATAAAGAGCAATGCAATCTAGCTGTGTTTCCTAAAACTAAGAATTCTTTTTATTTAAAGCACTTTAATGGACTCCTAAACACTTATGTATGTCCCCTGGAATGGCAGAGCTAATTTTGATCATTTTGTTCCATCTTAACTTTTATTTTTGTACCATTGTTTTCCATTTCAAAGAGTTAGAGGTATGGTTTATAACAACGGCAGCAGTAATATTGCATTTAATATCCTTTCAGTGCCTACACTGCAAAGACTGCAATCTAGATGAAATTACTGTTGATGCTGGTGAATAAGTTATTCATAGTTTTGCAGAAGGAGTAGCACTTCCAACATGAATGCCTCATGCTTTGTTTATTTTACATCTTTGGATGTAAATTACCAACTATTTGAATCTAGGAATATATCAGAAACAGAGCTAGAGAGCAGTCTGTGTTACTGAACCTTTCTCCAACTTACCAATGCCCAGTATATTTTCAAAAATGACATGGGTCAAATAGCAAGAAAATTGTTTAGAATATACACAAAGAAATACATAGGGAGATCTAATTTTGTTTCTGACCACTAATGACTAGTGTGTGTTTTTGGGGGTGAGGGTGCCGGGGAGGCTGTTGTCACTAAAACACTGTTACAGTTGTCCTTTAGCAATCAGCCTTCGCTTTTCAGTAGGAGGAATATAATGGATTTGGGGCTTTATTTAAAAACCTACAAATTCTCTTCTGTCCAGAAAGGTATCGATGGTGGTAACTATAAGATATTTTTCAGTGTACTGTCAATACTGTATTTACATTACTGTGCATCACAGTTCTTGTACTAAATCATTAGTAATAAAGAACTCAGGAGTTAAACAGGAGGAGAGGGGGGAAAGTGCAAACCTTAAACCATCTTGTTGAGGCCCTGATTACTTTTTCTTCTCTTTCCCATCACACAATGCTGCAATTATAAAATGGGAATGCCCAAGGGAGCGATCGAATGTCCAGGTGATGGGCCAAATTCTGAACTTAGTTACACTCTTGATGTGCACAATGGGGCACAAACAAAATGGGACATAAACAAAGCAATGCATCCAGTTGCATGCATACGCAGTATATACTGTACATCAGACCTGATCTGCGTAAAACTAAATTTTCCATAACCAGTTACTGCACCTCTGAATTGTAACTGCTAAATTTTGTAAGAACTTTTATCTTCTGGATCAAATTCACATTTGGCATAAATAGGGGCAACTTTATTTTTATAGGACACGATCTGATTCTGAATTTGTGCCTCTTAAAGTTACGCCATATATCTGCATTGTACAATGAGTTTACCTATATATTTATGTATACAAAAAAAGTATAAAAATGCCACTGTGGCTGATCAGTTAAAGCCAATAGCTTGAAACTGTTCTGTCCATATATACCAATTCCATATGTCAAGTACCTTATATAATAAATGTTTGAGAGAAGACATGTCGAAACATATATTATCTTTTAGAGCAGGTTAGCTGCTTCAGAGGTATTTTGTTCTGTGCATTTGGAAACAAAATGTAAAGTAAATGATTTTAGGGTACATGCCGTTTATTTGTTTAGGCCTCCTTTCAGCCAGGCCACGTACACACTGATTTCAGTGGAACTTAAGCATGTGCTTAAGCGTTTTCCTGAATCAAGCCACAATTCCTACACATGCCAGTATGCTAGGCAAGTGTCACACAGAAATGGGGGGAGGGGTTATGAAGAAGCTATGAGTAACAATAAACAATGCAAGCCTTGTGCTGAGAATATGTGATGGAAACAACCAACTGTTAGTCCCAGCCTGTGCAAAAGTGATATTGAGTAGCAGATGGGGAAGAAGAAGAAGATCAGTGCAGTAATAGTCTGAAGGTGAGAAAAAGGAAATGGTTTAAGACGCTACTTAGGTGACAGACCAAGTCTGTTTAAAATTATTTCTCTGGGGGTCCTGGGCACTGATATCTGGTGTAAAGTTTGTGTTGACTGTCTGCACGAAGGTGTGTTTCACCCCAGAGCAGTACGATAATGTAAATAATCATTCCCAGATTATGAAGTGTTGCCTGTTGTTGTGGGCTTTTTTTGTAGTGCCTTGCAAAAAGAAGCCAAGTTTAGGATGCTGTGGAAGTTCCAGTTCTGGAGTTACTTAATATATTTTATGACTAATGATAAATTGTCTGAGCTTTCTTCTGTCTTAACTATTACCTCATCCATGTACTAATTCAGGTTTTTGGGGGTTGTTTTTACAGCAGAGGCTATACCTAGCTAGTGAAAACTTCTATTTAACCACTTTTCTGCCACACTGCTTTGCAAAGTCTGGGGCTGGCCATAAAGATGTTAATAAAATGGTTATTCATAAGCAATATTAATTAGACAGCACTTATGTTCCAGACATGCTGTTGCTCCTAGTGGGTCCCACCTGCGTGGCAGAGTGCACTTGTTAAATAAGCATTGCTCATCAGGAAAAACACCTAATGGGATTTTACTGCAGAAACTGCTTTCATTTGCTCTGTATGCATACAGGTTTTTGGATTCAAGGTAACCAAACAGCTTCTTCCTAAAAGTGTGGTATAAGCTGGTTGACTCTTTTGAGTCTAGATGAGGAGTATGAACAAACTACCTGTTTTTTAGTGTTTAAGACACACTTTTTATGAGGTGGAAGTTAATAGGGGAGAAAAGTTATCCACAAATCTCCCTTGCAATACAGGCTGCTGTTCTCACACACAAACCTGGCCAAGCTTTTTATTCTGCACCTAGGGCTCTACCATCAGTGCTGAGATGAGCTAACTGTGTGATGAAGCAGTGTATTCCGCAGGTTGGCATACACAAGTGTGGATACCTCACGAATCCTTCTTCGCTTTGTAGGTGTGTTATTGCCACATCAGAAACACATTTAAATTGGAGCAAAGGTTAGTTTAGGTAACTTTTAAATATAAGGCACACAGTGAGTCAATAGATCATTGTTAAACAGTAAACATTGTTAAGCTTCTGCTGATTTCTAGAGCTTTACCAAACTAGGGGATTCAAACTCTTGACCAGTGGTTCTCAACCGGCGACCCAGTCAGCATACAGCTGCAGCCCATGTGATATCTTCAGGGCCATACAGGTAGTGTGATGTGTGGATGCGGCCCACATAACAGAGAGAGAGAGCTGCATATGCAGCCCACTACAGTAAATAGCTTGAGAACCACTGCTCTAAACTATACTCTGTAGGCTCAACATACAATATACTAGTTCATGATTTCACCCAGGCAATGTTCAAACTGGATGCACTCATTCTGGCACTACAATGAATACATGAGGGGAAAGTTTGTATTGATGTACCATCTCCTTTCTCTACAGCGAAGAAAGCAGGACTCCACTTTGACGAGGAGCAGCAGATGCAGAAATTTGGATGACAAAGAGCCAGCGAGTACACAGCAAGGGTCAGGAAAGATAAAAATTCATAGGGGTCCCAAAACCATCCATTTTTGAGAAAAAGTAGTTTAGCCAGCCATTTAAAAAAAAAAGTGCTCTCACCATGGAAAACAGCCATCTAACGGCCTAGACTTGGCCAGAGGACAAGAGGCAGAATGTTCCAAAAATAAGCCAAGGAGCTGGAAAGGCCCTGTACAAACTCTGGTGTCTAGTGAGCTTTCTGATCCCCTGTGTTTTAATTTTTGTTAAAAATGAGAGCCTGCCTGCCAAGCTGTTTTCTTCCCAAAGCTTTTGCGGCTCTACCTTTTGCAAACCTTTGTACTTTGATTAATACTTGCTTATTTCTGGTAAAGTACTAAGGATCATGATTCAATAAAGATGGCATTTACTGCCATCTGTCTTGACAGTCTTTGAATAGAAAATGTGAGAGGTGAAAGGTTTACTGGTAGGGCTTATTGCCTCAAGCATACAGATGGAATAAGAAGCATTAGATATGGTACACAGTAATCCTAGGAAAAAATGATCTTATATTTCCCCATCTTTTCCATCCTGGCTGTACCTTTTTTAGACACTCTTCCTACCAAAACAACTTTCTTTGAAAAGCAAAATAGAGCAACTTCAGCCATCTAACTACCATAGTAATGGCCTGTCAAAACCAGCTCACTAATTAGCTGTACCATAGAATTCAGACTCCACTGCTCTCCCTCACTATTGGACCACTATTATTCACCCGAAGGAAAATAAGGAGATACTATATATTATGCAAATCATGAATGAAAATGGGGGAATCATTGTTCTAGTTGTTTTAATACTAAGCCCTATAGAACTGAGACTCAAGCTTGTCTATATGGTGGGATAATGCTTTCTACGGGGTGCGTAATATATCATTAATTAATTGTACCATGTAGACCCTGTTGGTGCACTTTAACTTAGTTCTGTTAAAGTGCACTAGAGAACCTTTAATGCACACCAGTAGGATCTACACGGAGCAATTTATTTGCCACGTGTTAGTACATTGTAGAAATCACACTGCCACAAAGTACAGTACCCAGCCATGTAGACAAGCCCTCAGTGTTCCCCGCTAGTGCTAGCTGTAACTTTGAATGTTAGTCTGGCTCATACAACTATAAGGTATGTGCAATTATTTTAAAAATCTTGAACTGCTGTTCTTGCAGATGTAAAATGGAATGTTACATTATTAGCACGTAAGAAATCCGGAATTTTTCATAAAAAGGGATTTTTTTTTGAGAGAGAGAGAGATGAAGTGGGGGAGATAATCTTTTATTGAACCGCCTCTTTTGGTGAAAGAGATAAAAGATATTACATCACCCACCTTGTCTCTCTGATATCCTGGGACCAACATTGCTACAACAACGCTGCATACAATTTTACTTTTGTCATTTATCTCTAAGTCTGTTGTGGGGGGTTTTAAACACAGTTATTATAGAGATCATAATGTCCTTGAAAAACTGTCAAAGAAATGCTGTCAAATATTTCTTGGTTACTTTTATTTTTGCTTTTAACTGTCTGTTATTGACCAGACCTTTCTAGCAGATACAAAATAGCATCCCTCTCTCATGGTTCTCCTTTTCCCACAAAGGGATAAATATTGATTTTTTTCCCCATGCTTTCCACAGACCACAAGCCAGCATTGCTTTGACCTGTTTATTAATATCGTCAATGATGCCATCAGTAATGACAGCATGATTCTAGGAATAGGGTTTGTATTCCGGCTGTCTCTGCAGCACAGGGAAAGGTATGGTGCGGTCCAGTATAACCAGTGCCTATTCAGCTGTGGATTTTTTCAGATAGACTTTTATAATCCAGAGTCAGTTTTCTGTGTTCACCAATGGAGTTCTATTGACGTTAATGAGGCTCTGCACTGGTGCAAGGATCTGCCTGCACAGATACAACTGTAGGATTGGGGTCCCGAATAGTGATGAATATATCCCATCTTGATCAAGTATACACGCTCCCTATATAGAATACTTTGAATGTCGTTTAATGTTTCTGTAGCTTAGACCAACCATCTGTAAAATAGTTATGATTTTTACCTACCTCACAAAGTGTTTGCAGTGAGTGTTGGCAAAGCATTGTGAGATCCTTGGTTATAATGTTTTATATGCTATAGCTCAGTCTCTGCATTGTGGTCCAGGTGCTTTACATTGCACTTCAGCCCTACAGTCTGGAAGGATATGTCGACATTGCACACTAAAACCAAGTCTGTGGACTCAATGGGTACATCTACACTGTAATAAAAAACCCTGGGGCACTGAGTCTCACTGCCCAGGTCAGCTAACTCAGGCTTGTGGGGCTAAAAATCTTAGTGTTGGTTTCCTGCTCATGCCAGAGTCTGAGCTCTGAAATCCTTCTGGCTCATGGGGTTTCAGAGCCTGGACTCCATCAAGCCCGGATGTCTACACTGCAATTTTTAGCCCTGTAGCCCAAGCCCTGCTAGCCCCAGTCATCTGACCCGAGCCAGCTGTAGCCATGCTCTAGCTCTTTTATTGAATGTAGACATGTCTTAGAAGGCCCTCTGGATACGGTGAATGTTGTATGGTAACAATAAAAAGCGTAAATAAAGTACCCTCTATCTGAGGAATTCAAAGCGCTTGGTAATTTAGCTTTTCTGGGAGCAAAAAACCCAAACAGCTACCTAAATTTGTATTAATCAGAGAACTGGAAAGATTAAATAATATTTTTTCCTTCTAAAAAATAAAAAGGTACATTGAGGCATTAATTGTATCACTTCAGATTGTCAAGAGGTGGAAATTTTCTGCCCTGCCCAAGTGTATTTTGTAAAGATGAACTTTGGTATATGTCAGTTTGCAAACAGCATGAATATGTTAGCTTTTGCTGCTTTATCCTCTGCCAAAAATGTAGATCCGATAGCATCTGTTTCCACTACCCACGCTAGCCAAATCATTAAAAACTCACAGAAGTAGGGAAGGAAGCACTGAAAGCTTTCACATGTCTGTGCTAGGAAAATCACTTTCTTGCATTTAGCCTTTCTTCCTTGCTTTTTGTCTGAAACTCATACAATTGTGATTGACACTGGGGAAAATAGGGTTAAAACTTGGGAAAGACCATATAATGGTTGAAGTATCAATCAATGGTTGAAGTGTCATGCATATAATTTACCCAGTGCTGTTTCAGCAAGTTTTGAAAAGTTGAATATATTCCCCTCACCCACCCCTGCCCCATGTGCAATGAACTAAAAACAACATTTTCAAATGTGGATGCCTAAAATTGCTTACGAAAATCCATATTTAGGCCCTGATCCTGCAAATAATTACCCACAGGCTGAACTTTAAGCACTGAAATGAGTTTGACTGGTCACAGGTTTTACAGGATTGGGATTAGGCACCTAAATATGTAACTTCATTTTCTGAACTGCATTTACTGCTCCCATTGACTTTTGAGCATGTGAACACTGGGAATGGGGGTAGAGTTTCATAGCATTCTCCAGATAATTTGCTAGAGGATACTGGAATCCTTCCAAAACCAACAGCAACAACAAAAATGCAATCTCCTCCCCATGCACTTTGTGTGTTCAGTGTAGAAAGAACTGTTTCAGGAGCAGGTGAAACTACAGTAAATTTTGGTCCCTCACTTGTCATTTCTCACCACTTTGCTTTGCACCTTGGAGAACAATTTGAAAACGTAAAGAAACCAAAACCAAATAAATTGATATTCAATTCTGTCTCACCTATTAATTTCCCCAAACAAATTGCCAATTCCATTAATTTCTTTAAGAGCTCAATCCATATCCTTCAGGAATCCATGAGAGTTTTGCTGTTGATTTCAAAGGAAGCAGGATTGGGTCCTTAGTGTGGCATACTGCTTACAGTTTCAGGATATTAAATGCCGATGAAGTAGGTCACTGGTGCTTGCAAAATTATTTCTTCAGAAGATCAACCATAAATTCACCTCATTTAAGTATAAGAGGGAAGAAGGAAAGGGATGGTTCATGGTAAGATCTACTAAAAAAAGGACCAAAGTAAGAACGTGAAGAGACAAAGAGGTAAATCAGCAGTCATGTGGCATTAACAAAAACCATACAACTGGCAGCAAAAACTTGGGCAGTTCAGAGGAGTATAAAACTTTAAAATATTTCTAAAATATTATCTAAACATTTTAAAATGTCAAAGATTATGTTCCAGTTCTGTTTGAGTTTGGGGCATAGGTTTAGGTTAGGACCACTTCATCATCTGTACTGGTTTGACCCAGTTATCTCAGCCCTGTCATTTTTCATACTTGGCAAGTTGTAAACATTTTGCTTTTTATTTTTTCACAGTTCTTTTCTATGTCTGAAACTTAGTAATGAAAATGTTATATGGGCACATTAACTTTGTGACATGAAGCTATTCTGTCAAGGCCTATATATTTTGATTGAATAACAGACCATCAAATGACATGCTGGGACAATTAACAGGAGGTTCCTTCCAACCTACATAACAGAAAACTTTATGTGCACAACAGCATGGCCTAGACTATGCAGATATGCTGACTCCCACTGTTAGTGCTTATACTTTATATTATAAACAGGAACATCATGTCAGGGCTGAGGTAAGTTGTAGAGGGTGGGAGTCTAAAGTTCCCAGTATCTGTCTTGGGGCTGATCTCATTTCCGTCTGGTGTGAGAAATCCATTGTTGTTTTTTTCAATGCCAATTTCATGAGTAAGAGGAAAATACTGCATGAATTCTCATGATTCTTAGTGGGGAGGCAGAAGAAGAAACCTGTGTAGTGTGTAAGTGGCCTTAGGGGTTTCCAATCACTAAGGATGCAGGATGCTACTATTCAACACTCAATGTTCTGTGTTGCTCATTAAACATAAATTGTAAAGCAGAGATCCAGGATGGATGTGGTACTGATCCCCCAATGTTTCTCCAACAGTGGCACTACACCTCAGTGAAGTCCTATAGTAGCCCTGGTGCTATTTATTTAATTGGATAATAAACTCGTTTGATTTCACTCTTCTCTCAAATTCTCAAAATGCTGCATGGATTTGCCCAGGTCAGGGCATAATTGCAGTGTAGAAATTGAGAGAAGAAGCTGGAAGTTTTGACAAATGGCTAGATGACATCAGGGCATCTCAGGAGATAGGTTTGGTTTTTAGAAGGCTGGAAGCAATTAAGGCTTTTTGTATTGAGGAGTGGATATATCTCTTTCCTTTCCCATTTTGCACTGGAGAAGAGATGTCTTTCAATCTGGGGGAACAGGATTTTATAATCCTTGTTCTCCACCCACACAAATCTTGACAGCAACTGCCTGCCCCAGTATCTACCACTATCTCCAACTGCAATGTACTGGTATAAGCACATCAATTGGATGTTTCTGTTAACTTGATCAGCAGTGTAACTAACAATACTGACATTTAAATGGCTATAGCTAGATTTCAGCTTTAATACGTCATTGTTCTCAAAGCTATTGATATGTGCTGTCTGCAGATTCAGAGAGGCATCACTGCTTTTCTTACTCTCAGTTCACATCCTGAGGTTATCTTCACTTCTTTTTAGTGGAACCTTTGGTTTTGTTGCAACATTACTCATTTATTTCTTTATGAGTGGGGAATTTTGCCGTCATTTATTAGGCTGCATAATTGCATTATACACAGGGCCTTGGCTGCACTCTTTTAATACTCTCACTGAGAGGAACGTATGCAGCATACCTGCCACTACAAAGTACAACATCATCCCGTCATGTGCTTTTCACCATGTACCAATTCCTCAAGCTCATGATATAGTATGTTTCATTGTGACCATTCTCAATGTAAAATTTCAGTCTCCCTTTTTGTTTTGTTTGTTTATTTTTCTTTACCAAGTTCTGTATAATATTTCTTTAAATATTTATTGGCATCTATAAATACAAGGGACAGAGAGGAAATGTTTAGGATTGTACACAGTGGTATTACTCGGAGTAACTGATTATCAATCTAGACATCTATTCCAAGTTCATCACCATGGTTTCTAGGCTCCTCACAGTGGAGCAATGGAATGAAACTGAGGCAATGATCAGTTAGGCTAAACATCAGGAAACACTTCCTGAGAGTGACCTGTATTAGGTTGTGGGAACTGTCTCTCAAGGGAAGCAGTGGAATTGCCATCATTGGTGGACAATATACTAGACTATCTCCCAGAAGAACCAGTTCTGAAGTGGCACAAAGATTGGTGGGATGTCCTAAAGGGTCTTTTCCTTCTCTAACTTCTCAGACAATTAGGAGCAGGATAGCTCCAATAAAATGACATACTATGAGAAGTAACCAAGTAAAGTGCCACTGTGATGAGATTCCACAGACATCTCTGCCAGAGCAACAAGTACATTGACAGGAGCACAATTTCCCTTTTCATATTTAAAAACAGAAAAACTGTGTCCTCAGAACAGAATAGTGTGCACACTCTTCTCTCACCTTTGCTGAAATAATAGAGCTTCCCATGACTCCGTGGTGTGAGCCTCTGTGTATATCTAGTTTGGTGATGTAGTAAGTCTCAGAGATAGCATGCAATGTGCCAGTTACTATGGTAACAAGATGTTTTTCATTGACAACTTGTTAAAATGGTGGCGTATAAATAACACATGTATGGTACAATGGGAGAGAGCAACTCTTGTCCTGGGAACATGCTTTCTTTATTTTCTTTCTTCCCTGTCCCCAGGTTCTTGTGTATTTTTTGATGTGCATATGTATCTAATATTTCAGCCTGCCTCATTTTTCAGCACTCTCTGTCCCCTCTTAAAGCTGTACAGGATACAGACCTGATGTGAGGAAATAAAAGGTGACTGAATAATTGTACATGTGGTTAAGAAAAAGAATTGATGGATTGGAAACCAAAAGCATTCACACTGGAAATAATGCTGAGACCCTCACTGCATGCTCCATAAACATGACGCTCACTTATGATTTGATCCTGCACGGTACAGAGTAGGCTGGCCCGCATCAGCAAAGAACTGGAATATGTATTTAATTTTAGGCACCAGAGTAGTTCCACTGACTTTCATTAGATTTCTTCTGCACTTAAACTAGGCTTGTGCTTATGTGCTTTGCTGGATTGGGGCCTGAGTGTTTAGCACTTTGTAGGAATTGAGTATTGTGATTACTGTTTTTCCCCTAATATCTCCATCTGTTTGGTAAAGAAATCAGTACAGATAAGAACAGAAAACAAAGTTAGGTAAATAATTTTGTAATTTTAGGGTGATCAGAGGCAAGCCCAAACATCTCTTTCCTTTTTGCAATTTTCACACGAACAAAACTTACCCCTTTTCTTTTCTTTTCTTTTCTTTTCTTTTTTTTAAAGAAAATGCAGCATTATAATCCACATGGGAAATTTGGAAAACTGCACCTGTTTGCAAAATGTAATGAAATGCATGAAATTAACACACATTAAGATACTATTATTTAAAACAATACTAGTTCACTTGGATGGGGAAAAGATGGTTGGTTATGTGGAAGTAGGATTTTAGAGCATCCTGCTATGCTATAGTGGGAGTAAAACAGAATTAGCAGAGAGGAGGACAGTATTTATTAATGCAAAAAATTACAAAAGAAATGACAAAGCACCAAAGCTGTACACGGGTGAGCCATGGTACCAGGGATGGTGCCCTATTTCTTCATCCAGTCATTTTTGCATAACAGCTAGGAATGGAGGACTCATACAATGAATGTGTTGAGACATTGACATAATCTAAAGGGTAGCTGTGTTTCTGAGCCAGACTGGAGGATGGAACTAGGCAAACATCCTACACCTTGCAAAAACTTTCACAGAGCCTGGGACATAATGTGTTTACTTCTTGCATCCATACACCTAAGATAGAAGATATGAGGTCAGCCAATTAGTTTCCCTCTGTAGAAGCTGAGGCTGTCACTCCTTATCCAGAAAGCTAGTAAAAGTAAAAAGAATCCCTCTTTGGTCCCTGACAAGTTGTGTTGATATGGAGAGAAGCCATAATAGTTGTTAATAGGATTAGGTAATATTTGGATTCAAGTGATCTAAATATTAGAACCACTGAATACAACCATTTGCTGAATCCATATAATAGCAAATTCACCCATTCTGAATTGCTTCCCTAATTACTTCAGTGCAAGAGGGGACATAAATGCAGGAAACCTGGAAGCTGTGGCTGCATCTTTTATGAGAGAGAGCCATAGCACCCAAGGAGGTGGCAGCTGGATCTTCTGCCTGTCTCCTTTGTAATATGAGGCATTCTCTTTCTTGAGGCAAGAACCTGCTGTTGTGCTTTGCCACACTGTGTTATAAATAATAGTCAAGCTATATAATAATCAGATATAAAGTTTCCTTGAGGTGATTCTCCAGATTCATAGATCCAAGACCAGCAGTGTCCATGTTTACGCCAAGGAGTGATCAATCTTGGTATTCACCTACACAAGTACTCAGTAAGTAGTGGTCTCCACTTTAAAAGATAAATTTAGCAAGAAATTCATTTCCTATTCTAAGGACAGGGGAAAACTGGCATAACTCCAATACCCTCTCTCCCTCCCCCAAAAATGTTAAAAGAACATCATTAAGGATGTAAAGTCAAGCACTCAAAATTTGGGAAATGCCAAAATTATGGTTACACTATTTTTTCCTCAAGACCCCTCTCTAGGAAATCCCTGTTTAAGTGTTGAGCATTATTATTATTAGGCTATTAGAGATCCAGAAGAAAACTTCTACTCGCTTTTGGAAAGGTGAATCGTTTTCTCTGAACTCAACTGCAGCCAAGCAGGCAGGATGCACTGATGTACATACGAGATCTGAATCTCAACTTTACTCAACACCTCATTTGTTATCCTTTGAGAAGGTGAAAATTAGGAATTTATTAATTTCCAGGGAGGAGGGTTAAGGCAGTGGGACTTAAGGGAATAGGGTTAAACTCCTGGGTCTTTGCTGTGTGTTCCTGGATAACAGACCTGACCACTCTGCTTCAGTTCCCCATTTGTCAGATGGAGATGACAGTACTTCCCTATTTCACAAGGCTGTTCTCTAGATAATCCATAAATACTTGGAGGCACTTGGAGCTTATGGAGATGGAAGCTACATAAGTACCTAGTTAGAGAAAGAGAAATCAACGAGCCACAATTTTCTTCTTTTATGTAATGACATCTAACAGAAAAACAAATCAAAATAAAACATTAACACTAATAATTCAGGGGGCAAATCTTCCCTAATCTTATGTAAAACTAGAGATGGACACAACATTTCAATTTTGAACCTTTTTTCATTAAAAAGGGATATTTTTAATGAACATTTTAACAAAAAAAGTGTCCCTATTAAAAAAAAAAAAAGGCAATTTTTTGTAAAAACAAATGCCTACTAACCAGACCTGAAGCTGCACTTTATCAGCTGAGAGATACTCATTTCTACAAAACATATTTTTAAAGTCAGAATAAACAAGTGATGTGAAGCAGAGAAACAAACTGGGAGGACTCAAACAAAGCTGCCTAAATTAGTAACTAGCTACAGGCTACCAATGTGTCAGTTACCTAGGGCAACATACAGCTGATGGATAATGTGCTGCTGCAAGGAACTCTCATTTCTCTACTAAATAATGCCCTGGTGCTGCATCAGAATCTGTTAACACAGACCCTCTGAACCTGTGTTGAGTCACATTGAAGTTAATGGGATTCCGCATAGATGTGAGAGTATATGCTATCAGATCCCAATGCGGGATCCGTGCTGAAATTAGTAATGCCATCATTAGCAGCAACAGTGGCCTGGTAAGAGATGATGATGGTGCTCTGAAAGATGGACCCTCAGGCTAGCTTGTGTGGGTAACCGCAAAAGATCTTACTGAATCTGTCCTTGCCCCTGTTGCTGCTGTGTCTGCAGACTTGCCTCCTTTTATCAGCACTGTGCCCCTGTGTTGATGATAGCTAAACTATGGGCCAGTTCTTTCCTCTGATATTTATGCTCAGCTTCCATCGATTTCAACAGCAGTTGCATGTGCATATCTGAGGGCAGAGTTTGGTAACTGACCCTTTCTTAATTGCTGCCATGCATGCCTGTCTCTACTGTTGCTATGTTTGTAACCCTCACTGTCTCTTCTGTCAAGTCTGCCCCAGTATTCTCTCTAATCTTTTTGCTCTTGAGGCTTGCTTCTTCTAGGCTTGTATTTTATTTGATCCTTAAACCTTTTATTAGGAATATTATAAAATCATTTCCCTGCCTTCCACAATCCTCTTCTTACCTTCAACCTCAAAGGAAAAAACTGTAAAAAGAAGAGATTGTAATTTTCAGAGAAGAGAAAGCAGGGGCCTGATCCTGCAGACTCTGAAGTGTGTGAGTAACTCCATTCATACCAATAACCTTGTTTAGGTCAATAGGTCTAGCTATGTGGATAAAGTTATTCAGATGCTTAAGTCTTTTGCAGGATCAGGGCACAAACCTGCAGCTATGAACCAGCCAACGTGGTTTCGATTTTAAATATTGAATTATGATTTTATTACCCTTAAAAAAAAATACTTGTATAATTTCCATTCCAAGTGCCTGGAGGTAGAGCACACATGTGACAAAAAGGAATGAGGCCACATGATACTATAAACCACATTTTCATTTTGTCACCTCCTCTTTCAGTTTTACTAAGTAAAGATACTTTATAAATAGTAGGAGTTCCCTCCGTCTGCCGCCCACCCCCACCCCCGCCACTTGAAAAAGCACAGACAGGCACTGTTACTGATTTTGCACTTTAAACATATTTTACATACTATTCCAGTAATTACATTACAATATGCATTCTTGTAGGTGACTCTGCAAACTTCCCAGAAAATTCATTTCCTATATATTTTTTAAAAGATTTGCCACAGAAATTCAACAATTACTATGTGAGTGAAAATTCCACAGATCAGGTATCTACATGTAATTATGTTCCTGTCTGCTATAAACAAAAACAATCTTTAACCAGTTTAAATCACATCAGTGTTACAATGATATTATCTTCTACAGTGAAATGCAATCTTCTTCCTGAGTCTCTGGAGCAGGGTTGGGCTAGATGTTGTAGATGCTAACACAACAATGCACGAAAAATAAGCTTTAATCCTCCATGACATTTGAGAAGGAGGAGGAGGAACAGCAAGTGGAGGGAGGAGTGGTGATTCATAATAATAAGAAAAGCTCATTTAGAAATAGTTTGTCATCTTGTAGACAGGGGAGAATTAGGATGTTGACTGGGCTACTAGTGGTCCTGTGATGGGAGTTCAGATACACGAAAAAATTGAAGAACAGCCAACTTACCTCTTTAGCAAATCAGGACAGGTGTTTCTGTATGTGTCTGTGCTGTATGGAATAATTTAAGCCTGACTTATACTTAACATATTTTGCTTGTTTACAGAAACTAATGAGATAAAAAGATAAACTTTGCACTTTCTGGTTACTGAAATAAATGATCTGTAGTTTGTACAAATTAATAGTGTTTAACTTTATTTTCCTAGGTCCCTTTATTTCTTTTTTTGCCAACAGAAATGCATGGTATTCTAATAATACACTTTTTGCATTTAATTTTTTTTTTTTGCTCCATGCTTCTTGTAATACAAAACAGTAGGGGCAGTGATCCATGCAGACTTCCATTTATAATATTAATATAAGCCATGTTCCATGCTAATCCATCTCATTAATATTAAAACAAGAAGTGTAAGACTAGTGAGCACTTAATCATTTGCAATTAGCACCTAACTATTAATTCTGTGGAGAGCTCTTAGAAAGAAAGAAGTGGGGAAAAAGTAACGCAATTTGCTAAATGTTAGTTGATTTAACTTAGAGTATTTATTACTGTGAAAACTCTGTAATTAGAACAATTCTTGTGGCCTGACAATTTTCCTTTAATTGATCATTTAAAAATAAAATAAAGTCCCTCTTGTCTCCCCCTCAAAGAGAGCAATAGCAGAATAAACACTACCATATTGACAATATTTGCACTTTGTTAATCTAGTTTTAGATCCTGCCATCGGTAGGTCTGTGGCTTATGATTATCTGGACTGTAACCTGTTCAGGGCAGGGAACACAACTTTACTCATTGTGTAAAGTACAATGCCACACCTATGGTGCTATATACATATAGTAAATAATCTGCAGCTGAAAAAAATCCCCAGGTCTCCTTGTAAAAATACTGATCCCAAAATTCAGTGGGTGGGAGGGGTTTGGGTTCTAATTGGAGCAGCCTCCTACTATTCTTTGTTGGTGCATTCTATTCTATTCTATTCTAGTCTATCAATTTTATGCCCACCCTTGTAGCAGTCTGAGATTATAGGTAACTTAGCGTTTGTCCTCCAGTGGAAGTTATAATGGTATAAAATAAAGTGTGAATTTAAACTGATATAGTTATACTGGTATAACTCCCCACGTGGATGCTCTTATTTCAGAATGAGTGCCTTTGGGGGGGGAGGGGTTACTTTGTCACTTTGGAAAGGGGTTTAAACTAAACGGAAAAAAATCACTCTTGTATACAGAGGGTCCACACTGTATCACTATATAGATCTAACTCCAGCAGTATAACTATAGAAGTATAACTGGCCAGACTTTCCCATGTAGACAAGTCCTTAGTGAAGGAACTAAGTGCAATTTATTTTTACAACGATGACGTGACCAGGAACAGGCATACCTCTGCCACTGATTTGTATCAAGTCTCATACTAACCAACTGCCTCTTCACCTTGTCTCCTTTCCCTTTTATATATTTAAACCTTCCTAAACTACTGTCCTATCGTTTTGTTGTTGTCCACTAATACACTGGTGTTTGTTCTTCTAGGAGGCATGGCTTCTTGGGGGAAGCATTGAACGGTGATCTGATCAGACCACAGGACTGGAAAGCAGGATGCATAGTTGTATTGCTGCTGCCTTTCTATGAGGCCTTGTACAAGTCACATACTCTCTTTGGTTGAGGCTACCCATCTGTGAAATGAGAACAATAATAGTTGCTTACCTAACACAGTGCTGTCGGTTTCATTAATGTTCGGGAAGAGCTTTGAGATTCTTGAATGAATGGTGCTATATATGTATATGCAGCGGACTATTATTCTGACTCACCGGCAGAAAACTCAGCCTCTGAAAGAATCTATTCATGCAGCTTGGAACTTCTGAAGGGACAATGACAGCAAGCTAGAAGTGCAGAGTTACAAATAGCCTTGCTGTCAGTAACCCTGAGGAAAATTATATAAATCTTTAGGCTTTATAGTTGGGGAGGGGAGCAAAATTAGCTTGGCTCCTGCCTCTCTCCTCTTCTCCCTCCCTCCCCTGTAGTGGTCTGACATTGCAGTCTGCACTTAATTCCTCCCTTTACCTTCCCTCTCTTTGAGGCTTGATACTGAATGCTAACTTACTTTGCCTTCTCATCTGAGCACTGAGCTCAGGGATCCTTGTTCGAGTTTCTTCACACCCACAGTCTGTTCTCCCCACGTGTCCTTACCTGTCCCTACCCTGCAAAAGTTACAGGCCTGAGAGGAACCAAGTTGTGGCTGATCAGAAGGCCAGAGTATGGGCACGGTATGTTTCTGATAAGGAAGACAGAGGGCCAGTTTGGATCTACTCTACACAAGAGCAAACTATCCTGGCCTTGCTTCCCAGACTGAGAAACCCTCCCTCCTCGGACCCAGCTACTCTAGTAACTGTCAGATAGCTCTTAGGTACCGGGCCAGTCCTTATGCTGATTAGGATTTTAGAGTTGGCCAATATTCTAAGGGTTAAAAAACAAGGGTGGGCACTTCCTTTGGGTCAGTGAACACAGTGAGAGTGTAGGGTCACCCAGCAGGAGACATTTAATGTCTTTCTTCTCTCCAATACGAAGCAGTTTCACAATGTCTTTCATACGTGCTGTATCCCAAGGCCAGGACAACTTTACTGTAAATAATACAGCTACAGAGTTAAATAACAGCAGAGGGATAGAGAGGTACAGACTAGGGAGGGATAACTTTCCAGCTGAGCTCTGAAAAGAGATGAAGAGAGTCAATGAAGTAGAGAGACACAAGGAGGCTGTTCCAGACAGCTGGAACTTGAGAGGAGAAGGCACTTGTAACAATAGTGGCAACTGTGAGGAGAGCAGGTATGGGTAATTAACCAGCTGCTCTGACGCACAGTAGCACTGCACTTCTGAACAGTTTGTTCAATGCATTCTCACCCCCCTGCCTGCTCTGGTCCTCCCTGACCATACCCTAACAAAGTGCTCTAAAGTGCCCGTGGTACCCTGCTTCAGGGAAGCTTGTTAAATACAGTTTCAACTGCTCTACTAAGGTGGGCATGAAGCTTTGTGTGCTGAGAGGTGGAGGAACAGCACAGGGGGGACAGAGCAGAAAAGGAGTGAAAAGGGAAACAGGGATTAGGAGTAGTAAGCAGCCAGGGAACAACTGGAGGAGACAGCTAAGGAAGAATGGGTGAGGAGAGAACCAAGAGGGAACATGAGGAGAAGGGTGGAAACAGATGTGGAAGTTGCTTGAAGTGAGGAGGCATCTTCAAAGGAATAGTTGGGAGTTTGAGGAGATGGGGAATGGGGAAAGTCATCCAGGAACAGGAGAAATGGGGAAAGAAAAAGGGGCGAAGAGAGACAGAAAAATAGGAGACTTAAAGAGATAATCATAGAGGATGAGATGAGACAAAAAACAGCCCCAAAGAGCATTAACACTTGTTGGTGAATAGGGAAACGAGTACCCTGGATTTGCTTGAGAACTCCAGATGGGCAGGGGCTCCATAGGGAGGGAGGTCTCTGCCACCATCTGTTTGTGAGCAAGAGGAAATGATTGACTGGGCTAGGTTTTATGTGACAGTGTGAAATGAGAAGAAAAGCAATGCATAAAGTAAAACAGACACACACAAAGGGAGAGATTGAGAGATGTTACTGGTGAGTGCATGTGACTGGGGACAGGCAAGCAGATAGTTTTCATTGGGAGAAGAAAAGGAGAGGAAGATTATGAAAGTGTATGGGAAAAACCAATAAAGAGCATTCCACAAAAGAAGACTGACATTAAAACCCATTTTTCTTTGTGGAGTCTCTTTCCCCCTTCCCAGACTCCTACACACAGGTTTTGCAAAGGCACCCTGCCATTCAAACTCCCCTCCCTGAGTCCAGCAGAAAGTGGCCATGTACCCTTTGTCTTTGCAATGTGGGCAAGCAAAGTGATAAAGCCTCTCCGAGAAAGGAATGATAGAAATCTCAAAATGATGAGATCTGTCCCTTGTGGTATTAGTAGGTTTAATTAGAAGGGTCTCATTTAAGGTAGATAGACAGACTAATGAAATTTTAAAACAGTAAGCTACAATCTAACAAATAGGTATACACTTGAAGCATTCTCTCTTTTATAGGAAAGAAAATAAATGATAGACAGAATATTGCTACCTTAAAGAGATCATGATCAAGTTCTGATTCCCTGAGACCATAGCTTGCTCTCTTGCTGTTCTGCTGGGCCCCACACTCCTCTTTTTCTTGGAGGATTGACTGACAAACAACTCTTCATTGATCCCTAGACTTTGAGAACTCTTTGATCGGTATGCCGGTATCTTCAGGAATATGTAACTAATGATATCTCCTCCAGAATTCAATTCAAAACAGAATCATTAACCTTTGTATATTGCCAAGGATCTGTGGATTACATAACAGGTAAACAAAGTGTTATATGGAAAGTTACCAAGAAAGTTATTGGACTTTGTGAGGGAAGGCGTTTCTTTTCATCTTCTCTATCCTGTTCTCCTTATCATATAGACTGACTTTGTTTTTAACTCTCACGCTCAGTCTATGGTGGGGATGTGCTTGGATTTAAATGTAAAATAAAATTGCAGAACTATAACAAGATGCACGCCAAACATCAGCTTAGCAATTTTGTTCCTATGCTGCAACCCCATCTCTCATCTCTGTTTGTTTTTCTATGTGGTCTATGAGGAGTCTGTTTACTTTCTACTCAGCTTAGTGCTTACTGGCTGCCATGACTAGTTCCACTGAAGTTCCCTTGGTAGTAAGGGGGATGCAATACTTGGCTTTGCAGTTGCAAGTTCTTTGGGGCAGTGACTTTGTCCTTTTTATGCATTGTCTGTAAGTGCCTAATCAAATGCATATTCAGCACTGTGTAAATAATTAAATAAATAATTAAAATCAAGTGTTTTGCTGTTGACCTCAGTGGATGCAGGATTGGTTTGAGTACATTCAACTCTGAGACCACCCTTAATGATCCGACATGTTTTTCTGAAGTTTAGCTTATATTTTTGCTCAAGAATATCACTGCAACTGAAGAAGCCCCCCTTTGCTTTTATAGGAGATAGATCATGAAAACTCCTTCCCCAGCAGGGACATAGTGTTTTAACTAGAGCATGAAGGTGATAAATAAGTTGTGCAAAGATTATGCTCTAGTTTTTCAGCAGTTCTGAAAATTTAGAAATTTGATGTCACACAGGGAAATTATAATTTGAGTGTTTTATTATACTGTACATTGAGCAGCAATCTGATATGGGAGAGAAGTAATACCAATTCAGTACCAATGTTTCATTATTTATTTCAGTGAATAATTAGCTCTCCCGTGTGACTACTTTAAAAATGTTTCATAATAAAGGATTTCAGTGCAATACTCCTGATATGTCAACCTACATCAATTTCATAACATGCCATGTCTAAGAACATTGACAAAGGACCTAGACAAGATGGATATGGTGCGTGGACAAATGCTGGAATTGTGAGCAGGGCAAGTAAGGCTCATGAGTAGACTGGTATCCATTTTATTCTTCAAATTGACCACTGATGAAGGGACACTAAGGTGAGGCAAAAGGAGTAGGAAAATAGGATAGAAACAAGTTCTGTAAATGAGGCAAATAAGAAAAAAAAGGAGAGAGCAATTTTGAACTAGATGCTGAAAGAACTGGATGGGTAATAAAGGTGTTTGAAGAGGGAGGGCTGATTATGATCGTGCTTTAGGGATGCAGGATAGCCCAGTGGCTAGACACTAGACTGGCAGTCAAGCACCAGTGTTTTATTCCTGGCTTTGCCGTCAACCCGTTCAGTGCTGCAACTCATTTCACCTGTCTGTGCCACAGTTTCTCCATCTATAAAATGAGGGTAATGATACTTCTAAAGCATTTTGAGCTATATGGAAGAAAAGCACTCTATAAAAGCCAAATGTTTACTGTTAGCACAATTGTGTACCTGTAAAAAGGCAGCCTACAGCATTCTGCACGTGCTGAGAAATGGGATTCGAGGATGCCCTAGAAATAGGAGATAACACAATAGTGAAGGAGATAGGAAATTATGAGAAAAATGGCTCTTCCTTATTCTTACATCTTCCTACCCTTCATCCACTTTCTCAATTGTCTTTTTTTTGTTTCTTGGTGTACTGCATAATAGGACTTTTTAAACAAGATAGGATGATTTCTCTTCCTGCTACTCCCTCTCACCTATGAAGGGAAGACTCCCTGCATATCCACTAAGAGAAGGGTCTAATGAGGTGTTCTGTGACTGAATTGTTAGATACCCTCCAAAAAAGGTTCTATAGTTAAAATTCCATGGAGTAACCCCCTATATGTTAATTTAACAGTCAGGGCATTTCTCATGTCAAAGCTTTTCTTGGACACTGAGGTTTACCCTATGTTGTTCCATTGGTGGCAAGGTCTTTCTGAAAACTTACTGAAGTTCAAATTCATCACAGTCTTTCTGGGCAAGGAAACAAACTTTTCAGACATAAATAACATTAATATCCAAGGACCTGATCCTAAAAAGGGCTGAGCAACCACAACTCCCACTGGCTCCCGTGTGGTGCTGAGTGTCTGGCAGGAGGCAGTCAGCAACTTAAAGGATTGAGCCTTAACTATATTTTATTGCAGCCCTGTTTCCTATGAGGAATTTTTTTTTTCTTGGCACTCACAGCTGGTTAGCTGGGTGAGTGTTCAGCAGACACAGAAAATGAACCAATTGTGATTTGCTGCTCTCAGGTTTTCTCATTATTTCCCTCTTTTTGTCACTGAAATGTGTTTGTATTGATCATGTTGAGGCTGGCATTAAATCCAAATTTTTCTTTTAGAAGGGGAATGTGCATCTTAGTCCATCTGATTTCACATGAATCCTTTCTCACTTCTTTAGATAAACTGGAATTAAATACACTTAGACGTGGAGGAAATTTTGTTGTTGTTGGCTGCATTTCCTGATTGAAAAACATGTTACTCCTAAGTGTGTCTGGCATTCCAAATAGTCCAAGAAAAAACACACACAAATATGACCAAGATAGATACTCAGTTACACGCAGTGGGCCTGATCCCACTGAACTCAAAGATAAAACTCCGTCTGAGCTCAGTGGTAGTAGGAAGGAGTCCAGTGTCAGGACAATTCTGTGTGTGTGTCTTTCACTTCACAAATAAGATAGTTCCTGCCAATTGTGGGACTGATCTGAAGCCCACTGAGGTCAATGAGAGTTTTTCTATTGTCTTCAGCATGTATTGGATAAGGCCCTTGATTGGTGGGTCTTTGCTCTTGGTGGTATAAAGTCCATCAAAGATGAGCAACCCATAAACTCAGCTTCGCGAGGAGGCTGGAGCTGACTGCAAAGGGTATGTCTACACTGTAGCTGGGAGCATGCCTCCCAGACTGGGCAGACAAACATGCACTAGCTTTGCTCAAGCTAGAGTGCTAAAAATAGCAGTGCGGATGCGGCATCAAGAACAGTGACACAGGGTAGCTGCCCAATTACACCTCCAACGGAGCTAGCACTTCTCTGTCTACTAGGGTTAGGAGGCCATGCTCCCAGCAGGAGTGCAGTCCTGTGCAGTGCCAGGCAGAGAAGGATGAGCCATTGTTCCTGGGAGTGGCACTGAATAACATGCTCTGTTATTGGAGCTTTTTTGAAACCCAGGTTAGAATTTAAAGCTGCCCTCTCCTGTCAGAGTTTCTTGGAGAAGGTGACACTGCAGACACAGAGTGCCTCCCCAGGGGTGGATGAATCCCTATTAATGGGTGCATATAGTTTTTGCTGAACTACTGCATTTCTCCCATGATATCTTTTGTTACAGCACGAGGAATTTTTTTTTTAAATACATAAAATATTTATGCAAATTATGATTTATTATTCAGTAATCAACCCTTGTTGGATACATTATGGCATAATCAGTTGTATGTTAAAAAGCATTTAATTTCATGCCTAATTAACATATTATAAATTGAAGAGACAAAATTAAATTATTATGGACAGTTTGCAAATGTAGTACATACAGTGTACTTCAATAATTACATGAATATTGAATGTAATGTGATGTATTACTTCTGCTCTCTTTTGAGCGTAGTGTTTGGTGAGAGAGTGGAATGAATGGATTCTAAGGGACTTGTCCTATACTGCCCCTGAGCAGCATCAGATTTCCATGTACATCACTGGAAGCTGTGCATACAAACACAGGGCAGTATGTGGCCCAATGTGTGTAGATTAGATCAGCTCCATGTACGCATCTGGAATTTGGGGGGGAAAAAAAAAAAAAAAAAAAAGTCTATCTTTCGAGTTGCAATTTCCTATGACTTGATTATTTTGGCAAATAATTGCACAGTTTGGGCCCAATCCTATTCTTTCTCTAGTCTATAGCAAAACTTCCCTTGTCTTCAGTGGGAGCAAGACCAGATACCAAAAATGTGTATGTAGCCTCTGGAGTTTTACTTTGTAACAATGTCACAACCAGATTGCACTGCTGTGAATTTCACAAACTGTTCTGCGGCAAAATACTGTTGTCACTTTTAGTTACTTGTACAAAATTCTGCCTTGTCTGCAAAGAGAAGAATGTTTATTTGAGCACTTGCAAAGGCAAAAAATATGGGGATGCAACTGGTTCCTTATGAGGCCCGCTTCTGTGGAAGTGTTACTTCAGTTAAACTCATGTAACTTTACATTGTCCAGGACGTAGGGTTTTTAGGATGATAGAACATAATGTTTGCCAAATTAAATGTAGTTTTTATTGTAAATTATGTACTTTGTACAAATTCTTGGTTCAAAATTGAGGGGTAGAATGGATCCTCTTAGCCTCTTGTGCAGCTGAACTGTGCAAATGGACTGCCCAACTGAATTATGACTTTAGCTGAACACCTTTGAGTAAATTTAGTTGATAAACAAATAATAATACATGTTATTGAAGCCCACTGAAGAATAAATCATTTAATGATTGAGATTATATGAACATTTCTACTGAAACCCTCCTTTCCCCCAAAAGTTAAACCCCCTTTGGTTGATAACAGGACAGTTTTGTAAACCACTTACGGCTGTGATAAAATCCTACTTGACTGGCCCACAAGCAGATGTGACAAGTTGAATTTATTTCCTCTCTTACCAGGAAGCTTTGCAGGAAACTCTTAACATATGGTGCTTTTCACTTCCATCTAAAACTATAAATGTTATTGGGAAAGGATGTTCCCAGGAGCAGCAAGTTTCTGACGTTTCTGCCAAATGGACTCCAAATGATCCTTCTGTGGTTCTGAATTCCCAGAGTTCTTAGGAGCTGGCAGCCAAGAATCTCTGATCTAAACACAGCTCACTAATTTAATTATTTTATTACAGATTTGTGGAAGGCTCTTGCAGACCAGTGACTTTGCAACTGTATTATATCTAGCAATGCAGGAAGTGCAAGCTGTAAGAATGTAAATATTTTGTTTCTTAACTGCTTTTAGTTTGAAACTTTGAAGCCATTTAACAGCAAAATCAGGCACACCAATCTGAAAACAGAGGAATGTGAAGTGAAGATAAAAGTCACGTCAACTAGTATTTCCCTTAAATTTTGAAGATCCCGTATCATTATGGATATTGAATACTTTTTGTCTATTTGATAACCATAGCATTGTACAGCAACCTTTGCCCCCAGAAAGAAAAAGCTAAATGGAGAAAGTAATCATACCTAGTACAAATCATTAAAATACTTGTGTCTGGTTTATCATATTATAAGAAGTTTTGAACACACACCAGAGGGCATATGTCTGTTTAATGTGGTTCCAGAATATTTCATTTTAATAAATTAAAGAGCTGAATTTGATGTTTTGTCCATTAGTAGTTTTGCTGCTACTGGCTACAAAATAAGAGAGCTAAATTAAAAATAGTGACATTTTCTCTAGTAATGTGAGGTTCCATCTTCTTGGCTCACTTTACATAATTGTTCAGATTGTAGGTATAGTATGATGAATAGAACTGGAGGAAGAGGGTTGGGTGTCAGGCAAGACTAGTTTGTTGTGACATTGAGACACCAGTGGCTTCACACTTCCTGGAGCTCTGGTTTCCAGGCTTTTGCAAACTTAGGCAAGCATACTTTACACTCAGGTCATGTTTTCATGCTTTTGTTTTCATTCATGAGAACTAGAAACACCTTAAAAAACAAACAAACAAACAAAAAAAACAAACAACCAAAGCTGAGATTCTGCTTTCATCATGTGACTCCAGAAGACAAAACTTTAGGCATGGGCCTGTATTGCCTCCGCCTTGATTAGGTCCTGGGGGTGCCAGAATCTGAAAAAGAAACAAACAAACAAAAAAACCACGAATACAACATAACACTACTGCCTCATCCTGCTGTCCTTATTGAGACAAAACTCCCATTGACTAAATAAATTGGTGCTGAAGTATACCACTAGCAAATTATGACATCACCTCCTGTGCTGACTCAGCTGCAATGGCTAGATTGGGGGGGAGTCATTCTCCTGCAGATCACAGCTGCCCGCTCCAGTTGGGGGAAAAGTTGGCACGGAGCACCTGCTTATTTTTGTGAGCCTGGATCCAAGGACCAAGCAGGCCACACAACCCTCCTTATTCTATTGTGTAGGTGCCTACTCCAAGTTACAATCCAGCCCAGGATATTCACAAGTTAGAGTTTCCACACCTAGTATTAACTCACCCTGGATTTCTGTTTATGGTATAAATTTAGTCATTAGTTATATCTGTAATGTCATAATCTTGTACACCGATATTAACTGTCTTCAACACCTATTTGAACTAAAGATTACTATTGCAATTATTAAATCAGTTAGACATTTACTAGCATGTTTTACAGTTTCAGAATATATGGCATAATCAATACTATACTTTAACACTTTTTGTGTCCTAAATACACTTAACTCAGCATTTGATTTAGTTTCATTGAGCCATTGTTTGTTAAATAAACACCAACTGAAGAGGGTAAATCTAGTTATTGGGTCAAATTTTGTTTTCATTTACATCTGTGCAACCCCATTGTACTGAGTGGCGTTATACAGGTACACTGAAAGGGACTACTACTGGCCCTCTATTTAACATATCATTTTACATACTGCAGCTGTTAAACCTCAGTATAAATATTTTAATAATCAATTGCTATTTAATTAACATGCAATGGCTGTCTTAGTAAATCTAAATTAAATCCTCATTTGAGCCATTTAATTCAGAGTGTGAATTAACGTTCTCTATAGATAAGTGGTATTATAATATGCTTTCACTACTACACTGAAGAAAAAATCAATTGTAAAATTAAGTTGGATTCAGTATAAAATTCATCAGTATTATGGCATTTCCAGCATGGGTGTAAATTCCATTTGTATTCTTCTATTGTTTCTATAGCTATTCTTCGTAACAGCGTAATCATGGAAGGGGGGCAGGTTATAGCTGCCCTCTCCAAACTTCCAACAAGGGGTGACAACAGTGCCTTCAGCCTCTCCTCAGCTTCTGTCAAGCATGAGTGAAGAGGGGGATGAACCAGCCGAGGAGGCAGATAAGAGAAGTATCAGGCTGCTTTGGATATTCTCTTCTCTTACCTCTCTGCTGGTTGCCAGTCAGCTCAATAGAGAGGAATCACTGCATCCACTACAAAATATGACTTTAATGGTTTTTGTTTTGCCATTTTCTCTTTGTTAATCTAGATGTTTACATTTCTTAATTTTTTATTGATTTGTTTTTGTTTGAATTTGGGGCTTTAATTGTTGACTCTCATTCTGTTTTTTTTTTTAATATAACGATCTTTATTGCTATTATTATTTCATTCACCATTTATTCATGATGTCATTTTAGCTCCAGGATACTGTGGTATAACCATTCTGCCTTATGCATCATTTCCCCATAGAAATGGAATTGTACATAGTGAACAATACATATTGCAGATGGGAAGTGTTGCGACTCTCATTAAATTTAACAATACAAATATGCGTGGGTCACTCTCATGGCAAACTCTACCAGATCTGATTCTCCCCTCCCTTACACTCATGTAAATCAGGAGTAACGCCACTGAAGTCAATGGAACGACCCTGTTTTAAAACCAGTGTAAATGAGGAGAATCAAACTTTCCTGTTAAATACACCAGGCAGTTAGTCACAGAGCTGTAATTGCTGTAAACAAGTTCATTTTTACCTGCTACCCCACTACTGTCTGCTTATATGAGGCACATAGGTTGTCCAGCTATACTGAAAGAAGGACAGGAGACACTTGATATGGATTTAATCAAGGCATATATTTATTATTAGATGTCTGGTATTACCTGGCAGATAAAAGTGTACAGTGCAGGTATCTCCATGTTAATTCAAACAACTACCTGGAGCTTCCACCAGCCCCCCTCTTCATTTTTCATCCAGGTCTCCAATCCATGGCTTGCAGCTACCACTCCCTGTGTAGGAGGGTTATGGTGGGCTATAAGAAAGGGAGGTTGGCCATACCAATCATAGAAGTCCCAAACCTCCCCCGTTTAATTCCTTTAACCTGCACCTCCTTTTTAAATCCTTTACCAGACCATTTACCTGGTCACTGGATGCCTTCCCTATGGAGTACCTGCACTGGACATACACCCATACTTACAAAATAAGGTGTGACATATAGCCTAACCCCCTTTCCTCCTCACCACAATAGGTCTTCTCTGACGCCTGCTGGGAGGAAGGCGAAAAAACCCTATTCCATCTGTGACTAGCAAAATGCCCACAGCAGGTCTTAACCCAACCTGATATTTGCACCCCGAGGGGAGGGAGGGTGGGTGCTGCATGGAGAAAGGGCTTCCAATGCCCAGGTTTATACCTTTAAAGTCTTCAGCCCTTACATTCCCAAGGGATGAGTCAGTGTCGCCAAGCTGACCCCCGCCCACTTTTTTGCAAGCAGTTTCTGACCTTCTTTCCTCCACCTCACCCATAAAGCACAGTTACCTTCTGGGAAGTGAGGACAATGTCCCCCCACTTCAGGTGCGGAGCAGTCAGTATCCTCTTGTCATAAATGGAACATGGGGACAATCAAGAACACAGGATCAAGGTAAAACAATGCACTTTCATTCACTTCTATTTGAATCTTCTCTTCCTTTTAAAAGTCTGAAATCATCAGCAATAATCTGTTACTATTGTTATTGAAATAAGGCAAATGGAATTTGATTCTGTGTAGAGGTGGTGGGCTGGCAGCCCCAGAAACTGAAATCTGTTTATAAATGAAAGATATACAGCACTGACTGGGCAGTCTTATCAATACTATTCCACCAATGTGTCCGGACCCCAACAAAATCTTCAGATCTCAGGGTCTGATGATTCTCTCACTTATACCTGTTTTACATTGGCTTCAAACATTTCAGTCACATGTTTAACTGATTGAAGTTTCCTAGGATTGGGCATTCTGCTGCATAATCCCTCAGAGCCCTTCATCCAGATGCCCCCACTCATCAGATCCCTAACCCATGTCAGATGTGCACCAACCAAATATCCCAGCCCCAGGCCAAATGCCGACACCCCTTGCATCTCTTGTCACTCTCCTGGCAAAAGTTGCTCAGATACCACAGAGATGTTTAGACACAATGATGATGGGTGCCATTGTAAGTACCTCTAGAGATAGATAGCACCCTGTACCCAAATAGCCCTCCCGAGTGTTTTGCAGCTTCCTACCACTGCTAAAGTGTTACACTACCCACCATCTCATCAGTGGACACTCAAATACCCCATCCTTCAGATCTCCTTCTCCCCTGGCCATTCATCTATACTCCCTGATACACCCACCACCAGAGACCTTTACTCTCTAAATGCCAGCATTAGAGTTTTGTACTCCCAAATACAACAACCCATGAGATCTACATCTCCCTGGCCAGATGCCCAGAATGCCCCCATCTCCCAGCCAAACCTCTCCTGCACCCAAGGCCTCAACCTCTTTCCAATGTCCACCAGGTCTGTGTAATCTCCACTCCATATGCAAAGTAAATGATTCATGCCTTATTATTTATTCAGAGAATTTGGCCTCTCTTTTTGTTTGTTAGTCTTCCATGAACAGCATATGACTCTCTTGAATTTGTCATTTGAATTTTTTTGCCAAATAATTTGTGTGAGTAACTATTGGGCTATAACTTCTTCGTGAGTAGTTCATTCATGAGTATTTAATATTCTAAATTCAAGCTGTATTTATTACTTTTGATTGAACACGTAAATCCTTTCTCACATTTCTCTTCTTTGACTGGATGAATATAATTCTAAGGATAAGGTTTCCAACGCAGACATTCATGTTCACAAATATGAGTCTGATTTTTCATAAATGTATGCCAGTATTTGTTTTAACGTCACAAACATACCTCCAAGTACACTTGTTTGTGACATTATTAAAAAGAAAGTGAAATTGAACATAGTCATTTAGAAATATGAATTCATATTTTAAGAAACATTTTAGCAGTATTTGCTTAGTTCTAATTTGGATACTTCACTAAGACCTGGACTGGAACATTAACTTATTTATAACTTTTATAAATTATTGGACAGTCATCAAATGATAATGACTTTTGGTCATTATCAGCATGGGTTGAATTCATGCTGGTTTTCATCAAATGAAACTCTGTGTCACATTACTATTCCCTTGAGCTATCCAGGCCCTCAGACATCAGCATCATTTTAATTCTCTCGAAGAGACAGTATAATGTGAGCACTGTGCCTGGTTCACACAAAAAATGTGGTAATTTTTCATACTTCCCACCACAGATGTTCCACCAAGCTTCGTCTAGAGAGAGGCTAAATCTACATTTAAAAGCAAGGACACCATAGATGTTAGTTTTAAAATAACATGCAACATGGTACAGAGAAATAAATGAATATTATTGTGTTGCAAACATCCTAAATTAGCCCCAGGAGATAAGAATAACAAAATAAAAGTGAAAGTTAACTCACCTTTTAATTACAGTGGTGGGACCTTTGAGACTGTGGAAACATTCATTTGTATAATTCACGTTTATACAATCATTACAGAAAGTATTTGCCAACCATCTCTTTTGAATACAGTCTTGCAGATGAGAAAAACTTTTTTTTTCCTCATAAATTAGACATTAAAATTCCAGGAAACTGCTTATTATCATGAACACATTTCACCTGCAGAAAGGGTGAAGACAGACCTTTTAAAAAAAAAACATTTAGCATGAAATATTTTCTTCTAAAGGTCAGTCTTAAATCTTTCTGTCTTCTTTTCTCATCATCAAAACGTCATTTTTCTTCCTCCCTTTTTAAACTCATCTTATTATCTGTGCACCATAAACCTTTGAAGAGAAGGAGTATGTGTGTGTGTGTGCGTGTGTGTGTGTGTGTGTGTTTTGATCTATTTTCAGATGTAATGATCCAAGTTATATTCTCAGTCTTCCAGGAAAATTGTGAAGATTTCCTGAAGATGTGTGTGCTCTTAATATTTGTGTTCTTATGAAATTCAGTACGCATGTGCCAGAGAATGGTTTGCTGGAATATTATGCAGTTGCTAAGGAAACTCAGAAGATTCACTTTCTAGGGGCCCAATCACTAGCTTACCTGGTCATTTGCACCAGTATAAAATGAGTGCCAAGTTGATGTAAAATACTACCCTGAAGAAGGTTAAGGTATGTACTGCATTTGGTCCCTGCTCCTCCACCCTCACTCTGACTCTGGTTTGACCTCTGACTCATCTTCTGACTCTGGCTTTGACCCTTGGTGTGACTCCTGCACTACCAACCCCTGGCTCTCTTTCCTGGCTTCTGATCACTAGACCTGACTACCCATGCTCCAGTTTTTACAAGCTCTGTGCATAAGGTTTGTGGGTAATTCATGCACCCGCTGCAGCGCTGCTGTTTGGCTGTGTTGACACTTAATATAGGCCAAGGAAGATTTTAAGGTTTTTTCTGCAGTAGAAGAATGGCATTGCAAATGAAAGATGAATTAAGAAAACTTTCTCCTCTAGATTATAGAGATGTTAATGTAGGTGAAATTTTGCTCTTGAACTACCTGACAATACAGTAAATACAGTAAGTAATGATTGTACATTCATTTGTATCTATTATAATAAAATTAGTCTTGATGAACTGATATGGCATTATCATAAATATGTTTTCCCTGTCTGAAGATACAGAAAATTCTGGTTTAAAAAAAAAACAAAACTAGACTACATTATCAGAATGCATAAATTTACTTAAGCCACAATGGTTATTTTGACTTGTTAGGCTATTACTTTTCAAGTTGCAAGCAATAATGACACAGCAAGGGTATTGCATTTGAGAAAATATTTAAATAAAGTTTCTTCATCCACAAATGAGATGCAGCATATTTACATTTTTCTTGATGAAGCCTGTTCCTCCTATCTTTTTGTTCTTAATTTGGTTTCAAAAGAATTAGTTGTAAGAGGAAAAATAGTCTGTAAATATGTATGAAATCAAATTTAGAGGGTAAGCTGAAAGGTATTGACTGCCAGCAGTGCTAAACAGCAGGAGGCAAAATTTCCTCCATAGTTTTCTTCTTGGCTGGAAACACATTGCCTTCCATCTAGATTATTTAATCCTCAAAATGCACATCAAAGCTTCTCATCAGGCGGTGTATGTCTTTATAGGCAGTTGAATGTCAAAGATCTAGCTTAAAGATTTCTGAAAAATGTAAAACATAATAGATCCCAGATAATAACACAGCAGTGAAGCTCCTGTACTATTCGTTCCAGGAAAGTACTAGCATCACAGATTGTGGCTAATCTTTGTGGCAAAAGGAAGAGCAAATTTGCTACAAGAGAATTTGTGACATTTATCCAACTGATAGAAATAAAATGATCGAATCATGTTACTGGACTAATATTAGCTTGTTAACAATTCCCTTCTCTCTTTATGCTTGTGGCTTGCAAGAACAATAGGGTATGAGTTATCTCACTCCTACTGCCCAATTAGGCAGTGGAAAAACGTATGCAGAAATATGTATGAGGCATTTTCCTTTTGTATATTCTTAACAGGATGCAGGCTTTAGCACTATGGCTGTCTTTCCAGAACTAATTTAATTCAGTCTTTGGCAAGGATTGATTGCTTGTAATGATTACCTCAGTTCTATTGAATGATTATCTCATTGTTAGGGAGCAGTTTAAAAACCTTTTTAACAATTTTGTTTAGCATTTCTGAACTTGAATTTTGCAGTGGAGATGGATGTATTAAATAACCAACCCACTGCAAGGAGACCCATAAATGGAAACTCTAAAGACGTGCTGTAGTTAAAGAAGCAATCATTCAGCATTATTCCTGCAGCAGGAACAGGAAGAGGAATCACACCAGCTACAGAAATAGAAAGGGAGGAGATAAAAAGAGAGGAGTGAAAAATAGAAAGAGCTCTCTTCTCTGTGCAGTAGAATATTACTTCTTTTTTTAGTATGCTCTCCTTCCATTTCATTCAGTTAAGCACCAGTGATGATGATATGTCCTACAGATGGCTCAGCTGTGACATACAAGTTGAGCATCCAGAGATTTCATTTTGTATATATTTAGGGCAAATTTTATTTAATTAAAATGTATTTTAAAATTCTTCATAGTCTTACTCCAGCCTTCCCTTTCCTCTGATTCTTTTCCTTTGCTCATACAACACCTCTTTCCTTCATGCAATCTTGCCACTTTTGGTATAAAAACCATCTCTTTGGTTTCTGTCATTTAGAGTTGTGTTCTGGAAGTTTCCACATCATCACCTCTCTGTCTCATTCCAAATCTCATTGTCATCTTATATAAGTTTAAAATCCCACACATGCTTTATGGCACTAGATCTGTCCCCCCCCCCCCCCCCCCAACCACTACTGTTCTTTAAGTATATCCTCCTGTTAATAGTTCTCCTAAAACAACCTTCCCATTTCTATTAAAGCAACTATAACTGCCCTACATCTCATTACGTCACCTCTGAATATGGATCATTGTATTTCAGTGACTGTATGGAATGTCAGTTATATTTCTGATAGACCATCAATACACGTCTCTATTTAAAAAAAAAATATTTTAGCTTTTTAGAGGACTCCCAAACAAATCCCCCCTGCATTCCATCTTTATAGTTTTCTAATTCATGTTCTCTCTCTCTGCCTTGGGTCTTATAATAGCATCCATTGCCATAGTTCCTAATACCTATTCAGTGTCTTGGTATATTCTGGCAATTTATGTATATGACACTGAACTACCAGCTGCATCTGCCTACCCTGTCAAATTTGAACCCTGTTCAGCCACTATGGAAGGAACCAGTCTCTTCTGGATTGTTCTCTTCTCCCCCTCCCCCCCCCCCCAAATTCTGTTTGGGCTTCTCTTACAGAGAATTATCCTATTTTGGTGGTTTGGAGAGAGAAGGCTTTGACAAGATATAAAACACATACAGATAAAAGAGTGAAAAACTTAAATGACTGGATTGCAGGGGTACCTTAAGCCTGGTTGTATGTCGAGGCTCAGTAGCTGAGGTAGCTTTTTGCGATGTAATGACATAGAATCGTAGAAGATTAGAGTTGGAAGGGACCTCAGGAGGTCATCTAGTCCATCCCTCTGCTCAAAGCAGGACTAACCTCAGCTAAATCATCCCAGCCAGGGCTTTGTCAAGCTGCAGCTTAAAAACCTCTAAAGATGGAGATTCCACCACCTCCGTAGGTAACCCATTCCAGTGCTTCACCACTCTCCTAGTGAAAAGCTTTTTCCTAATATCCAACCTAGACCTCCCCCACTGCAACTTGGGACCATTGCTCCTTGTTCTGTGATCTACTACCATTGAGAACAGCCTAGCTCCATCCTCCCTGGAACCCTCTTTCAGGTAGTTAAAGGCTGCTATCAAATACCCCTCATTCTTCTCTTCTGCAGACTAAACAAGCCTAGTTCCCTCAGCCTCTCCTCATAAGTCTTGTGCTCCAGCCACCTAATCATTTTTGTTGCCCTTCACTGGACTCTCTCCAACTTGTCCACATCCTTTGTGTAGTGGGGGACCCAAAACTGGACACAATACTCCAAATGTGGCCTCACCAATGCCGAATAGAGGAGAATAATCACTTCCCTCGATCTGCTGGCAATGCTCCTATTAATGCAGCCCAATATACTATTAGCCTTCTTGGCAACCAGGGCACACTGCTGACTCATAGCCAGCTTCTTATCTACTATAACCCCCAGGTCCTTTTCTGCAGAACTGCTGCCTAGCTCGTCGGTCCCCAGTCTGTAGCTGTGCATGGGATTCTTCTGTCCTAAGTGAAGGACTCTGCACTTGTCCTTGTTGAACCTCATCAGATTTCTTTTGGCCCAATCCTCCAATTTGTCTAGATCACTCTGTAGTGGTCTAGGTCCACATCAGTGGAAATAAAGTAGAAGTAATACCAGGTCTTGCAATTCACCAGCCAGAGCAGATGCCAAAGTTCCAAAATAACAGCTGCTCCACCCTGACACATTAGATAGCTGTATTGAGCACAATGACTTTGCTACTATTTCTGTTTTGCTTATGACATGGCAGGCAAATGAAATCAAAGCTCAGTGTGCCCAGAGAGTACAGAACTGCCAAATATTATCTCCTGTATACTGCCTTTGACATGCATGTGTACACCTATCATTAAAGTCAATGGGAATTTCACATGCGGATTCAGGGCAATGTGTGGCCTTTAGTTCCTGAAATAAAGTTTGTCCTGTTGAGATGCAGAGGAGCCTCAACTCCCATTTAACTCAGTAGTAGTTGTGGGGTCTCAGAATCTGTCAGGAGGCACTCAGTTGCACACTGAATGAGACCATTACATGTTTGACACTTTGCTCTTAAGGTAATGCAATGAATATGTAAGGTCAGCTGCAGGGCCCAGTGAACTAAACACTTACAAAATAGTAATCCATCTTTCAAATAACAACCACTACCCCAATTATTTACATTAAGGGGAAAATATACCATATGTTCTTTATTTCTAGGCATCACAAGGGTCATTACACATTCGTAAAAGGAGTGCTCTCATTGTGGCCAACCATTGGAGAACATATGGCATGTTTCACCCTTAACTGTGGATTTTCTTGCTTTTATTTACACACTCAACATTCTTTTAAATATTTTGTGGGGTATCAACATCTTTTTTTTATTTCTTATATTTCAATTTCATTTGGCTTTTTTTTTCTTTAAACAATATGGATTTATCCTTTGGATAGTTCAGAATATTTTGTGAAATTCAACAAAGCTTTCTAACAAAATAACTATTAGGGTAAATTTTAGTTTGTAAATACAAATTTGCTTCTAAGATTAAAATATGTCTCTTACGCACTAAAAGAAAGAACTCGTTCTGAAAAATGTTAGTTTGTTGGGTGCTCATAATGTGCCTCTCATGTAGAATGACTATTTTGTTAAATGGAATAGCTTCTTAGTCTTAAATTAGTTAGTTTTAAAGACAAAGTGTCTGGTTCAAATTAGAGACCAATGACTTGCAAAATATCTTTTAAGATCATTTGAATTTTAATTCTTTATTGACTGTAAGATATAATAATAGTACATATCACTGTTTAAAATTATAATATACCCACAACCTCTGTATTGAAAATCAAGCATTATACTAGGCAAACTACTACATGCTTAGTTTAAGTATTTTTTTAAAAAAGCTCTCCTACAGCTTTCCTCTAAATTTTAAATGCTTGGTTTTTTGTTATACAAACTTACACTCATCTCAGTTACAGTAATGTAATAAAATATTTAAAAAACCCTAAATTATATTTTAGGAATGTTTAGCTCAAAACCAAACAGATTAGCTTCAGGTTTCATGCCCCCCCAAACTGTGCGTTCTGCCTATGTTTTGTATTTTAGCTGAGAGGAAATCTTTGTAAATCCCTGAGAATATGTGTTCATATTGCAAGAAGTAACCTGACCTTAAATCCAATGTTAATTTAACATTATTTCTTTTTTCTTCTTTTTTCATCTGAAGAAATGTGGCTCTGCTGCCAACGCAGCTGAATGAGGATGAATATGGTGCTCAACAAACCTTTCATATTACAACAAACAAAACAGACCTTTAACTTTCTTTTTTGTGTTGGTAAAGGTTAAACAAAATGTTTTGGTTTTTTTTTTTAAAAAAAGTACATAAATCTGATGGACCACAAAAGAGAAATGTTCTTCTTCCATTAGCAAAGGGTACTTTCACTGAGTCAACACTTCCCATAGAGTTGCTCAGAGCACCTGTTTGGCACACTGGATACATCTTATAGCCCTCCACCATGCAGGTAAAGAAAATATTATGGCAGACAAGTTAAGTCACAGCCCTCAAGACCAACACAAGTGGTCTGTGAAGCAGTTGGTAGTGGACATATTGTTCAAGAGGGGGTGCTGTTCTGCCATAGATCTGTGTTAAAATTAGCTTTTGCTCAGAACATACAGAATTATTCTCTCATCTTCCCATCTAGATCTGATGCTCATTTTGAAAGGGCAGTTCTTCAATCCTTGGTTAATTAACGCCTCACCACACCTTCCTGTGGGTTGTTCTGCTGATTAGACACACACGTGTAGGAACATGCCCAGGCCACCTTGAAAAAGAGACATTACTTACCATTAATTGTGATTCTGCAAAAGTGCTGTTGATATTCCTACCCACTGGTCCCTCTTCCTCAGAACTCTGCTGTCTGATGGACATGGGTTTAGCGGAATTGAGGCCATTGAGGATTACACTCTCTTATAACCTCAACTCTGAAAGCTCAATGCCATAAGAAGCACTCATGCCAGTTGGAACTGCATTGCTTTTCTAGATTTTCAAAGCTCAGCAGTGCCAGGGTGTGCATCCCACAAGCGTGAGTATGCACTGGCAATGCTCTCAGAGGACCACTATTACCAGTAACCTTTCTTTTCAACCCTCCAAGAACTCTCAAGCCCTTTGATCCCATGGACCAGTCATTGCGGCTAACTCTTTAACTGCTTTTCCTGTCTGGCTCCCTGTCTCTCTGCTTCAGAACTATCAGATGCACTTTGCACTGCCCCTCTTTAGTTGTCTAGCATAGTTGTATTTGTTCAACATGTGCCAACATGTCTCCTTTCTGGCTCTTCTTGCATGCCATTCCTTCCCCCTCCCATTTTTCCATGCACCAGCCTTTCTGCTCCTTTGGCTTCCTCTGCTGTAACTCCCCATTTTCTGTCTCTATCCAATTAACCCTGTTCTACCACCCATTCCTACCTCACACAGCCATTGATTATCTAATCCTACTATACTATTCTTTCACTGCTGAAAAGAAGTGAGGAACGAAATGGTTAAAATAAAACCATTTCAAAACCTTTTTCACTTGCCTTCAAACACTTAAGTTCAGGCCCCCAGGAGTCTGCTACCCATGGAGGAAATGGTGACATGACTGACACCTGAAGCACTTCAGAAGGAGGTACACTTCTTGCAAGAGAAACACACAGGGCCTGAACTCAGGTCTTGGTAAGTAAAACAAAAACAAACAAACACAAAAAGCCTTTCAGTTTCCCCTTAAAATGCAGTTTTAGAGCCAGAATCTGGCTCCCAGTGCTGTGCAGTGAACTGCTGGAAAATGTACAAGCAGAGACACAGCATGGGTAGAAGTCTTCCACCCTCATTTTGGCCTCCTTTCGGCTACACACATGCTGGCTTTCTGTGACTGGAGCACCGGGGGGGAATTCACATTTGGTAACCCAGCAGATTTGTGTATGGTCTGAACATTTGCACAATGCAGGATAAGGTCCTGGGCATCTTCAGGCAATCTGGCTTCTGCTCATTTGGGATATAGAGACAAGCACAAGCCATAAAATTTGGATTTCAAATTTGGATTTGCACCTTTCCTATTCACTCCCCCCCCACACAAATACACTCTTATGTACCTCAAAGTCTGGAGAGTTCAGATCCAGCATTTTAGTCCATTATAATGACATGGATCAGCCACGAATTCCAGAACCAGCTTCAGATTCCACCAATCCCAGGGTTGGTTGGGCTGTTTGAGATTGGCATATGCATCTGTCCTGTGCCTCTTATTGTCCAAATATAGCTCTAAATTTGAGTTTTATTATATGCATGTGAACAAACAGCAGATATTCCCAATGCACACCCTAAGGGTGTAGTCTGAGCATAATGAGGTGGAAAAGGGAAACAGGAAAGCTAGATGACTAAGCAGGTGAATCAAAAAGCCCATCTGGCTCCCCAAAACTGGTTTGAAACCAGATTCCTTTCAAATGAGTTTTGTGATTGTAGCACTTCAGTAAGTATCAAGTCCCAGGAGAAGAACATACTGCCTGACTCTAATTGTTAACCTTACATTACAAAAGTCTTTGTCATAAAACCACCAAGCTGCTTGGCTCAAAGGGCAATCTTTGCTCATGAGATTGCACAGGTTGTAATGAGCACAGAAACTTAATTAGTTGCTTCCATCAATTGAAGGGGATCTTCCAGGTCAGGCTTAAGGCATATTGATGAAAAGTACAGGAAACCTTACAAAGAATCAACTGGCAGTATACTTGTGTTTTCAGATATCCAGAAGAATTATTTCCCTCTCTCAAGTTTATAATTTTATACCTTGCGGAAGCAATGACTTTATCATACATGTTGATATGGAAGAGTAAGCAGAGTGGAATAAAGGAGAAATGTTTAAGAAAAAGGACTGGCTCACAATTACTTTGCTAAAATAATTTTCTGCTAAAAACTAAGATCTAAATCAATGGCCGTACCTGCCAAGGTTATAACGTTACGTAATTAAATTTGTTTTATTGTGGAAGGCTTCATTTGCAACTGCCTGACTGCAATTCAGAGCAAAAATCTGGCCTCTTCTATTCAGGTTCTATGTATCTTTGAATGAATTTAACTACATAGTCATAAGTGATTTGTTTAGAAAAAGCTTATTTTATCCTGTTTGGTAGGTTCAATTTCACTAAAGACAGAATAAACATAGAGCTTTTAGATTTTTTTTTTTTTTTGGCAAAAATAATTTCAAAGTTAAAAGTGTAAAACCTTAAAACAACAATGAAAAGGACAGTAGTTGGAAAGAGGTTGCTGCTAGATGATAAATTGATGTTGATTTCACAGGGGGGAAATAGCCCCTGAGTCTTTGTTTTTTATGATTATATCCTATGTGAACAGCTTTTACAACTGTTCTATATATTTTCAATGCAGAAGCAAGATGTCAGGGCCTTGTCATCTGTGGTCAGTGGAATAGTTTGTCAGGAGAGTTTTCAACTATAAAAGCATCAGTAACTCATCAGAATATTTGTTGTTTCTTTTTGACAAAAAAAGACAAGTGTCTGTCAAAAAAAATCTGGTATTTTCCTTGACTTCCCGTAGGATCATATAACCAGAGTGACTAGCCCAAGACTCCTGAAGCCCCGTGTGGAAAACAGACGATATTCTTGTAGAATCTTGTGATTTGTAACACACAGCAACGTGACTTAGCCTATTTGCTCCCACGTGTGCAACAAAATGAGCGACTTTCATTAATGAAGCGCACATTATGCACCGAGGCTTGAACAGCAGCCTCACTGTGTATGGAGACAAAGTTTATAAAATAAAAATTCAAAAATGGTATTTTAGCTATGGAAGCTAACTTTCCAAATAGTGAAATGCCAGTATATTGCTAACGTGAGGGAGGGGGAACAGCACCCAGATACTTGATAGATCATATCTGTGCTTATAAACAAACAATTCAGTTGCTTAAGGGTTATAGAAATTTAAATGCAAATAGCACTTTGTAATGATACCCTGGAGACTGACATTGTAGTCAATTTCTTGAGGATGCATCATTGTAAACTTAGTTTTGCTACTGGTTTCCTTAGAAACTGGAACATTGTTCAGGACATAAAGTAATATCCTGTTTCAGTGACTGAGGATCCTGAACTAAAAAATAATTGATTTTGCATGAGGCATTAGATTATTATGTACTCTGTATTTCTGGGAGATATCGTGGGCAAAACATATCAACTTAAAAATGGTTTCAAGTCTGCCATTTTACTTCTAATGAGCTCACTGAAAGAATACTATAATTGCTGAAAAATTTGGCTTGTAAAGCTTTAAAGGGGTCAGTTAACAAAATTGTGTTATATAATGCATACCGAATTCCCAAAGTACAGTTTACTAATAATATTTTATCTATTGCACAGTGTTGCCATGCCATTTTCTGCTTAACAGCAAAGGTATCTTAATGTATACCTCAGCAATGGATAGAGGTATGTCACAGGGATGTTTACAATTTATGAAGAATTCTCTTTTAAAAATCATATAGTTGTATGTGACAGTCATAAAACTAAAGATTGGATTAAAAGCTTTTGAAAAATGTAGGTTGCTCTGACCACTGGCAGGATATTAAGGGACATTTGGAGCTCCAACCCAGGAATAGTTTTCCTGAAAAAAGCATTTAGTAGAAGTATATAGCAGAGATGTTACAAAAGTGGGTGTCTGTGCTGTACATGTGTGCACTCATATGGGTTTTCAGATGCGTAACTGCTCATGTAAGCACTTAAATACCAATTTGAGTGCCCCAATGTGTAATCCAAGTGCCCAAGTTCAAAACTTAGGTTCCTCAGCTCATTGACATACTGGGCTGATAGATATTTTAATGGTACCCAGGGGCTGCTTGTATTTTAGTGGCTGCTCTGTCTCTATTATGGAATCATCCATGAGTTTCTTTTTTTGATTGCGGCAGCGGCAGATATACTGAATGAACCTTTCAATAATGTATTTCAGTTCTATAACTGCAAATTTTAAATTCAGTGTGAAAACTTTTCTTTGTTAAAATTTAATTTTAAAAACTCAAAAGCAGGACTGATATTCCTTTTAATGAATGTGAAATAATTTTGCCATTATTACTACAGAAAATTTTTTTGTTTACTGGTGGAAATGGTAAAATTTCTCACTGGGTGACATTAATACGAAGCCAAAATCAGTAGATTGATCCACCCTTTCACACCTGAGACAGTTGTACTTTGTTCTGTGTATACTGTGCCTTCTATAGATACTTCTGTTGAACTTACTAAACATACTTAAAATACTACTTTTCCATAAGTGTTTCTCCTACTCCTGTGTTGTTAGTGCTCTTTATGTGCAAAGCCCCATTTTACATTGAAGCAAGATGGACTACAGTTCTGTTGCACAGCTTCTGGAATGTTCTGGCAATGTGGTAGATTCTGCAGCAGCTAAAAATAAATGAATAATTGGAGTTTATTGAATTAAGTATAAAAGTAATAGCAAAGTACTGTAGCGTCTGTGTTATTTTTTTCCTGGATTGTGGGATAAACAAATTAACTGGACGTTTCTGCGAAAATGATCAGCAGTGAAATAGATAAGTGATAACACTGATGTATCATTAGTTATAAAAAATAACAAGTCATTGAGCTGAATGGCAGCAGTTAGCACCACTCAGAGGTATGGTTAGAAAAGACAACACTGAATCAATTAGGCTCTATCACTAGAGATGCTGCAGTTCTCCTGTGGCTGTAGTTAATCTACCTACCCAAGAGGAGGTAGCTAGGTTGACAGAAGAATTCTTCCGTCGATTGAGCACTGTTTTCACAAGGGGCTAGTCAGCTGAACTACATCTTTCAGGGGTGTGGGTTTTATACCCCTGAGTGATGTAGCTGGGTTGACCTAACTTTTTTAGTGTAGATCTGGCCTTACCCTTGGTTCATGTTTTCAAGGGTATCTTTGCAACCATAAGGCACAGGGTTTCTTTTTAAATAAAGGTTAGATTCTAGAACACAATGCTGTATCATGGGTTAGCTACCAATTCTGCAGCCACATAATGATGTAATACAAGGTTTTAGATAGAGATTTGGAAGGGTGAGGTGGTAGTGGGATAGGGTGACAGGGGTCTGGGAGAGCTAGAGAGCAGGAGGGAGCAGGAGAAGGCCTTCACCTTGTGTCATTGCGGGTCAGAGGTACCAGCTTCTCCTTCCCTACTTCTCAGTGCTGACTGCTTCTCCTTCCTGATCCAGGAAGAGGTGCAGCGAGATGGGAGGGGGAGAGACAGCTTGGCTAGCTGTTCAGCAAGTGTCACAGTAGCTTCAGGGGGTAGGGGGAGGGAGATGAGTAATTGTAGGGCAAACCTTTCTGCCTTGCTTAATATTAATCACTTATATGTTTTTTTTTTTCTCTTTTTGAAAACAACACCTTCCTTATTTTCTTTCTGAACCCATTATAATGTAAGTGAACAAACGTTTTATGCTGCACACCGGGACATGACCAATACATTTTTCGTACACACAGTACAAAAAGGTGCAGACCTGCTGGACATGTGACATTACAGCAGGGCTTAGGGAATGAGACACAGCAGGCATCTGTGTATGGGTATAATGTGAGATGCAATGGCACTTGGCAGGCCTTTGTGAGGATGATCACATATTGTATGTGCTAAGAAATGGATGCTTCAGTATCCATTATGGTTTCTGTCTTTATTTAAAATATACTTACTCTGCATGCAGTTAAAATATTGCCTGCCCCAACAAGTCAACAATGAGAGTCAGACCTGAAAAAATAACGAGCCTCTTTAAAAATCATGTTTTTTAGTCTGTCTTCTGATTTGTTTAATTTCCCCCAGCCTAGTCCCAATGAGTTTGTGACAAACGCAGTCTGGCTAATCTGTCATATTTACTATAAGTAAGAACATTTTGGCCTCCTGCTACAGTTGCTCTGGCAATAACATGAAGGGCTCTTGCCTTTATGCAGATTTGGAGCAGGTGGTCGTAGGTCTTGCTGTCTCGCTCTTGCCCTCTCAGTCCCTGGTAGCCACTTGTTCCCTTAGCTGCCAAAGTTTCCACCACTCCATGTGGTGTTTCTCAACAATCTAAAAATGTCACTTATCTCCCCTCTGTGGCTCCCTGTTATTGCATGGGGTAAGAAGAGGGGGACAGTGGGAGGGACATTAAAGATTTTCTCACAGATGAGGAACATCACATATGGAACTGTACAAAACTTCATTTGCCCCATAAAAGTCAGTTGCTACTGCCACCCTTTCAGCCACAAAAATCAGTTTGTACTCCCCTTACCTTTTTGTGGGCCTTCCTACTGCCCCATATCCTAGTGCTCTGCTGCAGGAAGTCCTTTCTCAGGATTGGGGGATTCAGAGGAAGATGCAGGACCTTCGCTCTCCATTACTCCTAATCAGGAGAAGCAGCAACAGGAGGCAGGAGGGGAAGGGCAAATTTCCAGACAGAAGGATTGAGAGGGAGATGATGCTGCAGGCTGAGCAATCAGGACAATGCTGCTTCAAGCAGCTACTGGCTGCCATGTGAAGCAGTGCACAGCCATTGCTGAGGGGGTGTATTGAAATACCTCCCTGTAACAATGTACCCAGCCCCAGACAGTGGGGTGAGGTGGGAGGGGGCAGTGAGGCTCAGCCCTACCCCCCACCTCCCCTACCCCCAAGATGGGGAGAGGCCGAGGAGGAATGACCATTTTTACCTCCCCATTCCCAGAGGGGGAAGGATTCCCCCAGCTGATCTCTGTATGCACTGGGAAGGGGCTGAAGGCTGGCCTCTGCCACTGATAGTGGCATCCCATCAGATTGGGGAGGAGAGTGCGCCCCCAAAGAAAGAAGGGGGAGCGAGCCAGTCAGTCACCCTCAGATTCTTGTGGAACAGTGGGGGGAATCAAGACCATGAGATCCCCCAAGAAGGCTCAGAGGGCAAGGGAGATGGAAGAAGCAGTTTGGGGCAGTGGAGAGTTGGTGGGATTGGGGAGGAGGGCAGAAGCTCTGGGGATGGGGAGAGCAAGTGGCTCTAGATGCCAGTAGCAGGAAGGGCTCAAGGCATCAGGCACCTTCTAGGCAACAGAAAGTAGAAAGAAAAAGGTCTGGGTAGTGGGTACCTTCTAGAGCCAGGGAATGGTGAGGGCTGAGACAATGAGAGGGATGGGATAGAAGGGATGGGGGAATAGGAGTTCCAGGTTGCTGGAAAGAGGTGGGGATTGCAGTGGAGGATATCAGATACCTGCCAGGGTAGGAGTGGAGTTGGTGGGAGGGGGAGGGCAAGGAAGGGGCCAGGTAACTGGGAGGTATGGTGAGGAGGGAAGGGCTCAGATGGGAAGCAGAAGCTGTAGGTTGCCAGAAATAGGGAGGGCTTGAGGAAGTGGTGGGGGGTGGGGCTGGGTGGCAAGTACCTGCTGGGGCTGAGAAGCAGCGAAGGCTGATACAGCAGGAGGGAGAGGACTCCAGGAAGCCAGGAGTGTGATGGAATAAGGGCCCTCAGAGGAGGGAAGGGGTCAGGGAAGCAGGTACTTACATGGGCCATGGAGGGGAGAGCAGATGCCCGCTTGAAGCAGGAGGAAGGTGAGTGCAGACACCTGCTTCAAAGTCATGTGAGGGCAGGAGCGCCTCATATCACTGCAAGAGCTCCTGCAGCAGACAGCAGGATTGTGGGACTTGCAACAAATTCGCAAGTGTTGGCAGCATTGCAGTTGTGACTGCAGTGTCAAATAGTTTTGGTTCTTCTGTTTTGTGTGCTAACATTTGTGCTGTGGGTGAAACGAGCCAGGCTAGCCTTGACAAGGCCAATGTATTCTGGATACTGAGCTCATGGCAGGGATGTGGCACCTCCTAGAGAGCTCACAAACCATTGATGTTGAATGACTCTTTCCTATTCTTTCCTCTTGCTGCTGACAGGGACCATTGACTTTGAATGGACTCTCTACACAGAAACCTGCGTGGGAGGAGGGGGATTGAAATCCCCAGCACATGGCAGGGAGAGCTGCAATTTCTCTACTTAACTAAAGAGGAGAGAGGCTTTGTTTGTTTGTTTGAAAAAGGGGGTAATAAGCCACAGAACCCACCACATGGTGCTGATATAAGACTGGGGCCAGAAAGCAGGAAAACCCAGGACTCACGGGGGGGAGGGGGCGGTGTGAGCTCAGGTCAGGGACGTTGTCATTAGGATTGTTTGTTATTTTTCAAGGCTCTGTAACTCTTTAGTGCTTTCAGTAAGTCTGTAGCTAAGAAATTCCTTTGCTAAGCCTATATTCCTGACATTACTGACACATGGTCCTTCCACAACCAAGTATACTTTGGGGGTACACAACTAAGCAACTGAGGACTTTGGAGGGCTGAGGCATTGGTTCCGGGATGTAGGCAGATGGATCAAGGGGTCCCACCACACAAGAAGGGTGCCAGACATGGGGTCTAGACCTTGAGACTGCAAAAGAGAGACCTAGAGCTAGGATTACCGAGACCTGTGGGGACATGAGATCCAAGAGTTGGGTCCATTTACATGACACTGGTGCTTGTCTAGAGATGGGAAATGGGCCAGGTTTTAACAGCTGTGTAACCAACTCTTGGTGTTGTTGCAAGATTCATAGTTTTGAGTTTTTTTTCCTTGATAGCCCCAGCTTTGTCAGTCATGTAAATAAGTAAGAATTTTACCTTTCATTTTAAAATGAGTAAATTTCTAGTCCTCATGGTTGTGGAGGAAAGGTAGAGTATCTGAACTCTAAAGGCTCAGAAAACAGAGGGCAAATAAAAGGATCCAAAAGCTTTTTTTAAAAATCCAATTATTTTAAAGAAAATGTCATGAGTTTTTTATTCCTGACATGTGATTTTTGAACACTTGGGGCTGACAGCACTGTGTATGTATTTTCTAGTGAGGAGACTAGGCAAGCTTCCTGCTTCTGAGTCTAACTCCTGTATAGTCATCCACTTCATACACCTAAGGGGCACTATTTTCATCAGACTCAAGATGCTCCTAATGGTCTGTATTTTTAAAGGGACTTGTGACTTTTGGGTGCATCACTTTTGGGGGACCCAGCCTGACATCTCTAAAGGGGCTTGATTTTCAGAAAGTACTGAGCACTTAGCTTCTGAATTTAGGTCTTGAGGTGTGTCTAGCTGGGCACCCATGAACCAAGTTGCCCAAAATTATTAGTCATTTTGGAAAATCTTGGCCACTGTTTTTAAGGTAATCACTGTTATCAGAAACGTCTTGATCTATTATAGCTTCACTATTTTTTCCTCTTTGAGCCTTTTGTTAATCTATTGGAAAAATCCACTCATACAAATTGCCATGATACAATTTTTACCACTGACTGTTAGCAATGACAAATTACTTCTTACATTATTAATTGACATTCTCGAGTGCTTGATTTTTGTTATAAAAATAACTTTTTCAAATATTTTTTAAAAATTATTAAAATATGTGAAGCATTTCTCTGGTTTTGCCATTGTTTCAAAAACAGATAGGAAGCAGTTACTGTTTGTTGGCCAAATGAGATTTCCTGTGCTTCACATAAATCTTTTATCTAATATGTTTTTGTAGGAAATCAATATTACATTGGTGTAAAATACGGATAAAATATACTTCACAATTCATTCTGCAAAATAGGCTTCAAAAGAGATATTTTTCCAATATTTTGTAATATATTACTGCTTATCTTATTTATGTGAATGTTTATAACTGTATATCTGCATCCCCCCTGCAATGTGTCATGTTCATCAAAAAAGACTATCCCTCTGTTTAAACGCAAATGTTCCTTATACCTGGGATTTTGTTGTCCAACAATTTTCTCAAGAGGATACCTCCACCACCAAAAAAACCCAATAAGTTACAGATACGGTGTTATATATTCAGGCACTTTTCAAGTGGTAACGGTATGGCAAAGAAAAGTTAGAGCATTCATGAATTTAAATATTTTTCATATAAACTATGTAAATATAATGATTAACAATCAGCTACATTCACTATTCAAGACATGCCATGTAGCATTTTCCTAATTATATTCACCAGTGTAGGAGGAGGGGACTGCAGAGGAAGATTAAACTATTTGTATTTATTCAATGTTGCTTTAGAGCATTAACTAGAAAATTCAGTTCTGTTGTATTGAATGTGAGAATCTACAACATCCCAAAGAATATGATAAAGCAGCAGCCGCAGCCAATACTGGCTTTAGATGGCAGACTTGACTAATTCTACATCATCAGTCTTTTTAGCTGCCTCTCTCTTCCATAATCTCATTGTTGATGGGCACATTTAAATACTAATGAAAATGACTGCTTAATATCAGGGCTTTATCTATCTGCAAGTCTAGAAAAAGCCACTTGGCAGGTGGGCTATTCTTTTATGCATTTTTGTTAAAATAAAAAACTTGCTAAAAATGTGAATTTGGCGATGTCTTACAGAGTTACTGCCTCATTCTACCCAAGCACTTACATGGCCCTCCGCGCTGTGGTATCTGAGCACCCACTAACAGGGTTTTTTGCCTTTACAATCTTTTCCATTATTTATGGTCACCAAGATATTGACGTATAATTATTTATGTATAATCAGTCTCTTATTTCTGCCAGATAATTTTCAGGGATATCCAGCATTTGACAGCACAATCACATCCAGAATACTGAGCTGTGATGTCAAACTTAAGCATCAGTTACGGATTCAGATAGGAGAAAGATGATTCTGGCTGAAGATGGAAATGAATGCTGATGGTGTTAGTGTGTGACTAAGGATTTGGGCCTAAATGTACACCTCTATGCCACTACTGTGTTTAAAAAAAAAAGCAATTTTTGCTCAGACACTTAGTTGCTAAAGCCATGCTCTGCCACCCTTACTCATGTTGAGCAGGGTCTTACTTTGAAAGTGCCCTGATTAGTTTTGGAATCATAGATTCCCTAATGTTGTTCCTAGCACTCTGCTGATGTCAGTGATGCTGAGTCAAGGTTAAATAAGTAAGAAAAACAGAGCCATAAATAATAATACTTAGTAGTTATAGAAAACAAAAATATAATAGCATCATCAAGATTCCTGAAATGGCGACCCCTGCACACACATGTAGTTCCAGTTTGGATTGTACGTTCTTTGGGACATGGACTGTTCTCTACTTATTTTGAATTTATTGAGAAGCCTAGCATATTTCTCTGAGTTTAAACATTATCGTTTCCTTGTATTCCCCAGTCTGTCTGTATCTGTCTGATGCCTCTTGTCTTATCCTTAGATTGTAAGCTCCTTTTTGTTCTCTTTGTGCAGCGCCTAGCACAATAGGATTCTAGTCCTGTGTGTGACTTGAGCTCCTAAGCGCTGTGGTAGTACTACTACTACTACTAGTAGTAATAATTAATAATAGATAATCCATAGGTAACAAATTGCTTTATAAAGCCAATCATTATTATTTTACAGATGAGGAAACTCAGGCCCAGGAAAGGATTTGCCCTGAGTCACAAAGGGAGTCAGTGGCTGAGTCAGGAGTGCAACTCAAGTTTCCTGGTCCCATTCCACTGGAATCTACAGCACAAGATGTTTGCTAAGTGGGAAAGGTTCAGTAAGTAGAAAAAGCATTTTTATTTTTAATCCAAATGTCTCCTGTGCACACAGCAACGTATCTGTATTGACTTGTGCAACCCCATTGAAATCATGTACATTAATATGTGATCTTTATGCTGGCTGTCCCGATAGCACAAAACCCATTAGACAGAACCTGACCCTCACTTCAGCTGCTATTGACAGTCAACCAGTGCAAATCTGTAAAAATGGATTAGCCAAAATGTGAGGATTCCCCAATGTAGGGGAATGTCCAGGTAGTACAGGTCTGATCGTATCCCGCCTACACTCCCCGTGTCTTGTCCCTTCTCTCCTACACTGTAGCTTTGTGCCTGGGTGAACAGGGGCAAGTCAGGAGCATCTCTATGCTCTGCCAATCAGCAGCGCCTGAATAGCCATTGCAACAAGAGTGTAAGTTAGAACTGCTGTAGCTTGCACCAGAAGCTGAACCTGCTCCCAGTGACATACCTCAGAGGCATAAAGGTGATGTACAGCTGCCTTTCTTTCCTTTCCCAGGCTGTGTCCTGTGCAAAGTACAGTTCATCTGGACTTGAGGATTTAGCCCTTTAGGCTGTATGTAAAGACCCTCTGTTTTAACTTCTGTGATGGGTAGTGGACTTTCTATGACAATATATTCAATCTAAGATAAATTCTTCCTTAGATCATAAAAGTTTAAAGAGAGCTGATGTAGGTCTCTGTCAACCTGGGATCAAATGTTTCAGCCAAAATGAAATAGCAGGATACTTTCAAATTGGAAATTCATAGGTCATCGTTAAGTTTGGTGTCAGTCATCCACCCAGTTCAGAACAAGATCCTTTAAAAAAATCTTATTTTAAGGTTTCTCTGTGCTTCTTAGAATATTGATGGGATTATTTAACTGACACGAGCCTGGTTTTTGCTGATATCACATATGGCCTCTTCCCAAATTTGTAGAAGAGCTCCCTGTGACCTGTCCTTGTTTAGGGTAGCCCATCTGAAAATACCAAGATCAAGGCAGACTGCAAAAGGAGAGCAGATTCTCCCAGAACTGGTGGGTAACACTGAAGTTAGATTCCCTGATCAGTCACAAACAGTGCTCCTGATTTCCCACACTGGTTATCAAGATGCTACAACAAGAAATACACATTTATTGCATTTCAGTCTCTGGCTCCCAATCAGCAACTAGGGCCAGTAAAGAAGTAAGTTATTTAAAGCTCTATTCCCTTCACCAAAAATGTTCTCCTGATCCCCAAAGGGTCAGCCACATTAACAGATCAATATAAGTTTGGATCTTATCCAAAATACCACTCTGCCAGTCAATCCTTTAGTAACTAAAACTAAAGGTTTATTATAAAAGGAAAGAAACAAACAAGAAGAGGGATGTTAGATGATCAAAACAATCAGATACATACAAATGACTTCAAAGTCTATATATATCAGATTCTCAGCAGAATTGTGGAGTTTGCAGGCTTGTACAGTTCCTCTGGTGCACATCCAGTACCTGGATGAGTCTCAGTCCTTTGTTTCACAGCTTCAGTTGTAGATGAGTTGATCCAGAGGTAGGAAGCAGGAATGAAGACAAGATGGAGATGGTGAAGCTGCATTTTATAGTCTCTGGTCTGCCATGTGGCATGTTTCAAATACAAGCTCACAGCACTTGGAGAGGGAAAGGAACATGCAGTCCCCTTGACCACAGGCATGTCCCTGGAGACTCATAGGTGCCATCCTGGCTTCTCTCCCTGGGCTCATTGTAAAGTTAATGGCCAGCGATGAATCATCAGTCATAATTTGCCTGGGGGGTGTAACCCAGTAGTACAGCTCCTGTACTTGGATACAGCTCATGTACTTGGATACAAATATATCATACCTATCCATAACTTACAATACAAAGATGATATATACACATAAACAATATGATCATACTTAGCAAATTATAACCTTTCCATTGGTACCTGACATGGTATATCTTGTAAGATATTTATTGCAATTTTGTCATATTGGTATGAAATAACATTGTAAATGGTTACCCCTCATCAAGACAGCGTCACCCCCCTCTCCTGTGTCCATTATATGTGTTGCTATGCATCTATGGACAGCTTTCTACTGTGTTTCAAACATTCCTAGCATTTAGAAAACCTTCTCTTTCAAGTGCTTTGCACCTTTACATTGTACTGCAGGTCTATGTGCGCCCAATGCTCTTGAGTCGGAGACATTTATCAGCAGTACCACTAGGTGGTGCGTGCTCCTCTGCTCTCCTCGTGCACAGCAAAAGGCTTAAAAGGGACATGTCTGTTGCTTTCCTCTTAGTGGCTTATACCCTTGGTGAGCGTTGGAGCTCCCCTTACCACTTGCTTCGGTTAGCCAGCATGTTGCAGCATTACAGTGCATATTGTAATAGTTAGTAGTAGTTTAGTTTAGTAGTTACCTGGAGAATTTTAGTATGACAAAATCCCCAGGTTTTAAGCAGTGTGACACATGCAGGGCTGTTACAGACAGGCACAAGAACTGTTTGATTTGTCTTGGTGAGGGCTGTGTGGGGGACAAATATGAAGAGGACATGTAAAGGTTCCTATTTGTACCTCCTTTGCCACTGGATTGAAAAAGAGAGGGGAATTTTATCTTAAAATTCACCTCATGAAAGAGACGATGCATCCTACATTGGAGCTGAGCCCCAGCTGTGTGGCACAGGACTCGATGAACAAAAAGTGCTCCACCAGCTGCTTCTGATTCAAAGCACAAATCTGGTGAAAAATGTTATGCTTTGTCTTCACTGTCAGCCTCATCCAAGCACTTCAGGCATTCTGAGGAGACAAGAGCCAGAAGTTTTCTGGTAAGTCTTCCAGTACCAACTTGAAGCGTCACAAATCCGGACACTCAATGGTCCAATCTGAGGCAACACCATCAACTCTTTCGGGCTGTCAAGACAGCTTTCTGCACTAGTGCTAGGGCCTTTGGCATCATTGGCACTGATACATTTACCTAAAGTGGCACAGGCCTTCTTATGGTCAAAGGAGCTGCTTTGCCTTTCCCTACTGGACTCTTCTTTGCTGTAACCACCGATAGTGTCCTCAGCTCCACCAATGGACCTGGCATCAGCTACACACCCAGCACTGACGAAAAACACAGGGCCCTTGGCACCACCAGTTCAATCTCAGATTAAGTCATCTCTTGAACCTCTTATGGTGGCACCAATTACTTTGCTGGAGTTCCGCCCCAGTCATCACTTTCCGAGAATCAAATGTGTCTCCTATACCCAGGCCACCTAGAATCCCAGCTGGGACTGCTCCACCATTCTGAAGAGACTTATATTTCTTCTTTGGACCTTGTTTCATTTTGAGATCCTTTAGATCACCTGAAAAGTCTTCTACCATTATGAAACCTAAAGGCCAGGCCCCCACAGGGAAGCTCCAGTGTGGTGTCCCCTGATGTGAATGGCTCAGACTATGCAATATCCTCCATGGCCTTGGGGTGCTCTGAGAGACTTCATTCATGGTCTCTCTTTAGGAGGAAGTCTCCTCCTCCAGTGGAAGAAACCTTTACTCAGGATCCTGCTACAATCCCTCCACCCACTGTGCTCGACCCTGTGGAGGGGAGGGAATTAGTGAAGGAACTCTTAGGTGTCCTCCTCATATTTCTTCATCTTCACCAAATGAAGCCATCACTCCATAGGCTGTCCCCTTCTCCTGCCCCCTGACTAGAGGACTTCAAAGTTTGTCAGGAACACATGTTGAAGATGGCCGCTTCTCTATGAGTGTAGGCAGAGCTAATGCAAGAGATCCCTCTGTGACCATTCTCGGGGCACCCAGAACTGTGAGTTACCTTCTTAACCCTGCCTCCAGGGAGAGGGAATCTGTCTTGTGGTAGCTGGGTGTCAGCTCCCTAACACTACCCACCTTTCATAGACTCATACACTATAAGGTCAGAAGGGACCATTATGATCATCTAGTCTGACCTCCTGCACAACGCAGACCACAAAGCTTTGCCCACCCGCTCCTGTAATAGACCCCCAACTTAAGATTGAGTTATTGAAGTTTTCAAATAATAATTTAAAGACTTCAAGGTATACAGAATCAACCAGCAAGTGATCCATGCCCCATGCTACAGAGGAAGGTGAAAAACCCCCTAGTTGCCCTTCTCTGCACCTGTTCCAGTCTGAATTCATCTTTTTTAAACATGGGAGACCAGAACTGCATACAGTATTCCAGATGAGGTCTAACCAACGCCTTGTATAATGGTACTAACACCTCCCTATCTCGACTGGAAATACCTTGCCTGATGCATCCTAGAACTGCGTTAGCTTTTTTCACGGCCGCATCACATTGGTGACTTATAGTCATCCTGTGATCAACCAAGACGCCCAGGTCCTTGTCCTCCTCTTGTGACTTCCAACTGATGCATCCCCAGCTTATACCAAAAATTCTTGTTATTAGTCCCTAAGTGCATGACCTTGCACTTTCCACTATTAAATTTCATCCTATTTCTATTACTCAAGTTTACAAGGTCATCCAGATTTTGTTGTATAATATTCCAGTCTTTCTTTGTATTAGCAATACCTCCCAACTTTGTATCATCCGCAAACTTTATTAGCACACTCCCACTTTTTGTGCCAAGGTCAGTAATAAAAAGGTTAAATCAGATCAGTCCCAAGACCAATCCCTGAGGAACTCCACTAGTAACCTCCCTCCAGCCTGACAGTTCACCTTTCAGTATGACTTATTGTAATCTCCCCTTTAATCAGTTCCTTATACACCTTCCAATTTTCATATTAATCCCCATCTTTTCCAATTTAACTAATAATTCCCCATGTGGAACCTTATCAAATGCCTTACTGAAATCTTGGTAAATTAGATCCACTGCATTCCCTTTGTCTAAAAAAATTATCTTCTCAAAAAAAGGAGATCAAGCTGGTCTGGCATGATCTACCTTTTGTAAAGCCATGTTGTATTTTGTCCCAATTGTCATTAACCTTGATGTCCTTAACTACTTCCTCTTTCAAAAATTTTTCCAACACCTTGCGTACTACTGAGGTCAAACTAACAGGCCTGTAATTACCCGGATTGCTTTTTTTTTTTTTTTTTCCATTTCTTAAAAATAGGAACTATGTTAGCAATTCTCCAGTCATATTGTACAATCCCCAAGTTTACAGATTCCTTAAAAATCCTTGCTAATGGGCTTGCAATTTCACGTGCCAGTTCCTTTAATATCCTTGGATAGAGATTATCCGGGCCTCCGATTTAGTCCCATTAAGCAGTTTGAGTTTGGCTTCTACCTCTGATGTGGAAATTTCTACCTCCATATCCTCAAATCCATTAGTCCCTCTGCCACTATCTCTAAATTCTTCATTAGCCTCATTAAAAACTGAGGCAAAGTATTTGTTTTGATATTGGGCCACGTCTAGATTATCTTTCTTTGTTTTCTTCCTGTTTATATGGCTATAGAACCTTTTACTATTGGTTTTAATTCCCTTTGCAAGATCCAACTCTACTTGGCTTTTGGCATTTCTCTCTTTTCTCTACATGTTCTGACCTCCAAGAGGTAGCTTTCTTTGATTCTTCCCATCTTCCACTCCTTATAGGCTTTCTGCTTTCTCTTAATCACATGTCTGAGATGCTTGCTCATCCAGCTTGGTCTACAACCCTTGCCTATGAATTTTCCCCTTTCCTTGGGATGCAGGCTTTAGATAGTTCCTGCAACTTTGACTTGAAGTAATTCTAGGCCTCCTCTGCCCTTAGATCCATGAATTCTTCAGTCCAGTCCACTTCCCTAACCAATTCCCTTAATTTATTAAAGTTAGCCTTTTTGAAATCAAAGACCCTAGTCACAGATCTATTTTTTGTTTATTCTTCCATTTAGTTTGAACTGAATTAGTTGCTGAACCAACAAGAGAGGATACCATTTTAGATTTGGTATTGGTGAGTTGTGAGGATTTCGTAGAAAACTGGTTGTAGGGGACAACCTTGGTTCGAGCAATCATGAACTATCTGATGAAGGAATCTGTCAGCTATCACATCCAGGAAAATCTGAGCCCTATTATTATTACTAGCACTAATCTTCCAGACTATATCTGGGAAATAAAAATCTCCCATAATCACATAGTTCCCAGTAGTATTTACTGCATTAAAAACATTAAGGAGGTCTCTCTCCATATCCAAATCGGATCCCGGTGGTTTGTAGCATACCCTAAGCACTATCCCAGGGGAAGCTCTAGCAGTTTTCTTTCCCAATGTGATTTTTGCCCAGACAGACTCTGTCTTATCCATTGCATCACTTCTAATTTCTTTACAGCCACTCAAGCTCTCCCCTCAGTGCTATGCCAGCCCTAACTTCACCTTGCAGGTTAATAATGGATGGACCCCAGTCCCCGACTCCCTTTGAATCATTCCCCTGTGATATCCAGCCCCTGACATTGGCTACTCACAGAAATTCCAGATCCTTTGCCCCCAAAGGTACAGTGCACCTAAGTTTACCAGTTTTACCTTAAACAACCATTCATGTAAACCACACAGCACTTATGAGTATTTATAATAAAACAAAAATAGGTTTATTTAAGAAAGAATAAAGGTTTAAATAGAAACAAATGGTTACAATGGTTACAAAACAAAATCATAAAACGTGAACCTGGGTCTAAACTTTATTAATATCTGTAGTTACCTCTTCTATATATTAAAGTAGATTTCCACCCCAAAGTTCAGTCTATTGCAGAATTTGCTGGTTTCACAAGAACCAGGATCCAAACATTCATGAAAACAACCTTGCTCCACCCAGAAGCTTCACTCCACATACACATGCTGGAGCCCTGAGCTATTCGTCAGGCCTGTTATATGTTCTTACAGATAACAACACTGCCATGTTTTATCTAAACAGACAAGGAGGTGCAAGATCATCTCAACTATACCAGGAGGTTATCTTAAAAGGAATCTATGCATAATGACAATGTTTCCCTGAAGGCCTTTCACCTTCCAGGGTGAGAAACACATTTGTGGATGCCAGAATCTCTTGGCAGTGACTTCTTAGACCAATGCAAATGGCTAATCAGGAAGGATATTCTTCAGATTTTCCACTGCTGGAGGTACCTAGCAATAGATTTGTCAGCAACCAACCTGAAGAACAAGTGGAAGAGATTTTGTTCTAGGGCGGGCTGCAACTTGGACTCCACCACAGATGCCTTCTTTCTTCCTTGGTCCCATCTTCTATAAGAATTCCCTCCAGTTCCTCTCATTCTGAAGGAATTCAGGAAACTGAAAGATACAGAGCGACATTAATCTTATTGCATCAGCATGGCCAAGACAGTATTGGTACATGGATCTACATCAGGTCTCAGGCTGGTCTCAATAACTTTACCACTAGTTAAGGATCTCTTGTCCCAGAACCAAGGCAAGTGTCTACATCCAAACCTCCAATCTTTCCACCTCATTCCATGCACAGCGTGTGGTTGAATTCACATCGGACATTTTGCTCCCAAGAGGCTAAGACAATCTTGATGAACAGAAGAAGAGAATCCACTAAAGCCACAAATGCAGCAAAATGCAGTCTCATCACTTATCACCCCACCACACAGAGGTTACACATGTGCTGGACTATCTGTTGCACCTTAAATCCTCAGGCCTTTCAATTAGTTCTGTGAGAATCTGCCTGGCTTCCATTTCTGTGCTGCATCAGTCAAGAGATGGGTTTTTCCATTTTTTCCCTCTCTCTCTCTCATTTCCCAACTTGTGAAAGGGCTATTCATTGTTTACCCTTCTGTGTCTGATCCTATACCTGTATGGGACCTGAATTTAGACCTCTCCAAACTCCTAGGACCACCCCCATTGAACCGATGGCTACAACCTTACTACTTTCATTATCTATGAAGACAGCATTTCTGATGGCAAGGAGGGTTTCAGAAGTTCAGTCTCTCCTGGCTGACCCTCCTTTCATGGTCTTCCATAAAGATAAGGTTTCCCTTAGGCCATACTTAAGTTTATGCCAAAAGTAGTGTCAACTTTTCATCTGAACCAAACTATTTATTTGCCAACATTTTTCCTGAAACCCCATTCTTCTAAAGCTGAAAGAAACGCTTCATGCTTTGGACATTTGTAGAATACATGTTTGTGTGTTCTCTCTGGATTGCACTAAGTCAGGACCTCCCAGGCTTTTTTGTAGCCTATGCTAAGAGAATTAAAAAATCAATCAATGTCAGCTTGGCAAATGTAACATTGGATTTCCAGATGTGAAAGTGTTAATTGAGAGAGCTCCTCCGGATGATGTCAGTCCCAGAGAGGGGGATGTTTATTAAGTATAAAATGGATTGGCATTCACATACGGTCTTGATGAAGGTAGATTGAACCAAAAAACTGGTATGTCCACTTCCCAAAGATGATTATTTTAGAAAACGACAACAAGGTTTTGGTGAATTTTAATGGTGGTTTTAAAAGTGAGCCACAGTGGAGTCAGCATTTTCATATAACTTTGTATATGATCATGATGTCTTGTACAACTGTTTTTGTTGTTTTTTTTCAGGCTATGACATGTGAAGAATATAGATCCTGTGGAGCAGAAGTTTGTTTTTGGTTTTAATTCTTAACTCAAGCCTTCTTGTAAAACACAGTGAAATGCAGCAGAGCCTTAACTTCAGCTTTAACAAAAATGTTTGGTGAATTTTGAATAGTCATGATTTAAGGTTGGGGAAGAAAAGAAGACTGGGGAGGAGGATATCTCTTTCTCTTGATTCTTCTGCTCTCTTCCCTTCATACCTACAAGAAGAAACCCATTCTCTCATGTATTCATGCCCTACACCCACAACCCCACTCTCTGTCTGATTGAGAATGCCCAGTGACAAATTACAGGAGGGTTGCTGGCCAAGGAAGGTGCCACAAAAGCATAACTGACTTCTTCAGGCTTCAAAGAGCTTCAGATATAAGTCTATCCTTCTCCCTCCCCATTCCAGTCCTCGATGTCATGGTGTCAAGCAGAAGGAGAGACTGGTAGGTGAGGCTGTGAGTCTCAGAAACACCAGCTCTATTCCTTCAATAGCATCTCTGTCTGGGGAACTGCCAGTAGTTTGCCAGCAGGGTATCCTTGTCTTACACCTCATATGAAGTTTCACACCAGAAAGGCTGGTGGGAAAGTGTACAATAGCTTCCAGAGACATTTCTCTGTGGGGAGAAAATACCGCCCTTGGGGGCCAATAAGGGAGCAGAGAGACATGGAAGGGGAGCACATCTGAGATAATCCCCCTGTGATTGCTTTCTCTAAAATCATTCCCCACCAAATAATAGCCCCTGGCTCCCTGGGGCTCAGCCTCCTTTCACCCATTCTTTCCAGTCTGGGAAATATCCTCTTGTTCATGAGACTGAGACTCCCTGCAGATGAACTACAGGAGGTTTGCTTGCAGGAAAAGCAGCTGCAAGAGCAGAGCTGGTTCCTCAGCTGAGGTATTAACAGGTATCTGTCTCCCCTTATTTATGTGCTATTTAAACATTTTATAAAACTAATATGCAAACATTTCTTAAGTGAATATGTTTATATTCTAAGCATATACAGGTTCAGATGTGGTGTTAAAAATGTTCTATGCAAAGGGCCCAATAGTGGGAGGGTCTGATGACCAGCTGGCCTAGTGGCCAGGTTGTGACCTTCCTGTTTTTGACAGCCTATTCATCCCAGAGGGGACCCCAGCAGCAGCTTCAATCTCCCTTGTGTGCTCCAAATTGCTCCACCAGAGGTTCTGTTACTACAAAGGAGTGGCAGGGGAGTTGGCAAGGTAGATGGACCCAGGCACTCCCACTGGGGCCCTAGGTGTTTATTAGTGTCCATCCCAGTTAATGAGCTACCCCAAATTAGGCTTTCCCCTTGGTCACTTCCTGCCAGTCTGGAACACCTCAATTTGGGGCATGGTTGGTGACTTATCAATCTCTCCTTGGCTTCTTAGGGTATGTCTCCAGTACACTAAGAGACCCATAGCAAGGTCACGGCTGGCACACGTCAGCTGGCTGAGGCTCACAGAGCTCAGGCTGCAGGCCCAAAAATTGCAGTGTAGATGTTTGGGCTCAGGCTGAAGCCCAGATTCTGAGACCCTGCAAAGAAAAAAGGTCTCAAAACCAATGCTCCAGCCCAAGCCTGAATGTCTACACTGTAATTTTTAGCCTCACGGCCTAAGCCTGAGTCAATTGACCTGGGTTCTAAGACTCAGTGCTGCAGAATTGTTAATGCACTATGGCTGTACCCTTTAGTGACCTGTTCAGTCAATCTCTCTTAGGGCTTTCAACTTCCAAAGAAGGGGAGAGGATTATTCAAGTCCCTCCTGCTAAAGCAGCCTTCACAAAGCCATTGCCACTCCTAGCACAACTCTCAGCGTTCTCCTTGCTTCCTGGTGCCACATGCAGCTCATTCCCTGCTTTTTCTGTCCGTTTAAACTGTTCCTTTTCTGAAAAAATGCCCTGCACCTGTTGAGGGGTGAGGCCTGCCTACCCCAGTATTGCTTTATTCCAGCCCTGGGTCAGTGAGGGGCCTGTAGATCCCATCATAGGCCTCAAAACAGCTGTAGCCTGAGACGTGTGAATCCAGATTTCCTCCTAAACCACAGTACCCAGATGATGAACTTGCATAGTTTTTTATGACATGAGCAAATAAATTTAAAATAAAGAGATAGTTATTGCTAACCTGTGCAATAGTTGCATATTTTATTAGAGTATTTGACTGAGGCAGCAAGAAATGGTATGTCTTCTCTTTGTTTTGCTGTATCCAGGAATGTTGCTCTACTTAAACTTACAGTTATGGGGGTTTTCTTGTTACCTCTGAAATGTTTTACTGTAGGCTCTTTTTTCTGAAGTTATATACTGTTTTTATATTAACTGTCTTTATGGATATCGTCTTGTGAAGATAGGAGGGGAGGATCCTCAAGTGTGTCTCTGGCTTATTCATCTCCTGTCTTAACTCGGATCTCCTTTTTGCCATTCTGTTTTAATATTATGTCCCTATCCTCAGTCCCAAGCTCTCTCTCCATAGCATTTCACAATGCTTTACTTTGCACGTCCTGTCTTTTATTACCTGTGCACCATGTAGCCTGTGGCCACTGCTACTGAACCTAGATTTTAACTATGCCAAATTGCTTGTCCATGCTGTGCATCTTGACTACTCTATGGTCTTTTGGAGTCACTTGTATTCATAATTCAGCCTGTTCAGAATGTTGCTTGTATATGCAAACACATCATTGCTATCCTGAAAGACATCTCAGCTTTCTCATCCTCTTCCAGAGCCAGTGACTAAAAAAAACGTTGCCTAAGTCTTAAAGTGGTCTTCACAGTCTCATTATCCATCTTTCCACTTCACTGGTTTCAATCCATATTTGTAGTACCATGCCATTTCTCCTGCAGCGTATTTTAGCTCAATTCCCCCCTCCACATTGTCCTCAACTGGAAGTCAATCCTTAACTTCCATTCCTCCAGCTTCCTGGAAAAGCCTCCTCCCTTCCACATCCCAGATTTTCCGTCCCGTTTTAAAATGCAGCTAAAATCTCATCTTTACACTTCCTGCAAGTATTAAGCTGTCAACTATGTTCCCTAATTTACTGTCCCCATGTACTCTGTGATGAAAACAAGTTAATTCAGCATTTAGAAACCCTTAAATTAGTTAGATTCAGACTTCAAGTTCCAAAAGCAAGCAAAGGTATTTTTTATCTTTCCCAAAGCCATTTTGCCCAATTCTTAATAAGTTTTTCCAAAATGGGCATATTTAAAATAATGACAAGGCAGAAAAAATATTTTTAAAAAATCCTTCTTAAGCTTCACTCCCTGGCTACAGCTCTCATATGTTCAGCTCTTTCTAATGCAGCCAATTCGCTCACGCCCTGTGCCCAAGATTCCATGCCATTAGATTTCCAGTCATGTCCAACATTTTTTTATTTGGAACTGTTACTGCAAAGGGCAACCATCTTTATTGTCACCTTTATTCCTGTGCAACTGAAATTTGCATAGGTGCAGCCCTCTGAAAAGGCTGACATAAAAGGGTTGGTTTCAGTGAGGAGAGCAGGGAATTGCAGAAATTGTGCACCTTATGTTGAGTGTGCAGTGCACACTCTATATCGAAAATGTATGCCTAACGTAGCTGACAACGCATATGCTTTCCCTGTTTAAGTTGCAAACACACTAACATCAAGGTCACTTGCTCCATTTGATGGGAGGGGAAAAAGCACTATATAAAATATGGATAAAGTGTCAGTCAAAGCTGGTTTTACAGTATACACTATGGTATTGAGTCATATTGCTTTTTATTTTTAAGCACAGCTAGATGTGGTGGTTTGGCAGCAGTGTTTTTACATAGACAGCGCCTTCAAATTCTTTTCATAGCAAGAGTGGAAATCCTGCCAGGTAAAGAAAAAATGTTATTGAAAACCTTTCTCCCCTTATAGGCCATTTTGACAGGAAATCTTTGAGAGGCAGCAGCAATGAAGTGCCCAGAGATTTCATCTGTCTTCTCTTGCTTCAGGAAATGCTGAGCACAGGCTCTCCTATTAGGCAAAATACACAAAGTACCAAATCCCCTTAACAATCATCTTTGGTCTACTCTTAGGTTGACAGCTTTCTGTGTCCTAGCCTGTCAAACAGGGCCTGTAACTGAGACTCGTATTACTGGGACCAGTGTGAAAGTTTTTGACAGTACTTTGAGAAAAAAAATCATATTGTCAGTGTTTACAAGTTATCTGGTGCAATCAATTTTGCATGGCTAATCAGAATAAAATCTACCGTGCCAAAAATGTTAATTTGCAATTCTTTTTCTTTTGCTCTATGGTCTTGACATAAAGTTCCTGTTTGAAAGCATTGTCTGTCATTCTGTGTAATTGGTTGAAATTTAGCAATTATTAGCTTCTGCGTTATAATATCCAATAGTAGTTTTTTGTTTTCTGACAGGTGCCAAATCTAAATTTTAAATAATCTTTCAGGAATCAAAATGACAGCTTGCAGTAATTCGGCAGGTGTCTAAACAGATGTACTTCCAAAAATAATTAGACAAAATGTGTACAGATTGCAGGAAATATGAAAAAAATTGACATAGAATTTTCATGAGTAGACATTCTTTGTGTATGTGTTTGTTGGGGTTTTTGTTACTTTAAAACTATTAGTTATTAAGCAACTCTCATATACTCACAGGATGATGAATGCATATAAAATTTAGAAAAAGCCAAGCCTGTCTTTGATGATATTTTTAAAAAGAGCTAATATCATAGGTGTCTCAGGCAAGTAAGATCTGTGCAGTCCTAGAATTTTGTATAAATATTCTAACATCTAAACAAGAAACACAGTAAATACAAGTATGTAAGAAACAATCAAAAGCTTAGATACTATCCTCACACTATGAGACATTGGTCTGACTCCACTGACTTTGCTAGACTTTCAATTATACACTGTTAGAATTGAGAACTGAATTAGACACAAAATATGTACATTTATTTTACATTCGGTGTATATATTTCTGTATGGAAAGGGAGGAAAGGAAAGCAGGAAAAGATGGTTTTCAAAATCTTTTGACCTGAATTGGGAATATTCTGTTTCCTATGATTTTGTACACAAAAAGTTCTTTTCCCACACTAACTTTGGGCATTAAATGCTACCTCCCATCTAATCTAATATTTTATTTCACAGCTCAGCATAGCAAAAGCAGAATGGCATGGATGATGGAAAACTGGAAAGTGAGTTAACAAAACCGGAGACTAAGGAATGTTAAGAATCATGCAAAACAAGACAGGTGTCTGACTAAATTTCTTAACCTCTTTTTTCCCACTGTAACCTTATATCAATCAGCTCTTTAAAATAGAAATCATAATGAGTTTCTGTTCATTTAAATATGCTATATATTGGTATTTTGAGTAACATGCTACTGAATGTTAGCACATGAAGTACATCCTGCTTGCCTTACTCCTACTTTTGTCTTCAGGACTATTAGTTAATTAAGGTGAGCATGCATCAACTTTTTTTAACTTATGTATTTAGGATTTTTAACAAGTTTACTAATCTTTGCACTGTAAATACCAGAAACAAAACAGTCATTACAACAATTAGCTTTTGTTTAAAGAGACATTGTACAGAATATAGATCATTAGATCTATCATTAGTCATTAGATCTTTCTATTTAACAGGATGTTGTCATATTACAGAGTGAGCATCATTATAGTACCTAAATCTCCTCTACTGATTTGCTATATCTGTGCATAAGTCACATTACTATTCACCTAACAAGGGTATCAGGAAGTTATGAGGCTTGCATTCAGATACAAAATATTTGCAAATAAACATCACAAAAGAAACTTATTTAAGAAATAAATGAAGATTTACACCATTGAGAGGAAAGAAAATGTAACCAACATCTTCTGTAAAAACATTTTCCAACCATAATGTTTTTCTTAGTTTGAAAATTTAAAACTTTAGTGTGCAAATAAAAGAAATTACTTTTGATAAGAAAATTCTTTAGCATCTTTTGAGTAGTAAGTTGAAACGTGAGGCTTTTTTTCTGTGAAGGGAGGAGAGTAAAGGAAAGTTCACTTTTAAAGCTTAGTTTAATGGCTTCTGATAAAGCTCCTTGCTATCATCCTTTTTGATCCTGAACAAAGAACGCTTTTACGTACTTTAAAGTGAGGACTTTTTCTAAGACAAAGTTTGTTTTTTCAAGGTGAGATTATATCTGTACCAACTGGTATCTTATATAAGAGATCTGTCTTGTTCTTTGATAAAGACTCTTATGGTTTGTCTGCCTATTGACCAAAATGGTCCTTGAATTTGTGACCTGCCATTTGCAGTACATTTACAACTTGCAGCTAAAGACTTTTATTAAATATTTTATATGAAACACAGTAACCAATGTTTATATTCATTTTTCAAAACCTAGCATAAAAGAAAAGACCACAGACAGTTAAAACAATACAGAAATTATAAAAGCTGCCTTTTAGAGTCTGTGTAAACACACTTGGGTTCAGTAAACATATTTTCATGGACAAAACGGTGTTATCTCCCCAGGCATTTGGCCTGTCCCTGGGTAACAGGAAGCAAAAATTTATTGGAATTTTTTTTAAATTAGCCTGAACATCTCATTTAATAAAAGATGCAACCAAAAATATAAGCATGTAAGTTACTGTATTCTCCAAACATCATGGGTATAAAAAAAGTTGTGAGTATCTTTTAAATTCATTAAAGACACAGGCAAGATTGTAATGACATAAAATTATAAGAATAAGTTATAATAATTTTATTGATAATTTTGCATCATTCAGGTTTGCCTCCTACAGGTATAAAAAAAAAATCACATGGCAGGTTACATCATTCTGAATTTAGTTGAATCATTCTTGGTCCAGTGAATTCCATGAGCTTTGGATCAAAATGGATTGTCATCCCTGTGACATTAAATGGCTCTTCACAGCAGCTAAGAACAAGTATTGCAAACAGAATGTATTTAATACAGAATCTTTCTTTTCCTCTCAATCTGATTATAATTAATTTGGCTAAATTGACAGTAAATGTCAGATCCTCCATTAGTGCCGTCCAGGAAGTTCTTTATCAGCATTGTGTTCTTTTTGTGATAGTCTCTCTTGCTGTGATTCAAAAATATACCTAGCTCTTTTGCTGAAAATGTAAGAGTTTTTTCACCAATATCTTTGACTTTTGTGAACCACAACCCCTCCACGGGCCATAGTACTTACAGAAAACTCTCTTCTGTACCTTGAGGTAAGCTGTCTCATCAGACCTTCTGAAGATTCTCATGCTGAAGATACAATTTTGATGCATTGAGGCATTCCATGCACGTTATCTGGTGTCCAGAACTGAACCTATGGTGTAGCAGAGTCTACAGATGCCAGTTGCTCTCAGCTGCTGCTAATATGAACAGTGGAAACAGTAGTGCTCTGAGTACTACTGTAATTCTTTTATCTGCAAACGTCTTCCCAGCTTTTGCCACTCCTTCCTCCACACCAACCAGCTCTCTATTCCTCCTCGCATTATCCCACTCTCAATACAGTGGCTTCCCTTCCCTGGTTGAGAGGGCCTAGCATCATAAAATGTCCTTTGACTCAAGTGCTGATGGGACGGGTTTGTCCATGAGTGTAAGTGCTGGTGCGGGCACAGGTGTACATGGGGTGAGGAGCTGTCCATTTCTGGCAATTTTCAGTACCCACCCCATGTAACACTGAAACAAACATGCACAAATGAAGGACTCACCCACCCCGTAATGCATTATGTAATTTTTGGGTAGCCTCAGAGAAACAGAGAGCTGAATTATTGAAGATGGAGGAAATCCTGGAATAGGTATAGGATGAGGTGTCAACAGTGCAGAAGCAGTTGAAGATAGGATAACCCAAGAGGATAATTCATATGTTTAAGATATCAGTACAGACAGCTTGTCTGGTGGTTTGGATGACAGAGCAGGCTTGACAGGCAGCCTATTTGTGAAGTTCAGTGTTGCCTGTCTTAATCATTTTTTAGGGGAAGGTGACATTTGCTGCAGGTGATGAGAACTGAAGCAAAAGAATTAAGAGTTAAGAGTTAAAAAAACTGCTAGTGTAGATAAAATCTTCAATTTTCTATTGGGGGAAAAAACCCTGATATTATTTGGCAGTGTTCTTTTTAAAATAAAAAATCCTACCAGAAACCTATAAAGTTTTTCCTTTTAAAGACAAACAAAAGCTTAAATGAGTGAAAGGAAAGTACATTTTCTCATACAACTTGTCAACGTTTCAGAAAGGAAAATAACGAGGACTCACAGCACCCCTTAACTTTAACTGGAATTGTGCATGTTCATTACCTCAAAAAAACAAAACAAAACCCAGACCCATAATGTCCAAATGGAATGGGGCCTGGGACAGAACTGGCACTCTCCACTCCACTTTTGCCCCTGCTCTCCCAGGTTCTGTTATGTTTGTGCAGCTTCTTGGTCCTTTTCCATTTCTTTCATAGCCCCCAATCTCTTTTGCTCCTGTAGCCCATAAGGCTAGCTTGCCTTTATTATATTCACTACTTTCCATTATATTCAGCAGTAATGCAAGGAACCTACAGGCCTGTATACTGTAATACATTCACTTAAGCAAGTTAGCATAAGGCTTGAGGCCTATGAACTTTGAAAAGATAAACTTTGTTCAGATAAATGGCCCAAAGGAAAACCCAAGTACCTGGGAGCTGAAAATAGAGTGTTTAAGAAGAATTTCTAACCCCAGGTACATGATCCAACCACAAGAGTGTCATGGCAACGAATTGATGTACATAACAGGTACATGAGCTACTTTCACAGATACCTAACCACAAGAGGGCCATGGTAATGAATTGATGTATATGATAATAAGTAGAGATCATTGATATACTAACCAATAGGAGAAGAACACTCCAACATTAATAAGGTGAGAAAATACAAATAAGGAAATATGAATATGCATCAAACATAGTGGTGTCAGTGTATCATATTTAAAAAGTGACATCCCAGTGTTGGGGCAGTAAG